>NC_064628.1:607612920-608989170 GCF_023864275.1 Schistocerca cancellata
ATTCTGGCAGATTAAAACTGTGTGCTGGACCGAGACTCGAAGTCCGGACCTTCGCCTTTTGCGGGCAAGTGCTCTACCAACGGGGCTACCCAAGCACGACTTACGACCCGTCCTCACGGCTCCAATACTGCCAGTACCTCGTTTCCTACCTTCCAAAAATCACAGAAGCTCGTCTGAGAACCTGAAAGAACTAGCTCTCCTGGAAGAAAGTCACTTTCCCACGGAAGGAAAAGATCCCACGTTCGAGTCTCGGTTCAGCACAGAGTTTTAATCTGCCAGGGAGTTTCAGAATTTCTTGAGTTTTTTGAAAAATTCGTGAGGATATTCCTTTGGCCAAGCGGACTGAAATGCACTTCCAGCATGACGAAGCCTCTCTACATGTAACCATTTTTACATCTCAACTGCACTTACTCTATTCAATGTATTGGTTTTGATAGTACTATTAACTGGCCACCGAGTTAGTCAGATCTCTCGCCATTAGAGTTTTGTTTATTGGATTGGATGTAGTCTGGAGCGTAAAAACAAAAGGTGAATACGCTAGATGAGCTACTTGTATGTGTCGTGGTCGCTGCTGCTGACATTAGAGAACGTAATGAAGCGTCAACCAAGCCACAATGTATCAAGTATCAAGAGTGCAGTAATGCACTAAAGTTGAAGGTGGAATACTCGAACATTTATTGCGAAATGCTACAGCAGGTATAATGTAACGCGCACATTAACGCTTTAAGATTAATATGTTAAAAATACGTATTTTTAATTTGATACTTTATAAAACTCATGATGTAATGTTTATCAAGTGTTGTATATGTAAATCTCACATTGTGCTGAATAATGCAGAGAATGAACAACAGTTTACGTCAGATGCGATCCATCTCGGAAACTGTTAGCAACAGGTCATATGTCCATATAAACTTTTTGTTTCAAATGATCGTTCGTGTCATATCCCTGAATACAGCTCGTTTCTCCTGGGACATTCTTTATGTATATTCCGGTGTATAAGCCCTTCGTAAATGAAGAACACGGGTAAAAACGTGCTTTGCCAAATTGTTCAGGAGTGGAATTTTGAAGTTTTAAACCCAATTTCATGGATTCAAGTGGATAAATTTAATGAATACTGATGTCATTTGCAAACATATGGTTTATACAAGAAATTTAATACAAAATTTATATGTGAAATGATTAATTTATTGTTTGATTGCTATAATATTTAAAGATATAACATTCGTTAATAGGGCAAAATGTGATACTTGTATATAGTGGCATCGAAGATACTGCAAGTAAAACTATATTTTTCGCTAAACATTAGGTATCAGAAAATTTTGTAATGAAATAAATGTTGAAACAATGAAGTTATTTCTTTTTAAACTTCACTTCACTATTTTAACTTCATATGATAAAGCAGCGACTAACTGTACTTCTGTCGACAGCAGATGCTCCACAGACTTTGCAGAAGCGTTTGTGATTATTCCCCACAGTTTCTTTCTATGCAGTAAGAAATTCAATGCCGGCTCATTGCTTGTAAAGTACATCGCCTACAGACGCCATTTTGAAACTGTCCTGCAGCTATGCTGTCCGTCGAAAGTGACGGAAACTTGGTGCGCTCACTCAGGAGCCTTCATTTAATACATACTTAACGATTCGCATACGTAGCATTGTTTCCGACTGAGAAAACGAAATGTGGTGCATTACTTTCTGGACAACCCTCGTATAATTACTATTATTACTATTATATAAATTTATCCTAATATTTTATTATTTTGTTTTTGATTTTACCTCTGTAATCAGAAGACATGTATTTCTCAGACTGCTGCTCTTGAAGTCACTGTGAAGCTGTCGCCACCAATGAAGTCCAAACCCCATTGTAAAAGTATCTACACTCCTGGAAATTGAAATAAGAACACCGTGAATTCATTGTCCCAGGAAGGGGAAACTTTATTGACACATTCCTGGGGTCAGATACATCACATGATCACACTGACAGAACCACAGGCACATAGACACAGACAACAGAGAATGCACAATGTCGGCACTAGTACAGTGTATATCCACCTTTCGCAGCAATGCTGGCTGCTATTCTCCCATGGAGACGATCGTAGAGATGCTGGATGTAGTCCTGTGGAACGGCTTACCATGCCATTTCCACCTGGCGCCTCAGTTGGACCAGCGTTCGTGCTGGACGTGCAGACCGCGTGAGACGACGCTTCATCCAGTCCCAAACATGCTCAATGGGGGACAGATCCGGAGATCTTGCTGGCCAGGGTAGTTGACTTACACCTTCTAGAGCACGTTGGGTGGCACGGGATACATGCGGACGTGCATTGTCCTGTTGGAACAGCAAGTTCCCTTGCCGGTCTAGAAATAGTAGAACGATGGGTTCGATGACGGTTTGGATGTACCGTGCACTATTCAATGTCCCCTCGACGATCACCAGTGGTGTACGGCTAGTGTAGGAGATCGCTCCCCACACCATGATGCCGGGTGTTGGCCCTGTGTGTCTCGGTCGTATGCAGTCCTGATTGTGGCGCTCACCTGCACGGCGCCAAACACGCATACGACCATCATTGGCACCAAGGCAGAAGCGACTCTCATCGCTGAAGACGACACGTCTCCATTCGTCCCTCCATTCACGCCTGTCGCGACACCACTGGAGGCGGGCTGCACGATGTTGGGGCGTGAGCGGAAGACGGCCTAACGGTGTGCGGGACCGTAGCCCAGCTTCATGGAGACGGTTGCGAATGGTCCTCGCCGATACCCCAGGAGCAACAGTGTCCCTGATTTGCTGGGAAGTGGCGGTGCGGTCCCCTACGGCACTGCGTAGGATCCTACGGTCTTGGCGTGCATCCGTGCGTCGCTGCGGTCCGGTCCCAGGTCGACGGGCACGTGCACCTTCCGCCGACCACTGGCGACAACATCGATGTACTGTGGAGACCTCACGCCCCACGTGTTGAGCAATTCGGCGGTACGTCCACCCGGCCTCCCGCATGCCCACTATACGCCCTCGCTCAAAGTCCGTCAACTGCACATACGGTTCACGTCCACGCTGTCGCGGCATGCTACCAGTGTTAAAGACTGCGATGGAGCTCCGTATGCCACGGCAAACTGGCTGACACTGACGGCGGCGGTGCACAAATGCTGCGCAGCTAGCGCCATTCGACGGCCAACACCGCGGTTCCTGGTGTGTCCGCTGTGCCGTGCGTGTGATCATTGCTTGTACAGCCCTCTCGCAGTGTCCGGAGCAAGTATGGTGGGTCTGACACACCGGTGTCAATGTGTTCTTTTTTCCATTTCCAGGAGTGTAGATGTTCAGCCCACCCGGTTGGCCGTGCGTCCTAACGCACTGATTTCCGGGCTGGAAGGAGCGCCTGGTCCCTGGCACGAATCCGCCCGGCGGATTTGTGTCGAGGTCCGGTGAGCCGGCCAGTCTGTGGATGGTTTTTAGGTGGTTTTCCAGCTGCCTCGGCAAATGCGGGCTAGTTCCCCTTATTCCGCCTTAGCTACACTATGTCGGCGATTGCTGCGCAAACAAGCTCTCCACGTACGCGTACACCACCTTTACTCTACCAAGCAAACATAGGGGTTACACTGGTCTGGAATGAGACGTTCCCTGGGGGTCCACCGGGGGCCGAACCGCACAATAACCCTGGGTTCGGTGTGGGACGGCGGAGGGGTGAAGTGGACTGTGGTAGTCGTCGTGAGGTTGTGGACCACTGCGGCTGCGGCGGGGATGGAGCCTCCTCGTCGTTTCTAGGTCCCCGGTTAACATAATATAACATAACATCTCGATGTTCAATGAGGCAGGGATGTTTTTTGTGATTGCTGTCTCTCTGATGAGCCTTGTTAGGTACGGACATTTCCTCAAATGTTTCTTCTTCAGGAATGACTCCCCGTTTTGTGTCCTGTCTTGACTGACCACTATGATTCGCATCTAGTCAGCAGGACCTTCTGCTACTGCTTTTGTGTTAATTAATCCCATACTCCTTTCCCACTTCGTAAAAAAGAGTGTTTCCTATAGGCAAAGTAATTTTCACTGTCTCTAAAAGTTTGACTTCTTCACAAGATAATGAAGATATCTTAGAACAGTGTAATTGTTGTTCTGGATTGACCAAGACGCACAAAAAAATCTGTAGATTTTATTGTTGTCACAAAGTGGTTTCAAAAGGAGACAACTTCACTGCCCAATTTTTTGCAATATCTTCAGTGCAAATATAGAACACTGAAGCTAAATTTTAAAACTAATAAATATTGAAAGATTAAAGAGACAGCAGCCAGCCTTTTGTAATAGACATAATTAGTATTTATCATCTTGTGACTGTTGCAGATCATCTTATTTCCGTGATTGTTAAGAAAACTGGAGAGTGGATTTCCCGCTTTGCGCGAGCGATCGCGTTAACCGTGTTGGTTACCCGCTTGCGCCTGTTTCTCCGGACATGCATGCATTTCCGAAGGAACACTACATGGTCGTTCGTAACATCACGGGCACTGGAATATCGTATTTGTCTGTCTATACCGTATAGCATTTTCCAATTAAAATGTCCTACCACTGTACGGAAATTTCGTAAAGTGTGTACGAATACAAGTTGTGACGCAGGAACGACGACGTATGTTCGGTTCTTGCCGCGGGTTGTGAACGGATAGCCAATGCGGTTAGGGCGACCTCTCGCATAAAGAGTGAAATCCGGTAACTGTTCGTATTCGCAACAGCGAACACATTTTGTATGGAAGATGACTGTTAAAAGTACTTGGAACTTGTGAATTATCAGTCGCAACATCGTCGCTTAGTTAAACTGTTATGAAATCTTATACACTGAATGGCTG
Source organism: Schistocerca cancellata (assembly GCF_023864275.1). NCBI lineage: Eukaryota > Metazoa > Arthropoda > Insecta > Orthoptera > Acrididae > Schistocerca > Schistocerca cancellata. Next base: position 607,617,736 of record NC_064628.1, read on the forward strand.
TCTTATATCCCGTTTGACAATGTCTCGTACACTTTTAAATTTATCATCTGCACTATTTATTTCTGTAAGGACAAGCATACTTCTGGACATTTTAATGACTTTGCTTAAAATGTTACAGTATTTTTTATAGTATGCAGGTAATGTCGGATCTTGATTTACTGTGGCCTTCACATAAATTTCCCTCTTCGTGTTCCATGATATTTTAATTCCCTTAGTTATCCACGGCTTTTTTAATTATATCTTGTAGAAAAAAATTTTAACAAAATTTTACTGACACAAATTTTGTATGGAATAAATTGAATTTGACGTAAGTATCTCATTCCATATCACCCCTTTTAGGTTGCTCTTAAAAATTGTACCCTGTTGTAATTGATGAGCCTCACTGCTTTACGTGATCTTCCTCACGGCCGTGAGGTAGCATTCTGTTTATTTCCATTAATTGTGCATCATGATCAGATAGTCTATTAGCAACTGCGTACACACTATTTCAGCCTGAGTACAGTCTGTAAAAATATTATCAACCAGTGTTCTACTATTTTTCTGCACACGAGTTGAAAAGTTGTCTACTGGAATTAGATTGAAACACCAAAATAATAATTTCCGTATCTTTTAAGAAATCTACATTCAATTCCCCACAAACGGCTAACTGGCACTTCTTGGCTGTCAGGTAGCTCAATAATGATGAAAGTATATAATCCTTGATATTTAAGTACCCTCTCAGCGGAGCAGACTGCGCATGCATAGTATAACGCGATCGCCGGCCAGGGTGGCCCAGCGGTTCTAGGCCCTACAGTCTGGAACCGCGCGACCGCTACGGTCGCAGGTTCGAATCCTGCCTCGGGCATGGATGTGTGTGAAGTCCTTAGGTTAGTTAGGTTTAAGTAGTTCTAAGTTCTAGGGGACTGATGACCTCAGAAGTTAAGTCCCATAGTGCTCAGAGCCATTTGAACCATTTTTTATAACGCGATCGTAATTTTTACAGTTCAATTTTCGTTGGTAATTTTTCTGACACAACGATTTTCTCGAATTTTCAACCCATATAGTACTCACATCCGTGCGAAATACGACGATAAAATTAGATTAACTGCTGTGTGCACAGACTCATCTCAGCCGTCTTTCTTCCCATGCTGCGGGAAGAAAACATAGTAGATGTACACGTAAACAACAATAATTAGCAGCTCTTTTGAGATATGGATAAGCCTAACAGTGGAGATAAACAGAATTAATTTTCATTGAGTTTTCCTCATACGTGCTTAAATACAGAATCTGTGGTTCTGCAGTTTCCAAAGTGATTTTGAATCTAATTATCGTTCTCAGACTTGATAAGACGAAACATGAAGTATGTAGTAAGCAATCAGATTCACCTATTTCTCCTCAGCACCTACACTTGTATGATTTTCTAGTTAATTTACTCGACATTCACTCTAGTAACTCCGGAAACACTAGTGCAAACAGGAAATAGCTGATGACAGGGAAATGTGGTTCGACTGAGGAGTCTCGAATCTCAAGACCTTTCCAGCCCAAAGAAACTATGTACTGCAATAGTTCTCAATGATAAGAAAAAGTCTTGGAAATTTTGGTTAAACAAAGGAGGTAACATTTTTCATTATACCATACACGAAAGTTATTTCATTTTGTAAAATGTGAAAAAATGCACAAATGAATGAAAATATTCCACGAAAAAATAAATTTGTGCAAAAATGAAATTTAGAAATGTCGGCAGGACAAATTATTCGAAATATTTAGGACTGCAACTCAGAGAATATGTGCTGTCACCGATGGAGATGTTCTATATTGAGCTCTCCATACAGTAAGCAAAATGAATAATTTCCAGTCTACTTCGAGGTGTTTAGGTGGAATCAAGAAATAGAGCCAATAGCTAATTGCAAAACTACGACGTCTACTTTAGTAAACGTGCAGATTCAATACCATTAGTTGCTATTGCTGCAGAGAAATTGGTAAACGATATAGAGGAAGCTTAGTGCTACCTCTGCAAGCAATGGTCAGACAGGTAGTGTAAAACAGCTGCGTGCAAAACCGCGCTTTATTATTCCGCGTTGAGAAAAAAATACAACAATTAATGCAACAGTTAATTGCCATATTGCATTCATATACGACAGTGCCATTTTTAAGTTTTAGTGGACCATTACTTCTACATCATTGTGTATATATTCTGGAAACTCGAGGTAAGTTACATCCAACAATTACAAAAACTTTATTTATTTGAAGAAACAATGAAATGAATGTATCAAAATTTGTAAAAATAGGAGAGAGCTATCTTCGACATTTCATTCGAAGCATCTCCTTACTAGTTGCCTTTCTTGGATCCTTGCCTGGGATAGAATGACACCTCTGATTTTCAGGAGGAGTACACCCCCACCCAGAACAATTAAAGTGACTAGAAAATTGTCAAACAATAAAACTTCCAATTGTCCAGCGTCACTTCAGGTTTAACCTAGGAACTGTTTCCTTACACCTGATTCATTTGTGTATTATGATGTAACATCGCAAAATTTTACTAGGTCAAGAATGCTTGGTACGCAGCACAGTATGCAGAGAAAGTTTCGGGACCACTCCTTATTTCATCTAGTTTTGTTTAAATAAAACTAGTAATGTTGTAAAAATGAGTAGTTCCATTATCTTCTTTAACTTCCTTGCAGACCGTCAGCAATTAAAATTTGGATAAATGACTTTTTTCACTTTATTTTTCCCATCCAAAATTTTTGACATGTTGATTTGGACCACTGCTCTCTCAGACTCACACACTGCTCTCTTTGACCCACAGTGGAGCAGAGAGAACCTCTTTGATCACCATCTGGAAGCGGAGAAAATTTCGGTTGAAAAAAAGATTCAAAAGACATAGACAGAGTTAATTCTGGTTTTATTAATGTTAACACGAGATCTTTCAGCACAGTAATTCATCAATAAAACGTTTGTAAATAGACGAAATGACACATAATCGCCACTATTACATTTCGCAACTGGACGAAGAAGAAAAGAAATGATGTTCGAGAGAGTTTTCGTTTCTTGTCTATAGTTTCCTGCACCCCAAATGTGAAGCAATACACCACTGCAAACTCTTTATTGCAGTTGCGTGTAGCTTCTGCTAATAGTAAAATGTTAGTTCCACACTTTTCCATGTCTAACGTAGGGCAGCAAAAATTTCTTCCATTACACTTTCCGTTTCGTGCAATACCGCACAAACGAACACTATCAACCTCATCAAGAGTTGTGATTTCAGTAAAAATAGTCGACAGAAATTATATTCCTAATGGGATGACCTATAATAGCTACTGTTATTCACTGGTAGTATATTAACAGTGCATTTAGTGGTAAAGTGCTTCATTGTTGTTGCCGCAGGAGTGTATATTGTAATTCTAGCACGGTCAGTTGTTAAGAAAGGATAAGAATTTTAAATGAAGAATTGTTATTATTTTATTTTAATAGCAATCCATCGGATCCATTTCATACCTTTCAGGCAGCTAGCTGTGTTGTTTCTGAACTCTCAATGACTAGTTTCCTGCGCTGCGACGAAAAGAACCTCGATCTAGGAAAATAGTCGTGGTTTTCTTGTTTCTTTGAATCACTGCCTCTATATTTTGTTATCATGATCCTTTTTCCCATGTACTAAGCCCGTGTTTCGATTCTGTATGTGAGGTTTGAGTGTTTGGGATAAGTATGTTTTATCGTGGGTGAAAGAAGTCTTGTAGTCTGCTGAGGTAGTAGGATGGGGTTAGGCAGAACTGCAGACAGGGTTACAAACAGATAGAGACAGATGCTTTTGTATGAGAGCTTCACTCAAGAGTTGGTAACATCAATATTCTTTGTTTTAGCGCTCTATCCCTCTCTGGCTCCCGGAGCGGGCGATTACTGCTCAGTCGAAGCGCCGAACACTTTCATCCGATCTATTGGTAAGTGAAGCTTCGTCTCTCGTTGACACTGCAGGATGTGGATACAGGTACTGGGAAGATCTTTGTATAGTTAAATTCTGTTTTTAGTGAGGTTCTAGGAGCAAATTTACGTTATTCGTTCTGAATATAATTGCCCATGTGCTGTAGTGTTTCTGATTTTTGCACGAGTAGTATTTCGCCTATACGTCGTTTGAGTATCAAGTGGAGTGCTAAGACAAAATAACCGTGCTCAGTTAAGTATTTTATCAAGTTCTTTCATACTCAACACTTTAGCTAAATTAAGGAGGTTTACTGCACTTAACGCGGCTTCAGAATAAATTCACAATGATTTGCTTTTTAGTGGGATTTGTAATTGGGTCTTTGTTTTACCAGTTGGATATTGCGACAAGATCGACGTCTTTTGCTTTCGTAGTTTTGGATAAATGTTCACACCTTCATTTTTTGTCTAGAATGTGCGTTATTTTTCATTAAGATGTGGTTTTTGTGGCTACGTAGCCGCTTTTCTAACTTTGCGTGTTAGTCTCCTTGCAAGTGCTCGCTGGATGACGTTTAGGTGCCTATTCAAGTTGGAAGAACTTCGTGAGACTATTTTCATATGTAGTTCTACTGCATGATTATGACGTTATTCTCCACTTAAGAAACAATATAATCAAGCTGCATTCACTAGTACTTTGCGAATTCTCTTCGCCGCGGTTTTCCAGTGTATCGAAATATCACTGGTACAAATCAGGAAATTCAGAGCATCACCCGCCATAATATGAGAATCCTGATGAATTTCTTTCCTATTATGTTATGTGTCGTGTGGATTATATAAAAAAATTATTTAATTGCAAGTAAATTTTGCACAACAACGTTATGCTTCAGGCAGTTGTTTACAGATTATCATTACAGCAATGATTCTGTATCATAATAAAGAGTTAGTTATTATTTTCAATAAACAAAATACACATACACTGATCAGCCAGTATGTCCACCTTCAGCGTGGATAACAGCCGCAACGCGTCGTGGCATGGAAGCAATGAGGCCTTAGTACGTCGATCGAGGAAGCTGGCACATCTGAACACACACAGGTCACTTAATACCTGTAAATTCCGGGGAGGGGCCGATGAGCTCTCAGGGCACGTTTAATCATATCCTATATGTGTTCGATCGGGTTCTGATCTGACGAGTTGGAGGCCAGCACGTCAACTGGAATTCCACACTGTGTTCCCTGAATCACTCCAACACACGTCTGTCGTTGTGACATGCCACATTATCTTGCTGAAAATTGCCACAGCTGTCAGGAAACATGATCATCATGAAGGGGTCTACGTGATCTGCAACGAGTGTGCGATACGCCTTGGCCGCCATGGTGCCTTGCATGAGCTCCACTTGACCCAATAAAGCCCACGTGAATGTTCCCCAGAGCATAATGGAACCCCCGCCAGCTTGTTTCTGTCCCGCAGTACAGTTTTCAAAGAGCTGTTCACCTGGAACACGACGGATTCGCGTCTCCATCCGGCATGATGAAGAAGGTATAGAATTCATCACACCATGCAACGTTCTACCACTGCGCCAATGTCCAGTGCCGACGGTCACGTCCCCATTTCAGTCGTAGTGATGATGTCGTGTTGTTAGCATTGGCATTTGCATAGGTCGACGGCTGTGGAGACCCATCGTTAGGTGTGTTCGACTCACTGTGTGGTCAGACACACTTGCACTCTGCCAAGTATTAAAGTCCGATGTCAGTTCCGCGACATTTCGCCACCTGTCGTCTTTTACTAGTCGGCTGAGCCTATGGCGTCCGACCTCTGCAATGAAGGGTGGCCTCCCAACCCCCCAACGTCTGGACGTGGATTCAACTCGATATCGCCACATGTTGAAGTTACTCACCACATTAATTCTCGAACACCCGACAAGTCGTGCAGTTTCCGAAATGCTCGTGTGGAGCCTCTGGGAGGTCACAATCTGCCCTCCGTCAGACTCAGATAGATCGTGTACCTTCCCAATTCTACACGGACAGCACGCTCACTGATACTACATGCACCGTGCGTGCGTCTGACTAGCAGTAATTCACCTCCTGGACGGATTTATATCGATAGTAGTGCAGTGGTCATAACTATAAACCAATACACGTGAATGTAAAACATAAAATAACAAAGTAAAAAAACATGAAATAAGTAAAATAAATAATTAGAATAATAATAAAAGTTTAGAAATTTTAATTAATATGTTGAAGATACTCCGTCAACACACTGTGCACAGCTTTCTTCCATAAACCACAAACTAGCTTTATCACACATTATTTCATTTATGTTGTAACAAATGTTTACAGTTTTCAAAATTGACTAATGGTGGTGGGGTATTCTGAAAATTTTCAAATAATTATAAAAGTTGATTCAAGAACGTCATTTCCATTTCCTCTTTTGTATGAAACACATTATTCACATATCATTCCCTCTAAACCTAATATGCCAAATTATCTTTCGGGGTGTGTTTTACCCCTTAAATGTGAGACTGGACAAAATAAAAAGAAATAGGTTTTGCATTATTTTGGACCCCTCCATGTATTCGCTAAGTTTCATCAATGTCGTTTATTTACGCTTGGGACTGTTCCCTTGTAAGTGACGCAAACATGAAATGGATTTGATGGGTTCCTTTCATTGTGCCTTTCAAGTTTAATTAGACGATGATACCTAGCATTTTCAGTTCTCTGGATTCTCAAAGCATCACTGTAATGTAGGAAGAATCCAGCGCCGTGTAACCTATGCAGGGTAGTCTGTGTATTATTTGCATTTGAACTTCGTCATCTAGTCCCGACAAAGGAAGAAATTCTGAATGTTTACCACACCTCCGACAGGCAGTCTCATAAAATATTTCCACCTCTTTCTTGTAGCTTTTTATAGCTTCCGTCTGTTGTGCACGATATGCGTAATCAATACTTGTACTGCACGCAACACAGACCAATAGGTGAGACTGTTTCACTATCCTCTCACTTTCTTACTGCATGCTACCACATACCAGAACTCTATACCCACGTTACCAAACTAATGTAGTTATGTGTACTGAGATATCCCTGCTGGGAATCCATCGTTCCATTAGTGCCACTGTACGAGGTGCATTCAAGTTCTAAGGCCTCCAATTTTTTTTCTAATTAACTACTCACCCGAAATCGATGAAACTGGCGTTACTTCTCGACGTAATCGCCCTGCAGACGTACACATTTTTCACAACGCTGACTCCATGATTCCATGGCAGCGGCGAAGGCTTCTTTAGGAGTCTGTTTTGACCACTGGAAAATCGCTGAGGCAATAGCAGCACGGCTGGTGAATGTGCGGCCACGGAGAGTGTCTTTCATTGTTGGAAAAAGCCAAAAGTCACTAGGAGCCAGGTCAGGTGAGTAGGGAGGAATCACTTCAAACTTGTTATCACGAAGAAACTGTTGCGTAACGTTAGCTCGATGTGCGGGTGCGTTGTGTTGGTGAAACAGCACACGCGCAGCCCTTCCCGGACGTTTTTGTTGAAGTGCAGGAAGGAATTTGTTCTTCAAAACATTTTCGTAGGATGCACCTGTTACCGTAGCGCCCTTTGGAACGCAATGGGTAAGGATTACGCCCTCGCTGTCCCAGAACATGGACACCATCATTTTTTCAGCACTGGCGGTTACCCGAAATTATTTTGGTGGCGGTGAATCTGTGTGCTTCCATTGAGCTGACTGGCGCTTTGTTTCTGGATTGAAAAATGGCATCCACGTATCATCCATTGTCACAACCGACGAAAAGAAAGTCCCATTCATGCTGTCGTTGCGCGTCAACATTGCTTGGCAACATGCCACACGGGCAGCCATGTGGTCGTCAGTCAGCATTCGTGGCACCCACCTGGATGACACTTTTCGCATTTTCAGGTCGTCATGCAGGATTGTGTGCGCAGAACCCACAGAAATGCCAACTCTGGAGGCGATCTGTTCTACAGTCATTCGGCGATCCCCCAAAACAATTCTCTCCACTTTCTCGATCATGTCGTCAGACTGGATTGTGCGAGCCCGACGTTGTTTCGGTTTGTTGTCACACGATCTTCTGCCTTCATTAAACTGTCGCAGCCACGAACGCACTTTCGACACATCCATAACTCCATCACCACATGTCTCCTTTAACTGTCGATGAATTTCAATTGGTCTCACACCACGCAAATTCAGAAGACGAATGATTGCATGCTGTTCAAGAAAGGAAAACGTCGCCATTTTAAGTATTTAAAACAGTTCTCATTCTCGCCGCTAGCGGTAAAATTCCATCTGCCGTACGGTGCTGCCATCTCTGGGACGTATTGACAATGAACGCGGCCTCATTTTAAATCAATGGGCATGTTTCTATCTCTTTCCAGTCCGGAAAAAAAATCGGAGGCCTTAGAACTTGAATGCACCTCGTAGAAGTATCACAATCGTAATCTCCCTACAAACACTATTGTGGGGCCCTTGCAGCCTTGGGCGATAATTAATTTATTTCGTGACATAATTTTTGGCTTACAGGACCATCATTTGATTTTAACTGATTCTCATCGTCAAAGAAGGCACAATATTCTCAAGCAGCATTGAAAAACGTGTAAATAGGAATCCTACGATATTTTAACGAAGTTCATATTGAAACTTCCGTGCCGGCCGTTATGGCCGAGCGGATCTAGGTGCTTCTGTCCGGAACCGCGCTGCTGCTACGGTCGCAGGCTCGAATCATGTCTCGGGCATGGATGTGTGTGATGTCCTTAGGTTAGTTAGGTTTAAGTAGTTCTAAGTTTAGGGGACTGATGACCTGAGATGTTAAGTCCCTTAGTGCTCAGAACCATTTGAACCATTTGAAACTTCCGTAATTAACAATTGCTGAAGTCCCCAAGAGTGCTACTTGAATTCTGTGTATTCCAATGACATGTTGTGGTTCCGATGTACTCCCGTTTAGCGTATTCCGGAAAGATATCAGTAGAATTTTGTAAATGTTGCATTCTTATTAATCCAGACACTGTTGGTGGACCTCAACATTTGGGTCTTTCTGTGGAACGGCCATCACTAACTGGACGAAAGTTCTATACGGTTTCTTAGGTCATGCAAATACATTGTTTTTGTAAAATGATAGCTTTTTGTTGGTAGAAGAAGGGAAGGAAAAATTTATTGTTCATCAGTTTAACAGCGAAAAGGCACATCAACATGGTAATCGCAGAAAGTGCTTCTATTAATTTTGGAAACTAGTCCTCTGTGGCTGGCTGAACTGTTGCGGCAGGCACATGACGACGAGTTAAAAATGATGGGAATTTTCGTTCTCTCCTGAGATTACCGATTGAAGCTGGCGAATCATAAGATGATCAAAACGGACTGCAAAATTATTTAGACAAGATATCTGTATGATGCAAAAAGTGGCAATTAACTCTAATTCATGAAAAGTGTGAAGTTATCCACATGATTACTCACAGAATCCTCTTAATTTCTGTTACACGATAAATCACACAAATCTAAAGGCTGTAAACTTAATTAAATGCTTAGACACTACAACCGCAAATTACTTAGAGTTCAAAATGGCTCTGAGCACTATGCGACTTAACTTCGGAGGTCATCAGTCGCCTAGAATTTAGAACTAAGAAAACCTAACTAACCTATGCACATCACACACATCCATGCCCGAGGCAGGATTCGAACCTGCGACCGTAGCGGTCGTTCGGCTCCAGACTGTAGCGCCCAGAACCGCTCGGCCACTCCGACCGGCTTTGCTTAATAACAACAAATTTTTAGGTTAAAATTTAATAGTGAAAACTGTAGCCTTATGAAATTTAGACCGACATCCAAGAACGTTCTCAATATGTACATACTCAAGCTACCGTGACGTAGCTGTTGAATAGTTCATTTCTGTGTACGTCATCATGTAATATTCACGTTACAAAACAACGGAGGATGTAATAGCATTGAAATGGGTTTGTCTGTTAAGTCGCACGTGTAGGAAGGTTTTCTCAAAATTAAATCCACTACAGCTATTATCGATGTCTGGATCTCTGTTTACCAGATGCAGTCGTGCGGAAGCGAGCACACGCGTAACCTGTAATAGTGTTCTCGGGACCAGTCGTGGCAGTGCAGTATCTCGGAGGTGTTGGAGAGTGCGGCCATGTAGCCTCTGATCCCGCTGCCAGACCGACCACACGGTTCCCATGTGAAAGAAGTGCAGGGTTGTGGCGGCGCTGGCCCTGTGAATGCGTCTCGAGTGGGCTGTCGAAGACAATACGGCGCGCGCGGGCGGGCCCTCGATCGCAGCTTCCTGATTGGCTCGCGAAGAACACAATGGCCGCCCCGGCAGATCTCAGATAGGCGAGACCTTGCTTTCCTTGGAGGGCCCTCCTGAGGACGCCGCCACTCGCTCGGCTTCGCTTCCGCTTTTCCCGCCGAGTCGAGCCGACATCTGAGCTCGATATGGATCTCGCAGCTTTTCGTTCGATAGTCGCCCCACAGCTGATCTAAACCACTCTCTCTGTGAGACACTGTTACCGAGATGTTGGTGAACTCCGCGAAACATTTACTCTGAGAATCTTTTCCCATTTCTTCAGTTACTACTCCATCTAACTGATGTCACACGTCATTGACTAAGTGTCGGCAAGTCAAATCATTTATATGCTCCCGGTCGGAAGAAGCGAACTATATTATGGTCGAAGACATTCCTCGGTCCAAAACAAGAAATGTAAAAAATTGTAATAATTTCACCGGAATCTGTGAATTCAGCTCATGATAGTAGGAGCAAATGAGACTTGGAAGGGCACAGAGTACCTTCAGAATTGGCTATTTTTACGAGAGGACTTCAAAAAGTAAGTTAGCACATTTTTATAGCAGGCGAAGTAACTTTCACTGTATGCTGCACTCCGCTTCGGATACATGATACGAGGCGTGTTTTTTTAAGTACCGTTTTGAAATTAAAAAAAGACGTGCTAAGATATCTCAATAATTTTATTTTTACATGAATTCCTGTACCTTAATCTACACACTGACGCCATTACAGTCTGATTCTTTCTTGTTTACGTTGCGTACTGAGTGTTTAAGATGTCTCCGATAACCGTGAGTCCCGCCGACTGTGAAGTACGGGCTGTTATAAGATTTCTTAGTGCTAAAGGTCTAAAAGCGATCGATATTCATTGTGAGATCTGTGCAGTTTACGGAGAAAACATTATAATTGATGGAATGGTAAGAAAGTGGGTGAGAGCATTTAAAGATAGCCGCAAAAATGTGCATGATGAACAACGGAGTGGGCGTCCTTCGGTCGTTAATGAAATTTTGGTGCAGGAAGTGGACAATAAGGTGATAGAAAACAGAAGCTTTACGATTTCCTCCTTGCGGAATGACTTTCCTAATGTTTCTCGTTGTGTTTTTTATGGCATTGTGACCGAGCACATGAATTACCGAAAATTGCGCGCGCATTGGGTGCGAAAAATGTTGACGGATGTGCACAAAGCCAAACGTTTAGACAGTGCATTGACTTTCCTTGAGCGGTACGACAACGACGGTGATGATCTCTTAAGCCAAACTGTTACGGGCGATGAAACGTAGGTGGTCTACATCACACCAGAATCAAAGCAACAGTCCATGGAAGTTGGCATCGTTTTGTTGCAAGACAATGCCTGTCCGCATGTGGCGAATCAGACGAAAGGTCTCACCATATATTTTCGATGAAAAACTCTAGATCATCCTCCGTACAGCCCCAATGACTACCATCTGTTCCTGCACTTGAAGAAACACCTGGGCGGTCAGCGTCTTCAAGACGATGACGAAGCCAAAACAGTGGTGATGCAGTGGTTAACAAGTCAGGCGGCAGACTCCTATGAGGAGGGTATTCAAAATCTGGTACAACGTTATGACAAGTTCCTCAATATTGACGGAAATTGTGTAGAAAAGTAGATTAAGGTACAGGCTTTCATGTAAAAATAAAGTTATTGAGATCTCTTAGCACATTTTTTTTTAATTTCAAAACGGCACTAACTTAAAAACCACGCCTCGTACTATTTTGCAACGTAATAACGAAGTCTCTGCAGACCACGGTTGAATCGTTCTACCAATCGTTGGATTCCATGAAGACAGATATCCGCTCCTTGGTCACGGAGTAATTGGAGATCTGCTGTGTAAATGTGCTCATCGTCGGAAAATTTAAGATTGCTGTAAATCTGTTCCACGACTACCTGGAGGCTGTCACCTTTGGACGATGCCGATGACCTTCATTCCCGATCAGTGTCACTCACATCTGCGCGGTATTGGTCAATTTGTTGGCAGCCTGGGCGCGGCATTGTATTTCGCCCATACACTGCCAGAAATTCACGGTGAGTCTCTATGCCGTTTAGGCATTTTGTCCACAGGTTTCGTACTGTCCCGCGTACTTTAACTTTGGAGTACGTTTGCAGCTGGTACGCCGTTTTACTCCCACGCTGTGATGCAGTAGAATTGAGGCTGCAGGAAACACAGAACATTCACTATCTTCTGCCAATGCTCCTTTCTTGTGACAATGCTCCGCTGCTGTGCAGAGCTCTTAGCGTGGGAGTAAATGTAAAACTTAGTTCTTGAAGCCCGCTAGAATATTAATCGAGCTCTAGACACCAACGGGACAGTTACCGCAAACAACGGCAGGCTACCTGTCCAGGATGGCAGCACATTAGAGTTAACGGCAGGGAACCAGGGAGTAATGGCATTAACTTTGCACAAACCCAAACTCTTGCAAGTTGGGCATTGTCACGCTAAACGTCTGCACGCACCAATGAGTAAAGTGCCTATTAATAACTATGACAGAAACAGGTCGTGCAGTATGTCACACCATGGATAGTGACGGAACTTCGCCGGAAGCATTCGTAAGACTACCTTCCCCATAGATAACGCTCTCTTACACGACTCCCTCTCTTGATGCGTCGTCTGGAGTTCTAGTCGCGAATGCTTCTGCCGACTCTTGTGAGATACACGTAGCTAACATAAATGCAGATGTTAGCCGAGCATGCAGGTTGTCCTGTTGTATTTCACAGTGAACGGTACCTGTGTGTACGATGTCCTCAATTCGTTACAAGTGTTAGTTGTGGTCATGACAGTGTTCTGTGTAGCTGTGAGTGCATAATGTCGGCGATACCTGAATTCGAACGTGGGCAACTTCTTGATGACCAAGTAGCCGCAGTGTGGAGTGTTTCGAGAAGCACCGTATCGAGGATTTATAACGTTTACACGAAAAGGGAAGAAACATCATTCACTAAATCACAACTCAGACTATAGCGTGTGTTGCGTGGCCGCCACGGGCGCTCATTGAAGAGGATAGTGGCGAAAAATATGGGATCGTCTGCTGCAGAAATCATTGCAGAACTGAATGGCGCGCTCCTGAACCCTGACTGCACCAAACTAACACGAAAGAAGCTCCAGAAGCAGATCGAGTAAGAAACGCCCCGGGAAAACGTATTGTCGACGCCATAGAACCTGTGCTATGGGAGAAAGGAAGACAGCCATTTGGTGGGATGACTCTGGTTTGCAAGTACTATCCGAGTTCACATCTCAAGTGGTTTGGACAGCCATATCGCGGTATTCCATGGGTCCCATAGCTTCTCTGCAGTTACATTAATACCAAGGATTATGTGACAATTTTGGTTGATCTCTCCCAGCACATGGTACAATGTTTGTTCCCAAACCACGATGCTGAGTTCCAAATCTGATTTTGGGAGCAGGAGGATGAATGTTCCACCTCCCATGGCTACCTCTTTTACCAGATCTCTAATACTGAGCCTTTGTGGTCTACTTCGGAGAGAAGAATGAGTGATTGCTATCCACCTTCGTCATCATATCCTAAACTTGCAACTATTTGAGAGTAAGCATAGTACGTGATTCCCTTGAAAACCATGCAATGCCTTCATTTATCCATCCCGAAAAGACTGGAAGTGTCTTAGGTATGGTAATGAGTTTTGTTAGTTTTGTTACCATATTTTGCCCACCCTCAACATGCTTAGTGATTTTATTATATTTTCCGTTTCTTCGATCATAATAGTATCTTTCCTCTAGCAGTTATCGCATGGTTCTCTGGAGTGATGCATGAGTCTCCAAGACTTCTAATGGCGTAATAGAAATACCTAATGGCACAGCATTTTCTAATGTAAATTAGCCGCGTGGTCTAGTAGTTACCGTTTACGGTTATAAAAGCTGAGGCCTCGGATCCTATTCCCAGTTGACCACTTCAAATCATCCGCAGGAGGAAAGGTTGCGAGGTCCGGGGCTAGCAGTGAATTTAACACTAATTACTTCTAGAATCTTCATATGGAAATGATGCTCTAAGCCCGCCCCCCTTTTCTAACTCCGACTTTTGCTGTTGCACATGGATTAAGAAGAAACGCGAACTGACTGTAATAGACCCTGCAAGTAGAGTAGAAAAGAGTTTGGCACCTGCAGTAATTTAATTTGACAGAAATTAATTTGATAAAGGAAAGATTCATTAACGTAGTGAGAAATGAAAGGGTTGCTCTACCGATCAACAGAATGAAAGTTCTGTCCAAAATAACAATTTGATTTATTATGACTAAACTCAAAATAATAAACAAAACATATCAAACATTTACAATACGTCAAATTGGGTACTCAAATAAATGCTGTGAAGGTGAAGTTGTTCATTAACTAGATTGTGACATTTATGACCAAGTGGTATGTGGAGCCAATTCCTTGCAACTCAAATCTTAAGAGAAACACCCAGCCAACCCAACATTAATTGCTGCTACAGTAGTGAGAACTCTGACTATGAACACCCAAGACAGAACCGCGTTAGAAAAGACGGGAACAGTCGCGCTCTGCTGAGCTCTGATTGTCACGTAGCTAAATTCCCTAATCTGTCGGTGCTGCTGACATACATTACCAAGCTGTCTTCTTAACTGCAAGGACACGATCTGGCATACTGGAGGTGATGGCTGGTTGCTTCGACGTCCAGTCGTGGTGATAATGTCGCGAGTATAGCCCGAAATAAATTATGCTGGTCTGGTTGTTCCAGACTGAAGACTTTCTAGCAACACAAATGCGTCTCTGAGGGAGACGAAGAAGGCTCGCTACACAATCACCGACGGTACAGTGATTGATTTTAACAAGTGAAGTCACGCAGTAACTCTGATACAGTCAACTTTAGCCAAAAGTGCTCAAGACGGACAACATAGGCCGCTTGTACACAGAGCGCTCAATTTCCAACTGTACTTCGAAAGTTACGTTGAAGTCGAAAACTTCAGCAACTTCGTCAAACAGTTACAATTAAATGAAAGTATATTAGACAGCCAACGGAAGGCAGGCTGTCCAGAGCAGCGAGAGCTCAGTCTTGTAACCTACTCCGACCGAAAGGCGAGAGCCGACTCCACTCAAGAGCACCCGTACATGCCGAACACAGAACATTCCCACCCCCACGACAGTGGCCGTTGTTAAACATGCCAATCAGCAAATAGAAAACTGGCGGAAAATTACTCTATTGCCGAAGCACTACTATTCCACCAATAGAGATACTTGGCGACAATTTCTGCGCCGATTTTGCTACGTCACGGAGCTATACCCTGATCAAGCCAATCACAGTTATGATTTTGCACAAAACGCGGGAATTTGCCCCCCAAGACTGCCTGGGAACACAAGTCATTCCCACGCCTCGCTATCAGCCTGTCATAAAAGGTTTTCACTGAGTTTTTGCGAAGTAACTGAATCTCTAGCCCCAGCCGCTCCTCCAGGCGCCTGTGGGCGTGTCGCCCCGCTCTTTTGACAATGTCGGCGTCTGGACAGCATCCACTCGTCTCCCTCACACCCGTCGGCATAACCCTTTCAAGAGCAGCAGAACCCGACTGTCACCAGACCAGCCAGGTGACGAGAGACGCTGCGTGGGAAGTCCGCGTGTGAAGGAATAGCAACTTTTCACTGCATGCAACTAGAGACGAAAATACTCATATCTTCCGAGTTCTCAATACTAGCCTTGTAATGACCATACTCGGCTATACTTCCCCAAATCGAATTACTCAGAGTAAGATTGAAATATGAGAGGGGGCTCATGCCACCTCTCAAGGTCTCAAAGCAGGTCCGTTCAGCCTTGTGGACCCAACTGAAAAGCTGCTTAAACATAAAGGCAGTAAAAATTACGTGCAAGTCACCGAAGCAGCGATAGATCGACGTTCGTTGTGACTCGCGTATAACAGATCTAGGTGAAATCGGGATAATTATTGGTTTCTACGGGCCATATGATTCCACTATGACATTTCTAATCCGTTGTTCAAAGACAATCTGTGGCCATTAGCGCCTAAATACCTATATCATGCAATACTAGTTGGAGGCGTGTCTAACATACCGAATACAGACTAGGACATCTATGGAGGGAGTGCAGAGACAGTCTTGGGAAGTACTTCTGAACGCGGTTTCCAAAAACTGTCTTGGCTAGGCAGTTCGGCAGCCTGCACGCTATGGATATGTTTTAGACTTTGTAGCTGTACAAACAGGCCGGACCTTATCGACGGTATCGTTATAGAGACGGCGACAGGCGATCAAGATGTCATCTATCGACGATTGTTACGGAAGTTAATAAATCAGTCAAGGAGGCTAGGAGAATATGTTTACTTCAAAGAGCAGTTAAGCAGGTGTTAGCCTCTCACTTAGATAAGGACTGACATCACTTAGTCTTAGTAAGATGGACCCAGAGAAATTCTGGGTAAAATTTAAACAGATTATAACTCGTGGTCTGTATAACTATGTGGTTAGTAAGTGGATTAAGTACGAAGAAAACACATCTTGGTTTGACAACGAAATTCGCTAAATGCTGAGGAAACAGAGACTGTTGCACTCTCGGTTCAAAAAGAACTCGCAAATGACTACAGACATAAGTTAATAGAAATTCGTGCTCCTGTGATAAGGTGTATGAGCGAAGCTTACAACTACTACCCTCGTCGTACCTCGGTAAAAGTTCTAGCCAGAACACGAGAAATTTCTGGTCCTATGTAAAATCACTAAGCGGGTCTAAGGCTTTCATCCACTCACACGTTGACCAGTCTGGTGTTGTAGTTCCAGAAAGCAAAATGATAGCCAATGTTTTAAATTTCGCATTTAAGAAATTATTAACGCAGGAGAACCGTACAAACATACTGTCGTTTGACCAGCCCACAGACTCCCATATAAAGGCCATAGTAATAAGCATCCTTGGCTTAGAGGAACAACTGAAAGAGTTGAAATAAATACGTCAACAGGTCCGGATAAAATCCGAACTCGGTTCTACAAAGAGTATTCTACAGCATTGGCCCTTACTTAGCTTATCGCTGTCTCTCACCGAGTAGAAAGCGCATGTTGAAAGGGTACAGTACCGCCCGACATTGAAAATAGGTACAACATACATCATTATTCTTGTCAGTACAACATATTTTTTCTAATAATAACTCAATTTCAATTAATACAGCAAAGCCGGATACCAGTGTGGGAAAGAATGACAATTTATTTATTTAATTGATCACATATGCACTCCCACAAAATAAATACCTACATCCAGTCTGGTGAGATCTGTGAAATGAATGAATTTATGGTCGTCTGCTAACCACAGATAGTGAATGTGAATATATGATCATCTTTGAGACGTTCATTTGGTCACTTTTGGTGGAACCAAAGAGATGAAACTTACCGGAGCTTTGAGCGCCTGAAATGTGGCTGACCAATATGGTAGCAAGGTGCTCCCTCACTTCGGCAGAGGTGCGAGAGGACCTGAAGAACGGCCATGTTTCAGCACTCTGCCGCTGGATCTAGTGTTGGTAAGACCTGTCTTAGGCGTGCTCCGTAATGACAAAAGAGTGGATACATGGTATGCATGTGAAATACTTAAGAGTAGTTTAGAATAACAATTTCTCTATTTCAGGAACTTCTGTGGGGAGAATTAAATGTCAGGCAGGTAATATTAAGGGGATCGTAGTAATCTTCGGAAGTGACCAACGGTCACAATGAAACCACGTGTAGCAATAAGTTGAAATACTTCCGAGTGCTTAAGTTAAGCTGAATTACTAGCATGTCTACTATAAGTTGGAAATATTTAAGAAATGGCGTGTGCAGGATTTGAAATTAGAGACGAGTACTTCCACGTGGTGAGTACTGTGAGTCTCAATCTGTGTATGAGACAAAGGATAAAGAGAAGTACTCGTCCATGGTATCAGTTGAGGACTCGCGTGTGTGATGAATATGTTCTTAATATTACTTTGCGTGTTATGTTTCCGTGTGACGCTTGATTCAAACTATAATACTCTGAGAGAGAAGCAAGGTGAGTCAGTCGTCTATCCAGCAACGCCACTTGGCTTGCATTGCACAGGAAGACGTGCATATATCCTCCAGAGTTCATAGTAGGAAAGAAAATTTACGAAGTGGGGCAGTGTCGTGTGAAACTGGGATAAATATTAATTGAAGTGGGAAAGCTGAGAGTGATAATGTTGTGACTATTCGTTGTGTTGTATTCCATGTTGCAGTGTGGTGTATGTCATGTAATTTAAGTATGTGTGGCTTGCATGGGAGAGTAGCAAGGTAGTTTCAGAGGTAGTGGGTTATGCATGTTCCTTTTGTACCGCTCGGTCTGGAGGAAAGTTTCGTAATGATGGTTGTGGGAGTCGAAGTGTGAGATATAGCAAAAGATCCACCATCCTATCCAGAAAGTGCACTGTAGCGTTAAATAATTACGAGACCATAAGACAGAGAATCACCAATGTAAAGCCATGCCCACTGGGCGGAGTTTCTCATGTGTTATTGTTGTAAGTTATAGAATTTGAGTGTTTAGGTTATAGAATTTATCGGAATAAATAAGATAGTGAAAAGAAAAAGATTGGTGGCTTTTCCTTCAAATAGTGTGTTGCTATGATACCCAGAATTTATAATGTGTGCGCCATTCATATGCAGTGCGATGACCACGTGTTGATCAAAGCCGTTGAATAAGAACGAAAATGTGGTATTGCCAGTGCGTAGTGAACAGTCAGAGTTGTGTAAATTAGTAATAGTCAGATGTGCGTTTCCGTTGCGTAATATCCAAGCAGGAGAATAACTTTTAACTTAATTGTGAGTACTAGAGTTCATGTTACTTGATAAATAAAAAGTGAATCCACTCGCTTGGCAGACCACTCATCTTGCAGGCCTGACTGCTTGATGCCACAGTATGAGCAAGGCATGCGGGTGCCTCTCAATGTGACTCCTATACATAAGAAGGGTAAAAGAACTGAAAGTCAAAACAACACACCAATATCCTTAACATCGGTTTGTTGCACAAATCTTGAACGTATTCTCATTTCGAACATATTTCCTTAAGGCCACGAATCAGCACGGTGTTGGAAATCAACGCTTGTGCGAAACACAGCTTGCCCTTTTCTCACATGATATAATATGAAGTATGCATTAAGGGTAACAGGTAGATTCCTTATTTCTTGATTTCTGAACAGCATTTTACGCCTTGCCCCCCGAAGACTGCTAAGGAGGGTACAATATGGAATAGGGCCAAGTCATAAGTGGCTCCAAGACTTCTTAACTAATAGAACTTAGTATTTTGTACTCGATGTCGAGGTCCCTCAGAGCCGAGGATATCGTCAGGACTACCCCAGGGAAGTGTGATAGGGCTGATATTATTTTGTATATACATAAATTATCTGGCAGGCAGGGTGGACAGCAATCTGTCGTTTACGGGAAGGTTTCGAAGTGGAGTTAATGTAGGAGAACGCAATATGACTTGACAAAATTTGTAGATATGAAATGGAACGAGAATATGAAGATTATGGTAGCGAAGGCGAATTGTGGACTTTTATTGGGAGAAATTTTGAAAAGTGTGGTTCATCTGTAAAGAAGAGCGCAAATAGGATGCTAGTGTGACCAAATCTTAAGTACTATTTGGTGTTTGGGATCTGCACAGGTCGGACTGAGGGAAGACATCGAAGCAGTTCAGAGGAGGACTGCTAGAATTGTCAGCGGTAGATTCGAACAACACGCAAATATTACCGAAGTGCTTCGAGAATTTTCCATCAGTGATTTACAATTACGGATGCTAAATCCAGACCAGCTACATTGAATTTACGTGTAGATAATATAGCAGCAGTACGAAGGAAACCATTTTCTTTCAAAATTTTGTAGATGTTATAAACAGAATGGTGGTGCTCCTTAATTCCTTGTTTCTTCTAGTTTTCGTTTTCTTCTGGCAAAAACCCTGCATACCTTATAATAAAACGCCGCACAGCCTGCTAATTGAAAAAAAAATTCTTCACACTGTCACCCTGGAACACTTAATGCCAGTATGGTGTGTGTGAATCTACCGTTCTTCCAAATAACCACGGGTCGCTATAATTATGACGACCATTTCTTCGTAAGCCGTCTAATGTGAATTATCTTTTTTTGCAGGTGTGTTCTCTTGTCCATAACGACTCGTTCACACAGACGGCTTCTAAACGCGAATCCCATTTATGAAACAGTTTTTGTCAAGTTTCTTTGGTTGTCTGGAAGTCTAGCTCTGTGCGAGGAAAGCTCTGATGGATTTGTAGAGAGTGTAATTCCCGATGTTGTTCATAAATTTTGCAGAACTCACTGTCTGATTTCACATCTATCTACATCAACAGTGAAATATTTATTATGTGCATTTTACTTACTCTGGCTTTGGACACATACTTAAATCTTCCTCCGCTCGGCATCTTCTCCCTTCTGTCATACGCACGTCATAAACTTACATAATCTTTTCTCGTAAATATTTGCTTTCACATTCCATCACCTTCTCTATCGGCACTAATCACACGTTTCTCGTTCACACTGAGTGTTAAATTAATGGTGGTAACAGCTAGTTGTCGCGGCTTCCCGCGAAGTTATTTTCTCCGATCGCTCTTCGTGATAATTTTTTCGAGCTTGCACTGCCAGTGAGAAAGGCGTGCGGCTATACCTATACAGCTGGGCAGCCAGTTCGTCTTGCCGAGTGGTAAATAGAATCTGTGTATTTATTAGGGATTTATTCGTATTTTCACCAAGTGGTTGCGTGTTTCTTTAAAGAGTAGTTTTCGTGAGCTGTTTTCCTGATGTAGCTACACAATGCCAGAATCACCACTATTTTTAATTTTGCAGCCGTAACCACGAGCTGCTGCAGCAGCCCTACCCGTTTGTACACAGAGTTTAGCTTAACCTTTCGCCTGTGTATTACCTGACGACGACACTTGGTCTCCCGCGGCCGTTATCGGAAACACGTGGGACTACAGAAAACAAGTAGCGTGCGACTAAGGAAAACGCATCGCATTGTAAATGACTTAGAGGTAGTTGTGCATATACTGCTAAGTGGTTCAGCATGTCCTCAAGATAAGCCGACTGAAGAGCCCTTGGTCCCAGGTGCAATAATACTGTGGTCGACTAGTATGTATGTGAAACAGTGAATAGTGTTTATCATCTTTTTCTAAATGGTTGCGTGTAAATGACGATTGAGCTAACTCTGCTGTGTAGTGGCAGCCAGAAGCAGCATAGCAGTACTTAGACTGCATTTAGAGATCTAGATATTTTTGGAATTAGCGTTATATTTCTTGTATTGATTAATACATGTCAGTAATGGACAGGGACCATGCAAAAGGGGACATTTTCCACTGTACGAAAACACATGGGTCTGCGTTGGCCACGATCGACAGACCACAGGCTGTTACACTGGTTTGGCGGTGGCATTGAAGCTTCTATGATGTAAGCAGTAGCTTGTCTGATGTCTATAGCGCCACCTGGTATCTCTGATGTCGCAGCACAGTGCTCGATCTTGGGGATCCTCGCTCATCATAGTGTGTTTAGCGTGCAGTGACCGATCCGCAAATTTCTGGTAATTCCATTTCGACTTAAAAACCGTTTTGATATTGTGCTCACTGCTGAAAGTATACCAAAGACACCACGAGACACCTCGTATGTTGGGTTTTGGGTTGATCTTTCGGAAGGTCCCGGGATGCACAGAGGGTGGATTTGCGCATCATTGGACAACAACAGGTGGACTACGGAGCCTCTTCGGGAAATATCACGCTGGTCGAAAAGAGCGGCAGCTGTCTGCTCGGCATACCATACTTGCTAAGGGGTGTCATTCCACTTAGATCGACTGCTTGACACCTATTGCCAAGGTCCAGAGCTCATTCTTGGTTGAGACAGACGGCTGGCTGTATTGATGAAGACAGCTAGCTCCGCGCGTGAAGCAGAAGCAGTATCATTTCCAGAACTAATTGTCGTAGACCGATTTGGAACCGAAGGTTTAAACCAGAGGCTGGGATGATTGTGTAATTTCTTGCATACGGCTAACTCTACCTCTGCGATCAGGCGTAGAATCGTAGGTTTCCTCCTAATATGTCAGGCTGCTCTAAACACAGGAATGTGCTATTACATTAGCAGAGTATATGTGGCGTACATATAGGGGACTTTCAGACAGCACATCTCCCTCCTCTGACCGGATAAATCATGTATTGGCTTCCTTAAGGAGAAGAATATCAGTCCTGTTAACTACAGAGAATAGTATTAGTAATGCAGATCGCAGAAAGGGAATGTTAATACGTTATCCATGGAAAGGCCCTACAACTAGTTTCCCTTGTAAACGGTTGTATTGTCCTCATAGCAAAACCACAGGAAATTACATGAAAACAAATGTTATTAGCAACTCAATGCTAAATTCAATGTGGAATTTATATTGCAAAGATAGCTTGGATGTTGTCAAGGGAAATTGTGTTTAAAGCTTGTAGGCTTCCACGGTCGGTGTCATTTGGATAAAACACTTTTGGGTATTCGGCTGCTTCTTTTAGCGCGACAGCTATTCGGAAAGAAAGGAACGACCGGTTGCGAAATGGAAACCATGATGAAAATGCGGTGGAGCTCTGCACAAATTTGATGGAGAGAGTCTCTAGTACGCCCGTGGATACGTCGCTCTTCTCGGTGCGCAGTGAGCACGTAAATACGCCTAGAAAATAGTGTCTCCCACCAACTGTGGATGCCTGCCAAGAGAGTTCGCCGGATTTCATGTAACCCCAGGTAACTTAAGTATCATGTAATTCCTCCTTCATGACATTTCTCGGCCACACGCTGTAGGGGCAATGAGGACACTTCTGCATTATTTGCGATGGGGATTGTTTGATCACCACCATACAGCTCGGACGTGGCCCCCTATGATTTTCGTCCCTACTCAAATGAACCGCTGGCTATGAAGACAACATTTTGGCATACACAACGAGCTGCAGTCCAATGTAGAAAATTATCGGAAGGCACAGGACTGTGCCTTCTGCTACGAGGGTATTGGACAGCTGGATCAGCGCTACTACAGATGTCTAATACGGAGGGCCGGCTACGCAGAGAAGTAGCTGGAAGATGCAGCTAACTGTTGCGAATAAAACAGTTCTGATTTTCACTGTGGTTTCCACTTCGCGGCCGATCATTCCTTACTTTCCGAATAGCCCTAGTAGTTTACAATGAAGCGGCCGATTGCCCAAAATTATTATATCCAAAATATCTACTGGTACAGTTTACCAATGCGAAATAGTTTTGTTGAAGATTAAAGGTGGGTCAAACACGGTATGGCCGTGCTTTTACAGACACTCCACCTCAGGAACGGTAGCACCGAACATTTCAGAGAAAACTTGGAACATCTTAGCAACACCATTAAAACACTATACACTTTCTAGGTATATAATAATCGTTTAATTTTCCCTTGTTCGTAATAATATAATCGTCATTAATTTTGAAATTCAGGTTGCAAAGCTGTTTATTTTAAAAGATATAATTGTGTATGCGTCGTTGCAACAGACACCTCGTTCAGGTTAAACAGAGATAATTGCTTTATATATAATTGATCTCTTAGAGACAGAATAGGCAGATATACTGAACGGTGCCTGTTAGATGGCTCTTTCATTTACTTTCAACAGGGTTTACTTTTTTTCATGATTTGTGATATTTATTCTACGATTATCTTTTAGATTTTGCAACAAAAAGCTTTCAGAATATCGATTCAGATGCTTCGTTAAACCTTTTGCTAACCATCAGTAATAGGTCTTTAGAGAGAACGTTGACAATTACCCAGTAGTGTTCCTTGGCGGCTAACAAGTCATGTGGGAGTTTTGTCCGCAGGAAGTCGGACATTCTTAGATTTGATTTTAGAAGGCTATATGCTACTTTGGAATGTTAAGACGTGTCTGGTTCTGGAGCTATTTCAGCATGCATGCTGTTTTGATGAAGTCTCTTGTTTGTTGGAGGCCCATGTTGATGAATTTTCTTTATATGTAGAAAATGTCGGGTGAGATCTATTTAGTTTATACTCTGAGCTGAAGTGTAATTTATCGCGTGAGGTTTGCCGAGTTTGTTTATTAGTATTGTTTCACGTTCTGGTATTCTTCCGTGTGCTTACGTGCAGTGCAACAGGTTCAGAGAATTTGTGAACTATTCAGTCAGTGAAAGGTTGTTACTGCATAATTTATAATTTTAGTTCATTCCGCATAACCTTAAGTTCTGCGATGTTAACCGCTCAAGGAGTGTAATATTACTTTTGTACTGATGATTTTCTGTTATGTGCTCGACATGATTGTGTTGGTTTTGTAACTAGAAGTGTGGGTTATATTATTTTTTTTTATTTTGTACATCGTTTTCAGTCCTTTTCAAGTTCATTGCATCAGTATTAAAAATCTTATGTTTCGATTTTATTTACTGGAAACGTGTACACCTGTAAACAAACTTTAATCAAAAGTGCCATGTTGCAAAGCCGACATCTTGTCCTGTTGTGAAATCAACGAGATTCCCTCCAGTTATTTTCATGACCAGGTGTTCAATCACAAACTTAGCACTGAAAAATAATGATAATAATAATAGCAAATACTGCTGTCTCTTTGTGTGGCAGTTAGTTTTCAGCAATTGCATAAGGTAAGGCTACTTACTATCTTGTGGTGTTGGACACTGCTGTGAAACATGTGGCAGCACTAACTCGCTTTACTCTTATCATTACACAGCAGATAAAATTTCTGGCTTCTGTCAGACAATAAAATTTCAGGCTTCTGTTAAACGATTTTTCAACTTGTTAACTATTTTCTGCATTCTGAATTTGTTTGTACATAACAGGGAAAACTGACTCAGTTCACTGCTAACGATGCAAGCAGAAGGCTACCACATGTTTGCATAATCTGTTCCTTTCACAAAACTGTTCATTCATGCATTATGTACTGTTCTAAGGCATGCAGGCCCTTTTTCTTCTTCCATTGCACAGGATTTATGAAACTGCGTGCTGCATCATTACATTATGTATGTTTTCGATGCAGACAGCTTTAGAAACTTACTTTTTCGGTATTAGATATTGCTGTAGCGAGGTGTAAGGTCTGTACTGTCAACAACCAACATCACACCAGTGCTTTGAAGTTGCCTAACAAACAGGGGACAATTTTCCAAAAGACATATTGTCATACCTTGGCCAACCATCAGGAGGTAACCCAAACACTGCTAAAGAGCATGGGCGGCACAGACTACTCTCTTCCACAATTCACATGAACTAGAATAGGCCTGGCTGTATCCTAGCACCGAGTGGTATTTAGGACAGAGCTTGGGTCAGACCAGACCAATTCTCTCTGTATGAATTTGCCGCGCCCAGGGAGGATTCCTTCAATCACGATTTTCCTTGCTTTGGCCCATACTACTTCCTCCAAAAATATGAAAAGCAAAGAGCTTGCAGTGGAAGAAATTTGTTTCACCGTATCGAAGATGTAGAAGTGTTCATATCTCTTGAGGTACGCATTTTAGAACCCAGGTTTGTTCTGCTTTTTTCTCCCAAATGATCATTCCTGTCTTATCGCTGAATATTAACCAATCCTCATGGGACATCATATGTAATGTTTCTGACCTGGTGCTTAAATGAACTGAGAACCTGCCATACGAATTCTTCCAACGGCAGAAACATATTTAACTCATTTTAGCAACAGTAATGGTCCAATTAAGTTCTTCTAGTACTTGAATTTTTGAATCTCTAGCAAACTGATACTTTCAGGTATTGATATGCAGTATTACGTATGAAATTATTTTCTGGTCTGGAGTAGAACGGAATTATATCGGAGCTATTTGTTCTTGAAAGTACAGTGATCAGCGAGAACATTACGACCATCTACCAAATAGCCCGTATGTCCACCTTTGGGACGGATAAGAGGGGCGACGCGTCGTGGCATTGAAGCAATGAGATCTTGGTAAGTCGCTGGGGGGGGGGGGGGGGGGGAGCTGGCACCACTTCTCCACCAACAAGTTACCTAATTCCCGTAGATTCCGGGGAGGAGCGCGGCGAGCTCCGACGCCACGTTCAGCTACATCCAAGATGTGTTCTACTGGGGTGGGGGACCATCACATCAACTGGAACTAGCCACAGTGTTCCTCGAACCATACCATCGCACTCCTCGCCTTGTGACATGCCGTATTATCTTGTTGAAAAATGCCACAGTAGTCGGGAAACATGAGCTTCAAGGTGTGTATGTGGTCTGCAACCAGTGCATGACACTCCTTGGCAGTTATGGCTGCACGAACTCCACTGGACCCATGGTTGGCCACGTGAATGTTCCCCAGAACATAATGGAATCTCTGCCAGTTTGTCTCCGACCCGCAGTACAGGTTTCAAGTAGCTGTTATCCTGGAAGACGACGGATTCACCCCCCCTCCCCCCCCCCCCAATCGGCATGATGAAGAATGTGTCGGGATTTATCAGCCCATGCAACTCTCTGGTTCTGCGCCAATGTGTCCATTGCCGATGATGACGTGCCCATTTCAGTCGTAGTTGTCGATGTCGCAGTCTTAACATTGATCCATGCACGGGTCGTCGGTTGCGGAGGCGCATCGTCTGGAGTATTCAACGCACTGTGTGTTCAGGCATACTTATGTTCTGCCCAGCATTAAAGTCTGATTCAATTACACCTCAGTTCGTCTCCTGTCCCGTTTTACCAGTCTGCCCAGCCTACGACGTCCGATATAGTAAGGATGGACGATCGCCCAATCCTGCGACGTCTTGACGTCCCCACGTGTTGGAGACACTTAGCTCGACTAGTCATTCAGTTTCCGAAACGCTCGTGCCGAGCGTCCTGGCCATCACAATCTGCCTTCGGTCAAACTCAGATAGCGCGCCTTCCCCATTCTATACACGGACAACACGCTCACTGATACTACATTCACCGTACATGTGAAACGTCCCCTTTAGAACAAATTATACAAGACTGTGCTTAAACTGACACACAATGTTTTTAGCGCAACGCAATCTGACTATCAAAGATCCCTGCAAAAGAATGGCCCTGAGTAACATTAAACTATACCTTTCAGAAATCACTTACCTCACAAAAATCTTCATTACTCGAACTACTGCAATACAGAGAGCGCCACTACTGCCAGCTAAATAAAAGATTCAAACTACGGAAGGCACTAACTACTGATAGGGATAGTTAGCAAATGAAAGATATTAATAGAGAACAAACAACGTATTTACCTTAATAGTCATAATATATATAGCAGTTCATGACAAATTACAAAACTCCGCCATCTCTCTCCCCACATCCACCACTGCTGGCGGCTCACCTCCAACTGCGCAACGCTACGCGCTGTTCACGTCCAGCTGCCCAACACTACAATGGCAGACAACAAGGCACACTAGCCACAGACTGCATACAGCACAGCCAGTGATTTTCATACAGAGCGCTACGTAACGTTGCCAATAGGAAAACATAAACAGCCTACTTACATAGCCCCCATGCTCCTCACAAAAAATTTTACAAATTGTTTTGGGCGGTGCCCAATAATGATTTGTTAAAAATTTTCATAATTACAATAACAAAGATATCAAATGTACACACTTATTGATACAATGTTGGTCCAAAGCTAAAATTTTCTCACAGTCCCATAAAGACAGTCCTGATCATTCATCACAGTAAAATTGCAGTGTTTTTTTTTCTCAAAGTCTGAGTAGTAAAAGAGAATGCACACAGAAGTAGTGGATTTCCATGCCATCTTGAAGAAGTAGTGTTGTCCTTCCAACGGAAAGACAGTGCTGACTGTTGACATGCTGACAGGTAATGGGCCACAACAGAGCAAACCCACAGCAGAGTCATTCGACGTTTTGAAGAATATTGATAGGTAGGTCATCACACAGCAGACCCACTGTAGTCCTGGTAGAGGTTACGGTATTGGTGGGCCACCAGAGATGCAGACCCACTGCAGTCCTTGTAGAAATAATGGTATTGGTAGGCCATCAAAGATGCAGACCCACTGTAGTCCATGTAGAGACGGCCAGCAGCCATCTGTTGCGACTGTGCAGGTGTACATTCACCATCGAAGAGTCTTGCGGATAATATAGCAAGTCCATAACCACCACTTGTGCACTCACAAAGTTTTTGGAATTGTCCTTAGAACCAGCAATGCTGTTATCCAGTCCCTTGCTGAATTATTAACACACGTGCAAACACTAACTGTCACAACTTCTCACATTTTGTACATTACTGTGACCAACAGAAATGTGTGCAGTGAAATGAATGCTTACAAGTTACTTAATTTGATTAACTGGTGTCAATTACAATATTATAACATGAGAATACAATTACAAAGGTACAAAATACATCATTAAAACATAACAATACAGATAACATTTGTAGTACAGGCTTTACAACAGAATAGAAATAAACATATACATCAGTGTTACAGGAATTATGACATGAGTACATACATAAAAGATCAGAATAACTTGCGAAACATCAACTTCACACATGAGCATTAAAACAAAACAGAATAAATAATGTCTAAGCATATTTATAAGGTAAATAACATATTTTAATGTCAATTATATTTGAGGATAACAGTATTCCTCATCATAGTGAATATAGCTTAGTATTAGAAGAAAAAATTCTATGAAACTACACAGAGACAGGAAGAAAACAAATACACAAGGGTACACAAACACATAGTGGGATAACACAAGGAAAGGACAGGGTTTGTTTTACTGCAGTATTTGGCAAACTAAACTTTCTTTGCTTCTCGGAGATCTCAATACATTCATCATTATTCCCAAAAAGTCCTATCTATACCTCCTTCCTGTATTCTATTCACATCTCTTTCAAAATAAGTATTTCTGATTGTACAATACTCATTTTGGCCCAAATCTTTTTCATATAACTTCTCAATGCATTCTTTCCCTACTGTCCATAGTCAGTTTCTTATATAGTCTACCCTTCTTAAGCTAACTTAAATCTACTGAGCTCAGATGCTAAACTAAGGGACGAGGCAATGCAGCAGCATAAAACAATTAATACAAACAGAAATGAAAAAAAAATGCAAATTGGCAAAACAATTGCAAAAATACAACTAATATAAGGCACTGTGCAGCAAACAAGAAAAATAAATCCGTAGTAAAACTGGCTTAACAGCGTAATACAACGTCAAATTCAGTAACATTATGCCTGGCAAACAGCAGCAGCAACTTATATCTAAACATGACATAGCTCAAGCAGAAAAAATATTACAGTAAAAACAACAATGCAGATAAGGGAAATGTATATTCACATCTTAATGTCTATGTAATTAAAGTGGTGCACCACAACAACTTATTGTAAAAAGAAATATTACCATGTACTTGAAAAGAATATTATGTGTCCAGTTACTGTTACTAGTCCCTTCTTATTGTTCTTTCCTTTCCAAGTGCTCCTTTTTTAAAGAATGTGGATTACAAAATTATTATTTAATAGATCTGTTGACAGAAAGTGTTCACATTAGCAAATGCATTTTATTTTATAAAAGCAATGCTGCAACACAGCTGGAAACCAGATATCAAATGAAATAAGCAACTAAGTATGAAGTAAAGCATAAGAACATCATTCAGCAGTCATGAGGCATTTCATAAGTTAGTAGAAAAATCTCTCAACTAGAGAGACAGTAGTCATAATCAGGTGTATAGACATAAAAATATTTCTCGTCATTTCCTTAGGCATGTCAATAAATATCATAAATTAAGAGCTCCACAGTGTAATCATATGTTTTCAAGTTCGACCATGTCGTTTTTGCGATGCTTTCTACAAAGGAATGTCATTAGCGTGGGTATAGGCCTCTTTTTTTCTCCACCTAATGGCTTTCTTTTGTCAGACGACTACCTCTCAGCTGGGCGCCAAAAACGCATTACGTCAAGATCACTTACCTTTCTTAACGAAATATTTACGACAGCAGTTTCCGCTACAGTGACAGTCTCATATAAAAAATTTCACAGGTCGAGAATTTGCGTTACAAATGTGTAGAAACAAAATCTTATGAATATAACAGTGTCCAAAAAATTTTCGCCGGCATTGTGATACATTCACACATTTACACACATTTCATAACTCTTAAAGTACGATTCTTGGTTTCCAACATCCTTTTCATAAATCAGAGTCCCTAACCATTACTCCTTATTCCTTACCTTATTACACATATACATATTCATCAACATGTCTTCAACACTTCATCATATCATATCATAATAAACATTCCTCAACAGCATAATACACATCGTCGTCGTAATAATAACATCAAACACCTCAGTCAAATCTCAAAAACGTCGTAGCTTTCTGCAATAATTTCAAAACCTAAAGAAAATTCTCTGCTCATTTCAATAGTGTCATCTACCTCAAACTACTTTAAAAATCATGATCCCATCCCAAATACATCATTCAAAGCTCTCATAGTATCACAATGGTTCCGAAAAACTATGAACAGTTCACAAAGTACAGACAAAATAAAATTTCGTAAGTGTGAAGTTATCCAGCGGTGTAATCACGTAAACATCTGTCACTGACATAATAAAAAAGTTTGTGTCTCTCAGTTAAATGATCAGGTAGCTGTGTAATTTGTGTTAGAGAAATATGGTACCGATGTGTAAATTTGTATTAGCAAATACCATATTAGCTAGGGCTCGTTGTGCTTGCCAAACACATGATACACAAAGTAAGCGTGTACCCCCCTGAGGATTATTGTAATTATACCCTCAGCTGTTACAGATTACAGCAATGGAATGAAATGTATCACGGAAAACTTTCTTTGTATTTCAAAAATCTTGAAAAATAAATGGTTTAAGTACAAAATTAAGCACTCAAATGCGTGTCCTGTAGCGCTAAATGTGCATCTTATTGTAAGATAATCTCTGTGGAAGTGTCGTGGTTATTTTCCTCCGAAAGCTAAGTTCTGCAGAAGCCAATGTACTTACCTCATGATAAACAAAAGTGAAATGCTGTGCGTATAGATATCTTAGTTATTACGCCTATTGTTGTGATGAAGAACGTACTGTGCTGTAATGTATTGTTGTGCTACGAAAGAGGCTGTCTCATTGTAGCTATACCACAAAAGTTACTACTAAAACATGTTTTACTTTCCAGAATAATACAGAAAATCTGTGCAGATATGAAACAGATACACCGCAAGAGCAATATTGTAAATTGTCACTCATTAGTAGCGTCGTGATAAAATCGTGTAGCTGTCACATAAACTAACCACTGTGTCATCGTTAATCTCACCGAATGTACTACAAATAAAGAGTATCTTTTCAAGTAAACCAAAACGTTGCATTAAAATCTCATTAGCAGTATATGTTCTAAGTATGTAAGCCTTATAGTCGTTACGTAATCGTGCAACTAACAAGCAAGAATGTACACACACAATAACACTGTGTCGTCTGTTCGCAATAACAATGCATTCGTAATTTCTGTTTGAATAAGTTCTCTTGGTTCTTGACTGGATATTTAACTTTAAACATTGTTGCATGGTAACAGTTTCTAAAGCATACTAGTAACGTGATGTGAAACGTTTTATGGCAAAGACAAAGTTAAAAAGCAGATTGTCTTTCAATAAACGGTTTTACATGTGAAATGTGGTGTAAGCCTTTGCTCTTCTCAGTACGCAGAGTTTCAACTTGAATGCAATTATCATGCGGTATTCGTCCGTAAAGAATATTGGAATTTTGCTCATGGTTAGCGTCAATGTTATTTTTCCCTGAGCCAGCGGGCGCAAGTGGCTGCCTGCGGTGCGAGTCATTGTCTGTTTCTTTGTTGGCGCGCGTCGTTATTGGGATTAGGAGACCTATCTTCTACAAATCCGCCTTGCCGAGAGGGCTCTGCTCTGTTTAAATCCCGCCAGTTCTGATGCAGTTCAGGTCTGTCGTTACGATCATATCGTCTGTCGTCATGTTGGTACATTCCATAGTTTCTTTCCTGTCGGTCACGTGGTGGAGAATTTCTCCCTGAATCGTAACTGCGCACTGGACCGTTGCATCTGAAGTTATTCTGTCTCCCTTTATAATAATTTTTTTGGTTCCCATATTGTCTGTTTCTAAGGTAATCTCAATCATATTCATTACTACGAAAATGCGATCTTTCTCTGTAACTATTATTACTCTGCCAGTGGTTGTCATATGGGTGGTGTCTGTTTTGATCACGATTTGCGTTGTAAGAATAGCCTTGTCGTGTCCAGTTATTGTTTCTGTCGTCACGAAATTGTGACGTATGTGACCTGTAGTGATTGTTTTCCTGTTTTCACATCCGGCGACTGTCTGTGTCAATTTCTAATTCTTGTAGGAGTCTCTGAAAAGCTTCAATGTCGTCTTTGCAATGTCCTGCCAAAATAATATTTCTTAAATGTTCAGGCAATTTCATTAAGCAAATGCGGATGAGTTCTGAGGGGCTGTATGGGTTTGAAAGATACTGATTCTTATGCAACATGTCTTCAAAATATTTCATAAGACTGGAAAATTCAGATTGTTCAAAACGTTTCATCATTATGATGCTATGTTTTACTCGGTCTTGTGTAGCTTGAGACCAATATGCTGAGAGGAAGGCATGGTAAATTTCTCCTTCACTGCGGCAATCGTGAATGACCGATCGCATTCTTAGAGCTGGTTCATTCTCTAAGTAGCCACACATAAATTCTAACCTGTGCTCCAATGACCAGTTGGGAGGAAAACAATGAGAGAATTGATGGAGCCACGCTTGTGGATGAATGTCGTTGGCAGAGTTCTTAAACGTTTTGAATTTACGTGTAGTAATGAACAGCTTATAGTCAAAATCATCGTGTCGGCGAGTAGCATGTCGGTCATTGTTACGTCGTGTCGGCGGTTCCATCTCAAAATTCGGTGTACCTTGCCAATTTCTTTCATAATTACCGAAATGCCCTGTGTTATTATTTTGTGGCTTTTTCGTATTTCTAAGTTCCTCTTCCCGTGTTGGAGCGCGAGTGTCCTCTGAAATATGTAATTCTTGTATTACCTGTGTCAGCTGATCTTGTACTTCCCGGATTTCTCTTTGGTGTTGCGTATTAATTTGATTCAGATTTTGTTTCAGTTTCCTAATTTGTTCACACTCTTCTGTGTCATTAAAGACTACCGGTTTTGTGTCATTCAGATTATCATCTACCTTCGTAGATAAGTTAGTGACCTGATCCGAAAGTTCGGCTACTTTCTCTGATAATGAACTGATTTCCTCCATGTGTCTTTCTGAACCAATTTTCAGAGTATTTACTGTGTCCTTTAAGTTTTCCTGAGTTTTTGCAAGTTGCGTAACCGAATCAGTAGATGCAACTGAGTCCATTTTAGCTTGCAAGGTCTCATGATTTTCATGAACAATAGGTTGCAGTTCTTTTATGGCTGCTTCGTGATTCTGTAATGCATTTTCATGACGCGAAAAAATAGGTTGGAAATGCTCACAAATTTGTGTTTTTACGTCATTACAGACTTTTTGACATTTCGATTCAATGTTATGTAACTCAGTAGTTAAATCTTCACGTGTTTGTTCAAGCGTGGTGTCTAACATTTGAAGATTTTGTTCCATCGCGTCTAACTGTTGCTGTGTTTGTCTCTGGCGTTGTTCCATTGTGTCTAACTGTTGCTGTGTTTGTCTCTGATGTTGTTCCATTGTGTCTAACTTTTGAAGATTTTGTTCCATTGTGTCTAACTGTTGCTGTGTTTGTCTCTGATTTTGTTCCATTTGTTGCATTAGTTGTAATAACAATGCATTAGTGTCTGGAATCTGTTCCTCTATGCTTTTCGGCAGTGCATTTGCACCGGCAACATTCACATTTTGACAAGCTGAAAATGTGTCTTGACTTATTTGAGAAAACGGTGAGGACGCAAAACCTGAATCTACAGTATTTGTAAAATTGTGTCCTGTCATTTCGGATTCCTGAGGCGAGCTGTTGCCGACCGATCGATCGATAATGCTTCCCTGTTCACAACCTGTTTCACTGTCTACACCATTATTTGCCGCCCGCTCCATTTCCCTATGCACAATTACCAGATTGCTGCTTGGAACGTCTGTTAATTCACTACACAGTGGTGCTGATAAGCTACGCTCGTCGTCACTATTATTTCTCAGTTTACTTTGGAGCCCAGTGTTACGTTTTTCACACGCCATTATTGTGACAATATTTCACACGATAACACATAAAAACACAATTTGAAGAGCAAAAATAAGAGAACACATTAACATAGCACTGAAAATAATATCTAGTTAATTGCAGCTGCGAAATACTTGGTGCAAATCTACATGCATGCCACAACTGTTTTACTGTGCAACAATGAAAAACCACAACTACCAAGGAAATTCTCTTTATAATTACGCGCTAGCAATAAACAAAAGCTACACTAAATACACAAACTACAAGAAAAAATCAGAAGATTCCAGTGAGAATACCTTGGCTAAGGGTCGACATATGAAACGTCCCCTTTAGAACAAATTATACAAGACTGTGCTTAAACTGACACACAATGTTTTTAGCGCAACGCAATCTGACTATCAAAGATCCCTGCAAAAGAATGGCCCTGAGTAACATTAAACTATACCTTTCAGAAATCACTTACCTCACAAAAATCTTCATTACTCGATCTACTGCAATACAGCGAGCGCCACTACTGCCAGCTAAATAAAAGATTCAAACTACGGAAGGCACTAACTACTGATAGGAATAATTAGCAAATGAAAGATATTAATAGAGAACAAACAATGTATTTACCTTAATAATCATAATATATATAGCAGTTCATGACAAATTACAAAACTCCGCCATCTCTCTCCCCACATCCACCACTGCTGGCGGCTCACCTCCAACTGCGCAACGCTACGCGCTGTTCACGTCCAGCTGCCCAACACTACAATGGCAGACAACAATGCACACTAGCCACAGACTGCATACAGCACAGCCAGTGATTTTCATACAGAGCGCTACGTAACGTTGCCAATAAGAAAACATAAACAGCCTACTTACACATGTCTCTCACTAACCATTCTTCGTCGGGTGACACTGCTGTCGCCTGGATATCGATAGTAGGTCGATGGTCATAATGTTCTGACTGATCAGTGTGTATTATTACTATTGAATGAATGTAGTTGTTGCTCAATTGGTTCACAAAGGAAACTCTGTGTGATCTATTTGCAGATAGGTATAGGTCACCATGAGGTGTCGGCGATCTCATTAGAATGTGCTGTTTAATAATAACGTTGCAGATATAAATTATACTCTTGTCCCAAATTGTTGAAAGAAGATTTTGTTTCTTTGAAAACATCTTTTTTATTTTGCCGGTAATGATATATCACTGTAGATTAAAGTGAATTTACGTATAGCAGAGCTGGCTTTACAAACAAGTGCAGTATGGAATATCACAATATGATATTGGGTAAATATATATTCCCCCATTTATGTGTTTCTTATGCTTGGCTACTGCTCTAGATATTTATACTTGGGTATATTCCTGATTTAGCCTTACCCTAGATAAAGTCATGATTAAATATCAACACGATTTGGTTAAATAGAAACAGTAAGGAGTATTTCTTAGTATTAGTGGGATTTTTCAGTTAACACCTGTTGACCCAAAGATTAGGGTCGTTATTATGGACAGGGATACGTGTGAAATTGTGTTATAATGATAGACGGGAAAGTTATGTTGTTTATGCGCATTCAGATACTCGTTTGTCATTTATCAGGTTACTGTGCACTTCAAAGCTGTACTAAAGAAATAACAGAAGGGGTACATATCCGGCATCGCATGCTTCTTAACTTTGTTAAGAGTAGTAACGCAGAAGTCACCTTACCAAAAACTTTTGTAATGTTTATCCGAGCGCATTAGACACTCTGAAACATGGAAGCGCGCTTCTAAGCACTGTTGTGAGACGAGGTCTGTCTGCGAGAGTAAAATGTCAGTCGTGTTGGTCGAGAGATTGAAGACAGAAGACATGTCACGTCTGTGTGGCAGACCTTACCACACTCAAGGATTGAAATACGTAGTCCGATCACTTATCCAAATGTTAGTTTTTTTTTCATTTAACGATCAGTTGAGGGCTTAAATGTTAGTGAAACTGACACTCATACAACAAGCACATAGTGTTATGTAGGTTAGATTCTGAATTCTGATAGCTCAGGTTGCTTATCGAGTCTCTTTTCACAGATGAACATAGACTTTATTTGTTGCAGGGACGTTACACTTGCGCCGTATGAGCCCAAGCATCGCCTTGCGAAACAAGGGGCAGATCCTGCACAAAGTGTCGCTACTTCTCTCTCTAAGCTTGTAGCAGTCTGTGTTCCAAAAATGAGACCCAGACTCAGACCAATCAAATCGGGAGCAAGATGAAGGAGATGTAAATTCTGCGGCTTTACTACCATATCTTAGACTAAGGAAAGGTAAACCTACGTTTCTAGCATTTGTAGACTTAGCGAAGGCTTTTGAAAATGTTGATTGGAATACTCTCTTTCAAATTCTGCAGGTGGCAGGGGTAAAATACAGGGAGGGAAAGGCTATTTACAATTTGTACAGAAACCAAAAGGCAGTTATAAGAGTCGAGGGGTATGAAAGGGAAGAAGTGATTGGGAAGGGAGTGAGACTGGGTTGTAGCCTATCCCCGATGATATTCAATCTGTATATTGACCATGCAATAAAGGAAACAAAAGAAAAGTTCGGAGTAGGTATTAAAATCCACGGAGAAGAAATAAAAACTTTGAGGTTCGCCGAGGACATTGTAATTCTGTCAGAGACAGCAATGGACTTGGAAGATCTGCTGAACGGATTGGACAGTGTCTTGAAAGGAGGGTATAAGATGAACATCAACAAAAGCAAAACGAGGATAATGGAATGTAGTCGAATTAAGTCAGGTGATGCTGAGGGAATTAGATTAGGAAATGAGACACTTAAAGTAGTAAAGGAGTTTTGCTATTTGGGGAGCAAAATAACTGCTGATGGTCGAAGTAGAGAGGATATAAAATGTAGACTGGCAATGGCAAGGAAAGCGTTTCTTAAGAAGAGAAATTTGTTAACATCGAGTATAGATTCAAATGTCAGGAAGTCGTTTCTGAAAGTATTTGTATGGAGTGTAGCCATGTATGGAAGTGAAACGTGGACGATAAATAGTTTAGACAAGAAGATAATAGAAGCTTTAGAAATGTGGTGCTACAGAAGAATGCTAAAGATTAGATGGGTAGATCACATAACTAATGAGGAGGTATTGAATAGAATTGGGGAGAAGAGGAGCTTGTGGCACAACTTGACTAGAAGAAGGGATCGGTTGGTAGGACATGTTCTGAGACATCGAGGGATCACCAATTTAGTATTGGAGGGCAGCGTGGAGGGTAAAAATTGTAGAGGGAGACCAAGAGATGAATACACTAAGCAGATTCAGAAGGATGTAGACTGCAGTAGGTACTGAGAGGTGAAGAAGCTTGCACAGGATGGAGTAGCATGGAGAGCTGCATCAAACCAGTTTTAGTACAACAACTACTACCATATGTGGCTAACACTTTTTCAAAAATTGCAACAATAATGAGAAAGCATACACTGGATGTGGTCTTCCTTCCACCGGCCAAGACAGCAGCTCATCTAGAGTCTGTTAAAGATGATAGGCTATTACGAAAGTTGGGTATACGTGTATGAGATTTATTGTGTGGTAAAAGTTACATAGGATAAACAGCATGCACTGTACAAGAACGTTGCATTGAATTCCAGCGATACGTCCGCCTTCCTATGCCTTTTCAATAAATCTGCAGTGGCTAATCGTAGGATTTCCTTTGACCATTCCGTGGATTACGGGAAATTTAGGATACTGGCCGCTGCCTCATCCCAGTGGGATTCAGTGGTCTACGGAACTGTGGAATACTATTAACACCATCCTGCTCAACCAAGACGAGGATTCTAGTTCGACAAATCACGTAAACACTCCATTTCACGTCTGCACTCTGAAGGAAAGTATTATTCTAAGTCATAACTGCCTGGTATTCCAACAAACGCCATTCAGTATAACCAACCTCATATTTTGCAAGCACTGTGAATTTTCTGATGCTGCGCATGACTTGTTTTATCTTGCGGGGCGAACACGAGACGTGCCATAAACCAATTTCTCAGAAACTTCGCTCAGTGGAATACGAGTCGAAATGACCGAACTCTTGTCTCGGCTTATCCTTCAGATATTCGACCGTCTCTGAGAAAATGACGCCCTTTTGGCGGGTATTACTCTCTGCTCCTACGATGGCACAGTGGAGAGCGTCACTGATTTACAGTTTTGTGCCCCGTGTTCGAAACCTGATAATTATTTTTGTTTTTCTGTTATCTACACATGTCCGTAGATGATTACTAAATTAATGTTTTCTAATGTATACCTGAAACAATGTTGTACTTACTCGTCTATTAATTGTATGTCTGATGAATGAATTGAAAAAAAAATAATTGTATGTACAAATTACTTGAAATCCCTTTGGCTAAAATACCTGTATTTTATCTTGATTTATTATAAGTTGTAATTGTCACTTTTCGGAAAAGTGATCCCTTATACGTTGTTTGCCCCGAAATTGCGTGAAATTTTCAGTAATATTAACGACATTTCTGCCCTGAGGGAGGTTCATACGAAGAAAATTTTTGGGGAACCTGACATCGTCTGATGCTTGTAGTGTTCGGAATTCCTATGTTTCGAATGTTTCCATGTTCGGTATCATCAAAGGGAACGGACGAGTTCTTTCTGAACCAATAACCATAAGGATGAAACATGAGAATTAAGAACTGATGTAAGAACGAAATATAAGAAAATGAGAATTTAAAAAGACTGGTACCCCTGAAAATGCTATATACTCATACATTGTACAACAAATGTGTGACACTTATTGCGAAAGCCTGTAGTAATCCCACAGTCAATGTAATATCCGTGTATCTCATAACTTGATAAAAAACGTTCGTGTAGTAACTTTCAACGGACGTGGGTAAACAAACGAAAAAATTAAAATAAAATAAATAAAAACAATAATGTGGTTTCGGACACGGGTCTCAGAACTGTGGACCACCACGCTAACCACTATGCCACCAGTAGAGGAGAGCTTGTTGCGCACTAAATGGAGTCTAAATTACCTCGAAAACTTTGACGACTGTTTTATAAGAAACGTTCGAGTATCTACGAATAACGCGAGACACGGATTCGCTTATTTTGCCTCTTCTTTCACTGAGCGAAGTTCCTGGAAAATCGTGGTATGGCACTTGCCATGTTCGTCTCGTCAGAAGCATTAAGTTTTATCTATGGCTGAACCTCTTGTTATCAATTGTGTTATCTCTGACGCATGCGCGTTTATTCCGTAGTATTGTGTCTAAGGACTTAAAAAGGAAAATGTCTGTAAGGATATGAGCCGAAATATCTCAATAAAAATTAATAATATCCCGGATGCATCTCCAAATGATGACGGAACAAACACGAGCCCTGTTGCACACGATTTCTGCCTCCTGTTTCTTTCAAATTAAAATAGTCGCAAGAGCTAAAAAATCGTCGTAAGAAGCGATTACCGCAGTGGTGTTCCCGCATATCTCTCTCCTTAGTTCCAATAAAACGAACTACGTGTTCGCCAACAGCCGGGAACAATCTCTGCGGCGCGCGGGAGCAGAGACGGCGTAGCTAAATCCGATCGCTCAGCAAACCTTAATTGGCGGCGTGTCCGCTTTGTGCAGCACGCAGGGGAGGACGTGCCGCAGATTGTATCGGCGGCGCGATGCTGCTGCGCTGGGAGGGATTCCCCGAGATAACCTGAGGAGGGCGCTCCGCTGAGCCGCCGAGACGCCGCCAGATAAGCAGCTGGCTGCCTCAAGAGAAGGGGAGAGGAGGGCGTAGACCGCTAAATTGCGGCCGCCGATACACGGCCGCTGCCGCTTCGTGTCGTCCGCCTGGGAGAAGTTTTTCATTTTTAATGCTGAGTCACGAAGTGTCGTTATGGTGCGAAAATAAATTAAAAACTTCCTTTCGGTGGAGCAGCGGGGCCCCTGAAAGCCGTATTGATAAAACGAAGTTTTTAGCAGTAAGAAGCACGTAACATGAGTTTTCCGATGTAAGATTAAGAAAAAAAGCCAAATTATGTGGGCCACTGAATTAGCACATTAATTCATGCTTACACATGAGGATTAGTTCTACAGCATAACGTATCTCTTACCAAAATCATTAGACTTTTACAGTTATTTAAGCCTATAATGAAAGAACAACCGCTCAGACTGTCAGGAAGTTTATACAGCTTGACGCCTTCGAGAAGACTAAAAACGAAATATAATATGACAGTGCCAAATAT
The DNA here is from genome assembly GCF_023864275.1 of Schistocerca cancellata. Lineage (NCBI taxonomy): Eukaryota > Metazoa > Arthropoda > Insecta > Orthoptera > Acrididae > Schistocerca > Schistocerca cancellata. The sequence goes on from NC_064628.1 coordinate 607,658,158, forward strand.
TCACACATCCATAAGATCCTATATCCGGTGAAACTAATAAAATAAGCCTTCCTTAATCAGAAGAGCCTGAATCGATACTTTATGAGCAGAGAGAATTGTGTGCACAGTTACTACTGTAGCTTCTAAAAATTTGTTCTGTTTAATACTGTAACTGTAATATAAAGGTAAACTTAGTTTAGGTCCGACGCTGAATAAGACGTTGCAACATAGGTATGTTAATTGTACGCCTTGAGAGAAGTTCTGTTCTGTTGTGATGTATAAGAATCAGCTTACGCACCTCGCTACCACGCACGCAGTGGAATTAACAGCTCAGAAAAAGGCCGTCACACTCAAGCTACCACCGTTATGGACACCATTGTCTTATGCAAAACTGATAGGGTGCTATGTACTATCTAAAACAACTTGGGCGTCGTCGAAAGCCCAGTTGGTGTTGGAGTATATTAGCACTCACGACTTATTAGGTAGTGTCTGCGGAGTACAGCCTGTTGTATAGCCAGCTCTAGTAGCTTGGTTATCAATGGTAGAGTGATACTTTCTGTGTTCACTTCGAAAGTGACTGAGTAGTTGTATGGATTCTAACACCCAGACAAGCAGCAGCTTGTGAGAGCAGCAGTGCGGTAACTAATCCGGAGTGTAGGATTCTTTGCAGACGGGATTAAAATGACCTTTCCAAAGGGTGAGAACACGTCGGGGCCAGTACTCCTGGCGCTTTCATTCAGACGCCGCATTATGCTCAAAGGCGTCCGAAAGGGTGAGCAATACGACACTTGGCCCCTTCTGGAATCTTGGTAGACTATTTATTCGTTGCAGAATTCTCTCGGATGTCTGCAATCTGTGTCTGCGACTCCATTAAACTGCAGGCTTAAAACTGACGACCAAGACGAGAAATACTGCAGCACTGAGGATCAATATTTTACATCTTGAGTTTTCTCAGTCATCATTCTGTTCACGGGAAATTATACCGATTCGTTGGTGCAGTCGAGATGGATACGAACCTTTACAGAACGGTCCATAAATAATGTTTTCGGTCTTTTCCTGTAGCTTCCTCACTGAGACCCTTGCCTAGCTTTAGAAGGATGTCAGACGAACACCTTGGTGCATGGATTCCATCGGCGATTCCCAGCACAAAAACAGGACAGCACTATATATGTCAGTCTTCCGTCTTCAGTTCCCACAAGGACGCCTCCTCTCCTTGATGAACAACGGAAATACAACAACAGTAACCATTTGTCTGTACAAAAGAAAACTCGTGATGGCTTGCAGATTCTGCATTCAAGCCGGCCGGAATGGCCGAGCAGTTCTAGGCGCTACAGTCTGGAACCGCGCGACCGCTACGGTCGCAGGTTCGAATCCTGCCTCGGGCATGGATGTGTGTGATGTCCTTAGGTTAGTTAGGTTTAAGTAGTTCTAAGTTCTAGGGGACTGATGACCTCAGAAGTTAAGTCCCATAGTGCTCAGAGCCATTTGAGACATTCTGCATTCAGTTTTATACGCCACAGCTATCTTCGTGCACTCGGAAGGACACAGAGACGGTATCTTGTAGGTGCACACCCCTATACTTACTTAACGCCAATCACGTCATTCGAAAAAATAAAATACCACTTTCTGCGTTAGAAGATAGGAAAAAATTGTGAAATTTGAAGATCGACAAATGTATCCTCCAGGACTAGAGTTTTCTCAAAGTGTATCGATGTAACTCAGCGTTACATTAATCCTGTATTACAGGCGGCCTGACTGCACAGTAATGCGACGTTTACCTTCGTGCCATCCTACGCTGCTAAGAGTTGATTCTGCCGGCCAATCGAATAAGGCTGTGGTTGGTTTCCCACATTGGTCCAATTGTATTTGGCCCTGGGCTACGCAGTTCAACTTCTGTTGCCAGTCAAGAATAAAAAATATAAATCGTGAAAGTAAAGCAATAGATCCATGAATGTGAACATAAACGGGGTATTACACGCAGAACCAAAGTCTAATTACCCTTTTTTAAAAGTGTATTCCCCGTTTTCCACGTAGGGCGGTATAAAAGACACATTTCTGTTGATATCAAAGAGGAGTTGCTCAACCATTCTGACGTTTTTCGGTTTCAACCTAACATTATGGGAGTATGAATAAATCGTTTTTATGAGTATTTTTGACATTATTTCATAAGGCGTTGGATACGCCGACTTTAATCAAATGACGACATAATTTCAGATCATTGAATCAAACAGGTGGCCTCCATATTCATATTAGCGACATAGATTAGTAACATAGATAACCATAGATATTTAGCTCTTGGGACACAACACGTTTTCAAACTCACTGAATCAGTTATATGAAAACTGGAAAATTTGAATTTTTCCCCCTTTTATAAAAAATTATGCGGGCGCCCATTATCATGTTCTAATAAAAACCGTCATAACCTGCTATAACTAACCATAGAGCCGTCCCCATCGCCCTATAAAAAAAAGCGGTCAAACAAAAATATGGAGAAACTCCATCATTTATAGAGGTCAACACCGCCTCCTTTCGACGAATCCTCAGCAATTAGTGGAAAGTGGTACCGGTTGTACGAGCTAAATATTCCGCCTTAGTCTGGATAATATCACATTTACTGGCCTAAAGTACGCCAGTTTACATTAGGGCAGTAAATGGGAGCCTCACACCATTGTTCAAAATCGTTCCATACATTCTACGGACTAACAGAGCGGTTTTCAGAGTTCAGGAATTGCTTCTTTCCTTTATAATACGACGGCAGACTGTTCTCGTGACCCGACAGGTTGAGAGGTTTTCAACTGATAGTCTGTACTTGAACTTCCGCGGGCCAACCTGCCTATACCTCATATCAGAGCGGTATTTTTCATTGAAACAAGGAACAGGTTATCTGCGTAGCTGTTTTGTAGACTCAGGACTGGAAGCATCAGCGCAATAAAGGTCGCGCTGGTGACATAACCTTCCTCATTGCTGAATGCCAGTAAAAGGGCTAAACCGATTGGAGCACAGCCTAAAATGTCACCAGATTTCCGATGACCATCGATGTTAATCCCTCCCCCCCTCCCCCTTTTTCCTCCAGCTTACCTCCCAATCAGATGCCACAGCAGTCATTGGCCAGCTACTCTATCACGGGAAATACAAAAGGAGCCGGGAAATCAAAATATCCCGATTTTGCTAAAACACAATACAAGTTAGCTGACCTTAGCACAGGCCTCTGAAGTCATAGGCCACTTACGCTAAGTGTAAATTGGCGGTAAAATCCAAAAGATCGGATTGGTGGCATATTCAAAAGGTCTAAGATGCCAGGTTTGAGCACCTCCTCTATAACTGGCAATCCTAGATGACTGACCTTCGCACAGGCCTAGGTTCATAATTCAACATGGCGATCCAATATGATGGACGGAGCACATCCCACATGGTTGCCACGTCACTTGTGCTGTGTACAAAATCCAAGAAAGTGGAACTGGGGACAGAATTACAGTCTGCATGGCTGTGCTAAGCGCAGAAGCCAGGATGGTGGATCTGGCTACACAAGTTCAGCCTACATGGATGCCAGGTAACCTGTGTTACGTATAAAATCCAGGATTGCCGAGCTAGTGATATAGGCACAGTCTGCTTGATTGACAAATCACTTCTGATAAGTACAGAATCCCAGGCTGCATCAGCTCCATGAATGTTCGGAAGCTCAGCCCGCAAGTTTGGCAGGTAACTTATGCCATGTATAGAGTCCAAGGGGGCCACTTGCAAAATTTTGTCTTTTCCCCGGACGCCAGAGTGCTACTCCGTCACTTGCCATAAGTAAAAAATCTAAGAGCTCTGTTTAAATGGATGAATATTCAAACAGACCTGTTGTCCTAAGGTTTAAATGATATATAAATAATTTCTCCCCAACCCTCCCCTCTGATGTGAAACTTTGCGGCGCGGCACGTTACTTTTTACCGCCCTGACAGTGTCCGGCGATGTTCATTTGTCTAGCTAAAAGCTGTAGTAGAAAATACTAGACCACTACTGTCTATTGCAGGTCGCAACATACATAGAATTGTCTGGTAAACGGGATGTGGCTAGCTACTGAAATAAAAGTTTTAACTTGGCAAGGTAAATTTTAGGTGTATTTTTACGATAAAGATCACAGTTAATACCGCCAAGTCCGTACTACGTGGCAAAACAATTTAAAGTTCACACGCACACCACAATCACACACGTAGTCAGTTTATGGTATTTACACCCATTACCGAAGTTAATGAGAGTTCACCGGATCGTTTAGTTATGAAAATACACGCTCAAATGTTGTGCACTCTGCTCTACACGTAATACCTGTTCCAGTCTTAGATCGCACAACACGCCACGCGGTTTTAACTAACAGTCAAAAGGAATAATTTTGATATTCAGTCCGAAATTTCACACGACTTCCACTATACCGTTCACTTAAGTACACTTTGTACTACTTCGCGAACTCGTAATTAGCATTTTTCCGCGATTTTACACTACTTTCGTCGGAGCTGCTTGCAATGAGATGTTACTAGTTCGAACCCTCAGCCCCGACCCCCCTAGATCACTCCAAAGGCTTTTTTCCCAGCATAGATTGGCGCGAGCCTGCATTTTTCTGATTGGCTGATATCACAAACAGCAAATCAGGTTGCAGTATTATCCCGCACTAACCCGCGCTTTACTTCAATGACCAATCATAGTAAAACATTTCTTTCTATGGCAATTGCTAAGTAAATAAATTTAGAAAGGTATCAAATATAAAATTACTCCTTCTGAAATTAGCGATTAATTTGTATTCTACTCACGATTTATTAGTACCATAAACTGACTGCACATTTAATTATGTATAGTTTAACTGGTACTTCGTGAATAAACAAAACAATTTTCATTTACTTCTGTCCTTCTTCACTCATACAACACTCACACTGCTAATTACTACACATATAAAACAATTATAATTACGCAAATACATTAAATATTAATCAAACATAAATTTACAACATTGTTTTGACTACTACTGCTAGCACTGTCCGTCAACTGCTGACCTCTGCCGCCTACTAGTACAAAAACGTGCAGCTCTGTAACTCAGGTCCATGTCAGCTGGTGACATTTGTCGATGACTCATGCCTATAACGATATCGTCCTAACAAGTGACAGGAGCGATGCCAAGGCGCTACGCCTCAACTTCACTGTCTCTCCTTGCATGATTAAACATTTCCCCCCACCCTAGTTTGAAACTATGTAACTCATCCTTGTTGTTGAAACGTTTATGGCATGTATGAATTAAGATAAAATTGGAACATTTATTTATTTGAGGAAATGTAGAACTTACCAAGGAGACCCCTTCCACTGTTGTAAAACTCATGATATCCATGCAACAGTGTTGCAGCTGTTGCGCTGGGCCATGCCAGCACTGGAGTAGCATGCTGTCGGTCACACATTACTACGCCATACCAATTCTGCTCTGGTACTGAAAGTGCATCTGACACTGAAACACCAGGTTCTGTTACTGCCTACCCTCATTTCAGTGCCCCGTCCATCTGCAGTCACAATGATAGTGCAAATCTGCAGCTACATACTGACTGCTACCCAGTGCTGCCTGACTCAGATCCCTACGCCAAACTAGCAGTGCACAATGTGATATGAATGCAAGATTGCAAACACAGTCCTGACAGTGTCACATGCTGGCAGAATCAGCCTACAGGTGGAAAACACGTTTATACACCTCAATGTTAGCTGCAAATAGAATAATGTCACTGAGCTGTGCTGCGGCTCGCGTTTGTGCTGTTGGTAGGTTTTCGCCCTCTGTTGCAGGCAAGACGGTATCGTTTAGTTGGCTCGGTTGCGGTTGTTTGTCTTCTTCTCGTGTTGACTGGCGCCACTCGGTTTCGCAAGCGTTGCCTGTCCACTAGTGGCAGCAGCGGCGGTTATCGACATGTAGTAACTGTCGCCCTATCTTTGGGGCGAAGTCGTTGTTTTTCCGGGTCGTGTGAGTGGGGCAGTTCGATTGGACTCAGGAGGAGCCAGGTCCACGCAGTGACAGAACACGCAGGGACCGCTGGCGGCACGCATGGACTGCCGGATGGAAGGGCTGTGGTCACGAGGGTGCACGACCTCGTCGCAAACCGGATCCAGCAAGCCTTAAGGTAAGTGCATTTCAATCCAAGTAGAGAAACCTCCAGCATTGTGATATCTCGCGATTCTCCAGTGACTTGGGTTGGTGTTGCTGCTCGTAGTGTCGCCGAGGCGAACAGCAGCGAGTGGAGTACTTTCTACCCTGGTGGTAGTAGTTCCTTTCTCGTTCTGGGCACTCTAAACACAGTATTCTGGGGAAGTAGTGCAGACCGCCGGTTCCGGCTTTAGCGTATTGCTCCATCGTTGCATTTGGTTTACCGGACGTTAGGTAGCTTGAGCAAGATTATCATTGGTCATTCGTTAGACTGCCACTAGTCTGAGTTACTATCTTGCGAAGTGTTATGCAACTCTTGGCTGCCTATCTCATCGCTCGCGAAAGTGCTTGTTGCCGGGCCTTCTCAGAGGTCGATTCCTGGAGCACCATATGTGGCCCCTTGTGTTACAGAGTTTACCATCATCTTATTTCATCCGTTTGGTGATCAGTTGCTTATTTTTTAATTAAATTTTTTTCTATTGTATTTGCTGTATTACGGCAGGTTTCTAAATTTTTTATATTATTGCCGTTCCTGGCGTTCAAGGCCTTCAGCCGTGATTGTGGTCATTTGCTTTAAAATTATAATTTGGTATTTGTTTACTTCGCAGTAAACCTTAAAACCTTATTTTCGGCCATTCCTGACGTCTGATGCCTGCTGGTTGTTTGTGGTGACTTACCTTTAATATTTCAATACCTGTAAGTTGTAAATTGCATAGAGCTTTTAAAAAATTCGTAATTTATTGCCTTCAGCCGAGATTTTGGTCACCTCTCAAAATTCTGATTTCGTGTTTGTATTTGCGCAGTAAGCCTTTAAAACCTTTTTTACTGCCATTCCTGGCATCTGATGCCTTCTGATGTGTTTGTGGCGATTTGCCTTTAATATTTCAATACATGTAATTTGAAAGCTGCAGCGAGTGTTAAACAATTTTTAAGGCCTGTAAGGCCTTCTGCCAAGATCACAGTGGTTTGTTTTTAAAACATTATCTGTTGTATCTGTATTCAATGGTGATTTGCTAAACTGTAGCTCACTGAAAATACTATTACGTATTTGCACAGTTGTATATTCCTTCATTAATAACGTGTGGTATTTGTTGAGTCCGGAATTACTAGTTTAAAATAAATTCTGTGTAACATTAAAGGCAACCAAGAGTAACTGATTACGGCCCGTCCTCAGTAGTAACCGAATCCTGCCTTCCCTTGACTACCAGGATTCAGTCACAGTTCATTTTAAACTGTGATCTGCCATAAATAGCAGGGAAAGTAGGTCATAAATACAATGTTTGTACACTGCTAAGTAGGTTTCTGTGTTAGCTGTTCATAGAGTAGGGAAAACCATAAATATTGTTAGGTTTTTTGTTTTTCTGGGAGAGGAGACGAAACAGCGAGGTCATCGGTCTCATCGGGTTAGAGAAGGATGGGGATGGAAGTCAGACGTGCCTTTGAAAGGAACCAGCCCGGCATTTGCCTGCAGCGATTTAGGGAAATCACGGAAAACCCAAATCAGGATGGTCGGACGCAGGGTTGAATCGTAGTCGTCCCGAGTGCGAGTCCAGTGTGCTAACCACTGCGCCACCTCGCTCGGTCCATCACTATTACCTAAATACTGGCAGGAATGGAATTGCAATTTCATTCACAGGCTGACGCATGCATCTGGATTGTTAAGCTGTGCTCCACTGGAGCAGTGCTGGGGTGTGAGTAAGGCAGCACCAGGAAGTCGTCAGCGAGACGCAGTGAGAGATGGGCAGGCAGTGTTGTGATATCATATGGCATTGGCACTGTAGTGGGGCTGGGTTGTGTCAGCTGCATGCATGTTCGAAAGTCAGTTGCAATTTCCAGTGCCAGAGCAGGCAGCCGATTGGAGTTTGTGAGGCATGGTGTTTTGTGGCTGTCGAAATTTGGAGCCTGTGCTGGCCTAGCTCAGCATTACACGCACAACAGAAAAGGTGAGATAATAGTTTTAAACTTAGAGTAACTAGAATGGGTGAAATTGTTTAACAGCGCTATCTGTGACAGTGAACTATTATTTCAGATGCGGTGGCAACATTGTTAAGATGTCATCTGAAACTGAGGACAACTTCGCTACTTGAATATTAACCAATTTTAAACTGAGCCCTTGGTTTTTATACCTATGACAAGTGGCCTAATACCTCTGTGACATGACAGGAAAAACCAGTGACTATTTGTACTTTTACAAGCGAATATCTTAGACTTTGTACGTAGTACAAGTGATCTGGTAACCAGGTCTTTCATCTTGGTTTATGACATCATAGGGCTGTGATAAATGTCACCTATATATATATATATATATATATATATATATATATATATGACCATTTACCACCTTGAATTTTTAGGTTTTTCTCGCCAGTTTCACTTAGCACAAGTGGCCTATGATGTCAGAGGGTTGGTCTCATGTCCATCATCTTCGATACTATACCTAGCGGAATTGGAGTCTTTTGAATTTTCTGCCTTGTCATTAAATCTCTCGCCATTTTGTATATAGGGCTGTTGGTCTAGAAGGCGGTGAGAAGGGGAGGAAGGAAATATGGAACTAATACATGAAGTCTTTGATGACGTCATCGGAGGTCTGGCAAAAATGCAACTTGTGCTCGAATTGACTTTGTATTGCTACTAACGCTGTCTCCATACAGCAACATAGCTATTCAGGTATCAGTTTGCCTTACTGAGCACCTGTACTGGCGACAGTCTTTCAAGATCCACTCTTTCTGGTAAGTGTACCAAGGTTAATGGAGAGAGCTTGTGAGTGTATCAAATGGCCAGCGTCAGAGAACGACCTTGTCACATTGCTAAAGTGTGCGTGATGTGATATCGTACGGCTTTGGCACTGTAGTGGGGCTGGGTTGTGTCAGCTGCATGCATGTTCGAAAGTCAGTTGCATTTCCAGTGCCAGAGCAGGCAGTCGATTGGAGTTTGTGAGGCATGGTGTATTGTGGCTGTCGAAATTTGGAGCCTGTGCTGGCCTAGCTCAGCATTACACGCACAACAGAAAAGGTGAGATAATAGTTTTAAACTTAGAGTAACTAGAATGGGTGAAATTGTTTAACAGTGCTATCTGTGACAGTGAACTATTATTTCAGATGGGGTGGCAACATTGTTAAGATGTCATCTTAAACTGAGGACAACTTGGCTGTTTCAATATTAACCAATTTTAGGTTTTTCTCGCCAGTTTCACTTAGCACAAGTGGCCTATGATGTCAGAGGGTTGGTCTCATGTCCATCATCTTCGATACTATACCTAGCGGAATTGGAGTCTTTTGAATTTTCTGCCTTGTCATTGAATCTCTCGCCATTTCGTATATAGGGCTGTTGGTCTAGAAGGCGGTGAGAAGGCACGACAGGAAAAACCAGTAACTATTTGTACTTTTACAAGCGAATATCTTAGATTTTGTACTTAGTACAAGTGATCTAGTAACCATATAGACTGTGCTCAGGTCTTTCATCTTGCTTTATGACATCATAGGGCTGTGTTAAATGTCAGCTATATTAGATTGCCAGCCATGCAGGCTGTTTTTAGGTTCACCAATAGGACCATTTACCACCTTGAATTTTTAGATTTTTCTCGCCAGTGTCACTTATCACAAGTGGCCTATGATGTCAGAGGATTGGTCTCAGGTCCACCATCTTCGACACTAAGCAGAATTGGAGTCTTTTGAACTTTCTGCGTTGTCTTTGAATCTCTCGCCATTTTGTATATAGGGCTGTTGATCTAGAAGGCGGTGAGGAGGGGAGGGAGGAAATATGGAACCAATACATGAAGTCTTTGGTGACGTCATCGGAAGTCTAGCAGAAATGCAGCCTTACTCAAATTGACTTTGTATTACTATTAATGCTGTCTCCATACAGCAACATAGCTGTACAGGAATCTGTTTGCCTTACTGAGAACCTGTACTGGCGACAGCCTTTCAAGATCCACTCTTCATGGTAAGTATACCAAGGTTACTAGAGAGGTGCAGAAAATCTCAACAGAAATAGTGTTCTGTCGATAGAGGTGAAGATATGTGTGTGTGTGTGTGTGTGTGTGTGTGTGTGTGTGTGTGGGAGGGGGAACGTTGGAGGAAGGGCTTGTGTCATAAGGTTATAGAGAGCCCCTTGTTCGATTGAGATATGCATTGCTGGACTGGCACGCCTCATATTTCATTCAAAATCAATTTAAATTCATAAGTGTGAGCTCTGTCCTTGTAAAGTATTAAATATTCTACTTCGTTGAAGCTAATGTTAGTTATTTACAGGGTTAAGCCATATACTTTCATAGGATCCCTTCTCTTTTCTGGTGGCAGTTTTGCATTCTCTGTTTTCTGTACTTCAGCCAGAGTAAGCAGAGAGGACTAGGGCATTGAGGGCATTGACTCGCTGTCTGGTCGGACCCCCAGTGAGTTTTGGCTCGCGTATCGAAGGAGAAAATAAGGTGGATGAGCCAAAGTGCGCACTCGCAACAGGCAAATGCCACAGCCAAATTATTGTTTGACTTGCAGGCCTAGGAGTCACACCCTGACAAATTTTCGCACAGAATGGTGTCGAGGGGTCAATTCAAAGAAGCCATGTATCATTTCACGACGTTCACCTGTACTAGTACAGAATCTTGGGTTTTTACAAGCTGTACAATCCGTTAGAAAGACATTTCAAAGAACTTTGTTTTTAGATAATAGATTGTCTGTGATTGTTGAAGTCAGCCACAGATAGTCGACTGTGTTTCGTCAGAACCGATGCAGCTGCACTGTCTTCAGGACTTCTCTTTTATCTTTGTAAATCACTGGATCGACGTTCTGGCCTGTCTTCATTGGTTAATGTGTTTTTTTAAAAAAAAAAAAAGCAGACAAGGGAAGTCAGGACACCAGTCTTCAACAAATTCGGACTTGAAGACTAGCGTATTGGCTGAAGTGAGAAACTTAACTGAAGCGTGGGAGTGCAACACAGAAGTGCTTAAGAAGAGTGCACGTGGTGGTTAGACGATTGATTAACGTTGTAAATCTTTTGTTTGGTGGAGACGTATTTATTTTGCTAACAACAATATCATCAGCCAGCGTTTTGGAGAGCCTTTTTCATTGGTACACAGTATTTGTGCAGACTGGTAAAGAGGAGCAAGAAATCAGTTTCGGGAAACAACGATTTATCTGTGGGTTCTCAAGAGACAACGATCTGAAGATTCCGAACAGGGTTGTTTCCACAGTCGCCAGATGACCCCTTGCAGACTGCAGCAGATCACGGCGATCGCAACTCTCCAAAATACTGAAGGCAGAATATAATGAGAAACTGCAAGCTGTGTATACGACTTACCGAGTGTTTGTAGGTGCTTTGTTATGATTAAGGAGGATTCATGAATCCTATGCTTTTCCCAAGTGGCAGAAGGCTGATTCATCACTCGATCAGTGATATTATCTGCATGTTGTAGTTTTTCGTTCTTCTGGCACTTCATGAAACACTGTGCGTCCATCGTCGGATTATTTTGCGTAACTCATCCGGTTTTCTTCCATTCACCTACAGTGTGACACCTACAGCCATGCTGCCTCTGCAGCCGTCTATAATTACGAAAGTGTTGCTGGTGCAGGATTTTGTGTACGAATTGACCTCTCGATTGTGTCACATACATTTTCGATTGGATTCATGCTGGACGATCTGGATGGCAAAATCATTCGCTCGAACTGTCCAGAATGCTCTTCAAACCAATTGCGAAAACTTGTTGCCTGGTGAAATGGTGCATTCTCATCCATAAAAATTCCATCGTTCCATGGAAACATGAAATCCATGAATGGCTGCTTATGGGTTCCAAGTAGCGAACACAACCATTTCCAGTCAATGATCGGCTAAGTTGGATCTGCGGGCTCAGTCCATTCGATGTAAACATAGGCTAGACCATTATGGAGCCACCACCAACCTGCACAGTGCTCGTCGACAACTTGGGTCCTTTTCCTTCGTGTGGACTGTGCCACAGTCTATCTCCACTATCAACTCTTACCAACTGAAATCGGTATTCATCTGACCAAGCTACAGCTTTCCATTTATCTACGGATAAATCGATATGGTCACGAGCCCAGGAGAGTCACTGTAGGCGATGTCGTGCTCTTAGCAAAGATAATAGCTTCGGTCGTCTACCGCCACTACCCATTAACACCAAATTTCGCTGCACTGTCCTAACGAATTAGTTCATTGTACGTGCCACACTGTTTAATGCCGTTATTTCACGCAGTGTTGCCTGTCTGTTAGCACTGATAACTCTAAGGAAGCGGCACTGCTCTCGGTCGTTAAATGAAGGCCATCGGCTACTGCGTAGTCCGTTGTGAGAAATAATGCCTGAAATCTGGTATTTTCGGCACACTGTTAGCACCCTGGATCTCGGTATATTGAATTTTCTAACGATTTCCGAAACTGAATGTCTCATACGTCTAACCCTGTATTGTATTATATGGAAGTAGGGACCTGGAAACGACGGAGAGGCTCCGTCCCCGCCGCAGTCCTCAGTGGTTCACAACCCCAAAACAGGCTACAGCAGTCCACTCACCGCACCGCCACCCCACACCGATCCCAGGGTTATTGTGCGGTTCGGCCCCCAGTGGACTCCCCGGGAACGTCTCACACCAGACGAATGTAACCCCAATGCCTGCGTGATAGAGTAATTGTGGTGTACGCGTACGTGGAGACAGTGTTTGTGCAGCAATCGCCGACATAGTGGCACTGAGGCGGAAAAAGGGGAACCAGCCCGCATTCGCCGAGGCAGATGGAAAACCGCCTTAAAATCAATCCACAGACTGGCCGGCACACCGCACCTCGACAGTAATCCGCCGGGCGGATTCGTGCCGGGGACCTGCACGTCCTCCCGCCCGGAAAGCAGCACGTTAGACCGCACGGCTAACAGGCCGGGCGCATCCAGTCCTACTACCATTCGGTTTTGAAAGTCTGTTATTCCCCACCGTGCGATCATAATCACATTTGCACATGAATCACCTGAATACAAATGGAAGCTCAGTCAATGCACGCACCTTTTATACCTTGCATAGGCTATACTACCGCTATCTGTACATGTGCACATCACTATCCCATTACTTTTGATACCTTAGCATATGATAGAAAAGGCTTGATGTGGACCAGCGTTACATTTCATAGATGATCCCCCTGTCTTATCTTTTATCACGTGCAAGACCCGTCCCACGTTTAACCACTTATTTTATTAATTGTCTGTTGTACTACTGTTTCATTAATGCATTTGAGCTTGTAGGGAGTGATCTGACCATCAGCCATTCCAAACAATTTGGGTTATTGTGGCATCCAATGGGGTATGTCAAAATCCCAGTTGACCTTTCACATTTGGTTCATCAAGGCAGCGGGTTGGGCGGGAGATGGAACGAAATTAACTCTATACTTTGCATGAATTATACAATATTATTTATTAGTACTTCCTGGGTTATAGAAGACGGCAGCGCAAGAACTGCAAGTCATGCAGTCACACTTATCATTGAATTCAGCATATCTCAAAATATTTTATTCACATGACAGGTGCTCGTTATGGGCACTGTTTGTGATACTGTGAATGTCAGTATGTACGTGCAAGTTACAAATTGCCTAGGAAGGCGCGATGGCAGGCCACTTTTGAAACCAGCTCACTGGATTTCATATCTGCAGCCGTGAGCTAATTCGATGCGACAATACAGAGCGGATGATTCATGTACTGAGACGACCTCCCCTAATGATACTACGAGACAGCACGTATTGACAATTGAAATCTGGAGATATTCCCTGTCTATTGGTATGTGTAGGTTTTCTATGCGTCTTTTGAAACCCCGGAGGGACTCATGTACAATCCAGTATAATAGCAACTGCTTGCCAACTGATGTTGACAAAGAAAGCTGATGAGTGTTGTGTATCACGTACTAACAAGATTATTTCTCATTCATATTGGTTGCCACTAAGGTCATTCCTTCTGCGGATGACCTTAAGATATGGGTGTTAGGCAATTTAAGATATGAAAGTGAAAGGACAAATTAAGTCAAAGTAAAACATTCACACTTAGCTGCTACTAACATCAAGAGAAAAGAGATGGATTATTAGTACATAGCAGAGGGAAAGCTAACTGAAAAGAATGCTTCTGAAGCACCAGTTGACAGCTAAATACTTGGAATTCAGGGCCCATGAAAAATTCGTCTTAGAATCCTTCGATGACACAGAAGAAACTGGACGCAAGAAGTCTTACGGTAAAACAGACTTCAAGCTGTCTTTTACACAATACATCACTACGTCTGATAATGTCAGATGTTTGCAGAATTGGTTATTCTGGGTTTTCAGTTGTTCAGTTTGAGCTTACGTTTCACCTAATGGAGCCGAATGTCTTTGGACGTTAAAAAAGGGGGGAGGGGAGCAAATTAGTAGCTACCAGATGTCGCTTTTGACCGACGACGCAATGATATTATGAGGTGAGGCGTAATGATATTGTGGTATGAGGTGCGTGCGTGCGTGCGTGCATAAATAGAGGTAGAACAGTAAAATCGTCTGAGGTTACTTGGCTCGCTTTTTCACAGTATGTACACTCTCCTACCATCTTCTCTTGAGGTGTTGGCAGCTCTTAGTTACGATATTCACAAGCCACGAAAACATTTTTTGATATCTTACAGTTCCACCAGAATATTATGAAATCCAAAACACTCTTTATGTGTATGCTCACGGTGACAGTACATTACGGGTAACGTGTGTCTGTCACAGTACTATTGTGTTTCGTGTGTCTTGTGAAGTTGCTACAACTTTTATTTGCGTTGTTTATCAATTTAAGGAGACAGAAATACTTGATGATGATCTAACTGATAGAAGATGGTAATTAAATAAAGTAAAAATTTGTAGTCAAAGACTATTGGATTCCACTAGTTTTGAACCATTGGATTCGCTGTATTTTGCTTGTATACTATTGATGAAAGGGGAAAATATAAAAATGCAGTAAATGAAGCAGGCAAAAAGGAATACAAACGTCTCAAAAATGAGATCGACAGGAAGTGCAAAATGGCTAAGCAGGGATGGCTAGAGGACAAATTTGAGGATGTAGAGGCTTATCTCACTAGGGGTAAGATAGATACTGCCTACAGGAAAATTAAAGAGACCTTTGGAGAAAGGAGAACCACTTGCATGAATATCAAGAGCTTTGATGGAAACCCAGTTCTGAGCAAAGAAGGGAAAGCAGAAAGGTGGAAGGAGTATATAGAGGGTCTATACATGGGCGATGTACTTGAAGACAATATTATGGAAATGGAAGAGGATGTAGATGAAGATGAAATGGGAGATATGATACTGCGTGAAGAGACAGACACAGCACTGAATGACCTGAGTAGAAACAAGGCCCACGGAGTAGACAACATTCCGACAGCCTTGGGAGAGCCAGTCCTGACAAAACTCTACCATCTGGTGAGCAAGATGTATGAGGCAGGCGAAATACCCTCAGACTTCAAGAAAAATGTAATAATTCCAATCCCAAAGAAAGCAGGTGTTGATAGATGTGAAAATTACCGAACTATCAGTTTAATAAGTCACAGCTGCAAAATACTAACGCGAATTCTTTATAGACAAATGGAAAATCTGATAGAAGCCGACCCTGGGGGAAGGTCAGTTTGGATTCCGTAGAAATGTTGGAACACGTGAAGCAATACTGACCCTACGACTTATCTCAGAAGAAAGATTAAGGAAAGGCAAACTTACGTTCCTAGCACTTGTAGACTTAGAGAAAGCTTTTGACATTGTTGACTGGAATACTCTCTTTCAAATTTTGAAGGTGGCAAGGGTAAAATACATTGAGCGATAGTCTATTTACAATTTGTACAGAAATCAGATGGCAGTTATAAGAGTCGAGGGGTATGAACGGGAAGCAGTGGTTGGGAAAGGAGTGAGACAGTGTAAAATCTCTTTATATTCGATTAATTATTCTGATACAATTCTACCCTTGAATGACGTTTACAAATTTTCTATCTTCACACTCGCAGAATCCATGCGCAAAATAGTTTCATACAACAGCTATGCCATGAGCGCATAATTATTCTTTGTACTACTCTCTCTGGGGGTTGTTAGAAAATAAAAGCTTCCGAGTTTGTCTTCGTGCCGATTAGCCTGAGCTTGGTTTGAAGAATTGTAATCTGAATATGGAGATTTATGACAAAAGATAACTGAGACGAAATTGTACGATTAAAAGGGAAATATACATATACATTGCTCCTTCATACAAAAGGTGTGTATTTGACATTTGAGAATTAATGATATTCATCGATATATTGCGTAGCTGTTAATCAAAAGGGAACTTCCGAAGGACTGGATACGAACCTGCATTTAATAATCCAAGAGCTCCATTACTTCTTCGGAAGGTTAAACTTCATCAGAGCCAAATATCCGCTTGATCTGAGGTTTCTGACTGATTATACAACGCTCCCAAAATTACGAGGCATTTTATTTGTACAGATTAGCAGACTGCCGCAAAGCACGAGCCTGCAGAGAAGAAGAATCATCGCCTGATTTCATTCTAACAAGTAAAATTTCTGAATCATTTTGAGTGACTGAGCTATGACTGTGTTTCCTATCATGAATGATTGTTTGCTCGAACGAACTGAGAGCTACAGGGCTATTACAAATGATTGAAGCGATTTCATAAATTCACTGTAGCTCCATTCATTGACATATGGTCACGACACACTACAGATACGTAGAAAAACTCATAAAGTTTTGTTCGGCTAAAGCCGCACTTCAGGTTTCTGCCGTCAGAGCGCTCGAGAGCGCAGTGAGACAAAATGGCGACAGGAGCTGAGAAAGCGTATGTCGTGCTTGAAATGCACTCACATCAGTCTGTCATAGCAGTGCAACGACACTTCAGGACGAAGTTCAACAAAGATCCACCAACTGCTAACTCCATTCGGCGATGGTATGCGCAGTTTAAAGCTTCTGGATGCCTCTGTAAGAGGAAATCAACGGGTCGGCCTGCAGTGAGCGAAGAAACGGTTGAACGCGTGCGGGCAAGTTTCACTCGTAGCCCGCGGAAAATTGGCTCATGCCACAATTGGAGACCGACAGCGCCGACTTCATCTTTCAACAGGATGGTGCCCCGCCGCACTTCCATCATGATGTTCGGCATTTCTTAAACAGGAGATTGGAAAACCGATGGATCGGTCGTGGTGGAGATCATGATCAGCAATTCATGTCATGGTCTCCACGCTCTCCCGACTTAACCCCATGCGATTTCTTTCTGTGGGGTTATGTGAAAGATTCAGAGTTTAAACCTCCTCTACCAAGAAACGTGCCAGAACTGCGAGCTCGCATCAACGATGCTTTCGAACCCATTGATGGGGACATGCTGCGCCGAGTGTGGGAGGAACTTGATTATCGGCTTGATGTCTGCCGAATCACTAAAGGGGCACATATCGAAAATTTGTGAATGCCTAAAAAAACTTTTTGAGTTTTTGTATGTGTGTGCAAAGCATTGTGAAAATATCTCAAATAATAAAGTTATTGTAGAGCTGTGAAATCGCTTCAATCATTTGTAATAACCCTGTACATAATCACGTAGATAGGAGGAAAAATTACAGTGGCGCCAGTGTGACAGGAATCTCTTGGATTGTTATTTAATATATGTATTTTTGTTTCATGAAAACCAACGAGAACGAGAGGTAACTAATCTGAAGAAAGATACGGTGCCCAGAGTAAAAGATTGCTGATACCAAGGAAAAGTTTTCAGAAATAACATTAGAGCGGCAAAATTTTCCTTCGGAAACGATAGAAGAAGCGAGACTACAGAACAAGGCCAGAGAAATCTAATTTTTTTATCCTGTAGTTAAAATAGTTTGAAAACAATTTAGAAAGAACTTTTTTCCAAATAGTAGTTAGATTGTAGAACTGTATATTGTGTGATTTTCGTATCTGGACATTGAACTTTATACTATCTGTGAAGTAATTTGAAAGTTAAGTGTGTCTACGACAGTAAATTTGAAACTGTATTTAGTGATTAGAACCTGATATTGACAGTTTTTTAATGGTATTGACTAGAGCGGCATTTAAAATTTCATTGAATCAGCAACGAGACGTGCAACAGCCTTCAGCTGTTTGCACAGAAGCAGAGGCCACGGATAGCAATTCTGAGACTGTTGTGGCTAGCGGTAGCAATATAATTAATCCCGCTGGTGCAGAAAACATTCATACAACAGCGGATCAGAGTGTTGTTGACACATTAGTTGTTATTATGCAACAGTTGTCTCTATTAGCCGAAGGCCAAGCGGAGGTAAAACGAGACTTATCCGTTGTACAAAATGAACTCCAAAATCAATTAGCCGAAAATCAAACACAATTACAAAATCAGTTAAGAGCAACCTTTACCGAATTAGATCAGAGATTAAATACCCAGACACAGGAAATAAAAGAACAGGCAGTAAGGACCGAACAGAATCTTATTGCTCAAATTGAGCAGGTCCGCCAACAATGCCAAGAAAACAATAGTAAATTAAAAGCGGAACTAATCGAATACGTATCCGTCAAAATTGACACGATACAAAAACAAGTAGAATTGTTTCCTCAAGTAATACAAGCTCAAGAGGACATACAGTGTTCCGTAGCTATGATACCAGAAATTATAGAATCCCAAGATAATCTAAAGAAGCAATTTGACGAAGTGAAGGAAAAACAGACGACAGTGGAACATAGAATGAATGTACTTGCGGGAAAGTTTTCAGAAATAACATTAGAGCGGCAAAATTTTCCTTCGGAAACGATAGAAGAAACTGTGAAAGTAGCTTTTCGGTCAATTTCAGAGAGTTCCGAAGAGAAATTTTTCAACAAAGGGTTAAAGGAAGTTGGTGAACAACTTGGCGAAGAATTCTCGCGTTGGAAAGAAAATATCGAAAGATCACTAAATCTCTCGCAGGAGGATTTAGAAACAGCGAGAAGTAGGAAACAAAATTCTCAATCTGCGCGTGACATTCCGTCCACGTCAAGATCCGATGTAGACAGAACTGGAACGTCACAAGTTAGATTCGATATAACGGATAGCCACAGGGAAAAGTATGAACAGGATGATTTTGGGAATCGTAGTACCGTTGAGGAGAAGATGATTAAACAGAGACAATTTCAAATCTTTAACCCTGACAAAAAGAATGTTCATCCTGTAGTCTTTAATCGAAGTTTCAGAGGTCAATTTCCACGATCTTGGACAGAATAGCAAAAGATTAGTTTTGTATCTGGATATATACAAGGATCAGGAGCATTGTGGGCATCCGAACAAACATCTTCTTGTAAATGTTACAAAGAATTTGAGCAGGCTTTTCTAGCAAAGAATACAAGAAAGACTTAGGCAGGAAGTATTATATCCTGAGCCTTTCTCATTTTCTAGAGGATCTCTAAAGAAATATTTTGAGAAATACATTAATCAATCTTTGTATTGGGATGTACCGATTCCTTTGCCGGATATACTTACAATACTCAAGTCCAGAGTACCCACCAGTATAAGGAATCAGCTGTTATATATAAATGATAAGGATATAGACTCATTTATGACTGCGCTTGATCGTATTGATATAATTGAGGAGGACAATAAAAGGGCAAGAGAAATGTCATATCAAAGAAGAGTAATAGAAGCGAATCCGAGCTGCAACTCGAATGGGAATGGCAGTAATGGTAGCAGTAACAATAATCATAACCAACTACACTTTCTGAGGAGACTTAGAAATGGGCAAAATGCAAACAATAATTATTACCATAATGGAAACTTTAGTAATGGTGCAGCGAGGGGCTATTTTAGGAACAATAGGAATTTTAATCGATATAATCCAATGTATGGCAACACAGGACAGTTCTACCAACACCAGCAGAACAACAACAATAATTACACGAACAAGAAAGACAATATAGACCGAATTCACCACAACAACCGATAATCACTGAAGTAGCTGAAGAGACAAATACCGGACCAACAATCAGTCAAACTAAACATGACCGCATCGTGCCCCGGAGGAGCGGTCAGGGGATCTGTTAGGGGCGAAACAGTAAAATTACAATTGTTAAGATATAATGATGGTGAGCTGTTGACTGAAGAGTTAACAGAGGATTTAATAACGTGTCATAATGACAGATCGAGTGTTCCGGTATCGGAAGTATTTGTTGAAAGAGAGGAAGTTCCAACGAATGTGATATTAGACACCGCCGCTTCTGCCAATGTCATCTCAGGCGCTCTTTTTCGGAGAATTATTAGGAAGAAGAAGGTACCAATTTTGCCGGTACAGAACTGCAAAATCATCGGAGCTGTTGGAGCACGCTCTCCCAATGTCAAAATACAAACACAATTAGAGATGAAAATGGGAAATGTAGCGATAAAATGCACGTTCCTTGTAGTGGAGAAGTTATTAGTGGACTGTATTCTTGGTATTGGGAGTATGCAGGAGTACGATTGTCAGATTGATTTTTTGGAAGGAATAGCTAAATTTAGTTTAAATGGAGAAGATGTAGCACTGGCTTTAAATAGAAAGGAAACGGTGCATGATAAATATTGTCGCGGTGCCATAGTTCAATTAATTGACACTACAAACGGTCGTTGGAAGGAACTTTCAAAGGATTTGATACAACAGGAGGACTTTAACCAAACAACAATGATAAAAGCTAGTGAATCAAATCAGCTTACCGGAGAACAAAGGCAGCAGCTTCATTATTTGTTAGAGGCATATGAAGAGATTTTTGATGAGAAACCAGGAATTATTAAAGGGTATATTTGACAAATAAAAGTGAAGCCACATCAGACTTACTGTTACACGCACTATCCGATCCCCTGGCGTTTAAAACAATCTGTTGAAAGGGAGATAAATAGAATGTTAGAATGGAACTTGATTGAGCCATCAACTAGTCTATATTGATCTCCGCTCTTAGTCGTTCCAAAACCTGGAGGCAACGGAAGAAAAGTATGAAGACCAGAATTTAAAATGGGAGGAAAAGATTCGACTCGCACTCGTCAATTTAACTAAAAAGGCAATACAACGGAAATTGACATATGATAAACGGATTCACCGGATTCAGACGTTTCATCTTGGAGAAAAGGTTTTATTGAGGCGACACATCCATTCCTCGAAACTGATAAAGAACATAAATAATAGGAATCTTATTTATACCGGACCATATGTTATTGTAAATATACCAAATCCTGGATCATACTTGTTGGCATATCCCGAATCGAAAAGAATAAAGGGATTATTCCCGCATAATGATATTAAGAAAATTTTTGAAGGATCGTAGATCTGTGATACCAAATATGGAGAATAATTTAGAATGGAATTTGACTATCAGTCGAATGTGTATATAAATATCAAGAAGTTTATGTTGTCTAGAGGGTAAGAGACAGTGAGATTGCTCCTGTGATAGGTTAAGAGACAGTGAGATTACTCCTGTGATAGGTTAAGAGACAGTGAGATCGTTCCTGTGATAGGTTAAGAGACAGTGAGATTACTCCTGTGATGGGTTAAGAGACAGTGAAATTACTCCTGTGATAGGTTAAGAGACAGTGAGATTACTCCTGTGATAGTTTAGCACAAAATTTTAAGATAGGTAGAAGAAGATTTTTAAGTGTGGACTATGAGGAGAAGCCATAGTGATATACAATGAAAGTGCATCTACATTTCCCCAAGACACGGCACTTATGTGAGAATTGCGTGTGAAACTTGAACAGTGCGGGATATGTGGGTAAATACGCTGTGTGTATGATGTGCGCTGTTCGCGGGAGAAAACAAATGAACTGTGAAATGGAGCAACAGTCGATAATGTCACTGCTGCAAACAATTGAAGAAACTCTCTGGTTGCGCGAGAGAAAATTATTATAATTCTTAGATTTTTCATTATGCCTTCTCTACCAGGAGAATTAATTTAAGAATTTTAATTAACATTTTTAGAATAGCAGTTTGTGTGTTTCATATTATGGACATAATTGTTGAAATATATTTCCATAAATGTTCATGAGAGGATGAAGAAGATTCTGCGAGTGGATGATTTGTTAAATGAACATACGTCATCATTAATGATATTTATTTGCAGGTGGATCTATAAATCAATTAATTATAAGAATAATGAACATTTTTCAGAGAATTTTTTTCTATAAATTATTCCTTTTGTGGAGTCAGTGTCATATGCCTATGTTTAAAATTTTTCATCAGGTGTAAACTTAAATTTTATTCATAATTTCGTAATTGAAAGCAAACCTCGGACAGATTCAGTGCTCTACTTCCACCTGCACTATAACAAAACGAAGATTAGATTTTTTAAAAAAAAATTGACAGGAATACATTCGATATGAGCTACAACAAAATTTAAATGCCCACAGTCTATTTGGCAATATTTTGGACAATCAGCAGTTGTAATTGGTATTTAGGACTACAAAAAAATTCGCAATTGTAACGCTGTACGTCGCCTACTCGCTGTCCGTACCCAGTGTTCCTGTTCCATCGACTTCATAACGAGATCGCCGGCTACATCGTCGAAAGAAGAATTTTGAAAAAATTTTTTGAGCAATATTGTAAATTTTTTTTTTTTGGCTATGAGGCACTTTTCCTTCAATCTAATCTATGGAGCTTCTATATATTTCAAAATTACTGGATTTAGGCTTTCCTATCTTCTTTAATACCTGAGCTGGGGTCTATTGTTCCGGATTTTCCAGGGTTTCCCTGTGAAGGCCAGTTCCGAAATGGGTAGACCTTTTTCGTAATTACACCAATCTACATATTCCCTGGTTATGTACTCGGGATGCGGGTGTACCCCGGTACATGTAAAAGCTACAGCTTAGATATTCTCGGAACTTACTGTCTTAACATGTTACCCATACTCTCTATAGTAAAATTCTATTAATTCAAAATATTCCTCTTTTGATTAACAACCCAACAAATTTTTTCTGTTAGCTCGCAAAGTGTATTATCATTAACTTTGCTCGCTGCGAGGGGCAATTGTAATATCTCTTTATATTCGATGAATTATTCTGATACAATTCTACCCTTGAATGACGTTTACAAATTTTCTATCTTCATACTCACAGAATCCATGCGCAAAATAGTTTCATACAACAGCTATGCCATGAGCGCATAATTATTTTTTGTACTACTCTCTCTGGGGGTTGTTAGAAAATAAAAGCTTCCGAGTTTGTCTTCGTGCCGATTAGCCTGAGCTTGGTTTGAAGAATTGTAATCTGAATATGGAGATTTATGACAAAAGATAACTGAGACGAAATTGTACGATTAAAAGGGAAATATACATATATATTGCTCCTTCATACAAAAGGTGTGTATTTGACATTTGAGAATTAATGATATTCACCGATATATTGCGTAGTTGTTAATCAGAAGGGAACTTCCGAAGGACTGGATACGAACCTGCATTTAATAATCCAAGAGGTCCATTACTTCTTCGGAAGGTTAAACTTCATCAGAGCCAAATATCCGCTTGATCTGAGGTTTCTGACTGATTATACAACGCTCCCAAAATTACGAGGCATTTTATTTGTACAGATTAGCAGACTGCCGCAAAGCACGAGCCTGCAGAGAAGAAGAATCATCGCCTGATTTCATTCTAACAAGTAAAAATTCTGAATCATTTTGAGTGACTGAGCTATGACTGTGTTTCCTATCATGAATGATTGATTGCTCTAGCAAATTGAGAGCTACATAATCACGTAGATAGGAGGAAAAATTACAACAGGGTTGTAGCCTATCCCCGATGTTATTCAATCTGTATATTGAGCAAGCAGTAAAGGAAACAAAAGAAAAGTTCGGAATAGGAATTAAAATCCATGGAGAAGAAAAAAAAACTTTGAGGTTCGCCGATGACATTGGAATTCTGTCAGAGACAGCAAAGGACTTAGAAGAGCAGTTGAACGGAATGGACAGTGTCTTGAAAGGAGGGTATAAGATGAACATCAAGAAAAGCAAAACGAGGATAATGGAATGTAGTCGATATAAGACGGGTGATGCTGAGGGAATTAGATTAGGAAATGAGACACCTAAAGTAGTAAAGCAGTTTTGCTATTTGGGGAACAAAATAACTGATGATGGTCGAAGTAGAGAGGATATAAAATGTAGACTGGCAATGGCAAGGAAAGCGTTTCTGAAGAAGACAAATTAGCATCGAGTATAGATTTAAATGTCAGGAAGTCGTTTCTGAAAGTATTTGTATGGAGTGTAGTCATGTATGGAAGTGAAACATGGGCGATAAATAGTTTAGACAAGATGAGAATAGAAGCTTTCGAAATGTGATGCTACAGAAGAATGATGTAGATGGGTAGATCACATAACTAATGAGGAGGTATTGAATAGAATTGGGGAGAAGAGGAGCTTGTGGCACAACGTGACTAGAAGAAGGGATCGGTTGGTAGGACATGTTCTGAGACATCGAGGGATCACCAATTTAGTATTGGAGGGCAGCGTTGAGGGTAAAAATCGAAGAGGGAGACCAAGAGATGAATACACTCAGCAGATCCAGAAGGATGTTGGCTGCAGTAGGTACTGGGAGATGAAGAAGCTTGCACAGGATAGAGTAGCATGGAGAGCTGCATCAAACCAGTCTCAGGAATGAAGACCACAACAACAACAACAACAACTATTTTTGAGTCATATGCTATGGTGACAGATTGATTTGTAGTGGAACTTATGTTTAGGTTAGACTGGGGGAAGACTTAATTAATGAAGCAAGAAAATGTGAATACAGAATCTCATTTGCGGCGACATTTTGATATAGAGCGTAGGCCGAGGTCGAGGATATGTCGCAAAATTAGAGTTCGATGCTTAGTTGGCCTAGCCAAGAGCATGATATCGTTAGAATAATTAGGAGACTTATTGTAACGTGTATTTTACACATAATTGATTTCCATCACTAGATTATGTTTGACAATTTGTTGTCTTGATGGATCGAAGTAGACGGGTGATACTGGAACGTTCAACAGTTCCATGCTTTTCAAGCATGATTGTTGGCTCAACACAAAATCCAAGTAAATAATGTTCGTAGTTGTAATAAGTAATGTCCTTCAAATTAAAATGCTACGGCTTCTGTGGTAAAAGTTCTCGGAAAGCTAGTCGACAGAGCGGATGTGCAACTACGTTTGAGGTAACGTAATATGGCCACTGAAAGCCTGCCCGTAACAGGCTCGCGAACGTTTCGCCCCTGTCACGCAATAATGCACTTACTGTGCAGCGTACAGCAAGAGTATCGTACGGAGTGGCACAGTACTTCTAAAGTAGTTTCACAAAGCAAGCTAAAGCCAAAGAATGGGATACTAGCTGCCGGCGTTGTCGTTGACCTGGCTAGTAGATAAATAAGGTTAACTACCACGACAAAGCTAATGCAATATCTAAAAATTGTAATTCTGTCAGAAACGGTTAAAGCTTGTGCACTACCAAGTTCTTCTTCGAGAAAACTTCAGGCAGTGGTAGAACATATAAAGGTATTCCAGAAGCAGTGGCGAATATTCATGTATATGACAGGAATAATCATTCGAAGAAGTCTAGTAAACATGGCCTCTGTCATGCATATCTTAAGAGCTTGTTCATGTTCCATACTGTAAAATAGATTTCGTCTACTGCAGGCTCTTTGCTTTCTGTATTTCCGAACGGAGCAGAGTGGACCAAAGTCAAAAACGTTCGTCGAGTAATCATGGGCTCTAAAGTGCATACCGTATGAGTTATGTACACTATTTTCAGTAGAATAGATGCATTTCACTGTACCGAAGATGAATATGTTCTCAAAGCTCTTACGGTATGCACTATAGAGCCCATATTTACTGTTATTTTTTTTCTTATATTGGTCCACACCACTACCTCTCAAAACATGGAACGCAAGGACCTTCTGTAAAACAGAGTTGTTTCATACTCTGGAAGATGAAGAAATGTTCATAGGTCTTAAGGTATGCATTTTAGAACCTGTGTTAACTAGAATGATCGTTCCTGTCATTTCCCTAAATATTGACCATTCCTGAGCGACACCCAGTAATGTGCGTAGAAATTCCCGCTTAAGAGCTTGCGATGCACATTGAATAAGTACCACTTTCCTCACGGAACTGCAGAGAATTTCCCTTCTTATCTGTCCCCTCAATGTTTTGCAACGCCAGTGGTTTCAGTAGCCACCCACGTAGTCCCTTCAACCTCTCGGACGCTACCGACCCTCAAACTTAGGCTTCCTTTCCAAGCTGCCAGCTGTTTCCCAGTGGGGCTTCTTTATCAGTCTAACATTGTGGCTCCTAACGACCAGGTTTCACACCCTCTGTGCTACCTAGGACTTATACAGGAAGACTGGGCACAAACCCAGTATAGGAGACCTATAGTGTTGGCTCTGACGTACTTTCAGCGATATGCGGCATTTCATGTATGTTGGTAAGGCGGTAGAGTGAAGGCGTGCAACGAAGAGATTTGTGAAACCACCGCTCTAGGTCACTCGCTGCCGCTTTAGTGCACTTCGCTACGTAAACCGGATTGGAAAGAGTGCCGAAATCATATTTTCCATATGATGATGGCGCCCTAAGATTGCTACCGCACAGGGCAGCCATCTCAGTAGCGTCGATCGTGACCAACGCAGCTTCCAGGTGTTGCCAGAACGTGAGCATTTCAGCCTGAAACTGTGCACAACAATAACATTGTCGATCTGTATCCTGCCACTCAAGACCTAAGAGACATGAGAGAAGGTCCAAACCAAAGCAATCGACAATGGGGAGATTGCTAAAAGAGATAACAGCGCCCGACTAGATCGCTACGGACACTGTAAAACAACCCTACTGATATTATAAAATGTAAATAATGAAAAAAAGAAAATATAGACTACGTATCTTAGACGGAAACAACACTACAACCTTCTGTAAGGACGCAAGCTACTCGACAGCCGGCCACACTAAATGCACAGTTTCTAAATGCACGAAGTGTGAACAAAGGCGTTCAGCTCTACAACGTGCACAGTACAAGTCCGTGCCGCTACAGGAAACGCGGACCTAAGTTAGCAAAACAACGAATAAGAACTCAGAAGATGGAAAAGAGCTTCGTAGCGGAAATAACCAGAAGTCATCAAAGCTGTCCAAGAGATAGTACAAGTGGTTCAAAACCGTCGGAAGAACTATATACAAACACGGAAAATTTTTTGTTGGTAACAGGTAGTCCACAGAGGTTCAAAAAATGTAAGAAAATAAAGTTAGTAGGACAGTACTACCAACACTACGGCAAGTATAGGCTTGAGGATTGCTTCAAAACTAGGAAGATGCAATAGAACGCAGATACGAGTAATAGCATTAGCAAATGTGTTATATATTGAAAAAAATATCCGAGGAAGGATAGCAAAGCAAGAAAGTAACGAGGAAGAGAGTAATTAACATAACCAGACGGTGTGTCAGTCGGTATTTCATGCAAGGAGAAGTGCTATCTTTCAGTAACCTAAAAAGAAGAACGGTATTTACATTTTACAAATATGTAAACACAATTTTTGTAGCGGGAGACTGATCACAAATTTATTAAATGCAAGATAGAAAAATACTTTCCTAAATTTCTATCGACAAAACTTAAGGAGCACATTTTCTACGCCCAAACTGGTTAGTTATTTAAATCACATCTACGAAATGATGTTCATGACAGTGATTAGTCTAGACCCAGTTCTTCCAGCTTACGAAAGTAAACATCTATATTCTTAGGAATTACCTCGTAAGATACCAAATAAATCATAAAAATTACCCTTAAAGCATGGTTCTTTTACCCTGATGTGTACAGAGTTGTATGTGTTGAATGTAGCAAGTTTCATACAGGACAAACGGGAAGGAAGTTTAAGATACAATTTAAAGAGCACACTTATTTGAGTGACAACAGAACGGCAACTGGTGTGCACCTACATTCCATTCGTAGCACTGATCAATGCATGCATGTTCTATGTTGTTGTCTTTTATCAAATACTTCTTTTACGCAGTTCTCCATGCTAGTATGCTCTGTGCGAGCCCATCATCACTGCACGTCTACTGGAAGCTGCATATACACTCCTGGAAATTGAAATAAGAACACCGTGAATTCATTGTCCCAGGAAGGGGAAACTTTATTGACACATTCCTGGGGTCAGATACATCACATGATCACACTGACAGAACCACAGGCACATAGACACAGGCAACAGAGCATGCACAATGTCGGCACTAGTACAGTGTATATCCAGCTTTCGCAGCAATGCAGGCTGCTATTCTCCCATGGAGACGATCGTAGAGATGCTGGATGTAGTCCTGTGGAACGGCTTGCCATGCCATTTCCACCTGGCGCATCAGTTGGACCAGCGTTCGTGCTGGACGTGCAGACCGCGTGAGACGACGCTTCATCCAGTCCCAAACATGCTCAATGGGGGACAGATCCGGAGATCTTGCTGGCCAGGGTAGTTGACTTACACCTTCTAGAGCACGTTGGGTGGCACGGGATACATGCGGACGTGCATTGTCCTGTTGGAACAGCAAGTTCCCTTGCCGGTCTAGCAATGGTAGAACGATGGGTTCGATGACGGTTTGGATGTACCGTGCACTATTCAGTGTCCCCTCGACGATCACCAGTGGTGTACGGCCAGTGTAGGAGATCGCTCCCCACACCATGATGCCGGGTGTTGGCCCTGTGTGCCTCGGCCGTATGCAGTCCTGATTGTGGCGCTCACCTGCACGGCGCCAAACACGCATACGACCATCATTGGCACCAAGGCAGAAGCGACTCTCATCGCTGAAGACGACACGTCTCCATTTGTCCCTCCATTCACGCCTGTCGCGACACCACTGGAGGCGGGCTGCACGATGTTGGGGCGTGAGCGGAAGACGGCCTAACGGTGTGCGGGACCGTAGCCCAGCTTCATGGAGACGGTTGCGAATGGTCCTCGCCGATACCCCAGGAGCAACAGTGTCCCTAATTTGCTGGGAAGTGGCGGTGCGGTCCCCTACGGCACTGCGTAGGATCCTACGGTCTTGGCGTGCATCCGTGCGTCGCTGCGGTCCGGTCCCAGGTCGACGGGCACGTGCACCTTCCGCCGACCACTGGCGACAACATCGATGTACTGTGGAGACCTCACGCCCCACGTGTTGAGCAATTCGGCGGTACGTCCACCCGGCCTCCCGCATGCCCACTATACGTCCTCGCTCAAAGTCCGTCAACTGCACATACGGTTCACGTCCACGCTGTCGCGGCATGCTACCAGTGTTAAAGACTGCGATGGAGCTCCGTATGCCACGGCAAACTGGCTGACACTGACGGCGGCGGTGCACAAATGCTGCGCAGCTAGCGCCATTCGACGGCCAACACCGCGGTTCCTGGTGTGTCCGCTGTGCCGTGCGTGTGATCATGGCTTGTACAGCCCTCTCGCAGTGTCCGGAGCAAGTATGGTGGGTCTGACACACCGGTGTCAATGTGTTCTTTTTTCCATTTCCAGGAGTGTACTTGAAACTGCTTACCTTGACCTCCCACACTTCCGTCCATTATCAAACTGACAATTCCCTGCTGTGTCAGTATTTGTGTTATCAACAGATCTCTTGTTTTAGGCAAGCTCTGCCATAAATTTCTTTTCTTCCCAATTCCATTCAAAACTTTCTCACGTACAGGAAATGTATTCGCAATTTCGAATGTGAACCACGTCAGCTATATATTGGAATGACGACAGTGAAAATTTGTGCCAAACTAGGAATCTAACCGGGATTTCTAGCTCAGGTTATCCGTGCACGAATCATGTCAGACTCAGACATCCGTATATCGTCGTCCGTGTGCCACAACCTGAACTCTTACGTTACGTATACGTGTATTCCCTTCCACAAACGACATACACTCCTGGAAATGGAAAAAAGAACACATTGACACCGGTGTGTCAGACCCACCATACTTGCTCCGGACACTGCGAGAGGGTTGTACAAGCAATGATCACCCCTCCCTGGGACAATGAATTCACGGTGTTCTTATTTCAATTTCCAGGAGTGTACTCACTTGGAAAACAAGTCAACAAGTAAACACTTCAACCCCTATCTAAGACATAAAAACAATCATCACACTTAAAATTTAAACTTCAAAGAATAAATGCATGATGCGAGAACACAGAAAGGTACACACGCAACCCTACAATATTCTTACAAGAGATAAAAACAATCTACCTTGCACATACAGGTTTCTCACCTAACCCAATAGAAAAACATCAAATAGCAATCTCAGAATAAGGAATTTAAAAGGCTAAAACTCAATCAGGAAAAGCAGTTTTAATAATTGTTTCAGATACTTGCCAATTTAAGAAAAAAATATTTTACCACCAATAGCATTAATCCACCTCACATACTTCCTGAAACACAAGTTGTAACGACACTGGACGATGATGACAAAGTCCCTTTGGGTAAGCAATAGTGCCTATGCAACAACCTGCGAGTAGTTAGCCTGCAATAAACTGCAGAGTCTGAGAAGAACAACCACTACATATCCAAGCGACATCACAGTGCTACGCCAAGACGGCCGTTGTAACCGAGCGGGTCCAGGTGCTTCAGTCCGGAACCGGGTTGCCGCTACGGTCGCAGGTTCGAATCCTGCCTCGGGTATAGATGTGTGTGATGTCCTTAGGTTAGCTAGGTTTAAATAGTTCTAAGTCTAGGGGACAGATGACCTCAGATTTTAAGTCCCATAGTGCTTAGAGCCCATTTTGTATTTTTTTTTTTTCTTGTGTGAATTTGCATGATGCCACTCTAAGTGTCTGGTGAAAAATTCTTCGAAGAAATTTATCTCCACCATTCTCGTACTGTTCCAAAAGTTCGCTGCTTACCGTTATTCTTGTTTCTTTGTGAGCCACGGTCAACATCCTGAGAACCCATCTGGCACAACCTTTTTTAACTCCAACACTTTCAGTATTCTGCTAACACCTCCTTCCCGTATCCCAACGTAGCGTGACAATTCGTTCATTGTGATGCATCTGTCAGCAGACACCAACTCGTTAACTCTCTGCACATTGTCTGGAATATGTGCAGTACGAGGCCTGGCGTTGCGAGGACAATCCTAAATATAGCCGTGCCCGCTTGCATCACTTAACCTGGTTGCCCACCGACTAACTGTACTGCGATCGACAGCAGCATCTCCATGCACCTTTTTCAACCTCTTTTGGGTGTTTCCCACCGTCTCGTTTTCAGTACACAGGAATTCTATGACAGGACGTTGCTTCTGACGAACGTTAAGTGTAGCAGCCACCTCGAAGACATGCTGTAACGGCGCCACTCACGGTAACAGATTGATCTAAGTTAGAAAACAAGCGGAAGACTATATCTACACACTGTAAAACTTTCACACATGCAGAATTAAAACTGTATTTTTACAAAAACAGTGTGTATTTTATTTGGAGTGACCCTCGTACATGTTTGGGCTCCTCCGCTGGCGCAAGCAAGATTCGTTAATCTCTGACACGGCAGAACACTAAATTATTACCATTTGCAAGACACATGTTACGATACGGAAAGAGAAATCGACCGTAGCAGTCCTACTGGCCTGACAGTGAACTTCTAACATTGGAAAGTATGGTGCGAAAATCCGTATTCTTACTTTGCGAAATACGAGTATTGCAAGTAGGCTGTTTATGTTTTCTTTATGTAAGTAGGCTGTTTATGTTTTCTTTATGTAAGTAGGCTGTTTATGTTTTCTTTATGTAAGTAGGCTGTTTATGTTTTCTTATTGGCAACGTTACGTAGCGCTCTGTATGAAAATCACTGGCTGTGCTGTGTGCAGTCTGTGGCTAGTTTGCATTGTTGTCTGACATTGTAGTGTTAGGCAGCGGCAGCTGGATGTGAACAGCGCGTAGCGTTGCGCAGTTAGAGGTGAGCCGCCAGCAGTGGTGGATGTGAGGAGAGAGATGGCGGAGTTTTGAAATTACATATATTATGACTTTTGATGATATTAAGGTAAATACAGTGTTTGTTCTCTATTAAAATCTTTCATTTGCTAACTATCCCTATCAGTAGTTAGTGCCTTCAGTAGTTTGAATCTTTTACTTAGCTGGCAGTAGTGGCGCTCGCCGTATTGCAGTAGTTCGAGTAACGGAGATTTTTGTGAGGTAAGTGATTTGTGAAAGGTATAGGTTAATGTTACTCAGGGCCATTCTTTTGTAGGGATTTTTGAAAGTCAGATTGCGTTGCGCTAAAAAATATTGTGTCAGGTTAAGCACAGTCGTGTATAATTTGTTCTAAGGGGACGTTTCATATACAGCCTACTTACATAAAGAAAACATAAACAGCCTACTTACATAAAGAAAACATAAACAGCCTACTTACAGTATTGCATGATAATATTAGTCATTTATATCCCATGAGTGGGCCTGGTAATCTGGTGATATAATGTTTACCTGGAGACATTGCTGTTATCTTCAGAAGTAATATATTCGAAAAATCCGAATCAAAAACTAAGTTTAGCTTCGCAGAACTAGTGTGCACAATCAAGTAATATTTTCTGAAAGCACCGTGGTCACCTTTGGACTGTACAATAATTTATGTGCAAAACCTAATATTAAATTCCGTCCGCGTAGCCAAGTGGAAATAATTGCGTTTTAGCATGCATCAAAACATAAAAAGCGTCTGACATGACATCACACATTTACGACCTTCTTGTGTGTATGCAATCTTTGAATTGCATTGAATATGTTCTCACGTTCTGCTTAATTTTTGCTGAAATGCGTAATACTGCATGGGGTAGATGATCGCATGTTTGTTTTTGTGCCTGGTTTCGTTGCATAGTATTCAGGGCACTCATGTTTATTTGTTACTGCTTACGAATCTGTGCATCAATTGCTCGATTTAAATGCATTGTAAGAATATTGCTTGTAGTATACGTTATTTTTGTTCGCAATCGTTTGTCGTAATATCTCGCATTTAATGGAGTCCGCCTAAAGTTTCGTTTGAGAGAACTATACTAGTGCATTGATTTCTGCTAAAATGTATGGGTTGCAGTACATGTTACTAACGTGTGAATACATTTCCGTAACTACTTTTGTATTTTTAGCATTTGCATGGAAGAATGCTCTAGTCACTAGGACTACAAAGTACACTCATCTACATCTACATCCATTGCAAATTGCTGCGAAATACATGGACTCGGAGGCAACATGCAACAGAATTGAAAGCGGACTTACTTACTCATTCCGTCACAAGATGTGATAAAACTGAATACCAGTTCGTCAAAGCTTGTTAACATGGAGTTCTCCATTAAAAGAGAGAAAGTAAAGAAAATGGGTGCTACCATGAATGAAGTGCTATAAAAGCAATGTACTTATAATGCAATAAAATCGAGCTGTTCACATACGAAGTCGTAAGATGTAACAAATACACGTAAATCCACAGAATACGACGTGACGAAACCAGCATGACACTGAAACAATTACAGAGTCGTTTAGTGTGCCCAGTGTTATAGACTCGAGCAGAACTCAAGCAGAATACAAGCAAGGCATTTACAATACAGTTCACAGAGTGCATTACTTGCAAGAAGTCGTAATCATAAATACAGTGCAATGAAACCAGCTTCTGTTTACTACAGAACAAAAACAAATATGGAAAACTTTAAATCACGCAATAAGGAAACGAGATGATGGACTGACAAACTTTCAGCATTCGAAGTGGCTTGGCACCGAACCAAGGTCGTGCTGCTGTAAGTTCTTATTTGAGTTTCAGCCCCGTGGCTGCCACGGTGACTCACTTGTCGGCTCCAGTGAAACTGTTCGCAGCTGCTTGGAAGTTCTTATAAAAATGACTAGACTCACTGAGGATCTTTAGGCACAGTGTATTTTGAACCTTTGGGTGTACGCTATGCTACAAAAGTGGTAAAAGTCTAAGTGTATTGTGGCTTGTAAGGATTCGAAGTGAACATTATATATTTATCCGTGTATACATACAGAAAATGTTAGTTGCGACTATAGCATCTGTATATTCGAGTGCACGTCAAGAAAACTGGTGAAGAGCTGTGTAGCGTTTAATTGCACGAATAAGTCTGGGAAAGGAACCACAATTAACATTCAAGAACATGAGGATATGTTTAGATGTTTTATGTTAGGGATTTTGGGGAGGGATACATCATTGATTTTACATTCTTTTTTAACAGTCGAGTGCTAGCTCTCATAGCAGCCGCAGCGTAACAGAGTACTGTGAGTTGATACAATATCTTACAATAAGCAACTTATTTTAAATTTCTTCACTCCTCTTTAGCTTCAACTTCTGTATTTCATATGTGTCTACATATTTATCAAACTGTCTGTAGTATGGATTGAAACAGTGATTACTGTGATCAGATGTGAACCAGGTTGGTGAATCTTCACACACAGCTCCATGTGGTATTGGCATCTGTCACCCAGCTTGAGGCTACTGCCAATGGGCATCAATGTGGGAGCCCGGACGGGGTGGTTTGAGGGACATCCAGCACAACCCACGTGTCCTCTGATTCGTCCACTACTATGGCTACCCCAGGTACTGCCTGTACTGAGGTTGATACCTCTCCCATGGCCCAGTGGGAGGTAGTTCGCTACGGACGCAGGTTCGAATCCTGCCTTGGGCCTGGATGTGTGAGATATCCTTAGGTTACTCAGGTTTAAGTAGTTATAAGTCTAGGGGACTGACGACCTCAGATGTTAAGTCCCACAGCGCTTAGAGCCCTGTTCCATAGCCCAGTGGGAGGTAGTTAGCTACGGTCGCAGGTTCGAACCCTGCCTTGGGGATGGATGTATGGGATGTCCTTGGGTTAGTTAGGTTTAAGTAGTTCTAGGTCTCGGGGACTGATGACTTCAAATGTTAAGTCTCATGGTGCTTACATTACAGTCATTTAAACCATTTTTTATGTAGTTCCAAGGTGTGTCTGGCAGTGGATGACTTTCCAGGAGGCCCTTAAGGGAGCCTCCCTGGTTCGTCTGATGAACAGGTTTCGGGTGCTGTCTGTGGCTGATCGAGTTCCCGAGTCCCTAAGCCAGGCGAAGTCTGTCGCCCTGTTCCAGAGGAAGCCTCACGGACGAAAGGTCTGGGCATTCACAGAGGTTGTGATTCCTGGTAGGGGCGAAATCTAACGTTAGACGCGTAATGGGGACCCTTGGGGATATGGCTGCGAAGGAGGGGAAGAAATCCATGGTGCACTCTGTGTACATACTAGTAAAAATGATTTCAGATGTAGGTGCTCCCAGATACAATGAAGAGCACAGGGTGCTGCCAACTGCAGGTGGTGCCTCATGTTGGTACCAATGATGTCTGTCGATTTGGATCAGAAAAGACTCTCTGTAGTTTCGGTAGCTAGCTGAAGTGCAAGATGAAGGCGAAAGCGAGATGAAGACGAAGCTTACCATCTGTAGCATCATCGACAGAGCCGACTATGGTCCTGCGTTACAGTGACGATTAGAGTGTCTGAATATGGGGCTCTGCAGCCGTGTGGATTCGGATTCCTCGACTTGCGCCAAAGGATCGTGGGCTGCCGCGTTCTGCTGAATAGGTCAGGGCTCCGTTACACACGCAAGCAGCTACACGGATAGAAAGGGCAGTGTGTAGAGAACTAAGAGGTTTTTTAGGTTACAGAGTTTCGGCAAACTACAGAAAGGGTCTCAGTTTGAAAGGCTACAGGACTAAGATAGGAAGAGGGTACGCGTAGTAACGATCAGTACTTCAGTTGTAAACTGTCGTAGATGTGGTGGGAAAGAACCAGAGGTCCAAGCGCTAATAGAAACACTGAAGCTCAAATCGTTATAGGTACAGAAATCTGACTGAAGCCAGAAGTAGGCTCAACCGAATTTTTTTAAAGGACGTAGCCGAGTTCGGGAAGGTTGGGTAAAGTGAAGTAGGTGGTGGAGCGTTTATTGCTGTCAGAAGTAGTTTATCTTGTAGTGAAACTGAAGTATATACTTCCTCTGATTAGTATGGCTAGAGGTTATAGATGCCGACGGGAATAAATTAATAATTGGTTCCTTTTACGCGGCCCCCCCACTTCAAATGATACAGTTGACAAACAGTTCAAAGAAAACTTTAGTCTCATCTCAATTAGGCACCCCACTCATACAATTATAGTTGGTGGTGACTTCGATCTGACCTGAATATGTTGGCGACAAGACACGTTTAACGTCAGTGGTAGGCATAAAACGTCATCCGAGATCGTACTGAGTGCTTTTTCAGACAATTATTTTGAACAATTAATTCAAAAGCCCACTCGAAGATTAAAGTGCTGCAGAAACATACTTGATCTCTCAGTAACAAATAATCCTGACCAGACAGAGAGCACCATTATACATACAGGATTCAGTGACCACAAAGTGTTTTAGCTATGCTGAGTACCGTAACATCCAAACCCACCAAAAATAATGATCTCCCATCATACACGAAACAGGTCAGAACACTGTCGCAGAAGTAACGAAAAAAGCATGCCAAATTTAAAAGACTGTGAAATACCC
Source organism: Schistocerca cancellata (assembly GCF_023864275.1). NCBI lineage: Eukaryota > Metazoa > Arthropoda > Insecta > Orthoptera > Acrididae > Schistocerca > Schistocerca cancellata. Next base: position 607,694,669 of record NC_064628.1, read on the forward strand.
AAGATGGGCGAAGTTTTACAGAAGCTCGGCATTTAGAGCGAACTTCAATGGAAGACGATTTTAGTAGTTTCCACAACCAAACTCTGGCTCAGAATCTGACAGTAAAGCCAAAGAGATTCTATATACTTATACTTACATATCCGAAAGAACAGACACCATTGATGATCTGCAGCCGCCTAGAATAAAATTAGAACTAAATTAATACCTCCAGCTGCTGACGGGCGTTGATATATGTCAACGGGGACAGGTAAAAATGTATGCGACGACCGGGACTCGAACCCGAGATCTCCTGTTTACATGGCAGACGCTCTATCCATCTTTTTTTGTGTTTAGTCATTGTGGACGTCACATGACATCCGTTCAAATTCGTTGGTCATCCTTTCACGCAGTTTTTTATTACAGAGGCCGACCGAACACGCTGAGCAACCGTGCCGGCTCCATCTGAGCCACCGAGGGCACAGAGGGCAGCGCGACTGCTGGGACTATCTCCCGCACGCCTCCCGCGAGGCCCACATTCTCACCTTGTATGTCCACATACTACATACGTTGTGTCCCATCCTAACAAACCCATTTCTCGTGAAAGATATTCTTACCATTTCCCGGAAGAGATCGGGGAATATGTGTGCATCCGCACACAAGGTCATGGCCGGTATTGCCAGAACTATATACTTACATGGTGTCTGTTCTTTCGGACATGTCGGAAAAAAGAGACACCATTGATGACCTGCAGCAGCCTAGAATGAAATTAGAATTATATTAATACCTTCAGCTGTTGACGGGCGTTGATATACAGGGTGGTCCACTGACCGTGACCGGGCCAAATATCTCATGAAATAAGCGTCAAACGAAAAAACCACAAAGAACGAAACTTGTCTAGCTTGAAGGGGGAAACCAGATGGCGCTATGGTTGGCCCACTAAATGGCGCTGCCCTAGGTCTAACGGATATCAACCGCGTTTTTTTAAAAGAGGAACCTCCATTTTTATTACATATTCGTGTAGTACGTAAAGAAATATGAATGTTTTAGTTGGACCACTTTTTTCGCTTTGTGATAGATGGCGCTGTAATAGTCACAAACATATGGCTCAAAATTTTAGACGAACAGTTGACCGTCCGGTGTGGTCGAGCGATTCTAGGCGCTACAGTGTGGCACCGCGCGACTGCTACGGTCGCATGTTCGAATCCTGCCTCGGGCATGGATGTGTGTGATGTCCTTAGGTTAGTTAGGTTTAAGTAGTTCTTAGTTCTAGGGGACTGATGACCACAGCTGTTAAGTCCCATAGTGCTCAGAGCCATTTGAATCATTTCTAAGTTCTAGGGGACTGATGACCTCAGAAGTTAAGTCCCATAGTGCTCAGAGCCACGAACAGTTGGTAACAGGTAGGTTCTTTAAATTAAAATACAGAACGTAGGTACGTTTCAACATTTTATTTCGGTTGTTACAATGTCATATATGTACCTTTGTGAACTAATCATTTCTGAGAACGCATGCTGTTACAGGGTGATTACCTGTAAATACCACAATAATGCAATAAATGCTCAAAATGATGTCCGTCAACCTCAATGCATTTGGCAACACGTGTAACGACATTCCTCTCAACAGCGAGTAGTTCGCCTTCCGTAATGTTCGCACATGCATTGACAATGTGCTGACGCATGTTGTCAGGCGTTGTCGGTGGATCACGATAGCAAATATCCTTCAACTTTCCCCATAGAAAGAAATCCGGGGATGTCAGATCCGGCGAACGTGCGGGCCATGGTATGGTGCTTCGACGACCAATCCAACTGTCATGAAATATGCTATTCAATACCGCTTCAACCGCACGCGAGCTATGTGCCGGACACCCATCATGTTGGAAGTACATCGCCATTCTATGTCGCAGTGAAACATCTTGTAGTAACATCGGTAGAACATTACATAGGAAATCAGCATACATTGTGCCATTTATATTGCCATCGATAACATGGTGGCCAATTATCCTTCCTCCCATAATACCACACCATACATTAATCCGCCAAGGTCGCTGATGTTCCACTTGTCCCAGCATCGTGGATTTTCCGTTGCCCAATAGTGCATCTTATGCCGGTTTACGTTACCGCTGTTGGTGAATGACGATTCGTCGCTAAATAGAACGCGTGCAAAAAATTTGTCATCGTCCCGTAATTTCTCTTGTGCCCAGTGGCAGAACTGTACACGACGTTCGAAGTCGTCCACATGCAATTCCTGGTGCTTAGAAATATGGTACGGGTGCATTCGATGTTGATGTAGCATTCTCAACACCGACCTTTTTGAGATTCCCGGTTCTCGCGCAATGTATCTGGTAGTGATGTGCGGATTAGCCACGACAGCAGCTAAAACACGTACTTGGGCATCATTATTTTTTGCAGGTCGTGGTTGACGTTTAACATGTGGCTGAAAGCTTTCTGTTTCCTTAAATAACGTAACTATCCGGCGAACAGTCCGGACACTTAGATGATGTCGTCCAGGATATCGAGCAGCATACATAGCACACGCCCGTTGGGCATTTTGATCACAATAGCCATACATCAACACGATATCGACCTTTTCCGCAATTGCTAAACGGTCCATTGCAACACGGGTAATGTACCACGAAGCAAACATCGTCCGCACTGGCGGAAAGTTACGTGATACCACGTACTTATACGTTTGTGACTATTACAGCGCCATCTATCACGAAGCGAGATAAATGGTCCAACTAAAAAATTCATATTTCTTTACGTACTACACGAATATGTAATAAAAATGTGGTTCCTATTTTTTTAAAAAACGCAGTTGATTCCGTTTGACCTATGGCAGCGCCATTTGGTTTCCCCCTTCTAGACGAGTTTCATTCTTTGCAGTTTTTTCGTTTCATGCTTCTCTCGTGAGAAATTTGGCCCGGTCACTATTAACAGACCACTCTGTATATGAACGGGGACAGGTGAAAATGTGTGCACCGACCAGGACTCGAACACGGAATCTCCTTCTTACATGGCATCCGGGCCACCGAGGGCGGAAAAGATAGCGCGACTGCAGGGACTATCTCGCGCACGCCTCCTGCGAGACCCACATTCTCACCTTGTATGTCCACACAGTACATTTACAGTGTCCCACCTCAACACATCCATTACTCGAGGAAGACAATACCGGCCATGACCTCCTTCTTCTGTGCGGATGCTTCGATTGATTTTTCTTGTCATATCCCCGAATATTGACTCTTCCTCCTGGAACAGCCTGTATAAACGGAATGCTCAAATGTCCAAGTTCGTAATGCTGATCATGTTGAGCTCGACAGATGACAAAATATGATGATGAATAAAATCATTTCAGCTGAGTAATTAAACATTATTGAGCTATGACAGGATGCATTCTTTGAACGAATTCAGGTCACTTGCAGTTAAACAAACCAGCAAATTAGCCTAAATCTACAGCATCTCACGCTGCCAACAATCTCATACTAAACGCTCACCGAGCTGTGATAAAGATGTGATGTAAATCATCTGGTTGCCGTGGTTGTCATATGTAAAGTTAAACACCAAATTAAAAAGCATGGTTACAAACATTCTACCAGCACTTGGCGGAAGTATGGCGAGCAGGTACGGCATTAAATGCAGTATACTGTCCTCCACGAGAGAGGTAAACATGTACACATGGTGTTTGACATCTGCCCATTGCGGTAGTCGACAGTGTAATCATAATCGCTGCAAGCAATAACAAAACCTTTGGTAGAAAACTGATGTTACAGAATAAAAACCCACTACACAATTAATCAAAACACCTGAAAGTAGATGGGAACAAAGGTTGTAAACACAGTTATGTACAACAAAAAAATGGTTCAAATGGCTCTGAGCACTATGCGACTTAACTTCTAAGGTCATCAGTCGCCTAGAACTTAGAACTAATTAAACCTAACTAACCTAAGGACATCACACACATCCATGCCCGAGGCAGGATTCGAACCTGCGACCGTAGCGGTCACTCGGTTCCAGAATGTAGCGCCCAGAACCGTACGGCCACTCCGGCCGGCTTATGTACAACACCAAGAAATCAGTTGATACTGCTTAGAACAAACTGCATCACCGTTTGACATGTATGAGAGGTAAGTGCGTAATTATAAAATAAGTTGCAGGGCAGTAACGTAAAATATCAGGAACGGCAATAACGATTTCGTATAACGCCCATAACTCATGAATAAGTTACTTACGAAAGAAGTAATGTCATTGTAAATATAAAAGACTCAAATGGCTCTAAGCACTATGCGACTCAACTTCTGAGGTCATCAGTCTCCTATAACTTAGAACTAATTAAATCTAACTAACCTAAGGACATCACACACATCCATGCCCGAGGCAGGATTCGAACCTGCGACCGTAGCGGTCGCTCGGCTCCAGACTGTAGCGCCTAGAACCGCACGGCCACTCCGGCCAGCTAAATATAAAATAGCTAATGCAACCAAACTCGTAGTTTTCGTTGTATGTTGCTCATAAAAATACAAGCGAGCTGTGTTAAACTAGGTACAATTATTTACAGTGGAGGAGCAGAAAGGGCAGTTGCCACACGAAGCTGGATCCTCACTAGGTTGACAAAGCCGTATGACTTAAAATAAGTTCGAATGCCAAATAATGAAATGCAACCTAACAGAATCAGTAACTGTGATCATGATCACGACTACGGAATTAAAGCAATTACAACAAGCAACGTCTTGTGAGTGAGCATATAAATAAATTAAAATTAACCTAACAGGGTAGTTTTTGTGTGTTGCTAACAAATTACAAGCGAGCTCTGTTCGCTTTCCTACAGACCTACTTTCCACTTATACAGTACCAACACGATTTTTTCTAATAGCTTTTATTGATTTCTCACGGTCACTATGCGCCCGCAGCTCGTGGTCTAGTGGCTGGCTTTGCTGCCTCTGGATCACGGCGTCCCAGTTTCGATTCCCGGCGGGGTTGGGGTTATCTCTGCCCGGGGACGGGGTGTTTGTGATGTCCTTATCATTTCATCATCATCATCATTCGTGACAGTGGGTAGATTGGACTGTAAAAATAATTGTACTATGTAAACACTGGGACTTTGTACGGGCGCTGATGACCACGCGGTTGAGCGCCCCACAAATCAAACATCATCATCTCTATGGTCATTGTGTGAGCACACTTATTGCCTTCTGTTGGGTTGTATACAATTATTTCACAATCATTCGGCTAATCAGTTACCCACTGTTTCATCGAACGTCGGTGCAACAACGCATTAGCTTTCAGAAATGGTTTAAATGGCTCTGAGCACTATGGGACTTAACATCTGAGGTCATCAGTCCCCTAGACTTAGAACTAATTAAACCCAACTGACCTAAGGACATCACACACATCCATGCCCGAGGCAGGATTCGAACCTGCGACCGTAGCAGCAGCGCGGTTCCGGACTGAAGCGCCTAGAACCACTCGGTCACAACGGCTGGCGTGTAAGCTTTGGCATCTGTCCTTTATTGTACAGAATGTCGAAGCTAGATTTGTAATGCGCGAGTGTGGACATGATATCTGATACGAGCAGCCTGTTACACGCACGTTTGTTGTCGACTTGGCGGCACGCCCCGTGTTATTCGACTGAACATGGGACGACAATTAATGCGAGACGCATGGGCTGTAAAATGCAGGAGACAGCACAAGAATTCGCGTTTCAGAGTTCTTAGTGGGCTAGAGGGAATCTTCAGTATACAACAGACAATGTTCCTTCAAGCATATAGCAAGGCGTAGACGACGACACACGTCAGGTCCCTTCCTCTAGACTACACAGTCTACTGTGAATCAGTTTGATTGTGGGTTGTCAGAATCCGTTTCTGCCAGGACTAGACGGAGAAAAATGTGCCGCACAGGCTACGAGAGGCGAAGACTGCTATCCCACCCAGTACTTTCAGTGCTTTTGGCCACTCAGAGTATTTGCATATTCGTCTGAGGCTCTTTCGAGTGATGCTTGAAAGTTTTTGCGAAAATCGGATAGAAGCTCGTGTTTGATAAGCATCTTCTAATGTAGTTAAACAAGAGTTAGAACTGACCAGACCCTTGTAGTCTAGTCCGTTCAATGCTACCAACCAACTGACCAGACGTTACTTTTACTTGCAATGACATTTATGGTCAATAATTGTACACTTATAATGATTAGTAATTGCATGCATTCATAATCATCTACTAGGTTCATGGATCTTCATACACTGTCGGAAAAAATCCCACCGCCAAAAAATCCTTAATGTAGATAACGAAATTTTGGCAGTACATTTGTCTAGGTAACATATTTACATGATTAACGTAACAAGATCACGGATTAATGAAAGCGCAAGAAAAGCCATTCCAAATGCGAAGTGCGGGAACATTAATAACCGATGCAGCCGCCAGAATGTTGAATGCAGGCTTACAGACGTGCATGAATTTTGTAGTACAGGTACCGGATGACAGTTTGTGGAACAAAGTTTCATGTCTGTTGCTCTTGTTCGGTCAATAGAGGGACGGTTAATGATGGTTGCGGATGACGCTGGAGTTGTCCGATGCCGTCCCATACGTGCTCTGCTGGAGACGGATTTGGTGACCGAGCAGGCCAAGGCAAAATGTCGACACTTGGTAGAGCATGCTGGGTTATAACAGCGGTAGGTGGGAGAGAGTTATCCTTCTGGAAAATACTCCCAGGAATGCTGTTCATAAATGCAGCGAAACAGGTCGAATCAGCAGGCTGACGTACAGAATGCTTGGGATATCCACGTGAGCGCTCCTGCTTCGCACCCCAGACCACAACTCCAGGTGTAGATCTAATGTGTCTAGGCCGCAGACGGATTGGTTGCAGATGCTCACCTGTCCTACTTCTAACCAACATGAGACCATCACTGTCGCCGAGGCAGCCGGCTTTCATCTGAAAACACAACGGACCACCACCCTGCCTCCAACGAGCTCACGCTTGACACCGAGGTCGCAGATGGCTGTGGTTTAGGGTCAGTGACCTACAGGGCGTCTGGAGTCCTTCAAGTAACCGTTTTTTAACAAGTCGTTGTGTCACTAAGGTGCCAAGGGGTGTTCGAATTGCTTCTACAGACGCAGTACGATGTGCCACGGGCATTCGCCTTACACGACGGTTGTGCCACATGGTCGTACGGAACCAAGGTGTTTATGCGACCCTATTTTCCCGTGAACACCGTTGCAACAAACTGTGTACAGTGGCTGCATTGCTGCCCAATCTTCAGCAGTGTTGTGGAAGGAACATCCAGCTTCTCGTAGCCTTATTACACCACCTCGTTGAAACTCAGTAAGCTGTTGATAATGTTGCCTTCCTCGTCTTAATGGCGTTCTTGACCAAAATGAACTCACTACGGTTCAATCTGAAAAGTAAGCATATCCGTTATCTTTCACGTGGAGAAACCCGCGTACCAACTTTCCTTTAGCTCGCATAACTTCTTCTTGGTCTAGCAATTTTTTTACGTCACTGTATGTTATCAGCTGTTTCGACGTGTACAGATTCTGGTACACCACTAACATAAATCTCAGTCATAGACATTTCCCTCAGTTCGGAAAGCTACTCTCCCAGCGAGCGCTTCGCAAGTTTACGCAGCGACACCGAACATCTAGCCTGACGGTATCACCTCTGCCGAGGAGACGCAGTTGCCAGAAAAATTACATTTTCTACAGCCGTTCCATTAAGATAAAGCGGGGAAAACTCAGCGCAGAGTTATACGCAGACCTCCCGTGACCACCGTCCCAATAAAAATTATCATAAGCAGTACTTTAAAATGGCGCTTCTTTTCCGTCCGCCCAGCCGGCGCTTTAGAAGGAAATCACGCGGAAGATACCATCTCGCTTGTTTCCTTTTCTTTCTCGTCCTGCTTTTCGTTTTTATAGGCGGAGGCAGCCGCTCTGGGCCCCCGTTATGCGCGATGCTGTTTCTCGGAAGTTGCACCAGCAACTGCTTACCGGCGTCTGCCCCTAGTTCCGGCAACTGCGAGCGCTTGTTTCTTTCCACTGCAGCACGGAATTGTCCCCGTGAGACAGGCTAGAAGCCCAGATCACTAATTAACTTGGTACGGTACTAATTGCGCCACCTCTCGATGAAACGATGTTTTATTTATTTTTATATGGTAAGACCATCTGGGAGACATTTTTTATTAATAGTATTAAATAAGTCGATTTGTGAGAGATAAGGGATACAGTATTAAGGTTAGAATTAGACAGAATTTTTAAAAACTTGCCATCAAATAAGGCAGGAGGACAAATAACATTTCTTCAGGATTTGTAAAATCATTGGGGACATAAAATAATTGGGAAAAATTGCAACCAAACGATTAGTCGAGTTTGCGTGTACTATCTATAAGACTGAAGACATTCGAAAAAATATCACCCACACAATAACGAGGATATCAAGGGCAGATGGGTGCAAAAACAGTCAAATAATCAATTTTTCAGCTCGTATATTAAAGTTGCAAGGTCGTATATTCAGTTTAAAAGCTCATACATCAAAGTTTCTAACAAGTATAATATACAGAAGACAGGAAAAGATAACTGAGGACCTCTTAGACGACGATCAGTTAGGCCTTCGGGGATGTAAGAACACTGGAGAGGCAGTCCTGACGGTTGTCATTAATAATGGAAGAAAGACTTAAGGAAAATCAAGGCTCCTTCATGGACTTCATCCACCTAGAAAAAGCGTTCAGCGGTGTAGTACGTTGGTGTATAAGCTCGTAGCGGTTTTCTTTTGCGTGGTGGTATTCCGCCTTCTGTTGTTTTATTTATCAACTATCATTTTTATTTCAAATTCACTGCTGATTTTTGAGTTTACATACTATCATTTTGTAATCTGGGGTTAGCGAGCGGAGTGGCGGACTCTAGTAAGTGGAGTGCGAAATGGAGAAATCGGAACATTGCCGGCATACGTATACTACTGCCTGAGTTCAGTAGAGGGGTGACAGCAGCGGAGGCAGCCAGGAACATTTGTGGCGCGACTTGTAAATTATAGATAGCAGCGATCAGTCGTCCTTTCCATATATATATTTTTTTCAATGAACTGTGGATGTAGCCCGACCAACAGGCATTACATGTATTGAGCGAAAACAATAGTGCATTGAGAAGGGCTAGCTTCTCGCCGAAATCTAGATCTGCACAATAAAATTTAAAAAGGGTGACTGATCGCTGCAATCTATAATTTACAAGTCAATATAACAGTCACTGAGTGCAACAGCTTTCTGAATGGAAGGTAACCTGATTTGTGGCGTGTATGGGGACAATGTAATCGGACAGAGCACGGCAAGGAAATCGTTTTCTCTTTTAAGGAGGATCGTTTTGACATTAATGACTCTCTACGTTGAAAAAGACTTTCGGAGTTTGATGAATATTATTTAACGGCAGAGACAGAGCACCTCGTGTTCCTGCTGCTAACAAGGCGAGTACACCGTTAGTTTGTTAGATATTTTTACGAGCTTCCAAGAGGAGCGACTTATTTAAAGATACCTGTGTAGTTCCTAGTTTATTTTTGCAATGTATTGCCTGATCTACTGCTTATTAGGCGCAAGCTTTTATCTTAATGACAGTGTAGCGTACAGTACCACCGTTGTTATCGACCCTCGTATCGTACAGGCTTTTGTTTGTTTTGGTTTGTGTAACTCAGTGTTGGTTGTACAGAAGAATGCTGAAGATTAGATGGGTAGGTCACATAACTAATGCGGAGGTATTGAATAGAATTGGGGAGAAGAAGAGCTTGTGGCACAACTTGACTAGAAGGAGAGATCGGTTGGTAGGACATGTTCTGAGACATCGAGGGATCACCAATTTAGTATTGGAGGGCAGCGTGGAGGGTAAAAATCGTAGAGGGAGACCAAGAGATGAATACACTAAGCAGATTCAGAAGGATGTAGGCTGCAGTAGGTACTGGGAGATGAAGAAGCTTGCACAGGATAGAGTAGCATTCTTAGAATGATAATTGTTCAAATGAAAGTTCTTAGTTGAATACAATAAGATAATACCATTGCATCAAATCAGTCTCAGGACTGAAGACCACCACCACAACAACAACAACAGTGTTGGTTGGACTGTCAATGAGAGAGCACTTCGAATTCCTATTGCCAATAAACATAGTACACCGTTCTTTTGTTATATATTATTCCTCACGATAATCTTGATATATTATTCCGATCTTCAAACTGGAGCGACTGCAGTAATGGATAGGAACTATGATTGCTGTGTACAGATGCGAGCTGATTTGATGACACTTCGCTCACAGCTTCAGGCTGCGTTGGCTTCCGTCACACAGCTTCAGGCTGCTGCCAAGGGGCATCACTGTGGTGATGGGGGGGGGGGGGGGGGGTCAGTGGGGGGTCGGACGCAGGGATGCGAGGGACGTCGAGCATTTCCCACTTGTCCTCCGATCAGTCCGCTGCTGTGTCCGCCCCAGGTACTGCCTGCACTGAAGTTGACCCCTCACCCATTGTCTCGTATGTGATCATTCCAAATTCTGGCAGGTAGCGAAAGGCTTTCCGAGAGGCTGATTATAGGGCCTCCCCGGTTCGTTTGTTGAACAGGTTTTCGGCGTTATCTATGGCTGACAAAGTCTCGAAGCCGGAAGCAGTCGTCCACCCTTTTCCAGAGGAAGCTTGTCGGCTTGCAAGGTCTGGGAATTCACAGAGGGTGGATTTGCTGGTAGTTGGGAGCTCCAACGTCAGACACATATTGGGGCCCCTTACGAACATGGCTGCCAGTGTGCATTCCGGATGTGGAAAGAGTGCTTCCAGATGCCATGAAGAGCACAGAGTGCAGTTGACTGCAGGTGATGGCTCATCTCGGTACCAATGACGTGTGTCACTTTGAAACAGAGGAGATTCTCTCTCCGGTTTCAGGTGGTTAGCGGGAATGGTAAAGACTGACAGTCTTGCTTGAGAGACTAAGGAGGAGCTCGCCATCTACAACATCGTCGACAGAACCGACTGTGGTCCTTTGGTGTACAGCCGAGTGGAGTCTGAATCAGAGGCTCAGGCAGGTCTGTGACCGGGTAGGTTACAGATTCCTTGACTTGCGCCATCGGGTGGTGGGTTTCCAGCTTCCGCTTAATAGGTCCGGAGTCCACTACATACAGTAAGCGGCTACACGTGTAGTGGGGGCTGTGTGAAGGGACCAGGTGGTTTTTGGTCTCAGGAAACCACAGAAAGGGCACCCATCTAAAAGGGGGTACATAAAACACAGTAACGTAGTTGTAGAAATGATCGATATTGTAGTTGTAAATTGTTGCAGCTGTATTGGGAAAGAACCAGAGCTCCAAGCCCCAATAGAAAGCACTGAAACTCAAATGGTTACAGGTACGGAAAGCTGGCTAAAGTCGGAAATAAGTTCAGCCAAAATTTTTTCAAACGACCTAACAGTGTTCAGAAAGGACAGATTAAATAAAGTCGGCGGTGGATATTTATTGCTGTCAGAAGTAGTTTATCTTGTAGTGAAATTGAAGTAGATAGTTCCTGCGAAACAGTGTGGGTAAAGGTTATAGTTGACAGTCGGATTAAACTAGGATCGTTTTACCGACCCCCACCCCCCCCCCCCACCCCCCGACTCAGGAGATAAAGCTGCTGAACAGTTCAAAGAAAACTTGAGTCTCATTTCAAAGAGGTACCCCACTCATACAATTATAGTCGGTGGTGACTTCAATCAACCCTCGATATGCTGGAAAAATGATACGTTTACAGCCGACTGCAGGCATAAAACGTCATCGAAAATTGTACTGAATGTTTTCTCAGAAAGTTATTTTGAACAATTAGTTCATGAGCCCACTCTAATCGTAAATGCTTGCGAAAGCATACTTGACCCCTTAGCAACAAATAATCTTGGACAATTAGTGAGTATCGTGACGAATACCGGGATCAGAGACCCCAAGGCAGTTGCTGCTAGGCTGAATACCGTAACACCTACAACCATCAAAAGGACGTATATTTTAAAAATCTGATAAAAATCCTCTTAACGCCTTTTTAAGAGACACTCTGTACTCCTACGTATCTGGTCATGTAAGCGTAGAAAAGCTGTAGAACGATTTCAAAGAGATAGTATCGACAGTAATTGCGAGATATATACCACATAAATTAATAAGTGATGGTAATGATCCCCCATGATACACAAAACAGGTGAGATCGCAGCGGAAAAAGTATGCCAAATTAAAAGAACGCAAAATCCCCAAGACTGGCAAAGGTTTACAGATGTTCGAAATATAGCGCGCACTTCAATGCGAGATGCTTTTAATAATTTCCATAACGGATCTCTGTCTCTAAATCTGGCAGAAAACACAGATTCTGGTCATACATAAAGCACACCAGTGGCAAGACGCAATCAATACTTTCACTGCGTGATAACAAAGGTGAAGTCATTGATGATAGTGCCACTAAAGCAGAGTTACGAAACACTGTTTTCCGGAACTCCTTCACCAAAGAAGACGAAGTAAACTTTCCTGAATTCCAATAAAGAACAACTGCAGAGATGAGAAACTTAGAAGTAGATATCCTCGGTGTAGCAAAGCGGCTTAAATCACTTAATAAAGGCAAGCCTTCTGGTCCAGACTGTATACCACTCAGGTTCCTCTCAGAGTATGCTGATACATTAGCTTCATATTTAGGAATTATATACAACCGGTCGCTGATAGAAAGATCCGTGCCTAAAGACTAGGATATTGCTCAAGTCACACCAATACCCAGAAAGGGAAGTAGGGATAGTCCGCTAAATTACAGGCCCATATAACTAACGTAAATTTGCAGTAGGGTTTTGGAACATATACTGTATTCTAACATTATGAAGTACTTCGAAGAAAATGATTGTTTTGAGGCATAGTCAGCACGGATTCAGAAAATATCGTTCTTGTTATACACAACTTGCTCTTTATACTCATGAAATAATGAGCCCTATCGACAGGGGATGTCAAAAGTATTCCATATTTTTAGACTTCCTGAAGGCTTTCGACACCGTTCCTCACAAGTGTCTTCTAACCAAATTGCCTGCCTATCGAATATCGCCTCAGTTGTGCGACTGGATTCGTGATTTCCTGTCAGAAAGGTCACAGTTCGTAGTAATAGACGGAAATTCATCGAGTAAAACAGAAGTAATATCCGGCGTTCCCCAAGGAAGTGTTATAGGCCCTCTATTGTTCCTGATCTATATTAACGACATAGAAGACAATCTGAGTAACCGTCTGAGATTGTTTGCAGATGATGCTGTCATTTACCGTCTTGTAAAGTCATCAGATATCCAAAACGAATTGCAAAATCATGTAGGTAAGATATCTGTATGGTGCGAAAGTGACAATTGACCTTGAATAAAGAAAAGAGTGAAGTTATTCACATGAGTACTAAAAAGAATCCGCTAACTCTCGATTACGCTATAAGTCACACAAATCTAAAGGCTGTAAATTCAACTTAATACTTAGCGATTACAATTACAAATAACCTAAATTTGAACGATCACATAGATAATGTTGCGGGTAGAGCAAGCCAAAGACTGCGATTCATTGGCAGAACACTTAGAAGGTGCAACAGGTATGCTGCGTACACCGCGCTTGTTCGCCCTATTCTGTATCATTGGTGGGACTGACGGATGGCATCGAAAAAGTTCAAAGAAGTGCAGCTCGTTTTGCATTATAGCGAAATAGGGGAAACAGTGCCACAGACACGATACGTGAACTGAAGCGGCAATCATTAAAACAAAGGCGTTTTTCGTTGCGAGGGGATATTCTCACGAAATTTAATCAATAGTTTTCTCCTCCGATTGCGAAAAAATCCTGTTGGCACCCACCTACTACGGAGAAATGATCATCACGATAAAATAAGAGAAATCAAGGCTCGCACAGAAAAATTTAAGTGCACGTTTTTCCCGCGCGCCGTTCAAGAGTGGAACGGTAGAGAGACAGCATGAATGTGGTTCATTGACCCCTCTGCCAGGAACTTTATTGTGAATAGCAGGGTAATCACGTAGATGTAGATGTAGATGTAATCGACAATTTCCCACGTCTGTATAACCGAGAACTGACCAATGTGCTGAACCGTGATCATTCCAACATTGTGCGACATTTTCATGCAAGGGGGGAAACGTAAACACTGTGTTTATGGGTACAGCACGCTCTACGACAAAATCACAAAAATCAGCGAATAGGCATTTGTGCATCTCTGCTCGCTCGTCTTCAGTTGACTGTTGAAGAACAACGACCATTTCTATCCTGTATCATTAATGGCGAAGAGAAATGGTGTCTTTATGTTAACGTAAGGAACAGATAGATATGATCGTGCCCAAAAAAAGCAGCAACTCCCCATACAAAGACCTCCGTGCATGCACAAAAGATATTGTTATACATCCGGGGGAAGAAAGATGGTGTAGTCTACTGCAGATTGCTTCCCTGAGGTGTAACCATTAACCACCACTGGTGACATTTATTGCAACAATTGAGATGTCTTGCAGATGTTATCCAGGAACAACGGCCAGGAAGACTGCGTGAAGTAATGCTTCTTTACAATAACGTCCTCCTGCATGCTGCTAGACTGACAAAAAACGTTTTGCATAGAGATGGGTTGGGAAGTCATTCCACACTCAGTTCATTCACCTGATCTTGATGTCTCAGATTTTCACCTTTTCCGACCTATGTCCAGTAGCCTTCAAGGAACTTCCTTTCCGGCTGAAAATGCGTTCCGAACATGGATCGACGTGTTCTTCGTCACAAAACAACATGATATCTACAGTCGTGGACTCTAAAAGTAATTCCAGCGCAGGCCTACTGTTCTAAATAGTAAAAGGGACTATATTATTGATCCAGAATGAGAATTTCACTCTGCAGCGGACTGTGCACTGATATGAAACTTCCTGGCAGATTAAAACTGTGTGCCGGACCGAGACTCGAACTCGGGACCTTTGCCTTTCGTGGGCAAGTGCTCTAGCATCTGAGCTACCCAGGCACGAAGTTTGGAAGGTAGGAGACGAGATACTGGCAGAAGTACAGCTGTGAGGACGGGGACTGAGACGTGCTTGGATACCCAGAAAAATTGATGTAAGCAGTACGAGAACTCAGGTAATGCACAATAAGTAAAAGAACCAATACGGAATTATGAGAATGGCAGACCAAGGAAGAAGTGCTCGGATTACATGGTGTAAGGGTGTGCAGTCTTTCTGTCGTACTGTTCGATCTGTGGACGGAAAAAGGAATGAAGGAAAATAAAAGATAGATTCATGAGTGAAATGAAAATTTTGGCAAAAAGAATATCAGTGATAAAGAGTCGCTGATCACACTGCTATCCTCCGTGCAAATGATTGATGGCAGAACAATGTAGTGTTTCTGGCTCTGGGAGTCATAGCATTCAGCTCCACATCTCACATAGTAACTGAGAAGAACGACATTAGCTCATATATGACGTAAAATGTGAAACAAAAAACACTTTTTTGTTTATTACCAACTATTTATGTTTAATGCAGAGAACATTGACAGTTGTAGCAGCAACCCTCGATAGTAAGCCGCCATACGATTTATCCAGATTATTTACATTGTCTGCATTCTTTAGCAGACGAAACCACCGAGTGAAATGTTTCAAGTCGACTATAGTATTCGACTGCTCGATGGAGTCGAGAGCGCCCGTTTAGTAGCGGCTGTTTGCTTCGGTGTAGACATGGCAACACGTATAACATCTTATTAGCCCGCCAATTATGTAAATATTACTATACCGACACTTTGCGACAATGCATGGCAGAATATGTGAACAGGAAGTTATGTTTTTAAGTGATTTGTATAAAGTTTTATGAATACGTGTCAGCATTGTTCATTGTGTGACTGTATTATGTATGACGCTGTAGTCTAACTTTTCTTATATCAAACTTCGTGGCAGGTTAAAACTGCGTGCCGGATCGAGACTCAAACTCGTGACTTTACCCATTGAACTATCCACGTACGACCGTTCTCACACTCTTAGTTCCATCAGTACCCCATTTCCTACCTTCATTTATCATATCGCCTGTAAGCGATTTACTGCCTTGTCCGCTCCTTCATTCCCCTTACTTAAAGTCGTTGGCATCCCTGAACTCAGTTTGACTTCTCAGTTAATATCGTTGAGAGCCTTAGCCCACTTCTTTCAGGCTCCTTCGAGACGGCCAGACTGTACGAGCTACAGACTACTTTTTCCCTAGGATATCCATATAAGGCAGCAGGTTGGTGAAATTATTATTATTATTATTATTATTATTATTATTATTATTATTGTTTTGCCTCGATGTGTCAGAGCACAGCTACAGCACCTCGCACACTCTGCGTTAGAAGTACAAATTTGGACTGGAACGTGTAATGTTTAGTAATACAGAGGAGGGAATATGCAAGACGCTGGGACGCTTGTTGCATTGACTTCATGTTTCCATCCAGCTGCAAACGTTAATTACCCCTCAAACAATATGACGCCACGTAATATTGCTCCATCACAACATAATGAACCGAAAGAACAGGCTACTGAGTACAAACTATCGATTGAGAATAAACCTAAGAAAGACGTGAGTAATGAATAGCAGAAATGATACGAAAGTGAAGCTGGCCGTCAAAATTGAGGACCACAAAGTAGTTAGAAGTGTTGGAATTCCTGGAATCAAAGAATGACGAAGCCAGATGGTCACAGAAAACAGATTAACACAGGCAAAGAGGATATTCCTGACCAAGAGAAGTCTACTAGTGGTAAACATTAACCATAATTTCGGGAATAAATTTCCAAGACTGTACGTTTGGTCGTAACGATGCATGGAAGTGAATTATGGAGTGTGGGAGAACCGTATAAGTTGAGAATCGAAGTGTTCGAGATGTGGCCAACATTATTGGGACCGTTACTCCCGAGTGCAGTCAGATATTGGCTGCTAATCTTCCCCCAACCATCATCAATATCAGCACCTAACACAACTCAACAATAAAAAAACATTATAATTTATTTGAAAACTTCTGTTTCTAAAATGGTGTAAGACAAATGATATTTAATTTTGATAGGTGTTTTATTAAACCACGAACTGAAGAGTCAATGCGAGAATTCGTGCGGTTCGCTTTACAAAAACCTTTTTATATAGTATGATGAAGCAATTATCAGTACATCGCGAACTTTTCCTATAGCTCCTCCTTAGAAAATAAAGCTAAGTATCCATATTGAGGGGAGACACTTGCTACTAAACATGATTTTTCCGCACCAAACCTCTACACAAAGACACTTGTTTCATTCACAGCTTGCATCCGCATTTGAAGTCAATAAATTTAAAGCATTGCGCTGTATGTACAGATCGTAAACCACTTTATTTGAGGTCTCCTTACTTCTGGACTGTCAGAAACTGGACTCTTCGTGCTGTCAATGCTTTGTATACTCCCACTGACACTAATAACCTGTATAAAATGTAGATCTCTTTATTCTGCATCTTAAATCTCTGAAAGCTCTTCACCGATTGCTTTGGAATTTCGACAAAGTTGCATTCGAATACACATGTGTTTTCTTATACCTTCTGCAGCGCCACCTGTTGAACGTAAATATATGTACATAATATATAATAGGAAAACATCGTTAGCAAACATCTGGAAAAGCTTTTGATCGGTTTACTTCAAATTTTTATTCTAGTAAACATTCAGAGGAACGTAGGCTAAAGCTGTTAATATGTACAATGTGATCAAAAGTATCCGGACACCCCACAAAACATATGTTGTTCACATTAGCTGCATTGTGCTGCCACATACTGCCAGGTACTCCATATCAGCGATCTCTGTTGTCATTAGACATCGTGAGAGAGCAGAATGGGGCGCTCCACGGAACTCACGAACTTCGAACTAGCTCTGGTGATTGTGTGTCACTTGCGCCATACGTCTGTACGCGAGATTTCCACGCTCCTAAGCATCCCTAGGCCACTATTTCCGATGTGATAGTAAAGTGGAAACGTGAAGGAACACGTACAGCACAAAAGCGTACATTCCGACCTCGTCTGTTGACTGACAGAGACCGCCGACCGTTGAAGAGCGTCGTATTGTGTAACAGGCAGACATCTATCCAGACCATCACACAGGAATTCCAAACAGCGTCAGGATACACTGCAATTACTATGACAGTTAGGCGGGAGATGAGAACATTTGGATTTCATGGTCAAGCGGCTGCTCATAAGCCACACATCACGCCGGTAAATGCCAAACGACGCCACGCTTGGTGTAAGGAGGGTAAATATTGGACGAGTGAACAGTGGAAAACATTGTGTGGAGTGACGAATCACATTACACAATGTGGCGATCCGATGGCAGGGTGTGGGTATGGGGAATGCCAAGTGAACGTCATCTGCCAGCGTATGTAGTGCCAACAGTAAAATTCGGAGGCGGTGGTGTTAAGGTGTGGTCGTGTTTTTCATGGAGGGGTCTTGCACCCCTTATTATTTTACGTGGCAATATCACAACACAGGACTACATTGATGTTTCTAGCACCTTCTTGCTTCCCACTGTTGAACAACAATTCGAGGATGGCGATTGCATTTTTCAACACGATCGAGAACCTGTTCATAATGCACGGCCTGTGGCGGGGTAGTTACACGACAATAACATCCCTGTAATGGACTGGCCTGCGCAGAGTCCTATAGAACACCTTTGGAATGTTTTGGAACGAGGACTTCGTGCCAGGCATCACCGACCGATATCAATACCACTCCTCAGTGCAGCACTCCGTGAAGAATGGGCTGCCATTCCCCAAAAAACGTTTTAGCACCTGATTGAACGTATGTCTGCGAGAGTAGAAGCTGTCATCAAGGCTAAGCGTGGGCCAACACAATATTCAATTCCAGCATTACTGATGGGTGGTGGCACGAACTTGTAAGTCATTTTCAGCCAGGTGTCCGGATACCTTTGATCACACAGTGCACCTATGTATAGTATAAAAAGCGGAAACGTTGTTAGCAAAAATTGCGAATACTTATTGACCGATTTACTCCGAATTTTTACATGACACTCTAATAAACGTTCTGACGAAAGCAGGCAATATGCGTTATAATATATAAACATGTAGATATAATAATAACAAAGGTGAAACGTTTTTATAGAAAATCCAGAAGACAGCTTGATTGATTTACTCCTGGGTTTTACTCGGTATTCTAATAAACGCTACATATTTTTAATATATATGCTACATAAATACGTTTATATAAATAAGGAGGAATCTCCAACAGTTCTTCAGCGATTTATTTCCAATTTTTACATGATGCGCTAATAGAAGTCCGGACAAATATAGGCTACATTTTTATACAATGTACATACATTTATGCATTCACTGCCCAGCCCTTTAATGTGACCACCCGTCAAAGGCCTGAAGACTCACCTTTTACATCGCGGACCGTTGAGAGACGTGCAAGAAGAGAGCAAGACGGTTCTGGAAGGTACTGGAAGGGATGTGGAGCCACGTCAATTCCAGTGCCGTGGCCAGCTGCGCTAGGTTTCTCGGTTGAAGATCCGCAGCGCAAACAGCCCGATCGAGGTGGTTTCGTAGGTTCTCGATTGGGTTTAAATACGGGGAGTTTGGTCGCCAGGGCAATACGGTAATCTTGGCCTGGTGCTGTTCGAAAAACTCACGTACAGTGCGAGCTGTGCGCCACGTTGCTTAGTCCCAAGTACAAGAAAACTGCATGTAGCGGTGGTCGTGCTCCCCGAAGATAGCGGTGAACTTGCGATGATCCACTGTGCCTCCCAGAATGAGAGAACACACAGGGAATGCCACGAAAACAATCTCCAAACCACATCGCTCCCTCCTCCCCCCTCTACCCTTCCGACGACTGTTGCAAGGTGTTCCGCTTGCTGCCCAGTGGAGCATAAAACGTGACTCATCTGAAAACGTTGCCTGTCACCACCCAGTGGACGTCCAGGTGCGGTACTCTGCGTGCACATTACTGCCTTCGATGCCGATGAACAGCAGTCAACATGGGTGCATGATCCTGCTGAGGAGGCCTATATGCAGCAACGTTCGCTGCACGGTCGTATAGGGGGCACTTTTGGTAGCCCCTTGTGTTATCTATGCGGTCAGTTGCAGGTCTATTGTCGTGTACACAGCCGTCATTCAGCCTTTTCATCTATGGTCCATGGCGCACCGCCCTTGTCTCGGCTCCGCTTTTGGGTGGCACCATTTTGGAACTCACCGTATACTTTATCCAAGGCGCCACACGAACATTTTACAAACGTAGCCGTTGCAGAAATGCTTGCACCCTCGGCCCGAAAGCTAATGATCATGCCCTTTCGGACGTCAGATAACTCACTCCGTTTACGCATTACAACAACGACCACACTGTTTTTCGACCCCCACCCCACCCCCTCCCCCGACAGTTTTACTACGTGCATTCAAGTTCTAAGGCCTCCGATTTTTTTTTCTCCGGACTGGAAAGAGATAGAAACATGCGTATTGTTTCAAAATGAGGCCGCGTTTATTGTCAATACGTCCCAGAGATGGCAGCACCGTACGACAGATGGAATTTTACCGCCAGCGTTGAGAATGAGAACTGTTTTAAATACTTAAAATGGCGACGTTTTCCTTACTTGAACAGCGTACAATCATTCGTTTACTGAATTTGCGTGGTGTGAAACCAATTGAAATTCATCGACAGTTGAAGGAGGCATGTGGTGATGGAGTTATGGATGTGTCGAAAGTGCGTTCGTGGGTGCGACAGTTTAATGAAGGTACAACATCGTGTGACAACAAACCGAAACAACCTCGGGTTCGCACAAGCCGGTCTGACGACATGATCTAGAAAGTGGACAGAATTGTTTTGGGGGATCGCCGAATGACTGTTGAACAGATCGCGTCCAGAGTTGGCATTTCTGTGGGTTCTGTGCACACAATCCTGCATGACGACCTAAAAATGCGAAAAGTGTCATCCAGGTGGGTGCCACGAATGCTGATGGACGACCACATGGCTGCCCCTGTGGCATGTTGCTAAGCAATGTTGACGCGCAACGACAGCATGAATGGGACTTTCTTCTCGTCGGTTGTGACAATGGATGAGACGTGGATGCCATTTTTCAATCCAGAAACAAAGCGCCAGCCAGCTCAATGGAAGCACACAGATTCACCGCCACCAAAAAAATTTCGGGTAACCGCCAGTGCTGAAAAAATGATGGTGTCCATGTTCTGGGACAGCGAGGGCGTAATCCTACGAAAATGTTTTGACGAACAAATTCCTTCCTGCACTGCAACAAAAAACGTACGGGAAGGGCTGCGTGTGTGCTGTTTCACCAAGACAACGCACCTGCACATCGAGCTAACGTTACGCAACAGTTTCTTCGTGATAACAACTTTGAAGTGATTCCTCATGCTCCGTACTCACCTGACATGGCTCCTAATGACTTTTGGCTTTTTCCAACAATGAAAGACACTCTCCGTGGTCACACATTCACCAGCCGTGCTGCTATTGCCTCAGCGATTTTCCAGTGGTCAAAACAGACTCCTAAAGGAGCCTTCGCCGCTGCCATGGAATCATAGCGTCAGCGTTGTGAAAAATGTGTACGTCTGCAGGGCGATTACGTCGAGAAGTAACGTCAGTTTCATCGATTTCGGGTGAGTAGTTAATTAGAAAAAAAATCGGAGGCCTTAAAACTTGAATGCACCTCGTATCTACACTCCACCGATTGTAGTGCCTCCTGTCATCTGTGAGTGGTTACTGCACATCGACGGCGGTGACTGGTGACATCAATGTGACTGGACCGTGTAGAATATGTGAAGTTGTAACAATCAGACACACACACACACATCCTAAGCTGTGCAATTGAAGCTACGCGAATTACTGTCATTGAAGCTACTGTTCTCACAGATCTAAGAGCTGGAGAGATCTCTCTCATGCCGAATAACCTATGATCCCAACCGATTAACCCACTCAGTCTAAGCGACTTCAATTCACAGTGTGAGAAGGTGATGCATAGTGAGCGAGAGTACGAGGTGATGGAGAGAGGGGAAGGAGATGGAGAGAGAGAATGAGGAGGAGATTGACAGAGAAAGGTGGAGGGAAATGGAAATGCCGTAATGGCTAGAGCCTCCGATCTGGTAGACCTTTCGTCTGGTGCAAGTCTTTCGACTTGACGCCACTTGGGCGACTTGCGTGTCCATGGGGATGAAATGATGATCATAAGGACAACACAACAACCAGTCTCTGAGAGGAGAAAATCTTGGATCCAGCCTGAGAATCGAACTCTGGCCGGTAGGTATGACATTCCGTTGCGCTGACCACTCAGCTACCAGGGGGGGACAAGGCAAGAGAAGGAGATTAGGACGTATTCCAATTCCCACACCTATTCAGCAATTTCGTAGCATTGCCGGGTTCACTAGTAACAAGTTCGCACCGTTTTTGTTTTGCATGTTGATATCCCGGTTGCTAGGTGTTTATTTATCGAATGTCTTTTTTATTTGTAGTTCACTTTGTTACTTGACTTTGCATATTGTCATTTTGTCATTTGGCTATAGAGAGCGGTGCTGTGGACGCTAGAATATGGTGTGCGAATTGGAGAAATTTGAACATTTCCGACATATTCTTTTGTTTGAGTTCGTTGGAGAAGTAACACCACTGGTGGAGGGCAGAAATATTTGCTCCATGTATTGGGATAATGTGGTTGTACCGAGCATGGCACGAAAATGGTTTCTCGTTTTAAGAAGGATCGTTTTGATATTTTGACTCTCCACATTCAAAAAGACCTTCGGGGTTTGAAAATCGTTTAAATGCATTAATCCACAAATACCCGAGTCAGTGTACTCAAGAACTGGCAGATGTGATGAACTGTGATCATTCCACCATCATGCGACATTTGTATGCAACAGGGAAGATTCGAGAATGGGGTGTATAAGTACTGCATGCTCTAAACCAGAATCAGCGGGTGCCCATATGTGCACCTATGCTAGCTCGTCATCATCTGACTGGTGAATAACACCGACCCTTAGTAACCTGCATCCCTTCTGGTTACGATACCTGGTGTCTTTATGATAACATAAGGAAAAGAAAGGAATGGCTGAGCCCAAACAAAGCATCAGCTCCCCGTACAAAGACCTACGCGCATCCACAAAAGATAATGTTATGCATCTGGTGAAACAAGGACGGTGTGGTGTACTACGAATTGCTTCCCCGAGGCGCAGTCGTCACTGCTGATATTTACTGTCAACAACTGAAACGTCATGCAGTCCGCAGCTCGTGGTCCAGTGGCTAGCGTTGTTGCCTCTGGATCACGGGGTTCCGGATTCGATTCCCGGCCGGGCTGGGGATTTTCTCTGCCCGGGGACTGGGTGCTTGTGTTGTCCTCATCATTTCATCATCCTCATCATAGTTCGAGTCACGGGGTAGCGATAGGAAGGGCATCCGGCCACTTCTTTATTAACCCTACCCATTCTGACCATAACCATGCAGACCCTGCGAAACTGTTTGACAAAGGCGCCAGGAAACGAAGTTGAAGAACTGAGACGTCTTGCAGACGCAGTTAAAGAACAACGACCAATAAAACTGCGTGAAGTTATACGGCCCGTCCGCATTTTGCTAGACTGACAAAATATACTGTACTGGAATTGGGTTCGAAAGTCATTCCGCGATCACGCTGATTTCCTGATTTTGAGCCCTCGCATTTTCATCTTTTCTACTCTCTACCGAACAATCTTCGAGTAACTTCATTCCTCGCTGAAAATTTAGTCCGAATATGGCTCGACGAGATTATTGTCACAAAATCACGTGATTTCTACAGTCGCGGAATCGGAAAGTTAGCCAATCAACTTCACAACACCAAACAGAAACAGAATATTATTGTGTTTTCCTTGGGGTTTACATGCGCTTACGTTATTTGCAATCGCTGATCACCACGTCACTTTGAAAAACATATATTCTAATGTGACCACATGCTGTTTATTAGAAACAACGTTTTTATCTTTGTACTGTCCAACTTGGATCGTTATTATTTAAGCTTTTGCCGTTTCATCATCTTACATAAAGATAAAGCAGGTCTGCTCCAGATGCTAACGTTAGTTTACACTGACAACAATCACAACCCTTACCTGCATGTGGTACACGCCTTATATCTCCCGTATAACCTCATCGTCCTACACCTCGTTGTACTGCGGGAGTATGGTGATATCTTCACTACTAGCAATGCGTTCCAAAGATGTAAACTGTTCATTCGCAGCCGGCCAGTGTGGCTGAGCGGTTCTAGGCGCTTCAGTCTGGAACTGGGCGGCCGCTACGGTCACAGGTTCGAATCCTTCCTCGGGCATGGGTGTGTGTGATGTCCTTAGGTTAGTTAGGTTTAAGTAGTTCTATGTTCTAGGGGACTGGTGACCTCAGATGTTAAGTCCCATAGTGCTCAGAGCCATTTGAACCATTTGTTCATTCGCAAAGTAAATGCGTTTATCCTCTATTGTCCATGTGAAGCTGCTACAATGAGTTCTTTCTAATGCTATTTTACTATTTCGTGTAAGACTTTTAAAAATATATGACCCTTTCACGACTGGAACATGTGACCTCTTTAACTACAGTCGGATATACTGCGCGTTGCGTCACCGAACGCCTGCTGGATGCAATACCTCTGCTGAGTGTCTTCTACAGAGGAAATCAGCTGTAAGTTTAGCCAAAAATAAATTTATTGTGCTCTGGGTTGTAGCTCATGACTGATAGTCGACAATCTAGTTATAATGTACGAACCCATTTGCAAAAACCGAGCGAGGTGGCGCAGTGGTTAGCACACTGGACTCGCATTCGGGAGGACGACGGTTCAATCCCGTCTCCGGCCATCCTGATTTAGGTTTTCCGTGATTTCCCTAAATCACTTCAGGCAAATACCGGGATAGTTCCTTTGAAAGGGCACGGCCGATTTCCTTCCCCATCCCTCCCTCACCCGAGCTTGCGCTCCGTCTCTAATGACCTCGTTGTCGACGGGACGTTAAACACTAATATCCTCTTCCTCCCACTTGCAAAAGTTTTACAGTATCTCAGTTTTGAACGAGTTTAATAATGTTGCTGGGGGCAACGAAAAGAATGTCCATCGATGCACATATAGCCGCTCTAAACGGGTGGAGCACAAAAGCATCAAATTTTGCAAGGCTTCCACTATCAGCGTTTACAAGATTCCTTTCCGTTGTTACTTAAAAGTTGCAATTGTGCTTTCCATCACTAAATAGCTCAACTGCTTCCAAAAAACGTTCGTAAAAATCTCGTAACTTCGGCTAACGCTCCTTTGACACATGTAGAGCTTCGTCTTACCCCTAGTCTGTGATGTCACCAGAGCATCAGCCAATAACAGAGCCTTTTCGATCGCGTTACCAATTCTTGATATTTAATGATTTTTTGAGCTTACATAAAAGTTTACATAAAAATAACAGATATTTTTGAGAATATTGACCATAACGGTTATTTAAATGTTATAATCAATCAGAATATCAACAAAATCAACCACATTTTTAATATAGGAAAATAGCCCATAGTCTGCAGAACTATGTACTCAATGGTAGAACTAAGCGAGATACTGACAGTGATGAGCGGACATTTGATTTTATATCTAGAAAATCGCGACATTTGTCGAATTGGAGGTTCGTTTCTGTTATAATTCTTAAATTAATTGGGTGAAGTATGTACTTCTGAAATTTTCAGCCGAATTCTTCTCATACAATGTAACGAGTAACTGTTATTGTACGAAAATATTTCACATTTTTATTGGTATTATTATAAATAAAATCGAAGGCATCTTAGCGTGTTAAACGCGTGCAGTGCATGGTTTACTAGGGAACATCATTCGCCAACCTGCTGGGTCGTCTGCGTCCTTCATTGGCGAGAGACGTAGTGCCTGGAAAACACTGTTTCAAATGAGTGCTCTCTGTCGAAGCTGTGCTGATTTCTGTGGAAATGCGCTGGAAACAACTTGAGGCCGTACGGGTCAGCCACCTAGTTCAACCGCCACCACCGCGGACAGTTGGCTGACGCTAGACAATCTGCGACGGCACACAAGTTAGCGTAACTGCGTAAAGGAAAAGTTACCGGCCGGCTGCAGTGGGCTATGGCCCGCGAAGGGCGGCCTGCAAGTTTTTCTCCGCTTTTCCTGGCCGTCCTGAGCGGCAGGGCGTGCCCACGTCACGCGTGTGCCGGGGGGCGCTTCGGCGTCGTAAAAAGAGCGACGCCTGCCGAGGGGAGCCGTGCCGGTCTCTTTACGCCTGTGAAGCACGCGCGCCGCCGCCGTAGGCAGGCCTGCTGCGCCGCCGTGCCCGCATTTTCGCTGCTGTCACTAGATGCCCGTTCAGTGACGTCAGCCTCCAAAAGAACTAGAAAGGATATTAAATACACTACTGGCCATTAAAATTGCTACACCACGATGGCGACGTGCTACAGGCGTGAAATTTAACCGACAGGAAGAAGACGCTGTGATATGCAAATGATTAGCTTTTCAGAGCATTCGCACAAGGTTGGCGCCGGTGGCGACACCTACAACGTGCTGACATGAGGAAAGTTTCGAACCGATTTCTCAAACACAAACAGCAGTTGACCGGCGTTGCCTGGTTAAACGTTGTTGTGTTGCCACGTGTAAGGAGGAGAAATGCGTACCATTACGTTTCAGACTTTGATGAAGGTCGGACTGTAGCCTATCTCCATTGCGGTTTATCGTATCGCGACATTGCTGCTCGCGTTGGTCGAGATGTTGTTGTTGTTGTTGTTGTTTGTTTGGGGGGAAGAGACCAAACAGCGAGGTCATCGGTCTCATCGGATTGTAGCCTCCCCCTCACTTATCGACCTTAATGACAGTGAAAAATTAAACCGCGTGTACCTAATGGAAATTTGGGAAAAGTAATCGTCACCGAAGTCAATTTGTCGGTAATGAGGGAGGAAAGGGTTACGTCTAAATGAAAGGAAAAATGCAGATGAAACTGGTGGAAATCAATTTTGAAAAGGGGTAAAGTTAATAAAGAAAGTAAATGTGCGGCCGTTACGTTAACAATCAACTAGCGGTAATTAGATATTTGAGATTTGGGGGAAATTACGGTCGCCAGTCCTAAGGACAATTACTATAGTAACTGAAAAAGAAAGGTTAATACACATCTAATTAGCACTAGAAGCGTGGCAACAAAAGGTTGGCGCGTGTAGTGTGAAAACTGAAAGTTTGTCAGAAGTAATAAATTTCGCTACACTCTGACTTAATTTAGCAAAAGAATTAATAAAACCGGAAAATCGAAAGTTAATTTAGTGACTGAAGTTAATAGTGAGCTTTCTTTCTGAAGCACATCGAAATTCAGTGAAATACAGTTAGTCGTGGACTACCTCAACAATCATTTCAAAAGCTACTTGAATCTATGCAATTTAGAAATAAGAGATTTAACTTTGAACTTGAATTAAATGATTCTGAACAATTAACAATAGTAAAATTTAGTACGTAGCAAGCTGAGCTGCAGTCACAGGTAAGCTAAAATACGGTAACAAAACTCGCACTCTTAATTTGTTCTTCTGTAATCTAAATATTGTAGCCAGCTATGAATACCTTAACTGAACTTTGAAATTAAAGCAGTGAAATCGAATGATGCTGGCGTTTGAATTTCAACGACACTCGGGTTCATTCCGGAAAAGGAAGTGACCCTGCTTGGTAATGCAATTGGGACAGTGAGCAACAAACGTTCATGCTAAGTTGCTGTAATTTTGTGATGCAACAATTTTAAAAGATTGAAAAGCTGAGGTCTGTCATACAGTTCTAAAACTTTACCTGCTTCCAGTATTCCTTGTTGGTTGATTGAAGGTTTGAAGCCGTCGATCGAGGAGGTGGCGACAGTCACTCATTGTCGGCCGTCGCTGTTGCAGAAGCTGGATGTTGGCGCGCCTTCTTCTCGACACGGTCACCAGACGAAACGGGCTCTTGATGTGCGCCAGCTAATGCTTCCCGTCCGCGACACCATCTCAGAAACAATCATTGCAAGTCGAGCGCAATTACATGCTGCCAAACCCCGAAAGCGCGGCAACTCGCGGGAGCGTCACACAACACACCTGCTCCATTCGCTACTCCCGCCAGACTCCCCTCTGCCCGCGCTCCACGCGACAGAGTTAACACTATCAAAGATCCTAAACACTTAGGTTCTCCACACGACCTATCGATGTATTCGTTCGATAGCATAGTTTTCCCTAGGCCAGACCCAGCTTATAAATACAAATAATATACACAAAACAAACCAACATAAATGCATAAATATATATATATATATATATATACAAACAATTACAGTATATAAAGAGACAGAAATGTCATATCTTCAGGTGAAGAAATAAGGAAAAAATTTGCAGTGCAATTGATGGAAATAGGAGAATATGCATTTCCGGCGTTACAGGATTGGGGAAGGATGTCGGCCGTGCCCTTTCAGAGGTACCATCCCGGCTTTTGCCTGGATCGTTTTAGGGAAATCACGGAAAACCTAAATCAGGATGGCCGGACGCGGGATTGAACCGTCGTCCTCCCGAATGCTTGGTCGAGATCCAATGACTGTTAGCAGAATATGGAATCGGTGGGTTCAGGAGGGTAACACGGAACGCCGTGCTGGATCCCAACGTCCTCGTCTCACTAGCAGTCGAGATGACAGGCATCTTATCCGCATGGCTGTAACGCATCGTGCAGCCACGTCTCGATTCCTGAGTCAACAGATGGAGACGTTTGCAAGACAACAACCATCTGCACGAACAGTTCGATAACGTCTGCAGCAGCAGGGACTATCAGCTCGAAGACCATGGCTGCAGTTACCCCTGACGCTGCACCACAGACAGGAGCGCCTGCGATGGTGTACTCAACGACGAACCTGGGTCCACCAATGGCAAAACGTCATTTTTTTCGGTTGAATCCAGGTTCTGTTTACAGCGTCCTGATGGTTGCATCCGTGTTTGGCGACATCTCGGTGAACGCACATTGGAAGCGTGTATTCGTCATCGCCATACTGGCTATCACCCGGCGTAAGGGTATGTGGTGCCATTGGTTACACGTCTTGGTCACCTCTTGTTCGCATTGACGGCACTTTGAACAGTGGATGTTACATTTCAGATGTGTTACGACCCGTGGGTCTACCCTTCATTCGATGCCTGCGAAACCCTGCGTTTCAGCAGGATAATGCACAACCGCATCTAGCAGGTCCTGTACGGGCCTTTCTGGATACAGAAAATGTTCGACTGCTGCCCCGGCCAGCACATTCTCCAGATCTCTCACCAATTGAAAACGTCTGGTCAATGGTGGCCGAGCAACTGGCTCGTCGCAATACGCCAGTCACTACTCTTTATGAACTATGGTATTGTGTTGAAGCTGCATGAGCAGCTGTATCTGTACATTCCATCCAAGCTCTGTTTCACTCAATGCCCAGGCGTATCAAGGCCGTTATTACGGCCGGAGGTGGTGGTTCTAGGTACTAATTTCTCAGGATCTATGCACCCAAATTGAGTGAAAATGTAATCACATGTCAGTTCTAGTATAATATACTTGCCCAATGAATTCCCGTTTACCATCTGCATATCTTCTCGGTGTAGCAATTTTAATGGCCAGTAGTGTAATTTTTTGGTGTGGACGTTAAGTATTTTAACTTCGTGGCCATGTTAAAGGAAACCTTAAAATACTCAGCAATCTGTCATCCTTGTACTGATGTACGAAAATGGAATGCCTTACACCACGAACAGCGTCACCACACTCTACCAAACTGATACTTTAGTATTTCCGTCCCAGAGAGCACGAGCGGTTGAGAACATTTTTCCACACAAGCGTTATACGGTTTGGTGTCTCCCATATCTCCCCTCGGGATTGTGAGAAAGATCATATCATTTGGCGTAAGGGTCATACGAGCATGATATTCACATACCTCACAACCGGTAGTTTGTAGTGCAACCACTACAGATAGAATGCCTAGAAGTTGGGCACATGAAAACAATTTGCTTAGAGCTGTAAGGTAAAGGGGAATAGATGACGCAGGGGGACTGACGTCGCACTTCCAATAAAATCCGTAGTAGACGTTGTTGTACGCGCGACTGTCGTTGTAACCGATTGTGAGATCAGTTTACTCGCAACTTTTTATATTTCAGGACTGGAAAATACAGAAGAAATTTAAGAAATTAGAATTTCGAGACCAAGTAACTCAAGGAAATTTTTCACGATTCCCTTTTAATAGAAGGCACTAGTAGATAAGTGCCTGTTAGTTTATAACTCGTATTTAGATTGTGCAAAACCAACATTGTAGGTTCGAGCAATTTGGAAAATTGGGGTGCGGCATCTGTCACTATCAAAACGGACAGATGACGCACCCTTACTATGGGACAAATGCAGCGATGTTTTCAACGTTAACAGGAGACCATAGGATTTTGTTTTACAGAAAAATGCCGAGAAAAAGCATTAGGAAAACAGGCGGGGGAAATAGACTGCAGAAGAGACCATGAGACAAGTCGAAGAGAAAGGTAATCCTAAAAGGAAAGCAGGTCGAATGAAGAAATAGCAGAACGAATGTTAAGGAGAACACTTGCTACGCGGAATTTCAAGAAAACGGGGATCATTGTCGTAGTTTGTGAAGATACGTTGCTCCAAAACCGTCAGACCTCAGAGATTGAAAAATAAATTCATTCAAGAAAAGAAAGTGCAGGGAAAGATTGGCTTCTCTCATTTTTAGAACGCAATGCAGACTTACATATTTGAAAAGCGCAATGACTTTCTGTTACTAGAGAGACTGAAATGAACAGAGACCAAGTCAGTTCTTCCTTTGATCTATTGACAAAACGTTCACAGGATACCAGCTTTTGGATGAACTAGATAGTATCTGCAAAGTAGACGAAACTAGCCTACAGTTAAAACGATGGGCATGGGAAGGATATGGCAGCAAAAGGAAGCAGAGATGTCAGTGTTATTACTGAGTGACAATTATTGAACTATACGAAATAAAACTTCTGAACTGATTACATTACGACGTCAAAACTGCACCGTTGGCAGTGGGGCATGGTGGAAATTAGTATGCGCATGCAAGATTTCGTTTCGCGACGAAGCCCACTTTCATTTGCCTGGGTTCGTCAATAAGCAAAATTGGTGCATTTTGGGGACTGAGAATCCGTATTTCACGTTCGAGAAGTCTCCTCACACTCAACGGGTGACTCTGTGGTGTGCAGAGTCCAGTCACTGAAAAAGCAGTGTGATATTTCTTGATGGCACGGTGGCTACTGAACGGTACATGAAGGTTTTGCAAGATGATTTTATGCCCATTATCCAAACTGATCCTGATTTCTACAAGATGTGGTTCATGCAAGATGGAGCTCAACCCCATCGAAGCAGTGGAGTGTTTGATGTCCTGGAGGCGCACTGTGGAGACTGCATTCTGGCTCTGGGGTACCCAGAGGCCTCTGGCATGGGCCTCGATTGGCCACCATGTGCTCCAGGTCTGAATATATGGGACTCGGTTTTGTGGGGCTATATCAAAGACAAGGTCTACAGCAGTAACCCAAAAACCACTACTGAGCTGAAAACACCCATTCAGGAGGTCATCGACAGCATCGATGTTCCGACGCTTCAGCTGTTCATGCAGAATTTCGCTATTCGTGTGCGCCACATCGTCGCCAACAATGGCAGGCATATCGAACATGTCATAACCTTAAGCCGAATATCTGTAGTGACGTCTACATGTTGAATAAACTGTGTGCATGCCGTTATTTGCAACTAATTAACTTTTTTTCATATAGGTCAATAACTGTCTCACTGTACTTCTGCTGAATAAGGAGAAGTAATAAAAGTTATTGCCTGCTCTAATGGTGAGAGAATTTTCTTAGCACCTTACTGCACTCTAAAGAGGTAAATTAAAGAAAAAAAAAAACAAGAGCCGCGCGGGATTTGCCGAGCGGTCTCAGGTGCTGCAGTCATGGACTGTGCGGCTGCTCCCGGCCAAGGTTCGAGTGCACCCTCGGGCTTGTGTGTGTGTGTCTGTCCTTAGGAAAATTTACGTTAAGTAATGTGTAAGCTTAGGGACTGATGACCTTAGCAGTTAAGTCCCGTAAGATTTCACACATTTGAACATTTTTGAAAAAAAGAGCCGGCCGCTGTGCTTGAGCGGTTCTAGGCGCTTCAATCCGGAACCACGCAGCTGTTACGGTCGCAGGTCCGAATCCTTCCTCGGGCTTGGATGTGAGTGACGTCCATAGGTTAGTTAGGTTTAAGTAGTTCTAGAGGACTGATGATCTCAGATGTTAAGTCCCATAGTGCTTAGAGTCATTTGAAAAAAACAAGACGCTAAAGACAACATGCCTCCAGGATCAGAGGAGAATCCGCTAATGTCAACACTGACATTTTAATGGAGGGTTCAAAAACCATTTCTTTCCCAGAAAGTAACCTGGCCTTGCTTTGCTTTTGCTATATCGTCATGCCTCTCATATGAACTCTGACGCCTTTTTGGATCTGGCTGTTGAAAACAAAGTATCGATAGTTTGTTTGCCTAGTCCTACGATACACTTCTTACAGCCACTAGACTCATCATTTTTCAAGCAGCAAAATTTTTACTTTAAAGAGGCTTGTCATTCATGGATTGTAGCTAATACAAGCAAAGACAGACTAATTTAAAAGTAGCAGATTGGAGAATTGCTCTTCAAAACATGAACTCGTACTGCAAGTGTCCAAATTTGTGTATTTCGATTTAGAGCTACTGGAATTGCCTAGTTTGATAGAGCAGTAATTCCTAATCATGCCTTTGTTTCAGACATTAAAAATACTGAGACTGAACTCCCAACTACTGAAGATGTCTCTAATGATTTGGCTCCAGATCAGCCTGCAGCATCAACGTCTGAAACAAATTTGTTAACAGGGTAGCTTTCTACTTGCAAAAATTGCACAAATTTGGCAACTGTTCGACCAACTACACAAGGAAATTGCATTGTAAATGACAACTCAGTAACTCCTCAGGGATAAACTCCACCAGAATTGCTATAACAGATTTCAACTGTTCTGCCCTACCACAGAGAAGTAAACCCAAAAGAAAACAGTTAGCAATGTATCTAAAATGGACAATTTTATAGCAACAGGAGGAAAGAAAATGACTTAAGGAAAAAAGAAAGGAAAAGCCAGTGCACAAAAGTACGTAGAAGCTAAAAGAAATGGAAGTAAAAACCGCCAAAAGGTCTTCAAAAGAAGAAGAAGAAGATGATGATGATGATGATGAGATTTCCCTACATAGTAGTTTCTCCGATGCATTAAATTTTTCTTTCAAATTCTAAAGGTGGCAGGGGTAAAATACAGGGAGCAAAAGGCTATTTACAATTTGTACAGAATTGAGGGGCATGAAAGGGAAGCAGCGGCTGGGAAGGGAGTGAGGCAGGGTTGTAGCCTATCCCCGATGTTATTCAATCTGTATATTGAGCAAGTAGTGAAGGAAACAAAAGAAAAGTTCGGAGTAGGAATTAAAATCCATGGAGAAGAAATAAAAACTTTGAGGTTCGCCGTTGACATTGTAATTCTGTCAGAGACAGCAAAGGACTTGGAAGAGCAACTGAACGGAATGGACAGTGTTTTGAAAGGAGGGTATAAGATGAACATCAACAAAAGCAAAACGAGGATAATGGAATGTAGTCGAATTAAGTCGGGTGATGTTGAGGGAATTAGATTAGGAAATGAGACACTTAAAGTAGTAAAGGAGTTCTGCTATTTGGGGAGCAAAATAACTGATGATGGTCGAAGTAGAGAGGATATAAAATGTAGACTGGCAATGGCAAGGAAAGCGTTCCTGAAGAAGAGAAATTTGTCAACATTCAGTATAGATTTAAGTGTCAGGAAGTCGTTTCTGAAAGTATTTGTATGGAGCGTAGCCATGTATGGAAGTGACACATGCATGATGAATAATTTGGACAAGAAGAGAATAGAAGTTTTCGAAATGTGGTGGTACAGAAGAATGCTGAAGATTAGATGGGTAGATCACATAACTAATGAGGAGGTACTGAATAGAATTGGGGAGAAGAGGAGTTTGTGGTACAATTTGACTAGAAGAAGTGACCGGGTGGTAGGACATGTTCTGAGGTATCAAGGGATCACAAATTTAGCATTCTAGGGCAGCGTGGAGGGTAAAAATCGTAGAGGGAGACCAAGAGATGAATACACTAAACAGATTCAGGAGGATATAGGTTGCAGTAAGTACTGGGAGATCAAGGAGCGTGCACATGATAGCGTAATATGGAGAGCTGCATCAAACCAGTCTCAGGACTGAAGACCACAACAACAACAACAACATTAAATTTTGAAGAAAACAAATGTGTAGAGTGCGTTGATCTTTATCAAGAACGGTCGTCTATTTCTGATTGCATTTAATGGGTAGGATGTTCTAGAGGGCTTAATGAATCATGCACTCTCTATGAGATCATGTGTTGCTTGTGTGGACGGTTCAAAAATAAACTACAAAAACAAAAATCAACGTGGACGTCATTTTTATTTTGCAACTGCCCATCTGTGCCTCCCTTCTGCGGTATCTAGCCCGCCACTTAACATTTTCTTGAAATTTACAAGCCTTTTGTATCATAAGAATGTTCATTTGTTACGAGTTTTATTGTAATAAGATAATATCTGTAACAATATAGAATGTTCAAACCACCAACCTTGTTTAAATTTTTTGCGATTTAAGTGTTTATATATCAATAAAAATAAATCGGAAAAAATGTGTACAATCTGTCCTGGCTTTATCTTAGATAGTGGTCTTTAGAGAAGAATTACGCCACTAGATGATGATATGATTGCTTGACTGACGCTGACGAACAGAAGGATGACGACAGCTCGAATCCGGATAGATGTGGCCAGCGGAGTATCAACACGAACCGTCTGTAATAGATTACTTTAAGATGGGCTGAGATCTTGAGCGGCCTTACATAGTTCACCGCGACGACATACCACGGACAACAGAGAATTGCGTGGTACTGAAGCACAGTCGACGCGGACATTTGGTGACAATTTGTGATCTTTAAGGACGAAACTCACTTCTGTCTGTGGCTGCAGATCAACGATATCCTGTTAGTAAAAGAGTTGATAATATTGTAGGAATCAGTGATCCTGAGTAGCCATATGCCTCCAGCAACTATCGTGTGGGGACCTACTGGATATTACTTGAGAACCGATTTTGTATACCTGAAGGGAGGCTGAATGCTGTCAAGAGAAACTCTACCTCGCATCCCCGTCAGATTTAGTGGTGGGATGGCCCATGGATAGCCTGTCAAAAATTGAAACAGATCAGGCATGAAAACAAGGAGATTTACTGAACTGTGAAAAAAGAAGCAAAATAGAAATAGTGAACGGTCCAAGCTCAGGACATGCGACATCGAACGAGTTACAAGAAACACAGTGTCGTGGTTGCGTGGTCCTGTTTTAGACAGCCAAGCAGGAGATCCATATTTAAACCTCCCTCGGGCCTCCTTCCCTTTCATAAATTTGTGAACAGCTCTTGTTCTATAGTCTTGGCAGTTGTCGTACTATACATTGGCTATGGAATATGAGTCATGTCGTAAGAATACGTTACCGACGCAAGTAAATGTGATGAGTAGTGAGAGCGGGCGAGATGCAGCGTAGGCATCTCACAGGAATGGAGGGAACAGGTAAACGGGTGAAAACTATGGTACAACGAAGAGATTCAAGGCTCAACAACGGAACGCAAGAGTCATAACATGTGGGACTTGTGTAGAACAAATAGAAAGTACGTACGTCTGGAGGTCCCTTCGTTACACGTCGCTATTGCAAACGGACGTTACACCACGACACGGACGCAAATCTGAATACAGCGATCAGACACGTTAATGACCGGACAGATTGTTCATAATTCAGTGAAAAAAAAATGGGAGACAGACTTGAACCCGGTTCTCCCCTTTAACAGTTCGACACCGTGAGCACATAACCGGCGCCACGGCAATTCGAAATAGCTCGATATCGAACGTCTTCAGCTTGGAACGTTCAGTGTTTCTGCTTTGCTTCTCTTTTCACAGTTCAGTATACCTTCTTGTTTTCACGCTTGATATGAGTTCATTTTTTGACAGGTATACACTAGGGCATCTTCGAGGTTGATTCGATGGGGAACTTCACTTATGAACAGTATTTTGTGAGTGTGTGTCTACCGCGACTTGTTCGTGAAAGTAAAGATTTAAACATGGACAGCGTCGAGTGTTTGGTGTAAGCTGCTATCTGCTAACGAACTATTTCGCCAGTCATGCTGGGTGACCATAGACTCATCGTTGCGCCATCATCTTCGTGCTTTTCACGCGCAAACGCGTTAAACACACAACTGACTGATTCGTTGCGTGTGCACGCCCGACGACGAACCTATCTACGTGCCACAGATTTCAATGTCGAGCTGGCTGCCGCGTAGGTAGCGCTACTGCAGAATTTTAAATTATGTAAACTGCCAATGAACGCAAATAGAAGTAATAATATGGACGCTAATATATAATGCGTGTTATGGACATTTATACTGAACCTGGTTGATAAAGACTCCGTTGTGTTCCACCGCAATCGCAGAACTTTCGTGCTTACACAGCTAGAAAAAAAATAGTAAGAAAAATAATAAACTTTAAGAAAGGTTTGCCCCTTGGTAGAAAAGTAATCTTAAAGATAAATACAAAACATTTTAACCTTATATCCCTATACTTGATGTCAAGAATGACTATTTCGTATGTTTATGGCTAACGTTCGTCTTTCAGTGCGGCCATCTTGCGTTGTGTTGAGGCAACACTGATCCTACTGTGTAGTTCTTTCATGACTGCTAAACCTGTTGAGCACCTGAGGCATGCCTGAATGACATTCTCGTCATTTTACAACGCCATGTGCCAGAACCGAGCGAGATGGCGCAGTGGTTAGACACTGGACTCGCATTCGGGAGGACGACGGTTCAATCCCGCGTCCGGCCATCCTGATTTAGGTTTTCCGTGATTTCCCTAAATCGCTCCAGGCAAATGCTGAGATAGTTCCTTTGAAAGGGCACGGCTGACTTCCTTCCCCGTCCTTCCCCAATCCAAAGAGACCGATGACCTAGCTGTCTGGTCTCCTTCCCCAAACAACCCAACCCCCCCAACCCATGTGCCAGTCCAGAAAGACAACTCCTTGCCCGGGTCCTAAACGCTGGGCTGGCACCACTCGTCATTCTGTGTCGTCAGCCGTCACACGTGGTCTCTATGTCGACAACGGCTCTCCGTCTGAACATATAATGTATTGTGACACAGAATCAGTGAAGAATCTAAAACTAGAATCTTTATCCTACATGTAAATCCTTCTTTTTGTTATCAATGAAATAACTATGTAGCTTCTAGTATCGTCAAAAAAATAAGTATGTTGAGATCTTCGTACTCAAAAGAAAAGACAATGCAGCTCCAAAAGTGAGCAAGGACAATACCTAAGTAAACAAAAATACGATTCGTTATTTATGATCTCAAATGTATGTCAAGTGAAAAATTTCTACAATGTGTTGCAAAGTAGGTTATTGAATCATTAGTGTGACTATGTGTTAATAAGAAATGATTATATAGTGACAGACAGTTGACACTAAAATGTAGACCTTCACGGCCGGAAATATCATGTCCTTTATAATTATCCGGGCTGTTATGCAGTGGTCGGTTGATGAATTTTGTCTCAATTCCCAACGTTTCGTCTCCGACTGCGGGAGACATCTTCAAGGGGGTCCGTAGGTCGATGGAAGGTCCAACACACCCACTGGCTCGCTACTGACTGCCGCTAAATTCCGTGTCCGCACGCTCCCGCGCCGCGGCGTGACGTCACGTGTTTTGAAAACGTCAGTGCAATTGGCCGCTGTCCGTCGCCGTCGATCGCCGTTGCCAGCACCCAGTAGTGGACGGTTGGTACACATCTTCTTTAGCACCGGCATCCATATACCGTTTAATTTCACGTCCTCCTCCATTCGGTTGAAATTATTTGGGTGTTTGGCGATTTCGATTGCCTCCCTGTAGGGCCTTTCGTAGTATCCGCATGTGGCCGCTAGCTTGCGGAGCATGCTTTCCAGCCAGGGAACCACAATATTCGTTTCGAGGAGACGCAAGTACTAGCGGCCACAAGCGGATACTACGAAAGGCTCTACAGGGAGGCAATCGAAATCGCCAAACACCCAAATAATTTCAACCGAAAGTAGGAGGGCGTGAAATTAAACGGTGTATGGACGCCGGTGTTAAAGAAGATGTGTACCAACCGTCCACTACTGGGTGATGGCAACGGCTATCGACGGCGACGGACAGCGGCCAATTGCACTGACGTTTTCAAAACACGTGACGTCACGCCGCGGCGCGGGAGCTCGCGGGAACGGAATTTAGCGGCAGTCAGTAGCGAGCCAGTGGGTGTGTTGGACCTTCCATCGACCTACGGACCTCCTTGAAGATGTCTCCCGCAGTCGGAGACGAAACGTTGGGAATTGAGACAAAATTCATCAACCGACCACGGCATAACAGACAGTTGACAGCAACCATCTCAGTACTTCTTGGATGGTGACACCATGTTAGGCAAAATATTATGTCACCGCCGTTCAAAGGGGCTGCATGACACCCCTTTTTTTAAATCAATAGAACAGCCGAGCCCTCCACTGACGGAACAACGCAATGTAATAAAATATTTACGTGAATTAATCCCTGCTGAAGCAATAATTCGGGCTTGGGTAGGGAGGGATCTGGTCTCCCCCCTCTCATTCTCATTTGTCTTATCTTCCGACGTAGACGCACACTTTGTTAGGGGTGCGGTATTTTTAATGTATGTGCATTTTGTGACAATGTACCAGTTAAGTTATCAAAGTCATTTTGACGTCATGCGGAATATCGGCGACAGCATGATCGGCAATCGACATTGTGACAAGGTAGAACATGAACATTATTGTTTCTCGATTCACTCGCAGCAATTTCAGCTCTCCTCTTAGGTTCCTGTCTAACCACATACTCGGAAGTCGGAAATATAGAGACAAATATTTCTGAGAAGAAAATACACATTTTATTGCAGTCCGTCTTAGTCGCAGATATTAAAGCTGTACTTTCAAGTTCCAGCCTAACAACACACCCGGAAATCGCTAAATATTCGGAAAAAATGGAAATCTGTGTTAAGTTCGTATGTGACCAAACTGCTGAGGCCATCGGTCCCTAGGCTTACACACTACTTAATCTATCCCAAACTAATACACACACCCATGCCAGAGGGAGGATTCGACCCTCCGTCGGGTGAGCGGAGTCGTTCCAACCGTGGCAAGGCGCCGCAGTCCACGCGGCTACCCCGGAAATAAACAACCAAACATTAGTGCAAAGGCAGAATTAGAATTTTATTGCTGTTCGTTTCAGTCGCAGCCATTTCAGCTGTCTTCTGAGGTTACTGCCTAACCACATACTCGGAAATCACTAAATATTTATTTCGTCCTTCGTTCTCAGAGAAAACTGAATGTAAATAACATCCAATATTGCAGAATGTGATACCAACGCTAACATAAAAAACATGAGTGTGCAGCGGGTCGGGGTTTAGTGACACTAGATATTGAGTGCAGTGACGGAAGGGAGCAAAGGTTGTTATTTTGTCAGGGATGGTGGGAAGGCAGCGACACTTTGTGGGCGGTGGTGTGGGCTCTTTCGTCGACTGAGTGAGTGAGATGTGAGTGAAACATTTGTGGTTCCACTAACAGTCATTTATTGAGTCATGAGCCCATCAAACAAACAGACTAATAGATTGTGTTTTAACTGGCTCGATTCATCGCGGCGGCGGAGCGACGGAGTCATAGCGTGCAGATTCCGGTGACTGCTAATCAGGCGACGACTCGTGTTGCAGCGGCACGCCGACGGCGTATTTTTTCATTCAGTACAGCGCCCGTGACTCACTGTGGCGGCGGCGCAGACGTCTTCTTGTGAATTCACTCTCTACGTTATTAACAAGCGGCTACGGAGTGGCGTTGAGTGCTCCGTCCCGGAGTCGAACCAGGGACCCTCAGGTTCGGTGTCTTCTGGTGAAGTTCATCAACCCCAAGGTTCACAGGTGACTCATTTGGTGAGGCCGTAATCCTTTCATCCTCACCAGCCACCTGGGTAAGTACTGCGTTTACCTATTGGCGCGGTACCGACATCTTTTGTCGGGCGGCGCAGCGGTTTAGTCGTTGTAGCGCAGTATGACGTCCGCTTACTAACCATCGGTCGATCCGTTCACGCGAAGTTTCCTCATGTCTTCTTTCTCCCCTCGAAGGATCTCTTCAAAGGACCACCTCAATACACCCCTCACGCCCGTTTGCCGGAGGTTTTTGGCAATGTTGCTAGGTTCCTAAGGCGGCGACTGACTCTTTGGTCGTTGATCTGTGCTTCTCACGTTGGACCGAAACGTGACCAATGTCGACACGCGTGCCGGCTTTCCAATGTTTTGCCTTTATGCTGGTGTGGTCGGGCGTTGCCCTGTCGTCCCCGTCAGCGTCGCCAAATATGTCACGCAGGTGAGTTCAGTATGCTGGCAGTTCCTGGAACATTGAAGACTGATGTGCGAACAGCGCTGGTCGTTGTTCCCTTGGCCGTTGATCTGTCGAAGTGATGAATGTTGCTGCGCAAACTCCGCTGGTCAACGGCCTTCTCACTTGGGCAGAAACGTGATCAATGTCACACAAATGCCGGCCTTCCTTGTTCGACTGCTATCGCTTCCGAATATTGTGTTTTAACGTGTCAAAGTCTCTAAAATGTTCACTTAACCTATAATAAGTCTTTATCTATTTTTGTGCTTTGAACAACCATAAATAACACATAATTATTATACGCTATTATTATGCACTTAACCTATAATAAGTCTTTATCTATTTTTCTGCTTTTAACAACCATAAATAACACATAATTGTTATACGCAATTATTATACACACTACAAATGTAACGGGATGCGAACCAACGACTTTCGACTCCAGAAACCACGACGTTACCACTTAACCACGCGGCGATTAACTCCGGTCTTGGTTATCATATTTTGGTTTGAAGGCTTGTGTCGCTGCTGTGTTATTAAGTGACATTTAACGATAACTGTGATGTCTTTGTAATAAATTAGCAGTGCTCCGCTACTTTGTAACGATATACTGTAAATTATAAAACAAATGTGTTTTATTCTTAACTTGACGATAATAACTTCTCATTCCTAAGGAACAATTCGTATATGAAGGCATTAATCGTCGATAAATGGTTAATTGACTTTTTATAGCAATAATTGTAATAAATAATTCCAATTATGAGGTGTTTTTTAAAATTTCCGTTACGCTTGCACGAAATCTTGTGAGAGACCCGTATCGAATGCTAACGGAGGCGATAGCCGATTATGCAGTCATCGATATCGTGTATGACGTCAAAATGACTTCACGTTTGCGAGAATTGTTGCGAAACGACAGTTACTCAATTTGCATGACAGTCATAGAACATGTCTTCATTATCTTTTGATGCTTTACGTAGTCCGATTAGGATTTGTTGTGCGCATTTATACCTTCATTATCGATACACGGTCTAGCGTCACACTATTAATTACTGGACACGAAAACCAGCAACGCCAATTTTTAAACATAATCTTTTATTGATTTAATTTTCTTCATCAGAAAGTCTCGTCTTTTTACAGTATTGCTTCTCTCATCAATTAGTAAACACACGTAATGACTAAATCTGACCCAGAGCAGATATACTACGAGGGTTTGAACTTTAATAGTGGCAACGATTTATTTACAGCTCGTACAAAATAGATACGTGTATCAACGTTTTACTGGCCTTTAAAGTAGTCACCAGCATTGTGTATAACCCGTTGCCAGCGATGTGGAAGTCGTAGGATACTCTTAGGAGTGTCAGTTGTGTTGACAGTTCGAGCGGCGCGGTCTACTGCCCCGCCAATTTGTAGCAGTTCTGAAGCGAATGCCGTGAAGTGTTTCCTTCAGTTTAGAACTCTAGTTGAACTCAAGAGGGCCTAAGTCAGTGGAGTGCCGTAGGTGGTATAGCACGTAGAAGCCCCATTAGTCAAACAAATCAGTAACAGCTTGCACTGTACGTGCTTGAGCATTGTCCTGCAGGAAGTGTTATCACTCCTGTGTCTATGCTGTTCATTTTTGGAACACAACCTTCGACGGCTCTAAGAGCGTAAACAACTACCTACACTTTAGATGCACTCCTAGAAACGAACATAGACAAAGTATAATCTGTAGTACTAACAGTAGTTCTGGTAGTAGGGTTAGTGGTTAAGGACTTTCATCATAGTTTCGTAGTGTTAGAAAGTAGTTCTAGTATTAACATTTTTTTTTAATATTACCATTTTCAGTAAGTGCCAGGAAAAACAATTAATACATTCATTTTTTATTCTTTTAAAACAAACGTTATTAACATTCTACATCTTTAGTCTTACTGTCTACATACTTATTTCGCAACATAGTAACCCTGGCGACTAACACAATTCTCCAGACGGGGGACCAATTTGTCGATGCCGTCACTGTAGAATGTTTGACATTACTGACGAAACGGCAACCTCACCTATGTTTGCGCCGCTTCGTCACTATCAAAGTGAAGTCCTCGAAGGCATTTTTTAAGTTCTGGAAAGAGATTAAAATCGGATGGGACGAAGTCTGGCTTGCACGGACGATGATCAATAGGAGTGAACCCAAGGGGTCGGATTGTAGCACATGTCGCAGCGCTTATGTGTATTCTGTCATTGTCATGTTGAATAACAGGCTCTCCATGTGTGGACTAACTCTTCATATTAGAAACTAGAGTACAACACGCTGTTTTCCATGCACCGACATAATTGCGATACACACCACCATGTCACATGCTACAGTTCGGCGTTCTCTGGTGGCAGAGGGCTGCAAATATGTCAACATGAAGAATAAAGATGTGAATAACATTTGTTTACTGTAAAAATCTTTAAGTGTTTTCAAATAAAAATTCAGAGGCACTACTTCTCACCACGCTCTCGAAAATAAATAAATTAGTAACTTCTGTAGTTTCGGCTCTTGACGAAGAGTGAGCTGCCATCTCTTCACAGACATTCAGACACCTCATTGAAAATGTCATCAGAGTTGAAGCTGCCATAAAGGTGTAGGGTGGACAGAACCCATATCAATGTGCATTCACATATGTTCGGATACTTCTGATAAGATAGTGTGAAAGGGATCGGTACCTTTGAGAGATGAGCTTATTTTAGGTTGACATAGCCTAATAGCCATAACATGTTCACTTGATAATGGCCTAAGGCCGAAACAGAAATCGTGAAATAAAGAAAGTGTTACAGTCGCTGGCGTACATATGATGTCTTTTATAAAATACATGAACGTTAAGGGCTCAGATGTCTTGACTGTACTAGGCAAGGAAGGGAAGGCTAAAAGGCGGGGGAATATATTGAGACCCTATACTAGGGAAACAAACTTAGAGATTATATCGTAGAAAGAGAAGAGGAAGTAGATAGAGATAAGAGCCGAAATATGATAATGCCAGAAGAAATTGAGCGAGAACTGAAAAAGTCGGAACAAAACCCCTGGAGTATATGACATTCCTTCCGAATTATTGAGATCCTTTTGAGAGGCAGCCTTGAGCAACTTTCCTCGTTACATACAAAATACATGAAACAAGCGAAATACTCTCAAACTTCAAGAAGAATATACTACTTCCTATTCCAAAGAGTTTAGGTGCAGACAGTTGCTGTTAAGACACGGTTGCAAAACACTCGATTTATTTACAAAAGAATATAAAAATTGCTGTATCGGACTTCTCGGTTAAGACTATGTTTTGATGTATAAAATTTATTATTCTGTCTAAGGACTTTATAAAGAACGAGTTTTTTAAGAATTTGAATATAATTAACTTTTTGCAGGTGAAGTTACACTGACAATACAAACTTTCACACTTCTTGCTGGTTAGTGAGACGCAATAGTATTTACAGTTCGGACAATTGTATATTACTGAAAAAACGGTTTTTCAGTAGTCATAGACAAATTAGGTTCTCATTAACGACACGCAGTGTTGCGTGTGGTTCACATACGTACATATTCGATTTCCTCGTCGGATTTTTACATACATTGTGGTTCCTTAACTGCAGATATTAGGTGCAATTGTGCCCAGGTCAATTTCATTTTCTTTGTAAGTATTCTTCCCACTCGAAATACCATGACCAACTTGCCATCTCCACATCTCTCAAAATAATGTTACACAGAAGAATTAGGTTGTAGACAAGACAATTAATGTGAGATAGATATTTTACAAATTCTGTGACATTACGTACTCTAAGCCTCATCTTACGTGAATACGTAGTAGTTGGCATAGACAGCACAGTTAGGACAGGGGCTCTAGTCCTGACAACCAGCAGGGTTCCCGTCATTTTAACCTTAGAGTAAGTGATTTTTTGGCCATTTTAAACTCTGGACCAATGATCCGTTTTGAATTCTTTCGTCATTTAAAACTTAGGTGAACTCAGCTCTTGAGTTTCAGCTTAAGGTAACTGGCGTGGGTCAAATTGTTTAAATTGTAATGTCAGAGGCACAATTGTATAAGCTTACACTGGGCTAGCAATATTTTACACCTAGAACAAGTGAACTGTAATGCTAGCTGGTGACGCCGCCAACCCCTCCCCCCTTCCCCAGTCACCACCTATCGTTTCCCAGCATTTGTTTAAGCATAGTTCCGGTGGATTTACAGCGAGTCAAATCCTAAATTAGGGTGGCAATTGCTTAACATATAAAATCAAATGAGAAATTGTCTAAACATAGCACTAATTGACTTCAGTTTAAGACGTCCTTCATTGTTTCTTCAGATATCCTCTAGGTTTAAGTAGTTCTAAGTTCTAGGGGACTTATGACCTAAGATGTTGAGTCCCATAGTGCTCAGAGGCATTTCAACCATTTTAGCCAATTATCATACTCCGCGGAACTGCAACAAGCTATTTCCTTCTTCTTAGCGTGAATTGCGTGCAATCTGTTAGAAAACTTTACACTGAGGTGACAACAGGCGTGGGATAGCGATACGCACATATACA
This sequence comes from Schistocerca cancellata, assembly GCF_023864275.1. NCBI lineage: Eukaryota > Metazoa > Arthropoda > Insecta > Orthoptera > Acrididae > Schistocerca > Schistocerca cancellata. Next base: position 607,739,598 of record NC_064628.1, read on the forward strand.
GGTGGCAGTAGCATCACGTACACAAGGTATAAAGGGGCAGGGCACTGGCGGAGCTATCATTTGTACTCTGATGATTCATGTGAAAGCATTTCCAAAGTGGTTATGGTCGCAAGAATCAACAAACTTTGAACGCGGAATGGTAGTTGGAGCTAGGCGCATGGGACGTTAAATTTCGGAAGTCGTTGGTTTATTCCTTATCCCGAGATCCACATCGTTAGGAGTGTGCCGAGAGTACCAAATTTCTGGCATTACCTCTTATCATGGATAACGCAGTAGCCTACAGGCTTCACTTAACAACCAAGAGCGCTTTCATAGAGTTTTCAGTGACAATAGACAGGCAACACTTCGTGAAATAATTGCAGAAGTAAATATAGGTCATACGACGAACGTATTCGTTACGATAGGGTGGCGAAATCTGGCATTAATGGGCTATGGCAGCAGACGACCGACGCGAGTGCCTCCGCTAACAGCACGACATGACCCGCAGTGCCTCTCCTGGGCTCGTGACCATGACGGTTGGGTTCTAGACAACTGGAAAACCTTAGCCTGATCAGATGAGTCCCTATTTCAGTTGGTAAGAGCTGCTGGTAAAGTTCGAGTGTGGCTCAGACCCACACCAAGCCTTGGATCCAAGTTGTCGACAAAGTACTCTGTATGGGGGGTGGCTCCATTAAGGTGTGTACTGCTTTTACGTGGAATTGACGGGGCGCTCTGGTCCAACTGAATCGATCATTGACAGGAAGTGGTTACGTTCGTCTGATTGAAGACAATTTATAGACATTTCCGCTCTTCATGTCCCCAAAAAACGATGCAGCTTTTGTGGATGCCTAGACGCCATATCTCCATCTTCGCAGATGGTTTGAAGAACGTTATGGACAGTTCGAGCGAATGATATGGCCACCCACTGAACATTTCTGGGACACAATCGAGAGGTCAGTTCGCAAACAAGATCCTGCACTGGCAAGATTTTCGCAATTATAGCCGGTTACAGAGCCAGGATTTCTGCAGGGTACTTCAAACGACTTATTGAGTCAATGCTATGTCGAGTTGTTGCGCTACTCCGGGAAAAAGGAGGTCCGACATGCCATTAGGAGAGTCCCGTGACTTTTGTCAGGCAGTGTACACTGTGTGCACTTATCTTGCCTACTTCTTCTCTCACAGGTTTCAGTCCCTCATTCGTGCCAGCTCAAGTGCTATCAAATATCCCCCCCCCCCACCCCCCACCCTTCCGACCCCCCAAGTGTACTGATCACATCATTATCCTTTTTCACTAACAGAAAATAAACGACAAGGTCACTTAAGACTACTGCTATTCCAACGCTTCTAACTCTACATGCTTGCATACCGAGCCATATTCTTTGCTCTACACCACTGCCTATTCAAAATTGCGCTAACTAGCACACATATCCTGCAGTTCTCCGACTATAGCGTCCTGAAACGCCTGTTCACAACAGAACAGCAAAACAATATCAGACCTTGAGAAGGACACTTAATTTTAAGACTCTCATAATACCTCTTATTGCAACTTAACTACTCCGCTGAGTAGGTGGTCATAATTACTACTTCACACACTGAAAACAATGGTGGTTAGTGTTTAACGTCCCGTCGGCAACGAGGTCATTAGAGACGGAGCGCAAGCTCGGGTTAGGGAAGGATTGGGAAGGAAATCGGCCGTGCCCTTTCAAAGGAACCGTCCCGGCATTTGCCTGAAACGATTTAGGGAAATCACGGAAAACCTAAATCAGGATGGCTGGAGACGGGATTGAACCGTCGTCCTCCCGAATGCGAGGTCAGTGTGCTAACCACTGCGCCACCTCGCTCGGTTTGAAAACAATGAATACTCTTCGACAACACAAGTTCCACTTCCTAAATTGCAACACATGGTTAACACCCTAAATACTCCTAGAACAAATGGTGCATATTATCATGGTAACATATAGTGAAAACTAATATCATTTGCACACCCACAGAAGACTGTCTGCGACTACCAACCACACATCGAAATTATGAATACAATTACACATTTGGCAAAAGACTCCTTGACTCTCCATGCCACTCGTAGTCACACTGAAACATAATCAAGAAGAATGCACTGTCCACACTGCATGTTGACGAAACTGCAACTCTGCATAGTCGAGTCATCATCTGCGTTCATGGATGGTGGCTGTACACATTGCCGATAACACTTCTAACGCCATCTGACAGGGACCCGAGATGAAAGATCACCTCTGTACAGGGTTGGCTTGCGGCGGTGGGCCCTGACAAGGATGCAAGCTGGCGGCAACTCTGATAAACAATAACAAAAATCTCTTATTTTATTGAATCCCATAGGACTACACTCACAGAATCGCGGGGCGGTGGCTACGACCCTTCTCAATACGTCGTGAGGATGTGGGTGGTACATGGCCAACTATCGGGCAATAGGCCTTGACATATGCGCCTAGAAATGCTAAAGCCAGGAGCTCGCTCAGTGGCGAGTCCCAGTTAGACGCAGCATGGGCGCTCGCCAGATGCGCGCAACACTGGCAGGGAATGGTGATGGATCTTGCTTGAGACATGGAGTGTGGGATTAGGGTGCTTTTACCAGTGTTAAAGAGTGAGAAACTGAACAGTCTCGGTGTCGATCTCCAGGACAGGACTGTGTCTACTACCGGATTCAGCCTCGTGATGGCCCGCCAATAGAGAGGCACCAGTTCCATAAAGAGGGACTTGGGGATACCTGGTGCGCCGGTGCAGACCCGAACTCGTGGTGACTGCTTGCTGTCCTATATCGTTCCGGCGCCTCCCGCAGTCCACTTGTCGTAGTATACACTGCCGAACAGCTGATAACTCTGCTAAAGTTGACTTTCGCTATTAAGTGGTATTAGGAGCTTATTTGTTGTGTCGGCGCTCGGCTTCCAGCGACGCCTGTAACAACTTATCCGCTGCCCGGTGATGCAGAAACTGCTTCGTCTGTCTGATAAGAGACCTGTCTTACTGCTGTGTTGGTAGGATTGCGGTGCTTGGCCTGACCCACCTCACAATGCATAAACATCCTGTTACTGCAAGCAACATACCAACACCTTGGCGCCTAACGGCTACTTATGCCTCCTTCAATTGCTGTGGGTAACCTGTCATATTCCATAGTAACGCCCAGCAAATAGTGGCGGGGCCATGTACACACACCAACCGATCGACCGACAAATTGAACATGTATAGGCGTATCTGCCAGTCGATCGAACGACTTTCTTGTGAGACTGTCGACTGGGTATGACCGACATACGACGTCACCATCATCTCGCCTGATAAATAGCGCCTTGACTAGCGCTGTCGTGCCAACTGAGTGGTAGCAGTTCCTCTTTTGTAACTGTGTGCGGGATTAAATGCTATTCTAATATACGTAACAGGGTGTGCGGCGAAAAAACCTTGAATGATAATTTCGGGAGAAATTTAAAGACTGCAGATGTTTGTGAGACATATCGTGTGAAGAATATACTAAAAGAGATGCAAGAAATAAAGGAGTTGTTTCCATAAATGTCATATGTGGCGCGCGCGCGCACACACACACACACACACACACACACACAGAGAGAGAGAGAGAGAGACAGAAAGAGACACTAAAAGGTATATACTTTACGAATTAAAGGCCACTGACGTTCTGTATTTCGGTCATTAAGTTTCATTTGCGATGACTATTGGAAATGAAATAAATAATCCGACATAGAGTTAGATTAAATCTTAGATTTCATTTCCGACACGTAGCGGAAACAGAATATAAAAACTGAAATACAGACAGTCGATGAACTATTGGTTACGAAATATGCTTACTTCATTCTTAGAAATATTAAAAAAATCCAAACTATATCCAAGCTGACATCTTGGATTGTCGGGTGTTCTGCCGGATATCAGCGTCGTACTTGCACGATATTTCGGTCACGTAGCTCGTGACCTTCATCAGGTGCGACCTGAGACTGCTCCTCGAGTTTAAAAAAGGATGGGGCCCCTCCACGCCCACACCAACGTGGTGACCAAACCAAAAGTTCTACTGTCACCTCCGTAAACATGTTAGTTTTTGAATCAGGCGTCACAGGATGCGGGCTGTGATGTTATCCATGCGTCTGGGTAAGACTACTCATTAACATGGTCCATCAGGAGATAGAAGTGGTCGAAAACGATTGAAGGGTAGCGGTTGTAAGGGCAGAGGAAAAAAAGTGCCAAGGCCAGCGCCAAGGGAAAAAAACCTCTGCGACAGTAGGACGGGTAGTAAGGGCAGTAGCGGCTTGCTAGCTGCGACAGAGCATGCAAGGTGCGGGAAGGTTAGCGTGAGGTATCGTGCAACATTACCTATGTACTGCGTGGTCGTTAGCTGGGTCAGTCCGGTTGCTGCGGCTGGGCTCGCTTGTAGTCTCCTGGGCCGGCCGCAGTGGCTTCCTCCCTGTAACATAAAAGTTCGGCGCGGCAACGCATGCGCTGCTGTTAGGCCCTCTGCTGCGCCTTGTCGTCAGTGACTCGGTGCAGCTTCATCAGGCTGCCTCGAGTGGATTTGGTCCAGTATTTATGCCTATGGCCTTCCCCCTCCACCAACGGCTGCAGGCGCTTCCTCTGTGGTCCGCGCCCATTCCCTGCGACCTGCTGGAGCGTTGCTGCCCCGTTTTCCGTCCGCTGCGGTTCTAGGTGTTCCCTCTGCGGTCCGCGCCCACTAAACCCGCTCCTGGGGGTTTCATCTACGGTCTGGGGTACCAAGCGTTCCCCCTGCGGTCCGCGCCCGCTCACCACGACCTTTTGTAGCGTTGCCGCTCCGTTTTTCGTCCGCTGCGGCTCTGGATGTTCCCTCTGCGGTCCGCGGCCACCAGTCCCACTTCTGGGTGCTCCATCTTCGGTCTGGTGCGCCTGGCAGTCCGTCAGGGGCTCGTTTTCCATCTACATGTCTCTGGTTCTTCTGTTTGTGTAGTGTTGCAGCTGGCCCCGTTGCTCCTTTAACAATTCCAACCCTAAGCAAAAGACGGTGGATAACTTACTTTGGATTGGATTTATTTTGCAACGGCCTTGCCGCAGTGGGTACACCGGTTCCCGTCAGATCACCGAAGTTAAGCACTGTCGGGAACGAACGGCTTTTGGATGGGTGACCATCCGGGCCGCCATGCGCTGGTGCCGTTTTTCTGGGTGCACTCAGCCTCTTGATGCCAACTGAGGACCTACTCGACCAAACAGTAGCGGCTCCGGTCAAAGAAAACCATCATAACGACCGGGAGAGAGGTGTGCTAACCACAGGCCCCACCTATCTGCATCCTCATATGAGGATGACACGGCGGTCGGATGGCCCCGGGGGGCTACTTGTGGACTGAAGACGGCGTGATTTTGGCTTTATTTTCTGTAAGACAGCAAAGGCAAATCCCAGTTTTTGCTTCTGTGTAAAACCAAGCAGCATCTAGTAGAATATAATATGAATTGACTATAAACAGTTCCCTACCAGCGACAGGAACAAGGTAGCACCAAAATCGTTGAGTATAGTCATTCAGGACTTGTATAGGGTGGCTCGAAATTGAGCGGTCGATTGGTCGGAGGAAAAATTCGTGTTTCTTTAGGGGCCGTAAGAACTACTTGAAGATGATGACTGATACAGCATAACATTCTAAAGAAGATAGACGAGTTGAAGGTGAATTGGTACATGAAGTAGAAGATGAAGCACAATATTGGCGAGAGGTTGTCAGGAGATTTATAAGTTTAATACTTTTTGTTTGTGAAAGAGGTCTGGCATGGATTTAGACATAAAGAAACAGGCCATTCATCACCTAGTGTACGGTAACTACCTGGGGCTAATACGCCTCACAGCAGAGTTTGGTGACCGTTTAACCAGCCACATAACAAACCAAGTAAACCGTGGAAGTGGCCGCACGAATTACGTTTCATTGAAGATTTGATAGCAAATTGTGCAGCTAATTGTCAAACAAGTTTTCGTACAAAACGATGGTTTACAGATCTGCTTACTCTAAGTTTCAGGTTTTCAGGGAATTACATCTTTACTAATAAATTTCTAACATTAAAGCATAACCAGCGTCACGAAGATAAAGTTATATTTCAAGGTATGAGCAAGTTTCTGAATGGTAATTACACCCACATTAAGAACTGACGTGGTCACATTAAAGTAAGCTCAATGGCCTTCAAGCGTCGGAACAGGCAGAACAAATTTAGATTTGATGGAAGGTTTTTGCCAAGTGTAGCAGAATTTGTAAAAGGAGATTTGAGTCTGACGGCCATATTGTTGATTAGCAAAAGTCCGCTACATCCGGGCCTAGAACTGATCCGGGGTGACATCAAAGTGAAATTTACAACGCCCACCGTAACTGCTTTGTTATGTTCAGTGCACCACGCAAATCGGGAAAATATTAAGTTTGTGAATGAGAAACATGTAGTGAGTAACGTTTCTCGAGAGGGTGGAAATGGTGTGATACCACTCCCTGTAAAAGTCGTCATGTATACGACTGTACCCGCTTGGGATCATGTTACCGAGCCAACAATCACGAAGTCCAGGAAAAATTTATTACCAGACATTTTTGAGTCAACTAATGGAGTTTATAAAATGCCCAAAGAGGCTGGGAACCACGTCATTCCAGGGTACAAAATGATAATGACGCTGGCTGCAGGATGATTTTTGATGAGGAAATTTTCGCCATTGTTTCTTCTTTACGTTGACTATAGTAATAATGGAATAACTGACGAAGTTGGTTGTCAGTCTCAAAATGTGTGGAGGCAACAACGCAGTTGCATATGTTAGCGGTTTATTTGAAACCCCAGGCAGAAATAGCTACGTAAATGAGATACGAATGTGGCTCAGTATGCAAAACTTGTAAGTTCTGTTTTCTGTGTTAAGAAATAAGCTGCTTTCATTCGCAGTTCGTTAAGGCCCTCATCTGTTAGGGTATGCTGTGATACGTATTACAAATTTGTAGACGCGGTATTATCACAAACAATTAAAGAAATTACAACAGGACACAAACGCTTACTTCAGTATGCATAGCGATATATTAATTTTCATAGCAGTGTGCTTGAGCACCAAACAGAAGGTAATCACTCATCAAATCGTATCCAGAACCTATGCTATGTGTATACTTACATTTGATAGAATGTTTCATTAGATATGTAATTACTGAATCTAGATTTGGAAAGAAATATTACCGAGCTGCTTCCTCAAACCGGTCAGAACGTATAATTCAAAAGCAAAATCTGCACACAATGGGGAATGTCAAGCTACCATATATTCCAAAGAAATATATCACCATTATACAGGGTAGTTATAATTAACCTTTCGTTACTTGAACCAATGTAGAAGGTTCAAATGGCTCTGAGCACTATGGGACTTAACAACTGAGGTCATCAGTCCCCTAGACTTAACGAGCGAGGTGGCGCAGTGGTTAGGAAACTGGACTCGCTTTCGGGAGGACGATGATTCAATCCCGCGTCCGGCCATCGTGACTTAGGTTTTCCGTGATTTCCCTAAATCGCTCCAGGCAAATGCAAGGATTGTTCCTTTGAAAGGACACGGCCGACTTCCTTCCCCGTCTTTCCCCAATCCGATGAGACCGATGACCTCGCTGTTTGGTCTCTTGCCCCAAACAACCCAACCCTCCCCTAGACTTAGAACAACTTAAACCTAACTAACCTAAGGACATCACACACATCCATGCCCGAGGCAGGATTCGAACCTGCGACCGTAGCAGCAGCGAATGTAGAAGAAAACTGTTTACAGTATGGGTACCCAACTTCATAGCAATGATGTTCAGACTGTGCCTTACAGGATCTCCGTTGTTAGGAGTAGGGTCATGAGTTGCCGTAACACGTCGGTACTGGTACGGTGACATAGTGCTGAAAAACATGCGTCAGTGTGCATTACAGCATGGGTCTGAACAAGGTGTTCAGGGATTTACTCGTGAAGCTGTTTTATCAAAACAAAGCAATAACGCTGCTGGTCTTCGCTAGTATCGACGCGTTAAAGAAATACGGAGAGATTCTCTATCCGAACCGCGTTGGAGAACTAATTCGGAAGTTTGAATTAACTAGCGATTTGGGAATCGCTCCTGGGGCAGGCGGACGGTCAGCTACGCCACGAATTGTTGAAGGAGTTACTGTTGCCACGGCTGAGAACGCTGTACGCAGTGTCCGATCTTCAAGCAGCGAACGAGATGTGTCGCTGCAACCGAACGTCTGTCGTTCGAAAAGTGCTGCGAACAACTGTGAAATGGTATCTCTAGTGCAATTCCAAGCTGTCGTGGATTCAGATGGTGACCACATTGGGCTATGTTTGCAAGCTGGAACGTAAACATGGTACGTAAGTAACAAGTGTTACCCTCTGATACGGAAACTTAAACACGTGTCTTCCAATGCTTTATTCGTTATCTCACTTCTGCATGTCATTAAAAACATTTCCACAAAGTTTTATAGGCCTTTTTCTTGGGGGTGTTCTCAAGTAACGGTAGTTGAATTATAGGCACCCTGTACACTGAAACCCAATGCACGGTCTTCCACACAGTCATCTGCACCCCCTAACAGTGTCCAATAAACTACCGTTCTGCAAGTGTAAATAACTTACGCACAAAGTGCAACATTTACTGTTGATACTTTAGGTTGAAATAGCAGCATGTAGTGGAAATATTTGACTATTCGCAAATCGATATCGTTGATGAAACAAAGACTGTAGCAACAAGCGCCTACGAAACGACAGCACTCCAGCGTGTTGCTATTTTATGTTCAAGAATAAATAAATGATCTATGTTGAGTGAAATAGCTAACAGTAATGTAGGATATAGATGATACGTTGTTCTTAAAACTGTGCTAACAGATCACGAAAACCTCATGGATTCCCAGTACACATAACACGAACTGAAGTTCTAGTAATAGCCACAATATTTCACGTTTTACAGATACCCGTTGCAGAAAGACAATGCGCTATCTATAATACATAAGAGGATGGTAAGACTGAACATACAACGCATTGGATTGAATAGATATTATTCAATGCGATAATCAACTTACACTTTAAGAAAGAGGTGTGACCTTTGAGCCGCTACACACATGGACTCTATGTACATCTCTCCACAAGTTCTGTACACAGAGAGACTGAAAAATAGCTCTGCGATTATTTAGATTGCGTGAGTGAAATTACACAGTTTTCTATTCATAACCACATGAAAGTAATTGGGAAGATCTCAGCCAAAATCTGCAACAGTGCAGATGTTCAAAATGGCTCTGAGCACTATGGGACTTAACTTCTGAGGTCATCAGTCCCCTATAACTTAGAACTACTTAAACCTAACTAACCTAAGGACATCACACATATCCATGCCCGAGGCAGGATTCGAACCTGCGACCGTAGCAGTCGCGCGGTTCCAGACTGTAGCGCCTACAACCGCTCGTCCAGTGCGGCCGGCAGTGCAGATATCTGAACAGCCTCATGCTGGCCCCAGAACACCAAGTAGAACGTCATGCAAACCTATTCGAATCTGTTCAGCCTTATCTACATCTACATAGCTACTCCGCAAATCACACTCAAATGCCTGACAGAGGGTTCATCGATCCACACTCACAATAATTAACTTTTGTTCCACTCTCGAACAGAGCGCAGAAAAAACGAACACCTAAATCTTTCAGTGTGAGCTCTTATTTCCCTTATTTTAGTATGATCATCATTTCCCCGTATGTAGATCGGCTTGAACAAAATATTTTCGCATTCGGAGGACAAAGTTGGTGATTGAAACTTCATGACAAGATGCCGAAGCAACGAGAAACGCCTTTGTTTTAACATTGTCCTTCCCAAAACCTGTGTCATGTCCGTGACACTCTCTCCCCTATTTCTCGGTAGTACAAAATGTGCTGCCCTTCTTTGAACTTTCTCGAATTACTCCGTTAATCCTATCTGGTAAGGATCCCACACAGTGCAGCAGTGCTTCAAAAGAGGATGGACAAGCGTAGACACTCTCTTTAGTAGATCAGTTGCACTTTCTAAGTGTCCGTAGTCTTTGGTTCGCCTTTACCACAACTTTGTCTATGTGTTCTTTCCAATTTAAACTGTTCCTCATTGTAATTCCTAGCAATTTAGTTGAATTTAAGGCCTTGAGATTTGATTTCTTAATCATCTAACCGAAGTATAACGGATTCCTTTTAGCTCTCATGTGTATGACCCCTCACTTTTCATTACTCACAGTCAATTGCCAATTTTCGTACCATACAGATATCTTATCTAAATCGTTTTGCAATTGGTTTTGATCTTCTGATGACTTTACTAGACGACAAACAGCATCATCTGCAGACAACCTAAGACATCTGCTCAGATTGTCTCCTAAATCGTTTATATAGATAAGGAACAGCAGAGGGTCTGAAACACTACCTGGGAGAACGCCAGAAATTACTTACTGTTTTACTCGATGACTTTTCTTCAGTTACTACTAGCTGTGACCTCGCTGACAGGAAATCACGAATCCAGTCGCACATCTGAGACGATATCCCGTAAGTCAAATTTTAATTACAAGCCGCTTGTGAGGTACGCTTTCAAAAGCCTTCTGGAAATCTAGAAATACAGAATCAGTTTGAAATCCTTTGTCAACAGCACTCACCACTTCTTGTGAATGAAGAGTTAGTTGTGTTCCATAAGAACGATGTTGACTTTGTGACAATAGACAGCTCTCTTCAAGGTAATTCATCACGTTCGAACATAATATACGTTCCAAATCCTGCTCTATATCGGCGTTAATGATATGGGCATGTTAGACGCGTACGTGCCCCTACATCCACATCTACATCAATCTGATTACTCTACAATTCACAATAAAGTGCCTGGCAGAGGGTTCATCGAACTAGCCTCAAGCTATTTGTCTACCGTTCCACTCTCGAACAGCACGCGGGAAAAGGTCTCCCCGTGCGAGCTCTGATTTCTCTTACCATGATGAGCTTTTGTCCCTAAGTAGGTGAGAGCAAACTAAATATTTCGCTTTGTGATGAGACTTGGTGATCGAAAGTTCATGGAAAAATCTTGCCGCAACGAAAACCTCCTTTGTTTTAATGATTGCGTATCATACCTGAGGCGCTCATGGGCTAATGCTGTATTTTTTTTTTTCATGGTGTATTTGGACTGCTGGGGCCCTCCATCAAATACGACTTTTGCGGGCTGTGGTCCATTTAGCCGCAGCAAACGACCTCCATTGCACAGCTCTCATGCTACTCAGCTGAGGTCAGGGGTTCAGGTGTGGGCCCTAGTGGTCATCCTTTGTCATCTTTCTTTGTGAAAATGGAAGCTGTATTACACTTCTTAAAGTATTATGCATGAAGTTGGAAACTGTAAAATATGAAAACAAGACTTCTTACGTAAGAAGAACGATCAAAGAAGATACGGTAGAATGACGATTAGGTGTCCGTTCTACCTGTGCAGACCAGGAAGCGCATCTGGGAATGCGAAGTATAGCCCAGCATCCCTGTGCAGCGCCTCGCAAGGTTACTAACGTATGTTGAATCTTAAATACAACAGTGAGTAAAAGATAATAGGAACTACTGATCTTCGTTCCTCGATGCTGCAATGGCTGTTTGCGGGTACCTACTCCACCAAAATTTGATGCAATTTGCTGAGTTCTTGAAAGTGTAGCTAATGGAAATGGAAATGCCTTGTGGCTAGGGCCTCCCGTCGGGTAGACCGTTCACCTGGTGCAAGTCTTTCGAGTTGACGCCACTTCGGCGACTTGCGTGTCGATGCGGATGAAATGATGATGAAAGACACACAACACCCAGTCATCACGAGGCAGAGAAAATCCCTGGCCCCGCCGGGAATCGAACCCGGGACCCCGTGCGCGGGAAGCGAGAACGCTACCACAAGTGTCCAAGGAATAGAAAAGCAACTGGAATCACTCAACAGAGGAAAGTCCACTGGACCTGACGGGATACCAATTCGATTCTACACAGAGTACGCGAAAGAACTTGCCCCCCTTGTAACAGCCGTGTACCGCAAGTCTCTAGAGGAACAGAAGGTTCCAAATGATTGGAAAAGAGCACAGGTAGTCCCAGTCTTCAAGAAGGGTCGTCGAGCAGATGCGAAAATCTATAGACCAATATCTTTGACGTCGATCTGTTGTAGAATTTCAGAACATGTTTTTTGCTCGAGTATCATGTCGTTTTTGGAAACCCAGAATCTACTATGTAGGAATCAACATGGATTCCGGAAATAGCGATCGTGTGAGACCCAACTCGCTTTATTTGTTCATGAGACCCAGAAAATATTAGATACAGGCTCCCAGGTAGATGCTATTTTCCTTGACTTCCGGAAGGCGTTCGATACAGTTCCGCACTGTCGCCTGATAAACAAAGTAAGAGCCTATGGAATATCAGACCAGCTGTGTGGCTGGATTGAAGAGTTTTTAGCAAACAGAACACAGCATGTTGTTATCAATGGAGAGACGTCTACAGACGTTAAATTAACCTCTGGCGTGCCACAGGGGAGTGTTATGGGACCATTGCTTTTCACAATATATATAAATGACCTAGTAGATAGTGTCGGAAGTTCCATGCGGCTTTTCGTGGATGATGCTGTAATATACAGAGAAGTTGCAGCATTAGAAAATTGTAGCGAAATGCAGGAGATCTGCAGCGGATAGGCACTTGGTGCAGGGAGTGGCAACCGACCCTTAACATAGACAAATGTAATGTATTGCGAATACATAGAAAGAAGGATCCTTTATTGTATGATTATATGATAGCAGAACAAACACTGGTAGCAGTTACTTCTGTAAAATATCTGGGAGTATGCGTGCGGAATGATTTGAAGTGGAATGATCATATAAAATTAATTGTTGGTAAGGCGGGTACCAGGTTGAGATTCATTGGGAGAGTCCTTAGAAAATGTAGTCCATCAACAAAGGAGGTGACTTACAAAACACTCGTTCGACCTATACTTGAGTATTGCGCATCAGTGTGGGATCCGTACCAGATCGGGTTGACGGAGGAGATAGAGAAGATCCAAAGAAGAGCGGCGCGTTTCGTCACAGGGTTATTTGGTAACCGTGATAGCGTTACGGAGATGTTTAACAAACTCAAGTGGCAGACTCTGCAAGAGAGGCGCTCTGCATCGCGGTGTAGCTTGCTCGCCAGGTTTCGAGAGGGTGCGTTTCTGGATGAGGTATCGAATATATTGCTTCCCCCTACTTATACCTCCCGAGAAGATCACGAATCTAAAATTAGAAAGATTAGAGCGCGCACGGAGGCTTTCAGAAGTCGTTCTTCCCGCGAACCATACGCGACTGGAACAGGAAACGGAGGTAATGACAGTGGCACGTAAAGTGCCCTCCGCCACACACCGTTGGGTGGCTTGCGGAGTATAAATGTAGATGTTGATGTAGATGTAGAAGACCACGAGCTGCGGACAGTGTGGCTAATGATTTGGTAGCACCAAGAGAAACTAAAAATCAGATTGACGCGATGTCTCTCTTTCAGAATTACATGTTTATTGACTACTACGATTGCAAAACTGTTCCAAAACTGCCGGCGGAAGTGGCCGTGCGGTTCTAGGCGCTGCAGTCTGGAACCGCGAGACCGCTACGGTCGCAGGTTCGAATCTTGCCTCGGGCATGGATGTGTGTGATGTCCTTAGGTTAGTTAGGTTTAACTAGTTTCTAAGTTCTAGGGGCGTGGGGTCGGTCGCTTGACGGCGCGTTCGGCGCGGGCCCGCCCGTTGCCGGCGCGCCGTAAGGCACGGAAGCTCGCACTGGGGCGTATCGCTTCCAGTCGGATGTGCCGCGGCAGCCACACAGGGGAAGTGACGCGTCTCTTATAGCCTCTCTTTCCCAAGTGGCTCTTTCCGCCTTCCCGTGAAGCCAGATGTTAAGCTTGGCATTTTGCCTTGCGACAAAAGGGAGAGCTGCGACCCAACCCGATGCGAAAGCGAAGGGTGCGTGGCACTAGGGGAGCTGTGTCTAGGGACCGAACACCAGTCCCTTTCTGTTCGCAGGGCACAGACCAGCAGGTGCTCTGCATGCCGGCGACTTCGTTTGTCGGCGTGGGGTCACGGCGCGAGTCGGCAAGGGCGCTTCGCCGCGCCCCTGGGTAACCGGGGCGTGTTCTGCCAAACCCAGGAGGTGGTGACATCGCCTGGGCTAGGTTAGATGAGCCCAGACCGCCGAACAACTGGGGGACCGACCCACCACCTGAGTAGGAGTGGGTCCTTGGCCTTCAGGCGGCGAAGGGCGAGGGGTGCATCCGCCTTTCCAGAGTGTGGGGTGCACTTGCCGAGGAGCGTCGTGTGAAATCGTCGACGACGAGGCCTTCGACGGGGACCAGTGCGCTGGCAACGGCGCGCTGAACCCGGCAGCTCTGGAGTGCCCTTGACCTAGGGGCGAGGTTGTTGGGCGAGCTGCAGAAGTCTCCCCCCATGCCAGAGGAGCCGTTCCGGGGCAAGAGACGGGCTCCCATCCTTTTTTCACTCGTCTACAAACATGGCTGAGTCAGAGACGAGTGACTCTAGTGCGACCACGAGGGCGTCGATTGCGACTGTTCCTGCCTCACAGGAGGAAGCGGAACAGAACGAGCAAAACACACTCGAAAGACGTACCAACATTAATCAAATCTAGGACTCGAGTGTGAAAAATCGCAAAATCAGCCAGGCTGCAGTCCTGGCAATCAAAAATGAGCTCGCCGCTTGGGCCATTGCAAGTGCAAAGCTTGAGGGGCGAATCGAAGAACTCAAAAAGAGAACAACAGATTAAGGCAGCAGCCAACCAAAACCTGGACTGCAGTGGCTGCACAAGCAGTCACAAAACCCCAAACCACTAAAGAGACAATTGCTAAGGTCACAAAAAGGCCGGACACGGCGGTCTTTTTAAGACCCCTGCCCGGACAAACAGTCAAAAATGTACAGGAAATATTCACTACCACAATTGACCCTGCTAAAGACAAAATTAAAATAAATAAAGTTAAGGCAACAAAAAACGTGGTAGTAGTTGACGTAGCAACTGAGGAAGACAGAGATAAAATCCTAAACAATACCAAATTGAATACGGCAGTCAAATGTGAACCACTGAAAAAGCGAAATCCGCTGGTGATCCTCTATGACGTACCAGTAGCATTAACAGAATCAGACATGTATGAGACGCTATATAATCAAAATTTCGATGATATGGAGTGGGAAACTTTCAGAAATGACTTCAAATTACGTTTCAGAACAGGGCCCCGGGAGCGTGATGTCGTACATCACGTTGCCGAGGTCTCTGTAAAGATGTGGCGCAGAATCACCACTATGGGGAGAGTTTACATAGGCTTCCACGCGATAAACGTGCGAGATTACTATGTGGTTCCCAGATGCCACAACTGTGGCGACTTAGATCACATACATAAGCATTGTGAGAGGAAGCCGGCCTGCTCCAGGTGCGGGTCAGAAGATCACACGAGGAAAAACTGCAGCAAAGCGGGAATCTGCATACCCTGCATAAAGAGAGGCAAAAAGTCATGTAACACCACCGGCAGAAATTGCCCTACTTACAGGATGCTTGAGCAGAGACTCATAGCTCGAATCGACTATGGCTGAGTCCCTAAATGGGAACAGGAAGCCCAAAAGAAAGTCTCCAAGCAAGAGGTTGAGGGATGCAATAAGGGCCAACAAATTCAAAGAATTTATACAGAAGATCACCAGGCCACAACACCTTATTATCACAATGAAAGATGTCTGTATCCAAACAGATCCTTGTGATCAGAATGATGCACCCTCCCCTCCGAATCGGGGACAAAGGTAGCCTAAAGATCAAGCACGACCACTTGGTCATCCTGTGGTAGGGAAATTATTAATGACAGAAGATCAAAATATAAAAAGTCAGGAAGATCAAGTACAAGTAAATAAAACAAGTAGCACTAGTGTACCAACAAACATAGGTACACCAATCAGCCCACCTACCGATCGAGGGCCAGCAATAGATCCTACCAGGATTTACCCCAACCTGGAGCTATTGGCTGTCTGAGGCGCTATTGTGAAGACAGGGAGGCCTGGCTATCGGCCCCTAGCGGCAAAGTCAGCAAGAAAATCACCAAGGGGTGTCCTCAAGGATCTGTCCTGGGGCCACTCTTTTGGGATATAAACATGGAACCACTCTTGGAAGAACTAAAGAGCAGTGAAGATGTGCTAGAGGTCATAGCCTACGCATATGACCTCCTCCTGCTGGTCGGCGGCCGCAGCCGCGAAGATTTGGAACCAAAAATAGAAAGAGCTATTACAATATTGACCACATGGTGTCATAAAACTAAAATGACTATCGCACCTAATAAGTCAACTTACCTGCTGCTCAAAGGCCAACTCATAAGAAATCCTACCGTTAGAATAAATGGCCTACCAGTCTTCAGGCGCCGTGAAGCCCGGTATCTTGGTGTCATCGTCGACGAGAGGTGGAACTATGCATCGCATATAGACACAGTAACACAAAGATCACTCACAGTACTACACAACCTAATCGGAATAGGATATAAAAGATTCCACCTCCCACCTGATCTTATTAAATTGTACCATAACAGCATCCTCACATCCATAGTAGGCTACGGGTCAGCAGTCTAGGCACACAGGCTCACGAGGGTCATGCCTGCCGTGGCCGTAAGAAGAGTGCAGCGAAATATGCTCCTATGGTCAGTAGGCGCATACGGAACAACTCCAGGAGGGGCACTTTCAGTACTGATGGGGCTATGTCCACTGGACATAAAAATTAGGGAACAGGCCACCTGGTATTGGATAAAGAAAAATCGAAGGGAAAAAATAGAAGAAATCATGGGGATATATGTAGGGGACAAACAAAGCATCAAAAGAAGGGGAATGGAATTATGGCAGGAACTCTGGGATAGCGATAAAACTGGCCGAAGAACACACGAACTGCTTCCAAACATAAAGGAACGCCTAGAACTCACCTACATCAAACCGACAAGGGGATTGCTGCACTTTCTTACCGGGCACGGACCCTACCCGACATATCTCTGTCGGTTCGGGAAAAGGGCAACATCAGCGTGTGACTGTGGAGCAGTCCAGGGCACTCCAGACCAGGTGGTGTACGAGTGTCCCCTCTTCGACGATGTTGCACAACAACTTAGGGAACAATTTCCGAACAACGACACGTACCACTTGCTCAGGCACGAAAACACATTCAACGTCCTGAATCATCTAACAAACGTAATATCGAGCAAAGTCCTCAAAGAATATTTACGCAACAATCGATAAATAAATAAACACCAGACTTGTCGCCTACACCCCCCTGTTCCGCCGGGACGTGGACTTGGCCAGCCGCCTCACGGCTGGAATCCGCCAGGTTTTCGGAATAGGTTGGGGGGTAGTACATCACCACCGGATTTGACTATGCACCGATCATGACATTAGATATAAGGTTAGTTATAAGATCAAACTAGGATAATAGAAATAGGATAGAACTGCAGCGACTACGTCACCGGCCAGCCCAGTGCCAGGGGCACTCCCACTGGGATTAGCTCAGTGGGAATGGCCAAAAAAGCTAGGTTTGTATCTATTCTGCCACACTTGTAACGCTACAGGTAGAGTAGTCATAATAATAACCATCTGCAAGTAGTATCCTAACAATAGAAGCTACAATCAAGGAACACTAGACAAACAATAACATAGTATAGTGTAGTATAGTAGATTAACCCCCATAGTGGTATTGGAGTGTAGTAAAAACCTGTACTGTTAAACATAATAATAGCTGCAGATAGAACCTAGAAATAGTTAAATATAGGACCTACTAATGTATTGAGGTAGTAGGTTACATTGTAACACGATAATGATCAAATAAAGCTCTAGGGGACTAATGACCTGAGAAGTTGAGTCCCATAGTGCTCAGAGCCATTTGAACCATTTTTGTAACAAAACTCGCTCACAAAAAACTATCAAAAAAAAAACTGAGACCTTGATGGCAGATTCGCTACTGCTTATACACTGTTTTAACAAACACTGGTTACGTCAGCCATTATCACAAACAGAAATTTTATGGATTACAATCAAGAACTTCCTGATGTATACAGACTGACATCACGGCATTACGTACAGCTGTTACCTTTTAGTATTAAAACTAAAACCAAACTCCGTCCGAACAGGCCTTGAAAGGCTCACCGGTACTGACCAGGCGCCGTGTCACCCTCAGCCGACAGGCGTCACTGGATGCAAGATATGGAGGGGCATAGCACACTGCTCTCCCAACCATAAGCCAGGTTACGAGACCGGAGCCGTTACTTATCAGTCAATTAGCTCCTCAGTTTGCCGCACAAGGGCAAACCAACAGCGCTCGGCAGACCGGATGGTCACCCATCCAAGTGCTGGCCCAGCCCGACAACGCTTAATTTCGGTGATCTGACGGGAACCGGTGTTACTATTGCGGCAAGGCCGTTGGCTAGCTTTTAGTATTGAAATTCGTAAAATCTGTTGTTCAACAACTTTTTTATAAAGTTCCTTATATCACGAAGATTATTGGTCGGAATATGTTCCTAACATTTGCATGTGTTAAGTACATAAGTTCTAACGAAAAGATAGTTTCAGTTCTTGTGAAAAGAATTCTGGAATTACATGGTGAGAACTATATGTTTTATGTTCAAGTATCGATTAATAACAGTCGAACCAGAGCATAGATGTAATGAAATTAATGATAGTGTAGTAAACTAACCTTTAAAATGATCAGATAAACGAAATAAGAATGTTACAAAATTTCCATCAGCCTGTAAATGTGGCAGCCTGACACCTGAAGCCAACACTTCATGTCATACTTATTCTAATATCATATATTGGTACGTTTCAGAATGACAGCCTGCTTAATTCTACGTTACTATTTCAAACCCTTGCCGTGGATCCTCGTACAGTAACTAGCCACACTAGATTATACGTTCTCCATGGTGTCTGTGTACTATGTGCTAAAAGGTTACTATTCATACGTGTTGTGTATGCTACGTATTGCGTCTCTTTGTGTGTTTTATCATGTATGTAACTTATTCTAATGCACGCAATGTGGTACATATCAATCTTATCTTATTATCAGGTTAATGTGGCGCACGGTACAATATCTAGCCACGATTATACGATAACATATATCTCTGCTTTGAGCTATGTTTAATGCTCATATATTTGGGTTCCACAAGTTTTACCGTCGGATGTTATGTCTTCCGTTGTATTGCAGTCCTCGTCTGAACTAATCAGTCGTCCCGTTGATGTCTGCTGTGATGCCTCAAACGTTGAATTTGTTTATAGACGCTTTATTCTGTCTTGTAGATGTAGTCTGTTAGTTCATTTAGTTTTCTCCTTTGCATAAGAACCTGAGTGTGTGTTGAAGGGCTTCTGTTCTGATTTATGTTACGTTTCGCCGTGTGTATTAGTTCTGCGCATGGTACAGAAAAGATAGTTTGGAAAATCTACGTGCACTGCATTTGGCAAATGCCATCCGCAGAAAAAGATAAGCGCTGTAGGTGCGCTAGATGTGAGCGATGACCAAGTAGGAAATGAACCATGCCACAGAATGGCCAACGCTAGCGGAAGTTTGTCAAAGATGCAAACACCCTTCAACGGTGTCACAGTGAGATAAATCAAGGAGTTTGGCTCGACTAATCTAAGCTGACCACAGGATGCCTTTGCTGAATATTAGAAAGATAAACTCGTGGCCAAGTGAAAGGACAATACAGGAGGACAAAAAACTAACTCACAAACTTTTTTTTTTCAATATCTGGTTAAAACGTACCTGAAAACTCTGCCTAATTTGTTTGTTTACGTGGAAATTTTGTCCTTGCCAAAGGAAGTATCTGGAGCTGGCGCGCTGGGACAGTTTCCGACTGGCGCTATTGGCGGCGCTTTGAAGTTCGCCAGCAACCAAAAAACGCGGCCCAACAGTAACCTCCGCTCCGCCGCCAATGAGATAGACTTCCGCCTTGTGATAAGCGGCGGCTGCAGGCAGCAACGGATGGTTCGTGTTCGGCGTTGGCGTACGACAGTTCTAGTGTGTACTTCCACAGTTACAGTTTGTGATTACATTTCGTAGTGGAGATCAATCTGCGAGATTTTGTCTATAAGAGGAATCGCCTGCAGCATTCGCACAAGGGCAAGTGTTTACTACAGTCACATGACAGTGTGGCGTCCAGGATGGGCATAGACTTATTGACATCGTATTCACTAACGCATGCTTTGACAGGCCACTGCTGAGTTGTATCTGTCCGCAAGCACATCCAACAAGTTGCTGAACAGCTTTGGTTAAGTAACTTGTTTGCACTGTCAGAGTTCTTCCATCCATCTCGGAGCACCTAAACGTAATATGTGTGCCAACCATTCTACGCAGACGACCCGTACATATCAGAAACAAGTATAATATATATATTTACGCATTTACCCCGGGTAATTCAGTTCTTTTTTTTTTCTTTATGGTCTCCATATAAGCCAGATTTTACAATAATCCGGATAAATGAGGGCACTACCTTGTACTAATTAATGTGGTTTCTGCTATACCGCTACAGGCCATCATGTTGTAGTGCGTGGTCCAACCGCATGCACAGCGCGCGCCCGACCGCCCGACGTCACGTGTTGTGCAGATGGCCCCGCCCGCTCGCGGCCAACTGGACGCCGGCAGCTGCAGCGGCGGCGGCGGCCGCTGAAGACGCCCTCAAGGCTGGTTGCGGCCGGTCCCGCGGGGCGCCGCTGTCCTCCGCTGCAAGATTAATGCCGGCTGTTCCGCTGAGTCGGTCGTAAACCGGCGCGCCGCCAGCCCCAGCACCGCAGCCTACGTCGGGTTTGCTGGACACCGCCTGGCAGTCGCATGCCTAAATGACTGCCTCGCTACGCTTCCATCAGCACCTGCCGCAGCGCACGTCAGCATTAATCCAGGTGAACTCAGACATAGCCCTCGACATGCGGCTATATATTTCCATTAATAACAACATGAAGAGAAAAAAAGACAGTTGTTCTTCATTTTCTTCTCTTTTGGTCACGCATCGGACATAGTCGGTAGCGTCATGAATGGATTTGGCATGGTTAATTTACACTGGGTGACAAAAGTCATGGAATACCTCCGACTATCGTGTCGGACCTCTCTTTCCACAGCGTAGGGCAGAAACTCGACGTGGCATGAAGTCAACAAGTCGATGGAAGCCTCCTGCAGAAATACTAAGCCATTCCTCCTGTATAGATGTTCGTAACTGCGAAAGTGTTGCCAATGCAGAATATTCTGCATGAAATGAACTCTGACCTCTCCATTACCTACCATAAATTTTCGATATGAATCATATAGGGTGATGTGGGTGGGCAAATCATTCGCTCGAATTGTCCAGAATGTTCTTCAAACCAATAGCAAAAAATTGTGGCTAGGCGACATCGTTGTTTGGGAACATTAAGTCCATAAATGGCAGCAAAATAATCTCCAAATAGCCGAAGACATCCTTTTCCAGTCGATGATCTGTTCAATTGGACCAAAGAACCCAGTCCATTCCACGTAAGCACAGCCCATACCATTATGGAGCCACCACCAGGTCGCATAGTGCCTCGTTGACAACTTGGGCCTTTGGCTTTGTGCGGTCTGCGCCACACACCCACACACACACACACACACGATACCTATCATCAGCAGATTGCAGCTGAAATCGGGACTCATCTGACAAGACGACGGTTTTCCAATCATCTAGGGTCCAACCGATTCGGCCACGAGCCCAGGAGGGGGGTTACAGGCGATGTCGTGCTCTTTGCGAAGGCACTCTCGTCGCTCGTCTGCTGTCATAGCCCATTAACGCCAAATTTCATCACACTGTCCTATCAATTAGAATCTTTATAATTTTACCATTCTATAATAAACCACCATTCCGAGGTATCCAATTTTATCCTATTAATCAGATTCTATTCTGAATCATAGTTTCGTCGTACGTCTATATTGATTTCTGCTGTTATGTTACTCAGTGTTGCTTCTCTGTTAGCACTGACAACTCTACGCAAACGTTCTTGTCCTCAGTCATTAAGTGAAGGTTGTCGGCCATGGTGACAGATAATACCTGCAATTTGGTATTCTCGCCACACTCTTGACACTGTCGACTTCGGAATATTGAATTCCCTGACGATTTCCGAAATGAAATGTCTCATGCTTCTACCTGCAACTACCATTCCGCGTTCAAAGTCTGTTAATTCTCGTCGTGCGGCCATAATCAGGTATAAAAGCTTTTCACATGAGTCACTTGAGCACAAAGACAGCTCCGATAAGCCACTGTCAGTTTTCCTCTTTGTACGCGATAATACCGCATTATTTGCATGTGCATATCGCTATCCCATGACTTTCGTCATGGCCAAGATGTGCCAGACTTGAGGCGGGCTGGCTTTGTGGGCCGCGTGCTGGCGAGGCTCGGCCTCTCTCAGCACTGCTCGGCCCTTCCCAGAAGTATCCAGTACAGTGCGACATTTAATTCGCTATTGGTGTGTGTGACATTTTTTGGTTGCCACACTTTTCTTCAGTTCGTCAGAATTGTGGCATCAGCGCTGTTTAGCCTTCACTATTAATTCGTGTTACCTATAAAGTTGCTGTTCTCTTTTTTTCTTTTTTTTCAAAAAAGAGACAATATTTTCCCATGTCTTTTGGAATAAATGTGGATGACAGAAGAGAGGGATGATAATTCATAATATCTATTATGCAGTCGCATAAATGACAGGTGCTACAAATTTTCTATGAAAGAACTGGTAGTACCAATAGTAAAATTTGCGAAATCTTACGCATTATTCCACTGCCAGTTTCTACAGTTTTCTGTGGAAATGAACGGACAGCTTATAGACTTTATGTATTACTGCAAAGTACGTTCGTTAATGTAAGGGGCATGGCTGGAACGAGTTTTCGATTTAAAACTCGCTATTGTAGAAACTATGAAGGAAAAAAGAGTGATATTGGAATATCCGAAATAGAAGGCATATCTCTTTAAGTAGACTTGACAGCACACTGTATGTGGTTAGATATAGCAAGGTAACAAACAACTTCTTTCTGCTTTTATGGGGATCCAATTATAAAGAAAATTGGATTACAGAAGGAACGCATTCTGACAAACAAAGTCCAGTTTCCTAATCTCATTGCCGTTAAAGAAAACGTCATGTCTGAAATATTCATTGTGGCCTTGAAAGACTTATAAGGACAGTTTCCTAATGGTTTTGAGGACACTGCCATCCTTACATCTGTTTTCACTACAGATTGCCGTTTCAGTTGAAAGTACACCTGTGCATATGCAGAGGTAACTGATTGACCTGCAAGGTAATTCCCGTTTTAATGACAAATCCATCTAAGAAGAAAAGTCTAGAACGCCTAGGTTGCTTTACTCAGGTAGAAATTGCACGCCTCCTTAATGTGGTTCCAAAAGTGCTACAATATTTCGATCGACGTATTTGTGCGAAAGACGTTTTTTCGATAATGAAATTAAATAAGTCACAATTACGTGGCAGAGTGAGTACGAAAATCTGTGAAATTCTTTGACTCTGTCTGTATGCCAACTGTTTGTACGATATATAAACTATATTATGTCTTTAACGCAACAAAAATAATTAAACAACACTAAAAATTTGTATTGTATTTTTTGTGATCTTTTTTTTGTGAAATGTTAAATGTAAAATCAAGTGGTACGCAGTGCGATTGCACTGACATTTAAATGTGGCGGATTCGCAGTTTCCCCCTCCTCCTCTTAAGACAGCATGCCGTGGCGAAGGGGGAAATGTACAGCGAATCTGGTACTGAACACTATTGCACTTGTGCCTGGGTGTGGCCCACAGCTGAATTCTTGGCCCTCACTGATTTAAGGGGTGGGCGGATACCCTTTCTGTCGCCAACCCGCTACCCCCTGGGACAGAATACATGTACTCTAGTTGTCTGTGTGAAGCGTTGTTCATGTAAAAGTGAGCGAAATTTTTCTAGATGTCTGTGAACTGTAGAAAGGAGGTGGGACCTGAGTACCATACTGGTAATCACCTAGTGGGATGTGAGAAACCACCTGAAACCAACATACAGGCTGGTCAGCACACTGAACCTCGTCGTTAATCAGCCAGGAGGATTCCATCCCGGGCCGGCATACCTCACCGTCCAGGAAGCGGCGTTCAAACACATACGACTGCCCGGGCGGATTGAGAAAAACAAAACACCCTACTGGCAATTAAAACTGCCTCATCAGGTCGGATTCCAAATAACGAAATTTTAATTTTTGTTCTTATGGAGTACAGCAGCATGAATCCGGTGTCACCGTGCTGACAGTCGATGTTACTCCAGATGCTGTCGCTCTGTCCGTGGACAAACATGTCTTGCTGCTAATATTGATCTCCTGACGATGCTGTAGGATCGTGGCTTAACTGTCATCTCAAGCGCTAGTCTCATGGAATCGCTGAGACCCCGGAAGGTATTGAGTGTGACCCTTCTGAATCTGTCGATTGCGTACTGCTTCACAGTCGTTGTATCACAAGTGACATGAGCAGCAATATCGCTGAACGATAACCCTCAGTCTCTATAGGCCATGATACTGCTGCTCTAATTCTGCCATATGACGATTTCTCCATTGCATACGAGCTGCAACATGGTCTTCACGAGCTGCAACACGATCTTCTCAAAAACAACCAACATTCATCTGCTGCTGCTCAATGAGAATCCCACTTCGTTTTCTTCCCTTACGTACAGAATGTAGATATTAAAACTCCTACTTACTTTGTGCAATTGCACTGAAAAGGTACACGTAGTACACTTCATTCCCATTTGATGTTCGTTGCCTGACGCCTCTGTCGGGTTGCTGATTTAATAGGCAGAAGTATAAAGCAGATTGAAGGTAAAAAATCTTCAATTCTATGGCCATCCGCACTCTGAGATACAGGAAAGGAAGTCTGTTATGCAGTTTCAGATCTGGTCGCGTGAAAGTAATCTCCCATGCAATTCAGCGGAATGCTACGAGCGGTGCTACTGGTGAAAAACCTACAAGTAACCAATTTGTAATCAGTTAGAGGTGACTCAATGTGCCTGTTTCCAGTGACAGTATATGCACAATTTCGAGAGGTACAGGTCCATCTGGGATGTGGGTGAATAACTTCTCCACTTTTTCCCCTACATCATTCCCTTGCTTGTAGCGACAGGTAAGAACGGACACAGTCAGTTTCAGGCAAGATGGAGACAATGTGGGCAGGGGTAGAATCCCGAGGCCTGGCCACGATGCCTACCTCTCGCCCGTCACTGTGGTGGGTCCACACATGGTACCGGTCTTTTTTATTTTATCTTTATTTATTTACTTTTTTGTTGAGATCTAACAAGTTGTTGCTCAAAAAAGAAACAAACAAAATCATAGTTAATCCTACATTGTTTCCGCCACTCAAAAATTAAAAACAATCATTTACAGTCGTGGCCCGCAACAACTTTTGACTATTTTTTATTAATTAAACAGAAAAAGACAATCAGGACCACAGAAATAAAAGAAGCTATGTAAAAGTACACCTAAAAACGGACCATGAGGAAGATACCAAGAGGACCGGTTAACTAAACACCTTTTGCTTGTCAGGTTTGTCAAAAGCATGGTAACAGGAATGAAATATTCGAACATATCATATATCATCCATTTTCCTGAAGATTAAATGCTACATAAGAATATTCGCAGAAAGCTCACGACAGCGTAGCGTCCTTTGTCATGTTCAATGGGCTGTAGTCATACACCGTTAAAAGGCACAACAGTCCGGCTCATACTCACTCCCCATCATGTAATGAATATAATGCCCAAAAAGCCACATAATTGTATTGTTCTTCTTTCTGGGAAGGAAGGTTCAGTTGGGACGCAGAAGAATCTCAGTGGAGACTGGCACTTGCGTCGTCCTGGAAAGAAAGGCCATTTATCGGCAGAGCCAGTTCCAATATCTGTGTTCGCAGGCGACCAAGTGACGACATAATATATCCGTTTGATGGCAACGACTGCATCGGTCCGTCTGACTAAAGCCAGTGCGAAGCAGTCGAATGTTGATGGCGAGAAGGCTATGAACGGCTTGGTACCATGTGGACGCCACTTCCATCGGAAAAATAGGTAGGCTGACGTTGGACCAAAGAAACCTCACATCTGTCCCCGGCGATAGGAACAGCACAGAGAAATGGTTCAAATGGCTCTGAGCACTATGGGACTTAACATCTATGGTCATCAGTCCCCTAGAACTTAGAACTACTTAAACCTAACTAACCTAAGGACAGCACACAACACCCAGTCATCACGAGGCAGAGAAAGCACAGAGAAAGCGCGATTTGGAAAAGTCCAGAGACATAAAAGCATTTTTACAGAGAGATGCAGCTGGGAAAGAATAAAAAACTCCATTTAACTGACATCAATAAAAAAATTTCCGAATATGCCTTAATTTAATATTTATCTTACCAATGACTACTGGAGGGTTTAAGGTTGCACGTCGGAGAAAGGAAAAAAGGCGAGCTCGAGCTAAAAGTGACTGCGACGCGAAGACATGTTAAAACATTGCGTCGAAGCAGTAAAGCGCAAGCCTTGGCACGAACATCAGCGAGAACCAAACCTCCCATCAGCAGGGGTCTCGCCACAACCTCATAGCGCCCACGAGAAACAGATTTTCGCCAGATAAACTTGTTGTAACTTTCAGGACATCATCCCAGGAAGTGAAAAAAATGAGGACAATAAAACAGGCTTTTCTCAACACTTAGGCCTACGTTTCCTAGGTCCGAACCTTATGAAGTAACGAGACGGAGCGACGCTCAGTACAAGGATCGCTTCTTGAATCCTGTCCGTGACGAACTTCTAATTTAACGCAGTCATCTTCATCAATAATCAATAAAAAAAAACAAATATCAATGGTGGACGATCGCCAATGCCCATGGAATCTTAACCGAGCCAATACCTGCGAAGTAACCAAGACTTCCGGTCGTTAATCTGTGCTCCTCTAAGGGGATAAAATACTTCCTAAAAGTCCTTGAACACCGGTATGTCGTCAAGAGTACGAATAAGTCTCATAACGTCATCGGCATACTTGTGAATGATAAACCTTTCTCCCATTAACGACCAGCCACCCACTCGAGCTGTTATGGACCGCAGTAAGGGATCCAGAAATGGCACGAATAACGTCGTAGGTAGAAGATTTCCCTGTAGGATACGTCGACACACTTCTATGGTCGAATTAAGAGGACCATTAACGTCAACAGTACCCTCAACACCAGTAATTATAGAGGTGAACATTCGACGTGCAGCTTCATTAAAACAAACAGCCGTCAACTCGCAACAGGAAATTGTGACTTATCCAGTCAAGCGCCTGGTTAAACTCAATAAAATGTGAAGCTCCCGACATAGGAGCAGTGGAAGCATTCGAGATGAGATCGCGACACTCAGCAATGGAAGTCGGAGAGTGCGACACGGCTGGCAGTTTCGGTAACGCGCCATAATGTCTGCAAGCGCAAAACCAGCAAACAGCTATTTATCGCCTGCCCTACGATTTTATAATCAAAATTTAGTAGCGTTATCGGTCGGATCTGATCCACTGACAGACAATAAATCTTTCTGGGAATTAAAACAATTTTTACGATCTTACAGGATGGCGAGGTGTGTACCCTTGCACCATTTCATTCACCACAGACGTTACGATATCTTCTATCAGAGGCTAAAATCAAACTTACAATTCTTTGGGAAGTCCATCAAAATCCAGCGATCTGCGGAAGGGTGAGCGAACTATAATTTCAGATACCTCATCATGACAAAAAGCGCCAAAAACTCGTCATGGAGACCTTGCCTACCAACTCTATCAAGGAGGGAAGTAAAATCAGCAGAAGATACACCGCCTCATTCCATTCCAGTGTAAAGATGGGAAAAATACTGGGAAACTTCACGCCTTCTATCAGGTTGAGATGACCATTCAAGTCCATCTACAGAGCGAATGGTAGTGTCACACGTCTTTTGAGATCGATCTCGCTGCCGAATTAGATGATACCGAGACGCCAACTCATCCTGAAAAATCGAACGTGGCTGGCACCGCAAACGAACACCATCTACTTGAAAGACATCATGTTTACGCCAGTGACTGTTAAACTTTTTTATTTGCACTATTGCAATTACGGCCTGAGGCCATTATCAAGTGCAGATGTTTTGGCTTTAAGCCATGTCTGCTTTATACGAGCTGACACATTTATATGTCGTTGTCATTTGCTGTTATCCAAAGGTTCAAATGGCTCTAAGCACGGTCTGCTTTCGGCCGGTGAGCGGCGAGGACGTCTTGTTTACGTCCCGTCCGCAGAGTCGCGGTCCCGTCCGCAGAGTCGGAGCGCGCGTAGTTTGTTTACTTCCTCGCCGCAGCTAATACTCGCGTCCGTTGACACTGAGTCGCCATGGCTCATTCGTACAGAAAAGCTACCATCAAGATCAGCTTCCAGCCTGACTACGCACGACCACGAGCCTTTGAAGTCGAACGATTCATCCGTGACGAAGTTCAAATACCAACACAGCACATCATCGGTATCCACCTATCCATCACAAGTAGCGTCGTTTATGTCAAGATGGTCGATGAGGAGTTATGTCACGCAGTTGTGAACAGATGCGCGAACAAAAATGGTTCAAATGGCTCTGAGCACTATGGGACTCAACTTCTGAGGTCATTAGTTCCCTAGAACTTAGAACTAGTTAAACCTAACTAACCTAAGGACATCACAAACATCCATGCCCGAGGCAGGATTCGAACCTGCGACCGTAGCGGTCTTGCGGTTCCAGACTGCAGCGCCTTTAACCGCACGGCCACTTCGGCCGGCGATGCGCGAACACTCTCAAGTTCAAACACTCCGATGGTCACATCGGAGAGGTTACTGTTGACCATGCTGGACTAGGATTACGCACACTAAGAGTCTTCGAACTCCCTTTCGAAGTACCACCGGACGTCGTTATCTCAGCTTTCCGCCCTTATGGGACGGTAATTAGCTACGTGGCCGAAAAATGGAACACCTTCGAGACGTACCAAGTCCTCAACGGCGTCCGACAAGTGAAAATGGAATTAAAGAAACATGTGGCGTCCTACTTAGTCATAGGTGGCTGTCGAGCAGTAATAATGTACGACGGCCAACCTCGTACTTGTTCTGATTGCGGCCAGGAGGGTCATGTGCGCTCGACGTGTATTCAACGTCGGGTTACACAACTTCCATTGCATGACACGACACCACCTCCTACGCTCACGGCCCTGCCCCTCAATTACGCAGAGGTGACACGATCGACCGTCATGACAGACGACAACCCCCCCGGGAGACAGGAAGCGTTAGAATGCGCACCTGTCGCCAGTCCTGAATTGACCAACACCATTACGGTGTCTGCAGGGGTTGAAGAACGCCGCCCATCGACTCCACATGAAGATTCGGACGAGAGAATGGAACTCGACGCTAGGGTTGTACCGACCTCTGCCTTTCTACCTGAGGGGGATGCTATACGGGAACCACAAACTCTTTCGGACACAGAAACCCACGTCCGCAAACAAAGGTCACCGAGAAAACATAAAAAGCGACGTCACACACCCTCAGACGATTGCCTCCAGCGGACGTCTTCTCCAGTTGACGACCGGACGGCCGACGAAATGACGAGGAAAATGGATGACACGAGATCGC
Source organism: Schistocerca cancellata (assembly GCF_023864275.1). Taxonomy (NCBI): domain Eukaryota; kingdom Metazoa; phylum Arthropoda; class Insecta; order Orthoptera; family Acrididae; genus Schistocerca; species Schistocerca cancellata. Next base: position 607,769,168 of record NC_064628.1, read on the forward strand.
CCTCACCTGTCACCTGACAAACCCGATTCCGCTCTCTCGGACAAACGGATGGCCAGCACAGCGCCCGCCGTTGGTACACTACCGGAAACAACTGCGGATTCACTCTTAGTCACTCAGCCCACAAGTGTTCTACCGCAGCCACCGTTAACTTACGGACCTTGGGCGGATGACATTGAAGACGATTCTACGGCCGCTGTGGTGGATGAGGAGAGGGGTCTCTCCTCCCACACCTCGGCCCCTCCCGAGTAGCAACAGATGACGGCGCGGACGCGGCCAGCAGATCACAGGCCCCACCTTTTACGGCGACACTGACGGCGGCCCCCACCGCAGGAGACGATCTACAGACCTACCGCTTAACGACAATCAACATTAACACCATTCGGGTACGTACGAAGTTGTCGCTGCTCCAAGACATGCTCCATGCAGCAGACGTTGACATTATCTTTCTCCAAGAAGTCTTCGTCGCCGATTTCCCGGGTATGTATGGTTATAAGGCTCATGTGTCCCACGCCTCGCCAACTAACAGTGGAGTCGCCATTCTCCTCAGAGAGTGCCTGGAGGCGGACGAAGTCCGATATCTCCCCGACGCTAGAGGAATGGCCGTAACGGTGCAACGCGTCCGGTTTATCAATGTGTACGCCCCTTCCGTAACGAATCGCCGTCGTGACCGATCGCTCTTCTTCGCAGAAGGAATAGCACCGCTTTTTCAGGGCAAGCACGATGACTTGATATTAGGGGTCGATTTCAATTGAACCCAAGCACCTAAAGATCAGCTGCCACGCCATTCACCGTGCCCCGAACTTGGGACACTCATCGGCGATCTCCATCTGGTAGATACAGGGGAACATGTCCGAGGAAATAGAACGGGATACACCCATTTCACGAGTCACTCGTCTGGTCGCATCGATAGGATTTACGTCTCCCGTTCTCTCGAGGCAACGGTGAGTGACGCGGAGGTGTGGCCAGTAGCCTTTTCTGATCACGAGGCCTATATATATGTGACGTCACCCTTCGTCGCCAACGGGTGTGGCGCAGCCGACATCCCTGGAAATTAAACCTTGCTCATCTCGCTTCTCCGGATTGTCGACGCGCCATCGAAGACACGTAGAGTTTGTGCGTCACCGCCTCCCAACGTATCTTACGTCGATTAGTTGGTGGTTAACCTGCGCCAAGCCGGCCCTACGGCGAAACTTTATTACGTATGGTCGTGAGACTGCTGCTTGGAGGCGACAGATCCTTGATTTTTATTTCACCGTCCTTCGCGAATGTATCTCCTTGCCACCCACACCGGAACGACAGCTGACAGTTCAGTGTGCGAAAGCACAGATCGTAGCCCATATGCGCCGACACCTCGAAGGGACGATCGTCCGAGCGCGGACACAAGACAGACTCGCAACGGAACGACCCACCATGTACCATGTCATCCGAGAACGTACACTGCGAAGACGGGCGCTGATACATGCCATCACCACTGAGGACGGCCATCATCACACCACACAACGCGATATTGCTGCAGCCTTCTTCGACATTTACGCACGACTTTATTCTGCTCAATGTTCCGACCCGACGACGGTGACAGCAGTCTCACAACTGGTTTACGGCATTGTCCCACAGGATTTACAAACTGAATTATTGAACGACATTACGGAAGACGAAGTTATCGACGCCATCGGTAAAGGAGCGGTGAATAAGTCTCCTGGCCCCGACGGGCTCCCTGTGGAGTTTTATAGAACTTTCCAGTATTTACTGGCTCCCAAGTTAACAGACATCTGTCGGGAGCTTATGTCCCCCGCGGTTGCGCTCCCTGCGACCTTGGGTCAAATGGCTCTGAGCACTATGGGACTCAACATCTTAGGTCATAAGTCCCCTAGAACTTAGAACTACTTAAACCTAACTAACCTAAGGACATCACATACACCAATGCCCGAGGCAGGATTCGAACCTGCGACCGTAGCAGTCCCGCGGTTCCGGACTGCAGCGCCAGAACCGCTAGACCACCGCGGCCGGCCCTGCGACCTTCGTAGAAGGAATAATTATACCGGTTCACAAGCCTAAAGGTGGGGCTCGAATACAAGATTACCGCCCGCTAACAAAAAAAAAAAAAAAAAAAAAAAAAAAAAAAAAAAAAAAAAAAAAAAAAAAAAAAACTGCTCTGAGCAGTATGGGACTTAATTTCTGTGGTCATCAGTCCCCTAGAACTTAGAACTACTTAAACCTAACTAACCTAAGGACACCACACACATCCATGCCCGAGGCAGGATTCGAACCTGCGACCGGAGCGGTTACGCAGTTCCAGACTGAAGCGCCCAGACCGGCCCGCTAACACTCGTCAACTGCGACATGAAGATATTCACCAGACTATTAGCAAACCGTCTACGACCGACCCTGCCTTACGTCATCTCGCCAGATCAGACTTCCCTAGGGGGTATCAACAACATCCACACAGCACTGTGTCGATACCGTGGCTTAATAGCCCTAGCCAGGGCACGCCGCATCCCGGGAGCGCTGGCATCACTAGATTTTAGCCAAGCTTTTGATCGAGTGGATCACGCGTACCTAACGTCCGTTCTCCAGCACATGCAGTACCCAGAGCAATTCACAGACGTCGTCATGCGCCTCCTCCGAGGGGCACTTCCAAAGTGCTCTTTAACGGGCGTCTCTCGCAGTCCCTCCCGATTTTCCGCTCCGTGCGTCAAGGCTGCCCCTTGTCGACGTTACTATATGCTCTGGCACTGGAACCGCTCCTCTGTGGCCTCCGTCAACGCCTCACCGGTCTTACCCTACGTGTCGTCACATTTCGCTGTACAGTATATGCAGACGACCTGGTTCTCGTGTTCCGCAATCGCGACGATGTCAACAGAGCACTAGAATGGATTACCACGTACGGTGTGGCTTCCGGCAGCTGTCTCAACGTCGCCAAATCGGTCGCCATGGCCATAGGAGACGGGTTGACCCCAGCGTGTGTCGAACCCCTACAGCTTCGTGGCACTATCAAATGTCTCGGAATAGAGTTTCACGACGGCACCGCGGCTCTTAACTACCGCCGCTTATTACAACAAATTCGGGTCCAGATCTTCAACCTTCGTCTGCGGACCCTCGACATTCTCCAAAGGACACACTTCGTCAATGTTTACCTCGCATCGCGCCTTCCACACATAGCGCGTGTTCTCCCAATACCGTTACTGATGGCTCGACGTCTATTAGCGGCATTCGGAGCCTACGTCAGTACAGGCATGCTCCTCAAAGTCAGTTATGAGTCACTGACCCTTCCCCCAGAAAGGGGAGGTCTTGGTCTAGTCCATGTCCACGACAGAGCTGTGGCCCTGTATGTCAGATCACACATCTAGCTGTGGCGCCACCACCCGGAAAGTTTGACAGGTTTGCTGTTGGAGTCCTTAGCTCCGCCCTCCCTTATGTCCCCACTGACGACGCAAGACATACCCCCACCCTTCTACTACTTCAGGAACTTTTACATTGAACACAGCTATGTCCGTATCGCAGTACCACCGACGAAACATGCGTCGGCGTGGGATATACTATATCATGTCCTACAGCAGAGGCGCCCACCAAACATCGTGGAGGCCAAAAGCCCTCAGGTTAATTGGAAGGTGGTGTGGAAGACGATTCACGCGGTTCCACTGGACACAGCCGTCCGATCCACATGGTACAGCACAGTCAATGGTAAACAGATCACCCGATCACGCCTCCACAAGATAAACGTGGCGGAATCGCCTCTCTGCGTAGACTGCGGGATACCAGACACACGGACGAACACCGTCTCACATGTGGCGCGGCAGAAGACGTATGGTGCTTGGTGCGACAAATTTTGTCGTATTTTCTACGAGTGACTCCGGAACACATTACACCTCGGTTTCTACTATTTCCGGATCAACAGTATTTCCCACGCGCCAAGACCAACGCTGTCACGTGGATCCGTGCGCATGCCGTACACTACTTATTTCACGATGGACCTAAAGATGTATTAGACTTTTGGAACTACCTACAAGAACGACATTGCAAGATCGTACGGAACCCAAAATACAGACAGTATTTTTCTAATTACTTAGGGAGTGCCCTACGCGACCCTGCACGCATCTGGATAATCAACAGGTAGGAGAAGATACCCACTGAGTGAGCTGACATGACTAAGTTCGATTCTCGGTGGAACAACATGATATACGTGAAGACGTACCTGGATGATGAAGCGTAAGGAGAGTAGCGACACACCCTTCTGCATCCTGTAAGAGGCACTTTTTTTTCGTTTTTCCCCATATACATTATCTTGGTGTAGGAACGTGCCGAGATATTGTTTTCTTTTTCTCAGAGCACGATGCGGTGCTAGATACATTTATTTTTGTTGTGGTATAAAGTAAAACCACATTAAGAACGTATTAAAAACAGTAAATAAAACTACATAAATAAATAATAATTCCCACAAAAGGTTTCCCCTTCCCATCCCTGATTCCTTGACGGACGAGGGGGACTTTATTAAAAAAAAAATAACAAAAAAAAGCACTATGGGACTTAATATCTGAGGTCATCAGTCGCCTAGACTTAGGACTACTTAAACCTAACTAACCTAACGACATCACACACATCCGTGCCAGAGGCAGGAATCGAACCTGCGACCGTAGCAGCCGCTTGGTTCCGAACTGAAGCGCCTAGAACCGCTCGGTGACAACGGCCGGTCATTTGCTGTTATATACATTCGTAACGCTGCTAAGTAAATAACACCATCTAATTGTAGTCTTTCGACTTGCAAGAATTTTGCCTTCACGCTCTCAAAGGGACTTCTTGAGCACTATTATAAAAATAACGAAGGACAGCATAACAAAATCTCTAGTCCTCCTCATTTCAGCCGCTTTACAAGCCCTAAAACATATGAGTGCAGTGCGAAGCCGAGGTTCGCCAATGGCAACCCACCATTCCACAATGGAGGAATAACGCACTTTGGAACGGCTTGCCCCCCACACACGGCAGCGATGATATCATCCAGAGAGGGGTCCGCCAGATGTAAAATATTTAGCTTCCAAATTGGGCGATAAATACGAACCTGTCACGTGGTTAAGAGTCATTGAAACAGCACAGTGGTCAGCGAAGCTGGCAGGAATTACATCAACCGACAAAATTCAACTGCATATGGAGGCACACAAACAAAAACTATCCAGACGACTACTAAAAGTAACTGTAAAACACTGTATCCCGTAGAGTCAACAACTACTCCACCTTATCGTTAAGTTCACGACAAAAGTTATGATTCAGTCTGATCCACTGGACGTAGCTGAAATCTCCGCCACGAAAAGTTTTCGCGGATTTTGACAAATAAATGGCCTCTTCCTCATAAAATCGCGAGCCATCATATGTATGACCGTATTCAGAAGGAACATAAAGAAAAATTAAAGCGAGGTCATAAAAGCTAGACCCTATACCGCTGCCGTCGTCCCTCGTTTCGAAGTCCGTCGACGGAATACCGTTCCTTTAAAACACGGCCGTGCCAGTAGAACTTACGGTGCAACATTAAATGCACGTGGAAACAAAACACATCAAATAAGACTCCTTGCAAACACACATCAACATGGGAATCATAAATAAACTGTCTTAACGCAGCAAGCCGTAACGGAGAGCTTATCCTATTAATATTTAGGGTAAGAAACCTATACGCCCGCATTAGTTAGAAGTAGAAAAGAATTTCCACATCACGTCCGTCTCCCCACAACACCGGCAGACGATGGAGACGAAAGTACAATATTTGAATCCTCTCCACCGGAAGGTGCAGATTCAACGCATTGTTTTCTTCGGTGTGATGTTGTACGCTCAGGTTTGAAATGTTGTTTCACGCCACTCCGTGACTACATTACGTCTTGACACGGGAAGGTATGGGGCTGATCAAGGTCCGCTCCACTAAACAGAATGAAACACAACCGGGAACGATTAACATCATCATCAGATAAACAGTGATAGGCACTGGAAAGTCTGAAACTGTCTGGACTATCGGACTGCTTGGAAGCGAATCCGTAGTAACCCGTTGCTTCATCGTATCAGACTGAGGAAGGGATAGCACTGCAGAAGAACACTGTATAAGCAGAACTGCAAACAGCGTCTCCGTTAAATCTTCGAAGCCAAAGGGAACAGACATTCCTACTGGTGGATGAAAGGACGTAGACGCTATATTCATTTCAACATCAACAGAACCAACTACATCATCCTTAGTGAAACGAGAACAGCAGTTAATGTTAGTATTCCAAACATCACCGCTGGAAGAAGCTCCCTCCACCACTACCACCTTCTCGGAGAGGTGAAGTTGGGGAGGGTGACTTCGCAGTCCTCATCATCCTGAGAGCGATGGCGTTCAAACTGTGCTACCGGTGGCAGTACATTAACGGCAGCAGGGGCCACACCTGGACGTGCCGGTAACGGTTGAACGCCGTGAGGAGGGGGAGAGGGGGAGGGTGTGTGTGGCTATGCCTCCACAACGTCCTTTAACGCTGAAAAAGTACTGACAGCAGATTACGAACGACCTTTTTCATAGGACGACTTTAAAACCGTAACACGATGCGTACAATTGTATCTACCAAATGTAACCAAAGAGAGGAGCCGTCTACTTCCAACAGATCTTGAAATTTCGCGAAAAAAAGCATACAAATAAGAATCAAAATAAGCAGTATCTAACTGATCAGATGTAAGTCGAACAGTATCAACTAACCAGTCGTGAATTTCTAGAGAGCCTGGTTGAACACGACGTGCACTCTTGTCAAAACTGGAACGAACGGTACGTCACGTGGACGAGGAATATTCAGGAGAAACTCGAAAGACATCATGACGCGGGCAGAGAACGTCGCCGCCGGAGAACAAACCAACAACAAACTCTTCTAGCCAAGAGCAGTGCGGCACCGGCCGATACTCACACGAGACTAGGCACACGCACAAGTTTGACCACGCGGCGCTGCTGTACAGGCGGAAGTTGGAACAGGCTACTCGCTCGACGCGCAAGGCGGAACTGTTTAAATTCATATTAACGTAGGAGATACAACAAACAGGAGTACGTCGAAGGTGTAAAACGGGGAGAAACTATGTCATACTTTGGAAGGGGGAAGTTCTGTCTACGCGTACATCTACATACACATCTACATCTATACTCCACATGATAGAGGGTACATCCGCCTGTAGCCGTTTTTAGTGTTGCACCCCGTTCCGTTCACGTGTGCACGTATGGAGCGCGGGAAGAATGATTGTTTAAATGCCCCTGAGTGTGCTGTAATGTCCTCATGATACCTACGGCAACGATACGTAGGTGGGTGGCATTGTATTCCTGAGGAAAGTTCTTGGAACTTCATAAGTAGATTACATCCATCAACAATAGTCTGCCAGTTCGTCTTCTTCAGCGTCTCTGTGACACTCTCCCATTGATCAGACAAGCCTTTGACCATTCGTGCTGCCCTTCTCTGTACACGCCGAATATCACCTGTTAGTCCTACTTGGTACAGGTCTCACACACATGAGCAATAATCTAGAAAGTGTCGCACTAGTGATTTGCAAGCAGCCTCCTTTGTAGACTGAATGCATTTCCCGAGTATGCTACCAAAAAACGGAAGTCTACCACCTGCTTTAACCACGACTGAACCTATATGATCATTCTGTTTCACACTCCAACAACGTGATAGACCCAAGTATTTTTATGAGTTACATTGATTCCACCTGTGCCTCACTGCTACTACAGTCATAGAACACGACATTTTTCGTTTGTGAAATGCACAGATTTATATTTCTGTACAATTAAATGTAGTTGTTAATCTTTTCATCACTTTTAAATCTTATCAAGGTATGGATAAATATTTATAGAGCATTTTTCAGAGAGTACTTCATTATAGATGACCTTATCATCGGAAAAACGTATGAGGTTACTATTAATGTGCCGGTAGAGAGCTGATTTGTGTCAGGAGCGGTATTGTGCTGGACAACAACAACAACAACAACAAATATCTAATTTTGTCAACCACAACTTATTTATTAAAACAACTACGCAATTTATAACTGCACATTGCCAGTGGACGTCGCCCAAGTATGAATTTAAGCAAACAGTGAAGGTCAAAAGTATATAGTATGTTACGAAAAAATAAGGATGTCAGTTCCAAGGAAACCCACAAGGCTCAGTTTCTATGTTGAAGCCCCGTAACACAGTGGTTTGGTTAAATTATAAGGATAATTCAAAACAATTCCCGCCATGAAATCTATCTCCCTCCCAGATTAATGAAGATTTTACAACGTGTCATCAAACATAATCTGAGGTTTCTTCATTACACAAGACAAGCGTTTACAAGAGACTGACACACACAAAATAAGTCAGTTTACTTAGGTCTAGGGGACTTTAAATGTACTCGCTCAGTGTCCTCAAAAGTGGTTGAACAACAGTAATAGGCATACATCCTTTTATGTTCCCACTGAAGTAGGCAACTAAAATAAAAATAAATCCTCTTTGTCAGAACAGTTAGTGAATTATTCTTCCATGTAGCACACTCCACAGAGTTGACCAAAAACAAACACAGTGTCACCACAACTTAAAGAAATGAAAAGGCAAAATATTATTACTCAGGATGTAAGATACAAGTAAAAACCACATCAGAAAACGCTCGGAGCTGTATCCCCTCTAGAACAATTTTGTTTACACGTTATTCTGCGCCAACTAGTCTAGCAAGTTAAAGGACATGAAATAAGGCGATCTAATTTAATTTGTGTCAGTAAATAAAGTAATCTCTTTATATATGCACCTTTTACCAGAAGGAACTTTAGTCAAGCTGGTCACATGTGACCATGAAAATAATTTGACATGAAACGCTTCCTTTTCCGCGCAACTAGTAGTTACAAGGAAAGCAGCAGTTAACTAAACCACATAAATGCTCTAACTAAAAAAAGTTTTGCATCACCTCGGTTCCGAGAGTTCCGGAACCTGTACAGACAATTGAAATAGAGATCAACATAACCATCATTTCCGCTCTGTTTTTTTTTTTTTTTTCTTTCTCGTCAAAAGCACACATTGCATGTTATACCACCATGCAGCGAGACCTTCAAAGGTCACCACCAGACTGCTGTACACTCTGCTACCTCTAATACCCAGTAGCACGTTCTATGGCATTGATACATGCCTGGATTCGTCGTGGCATACTATCCACAAGTTCATCAAGGTACTGTTGGGCCAGATTGTCCCACTTCTCAACTGCAATTCGGCTTAGATCCCTCAGAGTGGTTGGTGAGTCACGTCGTCCGTGAACACCCTTTTCAATCCATTCGAGGCATGTTCGATGGGGTTCACGTCTGGAGAAAATGCTGGCCACTCTGGTCGAGCGATGTCGTTATCCTGAAGTAAGTCATTCACAAGATGTGACGATGGGTGGGCAAGTTGTCGTCCATGAAGACGAATGCCTCGCCAATATGCTATCGATATGGTTGCACTGTCGATCGGAGGATGGCATTCACGTACCGTACAGCCGTTAAGGCGCCTTCCATGACCACCATCAGCGTACGTCGGCCCCACATAATGCCACCCCAAAGAGCAGGGAACCTCCACCTTGCTGCACTCGCTGGACAGTGTGTCTAAAGCTTTCAGCCTGACCGGGTTGCCTCCAAACACGTCTCTGACGATTATCTGGCTGAAGGAATCTGCAACATTCATCGGTAAAGAGAACGTGATGCCAATCCTGAGCGATCCATACGGTATGTTGTTGGGCCCATCTGTACCGCGCTGCATGGTGTCGTGGTTGCAAAGACGGATGTCGTCATGGACGTCAGGAGGGAAGCTGCGCATCATGCAGCCTATTGCGCACAGTTTGAGTCGTAACACGACGTCCTGTGGCTGCACGAAAAGCATTATTAAACATGGTGGCGTTGCTGTCAGGGTTCCTCCGAGGAATATTCCGTAGGCAGCGGTCATCCACTGCAGTAGTAGCCCTTTGGCGGCCTGAGCGAGGCATGTCACCGACAGTTCCTGTCTCTTTGTATCTCCCACATGTCCGAACAACCTCTCTTTGGTTTACTCCGAGACGCATGGACACTTTGCCTGTTGAGAGCCCTTCCTGGCACAAAGTAACAATGCGGACGTGATCGAACCACGGTTTTGATCGTCTAAGCATGGTTGAACAACAAACAACACGAGCCGTGTACCTCCTTCCTGGTGGAATGACTGGAACTGATCGGCTATCGGACTCCCTCCGTCTAATAGGCTCTGCTCATGCATGGATATTTACATCTTTGGGCGGGTTTAGTGACATCTCTGAACAGTCAGAGGGACTGTGTCTGTGATACAATATCCACAGTCAACGTCTATCTTCAGGAGTTCTGGGAACCGGGGTGATGCAAATCTTTTTTCGATGTGTGTATTTAACAGAAGTTTTGCCTTTTTAAACATGGGCAGAGGAGCGTCCAACAGTAAACAGCATTCCAGAGGTTTCAAACAGCATAAAGTCAACACCAGGCCAGATGGCTGTAGGAGTCTTATGAGCAATGCAATGCAACTGTGACGGACAAAATTAAAAAAATTATCGGACTTTCTCAAAAGCAATTTCACTAGGTTCAAAAATGGCTCTGAGCACTATGGGACTCAACTGCTGTGGTCATAAGTCCCCTAGAACTTAGAACTACTGAAACCTAACTAAGGACATCACACACATCCATGCCCGAGGCAGGATTCGAACCTGCGACCGTAGCGGTCGTGCGGTTCCAGACTGTAGCGCCTTTAACCGCTCGGCCACTCCGGCCGGCATTTCACTAGGTGCGTGACTAAATTAAGGCGTGCTGGCCAACAAATGTAATTAAAGGAAAGGTAATGTACCCAGATACTGTGATCTGTGATTACGGTTTAAAATCGGAATCAATGACGCTAGGTCGATAGTGTTACACAGAACAGTACAATTCTGAACTTTGACCAACTCCTCTTCAGAACAAGTTAAGATCTTGATCATAACAAGTGGCTTAGGCCTGAAACACATGTGTATATGCATAAAATTTATGAAGCAGTACAATCATTGCCTGGAAGGGTTGGAATTAGTAGACCCCAACAAACAAGAAATAGCAGCGAGCGACTCAGTAGTTTGCTCAAAACAGCAATTATTCACATACAAGAGCCCATCAATTACGCACGTCATAACCTATCAATAATCAGAGACTATGTCTCTAACGCAAACACGGCGTATTAGTACACATATATCACAACTGAACATATCTGAAGTATAAACAGAACAGCAATTATGCTTTTCTGAATTTAGACCTCTAGCCAAAAAACGATGCGTCAGTACACGTTAAATAAGAGTAGCAGCTGGCACAAGTCTGCTGCCACGGCCCACAGACTGAGCACGCTAAAATGTATTCAAAGTATCACCGTCGCGTGAAAGAGACGACAGCGTAAATACCAAACTGGCAAGAAAAAAAAAATGTAAAAGATCCCCAGGCACAAGCATATGCAATATTGCAGAGAACGTAAACTGCACAAACACATAGAATGAATCAGAATGCGTTGTGTGACTCCCAGGCAAAACCAGTACTTCGCTAGACACATTCAGTTTTATCGTTAGAAAAATCGCAATATATGCATTCCAAACGGTGTTTCTTCCTCCACGGCCTGATGCATTAATCACAGAGATCCACCGGATGCTCATGGCCCAAGCCACATCAGAGCATAACCGCCCCATACACAGCAATGATTGTCCCCACTCAGTGTCGATACGTCACTCGGTCCACGTAACTCTTCTCCTGTCAGACGGTAAACAACTTCCCTTCAAAGCGGCCTGCGCACCTTTAAATAGACTCTACTCGGGTATTCACTGCCCTCTCGCGGAGCTAGGGCTGCCTCGACCCCACTGTAAATAAAGCTATCGACGTGTACTAGAGCGAAGGAAACAGAACACACGTACAGCCTCCTAATTAATATTGCCCTAAAATTGAGGGTACCAAAGCAGAAGCAGAAATGCTTAATTCAGTTCAAATGGTTCAGATGGCTCTAAGCACTATGGGACTTAACATCTGAAGTCATCAATCGCCTCGACTTAGAACTACTTAAACCTAGCTAACCTAAGGACATCACACACACAAACATGCCCTGGGTAGGATTCAAACCTGCGATCGTAGCAGCAGTGCGATTCCGCACTGAAGCGCCTAGAACCGCTCCGTCACAGCGTCACTTAATTCCGTTTCCAAATGTTTCAAGGAAAACCTAGGGGAGCTGCGCTAATTCAATCCTCGTAAAACTCAAGAAGCCCTAATGGAATGCCTATCAGATCAATACTAAATTTGCGTCTGAGTTAGATCCTCTTTCAACTCTAATCTATCGCAGATCCCTCTAACAAAAGTCAGTGCCCAGTTAATAGAAGACTGCATAGGCCACATCCATTTACAAGAAGTGTGGAAGAAGCGGTCCACAAAACTACGGTGCAATATCCTTGACATCCACTTGTTACAGAACCTTAGAACACATTCTAAGGTAAACATAATTAGGTATCTCGAAACGAATGTACTTCTTCATGATAACCAACATGGATTCCGAAAAATCATGTGGAACCCAATTCTCAAATTACTCAGAAGACATACTGAAAGAACTGAATCGAGGCGGTCAGATATATGCAATATTTCCTGATTTCCGAAAAGCGTTTGACAGTACAACAACCACGCTTATTATGAAAGGACGATTGAATGGGGTTCCAAGCGAAATTTCTCACTGGGCTGAGAATTTTTTTCGTTTGGAGGACGCAGCAAGTCATCTTGGATGGTGAGTCATCGACGGATGTAGATGTTTCTGTGGGTGTGCCCCAGGGAATTTTGCTGTTAATGTCGTAACGTTAATTAATTGTGCAGTGCGCGTGTTTTGTTTTCTTGGCGGCACTAAGCATCGATAGCTCACGCGCACTGCTTAGTTGCCCAGGGGTCGATGCAGCCCTAGCCCCGCGAGAGGGCAGCGGAGGCCCAAGCGCAGTTTATTTAGGGCCCCGCGCAGGACGCCTAAAAGGGGAGTTGGTTACCGCCTGACGAAAGAAGAGTTCCGTGGTCCGAGTGATGTATCGACGAGTGGGGCCTATCATTCCCGTGTACGTAGTGGCCCCGCTCTGAGGTGTCTGGGACAGTCGGCGCCTTGTGGAGCTGTGTGGTTAATACATCAGGGCGTGGACGGAAGGAAGGTCGTTTGGACTGCCATATATCGCGATTCTTATAACGGTGAAACTCAGTTTCTCCAGCGAAGTACTGGTTTCACATGAGAGTAACACCATGCACTCTGGTTCCACCTGCGTACGAGGTGCATTCAAGTTCTAAGGCCTCCGATTTTTTTTCTAATTAACTACTCACCCGAAATCGATGAAACTGGCGTTACTTCTCGACGTAATCGCCCTGCATACGTACACATTTTTCACAACGCTGACGCCATGATTCCATGGCAGCGGCGAAGGCTTCTTTAGGAGTGTGTTTCGACCACTGGAAAATCGCTGAGGCAATAGCAGCACGGATGGTGAATGTGCGGCCACAGAGAGTGTCTTTCATTGTTGGAAAACGAAAAAAGTCACTAGGAGCCAGGTCAGGTGAGTAGGGAGCATGAGGAATCACTTCAAAGTTGTTATCACGAAGAAACTGTTGCGTAACGTTAGCTCGATGTGCGGGTGCGTAGTCTTGGTGAAACAGCACACGCGCAGCCCTTCCCGGACGATTTTGTTGCAGTGCAGGAAGGAATTTGTTCTTTAAAACATCTTCGTACGATGCACCTGTTACCGTAGTGCCCTTTGGAACGCAATGGGTAAGGATTACGCCCACGCTGTCCCAGAACATGGACACTATCATTTTTTCAGCACTGGCGGTTACCCGAAATTTTTTTGGTGGCGTTGAATCTGTGTGCTTCCATTGAGCTGACTGGCGCTTTGTTTCTGGATTGAAAAATGGCATCCACGTCTCATCCATTGTCACAACCGACGAAAAGAAAGTCCCATTCATGCTGTCGTTGCGCGTCAACATTGCTTGGCAACATGCCACACGGGCAGCCATGTGGTCGTCCGTCAGCATTCGTGGCACTCACCTGGATGACACTTTTCGCATTTTTAGGTCGTCATGCAGGATTGTGTGCACAGAACCCACAGAAATGCCAACTCTGCAGGCGATCTGTTCGACAGTCATTCGGCGATCCCCCAAAACAATTCTCTCCACTTTCTCGATCATGTCGTCAGACCGGCTTGTGCGAGCCTGAGGTTGTTTCGGTTTGTTGTCACACGATGTTCTGCCTTCATTAAACTGTCGCACCCACGAACGCACTTTCGACACATCCATAACTCCATCACCACATGTCTCCTTCAACTGTCGATGAATTTCAATTGGTTTCACACCTCGCAAATTCAGAAAACGAATGATTGCACGCTGTTCAAGTAAGGAAAACGTCGCCATTTTAAGTATTTAAACAGTTCTCATTCTCGCCGCTGGCGGTGAAATTCCGTCTGCCGTACGGTGCTGCCATCTCTGGGACGTATTGACAATGAACGCGGCCTCATTTTAAAACAATGCGCATGTTTCTATCCCTTTCCAGTCTGGAGAAAAAAAAATCGGAGGCCTTAGAACTTGAATGCACCTCGTATTTCTTCAATTAATGTTCTCTGTAATACGGCAGGAACTTGTACCTGGGGATTTTCTCTTGCCGGTTTGTTATTTACGCTGTTACCTCTTGAACGCGACAGTGATAATTTGAAAACAGCTTTTGAAGGGCAGGTCTGTGGGCCGTGGCACGCAAGTGCACATTGACGCCTAGTAACACACTACTAGTTCTCAATGTGGACTTGCTTCTTAACGAAAATTATAGTACACAGTTATTATTGTGAGAATTTTTTTACGTGCCATGGTGGGCTTAAATAGCAAATTACTTTCGTTCAGATTATGGTATAACTTTCCTGCCGTTCATGCCATTTAAACTTGATAATTGTCATTGACCGAAACTAGTAGCGAATTGTGCAAAATAAATTACAGCCGAGAGTATCACCATGAATTTTAAAATTTAAACTTACTTCCATCGCTCCAGAACATGCGCGACCACTGTTGAGGTGTCCAGTCCTTACGTGCTCTGACAAACTCAAGTCGGGATTTCCTACTCTTCGCCAATATGAATGGCTTTTTGCCTGGGCGCCAGCCATGAAGATTGAACTCTCCGAGAATCTGTATTAGGGTACTGTTCGAGCCGGCCGCGGTGGTCTAGTGGTTCTAGGCGCTCAGTCCGGAACCGCGCGACTGCTACGGTCGCCTCACACACATCCTGCCTCGGGCATGGATGTGTGTGATGTCCTTAGGTTAGTTAGGTTTAAGTAGCTCTAAGTTCTAGGGGACTGATGACCACAGATGTTTAGTCCCATAGTGCTCAGAGTCATTTTGAACCATTTTGGTACTGTTCGATATTTGAGTAATTCACACAACTCTCTGTTTATGTCAACAGCTGCCTCCTTTGGGTCGCTCTTTGTCATCCTCCTTATGAGATTCTTCGTTCCGCGTCTCTCTGAGTCGACCTGTGGTCCCCGTTATTAGTATCTTCTTATTCCAAACACTCATAAACTAAAATTCCGAGCAACATGCCTCGCTGTAGGACATCGGTTACCGCATTTTTCAGGTCTGCTGAATACACTTTCATCCTCGGCTTGTTGCGAACTGCTTGAAAACGAAACAAATGCGAATGTAAACCAAAGGTATTGGACCTAATGCTGGCGTAGCAATTTGTTTTCCGACAATAAACCGCAGTGTCAAAGCATTTTCTGACGAGTCACAACAACATTGTCAGTATTGTACTTACCGCCACTGCTCTGAATCCTAATGCATGTGTTTACATGGACGTGTGCCTCTGCACTGTGAGCCGAGACGGACTGGCTAGGGGGGGGGGGGGGGGAAGAGCAAGACGCACACCATAGCGACGGAAATTTGTCTGTCAGAATCTTTATTCTCGTTTTAAATGAATAGTATTACGCTATTAGTTACGAGTATTTAATATTGATCTACTATAGCTAAGCAATCAAATTAGATTTCTTTGAGAGATCGTTTCAATTCCGTGTACTATTTCACTGTGGATTTGGAGCTGATATTGGTTAGACTCTGTGTCATTAGCCCTTCCAGTTAAAGTGATTTTCGGAACCTCTGTTTGGAGCAGCAGTTACAACAATGGGTTTGTTTAATTTGTGAGCCTTATCAGACGAAATAAGTAAGGGTGTTTAAAATTTTACACTTTTTTTGCTAGATTGTACGGTTCTATTTTAAGTGCCTGAGTGGGTTGTTTTAAGAGTTTTTAATATTCAAAGAAGAATCCTGTTATTGGCGAAAACTTTTAAAGATCAATGTTTGTTAGTGTAAGCACATTGGTAAAAGAAATGATATGTTTCATAGTTAGCCACCTTTCCACACCATAATTCTGCATTCAAGTCTGACCCGCTTAAAGGCGTCACCCTCCAATATCCCGTTTCTGTCAAAGGGGGGTTCCAACCTCTTTGTAGGGCGTGATTTACCTTCCGTACATGGAATACATTGGTAGTTTGTTCTGTCATTAAGTTGGAAGAGTGCGTAAGAAGAGAGTGTATAATCTTTGTGACATTGTGATACTTGCTGTCTTGCTGCGTATTTGCAGATCCACCTGATTACGGAAAAAAGATGTGTCGTGGGTCTGAAGTATTTTAGCAAGGCCTGTTTACAGTACGAACATTCTCCGATGTAGTCACGGCGGCCCAGTTTTGTCAGCGCCTGAGAAACCTAACGGGTAAATAACCACCAGCTGGTGGGGTGAGTACCGCTTGTGCTGCACGCGTTTCTCTGCTTGTCACAGTTCACGAAGCTATTGCGCTTGTGGAAGACATCTCGCCCTCATGCGCTCATGTGACGCGATTGCGAACTATGCTGGATCAGCTTGCGAGTATGGTTAATGATTTACACTCTGTTAATGAAGATTCTAAGTAAACAGAGTCTATTTCTAGTTTACAATACGAGGTACCAACTGTGCAACAAAAATTGTCTTTTGTTAGTACCACTGAAGAAGGTGACGTAGCTCAAAGTCAGGGGCCTAGTGAAGTTGTAGAAGGTGATAGGAAAGGGGAGTTGTAGAATCAGATTGTCAAATTACCAAACCTACTTTTTTCCTATCTTACAAAACATTCGCTTTTTGACTCTCAGTAGTATACACGGTATTACCGAAATGTTGTGGTCAACCTGAAAGCAACAATAATAGGTTCTGAATTTGTCTCATGGAAAGGTATTTCAAGTAATTTATCCGCATGCTGGCAGTCGTTTCCGTAGATTAATAACTGAAGTAACGCAGACATGGGGCACTTGGGAGCACGTAAAAGTAAGATAAAAATCAAACAAAACATAACATGGGAAGGCATCGTCACAGAAATTCAAGCTCAGTGCCATGAGAGCAAATTAGAAAACCTGACGTAGGGTCTAAGAAAGGCCTGTTGCGTTCTTCAAGCGAGTTTTACCTAATTATTTATTATTTATCCATTTCTTTTTTTTTCTTATGCCAAGCAAAGGTACTACAGCTGAGTATAGCATTCGGAATCCGGCGGTTATTTTGTCGAGTCTGGGACTCCCCAAGCAGCTTGTCAGTGATAATGCTTCCTCATTCACTTGTCAGGTATTTAGAGAGTTTTGTTTCAACTTGGGGATTAGGCATGTCACTACTTCATCTTATTATTCCCAAACCTCATATTCCAAAGCATCAACCGCAATTTAAAGACAGCGCTAATTATTTACCATTCTGGGGCACTGGAAAGGTGGGACAATTCTTTGGGTAGGCACGTTTACCCTTTAGTACTGACCAGCATGAGACCAGTCGATGACACCTGCTAAGATAATGCTGACTTATGAAGTTAACTGGCTTTTGAGTAATTTGTGGTCGATTAATGCCCAGATGAAAATTCTCATAGCTCATAAGCGCCAAACTTGTAGGTAGAACCAGGGGAGACATGAGGCGCTGGTGGACTTGGTAGATGTGGTATGTATTATAAACGTATAAACGTCTGGGACCAGGGTAAGGCTACGGAAGGGGTAACAGAGAAAATCCTTCTGCACTTTGTGGGACCTTGTATACCCAGTCAGCTTCCTCACAGAAGATATGCAGACACGAAACAAAAATAGGGTAAATGTAAGTCAAATACGAAAGGAAGCGGGTCGATGAAAGCGTCTAGTAGTGGCACTCTTGTTGTGCAGTTCCCCACTAATAAGGCTTAAAGGTAGGAGGTTGATACGCCCATACCGATTTTGCTGCTATCGTATCATAGGTACAAAGAGTGTGCGGTCGACCGAGAGGAGCGTCGGGCTTTTAATCAGCGCGAATCCCTAAGTCGTGATGACTCTTCGAGGTCTCGGAGTGAAGGAGAGAGGCCGGTGATTGAAAACAGTGTCGACGAGAACAACCATGGCAATTGTAAAGAAGACGCTTGTACAGCTTGAGGGCAGCAGAGTACACTCGACCGAGGGGACAGCCAGTTGAAACGTTGCTGTCTGGCGGAGGTACAGCGCGAGCTGCTGTGACTGAGTTGGCGACAACTGCCTTCTCAGATGAGTGGGAGAGCCGTTTAAATTGTGGTAGATTTCGACTGTTGAACTGCAGGACAATTTGACAGAATTCTGTGGTGGCCTGCTGAGTAGGTGAAACTTGTTCTTTAAATTTCACGGTATTATTTAAGACCATTGGGTTAATATGTGCCACGTCGCCAGCTTGAGAATTCCAGTTAACGAAAGACGTTGTTCACATCTCATCCCAAAGTGACGTTGTACAGGGCTGTGTTCATATTAGAAAGTTTGTATGCCTAGAAGCTGGCCCCACAGTGGTCGGAGGCTCCTCCATTAGCATATTACTAGTTGGACTTTTCTCTGTTCTAGAAATTTATATATCGTTGTTGATGTAACACTGGTCGTAGCTGGAAACTGAAAAAGTGGGCTGGGTTTGGGTCCTGTGGTAGTTTGGTAGTGTGCAACGCACTGGCAGTGAAGCAGTGGCCGTGTTTATTCAGTTCCAGCACAGCTCCAGAACACTACCGTACATTTGGTAGGCCCAGTAGAGTAAAGAAGTTAATTCTGTTTGTTAGGGTCAAATTCTTCAGGTTTAAGTGATTCGTTATGTCATGTCCGCCCCCGGTAGCTGAGTGGTCAGCGCGACAGAATGTCAATCCTAAGGGCCTGGATTCAATTCCCGGCTGGGTCGGAGATTTTCTCCTGTAGGGGACTGGGTGTTGTGTTGTCCTAATCATCATCATTTCATCCCCATCGACGCACAAGTCGCCGAAGTGGCGTCAAATCGAAAGACTTGCACCCGGTGAACGGTCTACCCGACGGGAGGCCCTACTCATACGGCATTTATATTTTTTATGATGTCATGAAATTTTCTTCCATAGTTAGTTGCGAGGAAAGTTTGACAACCTTAGTTTCTGAATTGTACCATGCTTGCAACTTGGAAGTAACTGAAGATGTTGTGCCGGCCGCTGTGGCCGAGCGGTTCTGGGAGCTTCAGTTCGGAAACGCGCTGCTGCTACGGTCGCAGGTTCGAATCCTGCCTCGGGCATGTATGTGTGTGATGTCCTTAGGTTAGTTAGGTTTAAGTAGTTCTACGTCTATGCGACTGGTGACCTCAGGTGTTAAGTCCCTCAGTCCTTAGAGCCATTTGAACCGATCTTTGAAGGTGTTGTCGGTAGAGATGTTTATGGATAGCATTGGTCTGCTTGCCAATGGGTCTCGCAAATCCACGGTGCCTGAGTTGTACGATATTGGTGCTATCTACTAAGGGGATTGGTTTTGCTCTACTACTTTCAAGAAAATTCTGGAAGACAGATTTCAGGGTAGTGAGATACCTGCCAATTGCAAATTAAATCAAAGAACTGGGTGTCTTCATCTTTAGTGGGTATATATCTGTGTGTGTGTGCGTGCGTGAGTGTGTGTGTGTGTGTGTGTGTGTGTGTGTGTTGTGTTAAATGAATAGTTTTAAATATGCTATTAGTTACGTGTATTTAAAATTGTAGTACTACAGTTGAGCAATCAAATTAGATTACCATGAGAGCTCATTTTATTCCCCTGTTAAATTTCATTGTGAATTTGGTGACTAGAGCTGATATTGGTTATAGAGTCAGTGTCTTTAGTCCTAGTTAAACTGATGTCTGGAAGTCCTATTTCGGGCAGAAATTACAACACTCGTTTGTTTAATATATTACTGAAATTTATGAGACTTATCTCATGAACTAAGTAAGGGTATTTAAAATTTTAATTATTAACACTGTTTTGTAAGATTTCAACTCACGATAACCCAGTGGGTTGTTTGAGATTTTTAAGATTTAGAAGATTTATGTTGTTGAAAATTTTGAAAGATAAATGTACGCCTGTGTAATCATATCAGTAAAATAAATGATAAGGTACATAATTAGCTGCCTTTCCACAGCAGAATCCTGCATTCAAGTCTGACTCGCTCAAAGGGTCATCCTCCCATATCCTTTTCTTGTCAAAGTGTGCGCTTACCTATTATGCAGTAGTCTTTGTTTTTTTTAAGTTACTTTACACTGACTGCATACTGAGGTTCCCTTCCTTAATGATTTGCTATACTGGGTACATATTATCCAGTGCATCATCACCTGGCTCCTCTACGTCCTCCTATTTTGTACGGTAAGTTTCAAGTTCCTCATTCACACGCAGCATTACTGGATTTTTATTTAGTTTACTGAACACATATATCTTTCTACTTTTTGTAGTTGCACCTTGCTTTGGTAATCATTGTTGCCCCAACTGTGTCTTGATCATTGGTACTAGTTTCTAAGTGGACTTCCTCAAAGAAGTCGGGTCTGTTTGTTACCATTAGGTTCAAATAGAACAAATGGCTCTGAGCACTGTGGGACTTAACATCTGACGTCATCGGTCCCTTAGACTTAGAACTACTTAAACCTAACTAACCTAAGGACATCGCACACATCCATGCCTGAGGCAGGATGCGAACCTGGGACCGTAGCAGCAGCGCGGTTCCGGACTGAAGCGCCTAGAACCGCTCACCCACAACAGCACCATTAGGTCTAATGTATTTCCACCATGAGTACGTTTCCGAACCATCTGTTCCACGTAGTTTTCAGATAAGGCATTTATTAATGTTTCACAGAATGGCTTTTCATGCCTTGCATTAAAAAACTGTCACTATCCCATTTCATTATTGTGTGATTAAAGTCTCCTCAGATGATTACAGTACGATTCAGGTACTGAAGCACAAGCGAACTGAGGCTTTCTTTAAACTTTTCTGTTCCAATAGGAGATGAGTCTGATGATCGGTATAAGGAACCAATTACAATTTTATACACACTCTTGATACCGATTGTTGCTCAGACAATACCGCAAGCTACTTTGAATTCTATCTTGGAGGACTTCCAAATATACACTTAAATTTACCTTAAAAATGTCCCTGCTCTCTTCTTCGGGTTTCAGCCAGCTAATTTATCTATATTGTCTGAGCTTCACTGCCTTTCAGGAGCGCTTGAGACTCTTTTGGTGGATTTCAATTCGATACACACTTAATTTTCACCAAAAGTCTCACTGCTATCTTCTTCCCGTTTCGACCACATAATTGTACCCGACATTGCGTGCTGCTTTTAAGGAACGCTTCAAACTCAGCGTGATTTTCGACTTCTTCACCACTTAACTGCTAGGAGAGGCTTCCCTTTAGACTTTACACTTGGATCTTCTACAGCTGACCTTGTCTGGACTGGATGGAGAGTCGCCTAATCTAAAAAAAAAAAAAAAAAAAAAAAACTTCGTGTGCACTCCACACATATTCAGCTACTTAGGTAGTAGCCTCTTAAGTGTAGTGCTCACCTAACCCATTTACGGCGACCCTGCGGTTTTGAGCCCCATTACGCAGGTCCAAGAAGTCATGCCTGGCTAGTCACATAACCTTCGAAATATCTGGCTTAGTCCTTTGGCTCGACTCAGAACAACGGGGCCATGATCAGTTCTGGAGACAGAGCTGCACATTGTGAGCCTCACTGAAACTCCGTACACCAAGCCGCTCTTCTCAACCTCCTCTGCCAGTCGCTGGAATGATCCAAACATGTCCTTGAAGCCTAGATGACTGACACTGTTGTTCCAGCGTGCACCACAGTTTGTAGCTAGTTGCCGAAATAACCTCTTCAATATCTTGAATGATGCACCCAGGCTCACACAATAAGTGCACCTGGTATTCCTTTCTGCCCCTTGCTGTCATTTTCCTAAAGCGTACTATTATTCGCCGTTCGTTGAACTGTCGATGATTAACACATCCCTATCTTTTGCTTTTGCTTCCTCTTGAGACGGTACAGAGCACGTTTCCCTAAAAGATGAAGTGAGTCCGTGTGGCACAGTTTCAGTTTCATTGAAAGACAGCACTTCGAACCTGTTGGTTAGGAGGACCGGTGCGACAACCTGAGACCTCTGGTCCCTGTCTAACCTGTAAAGGACACCAAGACCTCCCACTGACAGGCTAACGACAGTCAATGGACAAGTAATGACAGATCTCATACTTCACACAGAGGAGGCAGGATCCATAGGAGAGGATAGTTCTCGAAGTACCTTCGGTACTTCTGGTACACGACTCGGAAGCTTTCCCGACACAGGCCGGCCGCGGTGGTCTCGCGGTTCTAGGCGTTCAGTCAGGAACCGTGCGACTGCTACGGTCGCAGGTTCGAATCCTGCCTCGAGCATGGATGTGTGTGATGTCCTTAGGTTAGTTAGGTTTAAGTAGTTCTAAGTTCTAGGGGACTGATGACCTAAAATGTTAAGTCCCATAGTGCTCAGAACCATTTGAATTTTTTCCCGACACACCCATACGCAGCAACTGCTAATTGTTTGACACTTGTCAGGGTTTCAGAACAGCATTCACAGTAGGGCTGCATTATGGTTGGTGCAATACAGGTATCTTACAGAACACTGAATAAATACTGTAGCTTTAAGCTAAGCTAGATGGTTATGTTTTAATCTGTTGAACTAAAAATATTACGAATTTACATCAAGAAGAGAAGCATTTAGCAAGCAACGCTAGATTCCTATTAAAGCAACAGAAGAACCTGTGGTGCATATCAACTAACAAACGTACGTTTCTGAGAATTTTCGAAGGTTGTCATTGTCGTGTACACAAGCTATGTCATAGTAAATAAGCGTCGTGTTTTAGTTTCCCAAAATTTTTTGAGACCGTAATCGGAAAGAAACTCGAAAATAGCCTTAATTTATGATAAAGATTATATAAAATCCTCTTGAAAGGGAAAATTAACACGGTATCTTAATTACAAAATATGGTACAGTAACTAAACGACAAACGCCGAGTTACTACGAAATAGCTTGTGCACACGTCAATGACAACGTCCGAAAGTTTTCAGAAACCTACGTTCGTTCGCGTTGATATGCGCTGAAATTGGGTGTTAACTATTCTTTGAAAATAACTCACAAGTGCTGATTTTCTGCGAAATAAATTATCCACAATTTTCATAACTTAAGAAAACTTTCAAAAATATTCTTTTTCAGGCATCCGAAAATTCACATATAAACGATTTTTTTTAACAATGATAGTTCTGCTGCTCTCAAAGATATCTAAACGTGTACAATTTAAATTTTGGACTACAACTGACGGCAATATTACCGTTAGAAAATTCACTATATATCACGATACACAAGAAAAACCGACACAATCAATGAAAGATAATGCGGAAGCGAGACGAAAAGTAAACTGTTAGAATCTAGAATTTCGAATCGGCAAACGAATTTGCCACACGCCGCCTCACAGAAAGAACATTTCGGAAGCCAGCTTTTATACGTAAATAAGTGTGCGAATAGCCTGGATATTTTAGTTAGCTGATTCCGTGACAACTTCAACATTGGTGCGCCGAAGATAGACACCGCGAAAATTGAGGAACAGCAACCAATCACGGCTTCTGCTTTGAGCAGTTAACGATGCAAAGTTCATGCGGAATAAATAGGTGAACATGTAATTCTGAGAGACCTGGCGGAGCACTGAATGATATGAGCTCAAACAAGTCAAAGGGAGTAATATCTAGGGAGTAATGAAATCTGAAGATTTGTGGATACTAGGTTATATGAGTTGGTTCCTATAAAAGAGTGACTAACATCATATTTCCAGAAACGTGTTATCATCATATTACCAATGCGGAACGTGCAAAAAAATATAGAAACTGTCCGACGAATTGTACGGAAGATCAGACTCGTTAACCTGCCGGCCAGAATAATATAAGAAAGAAATAAAAAAAATTGAAGGTGTACTCTTGTATGTAGATACTCGTGTATTCAGGAAAATAAAATTTGCCAGTGAAGCAATCTAGGCTAACAACATATTGCACCATCAAGAAACATATGTAACACAATTTGATAACAATAATCTAAAATTTCAATAATCAATTTTGTTATGTTTATACAGACTAAGTTTTCTCGCCAGATGTGATGTAGTTCTCATAATTCTTGTCTTATACATGGTATGAGTGAGTCCCAAGCATTTATGTTATTCTAATTGTTATTTCACTTTCTTTTCTGTATAAACGAGAAAAATGCAACTATATAAGTTACAATAATGCTATACATTTATACGTCACGCTACAGCCCACAGTTGTACAACCATATTACAAATATATATATGAAGATGTCCGAAAGAACAGATACCATCTTCATATATATATATATATATATATATATATATATATATATATATATATATATATATACACTCCTGGAAATGCAAAAAAGTACACATTGACACCGGTGTGTGAGACCCACCATACTTGCTCCGGACACTGCGAGAGGGCTGTACAAGCAATGATCACACGCACGGCACAGCGGACACACCAGGAACCGCGGTGTTGGCCGTCGAATGGCGCTAGCTGCGCAGCATTTGTGCACCGCCACCGTCAGTGTCAGCCAGTTTGCCGTGGCATACGGAGCTCCATCGCAGTCTTTAACACTGGTAGCATGCCGCGACAGCGTGGACGTGAACCGTATGTGCAGTTGACGGACTTTGAGCGAGGGCGTATAGTGGGCATGCGGGAGGCCGGGTGGACGTATCGCCGAATTGCTCAACACGTGGGGCGTGAGGTCTCCACAGTACATCGATGTTGTTGCCAGTGGCCGGCGGAAGGTGCACGTGCCCGTCAACCTGGGACCGGACCGCAGCGACGCACGGATGCACGCCAAGACCGTAGGATCCTACGCAGTGCCGTAGGGGACCGCACCGCCACTTCCCAGCAAATTAGGGACACTGTTGCGTCCTGGGGTATCGGCGAGGACCATTCGCAACCGTCTCCATGAAGCTGGGCTACGGTCCCGCACACCGTTAGGCCGTCTTCCGCTCACGCCCCAACATCGTGCAGCCCGCCTCCAGTGGTGTCGCGACAGGCGTGAATGGAGGGACGAATGGAGACGTGTCGTCTTCAGCGATGAGAGTCGCTTCTGCCTTGGTGCCAATGATGGTCGTATGCGTGTTTGGCGCCGTGCAGGTGAGCGCCACAATCAGGACTGCATACGACCGAGGCACACAGGGCCAACACCCGGCATCATGGTGTGGGGAGCGATCTCCTACACTGGCCGTACACCACTGGTGATCGTCGAGGGGACACTGAATAGTGCACGGTACATCCAAACCGTCATCGAACCCATCGTTCTACCATTCCTAGACCGGCAAGGGAACTTGCTGCTCCAACAGGACAATGCACGTCCGCATGTATCCCGTGCCACCCAACGTGCTCTAGAAGGTGTAAGTCAACTACCCTGGCCAGCAAGATCTCCGGATCTGTCCCCCATTGAGCATGTTTGGGACTGGATGAAGCGTCGTCTCACGCGGTCTGCACGTCCAGCACGAACGCTGGTCCAACTGAGGCGCCAGGTGGAAATGGCATGGCAAGCCGTTCCACAGGACTACATCCAGCATCTCTACGATCGTCTCCATGGGAGAATAGCAGCCTGCATTGCTGCGAAAGGTGGATATACACTGTACTAGTGCCGACATTGTGCATGCTCTGTTGCCTGTGTCTATGTGCCTGTGGTTCTGTCACTGTGATCATGTGATGTATCTGACCCCATGAATGTGTCAATAAAGTTTCCCCTTCCTGGGACAATGAATTCACGGTGTTCTTATTTCAATTTCCAGGAGTGTATACATAGCTAAGGCTCACCGGCCATTTGACCATCTTCTTCTGTGCATATTCACAAACAGTGCCCGAACTCTTACGGGAATCGGCAGTAAACCCGCGAGTAATGAGTATGATGGGCAGGGGCACTATGAATATAGTGCGGGACAATAAGTTGCGAATGTGGGTCTCACGGGATGTGTGTCAAAAATAAGTCCCTGCAGTCGCGGTACCCTCGGTGGCTCAAATTGATAGAGTGTCTGCCATGTAAGGAGGAGATCCCGGGTCGAGTCCCAGTCGGGGCACACATTTTCAGCTGTCCCCGCTGACATATCAACGCCTGTATGCAGCTAAGGGTATTCATTTCATTGTAATTTCATATTACAAATCTCTTATTTGACAACTGTACATATGCTAAGACACAAAAAGAGAAGATTGCAAAATTCGCTATTGTCAAGCTTGAATATGGGCTGTATCTTGCTGTAAATCCTGGCAGTACACAAACAGAACACTAAGTACCCAGAAATTGTCCGTTGAATGGAGGTTCCCGCCACTTCACGCTTGGAATTGATTACTGTGAATATATACTGCCTGACGAAAGAAGTGAAGCAGCCAGACGGTATCGTTGGATGCCAAAGTAACGTCGTACACGCCCACACCATCGGTGGGCATGTAAACAATGAATGGAGTCGCATTTTGCTCGGCGATAAATCGTGGCTATTCACTACTCCTGAAGACCATCGTCAGCCAATATGGTCATAGCCTGCGAAGCGGTCATATTCTCCCAATGATTTGGAGAGGCAGAGTGATGTGACTCCTAGCATCATGGTGTGATGAGTCGTTGGGTATGACTTCAGGTCGCGGATTGTAGTGACTGACTGAACGCTGACAGCTCCATGATATGTCACGGATACCTTGTGTCCTCCTGTATTGCTTCTAATTTGACAGTATCGGGGTGGCATTTTTCAGAAGGACAATACTCGTCTACAATTGGCAATCGTGCCTATGAAATGTCTGGGTGATGGTGAGGTACTCCTGTAGCCAGAAATATGTCCAGATCTGTCTCCTGGTAGAACATCTGAGGGATCAGCTTGGACATCGATTCTATCTCAGTGCCTTTGCCCAGTACATTAAGGATCAATTACAACAGCTGTGGGCCAGCTTCCGTCAGAAGAGGGTACACCCTTCCCAACCGAATCAGTGTGTGCTCACAAGTCAAAGGGGTACAACGTCGTATTGATAAATGGGCTCATAATGCCAAGTTCTTTCTAAATTTGAATATACAGGGTGTTACAAAAAGGTACGGCCAAACTTTCAGGAAACATTCCTCAAACACAAATAAAGAAAAGATGTTATGTGGACATGTGTCCGGAAACGCTTAATTTCCATGTTAGAGCTCATTTAGTTTCGTCAGTATGTGCTGTACTTCCTCGATTCACCGCCAGTTGGCCCAATTGAAGGAAGGTAATGTTGACTTCGGTGCTTGTGTTGACATGCGACTCATTGCTCTACAGTACTACCATCAAGCACATCAGTACGTAGCACCAACAGGTTAGTGTTCATCACGAACGTGGATTTGCAGTCTGTGCAATGTTTACAAATGCGGAGTTGGCAGATGCTCATTTGATGTATGAATTAGCACAGGGCGATAGCCGTAGTGCGGTACGTTTGTATCGATACAGATTTCCAGAACGAACGTGTCCTGACAGGAAGACGTTCGCAGCAATTGATCGGCGTCTTAGTGAGCATGGAACATTCCAGCCTATGACTCGCGACTGGGGAAGACCTAGAACGACGAGGACACCTGCAATGAACGAGGCAATTCTTCGTGCAGTTGACGATAACCCTAATACCAGCGTCAGAGAAGTTGTTGCTGTACAAGGTAACGTTGACCACGTCACTGCATGGAGAGTGCTACGGGAGAACCAGTCGTTTCCGTTCTATGTACAGCGTGTGCAGGCACTATCAGCAGCTGATTGGCCTCCACGGGTACACTTCTGCGAATGGTTCATCCAACAATGTGTCAATCCTCATTTCAGTGCAAATGTTCTGTTTACGGATGAGGCTTCATTCGAACGTGATAAAAATTGTAAATTTTCACACTCAACATGTGTGGGCTGACGAGAATCCGCACGCAATTGTGAATTCATGTCATCAACACAGATTTTCTGTGAACGTTTGGGCAGGCATTGTTGGTGATGTCTTGATTGGGCCCCATGTTCTTCCACCTATGCTCAATGGAGCACGTTATCATGATTTCATACGGGATACTCTACCTGTGCTGCTAGAACATGTGCCTTTACAAGTACGACACAATATGTGGTTCAGCCACGATGGAGCTCCTGCACATTTCAGTCGAAGTGTTCGTACGCTTCTCAACAACAGATTCGGTGACCGATGGATTGGAAGAGGCGGACAAATTCCATGGCCTCCACGCTCTCCTGACCTCAACTCTCTTGACTTTCATTTATGGGGGCATTTTAAAGCTCTTGTCTACGCAACCCCGGTACCAAATGTAGAGACTCTTCGTGCTCGTATTGTGGACGGCTGTGATACAACAAGCCAATCTCCTGGGCTGCATCGGCGCATCAGGGATTCCATGCGACGGAGGGTGGATGCATGTGTCCTCGCTAACGGAGGACATTTTGAACATTTCCTGTAACAAAGTGTTTGAAATCACGCTGGTACGTTCTATTGCTGTGTGTTTCCATTCCATGATTCATGTGATTTGAAGAGAAGTAATAAAATGAGCTCTAACACGGAAAGTAAGCGTTTCCGGATACATGACCACATAACATACTTTCTTTCTTAGTGTGTGAGGAATGTTTCCTGAAAGTTGGCCGTACCTTTTTGTAACACCCTGTATATTATAATCACTGAAATATCACTGAACTACTAATTTTCGTTTCCTTTCCCCTTCCAACCTTGGATGCTGCACTTTTTATGTCAGATAGTGTATTCGAAATATTGTGTAACACGTTAAAAACTTTTCCATAACTGAATAAAATGTTTTCGGGCTTCCAGGTGAGTCAAGTGGTGAGAATGCCACGAGCTTTCGACCAAGCGCTCCTTGGCCATTGTCAACTTTGTCATACCTCTCGACAACAGCCAAGGAGCACTTAGTGGAAAGCTCATGGCATTTTAACGAGCTGTCGTAGCTTGAAATTCCTATAACATCTTAATTAATGTTCCGCTGCAAGACTCGGCACTCTTGCCTAAGCCAATTGATTTTCACTTCTTCCACTTTCGCCACGATTGTTTTACACTGGCCTCCCAACATCAGGGGCTCGATCTGTCTTCCAGTTCCCAGTTCTTCATAGGGACATGTTCTGGCATTACGTTCTTTGACATACTTGTTTCACCAGAATGGAAGCGCTTGTGCCACCTAACCACAGTATTATACACTACTGGCCATTAAAATTGCTACACCACGAATATGACGTGCTACAGACGCGAAATTTAACCAACAGAAAGAAGAGGCTGTGATATGCAAATGATTAGCTTTTCAGAGCATTCACACAAGATTGGCGCCCGTGGCGACACCTACAACGTGCTGATATGAGGAAAGTTTCCAACCGATTTCTCATACACAAACAGCAGTTGACCGGCGTTGCCTGGTGAAACGTTGTTGTGATGCCTCGTGTAAGGAGGAGAAATGCCTACCCTCACGTTTCCGACTTTGACAAATGTCGGATTGTACCCTATCGCGATTGCGGTTTATCGTATCGCGACATTGCGGCTCGCGTTGGTCGAGATCCAGGGATTGTTACCAGAATATGGAATCGGTGGGTTCAGGAGGGTAATACGGAACGCCGTGCTGGATCCCAACGGCCTCGTATCACTAGCAGTCCAGATGACAGGCATCTAATCCGCATGGCTGTAACGGATCGTGCAGCCACGTCTCGATCCCTGAGTCAACAGATGGGTACGTTTGCAAGACAATAACCATCTGCACGAACAGTTCGACGACGTTTGCAGCAGCATGGACTATCAGCTTGGAGACCATGGCTGCGGTTACCCTTGATGCTGCATCACAGATACGAGTGCCTGCGATGGTGTTCTTAACGACAAACCTGGGTGCACGAATGGTAAAACATCATTTTTTCGTATGAATGCAGGTTTTGTTTACAGCATCATGATGGTCGCATACGTGTATGGCGACATCGCGGTGAACGCACATTGGAAGCGTGTATTCGTAATCGCCTTACTGGCGTATCACCCGGCGTGATAGTATGGCGTGCCATTGGTTACACGTCTCGATCACCGCTTGTTCGCACTGACAGCACTTTGAACAGTGGACGTTACTTTTCAGCTGTGTTACGACCCCTTAATTCGATCCCTTCGAAACCCTACATTTCAGCAGGATAATGCACGACCGCATGTTGCAGGTCCTGTACGGGCCTTTCTGGATACAGAAAATGTTCGACTGCTTCCCTGGCCAGCACATTCTCCTGATCTCTCACCAATTGAAAACGTCTGGTCAATGGTGGCCGAGCAACTGGCTCGTCACAATACGCGAGTCACTACTCTTGAACTGTGGTACCGTGTTGTAGCTGCATGGGCAGCTGTACCTGCACACGCCAGCCAAGCTCTGTTTGACTCAATGCCCAGGCGTATCAAGGCTGCTATTACGGCCAAAGGTGATTGTTCTGGGTACTGATTTCTCAGGATCTATGCACCCAAATTGCGTGAAAATGTAATCACAAGTCAGTTCTAGTATAACATATTTGTCCAATGAATACCCGTTTATCATCTGCATTTCTTCTTGGTGTAGCAATTTTAATGGCCAGTCGTGTATGTTTTTCCTTCGCTGAAGTTCGCTTCCACCAACTCACTATGGACTGTTGCAGTGTTGTTTTCTTTCAGATGCAATAAACGAATTACCTCACCATTCTCCACTTAAGCAATGCGACACGCAGTCTCCTTTTTGCTTCAGTAGCGTTGCGTATAGTACTATCGTTAGAGGATTTCAATGTGATCACCATTGCAGACAAACAAAGAATAAATTTCGCACGTTTGTTTTTGGAAATTGTAATAAGAGCTTTATGACAATTGCTTCAGCAGATGCCAATTCCCTCTATATATGAGTATTGGCAAACGATTGTCACTGTATGGTGTATAGTAACTGGGAAAATGAAGTGAGTAGAGTCCGACACCATAGACAAAAACTGAACATTAGGGTCCGCAGCTCGTGGTCGTGCGGTAGCGCTCACGTTTCCCACGCCCGGGTTCTCGGGTTCGGTTCCCGGTGGGGTCAGGGATTTTCTCTGCCTCGTGATGACTGGGTGTTGTGTGATGTCCTTAGGTTGGTTAGGTTTAAGTAGTTCTAAGTTCTAGGGGACTGATGACCATAGATGTTAAGTCCCTTAGTGCTCAGAGCCATTTTTTTGAACATTAGGTACAGGGTGGTCTGATGTCGTCTATTTACGATCGTTTTCAAGCAAAATTCGCTAGACATGAAAGTTTACTGTATATATGCTTGGCTGCTTACTGCTCTGTATCGCTAGTAGTTTAGATGAACAAATCAAATGAAAGTTCACCCGTAAGCGTTAAAGACGTAATGGTGTAGGTATACTGAAGAGAGCGCCATTTTCCCGCTTTTATGCGGAAAGAGCTTATTCTGCCACGTAGTGCCGCTTTAAATCTTCTCCAAACGGCAGTCTGGGAGGGCAACGCGTTCCGATACGAAGGAATGACTAGGAGGTACAGCCGCGGGGAGGCTGAACCCGGCGAGGCGCGGCGAGGCAGGGCGCGGCGGGCGGGGGAGCGGCCGCCGGAAAACCAGGATAAATAGAAAGCCATTTAGAGGTCCTAATTCCCCCTGAGGCCCCTGTGGCGGAGACCCGGCCTGTTGTGCTTCTCGGAGCGGCACGTGGACGCTTGCCTGATGGCACACAAAATGGCTCGCCAGCTCAGTCCGCCACTGCAGTACGGAATGCGTCTAGCTGGTGCCGTCCTAGTTTGGAAACCAATCTGTTTTCGCTTGAAACTAGTTTAAAGTAGGAATTAGATCTAAGGTGTCCAAACGCGTCCCACCTTCCATTCCTCTTCATTTGGCACCTCCTACCAAAGGAGATTTTTGCGGTACTACCAACAGGTACAATCGACAAATAATTAACTACCCACGGGTTTCTTAAAGTAATACCGCTTATTATCATCTCCAGCATTGATAATCCTAACCCTGAGAGTAAAGTTGTCTGTAGGTTGAATTCAAAACAATGTGCAAATGTGTGTGAAATCTTATGGGACTTAACTGCTAAGGTCATCAGTCCCTAAGCTTACACACTACTTAACTAAATTATCCTAAAGACAAACACACACACCCATGCTCGAGGGAGGACTCGAACCTCCGCCGGGAGCAGCCGCACAGTCCACGACTGCAGCGCCTGAGACCGCTCGGCTAATTCCGCGCAGCGCAGTTGAATTCGCCCATTGATGAGTAAATACTGTGGAGCTACAAAATTGGGTGGATCCATTTCACCCCAGGTTCCACACAATGCCACGGTCTTACACCAGATTATGATCGGACGATTCGGCAATTTTTTCGAGAACCGATGGGGTGTCTCAGTGTCGGTGCAGCCCTGTGAATGCATCTTGGAAGACGGAGTGTCCATGACACACTCATTTTTTCGATATGAAGTAATGGAAGGATTAGAGAAAATATTTCGAATGCCAGGCACCTTTTTTTTTTTTAACTAAGACGTTCAATTGTGTTTATCACAAAATATTGGCCCAGAAGTTGTGCCATAACTGAATACGGTGAGTAGCTCACAACTGGTTCATCTGATTTTAAGATTATACAGCAAAATGTCACTCTCCACAGTACTGAGAGTGGCTATGATGTGAGGTCCAAATCGGGCACAGTAAAATGGGAAATGCCCCAGCGATTACTGCTGGGACCACTCCTGTTCCTTATTTATATAAATGATATGCCCTCTAGTATTACAGTTGATTCTAAAATATTTCTGTTTGCTGATAACACAAGCTTGGTAGTATAGGAGGTTGTACGCTTCAGTGGCACTGTTTCAAATAGTACAGTTGAAGACATTAAGTTCATGACTTGTGGATAACAAACTAACACTAAATTACAGTAAGACTCAGTTTTTACAGTTTCTCACACAAAACATAACCTTCTCATTACTCAGAATTGGCATATGATTAGTGAGACTGAAGAGTTGAGTTTTCTAGGTGTTCAGATAGGTAGAAAACTGTCGTGGAAAGGCCACGTTCCAGATCTTGTTCAAAGGCTTAATGCCGCGGGTTTTACTGTTAGAACAGTACTGCATTAATTGAAGTTCGACGCGAAAAGTAGTCAACCTTGTTTATTTTCATTCGCTTATGAAGTATAGTATTTTATTCTGGGGTAATTATTTCCATTCTCAAATCAAAGGGTATTTTTACTAAGAAAGGGGTTGTTCGGGCAATAAGTGGTGTAAGTTCGCAAACCTCTTGTCGACCCTCGCTCATTAATCTAGATATTCTGACATTGGCCTCTCAATATAAATTTTAGTCGTTTCTTCTTAACAATATCAGGTTATTCCCAATCATTACCAGCCTACTCTCAGTTAACACTAGGCAGAAATCCAGTCTGCATTTGGATCCACCTCCTTGACTCTTGTGCAGAAAGGTATGCACTATTCTGCTACATCTATTTTTTTAATAAGCTACCACAAGAATTCAAAAATCTTACTAGTAACCCATGCACTTTCAAATCTAAGCAGAACAGTTTCCTCATGGATCACTCCTTCTATTCTGTCGAGGAGTTTTTTTGAAAAACTAAGCTAATTGCTTCATTACTTGTCGATTGCGTTTATATAAACTTACAGCTTATCGTTTTTTTAGGATTCATAAACATTTTATTTTATCTGCTATTAGTATTCTTTTGTAATTTCATATACTAACACGTTCCAGAAATAAATGTAAAACGAAAGGGATTAGCTGGTCACCAAGAATGTATAAATATATACACAACCTGGTTCATGTTCGCGGCAGTTTTATTGAGTGAGCTTAAGTCGTGGTACGAAAGACGCCTCCAAAAGTCTCACAGATTCTCAACCGGCACTAGAGAAAACCTCCATAAACTGCGGGTTACACACCTCACTGTGCCATCCTTGCACTCGTGTCATTTGAAAAAGAGGTCGCATTTGGATTCGCTAGACTACTCTGCAGGCCCCCAGTCAGTCACTGTCCAATTTCTGTGGTGTTTGAAGCATTGAAGACGAGCAGCTTTATGTGTCGCTGAAAGCAGTCACCTTCTGCCATGTACCAAAATCCAGCTGTATGTTACATGCAGCTCATTTCGCAATGATCCTTCAGAAACTCTCTGAGATTAACCAGCATTCACCGAGATCAGCAAATCCTGTCGAGTTTGAAACCCATTGCCAACGGCAACTCATAACATTTGTCTCGAATACCTAACAGTTAGTATCTTTTTATGACCAATGTCCCTAAGCTATGGTACGTGGCTGCGAGTGGTAAACAGTTCCTTGTAGACAGTTAACAATCACACAAACATATCAGGGAACTTCAGTCACAAGATGGTGACCGATAAATCCTAACACGAGAGCTCCTTTCCTCCACTCTCTCAATTTGTAACTTTTCTGTATAAAAATGTTTATGTTTATTTGTTGTGAACTGAACCTGGACTGGTTTCCCATCTTTCACTTGGTGTATATATTTTGTTGTCCTGAACAATGCTTAAGGTGTAATTACGAAAATGCTATCTGATAAAAAGTCAGTCGCCAAACTATCTGAAACTGTATAACTACATTTCTATAGACCTATTTGAATAGACCTTTTACAAAATGATCAGAAAACATAAAACTGTATGCTAAAGAAGCTCTCGTATGAAATTCTGTATTGTTCAGTGCAGTGAGCAGCGCTACAATGCATGACGTCACTTATTGAATTCGAAATTCCACCACACAAACTAACAATGTATTTGTTATTCAACCGTAAATATGTAATTTTCCTCCCACAAATAAATAATAAAAATGTTTCTGTGAAAATGCTCTGTGAATTTACTAACACGAACTTAAATAATAAACGCCCGAATGTAGCACCGCAATATGAGACTGAGGCTGTCTGCATAAGAAATGAAATCTGGAATGACTTTACATAAACTGGATCTCATAATTTTTGGAAATGCAGAGCTTAACTGTGAATATTTTTGTCTTCACTGTGATATAGAACTGGTACTAATAAATTTTCATGGCTTTTTCTGGAAACTGAAACTCACTGTCTGATTATTAGATCAGGTATGCGAACATTACTTGTTATTAATTAGAAATTAAATTTTGTAATGGTAAAGGAGCGGTAAGTCTGCAACCCCATGAGTGCAAGCCGTGTGAAGAGATGACTTTCCTAAATCAAGGCTGAACAATGAATCTAACCCAAACCAACAAAGAAAGATCCTACTAAAACTTTCCGTTATCCAAACACATCATAAATTATGCGCAAGCAAGAAGTACAGCGAAACAGGATCTGGAAATCTTCACTTCTCAAATTAATCTTTACCAAATCATAATTCCAAAATTCATCATCCGCCGTATCTTTATCTCTGTGCTCTCAAGTTGTTTCCAGAATTCTCAGTCGCTCAATAGCATGCCCAACACTTGATTCACTCAGGAGCTTCTCACAAAATGCTATGCCAATGACAGCGCTACCAGCAACCAAAGATCAGAGTGCGTGTCCTCAGAACCTCTTCTGTATAACACACCGACTAATGTTTGAAAAATGTTGGTTAAACAGACACGAAGTATGACACATCAAATGATATTAGAGCTTACTTCACTTTTCTTGAATACCAAAAACACGCTACAAATCTTGCAATTATCCTCGTTGAGAAATCGTACAAAGCTGACTCCCTACAATGGACTGGCATGCATTCGCCACTTCACTGCTACGTCTTTCTTTCATCAGAGGCTCAAGTATAGGTACTTGTTCCTCACTATGTAAAGCGCTCCAGAGTGACCAGTGTACAGAGCGCACGACTAATATTTTGTCTACGGAGTCGAATCTTGTTACAGATTAGAGCACAATACTGCCAAGTTTGTCTGAGTCATCACAGTGGTGCAAAACACGCTCCTATCCTGTCTAAGCAAACAAGCAGCCCTCACTCTCCACCTCCGACTGTTATGAAATTATTCCAAGCGAGCAGACAGATGCATAGTTCGAAATACTCTTCTCTCTGAGAAATGTGGCTCATATTCCTCCTCAATTAATACTCCAGCATAGGAGAGAAAAATGCTACACGAAATTCATTCCACACATGCGATATATGCAGTTATGTTTGTTTCAACAATTTAAACTGCAACAGAAACATGGAGATGAGTGTTGTGAACCACCATGGACGTGACCATAGACGGAACTAATTTGGTCACGTGACAGTCACGTTGAAAGAACTACGTGTTGCTATCCCGCAGTGCAATCTTGGATAGCAGTCGCAGAAAATCCCTGCAGTTGAAACTAAGAGTAATTTTGTGGGCAGCCGTGATGGCTTACTGTTAACGACACATAAATTGCTTACAACGAAAGGGAGAAAGGCATGACAGTGCTGACGAAAGCTGCTATGTCCGCTCTCGGTTAAATTTATTTTATTCTGATTAGAATGTAAAAATTATTGCTTTATTAGCCGTGTGTGGCAATTGGACTCGTTAATTACGGGACAGAGTCGCGTGCAGCAGATCCTCCGCTGTGTGGTGGCTGATCAATCTCTTTTGTCTGTGAGAGTTTGCAGTCTACCACACGAATTAGTTTAAATGATAGTACACTTCATTGTATTCGTCTTGATAGCGCCTATCAGAAAATAAGTTCGAAACTATAGCATCCCATTTCAAAAAACAAAGTTGACCTTTATATCTCTGACGCGACCCCATCTAGCAACAAAAAACCAACGTGATATAATGGCCCCCGTTGTCCCATGCAACATTTGTCCCACAAACTTTTGAGCTACTATCATATTTCCGGAGTTATTCTAACAGCAGTTGATCATAGAGGAAACCTAGTAATTTTAATTTTAACTCCCTTTGAGGAGGCTATCGTAAAGGTTGTTAGTTCAACAAGAATCTCGTAAGTTCGAAGGAATGCCTAACATGAATGTGCCCATATTCACAAATACGCGATTGCTGTAAATAGTACACATTTTCATCAAAATTAACATAACACACTCTTAATGAGTAAGCTAATAAACACTGAAGATATTTACCTACTGTTGTGGTAAAATATTTAACGTTAACGTTATAGAATGTTTTAGACAAGGAATGAAACAGTTTAACTCACTTAGCAATATGTAATAAGAATTACGTAATGCGTCTCGATTACTACCTATATCTGACTTTAATAAACACAGGCTCACATCTCGTCACACGCCACTGGTTTCGATTTGCACAGTACACAAGCCATCACAGTTTTCTGAAGGAAAGAAGTAGAAGTTTCACTTTACATTCTGGTGCCTTCTTCTCAAGAATAACAGCGACATACAGCATTCATTACGAAATTTTCCTGGTTTAAATTGGTGTAAATTGGCGAACGATTTTTTAATCAAATAAATACCAGATTTTAACACTATAAAAAATCTTTGGTTTGAAGACATCAATAAACAGACAGCCCTTCTTTTGTAAATAATGTTATTACTCAACTTGCAGTTCCAATTATGTTACAGCCTTTACACATTTTGCTGATACGGCTTCTCTACACAAAGTCCACTTTACGTTGTGGCTCAGACAAAATAGGACTGTTACATGTCGTAGCACAGGCCAAATAAAAGTGTTGAATTTTACCTGATGACGAATTCTATACAAGTCACTTTAAAAAATGCTTCTGAAGTGTGAAATGGCAGCTTACTGTTTGTGAGTCTTTGTGCTATAAGATGTTCAGTTGTACGTGTAACCAGCAATATGTCTCTTGCAGCTTGCAGAGCACCATGAGTGACAATACAACTGACATTTTACTCCACAATAAGTTAGAGCAATTCTCTTCCTCCGTAACACACAGTTTAGCTGTAATTCTTATATAAAAAAAATAGAAGAATCGTTCAGTAGTCATCCGAGGCTAATTTTATCAGTGTTCGATATTCACCACACAAACACAATACACGTGCGCTGTGGTCGCGCTACTGCTGACTACTTAGTCAATCGTTGTTCGAAACGCATCTCCTCTGAAAAAGGGCGAATACTGCCGCTCACATTAATATGTGGGAATTTCCTTACTAATTATTACATATTTCCAAAGCCATGACTGTATATAATGCACAGTACATAATGTTATAGTCGTTTTAACACTCTGAGATTTTTAACAAAATAAACAGAATATAATATATTTAATAATTTCTCAATATAGTTTAGTAAATGTGTAACTTAGTTTAGTCGCTTCCACCACGAGGTGGGAGCACGTTAGTGATTCGTAACCCACCCGTTTTTTGAACCCGACTGCTACACTGCAGCCGCTAGATGGCATAAGCGTCTACATTAAGCGTGTCTCATACAACGCCTCTCAATGCGAGTGGAATACTGCTTCAGCACTGCCAACTGTCATTTTCCAAACTTATGATATAAGGGGGAGTCACTAACTATTGCCACCAAGAGTAACTCCGAAAGTGTGATACGAGGTGAAAAGTTTGTGGGACAAAAGTTGCATGAGACAACGGGGGCCATAATATGACGCTGATTTTTTGTTGCTAGGTGGGGTCGCGTCAGAGATGTGAAGGTCAACTTTGTTTTATTTAAATGGGATGCTATAGTCTGGTACTTATTCTCTGATAGCGGCTATCGAGACGAATCTAGTGATGTGTAACAGTAAGGTATTTGAAGGTCAACGAAGGTCGCTAAGGTGGCATGAACGTCTATATACAGAAGGTGTTCGAAGTGATGATCGTTGGTATCATGGATTGAGTGGTTGTTGTTGTGGTTTTCAGTCCTGAGACTGGTTTGATGCAGCTCTCCACGCTACTCTATCCTGCGCAAGCTTCTTCTTCTCCAGTGCCTACTGCACCCTACATCCCTCTGAAACTGCTTAGTGTATTCTTCTCTTGGTCTCCCTCTGCGATTTTTACCCTCCACGCTGCCCTCTAATACTAATTTGATGATCCCTTGATGCCTCAGAACATGTCCTACCAACCAATCTTCTTCTAGTCAAGCTGTGCCACAAACTCCTCTTCTCCCCAATCCTATTCAGTACCTCCTCATAAGTTATGTGATCTACCCATCTAATCTTCAGCATTCTTCTGTAGCACCACATTTCGAAAGCTTCTATTCTCTTCTTGTCAAAACTAGTTATCGTCCATGTTTCACTTCCATACATGGCTATACCCCATACGTATACTTTCAGAGAAGACTTCCTGACATTTAAATCTATACATGAAGTTAACAAATTTCTCTTCTTCAGAAACGCTTTCCTTGCCATTGCCAGTCTACATTTTATATCCTCTCTACTTCGACCATCATCAGTTATTTTGCTCCCTAAATAGCAAAACTCCTTTACTACTTTAAGTGTCTCATTTCCCAATCTAATTCCCTCAGCATCACCCGACTTAATTTGACTACATTCCATTAACCTCGTTTAGCTTTTGTTGATGTTCATTTTATATCCTGTCCATTCCGTTTAACTGCTCTTCCAAGTCTTTTGCTGTCTCTGACAGAATTACAATGCCATCGGCGAACCTTAAGTTTTTATTTCTTCTCCATGGATTTTAATACCTACACCGAATTTCTGTTTTGTTGCCTTTACTGCTTGCTCAATATACAGATTGAACAACATCGGGCAGAGGCTACAACCCTGTCTCACTCCCTTCTCAACCACTGTTTCCCTTTCATGTCCCTCAACTCTTTTAACTGCCATCTGGTTTCTGTAAAAATTGTAAATAGCCTTTCGCTCTCTGTATTTTACCCCTGCTGCCTTCAGAATTTGAAAGAGAGTATTCCAGTCAACATTGTCAAAAACTTTCTCTAAGTCTACAAATGCTAGAAACGTACGTTTGCCTTTTCTTAATCTAGCTTCCAAAATAAGTCGTAGGGTCAGTATTGCCTCACGTGTTCCCATATTTCAACTGAATCCAAACTGATCTTCCCTAAGGTCAGCTTCTACCAGTTTTTCCATTCGTCTGTAAAGAATCCGCGTTAGTATTTTGCAGCCGTAACTTATTAAACTGTTAGTTCGATAATTTTCACATCTGTCAACGCCTGCTTTCTTTGGGATTGGAATTATTATATTCTTCTTGAAATCTGAGTGTATTTCGCCTGTCTCATACATTTTGCTCACCAGATGGTAGAGTTTTGTCTGGACTGGCTCTCCCAAGGCTGTCAGTAGTTCTAATGGAATGTTGTCTACTCCCGGGGCCTTGTTTCGACTTAGGTCTTTCAGTGCTCTATCAAACTCTTCACGCAGTATCATATCTCCCGTTTCATCTTCATCTACATCCTCTTCTATTTCTATAACATTGCCGTCAAGTACATCTCCCTTGTATAGACCCTCTATATACTCCTTCCACCTTTCTGCTTTCCATTCTTTGCTTAGAACTGGGTTTCCATCTGAGCTCTTGATATTCATGCAAGCGGTTCTCTTTTCTCCAAAGGTCTTTTTAATTTTCCTGTAGGCAGTATCTATCTTACTCCTAGTGAGATAAGCCCTTACATCCTTACATTTGTCCTCTAGCCATGCCTGTTTACCCATTTTGCACTTCTTGTCGATCTCATTTTTGAGACGTTTGTATTCCTTCTTGCCTGCTTAATTTACCGCATTTTTATATTTTCTCCTTTCGTCAATTAAGTTCAATATTTCTTCTGTCACCCAAGGATTTCTACTAGCCCTCGTCTCTTTACCTAATTGCTGTATGCACTAATTCATCCCTGAAAGCTACCCATTCTTCTTCTACTGTATTTCCTTCCCCCATTCCTATCAATTGTTCCCTTATGCTCTCCTTGAAACTCTGTACAATCTCTGGTTTAGTCAGTTTATCCAGGTCTCATCTCCTTAAATTCCCAGCTTTTTGCAGTTTCTTTAGTTTTAATCTACAGTTCATAACCAATAGATTGTGGTCAGAGTCCACATCTGCCCCTGGAAATGTCTTATAATTTAAAACCTGGTTCCTAAATCTCTGTCTTACCATTATATAATCTATCTGAAACCTGTCAGTATCTCCATGCGTCTTCCATTTATAAACCTTCTTTTATGATTCTTGAACCAAGTGTTAGCTATGATTAAGTTGTGCTCTGTGCAAAATTCCACCAGGCGGCTTCCTCTTTCATTTCTTATCCCCAATCCATAGTCACCTACTACGTTTCCTTCTCTCCCTTTTCCTATTACTGAATTCCAGTCACCCATGATTATTAAATGTTCGTCTCCCTTCACTATCTGAATAATTTCTTTTATTTCACC
This sequence comes from Schistocerca cancellata, assembly GCF_023864275.1. Classification (NCBI taxonomy): domain Eukaryota; kingdom Metazoa; phylum Arthropoda; class Insecta; order Orthoptera; family Acrididae; genus Schistocerca; species Schistocerca cancellata. The sequence continues at coordinate 607,810,645 of NC_064628.1, forward strand.
ATACATTTCTTCAATTTCTTCGTCATCTGCAGAGCTAGTTGGCATACAGACTTGTACTACTGTCGTAGGCGTGGACTTCGTGTCTATCTTGGCCACAACAATGCATTCGCTGTGCTGTTTGTAGTAGCTTATCCGCATTCCTATTGTTTTATTCATTATTAAACCTACTCCTGCATTACCCCTATTTGATTTTGTATTTATAACCCTGTATTCACCTGACCAAAAGTCTTGTTCCTCCTACCACCGAACTTCACTAATTCCCACTATATCCAACTTTAACCTATCCATTTCCCTTTTTAAATTTTCTAACTCACCTGCCCGATTAAGGGATCTGACATTCCACGCTCCGATCCGAAGAACGCCAGTTTTCTTTCTCCTGATAACGACGTCCTCCTGAGTAGTCCCCGCCCGGAGATCCGAACGGGGGACTATATTGCCTCCGGAATATTTTACCCAAGAGGACGCCATCACCATTTATCCATACAGTAAAGCTGCATGCCCTTGGGAAAAATTACGGCCGTAGTTTCCCCTTGCTTTCAGCCGTTCGCAGTACCAGCACAGCAAGGCCGTTTTGGTTAGTGTTACAAGGCCAGATCAGTCAATCACCCAGACTGTTGCCCTTGCAACTACTGAAAAGGCTGCTGCCCCTCTTCAGGAACCACACGTTTTTCTGGCTTCTCAACAGACACCCCTCCGTTGTGGTTGCACCTACGGTTCGGCTATCTGTATCGCTGAGGCACGCAAGCCTCCCCACCAACGGCAAGGTCTATGGTTCATGGGGGGGGGGGGGGGGGGGAATTGAGTGGTATTCCTTATCAAATCGGCACTTAGCGAAGCACATATTCTGACAATTCTCTCACGCCTATCTTCAGGTGTAGTTGGACTGTGTATAAAAACAATGTCTTTTACGAATCCCCACAATAAAAAATCCAGAGGAGTCAAGTTTGGCAAACGAGCCGGCCACGACACATCTCTGCGTCCAGTCGAACGATTAGAGAATTGTCTCTGCAACTCATTTGTAGCCATCAGCGAAAACTGTGCCGGACACCCATCATGTTGATACCACATTCTGTTCCTTGTTCCTACAGGCATTTTTTCCAATAATAGTCCTAATGTTCCTTCCAGGAATGTGGTGTACTTCGTACCATTAAGATTTCCTTCGATGAAATAGGGTCCTATCATTCTGTCCTCCAGAATCCCACACCATACAGTCACCGACCACGGTTTTTGGTGTGCAACTTGTCGCAGCCAACGTGGATTTTCAGTTGCCGAATAATGCAAGTTATGCAAATTAACATTTTAGTGGTTAGTGAATGTAGCCTCGTCAGTAAATAAAGTCAAATTAATAAATATGTCATTCCTCTAAATCTGAAGTTCAGCCCATCGGCAGAATTCAATTCGACGCATACAATCCGTACCAGTTAATTCTTGGTGGAGACTGGTATGATAAGGATGACATTTATGAAATGCAGAACACGAACCACACGACTCTGGCTCGTGTCAGATTTCCTTGCGATGTGACGCGAACAAACATAAGGATCTCGAACCACAGTGGCAAGAGCAACGATTTCCGTTTCCTCATTAGTAACTTTTCTTTGCGGGATATGTTTCCGATGGGTTAAAGTTCCAGTTGTTCTCAATTTATCATACACATACCTAAATGTATGACCTGTAGGGTGAGTACGTTCAGGATATCTTTCAGCGTATAAGTCTCTAGCTCTCAATGAATTTCGTTGGCATTCTCCGTAAACGAGAAGCATATCGACTTGTTCTTCGAAGGAACATATCATTCACTTCCGCTTGATTCGACGATACTAGTCTTACCGTTGCAATTAGTGTTGTACTGCGAGACCAGCGAATGGTTTTCACATGTCAATGGCGCGTTAGATGGATAAGCCGTAATCGGCGAGTATTTGCTATTTTCACAGTGTAGGAGAGAGTACTGTCAGAGCTTCGATAAGTGCAGAAGTGATAAAGAATACCACTCACTCCATCATAAGAAGACTGCAGCACACCTTCTGTAAATGGACGTTTATGCCACCTTTTTCATCTTTGTTGATCTTCAAAGACCTTATCGTTACACTTCATTGTATTCGTCTCGATAGCCGCCATCAGAAAATAAGTACCAAGCTATAGCATCCCATTTAAAAAAACCAAGTTGACCTTCATATCTCTGACGCGTCCCCACCTAGCAACAAAAAACCAACGTCATATAATGGCCCCCGTTGTCCCATGCTACATTCGTCCCACAAACGTTTCAGCGACTATCATACTTCCGCAGTTACTCTAGGTGGCAATAGTTAGTGACTCACCACGTATGAAGATGAACAGTGTACCTGGTCGAAGGTTAGTAATTCTATTAAAAATATATTTGTTTAGTGTTGTAATGATACCTGTATCGTTGCAAAGTAAGGTAATATGCAAGCTAGGTTTTATAATAGAGGCAATCGATTGTGTTATTATTACAGCTGCAGTCATGGACTGTGCGGCTGGTCCCGGTGGAGGTGCGAGTCCTCCCTCGGACATGGGTGTGTGTGTTTGTCCTTAGGATAATTTAGGTTAAGTAGTGTGTAAGCTTAGGGACTGATGACCTTAGCAGTTAAGTCCCATAAGATTTCACACACATTTGAACATTATTACAGCAACAGGAAACAATGCTGAGTGGAGTGAGATTCAAGCACTTATAAGCATGGTACAGTCAATAAACATCCCACGGACAATACAGATAAATAATTAGAGAGCAGTTTCTACTACACTGCAGTGCGGGGAAACGCTGTGTCGCTGTTAGCTTACTGTGGAATGACGTCAAAGTGACGTCTCTTCCGTTCCACTGGTTATGAACAAACTCAGCAGTGGTTGACAAATGAAGAACTTTGCAGATGCCATATTAGATATCGTCGTATTTTATTGTTTCCATATTATAAGTTGCGTGTTATGACTGAATGCCATTTCACGGCAACGGATTAATCACAAACACACCACTCTTGATAGGAATCATTATAACTGAAATCCAGTTAATGACACAGTGGAGGTAAAAGATTTTAAGACATCAAGTGACGAAATACACTGTTGTGGAATGTCGTAAGTTTTCAGTGTAGTGTAGTGGATGCAAATACGGAATTCAGGAGTCGAAAGAAGTAGGTTTGTGACATGCTATATGTGAATATTTCTTTTTATACTTGTTTGCCCTTTTAAAATATTCTGAAGCTTTTTGTTAATGTAAATGATGCATACTTAGTGTTAAGTTGTGTGTAAGGGCACTTCCTCTCGGGAGTGAGTTTTCTCGATTTTATATCTTATGTCAGATTAAGAAAGGAAAAATTAATTTACTTTAGTGGAACATGCAGCAATGAAAGTTATATTCTTATTTATCACAAATATTCAACTGATTTATTTATTTATTTCTTGCAATAGACCTTAAAAAATAAGCTGACTCTCCTTATAACTAGGATGGGCATTTAATAAGTTAAGCAACACATTTTTTTCCTAAAAGCGGGTTGGTTTTATTCAGGTTTTCTGTACACCATGTTATTCCCCTCTCCTTTGCTATAAAATCCTGTTGTAAAGAGTAACCTCCGTTCAATGCGACGGTGTTAAACAACCTTACTGGAAGATCTGTAAGCCCGTATAGTACCAGTCTATTGGTCGACGTCGGAGCCAACGTCCCGCTGCGTCAATAATCTCCCCATCATCTATTTACTGCTTCCTGCGGAGTGCTTCATGGGGCCAAACAGAAGTCAGAAGATGCGTGATCGGAAGTGTTGTCTGGCTGCGATCCGTCAATCACCTCAACTGAGAGTGTGCGCATGTTTCAACGTTGCGGGAGTCTCAGCTGCATGCGGGTGGTGAGCACAGGCGAGGTGCGACAGGTTTGGGCGACTATGATGCCATGATTACAGACTCATCAACGACTCACCTTGCCTTCATTCACTGCCATGACTGCGTAGACATTCTGCAAACGTCTATGAATATCGACAATACCCTAGTTTTCTGTCGAAAGAAACTCAATAACAGTTCCCTGCTGGGAACCCACCTCCGTTACAGACGCCACTTTGAAGGCTACGTACAGCGCCTATCAGAACTTTATGAAGCTACATTGGCTGAAGCGGAAATATTCCAGGATGTTCTACAAAAAATTATATATTTTTTTAACAGAAACTGGCCGAGAAAATAAATGTGTTACATTATTTATTGAACGCTCCTTGTATTCTGTGGCATAGATGTATATGATGATGATGTTTGGTTTGTGGGGCGCTCAACTGCGTGGTTATCAGCGCCCGTACAATTACCCAATCTTTGTTCTGTCCAATTTCGCCACTTTCCTGGATGATGATGAAATGATGAGGACAACACAAACACCCAGTCATCTCGAGGCAGGTGAAAATCCCTGACCCCGCCGGGAATCGAACCCGGGACCCCGTGCTCGGGAAGCGAGAACGCTACCGGGAGACCACGAGCGGCGGACCATAGATGTATAGTTCTACAGGTAAATAATTAAGGCAGGACATGATAGCGTAGGTTCACCGAAAATAGAGGCGAAGAAGCCATGACTTACATAGGAAATAAGCAGGCTTATGAATGAAAGAAGAAAGTATATGAATGCCGAAAATAAATTTAAAAAAAAATCAGTGTAGGTTAATAACGAAAGCACCCAGAGTCTAAGTGTGCTGACACGGTAGTTCAGCGTGGTCGGTTAGGGGACCAGCCACCTTCTGTGCTACTAAAATTGAATGAAGTAGTGATCAGTGGAATTTAAAAAATTGTCGTGCAATATCTGCACAAAATTACAGACGATATAAAGACGAAGAAAGAGATCAGAAGAAAGAAGCCCAAGTATGTTATAATCCAATAATCATGGGAACTACAGTGTCGCAGCAAGTGAAGGAACTAGAATTAGTTACACTAGAGTCTTGGTAATAGGAATGAGAGAGAAAATGACAGTTTTGCAACAAATTTCAGTTAGTTATAGCAAATACATTGTTCAAAAATCGAAACAGGAAGAGGTATACTTGGTAAAGACCTGGAGAAAGAGAATTTCCGAGGTGGATAGGATGGGATAGGATGAAGTTTAAAAGATTCATACTGAAGAATCTGTATGGATGGAAGTGGGACACTGTAGTATTGATTAAAGATATCATCCATTTGAGCTTCGGTAAAAATGTGGATAGGATGGGATAGGATGAAGTTTAAAAGATTCATACTGAAGAATCTGTATGGATGGAAGTGGGACACTGTAGTATTGATTAAAGATATCATCCATTTGAGCTTCGGTAAAAATGTGGATACGGCGATAAAGAATACCCCAGAAAGAAGTACAGCTGAAGAGGAGTCGACATCTATAAAAAGGGCAATCAAAAATGTAGGACAGACGAATATAGGTACGAGTTCATAGAAAGTAATAGTGAAGAAACCTTGGATACGAGAAGAGATACTTCAGCTGATCGACGAAACAAACATAACAAAAATGTTCTGAGATAAGAGAGGAGTATAGCAGAATAAATCACTTAGAAATGAAACAAATAGAAAGTGCAGGAAGGTAAAGCGAAATTTTTGCAGGGAAAATGCAAAGAAATTGAAAAAAAAATTACTGTCGGAAATACAAATCATCATACAGAAAAGTCAAAACAGCTTCCGGTGAAATTAAAAGTGAAGGCGGTGACGAACTAGACGAAGAATTCATAGTCGATATGGTAGACATATGGTATCCATACTGAAAAAAGTTTGGAAGACTTGCGATCAAGTAAGACGATGGGCATGGATAACATACCTACAGAATTTCTAAAATCATTAGCGCAAGCGTCACCGAACTACTGTTCAATGTTTTATGTGGAACTGATTGATCTGGAGACATACCATCAGACTTTCGGAAACATACCACCTTCACAATCCCGAAAATGCCGCGGACATGTAAATGCGAAAACTGTCGCACAATCAAATTAACAGTTCATCCAAACAAGTTGCTGACAAGAACGATATACGGAAGAACAGAAAAGTAAATTAAGGATTGATTACTTAGTAATCAGACTATCGGAAATGTTACTTCCGAGTTCAACATGTGGGAACCACAGTGCATCCGTCCTCCATTGTCGTTTGTATTTATTAATGATTACATCACATTTTGGTCACAGCCTCGTACTCAGACAGTTTGTAGAGATCAATGTCTCCTCTCGTGTTCCATCCTAACTAACTTCCATCGCAGACTCTGAAACTCACTCTTGGTACAGTATCGTTACAAGCGGGCGCAGGTATCACTCCACTTCCTACTGTTTCTTCCAGGACAGAGATCACAGACTCGGGCCTGCTTTGAAAGCAATCTCCATTACTGCAAACATGTCCCCTTACATTTACCTGTTACACTGAAGCTCCAAAGAACTGGTATAGGCATGCATATTCAAATACAGAGACATGTAAACAGACAGAATACTGCGTTGCGGTCGGCTACGCCTGTATAAGGCAGCAAGTGTCCGGCACAGTTGTTAGATCCGTTACCGTTGATACAATGGCAGGTTATCAACATTTAAGTGAGTCCGAACATGGTGCTGTAGTAGGCGCACGAGCGATAGGACACAGCATCTCCGAGCTAGCGATGAAGCCGGGATTTTTCCGTACGCCCATTTCACGAGTGTACCGTGAATATCAGGAATCCGGTAAAACATCAAATCTGCGACATCACTGCGGCCGGAAAAAGATCCTGCAAGAACGGCACCAAGGAGGACTGAAGAGAATCATGCAATGTGACACAAGTGCAACCCTTCCTCAAATTGTTGCAGATTTCAATCCTGGACCTTTATCAAGTGTCAGTGTACGAACCATTCAACGAAACATCATCGATATGGGCTTTCGGAGCCGAAGGCCCACTCATGTACCCTTCATGACTACATGACACAAAGCTTTATGCCTCGCTTGGACCCGTCAAAACCAACAATGGACTGTTGATGACTGGAAACACGTTGCCTGGTCGGACGAGTCTCGTTTCAAACTGTATTGAGTGGATGGACGTGTACGGGTATGGAGACAACCTCATGTATCCATGGACCCTGCTTATCACCAGGGGACTGTTGTAGTATCCACGCCCATATTGTATTCAAAATAATATTCAGGACAGCATTGTATGTGGAATGTGACTGAACTTTGATCCTATTCTCGTAATACTAATAAAAAGGATTTTCTGTAACTTCTTCTTCAGTTCTAGAAGGTAACGTAACACATACACCGAAGAGCCAAAAAAAAAAAAAAAAACGGTGTAGCTGCCTAATATCGTGTAGGGCCCCCGTGAGCGGGCAGAAGTGTCGGAGCACGACGTGGCATCGACTCGATTAATGTTTGACCACGAGAGGTAACCTAAGCCACCTACTCGAAAATGGTTTTCTGTCCCAATTACAAATGACATCGTCCCAGCCAGGAATGCAGTACTACACTTTGTTTCTTCTCTCTTTTTCGTTGTTCGAACTATTATATTCATAGGATGTGACTGATGTAGCGTAACACAGAGGTCTGTAAAATTCTGTGCTACGTTTTCTTAAAATTAAGGGAGAGTCTTTTTTCAGAGAACGAATAATTAATGCTTTGAAAAATGTCATTAACAATCTCTCGTGTTGCTTCCTCTCTAATAGGTTTTATTGTAGCGGTAGCGTCTTCTGCAAAAGTATTAATTCTTTTTTTTTTTTAATGTTGCTAACCGATATTTGAAAATACACTTTATGTGTTATTGAAATGAATCTTCGTTGTTTGGAGTTTAAGTTGATTTTTGAGTGATTCACATATGCCAGATGCCTGCCCTTGAATCGTCAGACACATATTCTCTCGTATTTGGGCAGATATTTACAATTTAGTTTTTTGTAAAGTGTAGCTGGAGTCAGCTCGAACAAATATTGCTCATAACTTATTTCATACGACACCCCGTATCGATGGAGAGCGTCTGTTTGTGTCCCATCACGAGACAAATGAATGTATAGCGCGATTTTACAAGCACATTCGATGGTGCGGTCCCAAATTTGTCTAGTGGAATTTATGTATTCAGTCGAAACGTAACTACAGGGACAATAAAACACGAAATATAACAAGTTCTCCAGCAGGGACTTAGCAAACGCGCTGCATGGTGGTAGAAGTCAATTTGGGTCAGGGCGGCGCTGGGTCGCTGCTAGAGGACTAATCATACTTCATGTTTTACTGTCTCTGTTAATACTTTTTTACAAAATACATAAATTGCGCTAGACAAATTTGGGACCGCATAATCGAATGGGTACGTAAAACCCCGTTTTAATTTTTTAATTTTTTTTGCAACGGAAAACAACCCGACGTTCTCCGCCGATGTTGGGCGTCGAGTGAAATCTTTGATAAGCAGTATATGTTTGGGTTGACTCCAACTATAATTTACAATAAGGAAATTGCAAATGTCTGCCGAAACACCAGAGAAAATGAGCGTGACGATTCTCACAAGAGACATCAGGTATACGGAATAAAAGTGGACCCTGTGAGACTCCTTTCTGATTTCTTCCCAGTCACTAAAACTTTCTAGCTTTCGAACACTGTCTGAATTATTCGGCATAACTTTATGCTTTCTCTTTTTTAAGTATGAGTCAAAACAGGTGAGCGAAAAGCCATGAATCGCATAAAATTTTAGTTTTCCTGAGAGTTTAATGTGATCCACAAAATGAAATATCTCCGAAAGATCACAAAAATGCCAACTGGCGATATTATATTATTAAAGACTCGTAATATTCGTCAGTCACAGAAGTTGGAAAGATAAAAACACAGGCACAAGAAATGTAACTGCAGAGGAACCTTCCGTGACAGAAGAAATGCTTCAGTTGATCGACAAAGGAAGGATGTACGAAAATGTTCAGGGATATCCAGGAATACAGAAATACAAGTCACTGAGGAATGTAATAAACAGGAAGTGCATGGAAGCTATGGCGAAATGGCTGCATGGAAAAGCGTTGAAATCTAAAATGCAATCATTTTCGGTAGAACTGACTAAGAATAGAAAACCTTAGTTGGAATTGAAATGAAAGACGGTAACATTAAGAGTGCAGTGGTAATTCCACTGTTAGGTGCTGAGAAGAGAGCGAATAGGTGGAAAGAGTTCATTGGAGGCCTCGTTGAGGGGCAGGGGATCCATTGTTGGAATCAGAATTAAAAGTGCTTTGGAAGACTTAAGATCGAATAAGGCAGAAAGGATAAAAACATTCCATCGAAATTTGTAAAATCATTGGTGAAGTGGCAAAAAAGTGACTATTCACGTTGGTGTGTAGAATTTATGAGACTGGCGAGATAACGTCAGACTTTTGGAAGATACCATCCACAGAATACGGAAAAAGCACGACCTGACAAGTACGAGAACTATCACAGAATCAGTTTAAGATCTGATGCATCCACGTTCGTGACAAGAATAACATACAAGGGAACTGGAAAGAAAACTGAGGATCTGTTATATAACGTACTGTTTGGCTTTAGGAAAGGTAAAGGCACCACCAGAGAGGTAGTTCTGACGTGGTTGATAATGGAAGCAGGACTGAAGTGATATGAAGATACGTTCACTGGATTTGTCGTCCTGGAAAAAGCTTTCAAGAATGTCAAATGTTGCAAAATATTCGAAATCATGAGAGAAATAAGGGCTAAGCTACAGGGAAGGACTGATAGTATACAATATGTACAAGAGCAAGAGGAAACAGTAAGTGTGGAAGACCAAGAACGAAGCTCTAGGATTAAAAAGGGAGCGAGACACGGAAGTAGTCATTCGTCCATACCGTTCAATCTATATATTAAAGAAGTAATGATGGAAATAAAACAGAGGTTCAAGAGTGCGATTAAAATTCAAGATGAAAGGATATCAATGAAAATATTCGCTGATGACCAAGCTATCCCGAGTGAAAGTGAGGAAGAATTACAAGATGTGTTGAATGGAGTGAAGAGTCTAATGAAGTCAGAATATGGATTGAGAGTATATCAAAGAAAGATGAAAGTAATCAGAAGTAGCAGAAATTAGAACTGTGAGGAGCTTAACATCAGGGTTGATGGTCCCGAAGTAGATGAAGTTAAGGAATTCTGCTACATCGGCAGCAAAATAACCTGTGACGGACGGAGGCAGTAGGACATAAAAAGGAGACTAGCACTGGCAAAAAGGCATTCCCAGCCAAAAGTAGCCTACTAGTATCAAACGTTTGAGGAAAATATTTCTGAAAATGTATGTTTGGAGCATAGCATGCCCCAAATGTGGAGAAATGTGTGCTAATGCTGATGAGTTGGAGGAACGAAGGTGTAATGTTAGGTTACAGTATTATTAGTGTCCTGCTTGACGTAAAGTTGCAAAGCGATATCAAATAGAACGATCATGTGAGAATTGTGATAGGGAAGGCTTATGGTCAAATTCGGTTTATTGGAAGAATTTAAGGAAAGAGTGGTTCACCTGTAAAAGAGACCGCATATAGGACGCATATAGTATTGCTCGAGTGTTTGACATCCGTACCATATTGTATTGAAGGAAAACGTCGAAGCAGTTCTGAGGCGGGCTGATAGATTTGTTACCGGTAGGTTCGAACAACACGTAAGTGTTACGGATGTGCTTCGGGAAGTCAAATGGGAATCCCTGGAGGGAAGGCGATTTTCTTTTCGAGAAACTTATTGAGAAAAATTGGAGAACCGGCATTTGAAGCTGACTACCGAACGATTCCACTGCTGCCAAAGTACATCACGCGTAAGGACCACGAAGATGACATACGAGAAATTAAGGCTCATACGGAGGCGTACAGATATTCGTTTTTCCCTCGCTCTATCTGCGAGTGGAACAGGAAAGGAAATGACTACTAATGGTACAGTGTACCAAAAAGAATGGTTCAAATGGCTCTGAGCACTATGGGACGTAACATCTGTGGTCATCAGTCCCCTAGAACTTAGGACTACTTAAACCTACCTAACCTAAGGACATCACACACATCCATGCCTGAGGCAGGATTCGAACCTGCGACCGTAGCGGCCACGCGGTTCCAAACTGAAGCGCCTAGAACCGCACGGCCACACCGGCCGGCTGCAGTGTACCCTCCGCCACACACCGTACGGTGGCTTGCGCAGTATATATGTACATGCTAGATGTAGAAAACTTGAACAAAAGGTAATCGAAGCATTTGAGACATGGTGCTGAGGAAGAATGTTGCAACGTATGTGGAATGATAAGTTAAGGAATGAGGTGATTCTCCCCAGAATCGGTGTGGAAAGGAGTGTATGGAAAACACTGTCAAAAGGAATACCTGTTAAGACATCAGGGAATTACTTCTATGGTACTAGAAGGAACTACAGAGGGTAAAAAATATATAGGAACACAGAAATTGTAATGTTGTTGTTGTGGTCTTTAGTCCAGAGACTGGTTTGAAGCAGCTCTCCATGCTATCTATCCTGTGCAAGCTTCTTCATCTCCCAGTACCTACTGCAACCTACTTCCTTCTGAATCTATTTAGTGTATTCATCTATTAGTCTCCCTCTACGATTTTTACCCTCCACGCTGCCCTCCAATACTAATGCCTCAGAATATGTCCTACCAACCTATCCCTTGTAGTCAAGTTGTGCCACAAATTTCTCTTCCCCCCAATTCTGTTCAATACCTCCACATTAGTTATGTGATCTACACATCTAATCTTCAGCATTCTTCACATTCGAAAGCGTCTATTCTCTTCTTGTCTAAACTATTTGTCGTCCACGTTTCACTTCCATACATGGCTACACTCCATACAAATACTTTAAGAAACGACTTCCTGACACTTAAATCTATGCCCGATGTTAACAAATTTCTTTTCTACAGAAACGCTTTCCTTTCCATTGCCAGTCTACATTTTATATCCTCTCTACTTCGACCATCGTGAGTTATTTTGCTCCCCAAATAGCAAAACTCATTTACTACTTTAAGCGTCTCATTTCCTAATCTAATTCCCGCAGCATCACCCGATTTAATTCGACTACATTCCATTATCCTCGTTTTGCTTTTGTTGATATTCATCTTATATCCGCATTTCAAGACATTGTCCATTCCGTTCAGCTACTCTTCCAGGTCCTTTGCTGTCTCTGCCAGAATTACAATGTCATCGGCGAACCTCAAAGCTTTTATTTCTTCTCCATGGATTTTAATTCCTACTCCGAATTTTTCTTTCGTTTCCTTTGCTGCTTCCTCAATATACAGATTGAATAACATCGGGGATAGGCTACAACCCTGTCTCACTCCCTTCCCGACCACTGCTTCCCTTTCATGCCCCTCGACTGTTATAACTGCCATCTGGTTTCTGGACAAATTGTAAATAGCCTTTTGCTCCCTGTAGTTTACCCCTGCCACCTTCAGAATATGAAAGAGGGTATTCCAATCAACATTGTAATACATCCAGCATATAACTGAGGACGTAGGTTGCAAGTACTACTTTGAGATGAAAGGGCTGGTAGAGGAAGGGAATTTGTAGCGAGCCATATCAAACCAGGCAGAAGCCTGATAACAGGAAATGGTGGGTGAATGTATAACTAGCATTCCCAGTCGAGCAGTCCTTCTGGAATCCAAACTGTGATATGCTAAATATATAGTTTCTAATAAAAAGTGAGAATACTCTTGAGTATATTACTTTTCCAGGTATTTTGTAAAAAGGTGTCAGTAAAAACAGTGGAAGGTAATTTTTTACGAGTAAAAGGAAACTTATCTCCAGCAAATCCATCATTAGTACCGAATGTGATGGTGCGGAATGGAGTTTCAGTTGCCGAGCGTTAGGTGCTCTTGTTCCGGAGCGATCTGTGGCCGGGAAGGTAACTCCTCTTTTATTTGCGGAACAGAAATAAAAGCGAGTGTTTTGGAGCACCGCAGAGTCGGTGGGAGTTGCAACAACTTGGTCTGACCGCGGCGGAGGCGGCGTCGGGAGAAAATATCTGGCAGGAAGAGCGCGCGCTATTTGCTTATAGCGGAAAATTGAAATATCTGTTGCGGGGCGGGGGTGGAGTGAGGCTGCTGGGGATGTGGCAGAGAGGCGAGCCCCGCGTTGCGTGGGCTGCGATCTTATTTGGTGGCTGCGGCTCTGCGGGGCTTCGGCGGCGGCGCGCGGAATGCAGAAGAGGCCGCGCCCGATATCTCAGTGACAGTTTGGGCGCAGATGAAGCGTGAAAACTGCCGCGCCGGGATGGGTTTCTGCCTGCTAGGGGGGCGTGGCAGTAGCAGTCCTCCAGGGAGAGGGCGACGCAGTTAACGTCGCGGGCACAGACGAGCACGGCAAAAAAATTTCCGGCCGAGTATTCGAGAAATAAAGTGGGCTCTCCAGGAAAGTTTCATCTCTGTTGTATGAATGTTGAGCATACAGCACCTTACATCAGACGTCTACTGTTCCTCCTGACGGAAGAGGAATACCCCAAGATCTTGGGTCTGCAATTCTACAAACATTGCACCAGATTGTCTTAATTTCATGACAATGAGGTAGTTGGTGTAGCTATTGCACAATGACGACCAAAATCATTATGGCCACCTGATTAATAACACTTTCGTCCACCTTTGGAACTAAATATGAAGGCTATTTTTTCCCCAACCTGTGATCGGCTACGAGATGGAAACCTCAGTGAAGTCAAAAGCATTTTACTCACGATATTTAGTTACACCTTCCAGCAACTTCTCTACATAGTCGCTGCGCCGACTTAGATATTTATATGATGAATAAGACAGCTTAAGTTGTATGATAAATCTTTATTACCTTCCCAACTAGTTTCGCGGCGTTAGAGCCACATCTTCAGTGATACAGATTTATAATTTATTCCAAAGCAGTAGATGACCCAACATTCTTTGCCCCATTGTGATAAGACTGCTTAATCGTCAGGAGATCGGTGGTCCAATTTGAAATAAAACAGAGAGAAGAGAACATAGTAGAGGCACAGGGAAACTAAGAATTAATATTGTGACAACCTGAGGTCATCAATGCGGACCTCGCGTTCTCAACGAGGACCTCAGGTTGTCACGACGATGTTATGCCTTAGTTTTCCTGTATCGCTATGATGTTCCTTTCATTCTGTTTAATTTCAAAGTGGGCCACCGACATCTTCACGGTTAAAGAGTGTAATATTTCTGGCTTAGTCAGCCATCATATTAGGCTCCAAGAAGCTGTTCCCAGAGCAGTGGAGATGCAAGAAGTATATAGATGACGAAATGTGGTGTGAGGTACCTATGACAGATGTTAGATTCGGTACCATTCCCGTGAGAAAGACCGCCTGCATAATGCTTCTGCTCTGTGATTGGCTGCTGTGTTCGGAGCAAGGGTGCCAAAAGTTAAAGTATAGTTATTATTATTAGTTAAACTACTCATTGGAATGACTTCACTTTTTAATATAAATATCTCTCAACAGCTGACTATCAATCAGTCATTTTAGAATTATTAAAAACGATTTAAATCAAAAACAAAAGACTGACGAAATTGCAGATGAAGCACTTCGGAAGCGTTCGGGTCAAGCCTTTTCTGGTGTGTTTCTGGCTGTTCGTCACTCTGGATTAGGCACTAGAGGAGAACAGACATGTTGTCTGTCGCAGGATGTGTTTGCCAGTATTCAGTATTAAAAGATTCACTCCGGTAGTCATGAGGCACAGACACGTGGCACAAATAGTGTAAAGATACATTTTAGTAAACATTGTGTTTGATCATGTACTTTGCTGTGTCAGAAGGTGTTGCATTAAGATCATGTACTCTTCTCGAGTGGCTATATTAAAATACGCGAGTGGCATCCCAAAGAAGTGATACATTATTTCAGAACAGAACCTCGCTAAAAGTCAGTTTCAGCCTTAAGATAACAGAACCTACGACCTGCGTGCTGTTTTCTGCGCTGGGGACATCAACTTGAAGACAGCAGGTTAATGGAGCTTCGTATTCCACACTGTGCAGTGGAAACAACTAGCCACCTCACGTGTACTGCATGCACAGAACAAATGTGCTCAGTGACACGTCATCTGCCGTAATGCAGAGGAGGTAAAGGAGGATGACCGTTATTAACACAAACAATCAATTCATTCTTCCTTTCTTGTCTAACAGTTTTATCACAATGGGATAAAGAATGTAGGGTCATCTACCTATTGTCGTTTGGAGTAAATTATAAAGCTGCATCCCTAAAGACGTGGCTCTAATTCCGCGAAACTAGTTGCATCAGTAGTAATGATTTGTCATACAGTAGAAGCAATCTTATTCTCATGGTTCAATTCTACAGCTGTGGTTGCCGACAATATAAAATTTCCTGCGGTAGACATTTCTCCTAGCGTGATACCATCTTTCCAGTACCCTCGTCATATTAGGCAGCCACCAGATCCCTACGCTGGTTTGCAGCTTCCTCTCTGTGTCAAACTGCTGTCCTGAGAGCCAGCGGTTCACGTGAGCGAAGAGACTAAACTCAGTCCACACTGTGCTGTAGGTGAACAAACACTTCTCATCGAAAACGCTGCAAGAGCGTCTTCGTTGCACCTACAATGTGCGGCCGAAAATTGTCACGACGAAGGAAACGCATGATAGTTACATTCTGTAGGTTGCATGAAGTCAGGCGAAACCAGTCAGCAGCACTTCATACTTGGCTGGAGACTCTATTTATTAGGCTCCTTTATGTGCTTCTCGTGCACTCAAAACTGGAAAGAGCGACATGACGCGATAGACGGGCCCACCAGAGACGCTGTACAACGTATCTGCACAAAGCTTCACCTGACTTTCACAACAGTTTTAATTCCACGACCGATCAGAGTCTGAGAAATAAGCAGCCCTCGTGCTGCAACGATTATACTAGATATGGATTCGACAAAACATTGCTAGGTTTCCGGATGTATGAGATAGATACCTGTAGATCACGCGCAGCTCAATGTGAGTTTATTGTCACGCTCCTCAAACAACTGTAGCACAATTTTGCGTTGTGAGACGGGAAGTTATCATGCTGAAACATGTCGTCGCTGTCGAGGATGACATACAGCAGCGGGTCCGCAATAACGTTCACGTAGTCCACAACAGTCATTGCGCTTTCGACCACCACCACAACTCGCATGTAATCCCAGGTTAATCTCCCACATAGCACAGTACTGCCCTCACCGACCTGCGTCTATGGCGCTGTCCATTTACTGAGCAGCCATTCACTTGGATAACGCTCCATCCGGACATGAGAACCGACATCGTAATTGACTATAGTAACGTTGTGTCAATATGGGAACACGTAGACTTGTCGACTAGGAAGCCTCACGCTCAGTAACATACACTAAACCGTATGTCCATAACAATTGTGCCTGCACCTTCACTATACTCTGTCATCACATCTGCTTGTCCTGCTTTACGGATCGGGAAAGCCTCCGAAGATCCACGTTATGTGATGAGTCATGGTTTCACAGCGCTTCAGCATCTTTCCGTAGATGCTAATAACAGTAGCATACGAACAACCGACAGGGCCGTTATTTCTGAGATGCTTCTTCCTTGGCCCCAGGCCATAACTGTCTGACCTGTAGAAGTTCTTGTATCAGCTGATTTTCTCCATTTGTGGTTTGTGGTCAAGGGCTGGGCGTCTTCGACGAAATATGGCTCTGAGCACTATGGGACTTAACTTCTGAGGTCATCAGTCCCCTAGAACTCAGAACTACTTAAACTTAACTAACCTAAGGACATCACACACATCCATGCCCGAGGCAAGATTCGAACCTGCGACCGTAGCGGTCGTGCGGTTCCAGACTGTAGCGCCTAGGACCGCTCGGCCACTCCGGCCGGCTCCGACGAAATAAAAACGTCGTGGGTTCCGGGCTTAAATTTCGAATAAAAATCATTAGTACTGGCAGTCAAAGTCTTCTGGTATAGGAAGTAACCCTTGTTCCGACAACGGCCTTGTCAAAGATAGCGGAGTGGCGGGCAGTCAGGACACTCTCTTGCCATTCGGTTGGGAAACTGACCCAAGAACGAAGTAGAACGAGAATGATTTCGGGATGAGGATGCAGAAGACAAGAGAAATAACTGCATTAAAGACAGAAAATCGGTATCCCAGAACATGTGGCCTGTAATTGGACAAAATTGTCGTGACGATATCTCTATTGGCAAATTATTCCGAACTAGTCCCAGCACTGGATCTCCGTCAGGGGACTGCCAAGGGGAACGTGATTATGAGAAAAAGATGGAATAACAAACGAAGGGACAAGACTCTACGAGTCGGAGCATGGAATGTTGGAAGTTGAAATGTAGTAGGCAAGCTATAAAATCTGAAAAGAAAATACACACGCTCAGTCTAGATGTTGAGCGGGTCAGTGAAGTTAAATGGAAAGTAGACAAGGATTTCTGGCCAGACAAATTTAGGATAATATCTACAGTAGCAGAAACCGATATAAAGGGAGTAGGATCCGTTATGAATAGGAAAGTGAGGGAGAGAGATTTACTGTGAACGGTTTCGTGCTAGGATTGTTCTCACATGAATCGATACCAAACCGACGCCGAAAACGATAGTCCGTGTACATATGACGACGTCGCAGGCAGAACATGAAGAGATACAGCGAATACGAAGATACTGAACGGATAATTTAGAGTGTAAAGGAAGATGTAAATCTAATAATCATGGGGGCTGGAACGCGGTTGTAAGGGAAGGAATAGCAAAAAGAATTACGGGAAAGTATGAGCTTGGTAGTAGGGATGAGAGAGAAGAAAGACTCATTGAGTTCTGTTATAAATTTCGGATGTTAGTAGCGAATATTCAGTTCATGAATCACAAGAGAATTAGGTATACTTGGAAACAGCCCACTGACACGGGAAAATTCCAGCTGGATTACATCGTGGTCAGAATAAAATTCCAAAATCAGATATTGTATGGTAAGACTTACCTGGGTGCGGATACAGACTCAGGTCACAATTTGGAAATGATGAAGACTAAACTGACGTTTAAGGGAATCGTCCGAAAGGATCAGTGTGAAAAGATGTGGGATACTGAAGTAATCAAGAATGGCCGGCCGCTGTGGCCGAGCGGTTCTAGGCGCTTCAGTCCGGAACCCTGGTGCTGCTACGGTCGCAGGTTTGAATCCTTCCTCGGGCATGGCTGTGTGTGATGTCCTTCGGTTAGTTAGGTTTAAGTAGTTATTAGTCTAGGGGACTCATGACCTCAGATGTTAAGTCCCATAGTGCTTGGAGCCATTTTTTGAATGAGGAATGACGAGCCGCGTTCGAAGTGCGCTAAGGTTGTGTGTATACTGTGATAAGGAATACCAGAGTAGACAGTTCAGTTGAAAAAGTGTGAACACCTTTAAAAAGGTTGATCACAGATGTAGAAAAAACAAACGCAGATGACGAGAAAGGTGACAGCGAAGAAGTAAATCAATGGATGGGCATAAGATAGAAGTACAAAAATGTTCGAGGAAAGGCAGGAATATATTACCGTAAATCTTTTGGAATGAAATAAATAGGAACTGCAGGGGAACAATAGGCAAAATGGCTGCAGGAAAGATGTGAAGAAATCGAAAAGGATACGGTCATTTGGAGGACTGACTCAGCATATAGAAAAGTCGAAACAACTTTCGGTAAAATTGAAAGCAAGGGCGCTAACATTAAGACTGCAATGCGAATTACACTGTTAAACGCGTAGGAGAGAGCACGCAGTTGGGATGAGTACACTGAAGCCCTGCATGAGGGGGAGAATGTTGTCTGAGGACGTGATGGAAGAAGAAACAGGAGTACATAAGGATGAGATAAACGATTTAGTATTACGGTATTGCCTTTCCCCGAACATTTTTGTACTTCTATCTTATGTCCATCCATTTATTTATTTCTTCTCTGTTACCTTTCTCGTAATCTGCGTTTGTCTTTTCTACATCTGTGATCAACCTTTTTAAAGGTGTCCACTCTTTTTCACTTCAGGCAGTGTTGCTTGTCTGTTAGCACTGACACCTCTACACAGCTGAAGGTCATCAGCCACTGTGTTGTCTGTGGTGAAAGCTAATGTCTGAAATATGGTGTTCTTGCCACACTCTTGACACGGTGGGTCTCGGAATATTGAATTTCCTAACGATTTCCGAAATGGAATGTCCCATGCGTCTAGAACCTCCGACTACCATTGCGCTTTCAAACTCATGTAATTCGCGCGGGCTTATTACGTAGGAAAGCTATTCACATGAATCAGCTATTTACAGTTGACAGTTCCGCCAATACATTTCTCTTTTATAAATTTTGTATGAGAATCTACCGTCAACTGTAACTATACATTTCGATATACCATGACATGTCACATCTGTGTATAATGAACGAGCTTTGAAGTCGTAGTGATATGAAAAATAAAATGTGTAACGGCCGTGAGAAAGTTGCTAATGGTACCTGTCTCCTCTAAAGCAGTCACACAGGACATACCTCATAAATTAGAGCAAGCGGATGAAGAACGCGTGCTTATCTCAAAATAACACAGGGACATAAGTGAAAAGCTTCATGAAAGCATCAAGCTGTACAAACATGTGTTAGGTTCTTGCTTGTAACAATTTTCTGTGCCACGGGAGAGTTGTGTGATGATGATGTTTTGGTTTGTGGGGCGCTCAACTGCGTGGTTATCAGCGCCCGTACAATTATCCAATCTTTGCTCAGTCCAATTTCGCCACTTTCGTGGATGATGATGAAATGATGAGGACAACACAAACACCCAGTCATCCCGAGGTAGGTGAAAATCCCTGACCCCGCCGGGAATCGAACCCGGGACCCCGTGCTCGGGAAGCGAGAACGCTACCGCGAGACCACGAGCGGCGGACGCCACGGGAGAGGCGGGTCAATCGTGTACTCATCAATTCAGAGTAAATGCTATCGTTAAGGATCTGAAAACATCTTTTAAGAGTGGTCCAGTATCTCTCGCATGAGTCATGACGCAGTGTGATCACACGTATCACACCAGCAACTTATGTCAAATAGTTCAAATGGCTCTGAGCACCATGGGACTTAACTTCTTAGGTCATCAGTCCCCTAGAACTTAGAACTACTTAAACCGAACTAACCTAAGGACATCACACACACCCCATGCCGGAGGCAGGATTCGATCCTGCGACCGTAGCGGTCGCGCGGTTTCGAACTGTAGCGCCTGGAACCGCTCCGCCACTCCGTCCGGCCGACTTTTGTCGTTCCACCTTTTTTGGTCATCAGTCTACTGACTGGTTTGATGCGGCCCGCCACGAATTCCTTTCCTGTGCTAACCTCTTCATCTCAGAGTAGCACTTGCAACCTACATCCTCAATTATTTGCTTGACGTATTCCAATCTCTGTCTTCCTCTACAGTTTTTGCCCTCTACAGCTCCCTCTAGTACCATGGAAGTCATTCCCTCATGTCTTAGCAGATGTCCTGTCATCCTGTCCCATCTCCTTATCAGTGTTTTCCACATACTCCTTTCCTCTCCGATTCAGCGTAGAACCTCCTCATTCCTTACCTTATCAGTCCACCTAATTTTCAACATTCGTCTACAGCACCACATCTCAAATGCTTCGATTCTCTTCTGTTCCGGTATTTCCACAGTCCATGTTTCACTACCATACAAATTTCTTCCTCAAATTAAGGCCGGTATTCGATATTAGTAGACTTCTCTTGGCCAGAAATGCCTTTTTTGCCATAGCAAGTCTGCTTTTGATGTCCTCCTTGCTCCGTCCGTCATTGGTTATTTTACTGCCTAGGTAGCAGAATTCCTTAACTTCATTGACTTCGTGACCATCAATCCTGATGGTAAGTTTCTCGCTGTTCTCATTTCTACTACTTCTCATTACCTTCGTCTTTCTTCGATTTACTCTCAAACCATACTGTGTACTCATTAGACTGTTCATTCCGCTCAGCAGATCATTTAATTCTTCTTCACTTTCACTCAGGATAACAATGTCATCAGCGAATCGTATCATTGATATCCTTTCACTTTGTATTTTAATTCCACTCCTGAACCTTGCTTTTATTTCCATCATTGCTTCCTCGATGTACAGATTGAAGAGTAGGCGCGAAAGGCTACAGACTTGTCTTACACCCTTCTTAATACGAGCACTTCGTTCTTGATCGTCCACTCTTATTATTTCCCCTTGCTTGTCGTACATATTGTATATGACCCGTCTCTCCCTATAGCTTACCCCTACTTTTTTCAGAATCTCGAACAGCTTGCACCATTTTATATTGTCGAACGCTTTTTCCAGGTCGACAAATCCTATGAAAGTGTCTTGATTTTTCTTTAGCCTTGCTTCCATTATTAGCCGTAACGTCAGAATTGCCTCTCTCGTCCGTTTACTTTTCCTAAAGCCAAACTGATCGTCACCAAGCGCATTCTCAATTTTCTTTTCCATTCTTCTGTATATTATTCTTGTAAGCAGCTTCGATGCATGAGCTGTTAAGCTGATTGTGCGATAATTCTCGCACTTGTCAGCTCTTGCCGGCTTCGGAATTGTGTGGATGATGCTTTTCCAAAAGTCAGATGGTATATCTCCAGACTCATATATTGTACACGCCAACGTGAATAGTCGTTTTGTTGCCACTTTCCCCAATGATTTTAGAAATTCTGATGGAATGTTATCTATCCCTTCTGCCTTATTTGACCGTAAGTCCTCCAAAGCTCTTTTAAATTCCGATTCTAATACTGGATCCCCTATCTCTTCTAAATCGACTGCTGTTTCTTCTTCTATCACATCAGTCAAATCTTCACCCTCATAGAGGCTTTCAATGTATTCTTTCCACCTATCTGCTCTCTCCTCTGCATTTAACAGTGGAATTCCCGTTGCACTCTTAATGTTACCACCATTGCTTTTAATGTCACCAAAGGTTGTTTTGACTTTCCTGTGTGCTGAGTCTGTCCTTCCGACAATCTTTTTCGATGTCTTCACATTTTTCCTGCAGCCATTTCCTCTTAGCTTCCCTGCACTTCCTATTTATTTCATTCCTTAGCGACTTGTATTTCTGTATTCCTGATTTTCCCGGAAAATGTTTGTACTTCCTCCTTTCATCAATCAACTGAGGTATTTCTTCTGTCACCCATGGTTTCTTCGCAGCTACCTTCTTCGTACCTATGTTTTCCTTCCCAACTTCTGTGATGGCCCTTTTTAGAGATGTCCACCTTATATAGACTTTGAAATCTCGCTAGCATGGAAAGAAATTCTTTTAAATTTAATCCTTAGCTTCCAACCACGGCTCACTACGCGTAAGCTTAATCACCATAATGAGTTTCATCTGAGATGTTACTTTGTCTCATTCTTAATTAACAGCCACAATTGCATAATAAAAGCATCTGCAATGACGAGAGCAAAAGGGCGGTTTCCTATTTTAGGAACGTCTAAGTAAATCATGACTGAAAGGGATGGTCTTTCTGTAAAGCACTATGCTACACGTGTTGTTAAAAATAATTACATTTTCCTCATAACTAAGGACAATATTACAAACTCTTGCCGCGCGGGATTAGCCGAGCGGTCTGAGGAGCTGCATTCATGGACTGTGCGGCTGGTCCCGGCGGAGGTTTGAGTCCTCCCTCGGGCATGGGTGTGTGTGTTTGTCCTTAGGATAATTTAGGTTAAGTAGTGTGTAAGCTTAGGGACCGATGACCTTAGCAGTTAAGTCCCATAAGAATTCACACACATTCGCACATACAAACTCTTGAGTAGAATCCTACCGACGTTGCTCATTTTGGATCTTCAGCATGGAGGAACTAAAGATGGACTCAAACGAAGTTAAAATGTTGCAGTAACCAGTCTCCAGATACTTGGAAGTATCTTGATTGTGCTCCTCTTGTAATTGGGAATTCCTTCGTCTCGATTCGAATTGCCATCCTCTAGATCGGGAAAAGAACCCAATCGCTCCACTGGGCGGCTTGCGTCTACATAGCAACCACGTACCCTGCTAACCGTTCATGAAGTCCTGGGCTCAGCTACTCGGCGTACCGGCCTTGTGGCAAGCTTCCCATTATTGGCTGTCCACCAGCTCACTGCCGTCGTCCACACCTGTTAACCCAGAGCTGGTACTGCAGCCACTGCTACACCTTCGGCCTGCTACACTGATTGAAATGGGTCGAGCCGACGCCCCAATACGGCCTCGGCACCTCACCACCACTCGTCAGCCACAGCTGCCATATCTCTCGGCGGAGGCCCATATTGTTGTCGCTGCATCCTCTGTTCTGCTGATCGCACCTCCAAGCACAGTTCGCGTCAG
This sequence comes from Schistocerca cancellata, assembly GCF_023864275.1. Lineage (NCBI taxonomy): Eukaryota > Metazoa > Arthropoda > Insecta > Orthoptera > Acrididae > Schistocerca > Schistocerca cancellata. The sequence continues at coordinate 607,833,766 of NC_064628.1, forward strand.
TCACCCCGGGCACCGCCCCCAGCTCAGTCGTACCCTGCGCTGACCACCGGCGATGCTGCAGGCTTTCCGACCGCTGCCCAATGGACGTGGCCCTCGCTTACGGCAGATATGTCCAAGCTAATAACGCAGTAAATGACAGACACTCCCCCATCTCGCACCAATACAGCAAAGTACTGAGTAGCGCAAGCTGCGTCACAAACGCACCTCCTGACCAAGCATTATTACGATAGCTGAGCTGGCGCGGCTGGCTGGACGTGTCATGAATTACAAATTCATGGCGTAGTGAGAGAAGATACTGAGGACGCAAGTAACTAAGAAATTGGTTGAGTACAAAGAGCATGTGAAAACAATAGCCCCAAGAAAAGAATAGAAAACATTTTTTCTATTAAGATGTCGTCAGCTATGGCAGGTTCGTATTCGTTATTAACTGCTATAGTTTTTATCAAACTAATTTCTTCCTCGAATTTTTATTTCTAGACTGGAATAGAAGTAGCTCTGTGAATATCAGAGTGAAACAAAGCGTTTTCATGAGATTGAGTGTGCACGGAATAAGTAGGTACGATCTGATGGGCACATGTTTCTTTATGAAAAACATTAAAAAAGATTTTATTTTCTTCTACTGTTAGGTTCAAGTCAATAAATGTAGTCAGCGGGCCTGCCATAGTTGAAGACATGCTTAAGCAGAAAACTGTTAAAAGAGTTACTACACTCGACACCTCTATCATTGAGTCCAACCAAAAAGTTATTTTCTATTCCTTTCTTGGGGCCCATCTCCTATCAGATTCAACTACTTCTTCGTAATAAATACAACTCTAACGTCGCCTTTTCCACTAATACCAGTTTGAAAATTTTTTTATTCACAATTTAAAATCGATCTGTTCCTCTTTGAAAAACTCTGGTGTCTATAAGATTTTTTGCGACACTTGCTCTTCTTACTACATAGGACAAACAGGAGGTGCCTTACACTCAGGTACAAAGTACATCTTTTAAGAAATTCGTCTTTTGACGAACACCTTTTGATTACAGATTCAAAAAATGGTTCAAATGGCTCTGAAAAGGGAACCTCCCCATCGCACCCCCCTCAGATTTAGTTATAAGTTGGCACAGTGGATAGGCCTTGAAAAACAGAACATAGATCAATCGAGAAAACAGGAAGAAGTTGTGTGGAACTATGAAAAAAATAACCAAAATATACAAACTGGGTAGCCCATGCGTAAGATAGGCAACATTAAGGACAGTATGAGCTCAGGAACGCCGTGGCCCCGTGGTTAGCGTGAGCAGCTGCGGAACAAGAGGTCCTTGGTGCAAGTCTTCCCTCGAGTGACATCTTTACTTCATTTATTTCCGCAAAGTTACGATCTCTCCGTTCGTTCATTGACGTCTCTGTTCACTGTAATAAGTTTAGTGTCTGTGTTTTGCGACCGCACCGCAAAACCGTGCGATTAGTAGACGAAAGGACGTGCCTCTCCAATGGGAACCGAAACATTTGATCGCAACGTCATAGGTCAACCGATTCCTCCACAGGGAAACACGTCTGATATATTCTATATGACACGTGACGGCATGTACGCCACATGACAGGAATGTGTTGTCGAATTGGTAGAAAGATTCTTCTACCTTGCCCGATTTAAGATTTCTTGTGGATGTGATAATCACTCCCAAAAAAGTGGACAGATAATAATTGTCTGAAAATAAAAAATTAAAATTTTTCGCTCGAGGGCAGTCTTGAACGAAGGATCTCTGGTTTCACAGCTGCTCACGCTAACCACGGGGCCACGACTCCCCTTAGTTCACAAACTCCTTAATGTTGCTTATCTTGGGCATGGACTACTCAGTTTGTATATTTTGCTAATTTTTTCGTAGTTCCACACAACTTCTTCCTGTTTTCTTGACTGATCTGTGTTCAGTTTTTCAAGGCCTATCCACTGTGCAACTTATAACTAAATCTGAGGGGGGTACGATGGGGAGGTTCCCTTGTGAGCACTATGGGACTTAACAGCTATGGTCATCAGTCCCCTAGAACTTAGAACTACTTAAACCTAACTAACGTAAGGACATCACACAACACACAGTCATCACGAGGCAGAGAAAATCCCTGACCCCGCCGGGAATCGAACCCGGGAACCCGGGCGTGGGAAGCGAGATCGCTACCGCACGACCACGAGCTGCGGACTTGATCACAGCTCACGTACTCAAAGCTGTTCACGAGATCACCACTTTGGACACTGAGAAGAAAGGCCGCAGATTAGACGCTCTGGAAGACTTACAAATTTTTAAACATCTTTCTCGTAATGATGGCCTCATTCTTAATGAACAGTTACAAGTACATAATCAAAGCATCTGCAATGGTATAAAGCCGTTACTTGATATCTGATTTTGTGTTTCCTCGTGCAGTTACCGTAATATTTTTCTATCTAAGTCGATTCACAATCTTTTTGTGTTTTAAAAGTTTAGATTAACTACTTTTCATGTTATACCGTTATTTTCTGCTCTCTGAATAATTAACCCCCTTTTGTATTTCTAAAATGGCGTTTTCAGCCTTTAAACTGTATTTCTAAGCTCTTATGTAGGCAATTTGTTATCGTGTCTGCTGCTGTCAGATAAAATTATTACCTTCTACTTCATGTACAAAAGAATGTTCACGTAACATTCGTCTAGAGTTTGAATGTTAAGTAGCCTGTTTGTATTTGTGGCTACTAGATGGCACTCTTGGTGTAATGTTCACCTGCCCGCAATTGCTAACGCTGGCGCCTCAGCCTAATGCTACCGTAGCTTGATGCGTGTGACCAACACATAACGGCTTTCCTTTTATGTATTCTTTTTACAGATTTTGTGACTTAAGTGTTATCGCTTGATTTTTAGTTAGCACGTGATATGAAGTACTGTTTTTTTTTTACTACTAGATAGTAATTGCGCTTAAAAAATTTTTCTGTCCTGTAATTTTGTAATTATGTAATAGGTTAATTTGAGAGTTTTATTTCTGTGAAGGCACTCATAGGAGTGCCGAAACCTGGGTCAAAAGACTCCTCTTTTTCGACCGAGGGCTGATATTGCTTTTAATTTTAAATGGCAATCTGTTCAGTAGCATACGTAAATAGTAATAATAATGAAAAAAACTACATGACCATTATATTTTGTGGGGATAAATATACATACCTTGGCATGGGAAAAATGCGTTGTCAAAGATAAAATAAAATGGTGTTAAAATAATGAAAGTTAACTATTTTAAAGATTAGCTACTCTATCAATTTCTGTCATAAGTGGACATGGTAAAACTGGACATAATGATTGATGAAGTTTTATAGTACATTCGGAGTATGTTAAAGAACGTAAGACATTGCGCGCAATCCTCCGGAGACATTATAACGTATGGTCTAAAATAGCAGTATTTCCTCATAGACAGCAGTAGCGCAGTACTTATTCTCGTATTTCACTGAAAAAAAAACAGAAACGGATACATATATTTTAAATAACATGTAGTGCACTTATAGTAACGTATAGTTATGCTTACGATGCAATTCAACTCAACTAGCCGCTCTTGTAACTAATCAGTCTATTCCAAAAGAATTGCTCCAGCTGAAAGCTGCTTTGTTCGTCATAACCTAGATTCTAAATATTGAAAGTTACTTCTGCTGTAACGTAACTTACACTTCCAGTCACCAAATAGAACTGCTTGAAATTTTTCGTCCATTTCCATATCGTACTTTCTACGTAGATTTGCTTTATCTGCTTACTTCGAGTGATTAAAGCTAACGTAATTGATTTCAATTTAAAAAAAATATACCTACTTTTACTCAGATTCGTTATCTTCTGATCAAACGGAATCGTTGATTTTAGCACTTCCACCATATTGCAACCCGGTTCATTCAATATATTATAAATATGATTTGCAAGTGATCAGAACCGGTGATTTGTGAACCACTTCTAAAGTCGTTTGCAAACAATTAATTATCTGCCAGATTGGTCATCAGATGATTTAAATTATATTGAAGTTAACCCCTTCAGGGGAAGTGGTTCCGTTTAAAACCACCTACAGTTTTCTCATTTTGTGGCAAAAGGGCAGTGGCTACATTTCGGACAACATTCAGCAGCCTAGTTGATGCTGCCCTCTAGCGGCTGTCACTTGAACCGCTTCCAAATCTGTAAATATTAGCAAGTAGTGAGGCGAGTTGGATAGCCATTTTTGTACACTGTGAGCGAACGTCTTTGTTCTCAAATTGTGACTGTATTCTTCTGTATTGGGTAACGTTTATGCATTTATTAAATGCAGAATACTTTTCTGTTTACATTACTACTATATGTACTGTGATAATAACCAAAATAATGAATTTATTTCCGTGAATTTTGTGGTGGTTCAACTTGAAACCACCCCGTATGTGTTCAGTTTATGTATATTTCATTTAATTTTTACATTTTTCTGTCTCACTGTATGAAAATCAATACAATAAAAACAAAGAAAAGTTAAAAATTAATTATTTTTGTTTTGCCCCTGAAAAGGTTAAATGGCTCTTAGCACTATGGGACTTAACCTCTGAGGTCGTCCGCAGCTCGTGGTCGTGTGGTAGCGTTCTCGCTTCCCACGCCCGGGTTCCCGAGTTCGATTCCCGGCGGGGTCAGGGATTTTCTCTGCCTCGTGATGACTGGGTGTTGTGTGCTGTCCTTAGGTTCGTTAGGTTTAAGTAGTTCTAAGTTCTAGGGGACTGATGACCATAGATGTTAAGTCCCACAGTGTTCAGAGCCATTTGAACCATTTGAACCTCTGAGGTCATCAGTCCACTAGAACTTAGAACTACTTTAAACCTAACTAACCTAAGGACATCACACACATCCATGCCTGAGGCAGGATTCGAACCTGCGACCGTAGCTGTCGCGCGGTTCCGGATTGTAGCGCCTAGAACCACTCGGCCTCCCCGGCCGGCTATATTGAAGTTAATTTGAATCATAAAACCCGTCGTAGTTCTGACATGTAATTTGTCTGAGGATAAAAACAGTTCAAGAAGTCCAAGACTGGAATATATCCAGCAAATAATTGAGGACGTAGGTTCCACGTGCTACTGTGAGATCAAAAGGACGGCGCAGGAGAGGAATTCGTGGCGGGACACGTCAGACCAGTCAGGACACTGACGACTGAAGAAAAAGAAGTAGCTCGACGCCATGGGATCAAAAAATCAAATGGCTCTGAGCACTATGGGACTTAACATCTATGGTCATCAGTCCCCTAGAACTTAGAACTACTTAAACCTAACTAACCTAAGGACATCACACAACACCCAGTCATCACGAGGCAGAGAAAATCCCTGACGAAGCCATGGGAATGACGTCACAGGCCACTGAAAGCCTCAGCAAAATGTTTCAGTGTATTGATCTCCTGATATTGTTTCTGAACCGAAAAATAATTACCAAGCATTGGCTGGTTCAAATGGCTCTGAGCACTATGGGACTTAACATCTATGGTCATCAGTCCCCTAGAACTTAGAACTACGTAAACCTAACTAACCTAAGGACAGCACACAACACCCAGCCATCACGAGGCAGAGAAAATCCCTGACCCCGCCGGGAATCGAACCCGGGAACCCGGGCGTGGGAAGCGAGAACGCTACCACACGACCACGAGATGCGGGCAATTACCAAGCATTGTTCCGAGTTTCTGTTCACTGGTTATAAAGTCCGAAAACACCTTAGTCATCATACGAGTATTCAGCTAAGGACATGCAATACTAGGCTACAAACGACTGCAAAATATTTAAAGATTGCGGCAAAATATCCTCCCTAAAATGCTTCAAATGGCTCTGAGCACTATGGGACTCAACATCTGAGGTCATAAGTCCCCTAGAACTTTGAACTACTTCAAACCTAGCTAACCTAAGAACATCACACACATCCATGCTCGAGGCAGGATTCGAACCTGCGACCGTTGCGGTCACGCGGTTCCAGACTGAAGCGCCTAGAACTGCTCGACCACACCGGCCGGTATCCTCCCTAATTTAGAGATCAAATTAAAAAAATGGATCAAAATAAAGAAACTGTAGTAATGGGACTGATATCACAGTGGGACATATTCTTTACATGCGTTGTCACAGTCAAACTTTAATGTAAGTAATGGCATACGTAAAAAAGAGGAGGAAGGCCACACAGCGTTCGAACTCCAGAAAATGCTAATGCAGCAAGGCGTTCATAGCAGGATTTTGCAAAGAGATCCTTTCCAAAAGACGCAAGAGCTCTTCAGTAGCTGACGAGAACGTGCGTTGAATTTCACAACATGATTTGCTATTTCATCCGTACAAAATGGTCGTTGTTCAAGAACTGTTTGAACACGATTACGGCAATTGTTTCGAGGTCATGTACAAACATTTTTGAAAATATGCCGAAAGGTATTGTGGTCCTTCGCAGCGATGACACAAATATACACTTACCCGGATGCTTCAATCTTCAAAATTTCCTTTATTGAAGTGAACAGAGCTCCAGTGATCGTCATGAAAAGCCACTACATGAAGACCGTGTTACTAAATAGAGCGCGGCTGGACGAGTCAGGATAATTGGTCCTTACTATTTTGAAGTACTGGTGCTGCTGTGTCAGTAAACTCACAACGATACACTCACGCGAGAAATACTTCTTGCTTATCAAGACTCACTGCGATGAAGACTGACCAGGTATGGTTTCAGCATGTTGGAGCCAACGGTCACACAGCTCAGGTTTCCTCGAAATACTGTAACACAAGTTTCGCTACGCTCAATTTTTCACGTCTCATAGAATGGCGTAGAATTTCGGGCGTCACATTGAACAATGCACTGTTAGAGGAGGACATCACCTCACTGGTACATTGTTTACAAATGGAAGATTACCGCCGGCCGCTGTGGCCGAGCGGTTCTAGGCGTTTCCTTCTGGTGCCGCGCGACTGCTACGATCGCTGGTTCGAATCCTGCCTCGGGCATGGATGTGTGTGATGTCCTTAGGTTAGTTAGGTTCAAGTAGTTCTAAGTTCTAGGGGACTGATTACCTCAGATTTTAAGTCCCATAGTGCTCAGAGCCATTTGAATTTTTGAAGGTTAGCGCTGAGCAGATATCATTTATATTAATAAGAGCTTGTACTTTTTTTGTTCACTTGCTTTTTATTTCAAATTTAAATCAGGGAAGATATCTCACCGCACCTTGTTCAAATGGTTCAAATGGCTCTAAGCACTATGGGACTTAACATCTGAGGTCATCAGTCCCCTAGACTTAGAACTACTTAAACCTAACTAACCTAAGGACATCCCACACATCCATGCCCGAGGCAGGATTCGAACCTGCGACCACAGCAGCCGCGTGGTTTCGGACTGAAGTGCCTAGAACCGCTCGGCCACAACGGTCGGCCGCACCTTGACCGATGGTTGTACAACGACTAATGCAACACATGTTTTTCCGAAAGCAGATTGGTTGTATTCATTATTACAATAGCCATTTTATTCCCCGCTGTTTTGGCTACAAGCCCCTGTTTTACAACATAATCTCCGTTCAATGCGACGGCCTTACACCATCTTACCGTGGGGACCTGTGTGTCCGCATGGTACTATTCTACTGGTCGACATTTGAGCCGAAGTCTTGCTGGATCAATTACCTCGCCATTATACACGTACTGATTCCCACTGAGCGCATCCTTCATTGAGCCAAAATCATGGGAGTCGGAAGCTCGGTGGTCTCCTGTTAGGCTGCGAGGAACCCAGCAGCCACAAACCTTTGAGTACCCCAAATGGTGAACGAATGTGTCGGAACTACCAACAGAGATGTTCAGCTATTCAGCGAGGTATTTGATTGTGATCCGTCCACTACCTCTAATGAGAGTGTCCGCACGTTCCAGTGTTGCAGGAGTCACAACTGCGTGCAGCCGGTCGGCACGCGCGAGATCGGACAGGTCTGTGCTGCCTCGTTACGCTCCATCCTACGACTCGCCGTGCTTTTGTTCATTTGCCAGCCTACGAATATCTGCAATGCCTTGGTTTTCAATTAAAGGTCACTCAATCACAGCTCTCTGCTTGCAACGCACTTACTTTAGGTATATGTTACGTATAAGTACAGGGCCGGCACCTACCGAAGCTTCATGAAAGTATAGGGGCGGAAGGAGGAATATTCCACGATGTCCCACAGCAAATTTCGCATTTATTAAAACCGAAATTGGCCGAGAAAAAAAAGTGTTCCAGTACTTACTGAACATCCCTCGTACATCGATGGGAGATGGAGATTTGTAATTCTACGATATTAAGGGCGGCTTGAATTACTGTCATTTAAATTAGACAATAGGTACCTCTAACGCTGTCAGTAGCGCGTCATTGGGTCCTGCAGTGTCTGTCACCCTGTGAGCAAAATTGGAAAAAGCTGCAACTCCTCCGAAAAACACCTCTTCCAATTACACACGGCGATACAGTACTCGCTGTGAGAGCGGGAAGAAGAACAGCAGCCACTGTGCAATCGGCAATAGCAGGACGGTGCGAGCGAGATCGTTTCCGGGAAACCGAGCGCCCAGCCGGCGGCGTAGCGACGCAGTTAACAGCTGCGCGCGCCCCCCGGGTTACCTGCTTGTTTGTCCGCGACGCGGCGCTGCGAGCGGGGGCGTGCGGTTACACGGTAGAGCGACGGCTCTGCAAATGAGGTTCGACCAACAGTGATTATAGGATGCAGTAGCAGCGGCAGCTGGCGCAAAAACAACGGCGTCCGGCCCGCGGCCGAGTGGAGGCGAGCCAGTGTGCTAATGCGGTGCAGGCACGTTTGCGGGCCGGGTCGCGCCGCGGGGCGTGCAGTGGGCTCTTAGTGCAAAAACGCGCCCCGTGCCACTTGCCACTGTGCACCGCAGAGCTTTTTTACGGCGACGCCGGCCAACCGGGAGCGCCACACTCGGGCTGTTTGCTCTGTCTCGCGCCAGCCCTTCGAGAGGCGCGGCGCGGTTCCGACTCTCTTGGCGAGTGTTCTCCGCCCAGTCTGTTTGCCTTCTGCCAAAAACGCTGACACCGCCCTGAGGTAGCGACTGTTTCTCTGCGAGCGTACCAACGGGAGAAACCGGTGTTCGTGAGGTCGGTTCTCTACTGCAGGCAGCTCTTCTCGTAAATCATCGGCTGGTGTGACGGCTAGACACCGAATGAGCTGAAGTGACAGCGGAGATCTCGCAGCGTAAAATATGATCGTAAGAGGTATTCCCGAAAACACGGCGACTCACCATTACTCTCCATTCCCATACCATTAACAAGTGCTCTCTTTTTTCGAATTTTCTGAGGTAAAAACTTGTTGTACGAATTTAATAATTTACATAAGAGATTCGTGTATCTTGTGATACCGTTTAAAACTACTGGCCATTAAAATTGCTACACCACGAATATGACGTGCTGCAGACGCGAAATTTAACCGACAGGAAGAAGATGCTGTGATATGCAAATGATTAGCTTTTCAGAGCATTCACAAGGTTGGCGCCGGTGGCGATACCTACAACGTGCTGACATGAGGAAAGTTTCCAACCGATTTCTCATACACAAACAGCAGTTCACCGGCGTTGTCTGGTGCAACTTTGTTGTGATGCCTCGTGTAAGGAGGAGAAAAAAGGTACCATCACGTTTCTGCCTTTCATAAAAGTTGGATTGTAGCCTATCGCGATTGCGGTTTATCGTATCGTGACATTGCTGCTCGCTTAGGTCGAGTTCCAATGACTGTTAGCAGATTGTGGAATCGGTGGGTCCAGGGGCGTAATACGGAACGCCGTGCTGGATCCCAACGGCCTCGTATCACTAGCAGTCGAGATGACAGGCATCTTATCCGCATGGCTGTAAGGGATCGTGCAGCCACGTCTCGATCCCTCAGTCAACAGATGTGGACGTTTGCAAGAGAACAATCATCTACACGAACAGTTCGAAGACGTTTGCAGCAGCATGGACTATCAGCTCGGAGACCATGGCTGCGGTTACCCTTGACGCTGCATCACAGACAGGAGCGCGTGCGATGGTGTACTCAACGACGAACCTGAGTGCATGAAAGGCAAAACGTAGTTTTCGTATGAATCCAGGTCCTGTTTACAGCATCATGATGGTCGCATCTATGTTTGGCGACATCGCGGTGAACGCTCATTGGAAGCGTGTATTCGTCATCGCCATACTAGCGTATCACCTGGCGTGATGCTATGGGGTGCCGTTGGTTACACGTCTGGATCACCTCTTGTTCGCACTGACGACACTTTGAACAGTGGACGTTACATTTCAGATGTGTTACGACCCGTGGCTCTATCCTTCATTCGATCTCTGCGAAACCTTACATTTCGGCAGGATAATGCACGACCGCATCTTGCAGGTCCTGTACGGGTCTTTCTGGATACAGAAAATGTTCGACTGCTGCCCTGGCCAGCACAATCTCCAGATCTCTCACCAACTGAAAACGTCTGCTCAATGGTGGCCGAGCAACTGGCTCGTCACAATATGCCAGTCACTACTCTTGATTAACTGTGGTAAGGTATTGAAACCGCATGGGCAGCTGTACATGTACACGCCATACAAGCTCTGTTTGACTCAATCTTCAGGCGTATCAAGGCCGTTATTACGGCCAGAGGTGGTTGTTCTGGGTACTGATTTCTCAGAGTCTATGCACCCAAATTGCGTGAAAATGTAATCACATGTCACTTCTAGTACAATATATTTGTCCAATGAATACTCGTTTATCATCTGCATTTCTTCTTAGTGTAGCAATTTTAATGGCCAGTACTGTACATTACTATCGAAATAAATAAAGTGGCCCAAACAAAAACGAATACTCTTTGTAACTTTTTGTTAACAGTTCTAGCTTGTTAACAAGTAATTTGTAAAAATATGACTCACAGAGGGGTTAAAAAATAGGAAACAAACTTCATTTGGCAAAAAAAACCTTGTAGGAATTTCGAGAAAAGACACCTTTAATTTGTCAGGCTTGTGTTGTGGAACCTGTAGACGTGATTAACAAGTTAATATTTATTCGTTCAGATTTTCAGTTCTGTTCTTCCTGTCAGCCTCTGCTGACACCTCATTCCAGTACCACGGTGGAATTTCGCTCAGTCCTGTAGTCATGTTGGCTGACCGATCGCCATGGGTGCCACACCAGCGTTTCGGCTGAAGTCTTGCTGACTGCTGTGTGCCTGTCTGCAGGCGAAGCTGTAACTTGAGTGTGTCCCACACCGTGTTACACCGTTTTTGATCCTGCTCCGGAAGACCACCATCACTTACGATGACCCATCGGGAAGTAACGTACTGTCAAAAGTCGTGTAGTTGGCTGATCCTGGCCCCACTGGACAGGTAGGTCCTTGGCTCCTGGAAGTGCCATAGCGATGATCACTAGCAGAGACGCCAAATGGCCCTCTTACCCAGAAATGACTTTAATGTTAGAGCCATAAGCAGCACGTGATGTACTGGTGCTGGAAGATGAAGAATACTCAGTATTGCAGAACGCTCAGTATAATATCGTTTATTGACACTGAACTACACTTCTCGAACAATGACTATACACACACAGAAACAAATAACTTGTATACGACCATTCATCAAGAGCGTCGGTGAGGTCCGTCGGAGCTGGGCCTAGCTCGGCGAGGAACTGGCTGTACTCCTGCTGCGCTGGTCTTATAAAGCCGGCGGAGGCCGGCGGAGTACTCCAATTTTCACTGTATCTGTGAGGCGACCTCTGCAGAAAAAGGTTCGCATTAGTCTCTAGCAAGTTCTGTTTGTTTTTTAAGAATTGGTTTCCTCTTGTGTGCTCCTGCAAGTGCTTGAGTATGTTATATGGCACACAGGGTTGTCTTGAGTGTAGTCTGCCTGGCAGGGGCCGTCTGTGGCAGACGTAACAGAAGACCCAGTCTCCCCATCAACAAAGTAGTAGGTGGCGGCCTGTTCCACATCCCAGAGTGGCCAGTTGTGGATATTTGTTGTCATTTTGACAACAGCTAGCAGCTCTATTCGTTATGACCAAATGTGACCCGCTTCTTTACCAGTAGTCCACGTGCCACTGTGTTTTCTTAACAATTTGCTAATACCTCTTAACTGCATCGTCAAGTCTCTGAAAAGAGGTATTGCAACGAAGGTAAAGCTTATTGCTTCAAATAAGAGTTAACGAATATATCTCTCTCTGTCTGTCTGTCTCTCTCACTCTCTCTCTCTCTCTCTCTCTCTATCGGATGTGTAGCTTGGTCCTAGCGAGTGGTACTAATTTATCAACGTGTGCTCACACAGAGCACCATCTTACAGTGTTAATTGTTTCTTTCTGCTCCATAGCTACGTCACCATCTCTGCCCGGTGACACCTGAGGCTGTGCTAGAGTGAACTTTAGAAAAATTTTAATTTCTTCCCCTTTTCTACTCTGTGGCTTAACAGTGTAACACAATTCACAACACAGTTTTGCATCTTAGTAAGGCAACTTAGCTTCCTTTATTAGCAGAAATCAAATAAAAACTTCCTTCTCTGCGCTTTCACAATCGAGATCGATCCATAGATTACTAGTACGCAAAACGCTGCACCCAGATAGCATTACCTTCCAGTACAACAGATCGGTACATGTACATTTCAGATGATACATCAAAACTGAAACAGTCATTATCACCAATCGATTCATCTTTCTATATAGAATGAATGATTTGAAAAGTTTCTGTGTCTTCTTTTTCTTGCCAGATTCCAAATTTCTTTCATTGTGGGTTTTCGCCCTCAGAACTTTAATTGCCTTTGGCTCCTGCTTAGCTCTTACTTCGACCTCTATGTGACTTTTATATGGAGATAGGGTTCTTGTAGATCGTGTCCAAGCTTCTCTGCCTCTGTTGAGCTTCTAGTTTTTAGTGGTGCTGCTATCTCCAAAGGTAGAACGAAAATTTCGATAAACAACGAATGGTTGCATAAGAACACTTACAATAAGAAAGAGTAGCTGGATCAGAGTTAATACGTCCCATACAAATCAATAGGCCAACTTTTAAAAGTATTCGCAGAGAAAAAGTCGCAAACTACAGAACGATCGGTCCATATTATCTAAATGCTCATTATTCTCAAGCTAAATGATAAAACGCACATATAGTAACTAATACAAGTTTTTGAAAACTTAACTACAGAACTTTACAAAACTTAAACACGACCTGCCTTGGACAGTGACCAAATCTCTTCGGGCAAGCGAGCATGATGCGAGGCCACAGAAGTAGCATAAAACGTTTTTTATTCCAAAGTGTCGAACTATCCCCTTATACCTGGATCTCCACTATCACGAGATAACCCAAAAGTCTACTCCAGTATCTTTGTTGAACAAGCCATCGCAACTGTACAGAACTGTTAATTGAAGAACAAATTATGTTCATGAGCAAAAGTTGCACAATTTGTGAAGTAGCTAATACTAATCCTTAAATACAGTTACTCTGCATTCAGCATAATATTTTATCAACAGTTCGATGGGCTAGCCGTGGACTCCTCCATATCTGGCACAATAGCAGACATTTATGTTACCGAATAAAATAGGAAATATTCAGAAAACAGGAACCTGCCCGAAAAAACATAATGTCCGACAAAATATACGTAAATGACGCTTTAATACGACAAATGGCTTCATCTAAGATCTTACGCTGTTGTAAAATAAATTAAACAGAAGCTTTAGGTGTCACACGATGTAAATTCTTCGATTTATCAAAGTAGTGGAACGCAATCAACAAAAAATATTTTGGAATCTCTCTTCATTTTAGACAAAGCTGGTAACAATAATACCACTAACACCAAAAATTTATTTGAACATGAACACAAGAAAATAAATCCTACCTGAAAAATAATAGCGCTGATTTCCTGCATTTTCGTATAGGCACAATTTCAAGATATGCAGGAAAAAGACAATTTATAGCACAATTTCCTAACACATTATATCATAAAGATATACACAGGTAGGTTTCATGAGAAATGTTGGTAGAAGACAAAACGAAATTGATTTGAACAAAGAAAACAGGGATAAAATGGTTCAAATGGCTCCGAGCACTATGGGACTTAACTTCTGAGGTCATGAGTCCCCTAGAACGTAGAACTACTTAAACCTAACTAACCTAAGGACATCACACACATCCATGCCCGAGGCAGGATTCGAACCTGCGACCGTAGAGGTCACGCGGTTCCAAAACAGGGATAAGGAACTCTACATGACTAAGCAAATTTCATTGGCAAATGACTTCCCAAGCTTAATTAAAGAAGAAATTTAGAAACAAATAAAAAGAAAGAAAGACAGTACTGGGTCTCTGCAGGAAAGTAGTGATTCAGTGAATGATGGAAAAAATGCATTAGGAAAGGAAGAAATTACGGACTCCGTGGAGCAACTAATGGTAAAATTAAATAAGTGGCTACCACTTCTTTTGTGGGTAACATTTAAAAAAACGTAATTACTTGAGTTAAATAATGTGAAAGCAGCCGTTTCCACAGACAATATACTAGAGACGAAAATAATTCAGATCCAAAAAAATAAAAATAAAAGAACTGATCAATTCTTAATTTCAGGAATATACAAAGACACATGTGAAACTTCCTCGAGGTACAACGTAGGACAAACAGGCAGGAATACTGATACTAGATACGTTGAACACGACAACTATCAACAGTTAAAAACATAAACAGCTCATAAAACGCGCCATGGCAACACACGTAAACTACCCAGAACATAAATCATATGCAATGGATTTAAAGAAGGAATTAGAAAATTTTTTACACTGCAGAAAAATTAAAAAAAAAATCTTAATGACAAACCAAACAGTGAGTCGATTATTTTCTTCATTTCTTTTCTCTGATAAGCCACTATAATAAATCCGTAAAAATGTTCAATTCATTATACATTTCTCTCATATACAGCATCTAAACCAGTAGAAAAAATAGGTTGCAACAAAATAGTAAACAAATGGAATACAAAACATAATTCTTACTTCAACTATTGATGTTCCTGGTTTAGACTTTTGTGACAAAGAAAAAATAAGCGTAATGCATTAAAGCTGAAACCTTTTATTGTATTCGTTATCTTTGGGAAACAATTCTGTAGCAATAACTTCGTACCACGCTATGATTTAACCGCAGGCATACATTAGTGCACTGGCAGTACTGTATACAGCAACACTGGTGTCCCTGAAGCCAATACTTTGGAAGCGCAATAAAACGCCAGACGCAAAAAGCTTATAAACAGCTCTTTATTTACTGATAACAGTCGTAAGAGATGGTGATAAACTGATATAACTTCGTAACCTTTCGAGTTTGGACGTAGCGGTTAATACATGTGTCGTGTTTGGCTGTAATTTTTCGTGAAGCGGTCAGAAGGTACAAGGAGAAGAATATGTCTCAATGTAAGTATAGCTAGAAACATCTTTCTTATTTTTGCTTCTGTACTGTACATAAACCTAAATAATTACATTATAGTTTCTCGTATCTTAAATATCGGCATTCTTAAATAGTTTAATATATTTTAAGGGATTTAATGAATTTAATATTAACAACAGTAGCTTAATGAGCATTTTTAACCGGTTTCGATCAGCTTCTACTTTCCTTCGCATAGCATGTTTATGAAAGTGTTCCTTTAAGGAAGACGTCGTTGGTAATAAGTGTCTTTATTCATATGAATGTTCTTACTGCGACTACAGTCTGCTTTAAACGTGTGTATATGTGACCTGATGCCCTTTTTATAACAAAATTCTACAGTTTAAGTGTTAAACTCAAATAGAACTCGAATATTTACTCAACTGCAGAACTCGTTTGGACGAACTCATATAGCTTACAGGCGTTTAGTTCCAGAAAATCTTAGTATTACCATACAGAAACTTCCTGACACCGCCATCTTACCTCACCAAACGTCAGGCGTCAGTAAAAGATGGGCATCTGCTCCTCTAGTAGATTTAACGTAAAACAAGCAGTATGAATAATGGGTTGTTTGTACGTGAATTTCTGTGTAAACACGAGAGTTGCAAATAGGTAAACGAACTATAACAGTAGTCTGCAAAAACTGTAACACTAAGGTTTATGTTTTCCAGTTGCAGTAAAATAACAGAAAAACGACCTCAGTGCAAAAGAAGCAGAACATTGCGACCCCTGCTACACATGAAGAAAGGTTACTGATGCGCTACTTAATAAATATTATGACACAGGTTAAGGAGGACGAAAAACGTTGTTTATCGCCTATGAAATTAAGCAAAAATGAATTATCGACAGGTTTACAGTGTGCGCATTGGAAGTTTTCCCGCTTCGCAGATTCGAGAAGGAACCATATGTAGGAGCAACAGATCGACATACATCAGAGGAATGTAATCAAATTCCTGCAAGAGAACGAGACATTAGGATCCGATTCTCAGCCATATTTCGAGACAGAGTTCAGTTGCGCTGGCTATTGAAAGTATCTCGCATTGAATTCCGTGCTACATTTCGAGCCTCAGTAAAATATAGATAACCCTGGAGATTTTGTGTTCTTTTAAATTTTGAATACTTTTTTCGTTGTTTCTTCAACAATGTTCTGATCTGTGTTGTGTACCAAGGGGGATCAGTACGATATTTTATTAATTTATTCGGTATAAATCTCTCAAATCCCGTAGATATTATTTCCGTTAATTTAAACTCATGCAATCTACACTTACATAGTCTTCAATGAATAATGTATATTGCCAATCGTTGCATGAAACATATTGTAATAACCACTAGGGTATCTTCTTCAGAAGGAATAAAGTCAACTACAAAGTTTTAAACATATCATAAAATAAACATCTAAGATAACCAATGCATTGCAAGAGTAAACTGAAGTACATGGAATAAAGAAGTTCCTTACGTAACTCAAATCAGGCTAAAATTATAAGCATTCATTATCAGCTAAAACGTTTAAGTCAAATAGCGGAAATCATAGACTAGGTCTTCCATGAAAAACTGCAAGAATTATTTCACAATTACATCTTATTGTAAGAACAGATATCGAACTAAACGCGTGGCAACTAGCTACGACGCCAAGCAAAAGTAGCGTAGAGCGCACCGCCTCCTGGGCACTTGCAGCGTAATAAACCCTCAGCTGTATGCAGGAATCACTGTTGCTCAGTGGCGAGAATCTGGAATGGGAACTTGTTGGTCTGTTTAAGCACGTGTTCACCTTGACTTACTTCTTATTCAGTGACCGACAACTTGAACAAACTGGTCACCCAATGTGGCTAATATTTTTTGGGAGATATCGAGGAAAGAACGCTCCACTCAGCAGCATTGAAAGCTACGTGCTTTTGGCGATATATGGGTAACATTTTTGTAATCTCTCCTCAAGGCACTACATCGCTGGTTTCATTTTTGCGACACCTAATTTCTCTTCATCCGAACATCAAGTTGAGGTGGAAAATGACGAAATACCGTTCCTGGACATGTTGGTGGGGAGAAAAGAGGATGGCACTTTGGTCCGCTGTGTACCGTAAACTTACGCACAAAGACGTATACTTACAGGCCACCAACTGTCACCATCCTGCACAACGAGGTGGCGTGCATAGGATCTACATCTACATACATACTCCGCAATCCACCATAAGGTGCGTGGCGGAGGGTACCTCGTACCACAACTAGCATCTTCTCTCCCTGTTCCACTCCCAAACAGAACGAGGGAAAAATGACTGCCTATATGCCTCTGCACTTGGCCTAATCTCTCTTATCTTATCTTTGTGGTCTTTCCGCGAAATGTAAGTTGGTGGCAGTAAAATTGTACTGCAGTCAGCCTCAAATGCTGGTTCTCTAAATTTCCTCAGTAGCGATTCACGAAGAGAACGCCTCCTTTCCTCCAGAGTCTCCCACCCGAGTTCCTGAAGCATTTCCGTAACACTCGCGTGATGATCAAACCAACCAGTAACAAATCTAGCAGCCCGCCTCTGAATTGCTTCTATGTCCTCCCTCAATCCGAAATGATAGGGATCCCAAACGCTCAAGCAGTACTCAAGAATAGGTCGTATTAGTGTTTTATAAGCGGTCTCCTTTACAGATGAACCACACCTTCCCAAAATTCTACCAATGAACCGAAGACGACTATCCTCCTTCCCCACAACTGCCATTACATGCTTGTCCCACTTCATATCGCGCTGCAATGTTACGCCGAATTATTTAATCGACGTGACTGTGTCACACTAATGGAGTATTCAAATTTTTTTTCCTCTTCATCTGCATTAATTTACATTTATCTATATTTAGAGTTAGCTGCCATTCTTTACACCAATTACAAATCCTGTCCAAGTCGTCTTGTATCCTCCTACATTCACTCAACGACGATACCTTCCCGTACACCACAGCATCATCAGCAAACAGCCGCACATTGTTATCCACCCCATCCAAAAGGTCATTTTTGTAGATAGAACACAACAGCGGACGTACCACACATCCCTGGGGCACTCCAGATGATACCCTCACCTCCGATGAACACTCACCATCGAGGACAACGTACTGGATTCTAATACTTAAGAAGTCTTCGATCCACTCACATATATAGGAACCAGTCCAATATGCTCGTACCTTAGTTAGGAGTCTGCAGTGGGTCACCGAGTCATACGCTTTCCAGAATATGGCATCCGTCTGATACCCTTCATCCATGGTTCGCAAGATATCATGTGAAAAAAGGGCGAGTTGCGTTTCGCAGGTGCGATGCTTTATAAAGCCGTGCTGATGCATGGACAGCAACTTCTCTGTCTCAAGGAAATTCATTATATTCGAACTGAGAATATGTTCGAGAATCCTGCAACAAACCGATATTAAGAATATTGGTCTCTAATTTTGAGGATCCGTCCTTCTACCCCTTTTATATACAGGCGTCACCTGCGCTTTTTTCCAGTCGCTCGGGACTTAACGTTGGGCAAGAGAGTCGCGATAAATGTAAGCTAAGTAAGGAGCCCATGCAGTAGAGTACTCTCTGTAAAAACGAATAGGAATCCCATCAGGACCCGGCGATTTACTTATTTTCAACCCATTCAGCTGCTTTACAACCCCAGGGATGTTTGTCACTATGTCCTACATACGGGAATCTGTACGAGACTCAAACGGCGGTATGTTTGTACGATCCTCCTGCGTGAAAGGTTTCTCAAATGCTACATTTAAAATTTCAGCTTTCGTTGTGCTGTCTTCCGTTGCCAGGACAGACTGATCACTGAGTGACTGCATGGAAGCCTTCGACCTGCTTACCGATTTTACGCAAGACTAGAATTTCCTTGGGTTTTCAGCAAGATCTTTTTCTAACGTATGACGGTGGTAGTGGTTGTATGCTTCGCGCATCGCTCTTTTTACAGCAGCACGAATTTCTACTAACTTTCGCTTGTCCTCATTCTCTCGATCTTTCTTGTACCGCGAGTGCAACTGTCTTTGCTTCCTGAGCATTGTCCGAATTGCGCTGTTAAACCGTGGTGGGTCCTTTTCGTCCGTAACCCACTTTTTTGGCACATACTTGTCCAATGCGTGATTTACAATGTGTTTAAAATTTGCCCATAATTCTTCCACGTCCATCGTACTGGAAGTAAATGAAGTCGATTCATTTACAAAGTGGAATGCTAACAACTGCTTATCTGCTCTTTCTAGTAAGAATACTCTCCTAGCCTTTTTGACCGACTTTTTAACTTTCGTAACCATAGTCGTAATGACAACACCATGATCACTAATCCCTGTCTCAACACTGACACCGTCGATGAGGTCTGGTCTGTTCGTGGCTACCAGATCTAAAATATTTCCATTACGCGTTGGCTGTCGATTTAGCTGCTCAAGACAGTTTTAGGATAATGTGTTCAAAAGTAATTCAAACGACGGCTTGTCTGTACCACCTGTAATGAATCCATAGACATCCCAGTCTATACTAGGTAGGTTGAAGTCACCTCCGACTAGTATAGCATGATCCGGGTACTTCTGCGATACAGAAGGTAGACTCCTTTTGAATGATTCTAGAACTGTCACGGTGGAACCTGGAGGCCGCTAATAACACCCAAAAATTAAATTTATTTCTCCTAGCCCTGTTAAACGTGCCGGCCGGAGTGGCCGAGCGGTTAAAGGCGCTACAGTCGGGAACCGCACGACCGCTACGGTCGCAGGTTCGAATCCTGCCTCGGGCATGGATGTGTGTGATGTCCTTAGGTTAGTTAGGTTTAAGTAGTTCTAAGTTCTAGCTCTGCTTCCACCCCGCGTGCGAGGCCAGCGGTCTTCACCAAATCCGCCAGCCGCCTGTACGAAATGAGGATCGCCTCAAAACCCAAGCGACAGGCATCATTGGTGCCGACGTGAGCAACTACTTGCAGACGACTGTACCCCGTCCGCTCGATAGCCGCAGGCAAGGCCGCCTCCACATCTTGGATGAGGCCCCCCGGCAGGCAAACCGAGTGCACGTTGGAATTCTTTCCAGCTCTGTACACTACTTCCCTAAGGGGTTCCATCACCCGCCAAACGTTGGAGCTCCCAATAGCCAGCAAGCCTTTGCCCCCGTGTGCCTGCTCGGGCCCGACTGAAGGAGCAGCCACCTGCCCACTAACAGGATAAACGTGCGAGGCCAACTGGCCAGCCTTCACATTGGCCCTCCGCCTCGAGCGACGCGTACGCGTTGCAGTCCGCCACTCACCCTGAGGTGAGGGCGGCCCCAACGCGCCGGGTACACTAGAAGGTGCCTCGGCGGCTGAGTCAGCGGACACCGCAAGAGACACCTGGGGTGTCTAAAGTGACGCGCCAGACCCTCCGCCGTCGCTGCACCTCGAGGCAGCAGCCTGAAGGCGGCTGACCGTGGCCAACAGCACGCTCAGCTGCTCGAGAACCGCGGCCAGTTCCTCCTGCGCCAGCACACAGCACGCATCCTACTGCTAACATCTGGACGTATAGAGTTGCGACAAATAAAACAGAAATATATTACTGCACAGTTGCGTCACCAGCGCCGGATTGAGCTGCGGTGTATGAAAAATTACTTACGAACTAAGCAATCAAATGACCACGACTACGCCACTATACAGGATGCTGGTCCAAAAAGCACAAGCCATATCATATTCAGCATATCCCAGGAGCTACGCCACCTCCGTACCGTATAGTTACACGATCTTTCGAACGGGAGATTCGCCATGCCTTACACCCGGCGGGTGTTAGACAACGTGAGGAGCTGGAGGACAGTGGAGAACAAAGAGGAATGGTAATCTTGCCACGCGCCGATTGTGTTTCTTCGAAAGTAGAAATATTACTGAAGAAATATTGAGATAAATGCGTCCTCCTTTCAGGCCCAGCGAGAGACGATCTTGATTTAAGAAGGCCTGTTGTGTATTTGCGGGACGTCACACACTGGACAAACTCGTCGCACGTTGGAGAGCAGATGCAGCGAACACCGACGACACAAACGTCTGGACTAACCAGAATAATCCGTAGTGACCGAGCATTGTCTCGGTATGGGACACTACATGGACTTCAAAAATACAAAAATTCTCTCGTTGACCTCGTCGCACTAGGAGAGCTTTACCCAAGTCGCGGTGGAAATTTGCAGCTTGACAAACTTGGTGAACAGAGACACGGGATACCAACGTAACAAAGCATAGGATCGAGAGCTGAACGAGTTAAAATCTCAGCGACCACAAAGGAGAACGATTAGTCGTATAAGGGGTAACACTTCGGTGGCGATACAGATATTCGGGTGACAACGGCGAGGACGTCAGTCGCGTGCGAAATGCCGATGAGAGTTGATATCAGAGCGTGCACAGCCGAGGCAGCCGAGGAGTTGGGCGATCACCATTCGAAGGGGTTTAGCGCGCCGGCTGCCTCATCGGCCACTCCGTTTACGACAAGTTTGGGTATGGCGGACGGACAATCGATTATGAAGACCCAGCCTTCAGACACACAGAATGACAATTATTGAACTAAATGAAAAAAAGTAAATTAGTTACAAACTACGTCATGCACACATTTTATTCAACACCTAAACCTCACTACACATATTAGGTTATTACACGTTCGATATGCCTGCCATCATCTGCAATGTTGTGGTGCAGACAAATAGCGAACTTCTGCATGACCCGCTGAAGTGTCGGAACATCGATGCTGTCGATGACCCCCTGAATGTCTGTTTTCAGCTCAGCAATGGTTTTACGTTGTTGCTATACACCTGGTCTTTAACATAGCCCCACAAAAAGGAGTCACATGTGCTTGTATCCGGAGACAGCCAATCCAGGCCCATGCCAGGGGCCTCTGGGTACCCCATTCCTCCAGGACATTAAATACTCTCCTCCTTCGATGGGGTGGAGCTCCGTTTTGCATGAACGACATCTTATCGAAATCAGGGTCACTTTGGATAATGAGAATGAAATCATCTTCCAAAACCTTCATTCACCGTTCGGTAGTCACCGTGCCATCAAGGAATATCGCACCTATTATTCCGTAACTGGTACATAGCTCACCACACAGTCACCTGTTAAGTGTGAAGACACTTCTCGATCGCGAAATGCAGATTCTCAGACCCCCAAAACCGCCATTTTTGCTTATTTACGAACCCACGCAAATGAAAGTGGGCTTCGCCGCTAAACCAAACCGGATTCACATCAAAGTTCGTCAGTTCTGTGGACAATAGTATTGGTGAAACACAACCGCTGTTCCATGACCCTGGGGCTCAGTGCTGATGGGTTTGAATTTTGTGTGGGAAGAGATGCAGATCTTCAACAACAATTTGTCAAAGTGTCTCCTGCTTGATTCTCACCTACATTGCAGCTCGTCTCATCGATTTTCACGGGCTGGTTTTAAACATAGCGCGTGTCTTCTTGATTTTTTCTGGCGGTTTTAATCATTTTTGACGACCAACATTGCCAACACTATCATCACCAACACTACTCGTTCTCTCAAACTCGCGAATCAAATTCTTGTCAGCACCGTTGAACCGGTTGTCTTCAGCTTGAACTCGGTTGCAAACTTCCTTTGAGCGGCTGTTGGGCTGTTATTGCTCTCATAGTAGGCTTTCACATACGCTATACGCTCAGGCACGCTGTACCGTGACATTTTCACATGCAAAGACCGACGACAACAAGACACATGCGAATGAGCATGTTAATTCCCATTATGCCCCGAGGTCAACAGTGCGGTTTGAACGTCGTAAGGCGAACCGTTCAGAAGTTATGACGATTTTACTTCATATACACTCCTGGAAATGGAAAAAAGAACACATTGACACCGGTGTGTCAGACCCACCATACTTGCTCCGGACACTGCGAGAGGGCTGTACAAGCAATGATCACACGCACGGCAAAGCGGACACACCAGGAACCGCGGTGTTGGCCGTCGAATGGCGCTAGCTGCGCAGCATTTGTGCACCGCCGTGGTCAGTGTCAGCCAGTTTGCCGTGGCATACGGAGCTCCATCGCAGTCTTTAACACTGGTAGCATGCCGCGACAGCGTGGACGTGAACCGTATGTGCAGTTGACGGACTTTGAGCGAGGGCGTATAGTGGGCATGCGGGAGGCCAGGTGGACGTACCGCCGAATTGCTCAACACGTGGGGCGTGAGGTCTCCACAGTACATCGATGTTGTCGCCAGTGGTCGGCGGAAGGTGCACGTGCCCGTCGACCTGGGACCGGACCGCAGCGACGCACGGATGCACGCCAAGACCGTAGGATCCTACGCAGTGCCGTAGGGGACCGCACCGCCACTTCCCAGCAAATTAGGGACACTGTTGCTCCTGGGGTATCGGCGAGGACCATTCGCAACCGTCTCCATGAAGCTGGGCTACGGTCCCGCACACCGTTAGGCCGTCTTCCGCTCACGCCCCAACATCGTGCAGCCCGCCTCCAGTGGTGTCGCGACAGGCGTGAATGGAGGGACGAATGGAGACGTGTCGTCTTCAGCGATGAGAGTCGCTTCTGCCTTGGTGCCAATGATGGTCGTATGCGTGTTTGGCGCCGTGCAGGTGAGCGCCACAATCAGGACTGCATACGACCGAGGCACACAGGGCCAACACCCGGCATCATGGTGTGGGGAGCGATCTCCTACACTGGCCGTACACCACTGGTGATCGTCGAGGGGACACTGAATAGTGCACGGTACATCCAAACCGTCATCGAACCCATCGTTCTACCATTCCTAGACCGGCAAGGGAACTTGCTGTTCCAACAGGACAATGCACGTCCGCATGTATCCCGTGCCACCCAACGTGCTCTAGAAGGTGTAAGTCAACTACCCTGGCCAGCAAGATCTCCGGATCTGTCCCCCATTGAGCATGTTTGGGACTGGATGAAGTGTCGTCTCACGCGGTCTGCACGTCCAGCACGAACGCTGGTCAAACTGAGGCGCCAGGTGGAAATGGTATGGCAAGCCGTTCCACAGGACTACATTCAGCATCTCTACGATCGTCTCCATGGGAGAATAGCAGCCTGCATTGCTGCGGAAGGTGGATATACACTGTACTAGTGCCGACATTGTGCATGCTCTGTTGCCTGTGTCTATGTGCCTGTGGTTCTGTCAGTGTGATCATGTGATGTATCTGACCCCAGGAATGTG
Organism: Schistocerca cancellata; assembly: GCF_023864275.1. Taxonomy (NCBI): domain Eukaryota; kingdom Metazoa; phylum Arthropoda; class Insecta; order Orthoptera; family Acrididae; genus Schistocerca; species Schistocerca cancellata. Next base: position 607,858,210 of record NC_064628.1, read on the forward strand.
TCAATAAAGTTTCCCCTTCCTGGGACAATGAATTCACGGTGTTCTTATTTCAATTTCGAGGAGTGTAGTTCAATAACAGTCAACCTGTAGCACATTCAGGCATCGCTAGGAAAAGGACGACGATGTGGTAAGCCCGTGCCCTCCATGATCTAGATTAGGGACAGATGGCACAGGAAGTATTGTTACTTTGTTAATTTACTCTAAAGCTCTTATTAACATCGCAACACCGAGAAACAACCTAGAACGACCCATCATCGATGAGGACTGACGTCAGAGAGATCAGCTTGCCACAGTTGCAGTCACGTGGCGTGAAATGATAACCTCAGACCTAAAAGGGAGCAACAGATCATTTGAGAAACAAAGCACACCTCCGCAGGACTACGCATCGGGCCATGACGACTCAGACAAAGGTAGAGAGTGCCCAGCCAATGAGGACATCAACTGGTGGACCGAAAGCGTGCAAGTAGGAAGCGGAAAAACTGATAAGAAGCGGACGATGCAACAAATAGACACATTTCTGCAAACGAATTCATGCCTCTGCAGCTTGAGAGCGAAGAAATGTATGTGACACTGCCGGCAGGCGCGATAGGAATGATACCGTACCACCACAAACTCATTTAACCAAGACATCACCGGTAAAGGTTCTGCCACTATCAGTGCAATATACAGGACACTGCCTAACTCAATATGCTGAACTCAAAAACCACGTCAAAGGACCTATCAAAGCGATCTATAAAGGAGACACAATCAAATACCACTTCGAAACACTAAAAGACCATCGCCTGGGCTTGCGCTTTTACCAAGCAGCGAATATACTTTCACCCACCAACTGCCAACGGACAGGGAGCAGAAAGTGTTGGTGAAATCCCCCCCCCTCTCCCCCCAGCAGAGGTGACGTAGAAAGGAGCGGAGAAAGAGCTACATGCTGTCGGGTTTCAGTAGGCCACAGCTCATGAATTCAAGACGAGGGACGACAAGATGAACAAGCTGATCCCCCAGCCGGTGTATTGTGTCACCCTACCGACTTGACAACCAGCGAGTCGATCTACGACGTGCGAAATCTGTTTGATACGAAAGCCCAAATCGAGACTTACCGTTCGAAAGAAGACACACAACAACGCAAGCGTTGCCAACGCTACTTCCATACAGCAAATTATTGCGCATGTCATAAAAGTGCCTCACAGGCCTATCAGAAACCTTAGACACACAAAGCGATGTTTGTCAACTACAAAGGCGAACACATTGCCACGTGTACGAATTGTCCAACAGGAAGTCATACACCTCTATACAGTTCAAGGAGAATCAGCATGCGAACGCCAGTAAAAACCGACCGCCAATCCAGCATGGCCTAAGGTCAGTGAGCTCACCGCTTTTCCGTCACTACCGACATAGAAGAAGTCCATCACCCATACCCAAAGCAACTGCACGTTGATGACCCAGCAGTATCAACCCACCCCAAAACCATCGGAGCAGTCAACATTCGATTTTTCGGAGATTAAAAATATATTTTCGAGCGATAACGACTTCCTGCAGCCCTCCATAGGCAAAACGTTTTTCAAATTCTATGGGAAGCGATAAATCAATTCAATAATGAGCCAAACATCATGTCAAAACATCTAGTTTTGTTCAATAGACTCACGAAACTTTTTGCTCCAAACAAATGGCCCATAGACCAATCAGAAGTCAAGACCTCACATACTGTAGATACGACGACATTGGAGTTGCATCAGGAAACCTGAATTAGAGGAATTCCTACAACGTTTCCATGCAGACATCCTTTTCCTAACGGATACACACCTCTGACCGGCACAAACCTTCAACATCGCAATACGTTTGGGTACTAAATGGACAGGGTTGTGGTACAACCGTCTTCATAAGAGGGTCAGTCACTCATTCCCTTGTAGTGTTGCCACAGCTTCAATCACTGCAAGCGTCAGTCATTACCATCTCAAATTATCATGGAAAATCAACTTTATTGTTGCCTATTTCAGCTCCGCAAGTCCATTTCTTGAAGGAGATATCACAGTTCTGTTTGATCAACTTAGCAAAATTCTCCTTTGAGGAGTGCTTAACGCAAAACATTTTTCTTGGAACATGTGACGCAAGCTATAAGAGCTTGTCGAATGGCTGGAGCCGATCGCCTCAACCCTCACCAATCAAAAATGTGCAGCTAGAGAAACTGCCAAGGAAACCTGTGGTGCTACTGATGATAATCTACAATAGCTTTATTACTCTCGGCTATTTCCTGGCAGATTGGAAGGTAGAACGTATTGTGCCAGTCCCCAAGCCGGGGAAAGGTTTGAAACTGCCTCACAACCACAGGCCTATTAACCTGTTTCCAACTCTCTCAAAAGTCTTTGAATGGGTTATTCTTCAGAGTCTCCTGCAAGCAGTCTCCATCACAATGTCATATGACCTAATCAGTTTGCTTTTCACCCGCGGTTATTGACGGAACTGCAATTACTTTGGGTGACGGAACATACTGTGTACCATATGAACTGCACCAAGTACATTGTGGCTGCCTTTCTGGGTATCGAAAAGGCATATTGATCGAATTTGGAAATAGAAACTTTTCACCAAGCTTCACAACCAGGGTATCATACTAAAATACCATCCCCTACTAGAGCAAGAAAAGACCACCACCGCTTCGTTAAAATATGTCAGAATTTCGGCAACGATTTTGACCAGCAGCTGACGTGTAAACACAGCAACCTGGAGGACTAAGAGACAACGCGAAATGACAAAGAATGGGCGACGGCCAGCCACATCCAGCTTAATGCCGAGAAACGTGAAGATATGTTGACAATGCGTCATCCAGTTCTATGAGGTCGCCTAATGACAGGAAATGTCGAACTTCCTTGGACGGATGAGATTAAGCAGTTAGGTGTGACTATCGACAATTGGCTTCTTTTCAAGTCAGACCTTTGCAACAAGAGGACTCATATCCTACAGCTGCTGCGTCAGATCTAGCCGCTACTTGACAGAACACATATGAACACTTGCACAAAACTGCACTTATATCCTGCAACGATCCAACCAGTTATCCTGTATGGCTGCTCCTCATGAGGCACCATGTGCAGCTCAACCCTCAAGCCCATTCAGACTTTACAAAACAGGTATTTGAGGATGGTATTAAAAATCAAGTACTGCACATCGAGACTCTCCAATAAGCCATCAAAGTATCCACATGGAAACTGAGAAACAACATCGACAGTCTTCGACCAACGTCTCGCCACTTGGACTGCGTGGGATCAGTCGGCCCAGAAAGATTGGGGTCGCATTTTAGAGAGGACAAGTTACTCTCTCCTATTTTTCACATACAGAATATATTAAAGATTTTATTACAACCTGACACATCTTGAGTGAGACTCCAGAAAGTTAACGGCCTGAGCGGATGTTGATGGAGCCTGGTAGAGTGCTAAAAGCATGAGGTATTTTTATGATTCTTAGCTCATAGAAATGGCATGTTAGGAGTTTAAAGCAACTGGTGGCGAGCCCATCCCTTAGTAAATCTTGCCAGACAGGTCCGCAGCCACACAGGGCAGACAGGGCAGCCCCTCATCAGGAAAGACTCCAGCAGAACAATGCTGTGAAACCTGCTGCGGCGCCAGCAGAAGCCTGGGCAGGGGCCACGGTCGAGGGAACAGGTCTACACCGTAGAGTCATAAACCGGGCATTGTGTGCAGAGCCACACATAATAAAAAATTCACAGGGTTTCGTGTTTGCCAATATTGCAAAAATGCCAGTGAGCCACTTTCCCTCGGCCACCCCTATTGTATAAGAAAACTTCGCCATCTGAGAAACTTTTAGCGATGGTATGTTTATTACACACCATAGCTGGGACTAACAAGCTCTAAGACAAAGGCGATTTAGATAAAGATCTTTGAGATTGTATCTTTTCACTTGTTGCTGTGGGAAGAGGCTTGAATTCGGAGAAAATCATCTTTTCCCCCTCTGAGAAAACTTAAAAAAGCCAGTAATTGGCGGGTTCTTTTTTTTTCAGAGACACAAGTTCCTTATCTCTAGCCCTGGTTCGACATGAGTTTGCGCTGTCGTGTGGGAGGGGAAATTTAGCAATTCTAGAGCGTTGTAATTAGCGCATGACGGTATGAAGGCGGTGTCGTACGTGCACTTTGCGGGAAAACGGATTTTTTTTGTGGATGGATGGGAAGCACTAGGGTGCAGGACTTTAGTCTGGTAAGCACTTCTGGTCGAAGCTCTGGCATGTGTGGTTGGTACTTTGGATCTGTCCTGAGACTGACTTCACTTACGAGTTCTTCAGCCTGGGGAGCCTGTGGTGAAGTTCTTACTGTGCCTACAGTGTGACTTCAAATGTCTCGGACTACTCGTTTGCCGAGGACACACTTATTCGTTTTTGGTTCAGCAGTCTTGACGTTTGGTATCGTTGTGTGCTCTGTCGTATAAGTAGCCAAATTGGTCCTTGCTACGTCCAGTGAATGGATGTGTCACACTCTGAAATCTACCATGATTTCAGGACTCTGGTAGAGAGTAAATTGCGATCCGTTTGCCTGATCGCTAGACCGTGAGATTTTTGCATTTCTTTCATGGCAGTGATCGATTAACCGGTGCTGCCTCCACGTCTCACCTCCTCTGCCGCACACATCTCACTAGCTGCAAGTCACGTCGCCGCACGGAGTAAACAGGGTTACGTACAGCTGCTCCAGCATTGTCAGGGCGTACATATCTCAATCGCCACTTGCTCTCAGCTGCACCAATGTAGAGAAACTTCAGTGGATTTGGTCAGTCAAAGTCTGCTCAGCGTCAGATCAATTCAGCTTGCGTTATCCACATTTTTAGGGCCAGAGTACTTCACACACTGATCACCCAGTTAAACTGTCTTTGCCAACCAGGTGCCACCAAGTGGAGTGTTTAATCATCTGTTAGTTTTAATCTGCCAGGAAGTTTCATATCAGCGCACACTCCGCTGCAGAGTGAAAATCTCATTCTGGAAACATCCCCCAGGCTGTGGCTAAGCCATGTCTCCGCAATATCCTTTCTTTCAGGAGTGCTAGTTCTGCAAGGTTCGCAGGAGAGCTTCTGTAAAGTTTGGAAGGTAGGAGACGAGGTACTGGCAGAAGTAAAGCTGTGAGTACCGGGCGTGAGTCGTGCTTCGGTAGCTCAGTGGTAGAGCACTTGCCCGCGAAAGGCAAAGGTCCCGAGTTCGAGTCTCGGTCGGGCACACAGTTTTAATCTGCCAGGAAGTTTCATATCAGCGCACACTCCGCTGCAGAGTGAAAATCTCATTCTGGAAACATCTGTTAGTTGTTTCAGGAATTAAATCTTTAACTTGTTTAGTGTAATTTATGTCTTGGTTGTTTGGTAAAATCAATGTTGTTAGTACACTAAATTTTGCCAACATTCTCAATCAATTAAACAGTCCAGGCAAGGTACCTTTCACATTCATTCGGGTACCTAGAGCCATTGGCGAGATGCCTCACTAAAACAATCTAACAAAGTCACTACCATCCCCAGAGAGGCTTAACGGCTCCTGAAGCCCATAACTCTTCTTACAAGTCAATTAAGAGTACTCTTTCACCTAAAATCCCGAAAGTCTAGCCATGCAGTAGTAGCACACACACACACACACACACACACACAAAGGCGAGAATGGGCATACGCCAACGCAGACACAGATATCGGCAGGTGGCTCCTGACAGACAGCTTGGAGCGGCCGATGGGAATTCACGATTTAAGTGACAGTCTTTGCGAATGAACAGAGCTCTTGATTCATCGTACGACAGGTTGGGTACCTGTTTCTCTACCTACTGATCTGATATCTGCGCTATTGGTCACCAAATTTGACGCGTTTTCACGCCTGCGCGGTTTCTTCTTAGACTGGTAAAATAGGAGGCTTCGGTCACATCCCAACGGTATGTTCGTAGCACCTGAAGATGTCAGTCAGTTGCGCTGATGAAATATTGTGGGAGTTTGAGAACGACTACTAATTACGACTACTCTGTTGAGAAATACAGAGAACAGGCTGCATTACGGCTTGTGCCTTGGAGATGTTGTTGTGGGTTGGCAGGAGAGCCAACACCGGGTATGAGAGGAAACCGAAAGGCACGCGTTTTAGCTCACGCAGGCTGGCGTGAGGTCTGGAACAGGACAAGGAATTTAGACTTTAGAAAAACGGACGTAGCTGGTGGAATACTTAACTTTAATCCACCAATGATGAGCGCCGCTCCCGACTGTACACCATTCACAATATCAATAGCAACTGAACATGGCGCCTTGCTAGGTCGTAGCAACTGACGCAGGTGAAGGCCATGCTAACTATCGTCTCGGCAAATGAGAGCGTGTTTTGTCAGTGAACCATCGCTAGCAAAGTCGGCTGTACAACTGGGGCGAGTGCTAGGAAGTCTCTCTAGACCTGCCGTGTGGCAGCGCTCGGTCTTCAATCACTGATAGTGGTGACACGCGGATCCGACGTATACTAAGATACCGCGGCCGATTTAAAGGCTACCACCTAGCAAGTGTGGTGTCTGGCGGTGACACCACAGATGTCATGCTTCTAGCATGCGCTATACTTGAGGTTTTTTTCTGGAGAATCTCTCTATAGAGACAGGCTAGAGTTTTAACCTCTTGATGCCTTTCGTCTTAAGTCAAGATGCTGTATTGCAATGGAGGCGAAATTACAGTATTCCGCACTCGCAAAGAATCACGACCAAGAAGTGAAGACGGTGGTTTAAGACGGAGCCGACTGGGTCAAAGGGTAGCGTGCGCGGGCCGCGGGCCCTTTGTTTACGCTGCCGGCGCCACGGCAGTCGCGGCCAGGGCGTGGCCCCGGAGCAGGGCCGACAGATGGGCGGCGGGCACGGAAAGGAAAGGAAAGGAGAGGGCGGCCAGCCACACGGCGCGGGCGCCAGCCTCAGCAGGCGGAGGAACGCGTCCGACGAGCTCTCTATGGCAGTCTCTGACATCCTCAGGAGCAGTCATTTTACTGCACCTACAAGTCACCGAATGGTATGTTGCGGAGGGGTTCGTGATGGACCAGTATCATCTCGCCTTCACCTCCCTTCGCCGCCCCTCCTCCTTTCCGAAATTTGTTGTCACATTCTCGATCGTTACGTGGTGAAGCTATTATTTCTACTCATTTGTGAATGCTGTACTGCCTTTAATTTCTTTCCTCCTTGTTATTTCACGATGTACGTGTTGGAATAAATAATACTTATTTCTGTCGTACTGGAAGGTCGAGTCTCATAACTTTCAGTGTAAGACTCTGTCGATGCAAAGCACCTTTTTTCTGTTTTCTCCCATGAAGGAAGCATTCACACTGACTAAAAAATCCATGGCAAGGAGTCCAGTCTCACTTTCAATCTTTTCTGTCTTTTGCTACTTCTACACTACAGGCCATTAAAATTGCTACACCACGAAGATGACGTGCTACAGACGCGAAATTTAACCGATAAGAAGAAGAAGCTGTGATATGCAAATGATTAGCTTTTCAGAGCATTCACACAAGGTTGGCGCCGGTGGCGACACCTACAACGTACTGACATGAGGAAAGTTTCCAGCCGATTTCACATACACAAACAGTAGTCGACCGGCGTTGTCTGATGAAACGTTGTTCTGATGCCTCGTGCAAGAAGGAGAAATGCGTACCATCACGTTACCGACTTTGATAAAGGTCGAATTGTAGCCTATCGCGATTGCGGTTTATCGTATCGCGACATTGCTGCTCGCGTTGGTCGAGATCCAATGACTGTTAGCAGAATATGGAATCGGTCGGTTCAGGAGGCTAATACGGAATGCCGTGCTGGATCCCAACGGCCTCGTATCACTATCAGTCGAGATGACAGGCATCTTATCCGCATGGCTGTAACGGATCGTGCAGCCACGTCTCGATCGATGAGTCAACAGATGGGGACGTTTGCAAGAGAAGAACCATCTGCACGGCAAGTTCGAAGACGTTTGCAGCAGCATGGACTATAAGCTCGGAGACCGTGGCTGTGGTTACCTTTGATGCTGCATCACAGACAGGAGCGCCTGAGATGGTGTACTCATCGACGAACCTGGGTGCATGAATGGCAAAACGTAATTTTTTCGGATTAATCCAGGTTCTGTTTACAGTATCATGATGGTCGCATCCGTATTTGGCGACATCGCAGTGAACGCACATTGGAAGCGTGTATTCGTCATCGTCATACTGGCGTTATCACCCGGCGTGATGGTATGGGGTGCCATTGGTTACACGTCTCGGTCACCTCTTCTTCGCATTGACGGCACTTTGAACAGTGGACGTTACATTTCAGATGTGTTACGACCCGTGGCTCTACCCTTCATTCGATCCCTGCCAAACCCTACATTTCAGCAGGATAATGCACAACCGCATGTTGCAGGTCCTGTACGGGCCTTTCTGGATACAGAAAATGTTCGACTGCTGCCCTGGCCAGCACATACTCCAAATCTCTCACCAATTGAAAACGTCAGGTCAATGGTGGCCGAGCAACTGGCTCGCCACAATACGCCAGTCACTACTCTTGAACTATGGTATCGTGTTGACGCAGCATGGGGAGCTGTACCTGTACACGCCATTCAAGCTCTGTTTGACTCAATCTTCAGGCGTATCAAGGCCGTTATTACGGCCAGAGGTGGTTGTTCTCGATACTGATTTCTCAGGATCTATGCACCCAAACTGCGTGAAAATGTAATCACATGTCAGTTCTAGTATAATATAATTGTCCAATGAATACCCGTTCATCATCTGCATTTGTTCTTCGTGTAGCAATTTTAATGGCCTGTAGTGTACGTACGAGGGCGTGCTGAAAAGTAATGCCTTCGGAGTTTGTATATGAAAACTCTTAAATTCGTTTTAAATAAAACAAACGTTATTAACATTCTACATCTTTATTCTTCACGACCACACATTTATTTTTCAACATTGTCACCATGGCGACGAACCCATTTCTCCCAATGAAAGACCAATTTGTTGATACCATCCCAATAGAATGTTTGTCTTTGTTGACAGAGTCACAACCTCACCCCTGCCTGCACCGCTCCATCGCTATTAACGTGAAGTCCTGAAACACATGAAAATCGGATGGAGTCAAGTCGGAACTGTATCGAGGGTGATTCATGACAGTAAACACGAGGTTTCGGATTGCTGTAAACGTCACAGCACTCGTGCATGGTCTGTTAGTGTTATGGTGAGGCAGAGGATGCTGCATATGTGGACGAAACTCGATTACTGCACGCCGTTTTGCAGCCACCGACACAGTTACGTTACACGCCGCCAAGTTGCCCTCTTGCGGCACAGGGCTACAAATATGTGGACATGAAGAATAAAGGAGTAGACTGTTAATTATGTGCGTTTCATTTAAAAGGGTTTAACAGTGTTCACATAAAAAATTCAGAGCAATTACTGTTCAGTACACTTGAATGACGAATATAAGAATTGTTCGAACAAGGCTTTATTTCAAGACGTCTTCTTTGAAGATGATCCACACCTCCTTGAAATTATTTTAACAAGTCTCAGTACGTGGTATGCAAATAGAATAGCTAATTCAAAGGATAAAATTAAAGTCATATGGTCAGTTGTGAAGGAAGTGTCTGGTCAGCGGCACAAGGTCGACGATATAAAGCTAGTTCGTAGTGAAAATATTTCTGTTACTGATAAATCATATATACGTGAAGTATTTAACAATCATTTTCTGAGCATTGCTGGTGAATTAAATTAAAATTTTGTTTCTACAGGAAATCATATAACTTTTTTGGCAAATGCCTTTCCGAGACTGATGTCTGAAATACTCCTCTATGATACAGACGGGGAGGGGGGGGGGGGAGATTGAGCCTATAATTAAATCACTGAAGACTAAGGACTATCATGGCTATGATGGAGTCCCTAGCAGAATATTAAGGTACTGAGCTGCACATGTTAGTCCTACATTTAGCCATGTTTTTATTTTTCCTTTAGAAATGGTCAGTTTCCTGAACGATTAAAGTACTCCGTAGTAAAGCCGCTTCATAAAAGGGGAGAAAGGGATAATGTAGATAATATTAGTCCTGTTTCTATGCCATCAGTGTTTGCTAAAGGTATTGAAGAGGCTGTGTATGTAAGGATAACTGATCATTTTATGTCACATGATTTGCTATTAAATGTACAGTTCGGCTTTAGAAGTCGTTTAAGAACCGAAAATGTTATATTCTCTTTTCTCTGTGAGGTACTGCACAGGTTAAACAAAAGGTTTCGAACGCTAGGCATATTTTTTTGATTTAACAAAGGCATTTGACTGTGTTGATCAAAAAATATTGCTCCAGGAGTTGGACCATTACAGAATACGAGGAGTACCTTACTTTAACCACAGACAGCAAAAGGTCATTATTCACAATTATCCGAATGGCTGTGATGTGGGGTCTGAGTGGGGTACGGTCAAGTGGGGGGTACTCCAGGGTCCAGTGTTGGGGACAAAAAAATGGTTCAAATGGCTCTGAGCACTATGGGACTCAACATCTTAGGTCATAAGTCCCCTAGAACTTAGAACTACTTAAACCTAACTAACCTAAGGACATCACACACACCCATGCCCGAGGCAGGATGCGAACCTGCGACCGTAGCAGTCCCGCGGTTGTTGGGGACACACCTGTTTCTTATTTATATAAACGGGATGCCCTTTAGTACTACGAGTAACTCTAAAATATTTCTGTTTGCTGAAGACACTAGCTTGGTAGTAAAGGATGTTGTGTGCAACACTGGCTCGGTTTCAAATAGTGCAGTTCATGACCTAAGTTCACGGCTTGTGGAAAATAAACTATCGCTAAATCACAGTAAGTCTCCGTTTTTACAGTTTCTAACACACAATTCAACAAAACTCGACGTCTTAATTTCACAGAATGGGCATATGATTAGTGAAACTGAACAGTTCAAATTTCTAGGTGTTCAGATAGATAGTAAACTGCCGTGGAAAGCCCACGTTCAGTATCTTGTTCGAAGACTTAATGGTCTCATTTTTACTATTCGAACGGCATCTGAAGTGAGTGGTCGTTAGACACGAAAATTAGTGTACTTTGCTTATTTTCTCTGGGTTATGTCGTATGGAATTATATTTTGGGGTAACTCTTTCCATTCTAAAAGGATATTTTTGGCTCACAAACGGGCGGTTCGGGCAATAAGTGGTGTAAGTTTACGATCCTCTTGTCGACCCTTGTTCACGAGTCTGGGTATTTTGACATTGGCCTCTCAAAACATTTATATATATATATATATATATATATATATATATATATATATATATATATATATATATATATATATATGTATAAATTTGGATTGGACTTCCTTAACTCTTGTGCAGAAAGGTGTGCAGTATACTACTGCATCCATTTTCTATAAGCTACCACTCGAATTAAAAAATCTTAGCAGTAATCCACGCTCTTTCAAATCTAAACTGAAGAGTTTCCTCATAGGTCACTCCTTCTATTCTGCCGAGGTGTTCCTTGCAAAATTAAGCTGATTCTTGTTGTACTGTTTGTTGCGTTCACTTGAACTTATGGCTTGACTTTTTTCGGCTTCATAAACATTTTATTTTTATGTGTTGCTAGTTTTATGTTGTAATTTCAGGTACTGACACGTTCAATGACCTTGGAGATTTGCTCCTCAATTTGGTGCTACGGAACTTGGCGTGTTAATAAATAAATAAATAAATGAATCAGCTGCCTTTACTAGAGTTACGTGGTCTGGATACGTAAATTTATTCGGATACGGTTACAGAAGAAGTAGCACAATTTTCTTAAGTGCAACAGGAATCTAATGAGATGTTCGATCTTATGTTCTCGGTCGTATATCGAGTGTTACCTACTCGAGCCAATCTACAGTGTGAAACGGGTGGCCTGTAGTCGAATGTTGTATTCAAGAAATCATTACTCTTTCTCGAAGAGGCCGACTGTTTCATTTCTCATTACTATCTTGATGCGTTGAACGTGAATGAAAAACATTGATAGCGATGACATTTCGTGTCTGCGTGGCATCAAGACGTCCAAGTTGTCGTCTTCTAACATCAAATAATTGTTCCTAAGGTGAGGGACTTTCGAGTACATACTCCCTCAATGCAAGCGTGGCATATACACTGTAATTGATATTCGTTTGTTTTATTTCTCCCTACCACACAAAAGCCATTTAGGATTCAAGTGACGATACGCAGTCTTTCCTTGAAGTCGAATTGTGAACGACATTTCCTATCCCCGCAGAGAAATATGTCACGCAAACCATAATTTCATGTGGCTCAACCAAAAGTTGCAATAAGAATTTGATTTAGGATTGCTACCTTTGGGATAAAACAATTCGGATTCAGAATTATATAACTCTTCGCTCTCACCAAATAATGGCCTTAGACTTTTCTGTTAAGTAAAAATGCATCGGTCCTGTTCATCTTCTGTTTATACCCATGGTCACTCGTACAGTAGATCACATAGTTGTACCATCAGTAAGAGTTCTCCTGAATCTCCTAAAAGATGCGTACCACCGTAAGATTCAAAATGGTTCTAATGGCTCTTAGCACTACGCGACTTAACTTCTGAGGTCATCAGTCGCCTAGAACTTAGAACGAATTAAACCTAACTAACCTAAGGACATCACACACATCCATGCCCGAGGCAGGATTCGAACCTGCGACCGTAGCGGTCGCTCGGCTCCAGACTGTAGCGCCTAGAACCGCACGGCCACTCCGGCCGGCCCACCGTAAGAAATATTTCTAACACGTCAGAGAACCCATAGAATCCATCCGTATTTCGTGTGTACTAACAACTAGGGAAGTAATACTTTCTGAAATTTTACCGTCTGACGGGATATGAAGAAGTAATCCCACCTGTTAAGTAGAAACCCAGTTTGATTTTACTTTCTCTCTAAGTAAACTTTGCTAGAAGTTCTAAAGCGAAAAATTAGCTACCTAAATGCAGTGAGAGCTCCTCAAAACAGAACCTTACATCATTTTTCATACAGTTGCCGAATGAAACCGAACTCATACGCTACGTGGTCCTACGTGGTCTTAAGCACTCAGCTCAACAAATATTTAAATGCGGATAGACCAGTGCATCTTATACCTTACCTGCAAGGACTGATCGCAGTTAGTAAAAGATTTCCTGTTTTTATTTTATTTTTTACACGAAACTGAAGCCTGAAACGAATTCAGCCTGTCAGTATATTTCGAAGATTGTCACACATGACTGAAACTTGTTTTCTGTAAGATGGCTTTCACTGACAGAAATATTCTCGGTCTAACTGCTGAAGTACATTCTACATCTACGTCTACGTGACAACGCTCCAGGATTCACAGAAACACTTTCAAACTATTTCTCGACCGTTCCCTTCACCAATTGGACGCGGGGAAATATGAACGCCTAAATGTTTTCGAGATAGGATTGATTTATTTTATTTTATTGCGATAGTCTTTTCTCCCCATGGACGTGGAAGGTGACAAACTATTTTCGCATTTGGAAGAGAAAGCTGGCGACTGAAATTTATTGAAAATATCTTGCAGCAACAGAAATGCTTTTCTTTTAGTCATTGCCATCTCTACTCGCGTATCATATCCTTGACAGTCTCTCGAGGTAATACAAAACATGCTGGCTGTCTTTGAGCCTTTACGAGGCTCCTCGCCAATCCTATCTGGTAAGTATTCCATGTTATGTTATGTTATGTTAACCGGGGACTAGAATCGCCCCCGCCGCAGGCGCAGTGGTCTGCAACCCCACGACGACTACCGCAGTCCATTTCATCCCTCCGCCGCCCCACACCGAACCGAGGGTTATTATGCGGTTCGGCCCCCGGTGGACCCCCCTCCCCCCCACCCCAGGAAATGTCTCACACCAGCCGTGTGTAACCCCAATGTTTGCATGGTAGACTAATGGTGGTGTACGTGTACGTAGAAAACTTGTTGGCGGAATAAGGGGAACCAGCCCGCATTTCCCAAGGCAGAGGGAAAACCGCCTAAAAACCATTCACAGAATGACCGGCTCACCGGACCTCGACACAAATCCGCCGGGCGGATTCGTGCCGGGGACCGGCGCTCCTTCCCGCCCGAAAAGCCGTGCCAACCGGGCGGGCTAAGTATCTCATACTTGGCAAACATAATCCAGTAAGGTCATACAAGCGTAGTGCACGTAGCTTCTTTGCTAGATCTGTTGCATATTCTAAGGCAGGCTCATCTAAACTGTGTCCCTGGGGCGCTAGCGCTCGCGATCGCCCGAGTCCAGGGCACGGGAGAATTCGTATGTTGTTGCTGTAGCCGAGCAGTGTCGCTTAGCTGACCGTGCGGACCGCCCGCCGCGCCTTGCCAATCCGCTGTAGGCGCGCTTCGTAAGAAAGACAGACCGCCGCGCCAGCAGCGGTCAAAAGCTTTGAAACGACATAAAGCCGTTAGTCAACAGACGTAAGGCTACTACAGTGGGTCGAAGAGCAGCAGACAAAAAAGAAAAGAAAAAGGAGGAGCGACACGTCCGTACTGTTTAAACCCGAGAGGGAAACTGATTTCTTTTGTACTGCTGGCCAAAATCATGCCAAATGTTTAGTAGGTCATCGGAAACTCACGTATTTAAAAAATACTAGACTGAACGGCACTTGAATACCTGGCACTAAGATCAGATCGAAAATTTGTCGCAAGAGGAACGCTAGTCAAAGCTTGAAGAAGGAAAGAAAATTTCAAACAGCATTGCAGTGAAGTAAGTGTTTCCTATCGTATGACTCTTTATTATTTATTAAGATGATAAATGAAACTATATTTTATAATCTGATATATCACTTAGTAATGGGCCAGTTATGAAATATCAGTTATGAAATGTCAGCATCAAGGAACATTTCTTTCCGCTTAATTTTTATATTCGCTTGCATTAAATTGCGTCGTACAGACATAAGAAAGAGTTTCAGGTGCGTTATCTTTTGCCACGTCTTGAAAAGCCGTCACAAGCCCTCTCTCGGAGAGCAAAGTGTCATTAAGAGTCATTATTTGTTTTTGTGTGTTTGTGTTTTGATGGATGGTAAACGTATGTTGTAGTTTTATCCGTGTCTGCAATTAATTAAAACGCAAATATTCCAGTAGATAAAAATTTATTTTACGACTACATTTCGCTGTCCTTGCTAGCGTCTATGAACGCTTTTCAGATGAACTGGGGGGAAAACGCACCTAAAACCAATCTTTTTTGTTAGTTTTTTATTTGGTTTTCATTGCATGAAACAATTTCAAAAAACAGGATTGTACAAAATTAATTGTAAGTTTTATTGCCGTGGTAGGAGCAGGAAACAGGTGGACAAAGTTTGCGCGCAAGTTACAAATGCTCACTAAGAATTACGAAATAAGGGAAACCCTTTGCGGCTGGAAATCTCATCACAGATTGGCTGGTCGACACGGCGGATTGTATTGTGCAGCAGACCTCACGAAAAAATTTGAAAAAATAGCGCTTTCGCCTCAAACTGTTGCTCACCGAGTCGAAGATACGGCCTCAGATATGGAGCAGTAATTAATGGAGAGAGCGACTAACTTCGTGTCATTTTATATCGCTCTTGATGAGCCCATGGACGTTTCGCACGTATCTCAGCTCGTCGTATTGATTCGGGGTGTCGACGACAATCTGCGTTCACCGACGAATTTCCCGACTCTATACCATTAAAAAACACTACCATGGGTTTGGATATTTTTCTAGCCGTGGAAAACGTGTTCAAGTCAATGGGTTTAAAATGGGAACGCCTGACCAATCTAACAATGGATGGAGCACCTGCGGCCGGACGGTGTGGCCGTGCGGTTCTAGGCGCTTCAGTCTGGAACCGCGTGACCGCTACGGTCGCAGGTTCGAATCCTGCCTCGGGCATGGATGTGTGTGATGTCCTTAGGTTAGTTAGGTTTAAGTAGTTCTAAGTTCTAGGGGACTGATGACCATAGATGTTAAGTCCCATAGTGCTCAGAGCCATTTTTGGAGCACCTGCTCTACGAGGGATACGCACTGGGTTCCTGGATTACGTCAGGTCAAAATTGGCTGAGGTCGGCTATTCCGTATTCGCGGCAGCCCATTGCCTGACACATAAGGAGGCACTTTGTGCGAAGATTGTCAACATAAAAAATGTTATGGATACAGTTGTTCGAACGGTTAATTATCTTCGCTCGCATGGACTAACACATCGCCAATTTAAAGAATTTCTGGCTGATATCGAAGCGGAATACCCGGACATCCCTTATCACGCCGAAGTAAGATGATTGAGCAGAGGGAAGGTGCTTCATCGGTTTTTCTCCCTGAGGGACGAAATCACTACCTTTTTAAAAATGAAATGATGTCCAGAAGAATTACTTCGTGATCCTAAGTGGTTGGCGAATGTGGCTTTTTTGAGTGACCTAACTGGTTATTTAAATACTTTGAACATTTCACTCCAAGGCGAAAATCACTCTGTTACTGAATCAGTGCAGACGATTCAAGCATTTAAAAAAACTTATTTTGTATGAAAAACAATTGCGCGAGAGAATTGTGGACACTTACCTTCATTAGGCAGCGTTAAAGAAGATGTGGATTTTTCAGATTACGTTCAAATCATTTGTGAATTACAAGAAGTGTTTGAAAAAAGATTTCTGGAGATAAGTGAGCTTCAACCTGCCTTAGATATACGAGGGTTATTCCAAAAGTAAGGTCCGATTGATTGCCAAATTGAAACCACAGTGAACATCAGAAATGATTTACTTGTAACAATTAGCTACACCTTTCAGCTACTTCTCTACGTAGTCGCCGTTCTGACTTAGACTTTTGTCATAGCGTTGTATCAACTTTTCAATAGCCTCATCATAGAAGGCAGCCGCCAGTGCTTTCCGCCAATTCTCCACGCTGGCCTACACCTCGTTGTCTGTGTCAAAATGTTGTCTTCAAAGACAGCGGTTCATGTGACCAGAGATGAAACTCAGGGGGAGACAATTGCGGACTGTATTGTGGGTAATCTAACATTTCCATTTGAAAACGATGCAGGAGCATCTTCATTGCCCCTGCAGAATGCGGCTGAGAATTGTCGTGAAGACGAAACAGCACGACAGTTATGTAATGTTGGCTGCATAGCTTCAGGCGAAATTTCTCACCAGGCCCTCGTACTTGGCGGCAGACACTATTTTCTAGACATCTTTACGCACTCACTGCGAGCTCAGAAATGAGAAGAGCGACGTGATGCTAACTGGGGTTATACTAGAGACACTACCCAACACATATGTGCAAAGCTTTATCGGATTTTCATAGTCGTTTCCATTTCGCGACCGATCGGACCTTACTTTTGGAATAACCCTCGTATTTGTTCGCCCGTTTTCCCTTCGGGCAGAGAATATCTCACAAGTGTTTCAAGTAGCGCTGACTGACCTGCAGTGTGATATCAGGCTGAAGGACCGCGTTCTTAAGTGTAAAATTTTGGATGACTTTTACAGCTGGCCTTCACGAGAGAAGTATTCTCTTTTCACAAGCACGCGGCCAAAGTTCTCTCAATGTTTGGTTCCACGTATATTTCTGCACTCAGCCAATGTTCTCTCGATGTTTGGCTCCACGTATATTTGTGAGCGCTTTTCCTCCCTTTTATACCTTGCTAAAACTAAGAATCGTTCACTACTTAGCGATAAAAATTTGATTAATTCCTTGAGGTTAGTCGTCTCTCGGAATGTTATACCAAACCTAGACAATATCGTTTCCTCGAAAAATAAAAACGTGTAAAATGTTAATTGTCTCATTTCACAATGTTGACTGTAAGGATTAAAGCTGTTTATAACCTTACTCATATTTTTTTCGTAAGTTTTCAGACTTGATCAAATAAAATCATTGCGTACAAAACAGCAAACTAAGGATCCGATGTCTAAACTCTGAAAGGGATACAAAAAACTGTAGCTCAAAGTACAACAAAAAATATTTACTTGTAACTGCTAACAGTAAGAATGAGATTCTATATCCCTTACGTAAAATTATTGCTAAAATAGAATATTTATGATACTAGTTCACTTAAGAAATTTAAATATCTTACACATATGACGAGTGTGCATGTGCAATACTAATAGAATGAACCTGTGGGTCCGAAAACTACTAAGTTGTTCTTCTATTGTTGTTTTGGATATTGTCTTCTAAAGCTTTGCGTAGTAATTCTGCCACACGAACACTAATTGTTACCTAAACAGTAAATGGTTTGCTTGTTTTACCGCTCATCGACCACCTTTAGAGAGCTGCGCTTCCTCTCTTACTTTGTTTTTGTTGGCTCCGACCGCGGAACAGTCCTGCTCACAAGGGAACCTCCCCATCGCACAGTGGATAGGCCTTGAAAAACTGAACACAGATCAATCGAGAAAACAGGAAGAAGTTGTGTGGAGCTATGAAAAAATAAGCAAAATGTACAAACTGAGTAGTCCATGTGGAACAAAGGCAACATCAAGGTCAATGTGCGCTAAGGAGCGCCGTGGTCCCGTGGTTAGCGTGAGCAGCTGTGGCTCGAGAGGTCCTTGATTCAAATCTTCCTTCAAGCGAAAAGTTTAATTTTTTATTTTCAGTTTATGTGACAAACTCTTATGTGTTCATCACTTTTTTGGGAGTGATTATCACATCCACAAGAAAACTTAAATCGGGAAAGGTAGAAGAATCTTTTTACCCATTCGCCAAGTGTACAAGTTAGGTGGGTCGACAACATATTCCTGTCATGTAACGCACATGCCGTCACCAGTGTCGTATAGAATCTATCAGACGTGTTTTCCTATGGAGGAATCAGTTGACCTATGACCTTGTGATCAAATGTTTTTGGTTCCCATTGGAGAAGCACATCCTTTCGTCTACTAATCGCACGGTTTTGCGGTGCGGTCGCAAAACACAGACACTAAACTCATTACAATGAACAGAGACGTCAATGAACGAACGGACATATCATAACTTTGCAAAGATAAAGGAAGTAAACCTTTCACTCGAGGGAAGACTTGAAGCAAGGACCTCTTGTTCCGAAACCGCTCACGCTAACAACGGGACCACGGCGCTCCTGCGCGCACATTTTCCTTGATGTGGCCTCTTGCGCATGGACTACTCAGTTTGTATATTTTTGCTTATTTTTTCATAGTTCCAAACAACTTCTTCCTGTTTTCTCGATTGATCTATGTTCAGTTTTTCAAGGCCTATACACTTTGCCAACTTATAACTAAATCTGAGGGGGGCCTGATGGGGAGGTTCCCTTGTCAGAGCAGTGCTGTGCGGTCCCACTCTCTCCGCAGCTGTCTCTCTCGCTCCTATGCCGACACGGGTAGCGACACACGGCCGCGTACGCGCCGCTGAGCTACACTGCCTTGTGCACGCGGGGCCTGTAACAGAAATGTATCTGACTTTTTTTTTTGTTTTTAATCATGTGGAGATCTTCACGTCTGAACATTCTTATTGTTGCTTGCTTTCGAATACCACTTTTCGTCCAAAACGAAAATCTTGTCAATTCGTTTCCATCTTCTGATTACTTTAATAGACGGTAAATGATAGTATCACCTGGAAACAAGCTAAGAGAACTGCTCAAAGTACTTCCAGTATAGTTTATACAGATTAGGAACACCTTTCTGCGTAAATCCATATGTCATTTCTCTTTCACACGATGGTTTCGCATCAACTGTGATCTTTCTGCCAAGAAATTACGCATCCAGTCGTACAACTGAGACGATAATTAACATGCATGCAAATAGAGTAGCCCCTTACATGCATCGCAAGTCAAAAGCCTTCTCGAAACCCAGAAATATGGGATCACCTTGACCTTCCCCATCGATATCACTTACTATCTGTGCAAATAACTACGGTCGCAGGTTCGAATCCTGCCTCGGGCATGGATGTGTGTGATGTCCTTAGGTTAGTTAGGTTTAAGTAGTACTTAGTTCTAGGGGACTGGTGACCTCAGATGTTGAGTCCCATAGTGCTCAGAACCATTTTTTTTTGTGCAAATAAGGAGCCAGCGGCCAAAGGAAGATATTTTCTTAATCCCTGCTGGTTATGTGTTAACAGATCGTACTCTTCTAGCCTATTCGTAAGGTTAGAGCACAGTACTTGTTTCATAACCTTACTGCAAATCCGTATTAGCAACGTGGGTTTGTTATTCAGAAGATTACTTCTATTTTCCTTCTTTTATTTTGGTGTGGCCTCTGCGACTCTCTTAGTCCTTAGGTGCGGATCTTTCGTCGATTGACCTTTCGTATACGACTTTTAAAAATGATTCATTAGAATACTCCAAAATTAACCTAGTTGGCATACAGTTTTATTGGACCGCTACACCAACAGTATCTACTAAATTACTCATAGACTATTTACTGCATCTTCTTTGGTGAAGAAATTTCGGAAAATCATATTTAGTATCGAAGCGCTAGATCTGTAGTTATCGGTAATATTAAACAGCAATCGTGCACGACTAGTAAATGTGTCTTGTCGCTGGTACATTTTACATACGACAAAAATCTCTTTAGATTCTTTTGCCAGGTTTCTAGGATTTCCGTAGTGAAAAGTCCTAAAAGTATCTCACACAGAAATCAGCCCAAAGTTTGGAGCTTCTGTAAAACATCGATTATCTTGAAAATTTTGGTTTTGTTGTTGTCTGCTATGATATTTTCGTTGATTCTGCAACGGCGCCCTAACCTGTTTTGTGTACCGTGGTGAAACTGTTCCGTCTCTTATTAGTTTATTGGCATGAAGCTCTCAATTGACGTCATCAGCATTAATTTGAATTTAAGCCACAACTGGTCTATGCCTACATTGTCTGGAAGGACTGGAGATTGTGTCTTAGGTAGGGGTCGAGATTATGTCTTAGGTAGGAGTGAAGCAAATTATTGTCTGTGTTTTTGAAAAGATAAATTTTCCTGTTTTTTTTTTCTTTTTAGTGCATTTAGATGTTACAATATTTAGTGTCGCTACAACGACCTAGTGGTCACTAATCCCTATATCCGCCACGGCGCGGTATACTTGCTCAGGATTGTTTATTGCTAAGAGATTTAGTATATCATACGAGGGTCACTCCAAAAGAAATGAACAGTATTTTTTTAATCCATCTTCTATTCTACATGTTTCAAAGTTTTACAGTGTGTAGATACATCCTTCAGGAACAATATTTTCATTCCTCCACATAATTTCCATCCATCTCAACTGCCTTACGCTATCTTGAAACCAGCGCCTGTATACCCGAACGGTAGAATTCTGGACCAACCTGTTGAAGCCACTGTTTGGCAGAGTGCACAAGGGAGTCATCATCTTCAAACCTTGTTCCACGAAGAGAGTCTTTCAGTTTCCCAAAGAGATGATAGTCACATGGAGTCACGTCAGGACTGTAACGCGGATGTTTCATTGTTGTCCATCTGAATTTTGTGATTGCTTTCATGGTTCTTTCACTGACATGTGGCCGTGCATTGTCGAACAACAGCAGAACATCCTGCTTTTGCCGATGTGGTCGAACACGACTCAGTCGAGCTTGAAGTTTCTTCATTGTTGTCACATACGCATCAGAATTTATGGTGGTTCCACTTGGCATGATTTCCACAAGCAAGATACCTTCGGAATCGAAAAACACCATAGCCATAACTTTTCCAGCAGAAAGTGTGGTTTTGAATTTTTTTTTTCTTGGGTGAATTTGCATGATGCCACTCCATTGACTGCCTCTTCGTCTCTGGTGAAAAATGATGTAGCCATGTTTCATCACCTGTCACAATTCTTCCAAGAAATTCATCTCCACCATTCTCGTACTGTTCCAAAAGTTCGCTGCATACTGTTTTCCTCGTTCCTTTGTGAGCCACTGTCAACATCCTGGGAATCCACCTGGCACAAACCGTTTTTAACGCCAACACTTTCAGTATTCTGCAAACACTTCCTTCACATGTTCCAACGTAGCGTGACAATTCGTTCACTGTGATGCGTCTGTTAGCATCACCAATTCGTTAACTCTCTGCACATCGTCTGGAGTGTGTGCAGTACGAGCCCTGCCGCTGCGAGAACAACCTCAATATTGCCGTGCCCGCTTTCATCACATAACCTGCTTGCCCACCGACTAACTGTACTGCGATCGACAGCAGCATCTCCATACACATTTTTCAACCTCTTGTGGGTGTTTCCCACTGTCTCGTTTTCACACCACAGGAATTCTATGCTAGCACGTTGCTTCTGACGAACGCCAAGTGTAGCAGCCATCTTGAAGAGATGCTGTGACGGCGCCACTCACGGGAACAGGTTGAACTATGTTTGAAAACAAGCGGGAAGGATGTATCTACACACTGTAAAACTTTCGCACATGCAGAACGAAAACTGTATATTTACAAAAATAATGCGCATTTCTTTTGGAGTGACCCTCGTACTAACCATTTACACTTGTGGGTTTCTGAAATAACAGCCGAAATAATTTTCAGAGGAGGCATTTCTTATAAATTCTGACGAATTTGTACGCCTGCTACCGACTTTAGATACATATACCGCCAACATTTATTGGGTAGATTGAAGTCACAAAGAACCGTAACTTCATGAGTCGCGCGCCTATTCGAAATGAGACTCAAATTTTCCTTGTATCTTTCAGCAACTGTATCGTCTGATTTGGACGTCAAATAGAACCAATTATTAATTTATTCCGGCTGCGGAGTGTGACACCTATCCAAAGCAATTCACAGCAAATATCGAGTTCACTTTCCAAGATAAACTACTAACAGTGACAAATTCACCACCACCAAGTGTATTTAATCTATCCTTTTCTGGCTTTATGGAGCTCTCAGTACCAAAAAAGAGTCGTCGTAGGCCTTTCATGTAACATATGAGGTGTCTGAACTTCTTTGTCAAGATAAATTTGGACAATTATTGAGAATTTCTACGATCCGAGCAACAATCTAGCTGGAAAGGTGAATCGAGCTGGCAAGAAGGAAGAATAGTTGAATTCTGAATACGTGGTCCGAAGTTCCTGCTTGAATTTTGAAGGCAAGCAAGCGATACTCCTATTATTCTGGTTGATGATGGGCTTTAGAGAGTATCAATGTGTTAACTGTAGATGTGGACTCTGTAGCTTATCAGTGAATCACATCATATTTGTAAGAGCGTATAGACGACCACGTATAAAGGCACATTTGCATGCCGAGCGTGAGCTTCCTCGGAAACTCGAAATATTAATTAAATAAATAATCAGTGACAAATAAATAAAGCCTATGGCACACAACTGCAGCGCTGTGTCGCTGATAAAACAAAAGCACAATTACGTTACTCTTATGTTTGATTAGAAAAGAGAGAGCTCTGGTAGAAGTGGTGCGAGAAGCACGTATTTTATTCTATTGTCTGGCACACCGCCATATTTCATGTTATAGAAGAATACTGCGAGTTGCAACCAGACTAGGCACTCGATTCTGTAAAGAATTTATATTTATAAAAGTAAGTAGGATTATGAACTGTAGGTTTATTCATTGAATATATCTGATTTAACTAACTGTGTAACTTTTTTATGTTTAGTAGACAATCACCTCTGTACGACGTTTTGGCATGGCTGGCAAATTATTGTAATATTGAGATTTAGATTATGAGTCCGCACCTACCGCAGCAGTCTTTGGAAACGATTTAATTACGAAGTCCGATTATTTCAGTTTTATTTCACGGTCAACTACGAGTAACATTGCCTTTACGAAAAAGCCATTGCCAAGCGTCTGATACCGAATAATTAAACGTCCACGTTCCAGATAAGCAAATATCAATTACAATTACAATCACCATCATACAGATAGAATAATTAATATTTAAACAATATTTTTATTTTATTTATTTTATATTGGCGACTGCGTGTCGGACTTGTTATTTTGTCATTTGTTACATTGTTCTCTTTGTTTCATGTGAAAAATCAACTTTCTGGACCTGGACGTGAATGTATGAGAGATAACAAAAAATCTGAAGATATTTTCCAATTCTAAAATTTTGTGGGAAGACGCAATGAAACTTCCAGCAAAATAAGGTAAGACGCAGCATCTTTGCATTAGCAGGCTTGACCAGACGTATAATTCAGTGTATTAGCTTTTCAGTAGATTCTGTAGTGTTTCTTTCGTGCATAACAGTTTTCAGTGATAAATTTCATTCTCAGTACTTTTCCTTAAACAATAACGTATGCAACAATACCAATACACGAGTGTACAATATGGCCGACTTCTGTACGATACGTAGTAACATGGACAGCAGCCATTACCAATAATCTCAAATTCAGTTTATATTTTTAAATTAACAGACAGCCATTGTTGCTACGAGCGATTCATGCTCAACTGCATTTTATTTTAAAATCAGTGTCAAATATTTTCTTGAAACATATATCACGTGTGGCATGGTAATAACTAGAAATCAATACGCAAAAATGGAACAGCAAAGACGTACTATTCAGACGCAATCCGACTCGGACGAGAGACAAATGTTAGAAAATGACTTTACGACAGCAACCGGTAGTGACGATTTATCAAACATTGACGCAAGTGTTGACGGAAATTTTGGCAATAGGCCGTCCACTACAAAAATTTCAAAGTCTCAGTCAGAGCCCATGTTGATGCATGACGTCACGTCTAATGACGCGACGGGGGCACAGACCTTGCAAACAGTAAAAATTGCCGACATGTTACAAATGCTAATGAAACAAAACGCAGAAAATATGGCATACATAAGGAAACAGAACGCCGAAAACATGGCAACCTTACAGACACAAAATGACGCAATTAAATCTGACCTCATAGCACTCAAGACAGGTAATGACACTTTATGTAAACGTGTGGAACTTATAGACGCCACACTGACCAAACAGATGACTGAACTCAGTACTAAATTTTCCCAGCTTAATACGAGACAAGAAAAGACTACAACTGACGTAGCACTTTTACAGACACAAGTAAAAAACCTTAATGTCACGTGTGAAGTTCTTACTGAACAAATTCAAACATATCCTTCAGTACATGACAACCTTGAAAAACGAATTACTGACGTACAGAATAAATTTGACAATGTTGAACAACACCTGACTGACATCTTACAATCTGATGCCACAGCTCATTTTCAAAATATTAATAAAGAATTTCATGATTGGGTAGTGAACAAAGACAAACATTTTGATAGATGCTTACGTGAAAATTTACCAACAATTGTGCACGACTCCGTAGCGCAATACATTACTAATAACAAACA
This sequence comes from Schistocerca cancellata, assembly GCF_023864275.1. NCBI lineage: Eukaryota > Metazoa > Arthropoda > Insecta > Orthoptera > Acrididae > Schistocerca > Schistocerca cancellata. The sequence continues at coordinate 607,883,332 of NC_064628.1, forward strand.
GCTGATCAGTGACGCAGTACAATCCGTCACTGCACCCATGAGACAATTCACCGATCGACCACAGTCTGAATGTAACGAAAATATCAGTCAAAATGCACAGTTCAGGAACCAATATACATTCGAGTATGACACACACATACCGCACACGACAAACACACAAGAACAAAACACACCACGACTACAACACATACCACGATGTGCAAACACAAACACAAGCTATTATCATGGTAAACCACAGCAACATTATCGTAATTACTCGCCAGCTGAACATACCAGTAATTACAGTGGAATAAATCCATATCACAATGCGAAGGAAGAAGAAAGCTTAATGAAACACAGGCAATTTCAGATTTTTATCCCAGAAAAACGAACCATTCATCCGGTGATTTTTCTTAAATCTTTTAGTAACGCATTTCCACGCACTTGGAGTGACCGGAAAAAGATTTCATATATTGTCGGATACATCCAAGGCGATGCAGCTGTCTGGGCATACAGTCAAGCTGACGTATGTACCACGTACAGTGAGTTTGAGCGTGCTTTTCTGAACAAATTCTGGTCGCAATCCGTCCAGGAGCGACTCAGAAGACAAATTTTAGAACCTGAAACTTTTAACAGTAAAAATGGCAACTTACGCAGATATTTTGAAAAATACTTGAACATGGGACACTTTTTAGACGAACCAGTCGCAACGCGTGATATACTCCGTGCGTTGAAGGCCAAATTGCCTTTCAACATTAAAGAAAAACTCCTACATATCCCGGATGACGATTCAGATTATTTTTTAACAGCCTTAGATTCGGTTGACATGTTACTTGAAGATCAGCGCTTCGCGCGGCAAAACAGCAGCCACAATGTTTACACTAGTGGTATGCAAAACATGCAGGCTTGCCAACTCAATTCTGGCGCGCCCACAGTTGGATACGCGGTACAGCAAAAACAGCAAACTCACATGCCGTCTCAATACGAAAATCAAAATCAACACGCGTATTCCAATACAAACAATAGTTACAACAGTAATAACACTTCATGCGGCAATCCATACAAAAGGCACCGCGGTAATAACTACAACGGTAACAACGGATACAAAGGCAACAACAAAAACACAAACAGAAATAGAAATAATAATAACTACGAGCCAAGACAGCATCAAGGTTGGACTCGTAATGATCAGTACTTTCATTCAAACTCTGCTTTACCACAGCAGCCACCAGGACAAAATTGGAGCATACCTTACGACCGACAGGTAAGTTATAATGCGCAACAGCAACAACAACCGCAAAAGTTTGGAGATCATAATAGGCAATATCCGAATGTGAATATAATAGAAATGACACCTGATGCACAACCTCAATCTGTGTCAGTACCTAGTACAAATGCTAATCCAACAAACTAGAAACAGTCACTTCTATGCCCCAGATCGTGGCTGAAGAATTCTTGGGGGGCGACTTCAATGTTAATCAGTTATTTGACACCACACTTGAACAACAGAATAATGATATGCCGAATAATTCTAAACAAAAATTACCTGTTTTATTTATAAGATACAACTACAATAACAATATATCAGATGAACTTTTACAAGACAGTACACAATGTCGTTCAAACACGAATGAAATTGTTTTAGCATCTACTACTGGTGTAGTAGGTGGGATTCCAACTACTATTATCCTAGATACAGGTGCAGCTGTGAGCGTTTTGTCTTTTAATTTCTATAAAAAAATGTGTGAATTGGAACCTGTGCCTGAGTTTCCTGCCCAAAACTGTAAAATAACTACTGCACTAGGTAATAAGTCATGTAGGGTTACGAAGCAAGTTTTTGTAAACGTTAAAATAGGTAATGGAACCGTACAATGGCCATTCCTGGTTGTACAAAACCTTGTGACTAATTGCATATTAGGAATAGATATTATGAGCGAGAAGGACTCTATTATAGACTTCTCAAAAGGTAAATGTATTTTAAATGATAGAGGCAGTGTAATTATTATTGATTTGGACAGGAGAACTCTAAAGCATGACAAACACTGTACAGGGTACAAGGTTCAGTTAGTACTTGACAATGACATTCAAGATATGCAAACACACTCATCTGACACAGAGATAATGGACTTGAAAACATTGCTTGATCATAAGATAAGTGAAGCTACAGCTCTCAGTGTACATGAACGTATAAAACTACAGGAAGTGTTATCCAAATATTTACAAGTTTTAACCAAACGATTAGGTGTTATCAACACGTATGTATACAAGATTGAAGTTAAGCCTCACAAGATATTCTACCACAAGACATATAACGTACCGTTATCTCAACGACCTGCTGTGTGGCAAGAATTAAAACAAATGTTAGACTGGAAGGTCATTGAACCATCCACCTCACCTTATTGTAGTCCTCTACTTGTTGTCAAAAAATCAAATGGAAGCATTAGGTTGGTGTTAGACGCTCGAGCAATTAATGAAATAATTTTACCGGTTCACACAAAACCCAAAAATTTAGAAGAGCAATTACAGAAATTTCTAGATGCAAAATATTTTTCCACAATAGATCTCGCTAATTCGTTTTGGCAGGTGGGTATCACTCCTGATTCACGGAAATATACTGCATTTATGTTCGGGGGGCGAACCTATCAGTTTTGTGTTCTACCTTTCGGACTGAATGTCAGCTCTGGGGTATTCATTACAGCCCTGCATACCGTGCTTGGCGATGATTTAGTTGAGACAGTCACACACTATGTAGATGATATACTGATAGCTACACAGTCTTGGAAGGAACACGTTGACACACTTCAAAGAATTTTAGAAAAATTTGCACAAGCTGGAGTCACAGCCAATCTTAGAAAATCAAAATTTGGTTGCAGTGAGATAAAATATTTAGGACATATCATTAATTCGCAGGGCATACGTCCGGATCCCAGTAAATTAGATGCTATCAGAAACTTTCCTAGCCCTCGAACTAAAAAGCAGTTAAAATCATTCCTTGGGCTATGTTCATTTTTCAGACGTTTTTGGCCACAACCACTTTTGAACAGTAAACATCTGCTAAATCTACTCAGAAAGAATCAAGTTTGGATCTGGTCAGAACAGTGCCAGAATGACTTTAATACAATTAAACATGCTTTAGTGGGTGCAAACTTATTGAGCCATCCAGATTTCAATTTAGATTTTTGTATGACTTGTGACGCTTCACGAACTGGCTTGGGATGTTGCTTATTTCAAGTTGTAAAGAATAAAGAAAAGGAACAGATAAGAATTATTGGGTTTGCAAGTCGTACTCTAACTGAATGTGAACGTACATACTCCACTACTGAGTTAGAAACACTTTCCATAGTATGGGCATTCAAGAAATTCAATTATTATTTATTTGGAAAACATACAGTAATTTACACCGATCACCAGGCCCTGACATTTTTGTTTACTTGTAAACTTGTACATCCTAGACTATCACGATGGGCAGTTACACTTCAGAACTACTCTTTTGAAATTAGGTACATAAAAGGTAAGGACAACACCATTGCAGACGCTTTGTCTAGACTTCCACAAGGTATGAATGATACCAACAGTGACTTAGAAAATATAAATGACTACAGGATTCTCTTAATGCAAGACAAGCAGTATCACCAATATTATATTGATATGTGCAGAAACATGGCTAAATTACAAAAATCTGACCCTCACTGGTATAAGATAATAACATTACTGGTAGAAAAACACAATCATCCTTCGACTAAGTATTACAAGTTACACAATGATGTGTTATTTTACCGCCGACATCCAAATGCTACTAACTGGTGTGTATGCATTCCCAAAGAGTCTGAACGTAATCTAATTTGGCACACACACTTAGTTTGGGGTCATTATGGGACGAAAAAGTGTTTGGCAAAGCTCAGCACATACTGTTATTTTAGCAATATGAGAAGAAAAATTTACAGGGAACTGAAAACATGTGTCATATGTCAAAAATCAAAACCTCAGAATTTATCCACAAAAACAGATTTACATTCTATTTTACCTAGTAAACCCCTGGAAATTCTGTGTACTGACATCAGTGGACCGCATCCAGCAAGCTCTGGAGGCGTCAAATATATCCTAGCTTTTTACGATATATTTTCTAAACATGTCAAACTTTATGCTTTAAAATCCGCCACTGCAAGTGCTATAATACGAAGATTCTCAAGTGATTACCTGACGCACGTGGGAAACCCTAAAGCAATTCTGTCAGATAATGCAGCATACTACTCTGGGTACAAATGGAGAAATTTCTTGAAGGACAATAACATTAAAAGTATATTTATTTCGAGGTTTAGTCCACAATGTAACGCGACTGAGAGACTTTTCCGAGAATTAAATCGAATCATGAGGACCTATATTTCATCAAAACATACTAATTGGGTGTCCTACCTAAGTCTTTTCGAAGACGTACACAATAACTTAAATATTTATGATACAAATTACACACCTAACGAGATCATGTTCAATTGCAAACAGAACGATCAGTGGATAGAACCATTACCTAAGTTGTCAGACAAGGAAATCACACCTGAACAGAAAATAAAAGAAGTATTGACTACGCTGACACATCACGCACAGATACGAAACAAACATCACAGAAACATAATAAAAAGAAAACAAAAATTCGAGGTAGGAATGCTTGTACTACTTCGTACTCATCATAAATCTGTAGCACTCAAACGACGCAACGCTAAGTGGCGTCTGCTATATGAAGGACCTTATATAATTGTTAACATACCGCATCCTGGTGCTTATCTGTTACAACATCGTAGAACTAACAAAATTATTGGGATATACGCACACCGAGATCTTAGAGCATTTCATGCTGAATAATGTCAAAGTCATACCCATCAAAATATTGCTAAGCAACTCGAAAAACTCTGTTGTTACAACACAGATAATAAGTAGTGTAGAAATTTTCATTTCAGCGGTTCCAGAGTCGCAGTTGAAGGCAGAAGAACTCTTCTTTCAGCGCGCGCCACCACCTGGAAGACGGAATATCAAAATAAAATTTATGATTACGTACCAGTGAATGATATATTAATTTTTCACGGAACATTTGTTATTGTAGGTACCACTGACTTGGTATGACACCTGACGAACCGACAGACGTCATCTGTGAAGCGATCTTTTACTTTGAGAAATAGATTAGAATCACATCTCTCAACACGAAAAGCATCTATCAGTAGTCAAGGCCACACAGACACTCTACACACACGCACAAAACGCGAGGAATCGAACATTTTCTCTCTCTTACTATTTTGAATATTTATTGAGTAGTGAAAACGCCTGGTCTTGCCTACTGATGTAATGAATGTTGTGTCTAACCTATCTTAATTTCAGATGACATCACGTGACACAATGTAATAACCTATAGCTATGTAATGATGATGCAAACATGTTTATGTGCAACTCTATTATGTTTATGCTAAGAAAATATGTGACGTGTGTATGTATAATTACTTTTTTTTTTAACTGATGTATCATGTAACTGTTACTATGTAAAAATTTGAACAAAACGAGTGCCAAAAAGACATTGCATAGTGAACCTCTGTTCACGGACATTAACGAACATTACTAACTCTGCAACTACGCAGAAACCTATGTGAAAGAAACGGTTAATGCCATTCATTATGCAGCGTATCTATGTAAACGCGATGAATGATTTCTTTGATTAATAACTACGAACATTTAGGTGAGCTATATTCAGCAAAAAACTGAAAATGTGAAGGGCATAATTCGTGCATCGTCTAGTGACATTACTACAGTACCTAACTTCAAGATGTTAACTGGATTAAATGGACACAAGGTGCCTGTCCAGAAAACAACACGACGGGTGGAAGAATTTTGGTTGGAACTTCAGGGAATGAAATGTTCTCGAAATGTGACGGACACTCTTACCTGGACTGTCCAAGGATCGACGCCAGCTATGTGCCGTCCGAGGTTCTGCAACCAAGCTTCCACGGAATATAAAAAACGAACTGCACGTGGACCAATTACTCGACGGGTCACGTCTGATCTGTAATGAGCAATGCCTTTAGTCACAACGAACTGCATCACAACGACTATAATGGAAATGGGAAATGGACACGCTTATGTATTAATCACGTTGTTATACAACGATGTTACTGTGATCAAAAAAACTTTACCACGACGATACTAACCTGTAAAAAAAAAAAAAAAATTATTGTGCAGCAGATGAATATGAACTGTAATAACGACACAATGTGTATAGGTCAACGCACCTGAAACATACGGACATTTTTCTTTGAAGTATTTCAAAACAATACTATGTAACTAAGAACATTCAACAATCTAAGTTGTATTGTGTTATAACAAATATTGTAAATTTAAAACTAAGTTACCTGTCATAGAATGTAGTCTTCATATGTAATCTTGGTTGAATATTTTCTTTGTGCAACGACTGAGAAACGCGCGCACACGAACAATATGAACTGCAATACTGTGCCGCGTGATCTAACTGTACGATATAACGGCAGTGCCGGAGTCACACAGACGCTTCTGCGCATGCGCGCACTCTATCTGCCAACATAAGAACTTTTACGGTGCACCCGCGTCATTCAAATTTTGTATATAATGTGTATAATGTGTCATGTAAATAGTTGTAGATAACTTAGATTTTCTTGTGCCTTTAGGTGAATTGCTCGCCTGCAGGTGTGTCCTTTCGCCTCGCAATTCAGGGGGCAATATAAAGGCACATTTGCATGCCGAGCGTGAGCTTCCTCGGAAACTCGAAATATTAATTAAATAAATAATCAGTGACAAATAAATAAAGCCTATGGCACACAACTGCAGCGCTGTGTCGCTGATAAAACAAAAGCACAATTACGTTACTCTTATGTTTGATTAGAAAAGAGAGAGCTCTGGTAGAAGTGGTGCGAGAAGCACGTATTTTATTCTATTGTCTGGCACACCGCCATATTTCATGTTATAGAAGAATACTGCGAGTTGCAACCAGACTAGGCACTCGATTCTGTAAAGAATTTATATTTATAAAAGTAAGTAGGATTATGAACTGTAGGTTTATTCATTGAATATATCTGATTTAACTAACTGTGTAACTTTTTTATGTTTAGTAGACAATCACCTCTGTACGACGTTTTGGCATGGCTGGCAAATTATTGTAATATTGAGATTTAGATTATGAGTCCGCACCTACCGCAGCAGTCTTTGGAAACGATTTAATTACGAAGTCCGATTATTTCAGTTTTATTTCACGGTCAACTACGAGTAACATTGCCTTTACGAAAAAGCCATTGCCAAGCGTCTGATACCGAATAATTAAACGTCCACGTTCCAGATAAGCAAATATCAATTACAATTACAATCACCATCATACAGATAGAATAATTAATATTTAAACAATATTTTTATTTTATTTATTTTATACACGCCAACTGTGGATGAGACATTGGGTCATGTATGCCTCATAGGATGAATGCGCTTGCGAGTGTCAGATGCACGAATAACAAAAAGTTCAAACGTGTGCCATCTATGTTGGGTGTAGTGTAACTAGTACTCACAAGTCATTGCATACCGCCAGGCAGTGCTAGCAATTATAGAACTTGTTCTGACAGTGTAAACTTAGGATTAATCTAGTATGTGAAAATATGTAAACTTTTCTGTGTTTAATCTGTAAATCTTGTGACATGCTTATATGCTTGTATATATTGTTATTGACGAGAAAACCTTTGCAAGATTACGTATTGTAAAAGACAGAACTTTTGAAACAATATAGTGTATGTAAAAGTATAAGGAAGTTACCTGTTGCACAAAGCTGGCAGCTCGACAAACACTAAGGAATTGGGAAAGTGTTGTTTTTGCTGAGGAGAAGCCGACATCCGATCTGAGCTGTATTATTGTGGTTTAGCTGAAGACTAAGCAATTTATGGGAACAGTCAGACCACACTTCAAGATTCTCGTTGCAAGTGCTCACATAAAGATTATGAAGATGGCAATTGCAGGAGATGTGGATTTGGTATGTGCAATTCATCGTCTTGAGTTCTAGAAGTGGACCTTGTGCAGTTACAATAAACAGTGGCATGAACTACAAGTTCAATTAGTCATTACAATTCTTATCTCGCAAGAACTTACTTTGAAGAACTGTAACCAATTTTATTTGTATAGATGTTTCGTTACATTCTTGTCACTAATATCCAACCTTTTCAGTCAATCAAGGGAGCTATATCTATGGTGTGTCTTTGACGGTAAAACGGAAGTCATTTTGCATAAATTAATAAACAATTACAGTGAATTACCAAAATGTAAAGAAAAGACAGATTTAAACTGGAGTAAAAGGTGCTGAAAGGAACAAGTACTGGGACTGTTTTTTAAGTATAACTATTTCGACTTCACTAAAACTGCAGTTCTATGTTGATACCGTTAATAATCTCTGAAGTGATACAGACATGCAGTATAAAATATTCATAATTCTCAGTTACCTTTCAAAAAAGTGTTCATTCTCCATGATAGAGCTGCTTTATACACGAGTCACTGAGTACACACGTTTTGCAAATTGCTGCATTACCTGCTGTAATTTACTGATTTTACACTGTACTAAAATATATGACCAAGGCGAGACAGTGACGTATTATACAGAAAACTGTGTTATGTCATTTTGTTATCAAAGTACTTGCCTCTTCTTAATCCTTGTGTTGGGTTGTACTTAATCACACTTGTCCTGCTAATAAAAATTTATAAGTATGAGGTGAGCTAAGCTAATAAACTATAAGTATATTATGATTTAAGCTCTGAGGACACAAGCCGAGTTATGAATAAATTCTGAGAACTTTCTCAGTCAAGGGTACTAACACATAACTATTTTGGTTCTGTGGGTAATTGTGAGCTGACGTTAATGCTAGACACTATACTATTTATACTAGTGATTACTAGAAAATTAATTTACTTAAATCGTCAATATAGTGTGTGGAAAAGTAAAGTCAGCCAAACTACAGGGTTCTGTGATACTGCTTGTGGTTCACCTGAGTCTTGTGGAATGCCACATGTATGTCTTTCCTTTACGTACGTCACCAGAAGCCAATACTGTACGGTGTTATATTACTGCATCTGTGCGATTGTTTTTGGGTTCACATTTTGTTGTGTACCTTAAAATGGTTGGACTTACAGTCTGAGAACGGTGTACTTCACCATATCTTTGTAAGAGGTTGTTACGAGGATGTATTATAAGGATATGATAAGCACTAAGCCTAATAAATAACACTGTTTCCCTTTCCTGGTAGCGCCTTTGACAGTGAAAAGATTATGTGGCTCACACAGCGGTCGCTGCATTGTAATGATCTCTCAAGTTGTTTTGACAAATCTTAATGTTAATTCGTCTATGGATGTGACACATGCGACTCACAGCACTGTATTGGGCATCACATATGCAACACCGTAGGTTAAAATTTGTATGCTGAACACAATGTGAGCTCTCTTATGAATGTCTGATCTGTAATCATACAGTGTAAGACAACTATTGGTTCATAAGACCAGATCCGTTATTTTCATTATGACATATCATGTGGGCAAGTCAGACTTTTGTGAAACGTACGTAATTTTCTCCAAATGTGTTTCAATTCACATTGCGCTAGAAAGTGGCTACTATAAATACAAAATTACTTTTGTGTGACATAAATCAACAATAATTTACAATCAAAAAGTACAAATTTCATTAAAAATATCACTGGTCATTATTTCATCAGCAGTCTCTATTTTAAAATAATATGTAAAAGGGATTCCCAGTACTGTTTCTGATTCTTTATCGAGATGATGATTTGGGGGACGAAATGGTATGGCAGTAGATAATGAGGGTGAAAATATTTTGTAAAAAGGGAGTTGACGGTGAAAGTGAAATTAAGACGATTTAGAAAAATATAAGGAGACAACAGGGTAATGCTGGAATTTCTAAATTGACGAAGTTAGGGAGAAAAAAGGAATAAGTTACCTAAATTTAATAAAAGCCTTTAAGGTCATTATTTAGAAGGACAAATGAAAATTCGGGGTACTGGAGAGTATGTCGAACGAAAGGACACATAGGAAAGGAAATCGACTACATTCGTCTTTTTTACGATGATGTAGGTTCCTAGAAATGTTTCAAAACAATTAAGGAATGTGCCCACTATGACAATATATCTAAGAGGGTCTGTAATAGAACAGAAATGTGTAAAAGATGTGAGTGGCTTAAGGTTAGCATTATGTGTAGTGGAAACCTAGTTACCTTGTCGAGTTCGTGGCTACATGTTTGTATGCTCCATTACCGAAAGTAAAGGGAAATTTCAGTTACAAATATTTGGCTCTTAAGATTATGTCCAAATTCGTGAGTTTTATACCCTATACCAAAATCCACAAGCAAAGCCCTGTTTAAGAACACTAGTCTATTTTGCTTAACACGGGAAACAAGGAGCTGTCCTCTTAGGCAATGGTTCTCAGGACAGAGTTTATGAATAGATTCTGGGAGCTGTCTCGGTCAAGGGTACTAACATGTTAAATGTTTCAGTTCTGTGAGTAGTTGTGATATTACGTTAAAGCTACAAGCTACATTATTATACTAGTCACTATTAACAAATTACATAATTAAATCATTAACTTAATGCCAGGCAAAGTAGTTCCAGGCTGGACCATAGTCCAACACCTCAGGCTACACACAGGTTCACGTTTATTGTTTGCACAATCCTAACAATTTTATAGTGTGGCTAAATTATCATCATTTTCAATTATTATACTAAAGGGTGGAGATACGGAGTTTCATTATAGCCGTATGTCCCCCTTTCGGATGCTGGCGTCCTTCTCACTCACTGTTCGTTTTTTGCTTTTTAATTACACCCCTGTGCGTTTCATACATAAGATTTACGGAGGATGTATATTTCATTTTTTGCAATGAATGCCGATAGCCTGAATGTGAATCACTTACTTTTCCGATATCTTTCTTGATACAAAGTTTCTTATTTTTCTGAGCTCAGTTTTGGGTTATTTCTCGAATTGAGCAACCCACCTTGGAAACGCTGAAAAACGTTTTAAGTCTACATCGGTAGCAGTATTGTATCACTAAAAATAAATGATGCTTTCCTATCTTTAAAGAAGGAAACTGCAAAAGTCTTTACTGATGATCGCCGCTTAAGGCTTACTACATACAGTTTTTCCCTATTTCGCATTGAAAACAGACAAGATTTCTGTAGAACCGTTTCGTACATTCGGTATACCTCAGCATTCGAGTAGTTGATTATAACAATTTAAACTCTCACGTTTATCTTCCACAAATGGTTTGAAGTAGCGTCAATTACAGATCTACACTGCAAGCAGAAAAATTTTCATAGGGTTCCCCGCCATCTGTACTGCAACAGTATTTTTGAAGTTCTAACTTTAATCAGCGTGGCCTACTTCAAATAACCAGATCATATTTAAAAACGCGCAGAATACAACATTTGTTTTCACTATTAACTCATCCTTGAAGAGACATACTTTTTCAAATTCAAAAATGGTTCAAATGGCTCTGAGCACTATGGGACTCAACATCTTAGGTCATAAGTCCCCTAGAACTTAGAACTACTTAAACCTAACTAACCTAAGGACATCACACACACCCATGCCCGAGGCAGGATTCGAACCTGCGACCGTAGCAGTCCCGCATACTTTTTCAGTCAGCGATGCAAATATTGTGAAACTGTCTCTCTGTCTCGATTCCCGTTGTCGCGGTTGCTGAAATAAAAGCAGAATATATTACTTCTTCGCGTGTGCCAAGGCTCCGAAAACCAATATCGATGATCTATCGTTGAGTGGTTCGCACGCTGACCCAGCATTGAAATCTGTAGCAGTTTACGGAAGGGTTGCACTACTGTCACGTTGAAAGATTCTCTTCAGTCGTCGTTGGCCCGTTCTTGCAGGATCTTTTTCCGGCCGCAGGGATGTCGGAGATTTGATGTTTTAACGGATTCCTGATATTCGCGGTACACTCTTTGCCACCTACGATATGCTGACACCCATCGTTCGTGTGCCGTCTATAGTACCACACTAATCTCACTTAAATCTTGATAACCTGCCATTGTAGCAGCAGTAACCGATCTAACAACTGCGCCAGACACTTGTTGTCTTATAAAGGCGTTGCCGCCGACCGCAATATATATATATATATTGGAATACGCACGCCTATACCAGTTTCTTGGCTCTTCAGTGTATGAAGACTGTTACATTTACAGCATGGCAGTATGTGTTGGCAGCGGAAACTATAAAACCGCTCGCTCACAGAAAGTTCCGTACCGAAAGAGTGGAAAATTGCTCAGTTCACACCAATACCCAAAAAGGGAAACAAGAGTAATCCGCTGAATTACAGGCCCATATCACAAACGTCGATTTACAGTAGGTTTTTGGAACGTACACTGCATTCGAACATTATGAATTATCTTGAAGAAAACGATTTGTTGACACATAGTCAGCACGGATTCAGAAAACATAGTTCTTGTGAAACACAACTAGCTCTTGATACTCGTGAAGTAATGACTGCTATCGACAGGGTATGTCATATTGACTCCATATTTTTAGATTTACAGAACGCTTTCGACACCGTTCCTCACAAGCGTCTTCTAACCAAACAGCGTGCCTATGAGCTATCCCATCAGTTGTGCGACTCGATTTGTGATTTCCTGTCAGAAATGTCACAGTTCTTAGTAATAGACTGAAAGTCATCGAGTAAAACAGAAGTAATATCCGGCGTTCCACAAGTAAGTGCTATAGGCCCTTTACTCAAAAAAATGGTTAAAATGGCTCTGAGCACTATGGGACTTAACATCTATGGTCATCAGTCCCCTAGAACGTAGAACTACTTATACCTAACTAACCTAAGGACATCACACAACACCCAGTCATCACGAGGCAGAGAAAATCCCTGACCCCGCCGGGAATCGAACCCGGGAACCCGGGCATGGGAAGCGAGAACGCTACAGCACGACCACGAGCTGCGGACAGGCCCTTTATTGTTCCTGATCTATATTAACGACATAGGAGACAATCTGAGTAGCCCTATTAGATTGTTTGCAGATGATGCTCTCATTTACAGTCTTGTAAAGTCGTCAGATGAGCTAAACGAATTGCAAAATGATTTAGATATCTGTATAGTGTGAAAAGTGGCAACTGACCCTGAATAAAGAAAAGCGTAAAGTTTTCAGAATGAGATTTTCACTCTGCAGCGCAGTGTGCGCTGATACGAAACTTCCTGGGCAGATTAAAACTGTGTGCCGGACCGAGACTCGAACTCGGGACCTTTGCCTTTCGCGGGCAAGTGCTCAACTAACAGAGCTACCCAAGCACGACTCACGCTCCGTCCCACAGCTTCACTTCTGCCAGTACCTCGTTTGGAAGGTAGGAGACGAGGTACTGGCAGAAGTGAAGCTGTGAGGACGGGGCGTGAGTCGTGCTTGGGTAGCTCAGTTGATAGAGCACTTGCCGCGAAAGGCAAAGGTCCCGAGTTCGGTCCGGCACACAGTTTTAATCTGCCAGGGACTTTCAAGTGTGAAGTTATTCTCAAGAGCACTAAAAGAAATTGGCTAAATTTCGATTATGAGATAAGTTAAAAATGGTTCAAATGGCTCTGAGCCCTATGGGACTTAACTGCTGAGGTCATCAGTCCCCTAGAACTTAGAACTACTTAAACCTAACTAACCTAAGGACATCATACACATCCATGCCCGAGACCGGATTCGAGCCTACGACCGTAGCGATCGCGCGGATCCAGACTGTAGCGCCTAGAACCGCTTGGCCACCCTGGCCGGCCTATGCGATAAGTCACACAAAATTCAACTACATACTTACGGATTACAATTACAAATAACCTAAATTAGAACGGTCAAATAGATAACGTTGTGGGTGGAGCAAGCCAAAGACTGCAATTCATTGGCAGAACACTTAGAAGGTGCAACAGGTCTACTAAAGAGACTGCTTACACCACGCTTGTCCGCCCTATTCTGTAATACTGCTGTGCGGTGTGGGATCCGCAGCAGGTGGGACTAACGGATGACATAGAAAAAGTTCAAAGAAAGGTGACCCGTTTTGTGCTATAGGGGAGGTAGTGCCACATACATGATACATGAATTGGAGTGGCAGTCATTGAAACAAACACGCTTTTCGCTGCGACTGGATCTTCTCATGAAATTTCAATAGACAGTTTTCTCCTCCGATTGAGAAAACATCCTTTTGGCACCCACCTACATAGGGAGAAATAATCATCACGATAAAATAAATCAGGGCTTGCACAGAAAAATTTAAGTGCTCGTTTTTCTCGCTTGCCGTTCGAAGGTGGAACGGTAGAGGGACAGCTTGAAGGTGGTCCGTTGTACCCTCTGCCAGGCACGTTATTGTGAATACCAGAATAATCCGGTAGATGTAGATGTATTAAATACACACAGTATCTATACTGTAACATTATTGAGTTTTATCGATCTTTTTGATTGTTCAATGTTAAATTCACATACTTTCGCTCCTAGTTTGAGTTTTACTAAAGATCTATAAATTGTGACTACAGCAATTAAAATAGGAAACAACTCTAATTTACCGGCAAACTATAATAGTTAATAATTATTGTGATGTGTGTTTCGGAAGTAGAATTTTAGCGCGCAGCTAATGGCGTAATAGAACTTCCTATTAAGTGTATGAACAAAAAGTTGTGAATTCCTGCTGGTGATCATACGAGGGGTCTGTGTGAATTCCCTGGATGCACTTTTCACGGGCGTGAGTCGCTGAGACAAAAGGGGCTAGTTGTTTGAGTGGGAGACCGAGGTGTTAAAATATCTGCGGTGACGTTCCTCATGGTCTGTCTTGACTATCCGTTGCTGTCTTGTGGTTGTGCGGCTGCTGCAGCGTCGTGGTCGGTCTGTCTAGTTTGTGAGGTCAGTCTCCCTGGTCTCTGAGGTGTTTCGGTCGGTATGAGGGATGGTCCAGCCGCAACTTAAGTGTTTGATAATATATCGCGTTACGTGTGTACTCTGACGAATTTTGTGCAATTTTCGACTTAGTTTCTCGCACAGTGGCAGGACGTACAAGTATTCGGGTTCAGTTTGGGCTCATAATTTTGCAATGTGTCACGGCAGTTAGTGGAAACGTTATTTGAATTCCATATCAAATCAATCTACACGACAGTTAATAGTTGTGTCGGTTTAAGTGAAGATATTTTATCTTAATTCGTAGCTGTGAACGCAGCCTGATGTTTTCCATGTAGTTTATTGATTTATTAAAACCAGTAAGAGACAGCACGTGGCCGCGTCCCATATTCGCGATTGTATATGGTTCGGAGAAGCGGACCCATTCACGGTACTGCATTGGAATCCGGCTGTTTTGTTTCGTGACACACTGCCTTTTAGCGTTGTTTTGTTCTGACGAATGTTAGCCACAAAGACCCGAGCTTTTCAGCTCTGATGTTTTACTTATATGTTCACCTTAAGATGTGGCTCTTAGTGTCACGAAACCGATAGAGATCTAAAAACCAACGGAGTAAGTACAGATGAAACGGTTAGTTATTACCCAAGCCCCTAGACGAACAGAAGCCCCTAGACCAACAGAAGCACTGCCCCATTTTATCAACCAATTTTAACCAACTCTTATAGTGATACTGGGTTTAAGGTACTGTTTTGTTCTAGCTTCGTTACTAATTTCGCCTGCTTCGTTTTCTAGAAATGTTCAGAATGGGGAAAAATTTGCTTTACACTTATTCCATGCAAGTGGTAAGTAGAAATTTCTTCTAATGATCACTATCACATTTCTAATAATTTTTATCCAGCACTTCTAGTAATACTTTTCACATTGCAATTGCAATTTAAAATCGGAGCTGGCAATGTTTGTAACAAAGATGTGGAATAGCCCGAATTTGTATTTAAAGCTGGTTACTGCTTCCTGCATTACGGCGCACAATAGGTGTGGGTGTTGTACCATGGAACACTATTCAGCCTTTCGCCTGTATATATTTTCTTACTAAATTTCTGAATGAAGGCATACGCTTTTTGTACGCTGCAGCTTTCTCTGGAAGAACAAAAATTACTCCAGAAAAATAAAGTTTTTCCAAATGTGAAAAAATTACCCGCTGCACAGCTTGGTCATGTGCCTACCCACAAATGTTCTATTGAAATTCATAAGTACTGCAGTTGAGAAAATATTTCATAGACGGTTTATAATAATTTGTTTGCTACATTATTATTCTAATGAACAATAATTATAGTTGAATGAAGTTCAGCCCTGCACCAATTTACAAGGTGCATTTAAAAGGGATGTATAGGCATGTTGCTGGCGTAATTGATGTTATTGCATAGCTTAGTGGATGATCTGACAATTAGCTTAAACTCCAAACTGATCATCAAGCAATTAAGGAAAATAATATTGCAACATGGACGCCTCTCTGCAAATTATTGCATAATTTGGTAAATCATACAGTTGCTGACGTGATGCCTTCCAGAATCCAGGAAATTAGTAATTATAAATATGTTAATTTAAATTAAGTACATGTGTTATCATAAACCAGTTAAAAGTAAATAAATTTCGAAACAGAAGAAAACATAAAGTAACATAAATGTTCATTTTCAGGGCAGGCAAAACTGTGTAGACATTAAAGAAACTCAGTCATTTCGCAAAAATCACACGATCCGCAGTAGATATGTTGTTGTGTTTCAAGATAGAAGATACTGTATTACTGATGGTGTATGGCTTCACTACGCACATGTTATATAAATATGTCTATAAATATACTGAATTTTTATTGACGATAAAATTCTGTACTTGAAAAATTAACAATATGTCCCCGATAGTTGTACTGTGCTATACAGCACATAATGTATAGGGTGCGAAACATTTACAGATGCTGTGCAAAACACTACACCATGTGAAACAACAACAAGAACTGTAGAAATTGGCGGAAACTGCATATGACTGTCTCTAGCCCGAATTTCTTCACCTGATTCTAAAATGAGTTACTAGATCGTGAAACTAACTCCCTAATTATTTTTTTAAACACTGACCTGCAAAATTTTCCATAACAAAGACAACTCAGACTTAACCTGTTCATTTATTACCCACAATACACAAGCCCAACTTAATCTGACTGCTATACATTGACAACATGACTTTCAATAATTAACACAAAAGAATGTCCTTGAATTGCAAGAAATTCTAACAATAATACAAATTCAAAACATATGAAATGAAAGATATATGGAACTACTTCCAGCTCTGTTAATTGTCTAAACTCATTTCAACCACGAATCCCAATAGTGGAAACCCCAGTCTTTTTCATAAGTCACTTACCTCAGAAAATCTTCAAACACGAACAGCCAGGTAAATGAAACGGTTCTAACTACTACACACTCTAACTACTAGGAGGCAAATGGTTAGCACAAGAAAGATTTTGTTGAAGAGCAAACAATGTATTTAGAAAATTTTACCTTATTCATGTGACATCCAGTTCCAAAAATTATTCAGTTGTCAATAATTCCACTACCCAAATGTTATCAACCATCCATCATCATACATTTCCTTGCACATTTTCCCACTTTATCCTGCGTGTCCTACCAACACAAAGTCTCCACTGAGAATGTCATATCCGCACACTTCCCTATCCACTCTCTAACTGCTAGTCCGTCCAACCACAGAATCTCTTGCCGAGGGAGAAGAGCGCTGTCAGCGACATTAACACAGTCTATAGCACAAACAGACTACTTACAAGTGAAGTACAGACAAAAAACATCGTGTTGTGCACTGTCCTCTAGATATATCAGCCTCTCTTACATTCTTGACATGGCTTCCTTATCAAACGTTTATCAACTAAGTCCCCTCTACAACCCGTGGTGAAACACCCTGTACAAGGGAAGATTGCATGGCAGGTTTTTCAGTTACATATCGCACACAAAGCTAGTTGTCGAAGAGCGAGATACGCTTACCAGCAGCAGCAGGATCGTGGCCTGCCTAAGTTGCCGTTTATCGTTCAGTATTTTTGCTGCTCACATTAGTCAGGTCCCGTGTCAGTCATGTGAATGTTGAATCTACGGGTTCGCCTTTGAGGACTACTATAATGTTCGTTCGGATGTGCAGTGCATGATCATATAAAAACGTCACGTACCGTGAGCAAAGAAGTGGGTTTGTTTGTGGCAAGACACAAATACACACGGAAAGTGCTACAAAATCTGAATCTAGACCACCCTGGACTACCAGCAGGGCAACCATTCTTGCAGCTTCTCTTGAGGCAACTACATCGAGAGGCGGGCTAAAAGCGGTGTGCCTGGAAGCACTAGATATGGGAGCGTCACCAGGTCATCCATTCAGACGAATCCCCGTTCTTCGTACGGTACCCATGTGTGTAAAATACGAGGAGAACGAACCCTACTACACTGCATTGGGCATCGTCTTACTGGTCCAGCACCCCACGTTTGGTATGGGGCACCATCAGGTAATCAAAGCGATCACCTACGGTTCGCGTAGCCGGTGATGTGGACAGCACGCACTACATTTCTGGAGTACTAATGCGTATTATCGTGTCCTATCATCCAGGTTTCTGTGAAATTATCTAACATAACAACGCAAGACTGCATGTTGATCATGCCGTCCAGACATACCCTGGTACAGAGCGTACGCACTGTTGCCCAGCTCAAAATGTTCGCAGATCACTAAGAATCCCTAGTAATGCGTTACCGAGATACTTTCACGCCATCACTGTCACTGATGAACTCAAAGCACTGAGCTAAACTTCAATGGAATGGTGTAGTTGTACCATCAAAGTTCAGTTCAAATCGATTCTGTTACGCCAGTGCATTCAAAGGGAGTACCTAGAGGATGGAGAAAATGCGCTAGCAGAATATTTGAGAGTGCTTGGTAAACTTTACAGAAATTAGAGATTGTGGTATAACCCTACAAAAACTGAAGTGATAGATTTCCACCTCAGCAACCGTTTTGCAAAACCAGCCGCTAAGAGTCACCTTCTTTAAAAAAAACTGTTAATAACAACACTCGCCCTAAGTATTTGGGCATCACTGGATCCTTTATTATCATTCAGATCTTACCTCACGTCACTTGCAGAAAAGTTAAAGACCAGGAGGAACATTATCCGGAAACAAACTGGAACTTCTTGGGGGACAGGAGCTCAAGCTTGCACTCTCTGTGCAGCGGCCTTGTCTCTAATATATCCTGCGGTTGAATACAGCGCAGCACTATGGTACAAGAGTGTGCATGTCAGTAAGTTGGATCCTCATCTGTACGATGCTATGAGAATCATTCGGGCATCTGGAGATCAATTCCTCTTTCTTAGCTGTCTGCTTTCGGTAACATTGCGCCACCAAATTAGGCACGACGAGAAGCAGTGACTCGTGAAAGGGAAAAAATTTATAGCTTAGAGCTTTCTCAAAGGATACCTGGCCAAGAAATTGTGGTCAATTCACCCTGCATGTGTGTGAAGTTAAGTAAGCCATTTTGGGTAGGTTGTGAGATCCAACGACTGAAGACTGAAGATATGTGAGAGGAGACATGGAAAAACAACACCAGTGTATGTCGTCATGGCCCCCGCAGGCTCAACACGTATATCAGGGTTGCAGTTGACTAGAATACCTGGCCAAGAAATTGTGGTCAATTCACCCTGCATGTGTGTGAAGTTAAGTAAGCCATTGTGGGTAGGTCGTGAGATCCAACGACTGAAGACTGAAGATATGTGAGAGGAGACATGGAAAAACAACACCAGTGTATGTCGTCATGGCCCCCGCAGGCTCAACACGTATATCAGGGTTGCAGTTGACTAGAATACCTGGCCAAGAAATTGTGGTCAATTCACCCTGCATGTGTGTGAAGTTAAGTAAGCCATTTTGGGTAGGTCGTGAGATCCAACGACTGAAGACTGAAGATATGTGAGAGGAGACATGGAAAAACAACACCAGTGTATGTCGTCATGGCCCCCGCAGACTCAACACGTATATCAGGGTTGCAGTTGACTAGAAGAACCTGGTGTCAACTGAACAGAACCCGAAGCGGTCACGGAAGAATTAGGTCCTTCGTGTACAATCGTGGACCTTCGGACTCCCCATTTGATAACTGCAGAGCTTCAGAGCAGGGAGCTGACCATTTTGTAGACGAATGCCCGAGAGATGTTTCAGTGGAGGCTGGACAGTATGTCATCAGTGCCTCTCCGTCAACAGTGGAATGGATCAACTCCCTTGACGTCACTCAGCAAGGTCAACCTATACCAGAGATATTGCATATTCCTTTTGTATTTCATTGTGTAAATATTGCTGTGGATTGTATCATACGACAAATAAATAAACAATAAGTTCAAATCGACGCACTAGCAGATTTCGAGCTATCATTGATTCCCAAGATGGTAGCTGTGCTTAATAAGTTTAGCATTTTGTATACCGCCAAATCATCTACAGACTCGAAAGTCAAAATAACAGAATGCTTACCTAACACCGTTAGGCATAAAAAAGTTGTTTCTATACACTTCTGTAAATTGCCTTACCAACTGATCACAATTTGGCTTGTAAAACCAGAGTTCTTATTACCATAGAATGTTAAGCCTAGTTCATCCACTGTTGCATCATTAGAAACCAGGAACGCCAGACGTAGTTCATGAGGATAGTATTGGATATGATCCCAGCGGCGATTACAGAAATTCTGAGCTGACATATGCTGCAATCAGAAACTTTATTTAGAACGTTGCACGGTTTTTCTTTTACAAAACACTAGATGCACAACATTTTTTACCA
The DNA here is from genome assembly GCF_023864275.1 of Schistocerca cancellata. Classification (NCBI taxonomy): domain Eukaryota; kingdom Metazoa; phylum Arthropoda; class Insecta; order Orthoptera; family Acrididae; genus Schistocerca; species Schistocerca cancellata. The sequence continues at coordinate 607,904,067 of NC_064628.1, forward strand.
TATAAGACACATATTTTACTTCGCTTCAAACAATATCACTAGCTTTATGTTTGCTACCATTATATACAATTGGTTCTCACCAAACACCTGATTTGTAGTTGTACATTTGTTTTCAATAGTAGGCCAATCTGTAGCTTGATCCACAAGCACAGACCGTTCCAGTTTGCTGTACCTAACGAATTTATAACTACTGCGTCTGGTATACTTCCACCATGAAACTCCAGCGGAATCAGAACATTATAAACCAAACTGTCAAAGGTTATTACTTACACAGAATCTTGTTTTCTCAACGGTCCCCGTTCTTCAATGAACTTGTTAGGTATTTGGTTATCATTAGTAATTGCCTCAACTCTAACATTAATCCCATAAACTAACGTTACCTACCTTGTCAATTATTACATTGCTGTATGCTTTTAAAAACAGTTAGTTCATCTTTAATATCATTATGCCTAAATGATTTCATTTTCTTAATGTATGTATCAAGCAATCCGGTTGGCTCTTGGCCCACTATCTCACCACCATAATTAAATTCAGTATTATGTGTTTCAATAAACTGTGTCTCCTATTTACTCGTCTTTCCCAGCTTAATGACAGGTGCCCGACGACATCTGCATCAAATCCATCGTTTCCTAGTACGACGCGTCCTCATTCTCTTCACACGACGACACATTCCAACTCGGGACATCTTCAGCGGCACAATCTTACGACGTATACATCTCCTCCTTCAAGTAAACACATTGACCAATATGACAATTGGCATGTACGACTTTTAAAGGTGACAACAATGCTTCGTCATCTATAGCCATTTCATTAGACACAAATATAACAAGACCCCCGTGAGTAACTGTAAGGCCAGGTTTATTTTTTACGTTAACAGCAACTGACCTTCCCTCAACAAACCTCTTTAATATATAAGAAAATTGACACCAACGAGCCCACTCATATTCTTCAAATAAAATAACTTCGTTAACTCCTGCATTGTGGCCTACGAATCCTAATGTGGAACAGAAGTACCTGACTGAAAAATTTATTGGTAGGTGATAAGAGATATTTACGTTTCGGTTCAGAATTTTGACAAAGCAATGTGATTTGAAGAAGATGAGTGGGCTCATCCTATTATGCTGTCCAAGAACAAAAAGGAATTATTTAAAAATTTTTCTTTCAAAAATTCGGTCTTGATCACACCACGTATGCTTCAAGAACATAGGTGACCGGTTTCGGTCATATCACATGACTGTCATCAGACATGTAATTTAATTTAGAAAGTAATAGAAATCTTACTTGATTGACAATATAATATGACAAAATGCTTATAAGGGTAAAATACAATAAGACTTGTTATACCCATGGCAACCTTCGAAGATGGTAAGTGGAGCACTCTTCTCAGCTGCTGTGGTGCCAACAAGTGACTTGCATAAGCTTAAGTACGAAGATGCTCCGCCTACCTCTTCTACCACCTTAGCCCATAGAGGGCACACTGAGTATACATCGACTGTACAGTTATTTTTAAAGCTTTTAATTGATATTTTATACAATATTTAAGTAGCTCCATGGTTGTAAAGAGATATTTTATATATAACTATTTTAATGGTATTATTGTACTTCGTTTTTTTTTACGTTTTGACGATTATGTGAACCCGTTTTACACTGATTGATTGTCGTGACGTAGAGGGAGAAGAGGTAGGCGGAGCATCTTCGTACTTAAGCGTATGCTCGTCACTTGCTGGCACCAGTTGACATCACAGCAGCTGAGAAAGTGCTCCACCTACGATCTTCGAAGGATGCCATGGGTATAGCACGTCTTATTGTATTTTATCCTTATAACCATTTTGTCATATTTTATTGTCAATGTAGTAAGGTTTCTATTACTTTCTAAATTAAATTACATGTCTGATGATGGTCATGTGATATGACCGAAACCGGTCACCTATGTTCTTGTAACATACGTGATGTGATCAAGACTGAATTTTAAAAAGAAAAATTTTAAATTTTGATCACTGTTCCACAAATGTTTGTTAAAATTGTTGGGACAGAAGTACTTTCAAAAAGTTATTGGCAAGTGACAAGACATATTTACGTTTCGGTTCCGAATTTTGATTCGGAGGCTACAATGCACGAGTTGACAAAGCAATTTCATTTGAAGATGAGTGGGCTCATCCTATTATGATGTCCAAGAACAAAACAGAAATTTTGTTACTTGTTTTCCTTCCTGGTTGGGCAATTTTAATGGTCAGTTGTTTGTAAACAAAATGAAAGCTGGATGTGTTCTAAGTCTGATAAACGTGGGATGTCCTTTACAAGCGCCAATCGATCCCGAAGTTGACTGCCAGAGGAATTCAAATAAAGTTTCAGGAAAACCGATACAACAACCTCAAGTTGCTCCTTTACGATAAGTAAGCTCTCGCAGACACCGTTGCCAGTCGCGCAGCGACAGCCCCTTGCCGATTCAATCCATGATTTCCGGCTAAAGGGTTTTAGCTTCTCCCACAAGGTGGTCCGCGGGTCGCCCGGGACGGGAACAAAATATAAAAGAAGGCATTAAGGTGGCCGGCCAGGGTGAGCGCGGGAGATAAATCAGGTTAAAATTGTGTGCGCGGCGCCGGCCGGCTGAGTGCGCCGTCCGTGACCGGAAGCACAAGTGTGCCGAGGGAAGGGGGGGGAGGGGAAGGGGGGGGAGGGGCGGCGACCGCGGTCTGCGAAGGGCCGGAAGGCGCACCACATGAAGCGGGCGACAAATTAACTCGGCCGGCCCGCCCCGCCCCTGCAGGCGCGCTTCCTGCTTAGCGCACTCCGAGGACAGCCAATTTCGCCGACTTCCTCGCCTCTGTGGTCGCCAGCGGGCCAAAGGCCCCAGGCGCTAGTGGGGCCGCGCCGCACAGAGCACGGTGCGATGTCTGCGACTGCTGTTCACGTGGAATATGGAGACATTCTGCGGGAAAACAGTCTCACGATGCCTCTTCACCATAACGTGGGCCAAATAGCTACAAAACATCACCAGCAGCGTCGCACGGGATCAGCCGAGCGGTCTGAGACGTTGCAGTCGTGGACTGTGCGGCTGGTCCTGGCGGAGGTTCGAGTCCGCCCTCAGGGTATGTGTGTTTGTCCTTAGCATAATGGAATTTGTGTAAGCTTAGGGACTGATAGCTTAGCAGTTAAGTCCCATAAAATTTCACACACATTTTAAAAATTAAAAAAAAAGCACAAGTGACGAAACTATATGAAACTATGTGGTTCCAAAAACTTTTTTCAAAAAAATGGTTCAAATGGCTCTGAGCACTATGGGACTTAACATCTGAGGTCATCAGTCCCCTAGAACTTAGAACTACTTAAACCTAACTAACCTAAGGACAACACACACATCCAAGCCCGAGGCAAGATTCGAAGCTGCGACCATAGCGGTCACGTGGTTCCAGACTGAAGCGCCTAGAACCGCTCGGCCACCCCGTCCGGCAACTGTTTTCAAGTTTCAAATATCTATGAGGTAGGTGTGCAGACTGAAGTGATAAATGAAGATTTGTGTCGTGACCGAGATTCGAGCCCATGTCTCCTGCCTCACTATACAGATGCGCTAACCACTACGCCACCCCGGCACAGTGCCTTTACACAACTTCACGGACTACCCGAGTTCGAATCTCGGCCTTGGTAGAAATTTTCATTCTGCGCTTCAGTCTACATACATACATCGTACGTGACTGAGATATGAAAGGGTCTCTGGAACCATCTAGCTTCATTTGATAAAAGCACCTATAGCTGGATGTCAGACAGGAACCCCCGTTTCGTTCGATGTTGAGCTGCTATTTCAATACAGTTTTAGAGGCTCTACAAGGCTGTTCAATTTTAGGGAGAGTACCATGTGGGCTGAGGCGTGAACGGGAATTTGGGTTAAGGAGGGAGGTGTCCTGGGGTAGTCCATGAAGCTATGCGAAGCTATTGTGCGAGTGTGGCGTAGGGGTTAGCGCATCAGCCTACTTAGCAGGCTTCTGAATCATGGACTTGGTACAAATTTTCATTCGTCGCTACATCATTCATGTCTCGTTATATGTGATGGCCAAAAATTTCTTTCTCTCCTTCTTGTAAGAATAATGTTATCCATACCCTCATAAACAAACGCTAAACTAATTAACTAATTTTCGGCGCCTCCGATAACACCGATACTTTAGAAGATAGAGTTTCCGCGCCAACAGTCCGGGATTTCCTAGTAGACAACGCGCGCGCATTTTGTCGGTGGGGGGGGGAGGGGGGTATCAAACGTCGAGCTGCGGCCCACGTGTGTGGGCAAAAATTTTTGGAAAACTTTTGACAGTAGTTGCTGTCATACTGACTACGCATTAAATATTATGTCAGTTTTAACTAAAAGTACACATGATTTGTTACTGTACACAATATATACTTAGTATTTAACTCTCTTCAGAAGAACACTGGTGAAAGATAAAATAAACGACGATTAGTCACATTGTATCAGTCCTAATGAAGTTAAGCTAAACGTTCAGCAAGTTCTACCCCCAGTCATTGGGAGATGAATTATGTGAGCAAAGACGGCTGTGGAGCTCGTTATACCTTTTTGCTAATTTATTGGCTTTCGCATCGTGTCCATGCATCCATCTCAGCTCAGGAAATGTTATGTTGCAATTGGTTTTTACAATTATGGTACACTAATTGAAGACATACCCTGGTACTATCTAACGTAGGATTAACAAAAGACTGATTCAGCAAAAACAACTTCAGAATACACGAACACGATTAAAGTAACGCAACTGGAACACAGGATACAGTGATAGTATACCATAATACTTCTGCTGTTACCACAATAAGAAAAGATAAATCGCCGTTAGTACACATCTGGGATATTCCCAGTTCAGTCCACATTAATGACCACATGTCAGAATTAACAATAAAATTTTCTTTGTGAGTCCTGTGATATACACTCCTGGAAATGGAAAAAAGAACACATTGACACAGGTGTGTCAGACCCACCATACTTGCTCCGGACACTGCGAGAGGGCTGTACAAGCAATGATCACACGCACGGCACAGCGGACACACCAGGAACTGCGGTGTTGGCCGTCGAATGGCGCTAGCTGCGCAGCATTTGTGCACCGCCGCCGTCAGTGTCAGCCAGTTTGCCGTGGCATACGGAGCTCCATCGCAGTCTTTAACACTGGTAGCATGCCGCGACAGCGTGGACGTGAACCGTATGTGCAGTTGACGGACTTTGAGCGAGGGCGTATAGTGGGCATGCGGGAGGCCGGGTGGACGTACCGCCGAATTGCTCAACACGTGGGGCGTGAGGTCTCCACAGTACATCGATGTTGTCGCCAGTGGTCGGCGGAAGGTGCACGTGCCCGTCGACCTGGGACCGGACCGCAGCGACGCACGGATGCACGCCAAGACCGTAGGATCCTACGCAGTGCCGTAGGGGACCGCACCGCCACTTCCCAGCAAATTAGGGACACTGTTGCTCCTGGGGTATCGGCGAGGACCATTCGAAACCGTCTCCATGAAGTTGGGCTACGGTCCCGCACACCGTTAGGCCGTCTTCCGCTCACGCCCCAACATCGTGCAGCCCGCCTCCAGTGGTGTCGCGACAGGCGTGAATGGAGGGACGAATGGAGACGTGTCGTCTTCAGCGATGAGAGTCGCTTCTGCCTTGGTGCCAATGATGGTCGTATGCGTGTTTGGCGCCGTGCAGGTGAGCGCCACAATCAGGACTGCATACGACCGAGGCACACAGGGCCAACACCCGGCATCATGGTGTGGGGAGCGATCTCCTACACCGGCCGTACACCACTGGTGATCGTCGAGGGGACACTGAATAGTGCACGGTACATCCAAACCGTCATCGAACCCATCGTTCTACCATTCCTAGACCGGCAAGGGAACTTGCTGTTCCAACAGGACAATGCACGTCCGCATGTATCCCGTGCCACCCAACGTGCTCTAGAAGGTGTAAGTCAACTACCCTGGCCAGCAAGATCTCCGGATCTGTCCCCCATTGAGCATGTTTGGGACTGGATGAAGCGTCGTCTCACGCGGTCTGCACGTCCAGCACGAACGCTGGTCCAACTGAGGCGCCAGGTGGAAATGGCATGGTAAGCCGTTCAACAGGACTACATCCAGCTTCTCTACGATCGTCTCCATGGGAGAATAGCAGCCTGCATTGCTGCGAAAGGTGGATATACACTGTACTTGTGCCGACATTGTGCATGCTCTGTTGCCTGTGTCTATGTGCCTGTGGTTCTGTCAGTGTGATCATGTGATGTATCTGACCCCAGGAATGTGTCAATAAAGTTTCCCCTTCCTGGGACAATTAATTCACGGTGTTCTTATTTCAATTTCCAGGAGTGTATATTTCTTAAGCTACGGATAGAGAATTGAATATTTGTAGAGGTCTATAATGTGGTGAACTGAAAATTCTTAGACGGCCGTTGTGGCCGAGTGGTTCTAGGTACTTCAGTCCGGAACCGCGCTGCTGCTACGGTCGCAGGTTCGAATCCTGCCTCGGGCATGGATGTGTGTAATGTCCTTAGCTTAGTTAGAGTTAAGTAGTTCTAAGTTATAGGGGACTGATGACCTCAAAAGTTAAGTTCCACAGTGCTTAGAGCCATTTGAACCATTTGATATCACATAACATGAAAATTATCAGTGATTTCGTTCCACACCTGGAGCCAATAATTAATGGATATCAATAATTAAATGAATCAAACACAATAGGGACGAAATTAGGAACTGATGTATGAAGGCAAAAGGATTGCTTTGACGATTAAAACATAAAAGCAATGTATTTATTTCAGTACTGTTGACAAAAACCATTACAAAATTACAGATCTCGGGCCAATTTGTTGGGCGTGGACACGACTCAGTTACTGAGGGAAAGAATGGGGGAGGACTAGTCATCTCACCATTATTTGTTATCGTTCGTCGTGTACTGCTGTCAGTGACAGGCGCTGCGTCGGTGGGCTGTGTCACGTCGTAGCTGTGCGGCGCGAGTCGGCTGACCTCATCAGCAAACGCGGCTTTTCGGCGAGGCCCAGGTTGGAATCAACTGTGTCTGCCCGTTGTCGGTTGCGTGGGCCGAAGCTGTGATATCACGGTGACGGAAGGCGGATGTTAGCGGTGGATGGAAGAGACCTCATGTCCTCTCGCTTCCGCGCCGTCTCGCCGAAGTCTCCCTTTTCGCTCATCAGTCTCTCAGCTCCAAAATTTTCTTCCTTTCGGAGTTGTTATTGGCGCACAAAATTGTCAGTGCAGCCCAATGACGGACCACCGTTTCATGGCCACGCCTCTCCGTGCAGGGTGGAAATTTCCTGTCCGGCGTGGACTGGTGAGTGCCTCGTTAATTGGCATCCTTCTCCCGGTTTCACATTGTCACCGTGTGTTCCTGTATTCCAAAGCTGTTGTGAGAGCAACTACGCAACATTTCTTTGTAACTGCTATCTCTGTGTGAGGCCTGAACAGACTCATGTTTGGGCTCCGTCTAAAAATGAGCTGGCGTCCGTGATTTATAAGGAATGTCCTTACCGTTGAGTGAAACATCTTCTTAAGAACGCTGACTTCTTTTACACGCCTCCTTGCACGAATCCTCCGCGCTTTGTGTACGCTCCTCCCTGTGCCGACGGGGTGCTGCAATTTTTGGCACATTCCTGATTCCTAAGGCAGGTAAAATGATTGCTACTAGGCCAGAAGAACTCACATGCTTTCGCGCGTACATTATTGACATTCCGTCCTAATGGCTGCAGGTGTCCAGCTTTCGGTTGTGTGCTTGCAGAATGTCTGCAGTGTCCTCTCCTCAGCCATTCGCCGCAGTGTGCCCAGCTCCCTCCTCCTATGTCTGTGTGTATGTGTGTGTGTGTGTGTGTGTGTGAGAGAGAGAAATCTTATGGGGCTTAACTGCTAAGGTCAACAGTCTCTAAGCTTACACACTACTTAACCTAAATTATCCTAGGGACAAACACACACAACCATGCCCGAGGGAGGACTCGAACCTCCGCCGGGACCAGCCGCACAGTCCATGAGTGCAGCGCCCCAGACCGCTCGGCTAATCCCGCGCGGCTGTCCATCAGTTCTCGTCACGCTTCTGATTGCCAGCCAGGCTCTACGCAACATGTACCTTCTTGCGTGAGGCGAGGTCGTCCGCCCAGCTTTCGGCTGTGTGCTTGGTGAATGTCTGCAGTGTTCTCTCCTCGGACATTCGCCGCAGTGTGCCCATCTCCCTCGTCCTCCTCAGCCGCTGGCGCTGCGAGTTGGCAAAACTGACCGCGGGCAGAGGTATTACAATAAGTACCATTTAGACAGAAAGGAGAACAGTTTACAAGATCCAGAGTTCTGTATTACAGCCACATGTATAGATACCCCAGTATTCTAACACTTACACATAGAAGCTACATAGTGATACACATTTAGAGGCTGAGGGTTCCACGTTCAGCAAAGTAGCACTTGAGAATACAGTCAGTTAATTAAGTTTTCGTCTTTCCCTGCCATTCTATCAGGAGCATTACATTAGCAGCGCAAGGAGCTGTATCTTGAAGTTGGCACTGTTGATGAGCTCGTACAGTAGCATATACGTTGCTTCATTGTCGGATGCTAATAAGATTTGGAGCCTGATTGGGAACCCATGACCAAGAGCCCGATGATTACATGCCAGACGCTTAAGCGTTATATGTTTCGAGAATACTGCAGAAATATATGGTTTGGATCTTCTTCCTCTCCGCAGACACATAGAAAGGTGGTTGAGACGATAGCGATGTTTGTCGAAATTCCTATGATAAAATGTCAGCCGCTCTGTAATTGTCGTGATGCTCGTTGATGGTAATGCCTCACAATAGCATGGCACTCTTGGAATAGTTAGATGAAATCGTGCGTGGTGACTGTATTAGCATTTAAATGTCCGCGACCATTCCTCTTGCCAGTCCGAGGATAACTGTTTTCTGAGCATTAGTATCATATCCGTAAGAGTGAGTTTATCATATTTAATAGCTCTATGCAGAGATGTCTGCTTAGCTAGGGCATTTACTTGTCCGGATATTAGTTGGCAGAATGTCGACTCCAAAGGTGGACCCACTTACTAAGTTGAGCTCTGCTTTTGGCGAGCCGTTCAGCCTCCTAAATACACCTCAGGCCGAAGGGACCTAAGCACACTCTAATTTCGCCATGTGACCGGGGCAGCAACATTCCCGATTGGAACTGAGGTGTCGTCTCGTCGTCTGCAAGTCAGACACCCCCTCTAACAGCGTTGTGTTATGTGGATTCTCTGTGCGGTATTTACACAGCAATATCAATCTTTCGAGGCGAGTAGATAATAGAGAATTCCCCGTCGATGATGAGACTGCCTTCTGGATCTTGTGAACGAACAGCTTGCGCTGGATTTCACAAGAAAAGGAGCGCGGGGTAGCCGCGTGGTCTCAGGCGCCTTGTCACGGTCCGTGCTGCTCCCACCGTCGGCGGTTCGAGTCCTCCCTCGGGCATGGGTTTGTGTGTGTTGTCCATAGCGTAAGTTTAACTTAGATTAAGTAGTGTGTAGGCTAACGGACCGCTGACTTCAGCAGATGGTCCCATGAGACTTTACCACAAACTTTCCAATTTCACAAGAAAGTTGTTTATGGAATCTATGTTGACTCGTATAAAGAAGATTCTGTGGTCTAAAGAAAAGCCATTATTTGCGACTAAAAAATGTTCCAAAATTTCTGTAACAGATTGCTGTCAGCCATATAGGTCTATAGTTGTGTGTATTAGTGAGTCTTCTTGAAAACTGTATACACCTACACACACAATATATTTTTTGAGCCTTAGTCCTTAGGTTCAGTACAGCTAACATCGTCACTATATTCAGTCAAAAGCTGCTTCATGGCGTACTTTCTCGAAACCAGATTCAGTAATATGATAAAATGGTCATTTTCGGTCGACGAAGCTTTATCTTACCTGAAAAGCTTAAAAGGCGAAATTATTGGAGTCACGAAGTCTTACTGTTGCACTGATAAACTGCTGCTACAAAGTGAGCAGTGACACTGGGCAGTTGCTTGCCCGCTACCACTAGCTTCACTGATACGTACAATCGCATGCAATCTGTTGTTACACCCACCATAGCACCATGACAGTAGAACGATACGTTCCGGCTGTTCGGTTCCATCACTAATCCGGTGACAATTCCCCTTACACCTTCCTCAATCCTCTCAAATACTGCTCATGTTACAGCAACAGGTCTTAACTGCCCATGTAACGATCAATGAACGCCTTGCAGCAAACCAGTTAACTCGTGTCCCAGGCACCGTCGCCCCAGTGACTGCAATAACTTCACCATCCTTAGTCTAGGGCCTGCATTCGACCCTGTACTGCCTCAAAGTCCTGCAAGAGTGCAAACCGAGGCCCTCACATAATCCACAATTTTCATAGTCAGTTGCCGGAGCATGCATATGTTGTTTAGCATGTCGCTCACCAAATTCATAGTCTGCATGGAATGCCATGCCACAGTTCCTTTGTTTGCCTCCTCTAACTCCTTGGGCCTCTGCCATTTGTTTCAACTTGGGTACGTCGCTCACACCTGCTGTTTTGAAGATGCTCATTCATATCCTGTCTCCATCGTCTATTCTTCCACCTTTTACCTTCCTGGATTTGCGTGGCGCTACTCCGAACACCTCCTGAATCTGCTCCTTCAATCATATGTACTCCCCAGGCAAATTCCTGTGCTCTTTCGACACCTCTTTCAGCCTCCCGCTGCTAATCGCCAACTAACGTATCCATCAAAACACTTTCTCCAGCGTCCTCATTTCGTTCCGCAACTCCAAAATTTAATAACCACCTGTGGCTGGATAACACCGCCTGGTTGCCTGGAAAACACAACTTCTCCATCCAGGTGATGATCCTGCAGCACCCTCACTCTGCCTCCGGCGAAGAGGTACAGCACCAACAAAACCAGCGTTCTTCTTTCTTGTTCTGTCTCCTGTATGGCAGAGACAGAGACAAATGTCACTTCCCTTTCCTCCTCCCCCCCCCCCCCCCCGAAGCCTTCTGTCTTCGAACTGCTCGTTTTAATATACATATGCAGCGCGGGATTAGCCGAACGGTCTGAGGCGCTGCACTCATGGACTGTGTGGCTGGTCCTGGCGGAGGTTCGAGTCCTCCCTCGGGCATGGGTGTGTGTGTTTGTCCTTAGGATAATTTAGGTTAAGTAGTGTGTAAGCTTAGGCACTGATGACCTTAGCAGTTAAGTCCCATAAGATTTCACACACATTTGAACATTATTTTTAATACACTTATGATAAACCCTAGCCTAACACAAACATATACATTTTCCCAAAACAACGTTAATACCTCATTTTATAAACAAAATAAAACTATTCAGAAATCACACAACATACCAGATAGTTCCTTGGCCTTAATGCATAACATGTCAGGGGTTTCCGGACCTCTTTTGTCGATTATTTTTCCGCTCCTTTTTCGCTGTTTTCTTGGTTTTCTCATACCTCTCGTGGAACTGCCTACACCGCAGCTTTCAATGGCCATAGACGCCCAATATGCACAACTGTCCAATGAACTCGTTCTGTCCTACCTCTAGCTTGCAGGGGGCTAGACTGATTCTTAATTTATTCACCTTTAGCAACCGTCATAACTCTTTCATCACATCTGATGGGAAACTCGCAACCCTGATCCATAATTATCGTCTCTGCCAACCCAAACTTCAATATCCACCTATTCACAAACCCTTGTGTGATCGTGACCATCTATTGGTCCATGATCGGCACCAACTCAATATAACGAGAAAAATGGACTCAAGTGTCAGCACAAAACGATTACCTGCTGTTGTTCTGTTGAAAGGGCCTAAAACGTGCACCCCAATGAAATTGAAGGGTTCCGTGGTAACATCAGTACCAGTGCCTGCCTCTGACTCAAATTCGCTCACTGAGCATGATCCATGCGATTCCTGACATACTGATCAATATCATCTCCCCTTCCACCAGTACTTTTCAGCCACTCCCCGATTAGTCATCCTATATCCCACACGGCCCAATAAAACGTTAACATGCATCTCACATAAAATATCTGGCCTCAGCTTGGCCACCTTTAACACTTATGGTCATAATCTCACCTCTCTACATAATAATCCTACACACATGCTAAACTGCTGCTGCTTACCATACTGTTCATACTCTTCATCGGCACATTCCCAAAGGTTGGGACCTGATGTCTCCACTACAGCTATTTTTCGGCTAAGCCAATCTGCATTTCCGTGCTTCTTCCATGTTTTGTAAATTACTTCATACTCAAATTTACTGAGATTCAACGCCCACATTGTCAATCCAGTGGTTCGGTCCGTCAAACCGAGTAACCACTTGAAAACAGCTTGGTCCATCACTATCTTGAACTTTCTTCTGTATGAGTGACAGACACCGCAAATAAATCAATCGATATATCATGCTAAGCTTGTCCCCCTCTGTTGTAGAAAAATTCCTCTTTCCTGCATTCAACTGTTTTGATGAAAACGCCACAGGATTCTCTAGATCATCGATCCCTGGCTCAAAACACACCCAATAGCATGATTCGATGCATCACCCCCAAAAATCTGGAAAAGCCAATACTGGACTTGTCGGCAAAATTCTCTTCATTTCGACAGTCTTCCTGGCACTCTTCCGATTGCACAAACTTAACCTCTTTCTACAATAACTGCGGAAGTGGCCTGGCAATATCCACAGTCCCCTTTGCGAACTTCCCATAATAATTTGTAAGGGGGGCATGGTTGTCCGTGGTACCAGAAACTCATGCACCAATTGCATTATACTCAGATCGATTCTCACACCGGCCTTACTAATGATGCGACCCAGCACAAAGAGACTTTTTCCATGCTGAGAGTCAAATGGGCTGCTCGTAACCTCGTGGACACTTCCATTACATGTTGTTTGTGCTCTTGCATATCCCTTGAAAAGATATAGGACTCACTGAAGTGGTTTCAACCACTTCAGCACTCCCTTGGAATGTTGCTGGTGCATTCTCTAATCCAAAGGGCATCCTTATACACTGAAGAGCCAAAGAAACCTGTAGACCTGCCAAATATCGTGAGCATGCAGAAGCGCCGCACCACGAAGTGACATGGACTCGACTAATGTCTGAAGTAGTGCTGGAGGTAACTGACAACATGAATCCTGCAGAGCTGTTCATAAGCTCGTAAGAGTACGTGTGGGTGGAGATCTCTTCTGAACAGCACGTTCCAAGGCATCCCAGATTTGCTCAATAATGTAAGCTGGGGAGTTTGGTGTACGGGTCGTACGGGAAAATCCCCACTTCATCGTTAATTCGGAGATACTGTGTCTAATCGCTTCTGCGGGGACTATAGCATCACATTCAAACTCACTTAAATCTTGACCATCTGCCATTTTAGCAGCAGTAACCGAACTAACGACTGCTTCAGACACTTGTTGCCTTATATAGGCGTTGCCGACCGCAGCGCCGTATTCTGCCTGTTTACGTACCTATATATTTGAAAACGCATGCCTTTAACAGTTTCTTTGGCGCTTCAGTGTATATTAATGCGTCCTCAACGTCCTGGAAACGCCTTTCTCGATCTACCTTCCAGAGAAGTGCTGGCTTTGTCCTAGCTTATCTATCATTCCCATGATGTTTGGAACTGGTTAGGAATGTGTCGTAGTCTTACTCTTGAAATGGCGGTAATTGCAAAAAAATCGATACTTCTTTTAGCCTTCCATAGACCTCGACACAATCAGAATTCCTGCCTCCCACGGACTAGTACTCTCTTCTCCAATGAGCCAACTGTTGACTTATAAATTCCTCCAAAACTGGTTGCAGCGACTGTGGTATTGTGTACAGTCTCTCATACACCATTGCTTTATTCGCTTTCCAAATCCTGGGTTGTCCTACTGTCGTAGCAGTCAATGGCTCTTTCAGAAAAAACAAATCCTGGATCTCTATCAGCAGGTCCTTCATCTGTGTCCTCTAGGTCCATTTCAAATGCTTCAGTTTCTCATTACATGCTGTACAGCAGCGTCCTGTGTCTCATCATAGCCAAAACGCACTGTATGGCCCTACTACCATTTTCATTAGTCTGTTGGCCGCCTGCATTAATCCCACCACTCCTTCGTGGCTCGTAGCACTGTCCCTGTGTATTTAATGTTCGTTCACAGTTAAAACACTTCACACCTGATGCAAATACTTTTCAGTGCCTCAGCCCTTTGGATCTATAATTTTCCTTGTATTCCAGCGCTAACATAACCTTTGCATGGAGATATTTTGCCGCCCAGTGCTCGCCCTGCTAGACATCTCTAGTGCCAAACGCCCAAAAAAGCATAGATTGTTGCTCGGCGTCCTACAGCACTACTTTGTTCACCCCTCATTCTGCGACAATTCATAGCTAATCTTGTCTGCAAAATCCGACTCTGCGTATTTATACCTTCTGGACACAGTATGCAACTGTTACTGAAAAAACCGCGCAATATACCGCTTCCTGAACCATAGTTCCAAAACGTGCCTCAGTTGATCCAAAGGCTCTGCTTTGTGTAATACTTTAGTGCACCTTACAAACAACTTTGCCTCCTCCGTCAATGCAATCCTGCAGTCTGCAATAACTGCTCGTGTGAGCAAACCCCTATCTTGGACAGTGACTTGAGATCTTACACAAACGCTACCACATCCTCAGACGCCCAACTAGAGAAGGGAAGTAACAAGGTTATCAATAACCGGATCTACTCCTAGACCTCAAAAATTCCATTTAGTGATCTCTTTCCGCGAATACATTATTTGCAAGCACAGTATCCGCTCTCAACTGAGCTACCTGATTCACTAACGATTGCAAAACCTCCTCACTTTGTCCCAGCTTTAATCGTTTTCATGAGTCAGAGAAAGAACAGCCGCGCGGGATTAGCCGAGCGGTCTAGGGCGCTGCAGTCATGGACTGTGCGGCTGGTCCCGGTGGAGGTTCGAGTCCTCCCTCGGGTATGGATGTGTGTGTTTGTCCTTAAGATTATTTAGGTTAAGTAGTGTGTAACTTTAGGGACCTTAGTAGTTAAGTCCCATAAGATTTCACACACATTTGAACATTTTTTTTTTTTTAGAAACAACAAAGCTAAAATAAAGAGAATATGTAGTTGTAGAGTACTCTATCAACTATTTCTTCTGTTTAATCATGAGCCACTTGGACCCTCTATACTGTCAATCTGTGTGTCCAAACTGATTACATGTAAAGCTGTTCATTGTTACCGTGTCAACTCAAGGGGCAAAGTGCCCAAGTGAATTACACTGAGTACAACATACAGGCACCAAACACTCTTCTACGGAATTCTTCTTAAATTGTTAACAATCAGCCGGTCCTGTAATAGTAACCCTCACATAATTAACTCTTCGTAAAATTCGAGTCAACGTCTATCACTGCGTAAGAGCAAAAATACACTCACCCTAACGACTATGCTACGGGCTTTGGCTCGGACTATGCGCTGTGGGTGGCATCCCAATGCTCTCGATTGCTGCGACGTCGGCCCTCCAGACACCACACTATAGCGAGCTTGGCACACTGGAGGATAAATGAGTTGCGGTTGTTGGTCATATACGAAGAACTTTTATTGATTCCTATAAATGGCATATTGAGCCTCTCCTCACTGACCATAGATGGGGCTGATGACCGGGTGGCGCCTTCCTCCTCGTGTTACTGAGCCGGCGTCTCACGCTGCTGAGGCCAGCGGCCTCTGCAGGCCACGGTCGTTGCCATATCAGCAGCGCGTCGTGTTGTGCTGCGACGGCATTGCACTCTGGAGACGGACACTCGGCTCTGCATGTGGCCGCGGTGGTGATAATGATCTTTAGTTTGTGGAGCGCTGCACGGTCACCAGTGCCCGTACGAAGTCCCAATTTCTACGCAATCCAACTTTTTCCACAGTCCAGTCGAGCCACTGTCACGAATGATGATGATGATGATGAAATGATGAAGACAACACACACCTAGTCCCCAAGCAGAGATAATCCCTAAACCGGCCAGGAATCGAACCAGGGACCCCGTGATCCAGAGGCAGCAACGCTAGCCACTAGACCATGAGCTGCGGACAGCCGCGGTGGTGTTGTGCGTAGTCTGTTGCGTGCAATATACAACCCGCTGCACTTAGTCAGGAGACGACCAGTTCAAAAATGGTTCAAATGGCTCTGAGCACTATGAGACTTACCATCTGAGGTCATCAGTCCACTAGAACGTAGAACTACTTAAACGTAACTAACCTAAGGACATCAGACACATCCATGCCCGAGGCTGGATTCGAACCTGCGACCGTAACGGTCGCGCTGTTCCAGACTGAAGGGCCTAGTCGGCGAGTGTCTAGTGCTGTGGCGCCAACTAGGAACTCAGCGTCGGTGGTGGGAGGCACAGACAGTAGTCCAGCAGAGCCGTGACACCAAGTCCTGTGAAGGCCTTAGTGCAGACAGCATGCGCAGCCTAGTCTCAAAACCTGTGGCTGCAGCTGGCAGAGCACAGTCTTCTCGCTCTCCGGCATCGCTCTGGCTTCCCGCTACGTAAAGTCGTGGCTGCCTTGAAATCCAGTCATTTATATGCCCCCAGTACCTGTTTGTTTCACTAAAACCCCACGCCTAGTCACGTTGCCGTACAAGAGGCTCGCCCTGGTGTGGCGACACCTCCCTCTTGCTAGAGAGTTACTGCTGCGCTGCGCCGTTTACCGCCGAGCTTGGCTATTCTTACTCCACAATCCACTGCCGAGTCTGTCACTAAGGCCCACACGTCACCACATTGTCGGCTGTCGACCTGCGGCTGTTAACGCAATGGTCTATCCCCGTGCTACTTTTCCATACTTTTGTTGAAGACTAATAATTTACCACCAAAGATTACGTCGCGCCACTACAATATGTTCCTTTCTTCGCCAGTTCTGCAGAGAAACTCCCCATTTCTTGTCAGTCCACCAAATTTTCAACATCCTTCTACAACAACACGTGTCAAACGCTTCGATTACCTTGTTTTGCGAGTCTCTCAAAGTCCGCGATTCACTTCAAAACAATAGCGTGCACCAAACGCACAATCTCAGATATTTCTATTGAAATTAAATAATTTCTTACATCGGCCGCAAATGGACATTGAAATGAATTCAGTGGTGACAAGTAGAAATTTCAGACAGACCGGGACTCGCACCTGAATTTCCCACTTCACACCAGTGGCCGCCTTAACTGCTTCGGCTGCAAGAGCACACTTTTTATCCGACACAAATTCCCAACTTGTTTCACGCTGTTTACCTAGCATCCCCTCAGATTAAGGTCCAGCAGACATCTCTTGGCCAAGAATGTCCTGTTGGCTTGTATTACCTTGCTTGTCATGTCGTCTTTTGTTCTCCCACGCAACACAAGACGAAATTTATGATATGGAACCTTCTCCGTAGTCGTCTAGCTTTATTGATGTCAGCAAACGAATAAACAGACACACTGAAAGGCGTCTGTCTCAGCACACTTCTTGAATGTATCATTTGTAATGATTACGTTGCCTTCATTAAGTCTAATAGATTGCTTCTCTGCTAGTATATTATCAGTTTACCGCGCCAGGGAGAAGGACTGCGTGGGTGACCAATTTCATAAATTTTATTACCTTTTGTCTCCTTTCAGCATCCTACGTTACCCTTCACCCATAACAAAACTACGGTGGTGTATGAATGTGTAGTTGAGAGTGTCTGGGCGAGCGCAGAATTAGCATAGCTTTCTTGATTCTTGGTTTTTGGTTTTTAGTTTTCAAAGCTGCCTTGTGGCGTGACCAAACTGGAGAAAACTGTTTGCCGGCCGGAGTGGCCGAGCGGTTCTAGGCGCTACAGTCTGGAACCGCGCGCCCGCGTCGGTCGCAGGTTCGAATCCTGCCTCGGGCACGGATGTGTGTGATGTCCTTAGGTTAGTTAGTTTTAAGTAGTTCTAAGTTCTAGGGGACTGATGACCTCAGAAATTAAGTCCCATAGTGCTCAGAACCATTTGAACCATTTTTTTGAGAAAACTGTTTGTAGTGCTGATAGTCTCCGTGTGTTCGTTACCGGATCATAATATTTGCTGCCTGGTCTTAAAATCAAGATGACTCGATGTTCATCCGTCCGCCAGTTTCAGGAGAATGCTGCTGCTGCTGACTGCCGTTGAAAACTGATGCCATGGCTGCCAATCGTTGTCCTGTTTCGGCCTCCATAACGTACATGGCACATGCGCCGCGCACAACTGTCACTGCCCTCAAGAGTGGGCCGCCCTCAGTGTAACACAGTCGACAACAATATTCGCCCTCGAAGACTATTTCCTACATTTGGGTTGATGTTTTGATGCCGGACAGTAAAGAATTCCACGTCCTACTACTTTATAATCAAAGTGTCAATTGCCTCTTTATAAAAACTGTTCTAAAAACCGGAAGTACAGACAACAACCACAGTCATGTCAAATTGTTCAAATGGCCCTGAGCACTATGGGACTTAACTTCTAAAGTCATCAGTCCTCTAGAACTTAGAACTACTTAAACCTAACTAACCTAAGGACATCACACACATCCATGCCCGAGGCAGGATTCGAACCTGCGACCGTAGCGGTCGCGCGGTTCCAGACTTAAGCGCCTGGAACCGCAGTCATGTCAGATTTCATGTAGCGGCCATAATTTAGTAATGCTCTGCTACCGCCGATTTTTCAGGCTGTTGTCTCATGTGACGGCGATCTTCCACGTACCTGTCCTGAACTGTGCAAATCGAATGGCCGATGTGTGGCTTCCCATACTGGCAAGGGACTTTTACATACGCCAGGCTTCCTAAGTCACAAAACTGTCTCTGACAGAGGCGAGTAGTTCCATATTCTTGTAGGGTGGACGGAGCACAGCCTTAATGTTAAAACTGTTTAAAATTCTCCCAGTCTTAGACGATATGCCCTCAGCTGAAGGAATGAAGGGCACAGATCTGTTGGACCTCTTCGTGCACCTCCGGCGACGGTCCATAGCGCGACGAATGTGCTTCACAGAGTATCCATTTTCCTTAAACACAGCCATTAAATGTGCAAGTTTCTGGAGTAAACTACCTGCGACGGAAATGGCATGTTTTGCATACGCCATTGCGTTGGTAGGTTCCATGGCGACTCTTATCATGCAGACACCGACTGATATGTTTCGAATTTTGCAGAACGCTATGTTCCAGAGTATCAACACTGTCTTTGTAAACCGTGACGTCCAAAGTCTCGACGATATTTAAATCTGGTGGTTGTGGTAGCCAGGGGAGATGAAATAGTTTGCCCTCGTGGTCGCAAACCCAGTCGTGGATAATGATAGCTCTGTAAACAGTGGCCCTGTCTTCTTGGACCACACGATGCTCACACGGGAACAAACTGTAGCAGGTGGTAGACCCAATCAGCCAAAATGGTCACATGATCCTTGTTAGTAATGCGACCATTAAAACAACCACGAGGCCCTTGAAGCTCCACGTTATAATCGTCCAAATCATCAGGAGTCTGGGCCATGTTTCACCTTTGGGACGTAAACTCTAGTAAACATGCACAGGATTCCACTGCCTGTCGCAAGATTCAAACGTGGGTTCTCTGCTGGGTCTGAGGAAGAAGATCGTGGAGGTGTGTCCATGGATGGCTCCTGATGACAGAATGACAACCCCCGACTGCGGCTGCCTGGCGTCGATGGGCCAGGGTCGCTGGTTACCGCAACAGTCATGGTGTTTGTGGAAGCGCATCCGAGGATGATGGCGACAGGGCGTTACCACAGTCATCCTAAGTGATGACTGCCTGCTGACGGTGTTGGGCAGTAGTGATGGTGATGACTACAGCGGTGTCGTCACTCTGGCGCCTCCTAGGCGACGGCCTGCGCTACGACTGTGTCCGTTGCGGTGACTGCGATGACAGTGACGACTGCGAACTGGTGGCAGCGCTAAATGACACAGGCTCTGCATCACTCCAGTGCCTCACGATGCTCGATTATGATGAGCTGGCTGCCAGTCTTTAAATACGATTTTCTGCCACTGATGCTTGCAGTTCTTCCTCCCCAGTAGGTCTGTAGAATATTCTAGTATTGCTCAGGTGGCGTAACGGACCCAATTATCATCCTCGATATTGATGCCCTGTCGAGCAGCGAATTGTTTCTTGTCACGTCCTCTGCTTGTCGATGTACTCCTTTGTGCTGCTTAACTCGTCTCTCCGCCGATCCGCTTGCGTCATGGTACCATACCACTGAGCTGCGCAACAGACTGTAACACATACGCCTTCTGGCTCAGAACTTTATTACAGTAAAACTTCTACCTTTAACTAACTTAACTGCTCTAATCATTCGATCCTCTTCACTCGTTGGAAGCTAGGAACGGTGTGAAACAAGACTTATCCGACCAAGTGACATCATTCCGTTGCTACACAGCCCAGATTTTATGGCATCGACATCACATCTTCCTGTTACAGGCACTAGCATCACTGATGAGAGGGTTTGGATCTTCATCTGACTTGCTTCTGGGGCTGCCTTCGTGTTGCTTTCGTGTGGACAGGGTTCACGCGCACGACATAAAGTTCTGCTGTGACTTTTGCTCATGTCGTTCTCTTATTTGTCATATCACTCAGCACACACTATCCTATGTCCTATGAGTTGCTACTTAGCAGGTGATGCTTTTCCGCTTTACGTGTATTCAGTATAAATTTTCGATACTGTACTTCTTGATACAATTAACCTTTCGGCCAGCTTAGCTACAGAAGCACCCGCCATCTACAGGGTGTTTCAAAAATGACCGGTATATTTGAAACGGCAATAAAAACTAAACGAGCAGCGATAGAAATACACCGTTTGTGTCAATATGCTTGGGACAACAGTACATTTTCAGGCGGACAAACTTCCGAAATTACAGTAGTTACAAGTTTCAACAACAGATGGCGCTGCAAGTGATGTGAAAGATATAGAAGACAATGCAGTCTGTGGGTGCGCCATTCTGTACGTCGTCTTTCTGCTGTAAGCGTGTGCTGTTCACAACGTGCAAGTGTGCTGTGGACAACATGGTTTATTCCTTAGAACAGAGGATTTTTCTGGTGTTGGAATTCCACCGCCTAGAACACAGTGTTGTTGCAACAAGACGAAGTTTTCAACGGAGGTTTAATGTAACCAAAGGACCGAAAAGCGATACAATAAAGGATCTGTTTGAAAAATTTCAACAGACTGGGAACGTGACGGATGAACGTGCTGGAAAGGTAGGGCGACCGCGTACGGCAACCACAGAGGGCAACGCGCAGCTAGTGCAGCAGGTGATCCAACAGCGGCCTCGGGTTTCCGTTCGCCGTGTTGCAGCTGCGGTCCAAATGACGCCAACGTCCACGTATCGTCTCATGCGCCAGAGTTTACACCTCTATCCATACAAAATTCAAACGCGGCAACCCCTCAGCGCCGCTACTATTGCTGCACGAGAGACATTCGCTAACGATATAGTGCACAGGATTGATGACGGCGATATGCATGTGGGCAGCATTTGGTTTACTGACGAAGCTTATTTTTACCTGGACGGCTTCGTCAATAAACAGAACTGGCGCATATGGGGAACTGAAAAGCCCCATGTTGCAGTTCCCTCGTCCCTGCATCCTCAAAAAGTACTGGCCTGGGCCGCCATTTCTTCCAAAGGAATCATTGGCCCATTTTTCGGATCCGAATCGATTACTGCATCACGCTATCTGGACATTCTTCGTGAATTTGTGGCGGTACAAACTGCCTTAGATGACACTGCGAACACCTCGTGGTTTATGCAAGATGGTGCCCGGCCACATCGCACGGCCGACGTCTTTAATTTCCTGAATGAATATTTCGATGGTCGTGTGATTGCTTTGGGCTATCCGAAACATACAGGAGGCGGCGTGGATTGGCCTCCCTATTCGCCAGACACGAACCCCTGTGACTTCTTTCTGTGGGGACACTTGAAAGACCAGGTGTACCGCCAGAATCCAGAAACAATTGAACAGCTGAAGCAGTACATCTCATCTGCATGTGAAGCCATTCCGCCAGACACGTTGTCAAAGGTTTCGGGTAATTTCATTCAGAGACTACGCCACATTATTGCTACGCATGGTGGATATGTGGAAAATATCGTACTATAGAGTTTCCCAGACCGCAGCGCCATCTGTTGTTGACAATTGTAACTACTGTAATTTCGAAAGTTTGTCTGCCTGAAAATGTACTGTTGTCCCAAGCATATTGCAACAAACGGTGTATTTCTATCGCTGCTCGTTTAGTTTGTATTGCCGTTTCAAATATACCGGTCATTTTTGAAACACCCTGTAAGTACCAACAATTTTGATGCGCTCGAATTTACTTACCTGTTACATAGAGCGCTCACAAGTACACAGAGCAATGTTCTGATCGCGATTAACATTTGGCAACGTATTGAGGATACTGCACAGATGCCGTTACTGTAGGCTTATTTAGCACCGGAATTTAAGTTCTCGTAGGGGTTTCAACATTTTTGTCCAGCCCTAAATCTTGCATACCTGGCTGAATAATTTTGTACTTGTATGTTCTGCGAAGAATGATATTAATTCTGGGAGAATATCGTCTATTGTAAGTGCCTTGTTTCGACTTCCTCTTACTCATTCTCCTTATTGTTTCACTTTTGGTGACGTCACGAAACACAATAATATTTACGTCGAGCCGAGTGAGACATGGCATAAGCTGCAGTACGGTGCTTCATGGTGACGTCCCCTGGGCTGCAGATAAGACCCGGCCGACCGCTCTACACGGCGCCAACCCCCTTATCGCCGTAGGCAGCACTGTCGCTCCCAGAGGCGGACTGGGTAACACCTGCTGCGGACGGCCCGAGCCTAGCGACCCCCTCTGCCCTCCGTAAGGGTGTGCCGCCGCCGCCGCCGGACATCATTACGCTAATGCGGTGGGCCCAGCGATAGCCGTCCTGCGGGTCTTAACGGGCGTCGCCGCAGCACCGCAGACATGTGTCGATACCAGATAGGCATCTCCCGCAGAGACGCGGAGCAGAGGTCTCCTTGACTAATTAGAGTAATGGTCGAGGCCCCCTGGGACCGCCGTGCGTGACGCGCACTGGCTAGATTTACATCTGACACCGGCCCTCGCGCCGGGCTTTACGCCCCCCCTAAGTGCTCCCATGAAGCTTTTAAGGGTCGCTTTCTCACGCGGCCAGAATAGGAATGAACAGCACCGACACTAAAAGTCTTTTATTCCTTTCACGACCTACATTACTGGTACCTCGAAGCAGATTAATTAACGCTAGGTTTACAGGGGGGAAGTAGCGTTCCTCAGTTCACATTGCGAGTTACATCGTTAACATGCCTTGGCACTTATGTGTACAGAGTGGTTATAGCTGAACTTTCGCTACTGGAGACAGTAGTCGAAAAGCTATTTACTTTATTTTTACTTTATTGGAACCCAACTTCATAGGGATCTGAGACGCCCGGCTTAACCTGCAGGACAGGACAGGTTGTTTGAATTGTGGAAAGGGGCCGAAATGAGGGGCTGTCAGTTACACTCGGACATACAACTTTATTATTTGATCAAACATTACAGGAGCCCAAAAAAAATTTTTGGCACAGTCCTCTAATCTTTGGGACTTAATTAGCGGCTGAAAGCCACTTCAATTTAAAAACGGCTGAAGGCCAATAACTTAAAACGCAAGCATAATCAGAAATTTAAAAGGCAAGCCTTGTGCCGCAACAGTTCTTTATTTAGGCCGACGACCCAAAGAATCTGAGATTTTCAGAGCAAACAGTTTGAATTCAAAATTGGCTGAAAGCCCAACACTTAAGGCTAAAGGCATTAAAATTTTTTTAAGAAAAACATTGCCTTATGTAAAACAGTTCTTATTTAGGCAAAACTCAACCAAACCACAAATATAAAAGGCAAATCCTTATCTTAAAACAGTTTTTTAGTTAGGCTGAAGGCCCAAAGAATCAGACACTTCAAGAGTTAACAAGTTAAATTCAAATCGGCTGAAGGCCTAACACTTAAAACTCCATAACATTAATTTTCTTTTTAATACCAAAGGCGTTACATGAAACAGTACTTTAATTTAGGCTGGAGGCCTTAAGAGCAAAACTACTCAAACTCAAAATCGGCTGAAGGCCGAACACTTAAAATTCAACAACATTAAAACCATTGAAGTGCCAAAGGTCTTACGTGAAACAGTTCTTTAAATTAGGCTGAAGGCCTAAAGAATCTTACGCCTTAAGGGCAAAACAACCATAATTTTAAAAAAACTGCTAGAAGCCATACAAGTACAAACAACGAGAAGAATAAAAAAAAGGACAGTTCACCCAAGGGCGCTCAGCTGTCCGAGGATCGGCCTGTAATTCAAACACTAACGCTCGCTTAGGTGAGACAGGCAGTCGGGCCAACCATTCACGATCCGACGACATCCCAAACGACAGACAATCAACGGACTAAGCGACAGGATAACTTAACTTTCGTGTCCAGTATAGGTGAGCCACTGACCTGGTAGCAATGGGAACCGCCCCTCACACTCCGACCGAGCGTGGACGATGGCACCGGCCCGGGCCGAACTACGTGCCGCAGAGATTTCCCCGTTGCTCCACGCCAACCGACCAACTACCCAGGCCCGGAAACGCTGAAGGACCACATATACGTCGGCCGATGAAACGACCAACCGAACGATCAACTAACGGTCGTCCCGCTGCAATCTCCCTCCGTCGGACAGTTCATGCGTGTCGCCAGCGGTCGGCGAGCACTGGCTGTCGGCGCCTCACCGGCGCTCCGTCCCCGACTTCACTGCTGCTGCGTCCCGAACTGGCTGCCAGGCACACTGACCACACACTGCTATTCACAATATACATAAATGACCTTGTGGATAACATCGAAACTTCACTGAGGCTTTTTGCGGATGATGCTGTGGTACATCGAGAGGTTGTAACAATGGAAAATTGTACTGAAATGCAGGAGGATCTGCAACGAATTGACGCATGGTGCAGGGAATGGCAGTTGAATCTCAATGTAGACAAGTGTAATGTGCGGCGAATACATAGAAAGAAAGATCCTTTATCATTTAGCTATAATATAGCAGGTCAGTAACTGGAAGCAGTTAATTCCATAAATTATCTGGGAGTAGGCATTAAGACTGATTTAAAATGGAATGATCATATAAAGTTGATCGTCGGTAAAGCAGGTGCCAGACTGAGATTCATTGGAAGAATCCTAAGGAAATACCATCAGGAAGCAAATGAAGTAGGTTACAGTACACTTGTTCGCCCACTGCTTGAATATTGCTCACCAGTGTGGGATCCCTACCAGGTGGAGTTGATAGAGTAGACAGAGATCCAATGGAGAGCAGCGCGCTTCGTTACAGGATCATTTAGTAATCGCGAAAGCGTTACGGAGATGATAGATAAACTCCAGTGGAAGACTCTGCAGGAGAGACGCTCAGTAGCTCGGTACGTGCTTTTGTTAAAGTTTCGAGAACATACGACCACCGAAAAGTCAAGCAGTATATTGGTGCCTCCTACGTATATCTCGCGAAGAAACAATGATGATAAAAACAGAGAGATTAGAGCCCACACAGAGGCATACCGACAATCCTTCTTTCCACGAACAATACGAGACTAGAATAGAAGGGAGAACCCTCCGCTACACACCGTCAGGTGGCTTGCGGAGTATGGATGTAGATGTAGATGTAGATGTAGACCCGGAAATACTATCGGTCGCTCCAGAGGTGGTACGACAGTGCACTTATCGATACGCGCTGTTGCTGCCAGTCACGGGCAAGTAAGGCAGGAAGTTAGTGACGCCAGTAAATTTAATAAGAAAACGAGGCGGCAGTACCGTAATAGAAGATGACAAACAATAAATGGCGTAAAAGCCGTGCACGGCTCAGGATGATGTTCATACTGTGCACTGCAGGACTTCGGTTGTTAGTAGTGTTAGCGTCATGACTTGCCGTTAGGCGCCGGTACTGTTACAGCGACGCTTGGTTGAAACACAAGCGTCAGTGTACATCACAGTCGCAGAGAGTCAGCTTGAGGCTGGAAAAGTTGAGCTGAGCTTTACTCGTAAAGCCGTTTTGTCGAAACAACAGTAAAGATGCTGTTGCTCTCCGCAAGTATCGACGCATTAAAGAAATACGCAGAGATCCTCTGTCCGTACCAAGATTGAAGAATACGATCTTTACGTTCGAATTAACTGGTGATTTGGGAATTGCTCTTGGGAGACTCTGACGGCCAGTTGGACTACAAATTGTTGCACAAGGTATTGCTGGCATGGCTGAGAATGCTGGACACAATTAGCGATCTTCAAGCAGTGTACGAGCTGTGTCACGAATGCAGAACATTCCACGATCCACCATTGTTTCTGGCAGCAGTAGAGCAGTCTCCAGGCTGCCGTGGATGCAGATGGTCGTCACACTGAGTAATGTTTGTAATCTGGAACGCGAAAAAAGTACTCAATTAACGAATGCTATCTTCTCATGTGAAAATTAAAATGTGTTTCTTTCTACGGTTTACTCGTTGCTTCTCTTCCGCGTGTCCTTACAAACGTTTCCACAAAGTTTAACTATCTTACGGTCATTCTTTTTTCATGGGGGCCCTCTTAAGTGGCAAAAGTTTAATTGTAACCACCTTGTACAGCATGAGTTTTTAAATAAAGTGTCGTCATATATGATGCAGTCTCATGGAAATGGCCGAGGACTCTTTTGTTTTTGATTTCCTACTTACTGTTATCACTGACGTAATTTTACCATATGAGAATAGATCTCGAAAATATAGATAAGGATTTCTTTAGGCTAATCAATTATTTAAATATCTGTATATCACAATTTCCAGCCTTACATACTCATGCAGTCAGTCACATTTATCTTTCTGTTGAGACTCTGGCAGAGCTGTTAGCACACTGCCTACGGGCCGATGTGTCCGTCCAACCTAATGCAGTCGCTCGTGACTAGAATCAGATTAAAATGAAACCACAACACCGAAGTTGCAACTGATCTCACTGAAGACAGACTATGGGACAGCGACTACTTGCCATCAGCAATTTCATCGATATTGATAATACACTCCTGGAAATGGAAAAAAGAACACATTGACACCGGTGTGTCAGACCCACCATACTTGCTCCGGACACTGCGAGAGGGCTGTACAAGCAATGACCACACGCACGGCACAGCGGGCACACCAGGAACCGCGGTGTTGGCCGTCGAATGGCGCTAGCTGCGCAGCATTTGTGCACCGCCGCCGTCAGTGTCAGCCAGTTTGCCGTGGCATACGGAGCTCCATCGCAGTCTTTAACACTGGTAGCATGCCGCGACAGCGTGGACGTGAACCGTATGTGCAGTTGACGGACTTTGAGCGAGGGCGTATAGTGGGCATGCGGGAGGCCGGGTGGACGTACCGCCGAATTGCTCAACACGTGGGGCGTGAGGTCTCCACAGTACATCGATGTTGTCGCCAGTGGTTGGCGGAAGGTGCACGTGCCCGTCGACCTGGGACCGGACCGCAGCGACGCACGGATGCACGCCAAGACCGTAGGATCCTACGCAGTGCCGTAGGGGACCGCACCGCCACTTCCCAGCAAATTAGGGACACTGTTGCTCCTGGGGTATCGGCGAGGACCATTCGCAACCGTCTCCATGAAGCTGGGCTACGGTCCCGCACACCGTTAGGCCGTCTTCCGCTCACGCCCCAACATCGTGCAGCCCGCCTCCAGTGGTGTCGCGACAGGCGTGAATGGAGGGACGAATCGAGACGTGTCGTCTTCAGCGATGAGAGTCACTTCTGCCTTGGTGCCAATGATGGTCGTATGCGTGTTTGGCGCCGTGCAGGTGAGCGCCACAATCAGGACTGCATACGACCGAGGCACACAGGGCCAACACCCGGCATCATGGTGTGGGGAGCGATCTCCTACATTGGCCGTACACCACTGGTGATGGTCGAGGGGACACTGAATAGTGCGCGGTACATCCAAACCGTCATCGAACCCATCGTTCTACCATTCCTAGACCGGCAAGGGAACTTGCTGTTCCAACAGGAGAATGCACGTCCGCATGTATCCCGTGCCACCCAACGTGCTCTAGAAGGTGTAAGTCAACTACCCTGGCCAGCAAGATCTCCGGATCTGTCCCCCATTGAGCATGTTTGGGACTGGATGAAGCGTCGTCTCACGCGGTCTGCACGTCCAGCACGAACGCTGGTCCAACTGAGGCGCCAGGTGGAAATGGCATGGCAAGCCGTTCCACAGGACTACATCCAGCATCTCCACGATCGTCTCCATGGGAGAATAGCAGCCTGCATTGCTGCGAAAGGTGGATATACACTGTACTAGTGCCGACATTGTGCATGCTCTGTTGCCTGTGTCCATGTGCCTGTGGTTCTGTCAGTGTGATCATGTGATGTATCTGACCCCAGGAATGTGTCAATAAAGTATCCCCTTCCTGGGACAATGAATTCACGGTGTTCTTATTTCAATTTCCAGGAGTGTATATACAGGGCTTAGCCAGAAACGAAATGGCAAAAGTTTGAGCACCAGATGGTCAAGTATTTAGAAAAAAACAGTACTTCTAGTACGGTCGGGCAACGTATGAGCTATTTCTGTTACTGTAGTTTCCAGGCAGTGATTGGCTCAGCGAAAAGACTGCAGAATGCTAACCTGAACGTCATGGGCTGGAGCACGTACACTGAAATTTTTATTTTAATTTTTTACGTCAAATAAAAAGAAATAATAGTCAGTATGTTGCATTTGTTAATATTTTCATAAAGTAGGTGAAAAGGAAAGACAAAAGTAATCTGGGTAAAGGTTACACTTGGAGAGTGCGCGATAACTGCAGTTGGTGGGGAGGCTTGCGTGCCTCAGCGATACAGATAGCCGTACCGTAGGTACAACCACAACGGAGGGGTATCTGTGGAGAAGCCTGACAAGCGTGTGGTTCCTGAAGAGGGGCAGCAGCCTTTTCAGTAGTTGCAAGGGCAACAGTCTGGATGATTGACTGATCTGGCCTTGTAACAATAACCAAAACGGCCTTGCTGTGCTGGTACTGCGAACGGCTGAAAGCAAGGGGAAACTACAGCCGTAATTTTTCCCGATGGCATGCAGCTTTACTGTATGATTAAATGATGATGGCGCCCTCTTGGGTAAAATATTCCGGAGGTAAAATAGTCCCCCATTCGGATCTCCGGGCGGGGACTACTCAAGAGGATGTCGTTATCAGGAGAAAGAAAACTGGCGTTCTACGGATCGGAGCGTGGAATGTCAGATCCCTTAATCGGGCAGGTAGGTTAGAAAATT
Organism: Schistocerca cancellata; assembly: GCF_023864275.1. Classification (NCBI taxonomy): domain Eukaryota; kingdom Metazoa; phylum Arthropoda; class Insecta; order Orthoptera; family Acrididae; genus Schistocerca; species Schistocerca cancellata. The sequence continues at coordinate 607,933,270 of NC_064628.1, forward strand.
TAAAAAGGGAAATGGATAGGTTAAAGTTAGATATAGTGGGAATTAGTGAAGTTCGGTGGCAGGAGGAACAAGACTTTTGGTCAGGCGAATACAGGGTTATAAATACAAAGTCAAATAGGGGTAATGCAGGAGTAGGTTTAATAATGAATAGGAAAATAGGAATGCGGGTAAGCTACTACAAACAGCATAATGAACGCATTATTGTGGCCAAGATAGATACGAAGCCAACACCTACTACAGTAGTACAAGTTTATATGCCAACTAGCTCTGCAGATGACGAAGAAATTGAAGAAATGTATGATGAAATCAAAGAAATTATTCAGATAGTGAAGGGAGATGAAAATTCAATAGTCATGGGTGACTGGAATTTGAGTGTAGGAAAAGGGAGAGAAGGAAACGTAGTAGGTGAATATGGATTGGGGCTAAGAAATGAAAGAGGAAGCCGCCTGGTAGAATTTTGCACAGAGCACAACTTAATCATAGCTAACACTTGGTTTAAGAATCACGATAGAAGGTTGTATACATGGAAAAACCCTGGAGATACTAAAAGGTATCAGATAGATTATATAATGGTAAGACAGAGATTTAGGAACCAGGTTTTAAATTGTAAGACATTTCCAGGGGCAGATGTGGACTCTGACCACAATCTATTGGTTATGACCTGTAGATTAAAACTGAAGAAACTCCAAAAAGATGGGAATTTAAGGAGATGGAACCTGGATAAACTGAAAGAACCAGAGGTTGTACAGAGTTTCAGGGAAAGCATAAGGGAACAATTGACAGGAATGGGGGAAAGAAATACAGTAGAAGAAGAATGGGTAGCTTTGAGGGATGAAGTAGTGAAGGCAGCAGAGGATCAAGTAGGTAAAAAGACGAGGGCTAGTAGAAATCCTTGGGTAACAGAAGAAATATTAAATTTAATTGATGAAAGGAGAAAATATAAAAATGCAGTAAATGAAGCAGGCAAAAAGGAATACAAACGTCTCAAAAATGAGATCGACGGGAAGTGCAAAATGGCTAAGCAGGGATGGCTAGAGGACAAATGTAAAGATGTAGAAGCTTATCTCACTAGGGGTAAGATAGATACTGCCTACAGGAAAATTAAAGAGACCTTTGGAGATAAGAGAACCACTTGTATGAACATCAAGAGCTCAGATGGAAAACCAGTTCTAAGCAAAGAAGGGAAAGCAGAAAGGTGGAAGGAGTATATAGAGGGTCTATACAAGGGCGATGCACTTGAGGACAGTATTATGGAAATGGAAGAGGATGTAGATGAAGATGAAATGGGAGATACGATACTGCGTGAAGAGTTTGACAGAGCACTGAAAGACCTGAGTCGAAACAAGGCCCCCGGAGTAGACAATATTCCATTGGAATATTGGAGAGCCAGTCCTGACAAAACTCTACCATCTGGTGAGCAAGATGTATGAAACAGGCGAAATACCCTCAGACTTCAAGAAGAAGATAATAATTCCAATCCCAAAGAAAGCAGGTGTTGGCAGATGTGAAAATTACCGAACAATCAGTTTAATAACCCACAGCTGCAAAGTACTGACACGAATTCTTTACAGGCGAATGGAAAAACTAGTAGAAGCCGACCTCGGGGAAGATCAGTTTGGATTCCGTAGAAATACTGGAACACGTGAGGCAATACTGACCTTACGACTTATCTTAGAAGAAAGATTAAGGAAAGGCAAACCTACGTTTCTAGCATTTGTAGACTTAGAGAAAGCTTTTGACAATGTTGACTGGAATACTCTCTTTCAAATTCTAAAGGTGGCAGGGGTAAAATACAGGGAGCGAAAGGCTATTTACAATTTGTACAGAAACCAGATGGCAGTTATAAGAGTCGAGGGGCATGAAAAGGAAGCAGTGGTTGGGAAGGGAGTGAGACAGGGTTGTAGCCTATCCCCGATGTTATTCAATCTGTATGTTGGAGTAGGAATTAAAATCCATGGAGAAGAAATAAAAACTTTGAGGTTCGCCGATGACATTGTAATTCTGTCAGAGACAGCAAAGGACTTGTAAGACAGTTGAACGGAATGGATGGTGTCTTGAAGGGAGGATATAAGATGAACATCAACAGAAGCAAAACGAGGATAATGGAATGTAGTCGAATTAAGTCGGGTGATGTTGAGGGTATTAGATTAGGAAATGAGACACTTAAAGTAGTAAAGGAGTTTTGCTATTTGGGGAGAAAAATAACTGATAATGGTCGAAGTAGAGAGGATATAAAATGTAGACTGGCAATGGGAAGGAAAGCGTTTCTGAGGAAGAGAAATTTGTTAACATCGAGTATAGATTTAAGTGTCAGGAAGTCATTTCTGAAAGTATTTGTATGGAGTGTAGCCATGTATGGAAGTGAAACATGGACGGTAAATAGTTTGGACAAGAAGAGAATAGAAGCTTTTGAAATGTGGTGCTACAGAAGAATGCTGAAGATTAGATGGGTAGATCACGTAACTAATGAGGAGGTATTGAATAGGATTGGGGAGAAGAGAAGTTTGTGGCACAACTTGACCAGAAGAAGGGATCGGTTGGTAGGACATGTTCTGAGGCATCAAGGGATCACCAATTTAGTATTGGAGGGCAGCGTGGAGGGTAAAAATCGTAGGGGGAGACCAAGAGATGAATACACTAAGCAGATTCAGAAGGATGTAGGTTGCAGTAGGTACTGGGAGATGAAGAAGCTTGCACAGGATAGAGTAGCATGGAGAGCTGCATCAAACCAGTCTCTGGACTGAAGACCACAACAACAACAACATGTTGCATTTGTTAATATTTTCATAAAGGAGGTGAAAAGGAAAGACAAATGTAATCTGGGCATGAAAATAAATTTCAGGTAAAGATTAGTCTTGGAGAGTGCGCGATAACTGAGCAAATAATTTTCTGTAAAAGGTTCAAATGGTTCAAATAGCTCTGAGCACTATGGGACTTAACTGCTGAGGTCATCAGTCCCCTAGAACTCAGAACTACTTAAACTTAACGAACCTAAGGACATCACACACATCCATGCCCGAGGCAGGATTCGAACCTGCGACCGTAGCGGTCGCGCTGTTCCAGACTGTAGTGCCTAGAACTGCTCGGCCACTCCGGCCAGCTCGGAAATGGATTGTAATTTAAGCTTACAGGACTTCGTATTCCGTCAGTTTCATTTAGACCTACGAGCAGACCTTGACAGCGAATGCAATCTTGCAATATCTATTTTTATCATCAAGTAAAGCAAACTGCTCTAATCTCATCGAAAGAGAAAAAGATATCACATCCCGAGAAGACTGCATCAAAATACATGCCACTGTACATCACCAACTATCCACGCCAATATTTGGCGAGATGACGCATTATATGTGGCTTAATCCTAAACTGCGCGATGAAGGAGAACCGTTTATGAATGGAAACAATACACTCCCAAATTGTACGATGAACTAGAAACATTTATGAATTAAAACAAAGCTTGTTTTTCTATTGAAACTTTAAGACATCATTGTAATGTGTGCAAGTTACCGAGAAAACCACCGCTTTTCCTGGTTCTACGATGAATGTCATCGCGAAACGTAGAAGTCATCGACTGTACAGTAATAAGTGTCTAATTTTACATAGGAAGTACTCGTATACGCGTAACAATCCCTTCCTGAAAATTTATTTGCAATCCCAAATTTTCTCCTGTCTTTCCTTTCCATGCCATTCATGAAAATATTTACTATTATTTCGATTCAATTGCAGTGTGACTTAAAAACTGAAAATAAAAAATTTTCAGCATAGTGATTCGAACCCACAACCCTTTGTTAACTGTGGTGCACTCTTTTTCGCTACGCTAACTGCTGCCTGAAAAGCAGACCAACACTAAAAGCTCATGTGTCTTGCTCGATCCACGCCAAAAATTCTACTTTCTTTCCAAACACTTAAACATCTGGATCTCCTACTTCTGTCTATTTCATTTCTCGCCAACCCCTGCTTACTGCGCAAACCTGGACGAAATCGGTGATGTGTTGGCGCACTGTCCTCGTCAGACGGTCCCGACAGATCGATGTGATATCACCAGCTTCCACGTAAGACAAAAATCATTTTCTTCAAAACAGATATCCTGAGTTCTAATTTTGTAATTTCTCAGAAAGTAGTTACCATATTTTCAGATGTACAATACTCACATTAGAAATTGCTATAGTGTCAACTCAAAAAGAAAATGTAGCTACTGCAGGTAACTGCATAATTCAGATAAGTGTTTTGAAAAGATGTAGTACTTCGTTTAATGAAAATCTTTATACTAATCATGGTGGAAACACAATTACAATATGTTCTATGAAATTTTCGGCGAAATTTCGATGTCAGTACCTTGCTGCCACGATATGCCACAGTCTTCTGGCCACTTTCACGTTATCTGGCAAACATGGCCAGAAGACTCTGTGCCGTAATATAGTTGAAGTGAGTTACTGACACCCGGAACTTCGATCGAAATTTAATAGAACAAACTGCGCGCTGAGAAAGCTTTAAAGCCTAGGTTACTAGGTTACGCAACCTATATGATTGTCGCTATTGCTGTCACATACTGTGATTACCGACTCATGTCACGTCCCTCGTGGGTAACAATCCATACACAGATGTCGTGTTCAGGTCAGTTACCATTGGGTACCACACCACAGATAGACAGTGAATTCATGTCAGTTACCGTAACGTGAACGAGGAGTGTGATTCGGTCATTGGGAAACACGAGCGACAGATTCTTTTATTACATGAAATAGTCCGTCACAGGTTACTGGAGAGGTAATTCTTATGATAGGAACAGCGTTTAACTAGGTTTCTGGCGCTATTAACTTTTAATTCATCCTTAAACTCGGAAAGTTAACATTCGTAGCTTTGCTAGAGCCTTAATGTTCTACAGACACGTAAGCTATGTACACGAACAGCCTAGCAATGTGACACTTTAACTCTGTTGACTATCACTTTTCATAAAACTGTTACTAACACAAGAAATTCCGACACCTTTCAATATTTTGCAAAAGAGTAATCTTGGTCTAAAACTTGATCAAACTACTGGAAACGCTATCGTGCTTTCTAAAGCGCCTAGCGGATATGATGTGGTCACTGTCAAAGCTTTTTTCAGTATCAATTCACTGGTTACATGTTAAGGTGTCTTTCACTAATTTTTACCTTATCCACTAAATAACAGTTCCAATATTCACAACTGGGGTGAGAACCAATAAAATCTCATCTTACGTAAACCGCTCTGCGAAAACACTCAATAATAAATATAAAAGTGGCCAGTCCTTAAGGGACTCAACGACCAAGTCACTGGCTGAACATGGAACGAGTCTTTACTTATTTACTTCAGAGACAACTAATATGATTCAAGGAATCACAGTTGAAACAGATCTGCAGTCTGAATTACCATGTGTTTTCATAATGAAATGTGACGCACAAAGTTGCTGTTCCAATTTGTTACCAAATAATTGGCTATAAAACTAATATCACTATGAACTTTCTTCGTAATGAAGTAAATCTATTAACTGTTCTGTAAAATATAGTTTTTACAGTTACTTTGCTGGAATTGTACAATAGCAATATGGAGTAGTAATTCATCTAGCCACTTCATATTATGCATTTTTCTGTTATTTTATGTTATGTCCCTAAACATAAATCTTGCTCAGTAACTGTCATACTATTCAAGTACTTTGCGACACATTTATAGTGCTTTCCAGGTAACATATTTCTACAGGAAGCGATGAAAGGTTGAAGGGACTGACCAGTTCACTATAATTTACACTGACACTAGTGTACTTTTGGTAAGACTGTTGTATTGTTTCAAGCAGTAAGTGACAGCACCACCCTTAATTGACCTGCCTGTTACAGTTTTGAAGACAAGAAAACAATCTAGCCTTTGTAGGTGCAGTAATCTGACAGCATACATCTGCAAAATTATTTTTGTTGTGGGATCACAGTTTCGTATAATTTTTTAAATGACATCATATTAGCCATCAAATGTGCTATTTATTGTAATTGCCACTCCTGTAAAATCGACCATAGGTCCTTTTCAACTGGTTACAGCTGATGTCAGTATGTACAACAAGGTTATAAAAACCTCTGACAAAAATAATTTTTCATAGCAAATATTCATGAAGAACCTGGGTCAATAATTATCCAATAAGTGCTGAAAACGCAGTGGTAGTGAAAATTAATAAAATGAATATAAACCATCTCTGTGGCTCTTGTCAGCATTCGTGTTTTTTTCGTTGTTGTTATTTCATTCCCCTCCCCCCATATGGGCAGGGTCTGAGCTGTCAGCGATGCAATCAGTCCGCTCTCCAACTAAAGAATATATGGTATAACCATTAAATTCAAAGATTAGATATTTACAAATGATTTTAAAAATCGTAAAGATGAGTTTAATAAAGTTTTTATGTAAAATAAGTTTCATTTTCGTCATCGTTAATTTTAAAACAGTAATACTAAAACACAGACCTGTTCCAAGCCTGTCTTCAGTAAAAGGAGACCGCTTGTCGTCCACGTCGTTTGTGATGAAAGCCACCCATGATTCCCGTTCTATTCCGATGTCTTGAAATCTTCCCTCCTCTGTCATCTTCTGCATAAATCTTTTTATTAAATCTTCGCTCTTTTGATATCTAACCTTCTGTTGTTTCATTTTGTCTCTTGTTTATCGAAAATCTTCAAATACAATGTTTGTTTTTAAAATTAATGACTCAATGCGACAACGACGACATGATGAGTCTCTGGAAGATTCTTCATTACTCTTATGGCAGTCTTCGAAAATTTGTTTCAGCCCACTTGCTTCGTAAAATCGTTTCTCTATCTTACGTTAGTGTGCTGTTTTCTGTTCAAATTTCACTGATAATAAACGTCTTCTGCCCGAAATTTCCGAATGCGTTCTTCCATGTACACGACAACAACAGACACGCACATTTCGCTTGGAGTTCCAGCAGTCAACAATCCTTCTATCCATTTTCGATATACAGCGATATATAGCAATATCCCACAGGACCATAGTTTCTACTTACAAATGAAATCCACACAACCTTTTACATTTGATTTTACACATAGTGCAGTATACATATTTTTGCATATAGCGTTTTTAAACTAAACAACTGCAAAGAAAAAAAACTATAACATGTATTACGTTTGGTTTGCACTAAAATCTTGAATCATGAATACGAGGGAGAAAATCTCCTTCAAAACGCCATCTTTCCAATGTATCAAATACAACATTTAGTTACAAGATCCTATAATAAAACAGATACATAAATACAGCATCCTTGACTCATTCAGTCGCTATGTAACGGATATGATTAAAACTCTCGAAATTAAATTTGTACTTACTACGTATCTCAATAACGACCAGAGTACTGGTAAAACTGGGGGGGGGGGGGCACCTTCAATGTATTTACATCATTTCCAAGGATTATATTCAATTTAGCACCCATGCAGACTAAACTAAACTCGTTCCGAACGGTACCGACCGGCCGCCGTGTCATCCTCGGACCATAAGCGTCGCTGAATGCGGATATGGAGGCGCATGTGGTCAGCACACCGCTCTCCCGGCCGTATGTCAGTTTCCGAGACCGGAGCCGCTACTTCTGAATCAAGTAGCTCCTCAGCTTGCCTCAGAAGGGCTGAGTGCATCCCGCTTGCCAACAGCGCCCGGCAGACCGGATGGTCACCCATCCAAGTGCTAGCCCAGCCCGATAGCGCTTGACTTCGGTGATCTGACGGGAACCGGTGTTACCACTGCGACAAAGACGTTGGCGGCACCCATGCAGACGTCTTGACGCAAAACCTTTGATAGCACAGACATGTATCCTGTCAGGTGCTAAGGTCCAGGTAACGGGAAAAGCTAGGAGTATCACACCTTATTAACAGTTGTAGAAACGCATAATACCCATAAACAATAAAATAAATTAAAATACTACATGTTCATGAAAGTTTTCGTATTACGTACGTTTCTGGACTTTATACGAAATTCTGTACTTCTGTGCATTACTTACTGAATGAGATGTTAAGTATGGGGCTCATGCAAGTATCGTGGCACACAGAAACTATGCAATGCAAATACATTCTTTTGTGTCGAATACAAAAGTACAGCCATAACATTAACCATGGCAAAAAATGTAAGCATGATTCTTTTACCATAATTAAACTTATGGTTGTACTTTTAAATTTTTTGCGCAAGAATGTATTTGTATTGCAGAGTTTCTTTGTTTAATGACGATTGTGTGATCACCTGAACCTTTTAACCAATAAATACCTTCGTACCGCATGATTACCGCATGATAAGCCAAACATTAAATTTATCTGTGGTGTCACGTTGTGAGATTACGGACGAAATCACTATCTTCCATTTAAATCAGATTATGTCTTCATATAATCTCGGTTTATGCCAGATGCGATATGATTCTCGCTACTGACGGTGGGTAAACTACACTGAGATGATAAAAGTGGTAGGATACGTCCTAATATACGGTCGGGCCTCCTGTTGCCCGGTGTAATGCTGCAACTTGATGTGGTATGCTTCTGCAGCCATCCATAATTGCGAAAGTGTGGTCGGAGCAGGATTTTGTGCACGAACTGATATCTCGATTACTTCCCATAAATGTTTGATGGGATTCATTTCAGGCGATCTGTGTGGCCAAATCATTCGCTTGAATAGCCCATAATGTTCTTCAAACCACTTGCGAACAACTGTAACCCGGTAACATGACGCAGTGTCATCCATTAAAATTACAATACTGTTAGGGTACATGAAGTCCATAAAAGGCTGTAAATGATCTCCAAGCCACCTATGATAGCCGTTGCCAGTCAGTGATCGATATATTTGGGCTAGAGGACCCAGGACATTCCACGTAAATACTGCCCACACCATTATAAAGCCACCACCAGCTAGGACACTGACTAGTTCACATCTTAGGTCAGTGGCTTCGTGGGTCTGTGCCATTCTGAAATCCTACCATCGGTTCTGACGAACTAAAATCGGAACTCATCTGATCAGGCCGCGGTTTTCCAGTCGTCAAGGGTCCAAACTATATTTCATGAGCGGGGCTGCAGCCGATTTCGTGCTGTTCGCAAAGCCTCTCACGTCGGTTTTGCTGCCATAGCGCATTAATACCAAATTTTGTACGCTGTCCTCTTCGTACGTCCCACAATTATTTTAACAGTTCTTTCACGCCTTATTGGTTGTCTGTTTTCACTGGCAGTTGTACGCAAACGCCTATGCTCTCAGTCGTTAAGTGAAGGCCGTCGGTCACTACGTTGTCCGTTGTGATAGGTAATTACTGCAATTTTATATTCTCGACAAACTCTTGGGACAGTGGATGTCGGAATACTGAATTCCCTAAGAGTTTCTGATATGGAATGTCCCATGAGTCTAGCTCCAACTACCATTCCGTTTTCGCAGTCTGTTAGTTCTTGTTGTGAGGCCACACCCACATCGGAAACCTTTCCATATGAATTCAAAAATGGTTCAAATGGCTCTGACAACTATGGGACTCAACTTCTGAGGTCATTAGTCCCCTAGAACTTAGAACTAGTTAAACCTAACTAACCTAAGGACATCACACACATCCATGCCCGAGGTAGGATTCGAACCTGCGACCGTAGCGGTCTCGCGGTTCCAGACTGCAGCGCCTAGAACCGCACGGCCACTTCGCCCAGCCCACATGAATTGCTTGAGTACAAACGACAGCTCTGCCAATGCGCTGTCCTTCTTTAACTTGTGTACGCGATACTACCAAATGGTTCAAATGCCTCTACGCACTATGGGACTTAACATCTGAGGTCATCAGTCCCCTAGACTTAGAACTGCTTAAACCTAACTATCTAAGGATATCACACACATCCATGCCCGAGGAAGGATTCGAACCTGCGACTGTAGCAGCAGCGCGGTTCCGGACTGTAGCGCCTAGAACCGCTCGTCCACAGCGGCCGGCGCGATACTACCACCATGTGTATATGCGCGTATCTCTGTCCCGTGACTTTTGTCGCCTAACCGTATGTGCACTACTGTAAATTCAGATAGCAGAGGTTGTGATGTAATTTCGTACACAATTAATGAAACAAGGTTTATCACATTACCTAAAAATAAACATTTCGAACCCAACGAAAAATTTTATGTACTGTGAATTCCATTTCACCATACGTAAGACATTAATTATGAGTACCTATATACGAGACATAATTTTGACTACTCTACGATACTGCTTGTGATTCACTTTATACAATAAAACACTTCGGAAATTGCATTTTCGGCTGCTTTTGAGTGTAATATTCCGGCACTCCTCCATATTTTGCTGTCATGATTGAGATGCAATAGCTGCTAAATATCACAGTAGGGTAATATTTATCGGCAGCCGACTCATTTGGCTAATTCCAAAATTATATCACATATGAGCAAAGGAAGCTGTTTTGTGACATTAACATCAAATTACACAACCATTTACAAGTAACAGTTAAGTAGCAGTTGCTGGAGAGCAAAAGATCATGTTTTAAATATACGACTGTAAACCAAAAGCATCGACTGAACTAATGTTAGTACAGTATAAATCCGAGTGCTAAATGATTCTTAACTCTGATGTCTTAAATCTCTCAAAGTCTAAGATCAGTTTTGGAATCAGCACGAAAATTCCTTTAAGATCAGCAACTATATTCATAAATTCTCATTTCTCTTAAATTTCCCAAAACACTCACACTATTTTGTTAAGGTGGCAGTTACGCTTGAGGCTATAACGGTGGGACTGAAGTATGTTCGCTACCACAATATACATTCATATGAACTTAACATGTACCTCAAAAACTCTTTCAAGTTAATACTAGAATAAATCAAAACAGAGATAGATACAGGCATCTTAACTCTATTGTCACGTAAGTTCTTCTACTTCGTTTTGAAACATATGCCCCTTAAACTGATGAGGTGATAGATGCCTTTATATGCATTCTGGGTAAACGCCAGGCTTCAATTGAGAGTTGATGTTGTGGTAAATCATATATACCTGCAATATTTTTAATTTTTATGAATGCCAACAAAATGTAGGCTGGTTGCAGTGTATACATTGGTCCTATAAAATAAAACTTGAGCTATGAAGACATGTTGTGATGTTCCTCTTATTTCAGGTACCATTCATTTCTCATTCGTCGCTCTATATTTGAAGCTACATGTAAGTTGGATCAGGTGATAACGTTCCCGGTAAAACAGAGAGCTCTTGCATTGCAGCGTGAGGAAATTCCCATGGTCGGCGGGAAGGTAACGACTAGGTATAGGTACGCTGATAGTGTGAGGCGTCGAGCAATGCATGAGAGGACATCTGACATAACAGTCATAAATGCAGGGTCCACCCGACATTCCGGCGTGAAACAAGTATTTTTTCTGTACGTATTACTAATTATTATAATCCGTGTTTAACATTATAAGTACTAACGGAGGCCTAAAGCCCGCATCTCGTGGTCGCGCGGTAGCGTTCTCGCTTCTCAAGCCCGGGTTCCCGGGTTCGATTCCCGGCGGGGTCAGGGACTTTCTCTGCCTCGTGATGGCTGGGTGTTGTGTGCTGTCCTTAGGTTAGTTAGGTTTAAGTAGTTCTAAGTTATAGGGGACTGATGACCATAGATGTTAAGTCCCATAGTGCTCAGAGCCATTTGAACCATTTGGAAGCCTAAAATCATTAAATTATCTCTACTGTTGTTACACTATGCAGCAAACTAACTTTCATATATAAAAGGTGGTGAGTACGCTAGCGACAAAGAAGAATCCTTCCTACGTCGTATGACGTTTACGAGGGTCAAGTAAGTAAGTCGGCGTGTCAGCGATGCTCTGGTATTTCAGTATTATAAGCAAATAAGGGAACTAGTCTGACTACTTGTGATCACAACCAGGAAGTCACAATTCATTTAGTTCATAGAGTTTCCAGGGCGCCCTATAACAGCGTGCAAAACTCAAGAACGAAAGTCACTTCAGCATGATCTGTCATTCTCTAACCAAATAGTTCGATGTATTTTGGACAATACACAGAAATAACTGTTACAATATAGTGCATAGGATGAATGAAAGAAACACGCAATGAGACTAGCAGAAATTGCATTTTATTCCAAGACAGTCATTACACTCAAGTCACCACGACTTATGATGGTCCGCTGCACGTTACAAACGGCGGAGCACGGTTCTCAATAGGGTGTGTGATCGCAAGGGACGATAGTGCACGATCTGCAAAGTGTTCTCGTGCTGTCCACAAGGTTGTACATGAAGTATGTTAGCGGTAAGAAACAATCAATGACTTCTCTGCGTGATGGCAATGGAGATACTATCGAAGACAGTACCACCAAAGCAGAGTTACTTAACACAGCCTTACGAAATGCCTTCACATAAGAAGATGAAGTAAATATTAAAGAATTCAGCCAGCTGAAGTGGCCGAGCGGTTCTAGGCGCTAAGTCTGGAACCGCGCGACTGCTACGGTCGCAGGTTCAAATCCTGCCTCGGGCATGGATATGTGTGATTTCCTTAGGTTAGTTAGGTTTAAGTAGTTCTAAGTTCTAGGGGACTGATGACCTCAGAAGTCAAGTCCTACAGTGCTCAGAGCCATTTGAACCATTTTTTTACTAAAGAATTCGGATCAAGAACAACTGCCAACATGAGTAACGTAGAATATATATCCTCGGAGTAGTGAAGCAACTTAAATAATTTACTAAAAGCAAGTCTTCTGGTCCAGACTGAATACCAATTAGATAACTTTCAGACTATGCTGATGCATTAGCTCCATACTTGACAATCATATACAGCCGTTCGCTCGACGTAAGATCCGTACCCAAAGACTGGAAAGTAGCACAGGTCACACCAATATTCAAGAAAGGTAGTACGAGTAATCCACTTAATTAGCGTCGATATGCAGTAGGATTCTGGAATATATATTATGTTGGAACATTATGAATTACCTCGAAGAAAACAATCAACATGAGCTTAGAAAACATCGTTCTTGTGAAACACAAGTAGCTCTTTATTCGCATGAAGTGTTGAGTGCTATTGACAAGGGATTTGCCGGCCGAAGTGGCCGCGCGGTTCTGGCGCTGCAGTCTGGAACCGCGAGACCGCTACGGTCGCAGGTTCGAACCCTGCCTCGGGCATGGATGTGTGTGCTGTCCTTAGGTTAGTTAGGTTTAACTAGTTCTAAGTTCTAGGGGACTAATGACCTCAGCAGTTGAGTCCCATAGTGCTCAGAGCCATTTTTTTGACAATGGATTTCCAATCGATTCCTTATTTCCAGATTTCCAGAGGGCTTTTGACACTGTACCACGTGCTTATGGAATATCGTCTCAGTTATGTGACTGAATAGGATTGGGGAGAAGAGGAGTTTGTGGCACAACTTGACTAGAAGAAGGGATCGGTTGGTAGGACATGTTCTGAGGCATCAAGGGATCACAAATTTGTATTGGAGGTCAGCGTGGAGGGTAAAAATCGTAGAGGGAGACCAAGATATGAATACACTAAGCATTCAGAAGAGTGTAGGCTGCATTACGTACTGGGAGATGAAGAAGCTTGCACAGGATAGAGTAGCATGGAGAGCTGCATCAAACCAGTCTCAGGACTGAAGATCACAACAACAACAACATGTGACTGAATTTGTGACTTTCTGCCTGTTAGGTCACAGTTCGTAGTAATTGACGGAAATTCATCGAGTAAAAAATAAGTTATTTCTGGCGTTCCTCAAGGTAGTGTTATAGGCCCTTTGCTGTTCCTTATCTATATATATGAGTTGGGAGACAATGTGAGCAGACGTCTTCGGTTGTTTGCAGATGACGCTGTCGTTTATCGACTAATAAAGTCATCAGAAGATCAAAACAAACTGCAAAATGATTTAGAAAAGACATCTGAATGGTGCGAAAATTGGCAGTTGACACTAAATAACGAAAAGTGTGAGGTCATCCACATTAGTGCTAAAAGGAATCCGTTAATGTTCGGTTACACGATAAATCAGTCAAATATAAAAGCCGTAAATTCAACTAAATACCTAGGAAATACCATTACGAGCAACTTAAATTGGGAGGAACACACAGAAAATGTTGTGGGGATGGCTAACCAAAGACTGCACTTAGAAAATGCAATAGTTCTACTAAGGAGACCGGCTACTCTATGCTTGTCCGTTATCTTTTAGAATACTGCTGTGTGGTGTGGGACCCTTACCAGATACGACTGACGGAGTACATCGAAAAAAATCTAACAATCGATCTGTGGCATGACTCGGCAATCCAGTGTTTAATAGTATTAGCTGAAAACAGTCTAGGTTGCAATTTTAGTCTTTTTATTTATCAACTACGTGTTTCTCTGTATTCACGCATCTTCAGGCTGATCTTAATTTGGTATTTCTTAGGATGACCCTTTAGACAGTGTAGCTAAAGCGCATCGTCGAGTACATCAGGCCAACATCGCCTTCGTTAACCTCAGTAAATACTTTCGTGATGGACGTGAGAGACTCCGAAACCTGCATAACGCGTACACGTTCACAGGACTTCCTGTGAACGTGCGCGGCATGAGAGCACGTTGCAGAACATGCATTGCCGTCTGTGGTGATCACACATCCTAAGAAGTACCTTGCCCTGCCTTCTCTAATCTCCACTCAGCCATCTTAAATCATTATGAATTGAGTGTATTTATTTCCTCGATATAGAAGTTTCATTTCTGTTTGACTCATTGCGTGTTCCTTACCTTTACCTTCTGTACGCTACTGAAGCAGATCCTTCTGTGTGTGGTCCAAGTTTCATCAAGCACAGTGACTCATCATGCAGAAGTAATTTCAGTCCTGAAGTTTTGCACACCTGTGTACGAGTAGTAAACAGGATGATTCAGATGCCCCTAGCCGGCCGAAGTGGCCGTGCGGTTAAAGGCGCTGCAGTCTGGAACCGCAAGACCGCTACGGTCGCAGGTTCGAATCCTGCCTCGGGCATGGATGTTTGTGATGTCCTTAGGTTAGTTAGGTTTAACTAGTTCTAAGTTCTAGGGGACTAATGACCTCAGCAGTTGAGTCCCATAGTGCTCAGAGCCATTCGAACCATTCAGATGCCCCTACCTATGGGTATTATGCAACCCGCAACTCTTTCGAATATCACGTGCAAGATGTTCATATTCTCTCGCTCCCTATGCACTATCAGTCCTACGGAAAAATGAACAGGACTTTTTTGTATAACATTTAATGTACCTACATTTTGTACTGGATTACCCGTCTTGTAGAGCGCGTAGTTTTCGAATTATTCGAGAGAAACGTACAAAAGTGACTTTAATTTTTTTTTCTTGAATAAATTGGAAACTGTGGCCCACAGCGAGTACGTATCCCGGTAGGAAACTTAATTACATTAAATTTCCTATAATAAGATCCTGTTTTTCATTTCCTGTTCAAAATGGTTCAAATGGCTCTGAGCACTATGGGACTTAACTTCTGAGCTCATCAGTCCCCTAGAACTTAGAACTACTTTAACCTAACTAACCTAAGGACATCACACACATCCATGCCGGAGGCAGGATTCGAACCTGCGACTGTAGCGGTCGCGCGGTTCCAGACTGTAGCGCCTAGAACCGCTCGGCCACCCCGGCCGGCTCATTTTCTGTAGGACTAATGGTTTGCGCATAGCGAGCGAGAGAATATGAAAATCTCTCCCATGGTTTTTGAAAGCGTTGCAGGTTGCATAAAACCCATACGTAGCAACAGCTGAACCGCCCTGTATGTGCTGCGAGGATGACTCCAACGAGAATACTGCACAGAACAGCTAGGAGGAAGCCCTCTGTATCATTTCGCAAAGGTAATTCAAGACAAGTTTATTCTTTCCTTGCAATCTCGTGTGAAAAGTCAAGCACACTGTGTCTGTAAGCTCCTGTGTCACCTTCTGTGAACTCGTGGCTATTCTGAGAAAGACACATTTAGGTTCAGTGCGCGTGGCGATATTGCATTGAACTGGCCAAGTAAACTTCGGTTCCTGAGACCTGCAATCGACTGCAGCCATCTCATTCATCACAGTACAGTGATAAATCCAGAAGTCAGATTTGTGATTTACACCGTACAAAACGGGGGCTCTGACATTTTTTATCGATCCCCAAGGACAGGTAAGTCCGCAACACTGAGGCGCACAGCAGTGAGAGTATCTGCTACACAAGTCAGCTGCAGTCTCTGCCGGCTCCTCTGGTGTCTGGTTCGGCTTGAATGGGGGAGGGGCAGGGTAGGGGAGAGGGCGGTCCTGACCTAAGCCACAGTCCGGCGGCGGCGCTGATCCGCTCCCGCGAGCGACCGCGGCCGGCTAATGCGGCCCGCTTGTCCGCGCCGCGTCTCAGGAGCCGCGAGCCGCCGCCCGGCCACCTGCCTCTTCCCACGCCCCCCACCCGCTGCCGACTCCCACGCCACACACACACACACACACACACAAACACACACACACACACACAGACACACTCACCGTACTGGCTGCCATGTACTGGCGATCAGCACCACTTGTACATCTCCACCGCACACAGATGTAGAGGCAGCTTCAGGGGAGCCCCAGGGATGTGTGTTTGGGCCCTTGTTGTTCAAGCTGTTTATTAACCCTTTCACTACCAATTTGATTCCAAACACATTAATGTATGGTTATTTTATTTCATGTATTAGAAGTAAAAATATGAAAAGAATATCTCCCGCCATTTCGTTTTCCAAGGGAGTTGGTAGTGAGGGCGGCGACGCGTCCGTTAAGGCTCTGTTGTTGTTGTTGTTGTTGTTGTTGCTGTTGTGGTCGTCAGTCCTGAGACTGATTTGATGCAGCTCTCCATGCTACTCTATCCTATGCAAGCTTCTTCATCTCCCAGTATTTACTGCAACCTACATCCTTCTGAATCTGCTTAGTGTATTCATCTCTTGGTCCACCTCTACGATTTTTACAGTCCACGCTGCCCTCCAATGCCAAATTTGTGATCCCTTGATGCCGCAGAGCATGTCCTACCAACCGGTCCCTTGTGCCACAAACTCCTTTTCTCCCCAATTCTATTCAATACCTCCTCATTAGTTATGTGATCTACCCATCTAGTCTTCAACATTCTTCTGTAGCACCACAGGCTCTAAGGTTGTCAACAAAATTCCAAAATAATTCTTCCAAACAGAATTTAATCCCTTCAAATATTTTACTTTTGAACTTCGTATATGCACCCGTCAGTACAATGCATTACTCGTCTAACTTTGCGACAAACAGCAGGTTGGAACTACGTGCTTCTTACGTGCATGCATAGTAAAACCGTTTCTTTTAGTGGCAGATTGTGGTTTCTATAGCGTCAATACCGTTTTTGAAAGCTGGCGTCTCATTTGTTTCTACTTTTCGCCAGCTGCGGATACACGCCTAAGTGGAATTTCAAGCCATTCAACAGTTCCATACAAGACAACGCTACTTCGCAACTTCTAGCATGGTAGCACCAAGCCGGGTAGAACGAAACCAATTAACTCTCAATTTAAATGTTTACTTAAAAACACAAATAACAACAAGGCATTCATAATTCATAGGAAGTAAATGTGAACGAATCATTGGATGTTATTAGAAGATGACAGGAAGTAGCCTATGAAACGCCTGCGCTAGCAGGACAGAGAGGATTAGGTTCTGGAAAGGGGCAAAATGAGTTGCTGTCAGTTGCACTCAACATACAAACTCTATTTATCAACATAAAATATCACAAGAAGGATACAAAACACTTAAAACTTTAATCGACCTCCCTTGATTAACGTTAGATCCGCTGTAGGCCACACTCAAAATTCAAGACACAAGGCCTAAGCAAGAAATTGAATGACGTGGTCCTTCTGGAGGTTTCACCCAAAAACATTTTCTAAATCTTCAATCTAAACAGGCTGAAGGGCTTAGCAATTTAATTTTAATGTAACTTGACTGGAGGCCACATATTAAGCAATAAGGAGAGTTACAATCAATTGGCTGAAGGCCCTGTCTTAAAACATTTCATGCAAATGGGAAAGACAAGAACATTAATTTAAGAGATATTAAAACTCGGCTGAAGGCCACAAATCAGCAAAAATTTAACGGATTCAGCCGTAGAAAGAAGAGATTGAATTTTAAAAGGCAGAAGGCCGTATCTTAAAGATTTTCATACAAATTTGCTGAAGGCCGCTATTAAAAATAACAATCCCATGCCTTAAGGGCAAGGCAAGAACATTAATTTAAGACTTATTAATATTCGGCTGAAAGCCACATATCAACCAAAAATGTTCAACGGCTTAAGGCCTAGAACAGAGTTTCAATTTAAAAGGCAGAAGGCCTTATCTTAAAACAGTTCATGCCAAAGAGCAAGACAAGAACATTAATTTAAGAAATATTAATACTCGGCTGTAAGCCACACATCAGCACAATAATTTAACAGGTTAAGGCCTTAAAAGATTTAATGTGAAATTCGGCTGACAGCGCCACATGAAGAATAACAATCATAAGCCAAAAGGGCAAGACAGGAACATTAATTCAGGATATATTAAAACTCGGCTGAATGCCACACATCTAATAAATAACTAAAACTCAAACAGGGGAGTTACTGTGTAACACACACGGAACGGTGCTCAGAAGTTTCCAAGGGTCAGCCTGGAATTGTAGCACTAACGGCCATTTCGGCGAGACAGACAACCTGACAAACACTCTCTAAATCGGAAGGCAATCCAACCGATAGACAGCCGACGAACCAACCAACTACCCGATTTCGGTCACCAGACCAAAAGCACTACAACCAAAATGCCAGTGGGCGACGAGACCAGTAACACTCGCCTTCAAATATTGGTGTGTTAATAATAAATACGCCAAGGCACAACAGCTAGTGACATACATGAACATCGCAACGGCTGTGAAACTACACGCCGTGGCGAACAGCATCGTCACGGTAAGAAAACACTCACTCGCTGCCCCGACCCACTGTCTACTGCAGTACGTAGACAGCATTACAGCGTTTAAAGCATTGCCCAGTCGAACTGACATGGTACACAGCACTGCACGAAACACTGCCACAAGAAACTCGAACACTCGTAAAACGAATCACTGATGAACAATAAATCATAGGCGGACACACACACAAAACAGAACGACGGTCGGTGACGAAATACACGTCGTCTGACCAGACGACCGACCAACAACCAACCAAGATCGTTGGCTCTCAAACCTTGTGTGTCAGCAAAGGTCGAGCGAGTCTCGCCTATCCGGAGCTCACTGCATCTCCAACCCGACTCAACCCGATGCCCGTATGGAACTGGGAGACAGGGCGATCCGGGCACACTGACTCGGACCCAGTCATGCAGAGGTAACGTCTCCGCACAAGAAGGAACCGAGCCACGTCCAGCAAGATAACATTTACCACAATCCATAGTAACAAACCAGATCCATCAGTCGCTGGAACAGGATCCGGATACAGACAGACTACCTGCAGGTGTAGTCTATAATTACAAAAATTCTGCTAAACATTAGTAGCCTTCCCTTTACCAGTGGGGCACTGACACATAACAATAACATTCAACAAATTCCAACTGGTTTTCTGATAACCTATCCTGAGACACATACGTCCCATTGGTAGTCAAAGGTTCAACGATTCTGCAGACAGCGTTAACAGTAACCTCAATCTTTTCGCAGACGACGCGGTTGCAGGGGTTGGACAGGGGTATTGAAATACCGCGAGAAATGCATCGTGAACATAAGTGTAGATCCCTGCCAGGCCTGCAGGTTCCGCTATTGTATTTAACCACAAACAGCACCTTAGTGATGTCCTCAACACGTTGCAAGTATCAGTCGCGGTCAAAACAGTGTTCTGCATATTTGTGAGTGCATTGTGTCGGAGCTAAGTGAATTCAGATATTTGCACATTGCTGGTGCTCATATGGTGGGTGTTTCCTTAACCAAGGTGGTCGAAGTGTTTAGTGTTTCAAGACGCATCGGATATAAGATTTACACCGCTTATAGGAAAAGCAGAATAAAATCACCCGCTTAGTAACAACGCGGACGATAGCGTGCGTTAAGTGATCGTGTCGGACGATCTTTGATGAGGACTGGACGAAAATAAGAGGAGAACAGCTGCAATAGTCTCTGCAGATCTCAATGCCGCGCTCGCAAACTCAGTCAGCACAAAAACAGCACGAAGCATGCTTCATAAGCTTGGAATTTTTTGGCGAACTGGAATTTCAAAACGACTGCTAAGTGCTTCAAATGCGCGAAACAGGAAAACGTAAGGCTGAAGACATTCAACATGGACTATGGAGCAACGGAAGATTATCATTCTGTAGGATAATTCTCGTTTCTCACTGTTCCCAAAATCTGACCGAATTTACGTACCAACAAACTAACACTGTGGGGCTGTCGACCATTTACGCAGGCATATCGTGGTCTAAAGGTAGCGTGGCTGATTAGTAATCAAAACGTTTTCGGTCCCGAATTCGAAACCCGTCATCCATTAAATTTTGATTAATAAACGGTATTGGCAGCCCAAGACTTCCGGCTTAAAAAATCATCCTCATTCTGCCAATTGCCTTGTCAAAGAGAGCGGAGGAGCGGACAGACGCTCAGACCACTCTCTTGACCTTGTGGTGAGAAACTGCCCCTAAAGGCAGAAGGATCAGCAATTATCAACCCTATGAGGATTCAGAAGGGAATGGAAACCACTGCATTAAAGACACATGACGTGTAGTCACAGGACATGTGGCCTGTAACTGAATAACTGTCATGATGATATCCCCATTGGCAAAAGATTCCGAAATAGTCTCCCACTCGGATCTCTGGCAGAGGAGTGCCAAGGAAGAAGCAGCCTTGAGGAAAAGATTGAGTATCCAACGAAAGAAAAATGTTCTACGAGTCGGGGCGTGGAATGTCATGAGTTTGAACGTGGTAGGGAAGCTAAAAAATCTATAAAGGGAAATACTAAGGCTCAGTATAGATATAGTGGGGGTCAGTGAAATGGGAAGATGACAACGAATTCTGCTCAGATGAGTGTAGGGTACTATCATCAGCAGCTACAGAAAATGGTATCACAGGAGGCTAGGACAGAGAGTGTGTTATTGTGAATAGTACAGTGATTTGGTTGTTCTTATCAGAATCGACAGCAAACCAACATCGGCAACGATAGTTCAGATACATATGCCGGCGTCGCAAGCTTAGGATCAAGAGATAGAGAAAATATATTAGGATATTGAAAGGGTGGTACAGTACGTACAGAGAGAAGAAAATCTAATAGTCATGGGGCACTGGAGGGCAGAAGAGAAGGTTGCTGGAGAATAATGGCCTGGGGCAAGGAATGAGTGAGGAGCAATATTAATTGTGTTATTTAGTACATTTCACCTAGTAATAACGATTATTCTGTACAAGAATCACAAGAGGAAGAGGTATACTTCGAAAAGACCGATATAAGGGAAGATTTTAGTTAGATTACATTATGGTCACACAGAGATTCCGAAATCAGATACTAGATCGTAATGCGTAAGCAGGAGCTGCCATAGACTCATATTACAACATAGTAGTGATGAAGAGTAGGTTGAAGTTTAAGAGATTACTCAGGAAGAATCAATACGCAAAGAAGTGGGATACAGAAGTACTAATGCCGGCCGCTGTGGCCGAGTGGTTCTAGGCGCTTCAGTCCGAAACCGTGTGACTGTTACGGCCGCAGGTTCGAATCCTGCCTCGAGCATGGATGCGTGTGATGTCCGTAGGTTAGTTAGGTTTAAGTAGATCTACGTTCTAGGGGACCGATGACCTCAGATATTAAGTCCCATAGTGCTCAGAGCCATTTGAACCATTTTTGAACAGAAGTACTAAAGAATGACAAGAAACGCTCTAAGTTCTCTAAGGCTATACACAGAGCTATTAGCTTACTAGGCAGTACAGTTGAAGAGGAATGGAAATCTCTAAAAAGAGCCATCACAAAAGTTGGGAAGGAAAACATGGGCAACAAGAGGAATACTTCAGTTGATCGGTGAAAGAAAGAAGTACAGGCATTTTCAGGGAAATTAAAGAATGAGGAATGAGGAATGAAATAAACAGGAAGTGCAGGGAAGCAAAACCGAAAACGAAATGTGAGGAAATCGAAAAAGAACTGACTGTCGGAAAAGTCAAACCACCTTCGTTGAAATTCAAAGAAAGGGTGGTAACTTTAAGAATGCAACGGGTATTACTCTGTTAAATGCAGAGAACAGGATGTATAGATACAAAGAATACCTTGAAGGTCTCTGTGTGGGGAAGATCTGTCTGTGTTGACAGAAGAAGAAACAGAAGTCGATTTAGAATAGATAGCGGATCCAGTATTAGAATCAGAATTTAAAAGAGCTTTGGAAGAGTTAAAATCAAATAAGGCGGAAGGAACAGATAATATTCTATCAGAATTAGGGGGAGTGTCAACGAAACGAGTATCCAGGTAGGTGTGTAGAACGTACGAGTCTGGTGACATACCATACATAGTTTCGGAAAAATATCATCTACACAATTTCGAAGACTGCAAGAGCTGTCAAATGCGAGAATTATAGCACAATCAACTAAACAGCTCATGCACCCAAGTTTCTGACAAGAACATTATACGGAAGAATGGAAAAGAAAATAGAGGATGTGTTAGATGACGATCAGTTTGGCTTTAGGAAAGGTAAAGGCACCAGAGAGAGAATTCTGACGATGCGGATGATTGTAGAGCAAGACTAAAGAGACATAAACACACGTTCATATGATCTGTCGACCTGGAAAAAGCGTTCAACTATGGAAACTAGTGGAAGATGTTCGAAATTCTGAGAAACAGAGGGTAAGCTATAGGGAGAGACGGGTAGTATAAATACACTCCTGGAAATGGAAAAAAGAACACATTGACACCGGTGTGTCAGACCCACCATACTTGCTCCGGACACTGCGAGAGGGCTGTACAAGCAATGATCACACGCACGGCACAGCGGACACACCAGGAACCGCGGTGTTGGCCGTCGAATGGCGCTAGCTGCGCAGCATTTGTGCACCGCCGCCGTCAGTGTCAGCCAGTTTGCCGTGGCATACGGAGCTCCATCGCAGTCTTTAACACTGCTAGCATGCCGCGACAGTGTGGACGTGCGTGAACCGTATGTGCAGTTGACGGACTTTGAGCGAGGGCGTATAGTGGGCATGCGGGAGGCCGGGTGGACGTACCGCCGAATTGCTCAACACGTGGGGCGTGAGGTCTCCACAGTACATCGATGTTGTCGACAGTGGTCGGCGGAAGGTGCACGTGCCCGTCGACCTGGGACCGGACCGCAGCGACGCACGGATGCACGCCAAGACCGTAGGAACCTACGCAGTGCCGTAGGGGACCGCACCGCCACTTCCCAGCAAATTAGGGACACTGTTGCTCCTGGGGTATCGGCGAGGACCATTCGCAACCGTCTCCATGAAGCTGGGCTACGGTCCCGCACACCGTTAGGCCGTCTTCCGCTCACGCCCCAACATCGTGCAGCCCGCCTCCAGTGGTGTCGCGACAGGCGTGAATGGAGGGACGAATGGAGACGTGTCGTCTTCAGCGATGAGAGTCGCTTCTGCCTTGGTGACAATGATGGTCGTATGCGTGTTTGGCGCCGTGCAGGTGAGCGCCACAATCAGGACTGCATACGACCCAGGCACACAGGGCCAGCACCCGGCATCATGGTGTGGGGAGCGATCTCCTACACTGGCCGTACACCACTGGTGATCGTCGAGGGGACACTGAATAGAGCACGGTACATCCAAACCGTCATCGAACCCATCGTTCTACCATTCCTAGACCGGCAAGGGAACTTGCTGTTCCAACAGGACAATGCACGTCCGCATGTATCCCGTGCCACCCAACGTGCTCTAGAAGGTGTAAGTCAACTACCCTGGCCAGCAAGATCTCCGGATCTGTCCCCCATTGAGCATGTTTGGGACTGGATGAAGCGTCGTCTCACGCGGTCTGCACGTCCAGCACGAACGCTGGTCCAACTGAGGCGCCAGGTGGAAATGGCATGGCAAGCCGTTCCACAGGACTACATCCAGCATCTCTACGATCGTCTCCATGGGAGAATAGCAGCCTGCATTGCTGCGAAAGGTGGATATACACTGTACTAGTGCCGACATTGTGCATGCTCTGTTGCCTGTGTCTATGTGCCTGTGGTTCTGTCAGTGTGATCATGTGATGTATCTGACCCCAGGAATGTGTCAATAAAGTTTCCCCTTCCTGGGACAATGAATTCACGGTGTTCTTATTTCAATTTCCAGGAGTGTATGTACAAGAGCCAAGAGGGAATAATAAGAGTGGACGAACAAGAATGAAATACTCAGATTAAGAAGTGGTAAGACAGGGATACAGTCTTTCGTCCCTGCTGTTCAATTTTTTTTATTGGAGAAGCAATGATGGAAATAAAAGAAAGATTCAGGAGTGGGATGAAAATTCAAAGTGAAGGGATATCAATGATACCATTCGCTGATGGCATTGCTATCCTTAGTGAAAGTGGTAAGAATTATATATTTGCTGAATGGAGTAAACAGTTTAATGAGTAGAGAATGTGGACTGAGAGTAAAAAGAAGAAAACGTGAAAGTAATGAGCAGTAGCATAAATAAGTACAGCGAGAAACTAAACATCAGAATTGATGTTAACGTAGTACCTGTAGTTATGTAATTCTGCGTCCTAGGTAGCAAAATAACTAATGACGGATGAAGCAAGAAGGACATCAAAAGCAGACTAGCACTGGCAAAAAGGTCAGTCGTGGCGGATAAAAGTCTACTAGTAGCAAATATAGGCAAACATAGGCCTTAATTTGAGAAAGAAATTTCTGAGAACGTACATTTGGAGCACAGCATTGTATGGTAGTGAAACACGGACAGTGCGAAAACTGGAACCGAAGAGAATCTAAGCATTTGAGATGTGGTGCTACACACGAATGTTGAAAAGTAGGTGGACTGGTAAGGCAAGTAATGAGGAGGTTCTGCACAGAATCGGGGATGAAAGGAACATGTGGAAAACACTGATAAGGAGAAGGGTAGGATGACAGGACATCTGTTAAGACATCAGGGAATGACCTCCATGGCACTAGGGGGAGCTAGAAGAAGCCAGAGATTGGAAAACATCCAGAAAAAGATTTAGGACGAAGGTTTTAAGTGCCACTCTGAAATAAAGAGATTGGCACAGGAGTGGAGTTCGTAGGGGGCCTCATCAAACTTGTCAGATGCCTGATGACTCAATGAAAAAAAAATTTTTTTCTTTACTTAACAGTGGAAGGAACGGGCAAGAGAACAATCTCTGGTAACAAATATTTTAAGGATAATGTCAGATGGAGAGCGATTCATCTACAGGGTGTTCGGAAATTGCAGTCAGAAACTTCTAGGATTTGCAAAGGGGAGTGAATAGATAATACAAGCATTTGAAAACATGTTAGAAACGCGACCTCTTTTACAGGTAATTGATTAGGCGTGGCCCTGTCCATCACTTGTTTTACATTTCCATTAATGAGTTCCATTCGTTAATAGGTTTTCTTCAACGTGATGCAGTACTGCCTCTTCCAATTCGGATGTCCAACATCTCTTTGGAGCACCACAGACACGCCTACTGATGATGAAGGTGTCCTTTCTGAAAGCCGTTGCGTAATTCTGGCGAAAATCGTAAGCGGTTGAATCGGACGTTATGGAGAACGGTCTTGATAAGGTAACAAGCAGCTCTTCCACTACCATGAGCTTTACCATTCAGAAGGATTACCTCAGCGTGGTCTGCCAACGTGTACTCAACCATGTTTCTCTATCAGACACGTGAATGAGGCTCTAACCAGGTCAGGATGGACGTCAAAAGACGATCCGACATAACCACACCCCTATCTACCAAACATGTTTTCAAACAGTTTTAGCACGGGAAAGGTACGTTTCCGGATATCGGTTCTTATTCAAAATATTCTATTCTCACTTCCCTCTACAAGTCCTAGAAGGTTCTGACTGGAATTTCCGAACACCCTGTATGGTGTGGAAATTACAAAATAATTATAATAACAATTTGCAAATAGGATACGAGGATACACATCACAAAATCTCTGCTTTAAAAAACAATATGAAAAATTAGAACTGATGAAGAAAACTGCAAAGAACTTCAGTTTACTTCGCCAGTGTACTAAATTTTCCAGAACCCACAGAAAGATTCCCACTTATTGAACCCGCACACACCAGCCAAGACTCAATACCATCCTCAAAAGAAGAAATCCTCAAGCACATCCACCATCTCAAAAACAACAGAGTGGCTGGTGATTACAACATAGTAGCAGAACTACTGAAAAATTTAGGCCCTAAATCACTTGAGGAGCTTACAGAAATTATGAAAGAAATTTGGACAACATAAGACGACCTGATGGTTGAAAGTGAGCACTTATCAATCCCCTGGACCAGAATGGCGACAGAGCGGATATCAACAATTACCGAGGCGTTTCACTACTACCATTCACCTACAAGATCTTCTCTTCATGTCTATTTCAGAGAACACAGAAACAAATTGAACACAAGACTGGGGAGTATCAAGCGGGATTCCGACCCGAACGTTCCTGCCCTGAACAAATTTTTAATCTAAAACAACATTGACGTACAGAGCTGTTAGACAGAAGCCCACGATACGTAAATTCGTCGACTTCAGGAACACTCTAACAGAACTCGGACTTGACCAGAAAATACGTAAGCTCATTGAACAGACACTCTACAACACAACCTCTAAAGTAAAACTCATGGGTGAAATCTGAAATGTTTTGAGATCAGAACTGAAGTAAGACAAGGAGACAGACTATCTCCAATTCTGTTCAACAACATTTTGGACAAAGTCATAAGGACATGGGAGAGTGAGCTTAAAACCGTGGTCTAAGGAAACAAGCGAAGATTGGAAGGAAAACTGAAGTCACGTGCCTAGCCTTTGCCGATGATCTTGCAGTTTTGACAGACAATGAAGAAAATGCAATACATCAAATAGAGATATTGAAGGAACGCGCTGAGAAGGTTGGCTTCCAAATTTCTTTTGAGAAAACGGAAATTATGTGTACACTCCTAAACATACAGAATCTCACCACAAAATATGGACGGATAAACAGAGTTCCTCATTTTAAATACCTCGCGGAAATTTTAGAACCCACTGGACTAGAAAAAATATCTCAAGAAACTCGAGCACAGAAGGTAAAGAGAGCCGACGGTCGAACATACCAACTTTACAACAAAAAGAGCATGTCCATGCATGCAAAAATCAGACACTACAGCACTGTCATTAAACCCGGGGTGCTATACGCAGCAGAAACTTCGTCACTCCACAATAAGATGCTACTACAAAATCTACAAAAAGAAGAACGAAAGATCATTAGGAAAATCTTTGGACCACGAAAAACTGAAGCTGGATATAGACCGCAAACCAACAAAACTACAGAGGAAATTTGAAATATTGCTGCTGACATTAGAAAAAGACGCCTTAAATTCTATGGACACATACACAGACTCCCTGAGTACAGACTCACACACCAGGTACTCACAGCCACTGAAAACCTTAAAGGTATGACATGGGCCAAACAGGTACGAAGAGACCTTACTGATGCTCAACTCACCATTCAGGACACTGCAGACCGTAACATCTACAGATGCGAAATAGACAAGTCCATCCAGTGACAAGAGCCAAAAAGACTTGTACAAAGTGGACCGAGGAAAGACAGAAAACCATGGGCGAGAAAATCATGATCTCATGGAAAAACCGCAGAAAGAACTGTAGAAGCTTCACATGATCCACAAAGGGTCTACTTCGTGTATAATAATAATAATAATTATTATTATTATTATTGTTATTTACTCTCCGTTTTAAGCAACAGGTAGTTATTCACACATCATAATGTTTGTAACGTCATATTTCCTGAACTTTGTGTGCTGGAATCATGTAACTTTGGTGTACGTTCAGTGATATATGTAGATATCATCTGGAATGTGTATAGCGAAAAGATAGTAGTAAATAAGTAATAAATTGAAACACTGTGGTGGATGCTGGTGTCTTGCTGTATGTACAGTGAAAATATAGAAAGCGATAAACTTTTTCCTTCATTATTTTGTGGGGGCTGTTAGAGACAAAAAATTTCATAAATGTTCGAATTTGCATATGACAGAGTCTGTCAGAACAGGCCTTGCAGGCCCAAAAGTTTTGCATTGCTCTCATGTTCGGGTTAACGAAAGCAAACGAAGGACGCGTTTGAAGACACCGTCTCTGGCGGGCCGCTTGCTTTAAAGCGCGCAACCGCCTGATCGACTGTCTTCAATACTAATTAACTCGGAAACTAAACAGCGTATCGAAGTTTTTTTCCGTAACAGTTACTGTTCAGCACAACCTCCCATGCAACACGCTTACAAGCTTTTTAGATTGTTTCGCGCTACCATGTAGATTTCAGTACACCCATTATGAGTGACGAACTGCAGCTTTGATTTAAATTGACGATTCATGTGGGTATAAATAAGTAAACAGCCTTTTTTATTTTAGATACGATTTATTGTACATTAACTAGTTTTCGAGCGTCTGCAGGCTCTTAATCAGAAGGAGGTGTAACAGGAACGTTATATCGTGGACCAGCTGTGGATAGACACTGTGGTGCGGTACTGGCGAAAGCGACGGAAATTTAGTCATTGGTGACGAAACGTTTATGAAACAGGAATGTTACGTTTTGTGTACTTACCCTGCACTGCATCGAGGTATCCATGACAAATCCATTCCCATAACGTACATTGCCAGGTGTACAAACAAATGTACATATTATTTAGCTGGACGTCAGTCCCTTAGTCACATAGCGTCTATGCCATGCTGCAACGCATTCACTCTTTAATTACATAGCAAATACTTCACCTTATTTGTTTATCTTATGTTTACCTTCTCCATCCATAGCACTTGTATATTGTTAATATAAAAATACACCTGCAGCTAGCAAGATTCACTACAATATGTTATGTGTCCTTGTAAATAATTATTTTGTAATACAATGCATATCAGGAAAAACATCATGATTTACCAAAGTCTTATATTTTTGTATACATACTCTTTGTGTTTGCATCCAGTGTTTACGTTCTCTGATTAAGTGTGAAACCAAGTGCAGCTAAATACTGTGTACACCTGATAATGTACGTTATATCAAAGAATTTGTTATAGATACTTCGACACAGCGCACTGTAAGGACATAAACTGTAACATTTCCGATTCATAAACGTTTCGTTACCGGTGACTGAATTTCCGTTATTTTTGCTAGCTCCATCACCACAGCGTTTACCTACACCTGGTCCGCGATATAATGCTCCTGTAACACCTCCGTCTGATAATAAGCCTGTAGTCGCTCGATAACTCGTCAATGGTACAATAAATCGTATCTAATATCCAAATAACAAATGGTAGCATATTTATACACAGTTAAATCGTACACCATGTAGATTGTTGTGACTGTAATCCTATACTCTGAATGGACACATCAGAAGTGGGGAATGGGACCTGTAGTAAAGGACCCGTGCGCTTTAAGCTCGGTGTTCAGTTGCTGCCTCCTCCCTCCCCCCCCCCCCCCTTCAACGCCCATCCCACCCCCGCATTCGCTCCGGCCTGCTGGTCGCCGCTCGCAGCCTGCCACATGACTCGTGTCTTGCTGTCACATCACTCCCGCTTACCGCGCCCGTGGCGTGCACCCAGGCCGGAGAACACACACCCACGCACGCACACACACATACACACCCACCCACACACACATGTACGCTCTCGCCCTCTCTCTCTTCTCTCACACACACAGTCACACACACACACACACACACACACACACACACACACACACACACGTCTTATCCCCGGGCCGTTCCGGACAACTTTACCGCCAGCTCAATTCATTCTGGGTTTAGAATACATGCTTCCCAAGTGAACGTCAAGGAAAACTGAAGTGCTAGTGTTTCTTTGGAAAAGTATATTCTAGAATCGACTTTCCCACTATGTCCGAACACTATATCAACCACAGGACGCAGTATTCGGTAGAAAAGTGTCTTCCGCTTTTAACTGGAACGAAATATAATTTCTCACCTGTAACCTACTCCTGCATTAAATGCACCGATGATGCGGTGATGAACTTTAAACTTGCTACTACTGATTCATTACTACGTAACTTTTTATTTTTATTTTATTGGCATTTGGTCTACTTTCTATGCACATTGTACCTATACAGGGAGGCACCTCCATAAAACAGGAACAACGGAGTATTTGCTTTAGTTCCTAAGAAAGGCACGAAGAAGATAACTGCGAAGAAACTTCCGGTGACAGAATAAATACGCTGCACGAAAATAAACGCAACAGCAGCGAGGACAAGGTCATATTATGGACAAACCAGCTGATGGGTAATTCATCATTGTAGGCGTATGTGATAACAAATTCAGAGTAAACTAAACACTTATATTACAGCAAAGGCCACCCAAACAGTTGCATAAAACCACTGTATACCCTCCTCTGGCGGCAAAGCAGGTGTGTAATCTCGCATCCAAAAGTTGATGAAGACGCTGTTTGGTCTCCTGCGATAGACCGTTCCAAGCCTCTTGTGCCTTTTGCTGTAATTTGCTAATGGTTATTTCAGGCGCGCTTCATCATGTGGCAATATGTATTCAATTAGCGAGAGAACTGGCTATCTCGCCGGACAGTATAATTGTTGTACACCACAATGATCACGTTGCGCCACATCAGCCGTGTGTGGAAGAGCATTGTCCTGCTGAAGAAGAACATGATCATGTCGTAAAAATGGTAGTAGCACGGGCTTCGGGCTGCACAACGTAGTGGGCACTGGTTACATTACCCTGCGGGAACACCAAATGTGACCATGAGTTGTAACTATTGCCCCCTCCGCCCACACTGCAAAGCCTGTGATGGGATCTGTGTCGGGCTCATGCACTTCAAAAAAGGTCTCCCACCAAGTCTACGACGTAGACGTGTACATCTGCACGTCCATCACCGGTATTCAGACGAAACATAATATCATACCTGAAGGCAACAGAGCGCCATTGCACTAGCAGTCGATTCATTCACGACACCGGAGTAGCCATACGTAGTGGTGTCGTGGTGCCAGTGGTAGCTTGGCTAGAGTCACAAGTAACCCTAATTCTGCAGCAAGCAGAGGGTGCCTAGGTGGTCACTGACGAAACAACAGGGGCAACATGTTTCCAGATTTAGGCCACAGTTGCTCACCCAATGCTTCGATCTTGGACATCCGAACCCGGTCTACTGGTGTGGAAATGCTCCACAGACCGCTGTTGAAACCAGCGACACATCCCCTATACATTGTGTCCAGCATGTGCAGCGATCCGTCGCTACTTCCATCCAGCTTCCCACATGCCCACAGTGCGAGCCCTCCAATGGTTGAAGCTGTTCAACAGGAGTACGCTGGTTAAAGGGGGTGGTGGGAGGGGGCGCTTGCTTATATCCTAGAACGAATGTTGTTTGTAAACAACTGTTAACCTCTAAACTCAGCAGACTTACCACCTGCGGTGGCCTACCGGTTCTCGCCGCTCAGTCTGGAACCGCGCGACTGCTACGGTCGCAGGTTCGAACCCTGCCTCGGGCATGGATGTGTGTGCTGTCCTTAGGTTAGTTAGGTTTAAGTAGTTCTAAGTTCTAGGGGACTGATGACCACAGATGTTAAGTCCCATAGTGCTCAGAGCCATTTGAACCATTTTTTTACCACCTGCAGACTCAACACAGATGGTGAACAGTCAGGCCTCCAGAGCGCTCCTGATCGCTGTTGACCGTGACAAGTTAATGACTAACACAACACCACCTCAGTGTGCACATATTATATCCTGGTGCCACTGAAGGGAGTCCTTGAGGGAACTGCTTTTCTCCAGCAGTGTAGAAGAACAAAAAAAATCTTTGGTAAAATTAAAAGCTAAGCAACCAACATTAAGGTTGTAACGGGGATTCCACTGTGAGACACAGACAAGAAACCCGATATGTGCGAAGAATACGCTGAGGGCCTCTTCGCGGGGAGGAACCGTGCGATAACATGATAAAACATGAAAGATGAGTCGATATGCAAGACATAGGCGATACAGAATTAGGGTCAGTGTTTAAAAGAGTTTTGAAAGACCAGCTATTAAAAAAAAAACAGAAGACCTAATATTAATATCGCTTCAGAATTTGTAAAATCATTGGGGGAATTGTTTTAAGAAATACTTCAACCAGTTACATTTTATGCTAATACGGGTATTATCCCAAGATGGACAATATACAACGGATAATGTACAAAACGTACAAGAATCAAAAAGAGATTAAGACGAAGAATGGAAGACCAAGAACGAAGGTTTTGCGTTAGAAAGAGTGTAAGAGTGAGATAAAGCCTTTCACACATACAGTTCAATCTACAATAAAAAGAAAAAGGGGTTAAAATTCGCGGTGATAGTGATAAGATTCGCTGATGACATTGCTATCCACAGTGAAAGTGAGAAAGATTTACAGGACCATTTGAATGGAATAAACAGTCTAATGAGTACTGAATATGGATTGAGAATACACTAAAGAGAGACGAGAGTAATGTGTAACAGCAGAAATTAGCAAACAAAATGAACATTGGTGATCACAAAGAGGTTCAAGTAAAATAAATGTGCTGCCGTGGAACATATGACGAACAAAACATGGAGGACATTACAAGCTGATGAGCGCAGGCAAAAAGGACGTTCCTGGCCATGGGATACATATTCGTTTCAAACATATGCTTTAAATTGAAGGAGAAATTTTAGGGAATGCACATTTAGAGGACAGCATTGAATGGTTGATGGACTGTAGGAAAACCAGAAAAGAACTGATTAGAAGGGACTGAGGGGTGGTGCTGTAGATGTTGAAAATTTAGATGGACTGATACAATGTATGAGGAGATTCTCTACAGAATCGACGAATAAACAAATGTGAGGAAATCACTGACAAGAAGAGACAGGATGTTGTGCCATGCTTAAGACATCAAGGAACAACTCCCATGGTCCCATAGTGCTATATGGAACTGTATAGGGTCTAAACTGTAGGGGCAGACAGGGACTGGACTACATCTCACAAATATTTAAGGAAATAGGGTGCAAATGCTACTCTGAGATGAAAACCTTGGCACAGAGAGAAAGTTTTGGCATCAAACCAGTCAGAAGTCTGATGAATCAAAAATAAGAAAGTGACAGACACAAAAAACCATAAATTCATCATTGCGTTATGTCGAACATATCAACTAAATCATCAGCTACTACATAGAAAGAAAATTTTGAATTTTTATAAACCAAAGGAACAAGCTGGCTTTGGAAATGATTATATCGTGATGGGTCTTTTGCAAGTAGTGAACGAAGTAATGGATCGGAAAACTGGGTATGAATTCCATCTTTTTCCGCATACATCGATTCTCAAAAATCATTTCATTCAGATTCGATCCAAGCTGAACCAAGAAGCTATTAATGTACTGAAGGATACACGAGGAAACTCTGACGCCACCTACAAACTTTCGAATGTTTTTGGTTGTATGTTTTAGGCTGTTTTATAAGTGACGCGTATCTCCTAAGAGTAGTTATAGAATAATTCAACTACGATTTATTCGCTTTGTTACACTACTTATCTCTGTTTGAGTAAAAATACCTTGACAACAGTGAAACACACATACCACAAAACAGTGCAACAATTCTCGTAAGAGTACTGCAATGTGATAGCCGTAGCAGTATAGCGTCGTTGAGCAACTCTTCCACTGCATCCAGTGAACCTACACACGAGGTGCATATCGATCAAATCTTCAACGTTAAACCTATGCATAATGCTCTGTATCGCTGTTACTGTGTTACCGCAGGCCGCCCGGTGTGGCCTAGCGGTTCTAGGAGCTACAATCTGGAACCGCGCGACCACTGCGGTCGCAGGTTCGAATCCCGCCTCGGGCATGGATGTGTGTGATTTCCTTAGGTTAGTTAGGTTCATGTGGTTCTATGTTTTATGGGACTGATGACCTCAGTAGTTAAGTCCCATAGTGCTCAGAGCCATTTTTAACACCATTTCCGGAAAAACAAACTGCAGACGAAACTGATTGGTACGAAATACAAGCTTGTGGATAAAGACCATAGTGAGCATTACTGTTGTAAACAAGAAGTATCTTGAATGAATTGAACAAGTTTGTTTTCACACAGTGCATATAGCCGACATTTGCGCCATTGTGCAGATATTTGCAGAGCGGTTCAGATACAATATTTAATTGGGTAAAAGAAATGAATCTAAATGCAATTCTGTAACCAGCCACTGCAGAGCCTCATAGCAAAATATTCATAATTTATAACACAACAGAACAACATCTGAAATTTTTTCTGTATAGTTCGAGAACACTGTGTACATGAAAATGATGTGGATTCCACTAGACGTCTTTGTGATTATGAGAACGATTTAAGGGAGAATATTTGTTTTAACATATATTCCTTTACAGTAAGTTAAAGTTCATATATTTGCTAGGACTGGAGATTGTCTTTCGTCGCATTAATTTGGTTATGATCTTCGCATTTCAAAACTATGGAGTTACACATACTGACTCATCAAGATATCGAATGAGATTTTGGGATATGTAGTTCATATTTCAAAACAGTATTCTTTATTAGAACGTATTTATCAGCTCGTTTTCATGTCTGTTTTTCTGTTCAGCAGAAATTTTGCCATTTTTTTAAAGTTCCCAATGCGTTAGAGGATTCAAATTTTAAACATGGCTCAGAACTAGGTGACAAATTAATATTAACTCACTTAATTGTCTATCTAATCAACCTAGCTTCAACAAAAGTAAGGGGGATGGGGTTGAAAAGTTTTGCTAACACCTGAAATGTCGCCTGTGCTGCAGGACTGGCATGTTGCGCAGGTAGTACTTGAATGTATGCCAAGCAGTGGACAAGCAGACAGACATGGTTGAGCAGTAACTGGGAGGGGCGATTACAGAAAGAATGTAACAACTTAAACCTCTAGCACCATGAGTGTCTAATATATTTGAAATAATATTGTGAAAAGGAAAGTTGCTACTCACCATTTAAGGGAGATGCTGAATCGTAGATAGGCACAACAAAAAGAGAGTCACAAATATAGCTTTCGGCCAGTAAGGCTAGTAAGGCTTTTGTCAAAATTAGACAATAAACACCCACACACACACGAAAACGCGGCTCATACGCACATGAATACAATCTCAGGCAAGTGAGGCCTCAGTTGCCTGAAACTGCAGTCACATATGTGTGAGTTGTATTTGCGTGAGTGTATTTGTGTGTGTTTGTCATCTGATTTTGATGAAGGCCTTAGGGACGAAAGCTATATTTGTGACAGTCTTTTTGTTGCACTTATCTGTGAATCAGCATCTCCACTATATGGTGAGTAGCAATTTTCCTTTTCACGATATTGTTACATTCTATCCTAGGTTTACCATTGTTTAATATATTTGAAATTCATGGCTAACAAGGGTTTGGAATTAATTTGTTTTAATATTTTAAAAAATCTTATTAAAGATAAAACAAATCAATTTTCCTTGCTACTTTATTTTATTTTTAGGAAAGTAACAATTTAATGGACTGATATATTATTAGGAAGTAGGTATAAAGCTGTCCTATTTCAGATATGATCAGATGAAAAAACACTGTAATACTGAGAAATAACAGCACTCTCACTTTTGCTACTGTGTCACGCTACTTAATGTTCATAGGGAAGGTGATCTTTATTACTTGGTATCTACATTTGATACGATTTGACTTCATTCATATGATGAAATGGTTGGCAGTAGTTAACGCTTTTGCTTGTGTGCTGTAGAGACAGTATGGCGGCAGGCTTTACCTGTGTTTGAAAGAAGAGGATGCCGAGCTAATTGACAGCAGTAAAAGCCTAGGGGAGCTTTTTTCTTTGGAACGGATGGGTGTACATGGGTGGAAACGTCCCCCAGTGTCATTGTGCAGACACATTGGGTGGCGCCAGTCGGTCGGTAGCCATGTCCTGGTAGGTTGACTAGGGCCGAAGGCTTTGACCGGCGCATTGTAAGATGGCCGGCAATAAAACAGAGTATGGAGTCTTGTTAGGCAGAAAGCGGATGAGATGGCTTAGAGATTTTGCGAATTCTGTGGGGCAAGGCAGTGGCGCCCAGACATCCTAACTCTGCTACAAAACATATTTGTGAAGGCACGACGCTTTTAACGAGTTTATGGCCATTCTATAAAAATTTCGAAATGGACGCAATAGGGGAGATAGCGATCTTTTTTATGGGGGGCAGCGGTTCCATCCAAGTCATTCTTGTAGCAGAGACACGGCATAAACGTATGGGAAAGAGGGCGCGAAGCTGAATGTTTATTCCTTTTCTCCCAATTAATTTTTAAAGTCGCTGGTTGGTCACATCTGTGTATGCAGAGCAGGGGGACAATCTCCCAACTTCGAATGGCGAGCTCTAGCTCGTGATCGGTTTGTGCTAAAATGGGTGTGGTCTTAGCCTGTAAATGTGCTATGCTACCAGAAAAGCTGTAGAGAATAGAGAAGATCGTTCTTGTACTGGCGCTTCACTAGTAAAAAACAGCAGGTCTTTACCTAGATGGTGAGACTTGTGTCCTTTGCTAGTGGTTCACTTAGAGGCTGTGCCAGGCGCCATCTGAATTGCCAGAGGTACTGGTTCTTGCATCATGCAAGCAACAA
This sequence comes from Schistocerca cancellata, assembly GCF_023864275.1. Lineage (NCBI taxonomy): Eukaryota > Metazoa > Arthropoda > Insecta > Orthoptera > Acrididae > Schistocerca > Schistocerca cancellata. Next base: position 607,969,888 of record NC_064628.1, read on the forward strand.
GTGGTGCGTGGGTGTACTTATTTGTTTTGAGTCGGCCATCTAAACGTTTGACATATTCCGTCATGGATAGTCGTGTCACAGAGTCAAGCTGGTCTGGCAGATCAGCAACTGGGTCCACCTGCACAGTGGAATCCACCAGGGTTTCAGAGGCTCTACGGGAAGTATCTGTGTTCCGAATCATCCAAACGCGAGACCGCCTATTTACATATTTGGGGCGCACGCTGTTAATATGTTTCTCTTGGAATCTCATGAAAAAGTTTACAATCCTCTGAGGATTTGACACATTAAAAAGCAGAAAATAACTATTTTCTAAAATATTAATATGCCACGTTCTTAAATCTGGCTAAAATCGAGGACTACTCAGTAAGCAATTTTCAATCAGCCGCAAAATGGAAACCACTGCGAAAATCAAAAACGTTTTGTCTGCAACAGTTAGCTACATCTTCCAGCTGCTTCTCTGCATAGTTGCTGCTCCAACCTAGACACTTAGACATTTGTCGTAGCGTTGTACCAACTTTCCACTACCCTTGTCGTAGAAGGCAGCCGCCTGTGCTTTCTGCCAATTCTCTACGATGGTGTGTAGCTCGTTGTCTGTGCCAAAATGTTGTCTCCATAGCTAGCGGTTAATGTGAGCAGAGATGAAACTCAGGGTCAGCCAGTTACAGGATGTATTGTGGGTGATCAAACACTTCCCATCGAAAACATTGCATGAGCATCTTCATTACCCCTGAAGAATGCGTCCGAGAATTATCATGAAGAAGGAACTGCGTGACAGTTGTGTTATGTGGGCTGCATGACATCAGGAGAAATCTCTCACCAGGCCCTCATATTTGGCGGGAGACGCTATTTCCTAGACACCTCCACGTGCTCACTGTGCACTCAGAACTGAAACGAGCGACATGGTGCGATGGACAGCGATACTAGAGACACTACCCAGTACATCTGCGCAAGGCTTTATCAGATTTTCACAGTCGTTTCCATATCGCCACAGATTGGTACTTACTTTCCGAATAGCCCTCACAGTGTATAATAATTTGCCCTAGCCACATAGAGATCTCTAACCCCATACAGATAATCCTGAAAATTTGCAATTCTGAATTTTCAAATACTTGTAAGATTTAAAGCAAGAAAGGCGGGGTGCATAAAATAGAGGATAGTGAGGAGGTGAACTGTTTATGCATCAGTTAGTAACCAGTGTAATACTAAGGAGGTGAATGTTAATCATGCATCAGTTACAAGTTGCATGCACCCCACGTGTTTCGTTTTAAATCCAACGAGTGGTTTCATAGCTACTAAAAATTCACAGCCACAAATTTTAGAGCTGTCTGTGTGGGTTAGGAATATGTATGGGAAATTTTTTAATGCTGTTAAGTCAAATTTTTAAAAAATTATTTTAATATAATTAACTATTTCGTTCTTTTTTTAATCTGCTAATAAAACAGCTCTCTAGGAGGCAAGTACTGTATCCTCGATATTATGCAGTTGGAATTTCTTTCCATATGTATCAAAATAAAATCGCTCTAGCGTGCTGAGAGATGAGAACTTTTATGACTGATTTTGTGATCGGTGAATGTCAGAATCGTGCCTTGGGTAAGTTTCCAAATTCCAACCGCACACGTTTCGTAGGTAGAAAAAGTCGGTTTCTCGACCGATGTTCGATTTCATTTCCTGGTTTGCATGCGTGGCCCAACCCATTCAGTAACAGCCACGGCGAAAATCACTCACGTCGGCGAGACACCGATGGGACGGGGATCCGGCGCGTTCTGCCGCCCTGCCTTGCACGGGCGATTGTTCTCACGCAGCCGCGTTGCCGGCGGACCGTGAAATCCCAGCAGGGCGGCAAGTGCAGTCCGCTGTCGCACGCGGGACAGCGCGGCCGTCTGCGCTCTGCCTGCCCTCTGGTGGCCCTAATCGCATACACCGTGCGTACAGCACCGCTTACAGTTGCCACTCAACGGCACTGCTCCCCTACCTGCAGGTGGCGTGTGCTGCACGGATCTACATGGTCTATCTGAAATGTAACGTCCGTTACGCATAAAGTACCGAAATAATTCAAGCAAACCTATCAGAAAACCTCAAAACTTCTTCTTTGTGCTATTGCTCTTCATAATCACTATTAACATTTTAAAAAGTATCATATCTCTTAACTAATGGACAAATTCCCTCTGCGTAAGATTCTTCCTCCCGAGATTTCAGCCAGCGTATGACGACATCCTGAAGTTCTTCCTCGGAGTCAGAACGCTGGAAGCTTCATGTGAATAAAGAAGTGGATACAACTTTGACCTCGGCCTGGGCTATAGGTTTCATCTTCCTAAACGTTAATGCAATGATTGTTGCGTTTGTCGGTAATCAAGAGACCACGTGACCTTTTTTTGTGCTGCTCTTCCACATGTTCTTCGATGTCTCATAGTAGGATTCAGAAATTCATTTTTTCGGAATATATCCAGGAGGAGGTCGGTTCCTTTTGCGATGTGATGCCATATGAACACATTTCAAGAGACTGAAATTGTTACTCCTTTAAAAACTGCCATATCCAATTTTTAAATGAACCAAGGACGTAGTGAAATGGGGGTTCAGGGGGTTCGGAACACCCTTCCCTCCCCAGTCACCTAAATGAAATTACACCTGATATGAAACTTCCTGGCAGATTAAAACTGTGTGCCGGACCGAGAGGCGAACTCGGGACAATTGCCTTTCGCGGTCAAGTGCTCTACCAACTGAGCTACCTAAGCACGACTCACGCCCCGTCCTCACAGCCTTACTTCTGCCAGTACCTCGTCTTCTACCTTCCAGACTTTACAGAAGCTCTCCTGTAGGAAGGTAGGAGACGAGGTACTGGTAGAAGTAAGTCTGTGAGAACGGAGCGTGAGTCGTGCTTGAGTAGCTCAGTTGGTAGAGCACTTGCCCGCGAAAGGCAAAGGTCCCGAGTTCGAGTCTCGGTCCGGCACACAGTTTTAATCTGCCAGGAAGTTTCATATCATCGCACACTCCACTGCAGAGTGAAAATCTCATTCTGAAATTACATCTGATTAGATGCCGCATAGTGAAATTGAAAGATATTTAATTTTAACTCATGCGACGGGAAACGGATACAAGCTGTCGATAGTCAATAAGCTGTCAATAGATTTAAATTATCTATATATCGATAGAACTATAAGTTATCGTACTTCCAAAATTCATCCAGTACCAACTGCTGCATATTCTTGGCCTTAGTTGGGCTCAGTTACTTTCTTTTGTTAATCAGTTCAGTTTTTACTTGCGGTTGAGTTATTGTACGTGCTGCCGTTTATTTCCTTGTTCTGAGTGCTGTTGTGATATTTCTTAATTAGTGATAAGTTTGTAACAAAGAAGAAGAGGAAACCAATTTTGATTCGTCCACTAGTATTATTGTAAGATAAAGATATGAAAGCGCTACCTATCTATACCAGTTTAACGCCAGTGCTGGAGTCATTGTTTGGAGACTAGTAGAACTTTGGGGTTGCAATATTTCAGTATTACACAAGGCAACGGAGTGGTAAACGTAACTACATATAACATTAAATTAAAAACAGTGCATAAAATACACTTGGATTTCCCCGTATCACCCAAAAATCGCGTTGATCAACAAAAATATCGCCCAAACGGCGATAGTTGCATTTCTTTAAAAAATATACTGAAAATTCAGTCATTAGTAGCCCCAACGGCAAAATAGGGCCCAATTTGGCCACCTGGACTGTTCGTAACTATGAAAACCAGTCTCGATACGGAACGATCGGAAGGGTTTGAGGAAAATGGAAGGGGTATCTGATGACAGCACATTCTGTAGTTCGTTCGTTTCTAGAAGACTTCGTTCGGCCGAACCGACTGCGTCCTGCATCCGCCCCCCCCCCCTCCCCCACACACACACAGACACACCACAAACCGCATTTCGTCCATAATCTATTCACGCTTTTGTAACACTATAATAACTGAAGCGTTTTCAGATGTTCTATGATTATCTTCAAACTCTAATGTTTAAAGTTATAGAAACATATACAAAAAAATATTTTTTTCATTACTTTTGTGTCAGTACTTCTCCTGATTTATGAAATAGCTATTTATTTCTCGGGCAGAAAGTTAATGTTGTTTTGCGTAAAACTAGGATAATATGCGTAGTCCAGTGATATTTACATTGAAAGGCATTGTTATTTTTTTTTGTAACTGTGCAGGAAGATGACTCGCTTGTGGAACGGCGGTCAATCATGTCTTCAAAGTTTACTGCAAGGAAGACGTTCGACTGTGAAATATCTTATTTGTAATATCTTTGAAACAGTAAGTTCAACTGTCACAATTTTAACGTATTTTATATAAACATCATATAAGCGATAGCGTATGTTGTACTTCACAGCGAGGTTTATTAGCTTCAAAGATTTTATAGCCATATTATTATGGATAATGACAAAATCATTTGTGACGTGATGTCGCACACATTACAAATCTAATCGAAATCAATGCGTCAATCAATGTTAAGATCCCAAAACTGTACCTCATAATATTTGTGTACTCCGTTTTATTTTATAAATAAATATGATTGCTGTAAGTTTCAAGTTGACTCTTGAAATAAGAATTTAAAAATAAGTTCTTGATCACTTAAAGAAATTGAAGACTTTTAATGAAATCAAAGATACACAAAATTAAGTAATCAACAAATTTGTTTTCAGGGTAAACAAGAACAGGAGATTTTATGAAGTCCTCTTCAACAAATTGGACGACATTCTCACCAATATCTTGGCTGCGTCCTTGACTGAACAAACCTATTTCCGCAACAATACAGTTTTCAAAGTTTTTACTACATTGTGGCACTCTTCCCTTGTAACGTTGTTGGTTTCATTTACTATAAAAGCGGTGCTGATAGACAATAAAAGCTGGATAAAAGCTGTTAGCTGTCTGGGGAAGTTAACCTTGCATTACTGAGCAACTGTTTCACCAGGTATCCAGTCTAGCTTACCAAATTCCCAACCAGACTAACATTAATTATAATCTTTTAATAGTCATACGACAACCGGTGATATATATATATATATATATATATATATATATATATATATATATATATATATATAAAAGAGAATTTAAATAAAAAGAAATAAATCAGTTTATATTTGGAATTTTATTTTAACATTGATCATTGAAATTTCAGCATATTAAACTTGAGTCATAACTATTTAGGATTGTGTAAATGTGAGTTTATAATCTTACGGAACACATCAAATAGGGAGCCAAGATTGGGAGACTACATACAACACTGCATTCATAAAATAACACACGAAGAACGTTGAAACATATGCAAGAGGAAATTAACAACAACCAACCCATTCAATTTTAACTCAAAGAAGTTACGTTCGTGGCGCAATCCTGTCCGTCATGTAATTATCACACACTGGTATACTAAATTCATACTAACTCTCTGTGAAATCTTCCCGAAAAGAATAGCTGAGGGCTACTTTGATGATTACACCACATGCTTCACGTGGTCAACTTGGTTTACACAAAGAGTGTGACTCCACAATAATTTTGATAATTAAAATAAATTAGATCGAAAAGCAATTTACAAAAGAAAAACCTCGAACTGGTTACTAACGTCTTACTATTAACCTGATGGGTCAAACAATTGTATAAGCACGTGGTACTGGTCTCACAAAGTACACCCGACGTGGGTTGAACATAAAGAAAAGTTGCTATATTGAAAAATATTGTCAAGACGAGACGTTATAATCTCACGCACATTCGCATTTAAGATTGATGATCTTAGTTAGAGTTACTGATCAATACGTGGTTCCACTTTACTCACAAAGTAGTGACAAAGTAACTACTGGAAGATATTCTGAACTTCCCACTCGAAATACACTGCGTTGCAATTTAAGATAACATTACATATTTTAGAGCTAAACCTGAAATAAAGGTGATTAAATTTTCAGTTAGGCTGAACTTAAGAAATCCATTGTCCTACGGACTTAGCAGACACGCGCTTAGCCGGAGATATTACCATTTCAGACGTTCGCCACGGACAGACTCACTGGTCCCTTCCTGAGGGTGGCTCACAAATACAAACGGAAGTGGCCAGAGGGGCAGCTTCCTATACCAACATGACAAGGGACGGACAGGACCACACTAAGGATAGAAACCTCTTTGCTTTTAGAAAGCGTAGCTACCTGTTCCGACGTTGGTCCTACTGTTCTCTAGCAGACAGGCTTGTCTGCTACCCTCAAGCATGCAACTAGAAATACATTTGCTCATTCATCCTCTCACACAGAAGGGAAGGGGGATGACAGTATCTTATCATATACAGTATATAAAAGAAAGCGGATGTAGGTTCCGTATGAGACTGTGTGACATGAATTACATATAAACTGTGTTTTAAAGTGTAGTAGTGTGACAGATCGTTCTTGTTTATGTGTAAAAGTAACACGTTTCACTGCTCAGTCTCCGCCCAGATAGTCAGAAACACCACAGTAAATTTAAAAGAGGAATTTATGCCGTAAATGACAACAGATTTAAGAAATTAACATGAAAGGAATCCAACAGAGACCTTTCACCCTATACTTTACATTTTCCTTTGTACCTGCCACCTTGCACTTACTTAATTTTTTTTCCTGTTTTTTTCCTGATTTTTGTTCCTGATACAAATTAAAATAGTCCCAGTCCTCATGTTCTGACCTAGTTTTCGGGAGATTTCCGATGGTTAGCAGCCAGATTTCCCTCCCAAATATTTCCATTTGGGACGCCCTCCACACCACTCGCACTCTCCTGTAATATCCGCTTCCAAAGAACTGATCCTTTAACGTGCCGAAACTCAAATAGCCCGCTCTGAAGCCGGCCGGAGTGGCCGAGCGGTTCTAGGCGCTACAGTCTGGAACCGCACGACCGCTGCGGTCGCAGGTTCGAATCCTGCCTCGGGCATGGATGTGTGTGATGTCCTTAGGTTAGTTAGGTTTAAGTAGTTCTAAGTTCTAGGGGACTTATGACCACAGCAGTTGAGTCCCATAGTGCTCAGAGCCATTTGAACCATTTGAGCCTGCTCTGATCTCCGGAGTAGAAAATGTAAACACGAGTAAATGACACGTTTTATAGCAGGCCAAATAATTTTGATTGAATCTGCTGCACTACACTTTTGAGTCACACATTATTTTTTCAACGTAGTCACCAAGTCTCTGCAAAGAACAGTCGGAATGTTTTACCAATTATTCAGTCGTCAGTGATACAAATTCGCTTCTTGGACACGGAGATATTCAGGTAAGAACATCCCTATTGTCGGAGAATCTGCGACTGCTGTGAAATAGTTCCTCAATTGCCTGAACGTTGTCATCTGTAGTCTATGACGATGGCATCACCCACGTCCGTGCAACCTTTGTCGAGTTATTGGCACCATTTCATTACGGCTGCAGGCAACATTGGCTTTGGTCCAAATACCAGAAGAATTTCACAGTGAATCTGTGTACAAGTTAGACTTTTGCCCTCTAGAACAGTACTGTCCCACGTTCTTCAACTTCTGAGTATGTTTCCAGTTGCCACGTCCCTCCACTCGGACACTTATGACACACCTGTTCTTGTACCGCAGCAGAACTGTATCTGTGAGATATCCAGACCGTTTACTCCTTTTGTGTGATAGTCCTGTCGTATGTCAACATGTCCAACTTACTTTTCGGAGTGTCGTCAGAGAAAAGACATCTCAGTGGCAGTTTTTCTTCGTAAGCACTTTTCATTTCTTTTCCCAATTGGAAACCCCTCGGTCACACTACCAGCTTACCTGGGAACTGGCTGAAAAGAAATACGACTCTATTATTGTATCTAAAATTGCACGCTCTACTGTACTGCATGAAAAAAACAACAACATAAACCGCAGTAACATACGTACACTGTACATCATGAGCAGGTTTTCGTCATTACTTTGTACACTCATAAACAAAGGATGTAAAAAAATTGCGTATACAGATTTATAGTCTTATTCGAGGAGGTAAAACGAAATACTTCTGATATGTAACACAAATGTCACAAGTACACTGACTGGATGCTAGTCCTTGAAAGTTTTCATGCTGGACGTCCCTTACGCCAATGTTCAGTGTTGTTTTGATTTCTTGGTATGCAACAAGTTTACATTTAAATCTGATCTGCAAAATAATTCCTTCTCACTGCTGCCAAGTTTACGTTTTCAATACTACCCAGAATAAACAACTGAATTATTATTGCTTATATTATGTTGTGTTTATATGATAGTTTCTACCGATACTTAAATTTTCTTAATAGCCGATTACTTTCGAACCAAGTCAGCAGACATGCACGAAGCGAAGGTCGAGTAGCAAGGCGTCTGTACGCAGAACGATTTCCATGGAGGTGGTGAACAAATCATGCCACAAAATGGTTCAAATGGCTCTGAGCACTATGGGACTTAACATCTGAGGTCATCAGTCCCCTAGAACTTAGAACTACTTAAACCTAACAAACCTAAGGACATCACACACATCCATGCCCGAGGCAGGATTCGAACCTGCGATCGTAGCAGTCGCGCGGTTCCGGACTGAAGCGCCCAGAACTGTTCGGCCAGTGCGGCCGGCAATCATGCCACATTTCGAAGACTTGATGTGCGTCTTCGTGAAACAAGATCCCTTACGCTGACAGGAAACTGGAACACCTCGCAGTGAGCGAACTGTTCAGTTTGAGGGAGTTTTGTTACAGCGTATTGCAGACAGCCCCTGCACATGCACACTATCCAAAGCCTAGGAACCAAATGCCTCCTTTGCCACTGTGAGGAACATACTGCACCTGACGGGCATGCATCCATTCAAATATCCAAAGGTATAAGACATGTCAGCTAAATACTTTCCCCAGCTCATGGAATCTGTCAGTAGTATCTAAACGAAACTTTAAACATTATTGACTTTCATACGTGTCTTGTTTACTGACAGGGCTGCATTGACAAGGAAATAAATGGCCACAATAGTCAAGTCTGAAAGTCGGAAAATAAAAGGCACTTCGTGTGTTCCACAATCAACAGAGATTTACCATAAACGTGTGGGCTCTTATTGTTCACGAGCATCTTACTGAGCCGTATCTTCTGCCTAACACACTAGTTGGACGGAATTAACGTATCTTTTGTCATGAACTACTACTGAACATGTTGGGGTATCTCCGGGTGCCAGTAAAGTAATCATAATGGTTCCAGCATGAGGGAGCCCCGGCACGCTTTGCTGTTGACTACAAAGGACATTCATACTGTTACGATCAGGTGAAATGACAATCGTCTTACCATAGCTGTGTGTTCTTTCACGGCTGTGGGAGACGCTTTATTGGAGCTAAAACGTGTGAAATGTCAGTTCACTTTATTACATGACTGATAAAAAAAATCACTTAACTTGCTACAATCATTTTCTACCAGAGTGCTTGATAGTTTACAGATTTCACTGACTCTTAAAGCATGACGTAATTCACTAATCAACAAACTGTTCTCTTGAAGTCCAATGTTCAACATTTACAAAAGTACATGTCCATCTGAGACTTGAATAATTCTTTAGTCCACCTCGATTATACTAACTTCCGTGCGAGGGTGCTGCAGAGCTGAGGAAAGGCGTGTCTCTACAGCCTATTCGCTGTTGCGGATTGCATCAAGACATCGCTAATGTCTGTGGCATCTATGTGCATTGCCGACTTTGGACGATGCCATATAGAGAAGCTTCTTTTTCCTGCCCTTATGCCATACATGACGATAAATAGTTTAGATAAGAAGAGAATAGAAGCTTTCGAAATGTGGTGCTACAGAAGAATGCTGAAGGTTAGATAGGTAGATCACTTAACTGGTGAGTAGGTACTGAATTGAACGGGGGAGAAGAGGAATTTGTGGCACAACGTGACTAGAAGAAGGGATCGGTTGGTACGACATGTTCTAAGGCATCACCAATTTAGTACTGGAGGGCAGCGTGGACGGTAAAAATCGTAGAGGGAGACCAAGAAATGAATGTACTTAACAGGTTCAGACGTATGTAGAATGCAGTAAGTACTTGGAAATGAAGAACCTTGAACATGACTTTACATGGAGAGCTGCATCAAACCAGTCTCTGGACTGAAGACTACAACAAGAATGTGAAAAATATTCACTGGGTCGGCATGTTAATCTGGATTTGACAAGGTTAGTGATAGAGAGTGGCCGGATACGCTTCCCGTAGTCATGCCTCTAGTGTTATTTCATTTGGAAGTTTGAGAACGTTTTCGAAATGTTTCGGAATCGTGTAACTGAGGCGGAACGTGACGGACTGATGTGGTAGGATTTGAAAAATCGCCTAAAACCCACATCCAGGCTGACCAGCACATCGGTCGTCGTTAATTCGCCGGCTGGAATCGATCCGGGTCCGGAGCGCATTCTCGAATACCAGAAGCAGGTTGCTAATACAAGCGGCTATCCGGAAAGGCCAGAAAAAATTTAGTCATTGTTTTCCACATTGCTACATTAGGACATGTGGACCACCTCTCCTACTCCCGGAAGTGGTGCGTTAATGCATTTGAATATCTAGGCAGATTTCTTAGACAATAAATAGCAAAACGGATATATTATTGTTTTCTCTCGTCTTAGTGTGTGGTGGGAAGATTAAATCTTTCAGCGTAGAATGTTGTAAGGGGTAAGTGCAAATAGTGTTGCTGGTGACCACATACGGTACATTTTGCGTAAAATAAAAATAATTGTAATGTGCTGTATTTGAATTCTAATACTTTCATTTCACACTGACTGAAAATAATGTATATAAGCGCAACTCTTTATCAATTATAGACGTAATCAACACTTCATAGATCCCCAAACAGATCTAACAAGAAAACGTTTTCACAGTACATGGTAAGCTCCATGAGTGTAATCAAAAACCAAGTCCCTTAAAGAATAGTTTCTGGCATTTATCTTTCAAGTTGGGGAAATATTATTTTTTTATGATTCAGGACACGCTGTTTTCATTTGAAACAATATCCTTCTACAGTTAATAGCTCATAATTATTATTAACTTTGTTTGTGCTTAGATTAGCGCATGCCAGGAAGACGCAATGTTGACTCTTCGTCGAATGGTAAGATAATTGTATTATTGAATATTTACGCATCACATAATCAGCGTAGTGTGTAGGTATAACGTGAGCGTCGAATATACACTGCGGCACAGGTTTCAGGTCAGCAGAAGGGGTCCAATGTTGACTAATGGACAAGTAGCGGGCAAATCTAACCTGAGCTATTTTAATAACTTCAGTATCTTAAGCCGGTCAGGTGACTGTATGTAGTGACTGAAATGTATCTGCAACTGTGAATACGATTAGACATCAGCCGCACAAGGGATTAGTGACAGTGAAAATTTGTGTCAGCCCCGGATTTGAACCGGGATTTCCCGCTTATCGCCTAACATCGTGTAACACAGACACTGCGAATATTATTTTACGCATGTATGTCTGAAGAACATTGCGTAGTACGAACAGATACTGCAAATATCATTTCATACCTAGACAAGGCCGCGACAATGATAATGAAAGTCCCTCACTGTGCGGAAATCAAAGCAACTCTGTAACTACAGGACGTAAACACACAGTTCCGTATGGAAGTTTGTATCGGTCCTAGAAGTACGTTCAGGTAGCTTGAGTGGGTAGGGCGACCGCTTGCGATAAGCGGGAAATCCGGTTTCGAGTCCCGGTTCGGCCCAAATCTTCATTGACACTAATCCACTGTGCAGCTCATGCATAATCGTATTCACAATTGCGAATACATTTAATTCGTTTCATACGGCTGTCATTCACCGCAGTGTCTGTTTCTTCAAACAGGCATGCATGTACTAGTATGATGAAAGTTAAGAGACTATCACAATACAGTCCAGTATACATCTAACATATACAGTTAACCCATCAAATTTCGCATCCATGAAGGCTTCCTCGACAAGATTACGCAGAACGTAAGGAATTAGGGAAGAATACTAGAGCTGAGCAGCTGATTGATAATGAGGTCAGACAGAGTAATAGCCCGCCTGACGGTATTCATGTGCAGATTCTTTAGAAAAATGTTGAAAACCCTAGTTGGGATGATCATATGGGTGTTTAAATACTCTCCTGTGCACATTATTACAGTGTCTTAGATTCTGCGGCACACAGCGCTGTGTATGGGTAAGTCATCAACCTCCTGAATAACATGGGCTTGAGGAGATTTGAAGACCAGTACTGCAAAACACTAGAACTTTCGCTGGTACTACAACTTTCTAGAACACCCAGCCAGCCATCCTTTCGCCAACAGTGTCTACAAAAGCAGCCATGGAGTCGTTTCTGTCTCCCATTCCCTCCCCCTGCCCGCTCATACGTCAGCCGTTGCTATTACCGCGACGAGATGACAGTGCACATTAATTTCTGCCAGCTGTAATGAGAGCAGCTGTGCGGCATAGCTCCACGCGTGTTGTAACGCACCTAACACACGGAGAACAATTTTGCGCTATCTATCTTCCGCTGTGATGTACTATCTGGTATTTAATAACGGACAGATCCAGAGATATTCATTTCGTTTCACTACACATTACAGAGGAATCCCTTATACTTCAAAGCAACCCATTTTAGTATTTCTTCTCATTCCGCACAAAGATCATTAGATACTAAGTTGACCATCTCCAATTGAGTTAGATACTGCACAGATGTCCCTTAGAGAATAAAACTCTGCTGTAAAAATTTGAGTTCAAGATATACAAAACAATGTCGTCATTTTACAGAGCTCTCAATTGGATGGTGTAAAATGTCAAGTGAGCTATAAGGCAGTTTTGACCAAATTTAAGACGGCTCAAAACTTGATCCAGATGTAATCCATAGACGTAATTTGGATCAGAGGCACATGTTTTGCTTAACATACTGTGAAAATTTAAAGGCTGTGTCATTCACCGTTTTTGCGCTGCTTGAGGTAAATTTGGGGATAAAATCAGTATGCTTTTCCAAAAATTATTGCACTCAATAAATGATAGAAAATTGTCGTGACTGATTATTGACCAACTCTGACCTAAGGTAGTATGAAAACGGTGAATGACTCACCCTTGATATTTTAGTAGTGTCATGAGCACAAAATGTTGCGCAGCTAATCCAAATTTCCAGTTCACAATTTTATCATTTGTTTGAATCTTAAATTTGGCGGAAACTGTCGCAGAACTCACACGACATTTCGAACATTCCGATTCAAAGACCTGTAAAACCATGAATTATTTATTTCTTGATAACCTTTTAACAGTTTAGCTTTATTCTGCAGGGAACATCTGTGAAAAATGTCATTCAAATAGCCGATGGATAGGTGGTGGTGATTCCTAAAAGTGTCCTTTTGATTTAGAATAATGCATAAGCCAACTTCTTCTCAAAGAACTTTAAGGTAACCTCTAGTCCCGCTAATTCGTTTCACCTAATTTTCCCTGTAACTGCGTCCATCAGATTTTTGGGATGTTACTGTTCCAACTTTAAGAACTTTAAGGTAACCTCTTGTACCGCTAACTGGTTTCGCCTAATTTTCCCTGCAACTGCGTCCATCAGATTTTTGGGATGTTACTGTACGGTGGCTCAGTTGGTGAGTGAGCTCCAACTGTGACATTGGTTTGTTAGTATGAGGAATGTAAACTTGCACCGTCGTTCATAGTCCACGTTAAACTGAAGGTCCTTCTATAACCGGGTGGAAAATTCAGTACAGAAGTCGGTGTAAGGTAAGAGCGTAACGGTTCCTGTAATAAAGTAACCTTCTACTTCATGACATTACTTTACACTGTGTTAAAGCGTATCTTTTTTTTTCTTTTTACGAAGAAAGTTGTAACTTGTAAAAAACTGTTATGTTGTTACTAATGTATACGGTGTTTGAGAGAAATTATAATTTAAGGAGTGTATTCATGAATAGTAAAAAGCAAACTTCAGTAACAAAGCTGTAAAAACTTCATTCATTTTTCTAAAGAGAGAAATGACTTTTGAAGGAAGCAGAGACTTCTTCTTCTGATGTATCACTTGTCTGTTAGTATTCGATGTACTTGTACTACGACCTACGTTACCGAGATCAATATATGTGTATTTTTTATGGTAATAATTTTCATTTATAAATATCGGTGTCTGCTGTTACTATAGTAAACACTTGATACCACCATACTCAATATGTTATTTTATACTATTCAAATAGATGTATCAGGATGTTACGCTCACATTGTTTGAAAGCAGAGCTGCCTATTGCTTAATGCGTCGCGTCTTTTAAGTAGTATATTCTCCAGAACCTGCAGATCTGATTTTTACGAGGTCCTTTAGAATATTTACTGTCACCTTTTACGTGGAAGTCACAGTAGTATTTTTATGGTAAAGGAGCCTCCAGTGACGGCGCTCAATAACCACTGGGGCCTGATTAATCTAAAGTATATAACAGCGATGGCTTAATGGTTTAAAAATAATAATGGTTCAATATTCAAAAATGATTAATTACACATGGAGGTGTGTAAATTTTCTAACCACATCGAGCCATCGCATTTGCGATGTGTCTTTCCCCAGGTAAACTCGTACTCATCCACAGCCTATTTTTGTTCATGTAAAAATTCTCCCACTTTCATCTGTCAGTAGGGGAGGATACGTTACAGTCTATTTTTCTTGCACATTTCAGCTGCTTTCCACAAAACACTGGAGAGCAGCAAACTAGAGAGCACCAGTTAGATATGTAGCGCCACTGTAAGAGTTATTTGGTGATGTCCCCTGGAGTTATGTATTGACAGACATATATCAGAAATTTCATACTACTTTATTTAGAACTATACCTGTCATATTGTCTCTCTGCAAAGTTTCCAGAGTGTGGCCATAGCTAGAAGCATTAAAATTACATCATGCGTCAGACAATTTAGCGGAACTGCGTACCGCTTTGAATACTTGACCAACACGTTGTTCTGTTCTGGAAGCTTGTATGACGTGGTTCCGCCCAGGGGTGTCATTAAAGCTCCTATCTGCGTTATTTACATTTTTTCACGTTGTGTTGCATCTTGTTCTCTATTTATTTAGTGTTCAGTCCTGATACTGATTTGCAGCAGTACAGCAGTATGCTATTCCACCCGTCTCCCTACCTTTCCTCATACGTAGCATACATTACATCGCTCACAATCTACTGCATGTATGATATCCTTGCCCTTTCCTCAACAGGTTCTTCTGTTATTGTTCCTACGATTTTACTGAGACTTAAAATGCGTCCTAGAGTTTGTTTCTTCTCGTCTGCTGTCTCCCAGAGTACTCGGCTATTCTTCTCTTTTCTTAGCAACTCTTTTTTTGTAAACTCTATCAACTGATCCATCCTTCTCTACCACTAAATCCCCTGGGCTTCTAGCCATCATGTCTCCTGTTTCCTTGTTGTCCAAGTTTCACACTCCTACAGCGCCACACTCCAAACAAATGCTTTCATGGTCCGTTTCTCTATTTCCAGAATGATGTTCTTGCTGGCGAGTAGGCTCTTTCTCACACTAATGCAATTTCTGGATGTTGTATTCTGCTCATAGTTTCTTTCCGTCTTCTACCGTAGCCTGTGATCCTGTTTCCCAAATAGGAAAATTCCTGTCCCACCTTCCCTCTTCCAATTCTCATTCTTAGAGGTTCATAATCCTCTTCAGTACCACACAACATCACATAAGTTTTTCTCTTATTTATTCTGTACCGTACTAATGAAGAAAAATTTTTCTGTTGTTCTGAGGGCCTTCTGTGGATCTTCTTTCTTCTCCATGACCATAGCAATATCATCGGCATAACGCAGTATGTCTATCTGCTGTCCATTTATTTTTTTCCCGCCCCAGTTGTTGAGCAAACTTGGTCTGCAGCTTTCTAGAAGTAAGCACCGAATATTAGAAGAGAGAGAGAGAGAGAGAGAGAAAGAGCACAGCCTTCTATCAGGCGTTCATTAATTTTCTGTTCTTGTGGATAGGAACTACTAACTCCTAACTAGACAGGGTGATTACAAGTTATCAAAAATTTTTGTGAAATTATATTTTCAGCGCGATTGAATATAGAGGGAATCTGCCCAACGAGTCTCCAGGGAAATTTTCTACGGTGTCTCGGCAGATATTTGCAGTTCCTCTTTTGCAATGTGCAGCTGGAGTCAGGCCAGACAAACACTACTCCGAACGTCTGTCCTGCGTCGCCCAGTGTCGCCGGAAAGTGTTGGTTTGTTAGCAGTTGCGAATAAAATAATTTTTAAAACGGAATTTTATGTGGCCATTCGATATAGCGGTACCCAATAGGCTAGATCAATGTTCGTTTTATCGATATGTATGAAAAGGAAAATTAAAAGGAGAAGATTGGACGAGCATTAAGAGAACTATCATGGTGTGATGGTACTTATTAGAGATCAATCGCAAAGAAATAAAAAAAATTGATGTTATAGGTTAGATAAAGAGGAAAAATCACATGCTGAGATATCAAGTGCAGTTGAACGTACGTGTGATGAAGTATGGGAACTTTTAGTCAGACCACATGGAAATTAATTCTAGAGCAGCTAGCTGGTTATTGGTGTTAATAACGATGTAACGGATCTCCCAAAAACTGTGACATACATACAGCCCTGCAGCCTAACTATGTGGAAGCCGTTTCTGCTGGAACCAGAACATGTTACATAGGACTGTTGATGGGTGTGTAATAAAGGGGGAATTTTCGAAGTACAAAAACGTCGCCTGCGAGAAGTACAAGTGATTTCCTTATGGGAATTACCCTCGTATTCTGTTGTTGCTTGGCGAAAGGCTCAGCGAATAAATAATTAACGTCAAAGATTTTAGTACATAGGAACTAACTTTGGAAACCACAACGTTTGTCCGAATATCAGTTACACTCAGATGTCAGAACAAGCAGCGGCTCACAAGACTTTTTGGTTCATGTTGGCAACAACCGTTGGATGCGAACAAGAAAAATATGTCACATCAACTGCAAACTGCTGTGCTCCCCAAGTTACTGCTGTAACTCTTCGTGCATTTTTCGACCAACATATTTCGTTTGAGACAAAGCAGCTCCATAAAATTCTTGTACAGTGATCATTTTACGTAAGAACTAATTAGAAAGATGTTTTTCCGACTTTTTTGTTAGCTAGTTAAAATTTGCGGTAGATCCGCAACTCTTGCATTGCCTGAAAAATGGTAGTCCATTTTTCGATGTATTTCAGCATTACCTATCCATCATTCGAGTTTACGTACACATCAAAAGGTATATGAACCACCAAGGTGTGTAAAGCAACTTGTAGATGAAGCCCAAATCTCCATGTGAAAGTTTATAGAGGTTCTACATCTGGAAGTCCAAACTTCAGAAATTTTTACAAAATTTAGGGATGCTTGCAAAGGATAGATGCCTAGTGCAAGGGATAGAAAGTTGGCTCTCAACAAGCTCTAACGTAGCTCACTGACCGTTAATAGGCGGAAGCAGTCTTTATGGCTGATTACACTATCGGTGATAGATAAGTGGAGATAGTCAAAACCGATAATGTAAAAGGCACCCACTTCTCTGGGTATTATGCAGCCTGAAACGCCTACAAATACCAAGCTCTTGATTTTCATATTCCATCACCCACTCCATTGAGTTAGTCCTACAGAAAAAGTGAACAAGACCACTTTGCAGAAAATTTAATGTAGTTAAATTTTGTACAGGGATGTATTTTCGCTGGAGGTCACGGCTTATAAGAAAAACGCATTTTTTCTTGAATAATTCGAAAACTTTTGCCTCTAGTGAAATCCCATCCCGTTACAGACTTCAGCTTTATTAAATTTCTTAGAAAAATGTACTGTTCATTTTTTTTCTGTAAGACTAATACGGGGTGAGTCAAAAAGGACTTTACAACTTCGTAGTCACATAGAAATTTATTGAGATAACTTATAGAATCGGTAGATGTGTCGTTTTGTAGCAAACAGCCTATACCGATACGTGGTGGTGACACTAAATAAAGTGAACATCTTTATTTTGACAAAATATTTTTGACTATACGCCAGGAATTTGATAGAGACATGCATAAATAAAAAAGGAATTAAATTGATTTATGAATAACGTCGATAAGATCGACATAAAAATTCTATAATAATGAGGAAACTCCTTTTATGTGAAATTAGAATGAAAAAAATTTATTAATTAATTATTGTATGATGACAAAGAGCCAGCCGCTTTGGTGAGCAGTTCTAGGCGCTTCAGTCCGGGACTGCGCTGTTGCTACGGTAGCAGGTTCGAATCCTGCCTCGGGCAGGATGTGTGTGATGTCCTTACGTTAGTTCGGTTTAAGTAGTTCTAAGTCTAGGGGACTCAGATGTTGTTAAGTCCAATAGTGCTTAGAGCCATTTGAACCATTTTTGAAGGACAAAGAATTCATTACTAGGCTTCTCTTGTTATCGAATGCACGCAACGATCGTCTATTGAGCATTGTAAGACTGTAATAATTTAATAATTGTTAAAATATATTATAGAAAGAGATATTGTTTCATTTAAGTAGACAGTCGTTTTCCATGCAGGAAGTAGCAACTTTTCTAATTTTGAGTGACTGCAGCAGGGCGGAAAGATCGCACCAATAAAAGTCAGTGTTAGCCGCCATTACCGGCCGTAACATTTCTTTTAATATTTTCACAGCTTCTCTCAGGCGTAAACGCCTAAAAGTGTGTGAATAATTTCTCTTTAACAGGCGTGATGTGTGTATATTAGAAACTTCGACGCATTTGCAACATTTATCGTTATTTGTGGACTATCGGTTCAGTGATTCAAATAGACCGCTTCACAGCCATCCATTACCATTTCAAACACAATATCTTGAGGTAAAAAATAATGAATAAATTACGTTTCCTTACGAATGGACAACAATATTTTGCCACGCAGTACTTACTAATAATAATATTTTCTAATGTTTACCCCGAGATATTTAGCCTTTCGACAGATCACGTAAGCACTTTACATGTAATATTTTAAGGCGGCTCACGCCACGCATCCGTAACAAGGCTGTGCGCTGTTACTTTAAAGAAAAGTTATTTTAGTTAAAGAAGCAGATCAAATTTAAATATATTTTGCAATGTTTGTAACTGGGATTCTATCCTTTTCTGTAGTATATATCTCACTATAGTACTTCTCCAGTATAATTTTCCCCCCTTTAGCGTGGATGTCATAAAAACCAGTGCATGTAAGGCACTACAGTGTTTGTTCAGGATATTCTACAAACAAATCACAATTTGTTCTGGCCCATTCACGTGGAGCATTGTCATACATATTTATTATTTGGTAACATGAAACTCATGAATGGCTGCAGATGGTTTCAGTTGTTTCAGCTGGACCAGAGGACCCAGTCCATTCTATGTAAACACAGATCACACCCTTGTGGAGGCACCACCAGCCTGCACAGTGCATTGTTGACAACTTGTATCAATGGATTCGTGGAACCCATCATCACCTTTTACTAGCTGAAATCTGTACTCACATAACCAGGTCACGGTTTTGCAGTCGTGTAGCGTGCATCCGATATGGTCACGAACCCAGGAGAGGCACTGCAGGAAATGTCGTGCTGTGAGTAAACTCACTCGCTTCGGTCGTCTGCTGCCGCAGCTCATTAACGGCAAATTTCGCCCCACTGTCCTAACGGATACGTTCGTCGTATCTCCCACATTGATTTCTGCGGTTATTTCACTCTATGTTCTTGTCTGTTAGCACTGACAACTCAAAGCAAACGTCACTGCTGTCGTTCGTTAAGTGAAGGTTGTCGGCAACTGCTTTGTCCGTGGTAAGAGGCAATGCCTGAAATGTGGTATTCTCGCCATCCTCTTGACACAGTGAGTCTTGGAACATTTAATTCCCTAACGATATCCCAAATGGAATGTCGCACGCGTCTAGCTCGAACTACCGTTCCGCGTTCAAAGTCTGTTAATGTCCGTCGCGAAGCAATAATTACGTCGGAACCTTTTCACTTGTATCACCTGCGAACAAATGACAATGCAACCAATGCACTGCCCATTGACACCTTGCGTACACGATACTACCGCCATCTGAATACGTGCATATCGCTATCCCATCATCAGTTTTTTTCCACCTCAGTGTATTTTCGGAATGAATATATCACTCTGCATCGTAGCGACCAATTGGCAATGTTCCGGGTTCGTGTCCCGGCCCAGCACCTAGATATAATTTGTCGGAAGGCTTCAAAATAGCACACATCCTGTTGCAGAATGGAAGTTTATTCAAGATCACTTTTTCCGTTATCTGTAAAGACTTCGATGCTTAATGCAAGGGACTTTCCGAACGTAATTTTCGTCATTGTTTTTGAAAGAGAAGATGGTACACCAGGTGACAGAAACAAACGCCATATGAATGCACACCCGTCGCTGGATCAACAACGGGAGGGGGCATCAGCGGAGGAGTAATGACGTATCAGCACAGCACCAAAGAAGATAAAATGGCAGAAGACCGGCGTGCTCGTGTTATTCGAGTACACATCACGATGGCAGACGGACGTGTGCTGGCAACGGGGTCGCTAACGGAAGTGCGTGCTGTTATCCGGTATGAATGAGGGCGTGGGACTAGTTTTTATTTATTCATTTTATATCTCATGTTCCGTAGCGCCAAATTGAGGGGGAGGACTCATGACCATGGATCGAGTCAGTACATGAAATTATAACAGAAGAGTAATAAAACATGAAGTGAAACGTATATGGTTCCTATGCAAGCAGCGTGCCGTATGTTTAAATAAATATAATCAGCAACGTAATACAGGAATTAGCTCAATTTTTTAAAAATTTTCCACGATTTCCTCGAAAGAATAGATGGAGTAAGCCTCAAGGAAACTCTCTAGTTTAGATGGAAGTTCCCGGATTACTGCTAAGATTTTTGAATTCTTGAAACAGCTTACTAAAAATAGATGCAACGGAATGCTATACGCCTTTCTGCACCAGAATCAAGGAGGCGCATTCCAAATGCAGTTGGACGTCCGTCTAATATTAGCTAAGTGAAAGCTCCCAACTCGTGAGAATAAACTGAAATTTTTAACAACAAACGACATTAAAGAGAATGTGTGTTAAGAGGCCAGTGTTAGAATTCCCAGACTACTGAAGAGGGATCGCGAACTTACACCACATATTGCTCTAACTGCCGTTTCTAATCCAAAATTACTCTTTTTGAATCAGAAGTATTAACCCAAAAAAATTATACTCGTAGTATACGTCACAAGCGAATGAAAATAAGCGAAATTGAGTACTTTTTGTGCTGAACTATCACCTATTTCAGATACTGTTCTAATGGCAAATACAACGGTATTTAGTTTTTGAGTAAGATGGGATTTCCACGACATCTTACTATCTATCTGACTGCCTAGGAATTTGAATTGATCAGCCTCACTAATCGTATGCCCATTCTGTCTAATCTAAATTTCAGGTTTTGTTGAATTCTGTGTTAGAAACTGTAAAAACTGAGTCTTATAGTTATTTAACATCAACGTATTTTCTATAAGCCGTGGATTATGCTTTGCCTGAATTATTTAATACTATGTTAATGTTACTCACAACGTCCTTCACTACCAAGCTGGTAGCAAACAGAAGTATTGTAGAATCGCCTGCAATACTAGAAGCCATACCATTTTTACAAATAAGAATAATTATCGGTTCCAGCACCCACATCTGGGGTACCTCCCACTGAACCGTGCCCCAGTAGGACTGCACGTCGTAGCCCTCCTTAATACTGTGGAGAATGATCTTCTGCTGTCTGTTCTTAAAGTAAGATGCGAAGAAATTGTGAGCTACTCCCCTTATTTCATAATGGTCCAACTTCTGCAGCAATATTTTCTGATCAACACAATCGAAGCCTTACTTAAATCTACGAAAACGCTTAGCGTTCGCAATGTTTTTTTAATCCATAGCCGGCCGTTGTGGCCGAGCGGTTCTAGGCGCTTCAGTCCGGAACCGCACTGCTGCTACGGTCACAGGTTCGAATCCTGCCTCCGGCATGGATGTGTGTGCTGTCCTTAGGTTAGTTAGGTTTAAGTAGTTCTACGTCTAGGGGACTGATGACCTCAGATATTAAATCCCATAGTGCTAAGTGCCATTTGAACCATTTAATCGATCCAGAGCCTCACAGAGCAAAGAGAACATAGCATTTTCAGTTGTTAAACCACTTCTAAAGCCAAACTGTACACTTATCAGCGAATTAATTGAACTGAAAACATCAATTACCCTTGTGCGTACAGCGTTTTCAATAACTTTACCAAACACTCAATGTCTAAGAAATAGGTCTAAAATTGACTGCGTTTTCCGTTTATCCTTTCATATTAACTGGCTTGACTAGTGAGTACTTTTAATAGGTTAGGAAACCGACCATTCCGAAAGGAAAAGTTGCAAATATGGCTAAGTAATGGGCTAACGTATGTAACAGTATTCTGCTACATGTCCTGTCATATCCATGGAGAGTCCTTCGTCTTCAATGATTTATTTATTGACTCAAACTCCCCTTTGTCAGGATCATGGAGGAATATTTCAGATAACAGTCTTGGAAAGCTATTTTCTAAGAGAGGTATATGATTCCTTGTAGGAACAGAGCTTCTATTTGGTTGACTTGCTACATGCAAAAACTTCCCTGCATTGAGAACCGCACTCTCGGGACGTCGCTACCAAACTAATGTTGAGAAGGAGGAGGAAGAAGATGTGAGACAATTCCTTACAGAGAAGGGCACCGAATTTTACCAGAGTGATATCCTCAACCGACTATGTTGAAAAATAGTCATGCATCCATAAAGTATTTGTTTCTGGCAACAGAGCTTCCGAGTGAAAACAATGACTAAATTTCTTTTCGAAACACCCTCCTTACAATACGCGCAGTGACGTGCGAATCTCAATATTGCATTATCGGCGATGGAAACATCAACAAAGCGCGAGTTACGCTAGGCCGCTGTCGAGCGCGGCTGCTAAATATAAGCGTCACAAAAGCTACGGAGGGGTAGGGGAGTGGCGAGCAGAAGTTGCGACGCAGCGGTCATCACAGAATGGGCTCGTTATTAAATCAGCAGCGGTCGCGGTCGGCAGATTCATCACGTGGCCGGACAAGCGATCGCTCATCCGCCGTCACCCTCCAGCTGGCTAGCCTAGCTATAGCCGCCAGGCTCAACTTGCCCGCCGTGGCAGCAGCGCGGCGGAGCTCCAGATTTATCACGATGCGCAAGGCGACAAAGAAGGCGATGCGGACGGAATTACGAACCCATCGATTACCAGAAAATTGCTGACACGGACTTTTGTGAAAACGATGTCTGCGTCCATTGGGGTGACTTTAAAAAAAGCATCGCACACTCTCAGCTTCTTGTGTTCGTCGTTGTCTTAAGCTTTCGATTCTTCTCCTATTACTGGCTTATTTCGCCTCGGCGTCGCTTTCCATCACGCTAATCGTGGCCAAGCACGATTGCAGTAGAGGGCAAGAGGAGACAGCACAACGCTGCTTAAATAAGAAATGACTGCAGACTCAAATACACTGACAAGACAAATATATTGTGACCACTTCCTTAATACCACGTTGGTCCATTTTTCGAACTCATTACAAGCGCGATTCAGTGTGAAATGAATTCAACAAGTTCTTCGTAGGTAACTGGATATACACTCCTGGAAATGGAAAAAAGAACACATTGACACCGGTGTGTCAGACCCACCATACTTGCTCCGGACACTGCGAGAGGGCTGTACAAGCAATGATCACACGCACGGCACAGCGGACACACCAGGAACCGCGGTGTTGGCCGTCGAATGGCGCTAGCTGCGCAGCATTTGTGCACCGCCGCCGTCAGTGTCAGCCAGTTTGCCGTGGCATACGGAGCTCCATCGCAGTCTTTAACACTGGTAGAATGCCGCGACAGCGTGGACGTGAACCGTATGTGCAGTTGACGGACTTTGAGCGAGGGCGTATAGTGGGCATGCGGGAGGCCGGGTGGACGTACCGCTGAATTGCTCAACACGTGGGGCGTGAGGTCTCCACAGTACATCGATGTTGTCGCCAGTGGTCGGCGGAAGGTGCACGTGCCCGTCGACCTGGGACCGGACCGCAGCGACGCACGGATGCACGCCAAGACCGTAGGATCCTACGCAGTGCCGTAGGGGACCGCACCGCCACTTCCCAGCAAATTAGGGACACTGTTGCTCCTGGGGTATCGGCGAGGACCATTTGCAACCGTCTCCATGAAGCTGGGCTACGGTCCCGCACACCGTTAGGCCGTCTTCCGCTCACGCCCCAACATCGTGCAGCCCGCCTCCAGTGGTGTCGCGACAGGCGTGAATGGAGGGACGAATGGAGACGTGTCGTCTTCAGCGATGAGAGTCGCTTCTGCCTTGGTGCCAATGATGGTCGTATGCGTGTTTGGCGCCGTGCAGGTGAGCGCCACAATCAGGACTGCATACGACCGAGGCACACAGGGCCAACACCCGGCGTCATGGTGTGGGGAGCGATCTCCTACACTGGCCGTACACCACTGGTGATCGTCGAGGGGACACTGAATAGTGCACGGTACATCCAAACCGTCATCGAACCCATCGTTCTACCATTCCTAGACCGGCAAGGGAACTTGCTGTTCCAACAGGACAATGCACGTCCGCATGTATCCCGTGCCACTCAACGTGCTCTAGAAGGTGTAAGTCAACTACCCTGGCCAGCAAGACCTCCGGATCTGTCCCCCATTGAGCATGTTTGGGACTGGATGAAGCGTCGTCTCACGCGGTCTGCACGTCCAGCACGAACGCTGGTCCAACTGAGGCGCCAGGTGGAAATGGCATGGCAAGCCGTTCCACAGGACTACATCCAGCATCTCTACGATCGTCTCCATGGGAGAATAGCAGCCTGCATTGCTGCGAAAGGTGGATATACACTGTACTAGTGCCGACATTGTGCATGCTCTGTTGCCTGTGTCTATGTGCCTGTGGTTCTGTCAGTGTGATCATGTAATGTGTCTGACCCCAGGAATGTGTCAATAAAGTTTCCCCTTCCTGGGACAATGAATTCACGGTGTTCTTATTTCAATTTCCAGGAGTGTATGTGGCACCTGTCGTGTCTCGGCAAAGATTCACCAAACCAAACTTGACTTGGTGTAACCTGTCTGCCACAATCAGGACGTCAACGATCATGTTCGTCAGTGCAATATACAACCCGCTGCACTTAGTCAGGAGACGACCAGTTCAAAAATGGTTCAAACGGCTCTGAGCACTATGCGATTTAACTTCTGAGGTCATCAGACGCCTAGAACTTAGAACTAATTGAACCTAATTAACCTAAGGACATCACACACATCCATGCCCGAGGCAGGATTCGAACCTGCGACCGTAGCGGTCGCTCGGTTCCAGACTGCAGCGGCTAGAACCGCACGGCCACTCCGGCCGGCCCCTTCGTAGCGGAGATAGATTAAATCTCCTTGGTTGGAAGGGATTAGGTTACAGAAGGTTGGTAACTCTCGTGCAGTCGGCAGGAATGGTTCCTGAAGTAACATGTTATTACTCTTCCTTTAATCAATTTATTGTTCTAACGAACTCAGTTGTACAGTGACGTGTCGGACCAAAGTCCCTTATGACAATGTGAGATGATCTTGATAACTGTCACTCGGTATCCTAACTACCGGCCACTTGGCCTAAATAATCAGTCGTCATCACTTTCAATAATTCACTAGTAGTCAAGGATACCTTGACCTACCATTGAAAGAGAAAGTACAAAGCAGCGACTTGTTCCTGGTATTCAGTGAAACTCTATTCGACCTCCTTGAGATAGAGACAGGCAGTGTCTGATCAGCACTGTTCCAATCAATACCGTAAAACATTACTTAGCTTGCAGTTGCTGTGTGTCCATCAGAGTCTGTCACCGTCTTCTCGTAATTGCTCTATTGCTCCATGAGCCGCTGCTGTGGAGCGTTACTGCCCCTGGATGTTCGGTACTGGAAGTGAATACTGACTCCCTAGCCTGCTCCTGTCATAACTGATCGTGGGTCCACACAGGCCTCTTCAGTAGCTGTATGGATCATTACCACTGAACCTTCCCTCGACATTGATTATCGTTCGAATCTCCACACGGGATTCTTCCATCACATGCGGCAGAGCGTTTCCTTTTGTTCCACTGTGTGTCAAGTCCAATTTTTACTGATGTATTTCAATAGCTTCTTAACTTGACTATGGATCCCTAGGCAGTCTTTTCGATATGATTTGACATGTAATTAAAATTATTAAAGTTTCCTAGGGTCGTTACAGGCGAACTTTCTACCCACAGTACACGTAATTCCCCTAAATTACGGGCCAGTGTTTCGTTGCCAATGAACTGGCGCCCGACAGCGTCCCACATATGTTCCGCTGGTCTCAGATCAGATGAACTTGGTGGTCAAGACATGAACGTGAATTCACTATCTTGCAAACCGCTGTAGCACGATTGTGCCCTTGTGACACGGACAGTTATCCCGTCGGAAGATGCTGCCGCTGTTGTGGAACACATAATGGAGGGATGCAGTGGACAGTAATAATGTTCACGTAGTCCACAGCTATCACAATGCCTTCGATTACTGTTACACGCCCAAAGGGACGAGAGGTCACTGTCCGACACAGCATAATAGTGCTCCAACCGGCATGCGTTCGTGGCACGAAGCACCAGCACACTTCCAGCAGCCGTTCGGCTGAATGGCGGCATTTTTGGACACGACCTGGTGTAACAAGAAACATGATTTCTCCGATCAGCTGACACGTTTCCATTCATCCACTGCCCATAACTGATGATCTCATACTGACAGCAGCTGTAATTGACCATGTCGCTGGATCGTGTAGGGGTCGTCTGCTGAGGACTCCGAAGTTCAGCGATCTGCGCTGAACCTTGCACTCCCAAACACTTGTACGTGCACCAGTATTGACTCTGTCGACAGATCTACAACAGATCACCGCATCTCCCGGTTTAAAGAAGGGGCAACCTCCCACCTCCATGTTCTGTAAGGAGGTATGAACGTTCCACACCTTGTCGGTGCTCCAGGTTTCACCGTCCTTCGACCACTTCCCGAAGATGCTTACGACGGTACCATGCGAACAGCTAACCAGCCCGTTCCTTGGCGCCGGGTC
The DNA here is from genome assembly GCF_023864275.1 of Schistocerca cancellata. NCBI lineage: Eukaryota > Metazoa > Arthropoda > Insecta > Orthoptera > Acrididae > Schistocerca > Schistocerca cancellata. The sequence continues at coordinate 607,996,920 of NC_064628.1, forward strand.
ATGACAATGTCCCCTTTTTCAGTGTCACTTTTGTCGATTTCCCATTTTCAGCGACACGTGCACGCAAAACCGCCAGCCGACAGTCTCGTGGTCTGCAGTAGTCACAATGTTTTGACGCATCAGTGTATATTGTTTCATAGAGACCCATAAGTGTGCTTACATGAAAGTTCATACACTGAGGTGACAAAAGTAAGGGGTAACGATACGCACATATACAGATGGGGATAGTATCGCATACACGATTTACAGAAGGGTAGTGCATCGGAGGAGATGTCATTTGTACTCGGGTATTACAAGTAGAAAGGTTTCCTACTTGATTATGGCGGCACGATGGTATTTAACTGACAGTGCTAACAGACAAGCAACAGTCAATGAAATACCAACAGAAATCAAAGTAGGACAATGTGGCGAACTTTGGCATTAATGGGCTATGGCAGCTCACGACCGTCGTGAGTGCCTTTGCTAACAGCACGACATCGCCAGCAGCGCTTCTCCTGACTTTGTGAGCATATCGGTTGGACCTAGAGACAGGAAAAGTGTGGCCTGGTCAGATGAGTTACTATTTCATTTGGTAACAGCTGATGGTATGGTTCGAGTGTGGCGCAAACCCCACGAAGCCATGGAGCCAAGCTATCAACAAGGCACTGTGCGAGCTGGTGGCGGCTCCATAATAGTGAGGACAGCGGACTCGGTCCTCTGGTCCAACTGCTACTTGGAGGTCGTTTGCAGCCATTCGTGGACTTCATGTTCCCAAACAAAGACGGAAATTTTACGGATGACAATGCTCCAGATTTGATGCTTAAAGCTTTCCCGGCGTACTAATCGTTCCATAAAAACACGGGAGAACTGCCGGATGTCAGTAACGTCCTGCCACGATATTTCGGAGCAGAGTCTTTTGGCCATCTTCAGGTTAGTACCACCGTAGTAGTACTACTACAGAGTTACTCGCCTGAAGATGGCCAAAAGACTCTGCGCCGAAATACCTTGGCAGGACGTTACTGACATCCGGCAGTTCTCCCGTGTTTTATGGAAGAATGCTCCAGATCACCGGGCCACATTTGTTTGTGATATGTGTGAAGGACGTTCCGGATAGCTCGAGGTAAATATTTTGCCACTCAGGTTGCTAGATGTGAATCCAACCGAACATTTATGGGACATAATCGAGAAGTCAGATGGTGCAGAAAATCCTGCACCGGCAACACTTTCGCAATTACGGACGGCTACAGAAGCAGCATGACTCAGTATTGGATCAAATGGCTCTGAGCACTATGGAACTTAACATATGAGGTCATCAGTCCCCTAGAACTTAGAACTACTTAAACCTAACTAACCTAAGGACATCACACACATCCATGCCCGAGGCAGGATTCGAACCTGCAACCGTAGCGGTCGCGCGCTTCCAGACAGGGCTGTAATCCTTGCCGACCTAAGTAAGTCGGTAATTAATTTCAAATTAGGTACTTTTATAGTACGACGAACACTGTGTAAGACAAATTAATTACTATTCAACACGAACGCCGTTTTGTTTGCTGAGCTTTGGTACTGGTACTCTTTCTTTTTTAAAAAAGAAGTTTCATTATTTACAGGACACCGATCATACAGGAAGAGTACAGCTATTAAATTTCTCATAAGATAGCTATTCCGAAACTGCGACAGAAATGTGTCCACAAGTGTATTCGGTGTTATCGTTATTTTGCCCGTCTGCTCAATTTTAACATCATAATTAGTTGTGTTTTTATTGGTATTCCCTCTGGAGTATGTTAAGTGACATCTAGCACGCGTCACCTAGCAACAAGAAGCTATATGCAGGTGCAGTAATGTCGCTCGTCACGAGCCGTTATAGATGTTTAGCTATTTCATTTGACGGATTACACCAGTAATAAATGATGTCCATGCGTTGCTCGCACCTGTGAGGTAACTTAGGGAGTGCGCCGAAAGAAAACGGTCTGCTACGCAGGAGAGCTCAGCGCGAGGCGGCCTGACCCAGCGCGGAAAAAAATCCCCCTGATATCTAATGAGGCAGCACCAGCGCAGACCGGAATCTCCTGGTTAGCCGGAACGAAGGAAACGTTCTTTGCCCGCTTTCGGCCCGCCGGTTGGCGATGCGCTATGCAGACACAATCGCGACGCACACATTGCAATCTTACTCAAACAATCTCACAGGAACTAACAGGCAAAAAATTGATTTTACCATTAATTATAGTTTCAGATATCATCTTCATGGTGAAGTGACCAAAATTTTGAAGATGGTCAGACTTATTATGATTTTCTCATTACAGTAAAACGCTCCGTGATATTCGAAAACAATTGCAATGAAAAATATGGGCCGCTATGATTTTGCGTTTGGTGCATATCACAGCACAAAGAAATTTAATCAAGGTACTGCATTTTTCTGTAGACTTCGGAAGAGAGCTCTGTCTGTCTCCGAGACGCGAAATTTAACCGACAGGAAGAACATGCTGTGATATGCAAATGATTAGCTTTTCAGAGCATTCACACAAGGTTGGTGCCAGTGGCAACACCTACAACGTGCTGACATGAGGAAAGTTTCCAACCGATTTCTCATACACATACAGCAGTTGACCGGTGTTGCCTGGTGAAACGTTGTTGTGATGCCTCGTCTAAGGAGGAGAATTGCGTACCATCACGGTTCCGACTTTGATAAAAGTCGTATTGTTGTTGTTGTTGTTGTGGTCTTTAGTCCTGAGACTGGTGTGATGCAGCCCTCCACGCTACCCTATCCTGTGCGAGCTTCTTCATCTCCCAGTACTTATTGCAACACACATCCTTCTGAATCTGCTTAGTGTATTCATCTCTTGGTCTCCCTCTAAGTTTTTTACCCTCCACGCTGCCCTCCAATGCTAAATTTGTGATCCCTTGATGCCTCAGAACATGTCCTACTAACCGGTCCCTCATTTGTGTCAAGTTGTGCCACATACTCCTCTTCTCCCCAATTCTATTCAATACTTCATCATTAGTTATGTGATCCACCCATCTAATCTTCAGCATTCTTCTGTAGCACCGCATTTTGAAAGCTTCTATTCCCTTCTTGTCTAAACTGTTTATCGTCCACGTTTCACTTCCATACATGGCTACACTCCATACAAATACTTTCAGAAGCGACTTCCTGACACTTAAATCTATACTCGATGTTAACAAATTTCTCTTCTTCAGAAACACTTTCCTTGCCATTGTCAGTCTACATTTTATATCCTCTCTACTTCGACCATCATCAGTTATTTTGCTCCCCAAATAGCAAAACTCCTTTACTACTTTAAGTGTCTCATTTCCTAATCTCATTCCCTCAGCATCACCCAACTTAATTCGACCACATTCCATTATCCAGTACTAGATTATTCCATTCAGCATTCCATTATCCAGTCGTATTGTAGCCTATCGCAATTGCGGTTTATCGTATCGCGACATTGCTCTTCGCGTTGGTCGATATCCAATGACTGTTAGCAGAATATGGAATCAATGGGTTCAGGAGGGTAATACAGAACGCCGTGCTGGATCCCAATGGCCTCGTGCAGCCACGTCTCGATCCCTGAGTCAACAGATGGGGACGTTTGCAAGACAACAACCATCTGCACGAACAGTTTGACGACGTTTGCAGCAGCATGGACTATCAGCTTGGAGGCCATGGCTGTGGTTACCATTGACGCTGCTTCACAGACAGGAGGGCCTGCGATGGTGTTCTCAACAACGAACCTGGGTGGACAAATGGCAAAACGTCATTTATTCGGATCAATCCAGGTTCTGTTTACAGCATCATGATAGTCGCATCCGTGTTGGGCGACATCGCAGTGAACGCACATTGGAAGCGTGTATTCGTCATTGCCATACTGGCGTATCACCCGGCGTGATGGTATGGGGTGCCACTGGCTACACGTCTCGGTCACCTCTTGTTCGCATTCACGGCACTTTTATCAGTGGAAGTTACATTTCAGATGTGTTACGACCCGTGGCTCTACCCTTCATACTATCCCTGCGAAACCCTTCATTTTAGCAGGATAATGCACGACCCCATGTTGCAGGTCCTGTGCAGGCCTCTCTGGATACAGAAAATGTTCGACTGCTGCCCGGGCCGGCACATTCTCCAAATCTCTCACCAGCTGGAAACGTCTGGTCAATGGTGGCCGAGCAACTGGCTCGTCACAATACGACTAGTCTTGATGAACTGTGGTATCGTGTTGAAGCTGCATGGGCAGCTGTACCTGTACACGCTATCCATTCTCTGTTTGACTCAATGCCCAGGCGTATCAAGGCCGTTATTACGGCCAGAGGTGGTTGTTCTGGGACTGATTTCTCAGGACCTAAGCACCCAAATTGCGTGAAAATGTAATCACATGTCAGTTATAGTGTAATACATTCGTCCAATGAATACCCGTTTATCATCTGAATTCCTTCTTGGTGTAGCAATTTTAATGGCCAGTAGTGTAGTAAACTTACGTCTTGTCTTCTAAACCGAGATTTCTGCAAATGGTACCGTGCATAGAGGACAGTATTTTGCCATATAGTCAACATAAGGAACGTTTTTATCCATGACGATATAGCAGGAGCTACGGTTTTTATTTTATTTTTTTCAATCTAGTACGGTATTTTTGTTAAGAGCCTTCGACAGCTATTGAAAAGAAAATTTCTTAGTATGAAAATAAATGTGAAATTTCTCATATTACAACAAGCCGACACAATGAGTATTTCTGCAAGGTATTGAAAATCCTTGCCACCTACTGCTTGTTTAATAAGAAACTCTGCTTCAAGATTCTGTCTCAATAGCTACTGCAAGGTGCGTTTGTGCAATTTGACAAAAAAGCGTAATTAAACATGTCAGCAAGAGAAATGTAGCTGTTCCTCATAACTAATGAATTTCCTCCAAATGAGAAACTGTTAACAATGCACACATAAATAAATTGCAAAACCACTTTTGGCGGAATCCTGTAACCCACCATATTTTTAATAGGGTACGACTGGAATGGAAACTTACCGAAGGATTTTCTCCCAGTTTTTCATCTGACAAGTATACGAAAATAATTCGCAGCAAATAGTCTACCATAAATATTTACAATCTATTTTTAGCTTAATGAGTACTCTCAAGAGGTTAAAAAAATAATCTAGGTCTACATAGGTACTCCGCAAGCCACTGTACGATACGTGGCGGAGGGTGATGACTATCGTGTTATTGTAGCACGCTTATCCACAGAGGCACAGGCACCAAATTTGCTATTTTTAACATAACAACAATGCGATTTTGCTGCAGAGTAAACTGAGACAACAAAAGCCTTTGGTAACTCTGAAGCTACCAAAACATGGACTTGCAGAACCCTGCCAACAATTTGTCAAAGTCAATATCACTAATGAATTAATAAATATTTGCAGTAAGATACGGTATTTGCTGTAATTTCATATTTCAAATATAACTGAGGTGTACAAAAAAATACTTTAAGAAGTTTCAGTTCCAGCTGTTGGTTATTAAAGAGACACTGCTTTACAAGGGCCCCCTGCAATTGCAACAGAATTGGCGAATTATTTTCATATGAGTTATTGATCTTTTCTAGACAAAACTTGCCATTGATGATGCTTTTCGGAAAGAGAGAAGGTTAACAAAAATTAACGATTCGTTTTGCTGCAATTTCTTGTAACTGTGTGTCTTTTTAATAATGTACAAAATGCATGTTGGAGCTTCAGCTACTTTTTTGTTAAAATCCAAATATCGACCGGTTTCATTCAGAGACCACCCTCACTGATTCTATCCAAAGATATAAAAAATACTTGTAGTATACAAGAAATGTTACAAATTCTTTTTCAAGGAAGTGCAAAATATACGTGAATACTTAGAGGGCTAAAACAGTTTGAGCTGCAATATCACATCATCATTATATAAATAATGGCCATATATAAATAATGGCCATATATAGAGCATACCATGAATTCCAGTATAATACACAGGACTTTGAAGGCAACCATACATGCATAAACAAAGCAGTACTGAATAGAAGATCATCAGTGTAAGTGTTATAATTGTAGAAAATATTGAGAAGTTTATCAAAGATCTTCATAAAATCGTATCATACAAAACTACCTCGATGATAAGTTTCTTACTAAATGCAGGGGACTGGACTATCTTTGGGGAACATCTTTGGTATAGTTTCGCATGGAAACAAAAAACGAAGTAGTAATCCCCAAACATCGAACATCATCAATCTTACAATATATGGTAGAATATTCATAAAACCCTAATGTTAAAGAGTAACATAATCATTGCATGTACTCCATGAAATGTATATAAACAAATGTCAGTTATATCATAAACATTATAAAATAGTGTCCATAACATAAGAAAAAGTTAAAATACTGGTTTCAGAAGTAGATTGAAATGTCACCTAGCATTCATATGCATCTAAGTTGCAGTAATGAACCATTAATGTAAAACATCGACTACATTCAGAGGACAAAATTATATGTAAATAAAGTTAGGTTAAAGTGCTTAATTAGAAGCGTAGTATATCAATAATACTAATACCATAAAGAAGGGAAGGGGTAAATAACCACAGCATAACCAACCGTATGTCCAAATCTGTCTTTCAGAAATGTTGGTAACATAAAGATGAATAACTTTCTTCACCAAAGTCAAATTTTAGCTAAAAGACATTAGAGACTCAAACATTATGGATATATTTTGAGAGGCAAAGAGAGAAACTTTTCATCTAATCCAGGCATATGTAAAGACTATAAACATTAAACAGAATGTAGACCTCAGGCTAAAGATGAATTCTCTGATACATCAGTACATATGAAGGTTATGCACATAATAGCATTTGACAATAACAGTTTTAACTAAAAAACAAACATATGACCCATTACTTAATAAAATGAGAACACATAAGGACATACTTCACACAAAAGGAACATATTGACCAGCAGTCGATGTCAGATATAATACATGTTAAAACCAGAATTGCTAAATGTTTAACATATTAAGTACAAAATGTCTGAAAAGAAGTTATATACATTTTATAAAACATGATCTAATCCAATACAAGCTACTGTAGATTTTACCTTTCACGAAATACTGGCTCATAGGCCCATGAGTTATGTTATAACTCTTGTAATTTCTGAATGCTTTATAACAGATTCATAATGCAATCTAACTTCTTCTAAAATATGTTACAGTGAAAGCAAGACCTAATACTAATTACTGTTTACGACCAGAGACCTATGTAAAACTATAAATAGGGTACACATATACGTACATATGTAATAAACTACTTGGGGGAAGATCAGCTGTGGTGTTTATGTCATTAAAAACCAATGAACAGGTACACAGGGTACATTAACAATGAGTCTGATAGCAAAAATGTATTTTCTGTAAACTATATTATAAACTGTGCATTTTAAGGGAGTATGACAAACCTCCCGTCTTAATAACTCAGGATATGGATACCAATCCATAATACAATCCATCTGTAGTGCAGCTGCATAACAGAGACATAGAACAGAAGGTATAAGAAAATTTTCTGTAGTAAAAATCTCATTAGCATCAGGTGTTGACATTAAAACATTAAATAAAACTTTGTGTAGTAAAATTGCCATTAGGATCTGGTGCTGACATCAAAACATTAGATAAAACTTGTCACATGTAAGTCAGGCAACCCTTTCATATTTGAAAACTCAGCCATAAGGTTTATTATAAAGACAAGCCTAAAGGAATTTGGGGGGTGGGGGCGAGGAGTAGTGATAGAATTCCAGAAGACGGCTTAAGGAGTAGAACCAGGTAAGTGAAAGACACTAGAAAATATCTCTAAGACGGCGTTATTTTTCAAATCTTTTTATTCATTGAGAACATCATTTGGATGTTTTTTAAGGTTACAAAAGATTTCAATTTCCTCCAGAAGATTCATACTTAACCCTCTCTTTGCTTGATGCAGTATTTTCATATTCTCATCAGTGGTACATACTGTGTTGTTGCAAGCTTTTAGATGGAAGCCTAGGGCTGAAGAGTTTGACAGTTGTGTGTGTTCAAGAAAACTTCTCTTTAATTTCCTCCCAGTTTGGCCTATGTAAAACATTTCTCATTGTTGACAATTAATAAGGATCAAGTGATACTGAAACTTAACAAAAGATTTTCTTTATGCGCCTTAAAACTCCAGAAACTGAGGTTTATTAAGTGAGAAACTAAGGACAAATCAGGTCAATAGCTTTTCAAGAAGTACATCCTCGATGTGAAAATAAACGTGTAACTTCTTCACTTCTGTTGTTTCAAAAACCTATAGAAAATCTCGTTTCACCACCTATTGATGGCCATTAAAATCTACATTGTTTCATTACTTTATAAACCGCTTTAGAGTACTCATGGACGTTCAGAGAGATTACAAATTTATATAATCTATCTTTAACACATCAAAAGTGGAGAAGTTCACAACTTCACAGATTGGGGATAGGAACAGAATTATGGTTCATTATTCGCTGTAAATTATTTTAGGGTATTTGTCAGATGAAAAACGGGAGAAAATTCTTTCGTAAGTTTCCATTCTAGTCTTTCACCATTACGAATATGGTGGGTTACTATATTCCGCCAACACTGCAACGGAATTTGTAATTTATTTTTGTCTGCATTGTTACCCAGTTCTCATGAAAGGAACTTCATAAGTTATAAGGAACGACTACATTTCTCTTGTTGACAGGTTTAATTTCATTTTTTATTTTATTTTTTTAATTTTATTTTATTTATTTATTTATTTTTTGCCGAACTGCACAGACTTACTTTGCAATAGCTATTGCGACAGAATCTTGAAACAGAGTGTCTTATTAAACAAGCAATAGGTGACCAAGGGGGTCAGTGCCTTACGGAGAACCTCACTGTGTCGATTTGCTGTCATATACGATAAGACATTACACGTTCATTCCACACTAGCAAATTCTCTTTTCAACAGCTGTCGAAGAATCTTAAAAAAGTCATGGTGGTAGATTGAAAAAAATAAAACAAAAACAATGGCTTCTGCTATGACGCCCTAGATAAGAAAGTTCCAAATGTTAACCATACAGCAACATACTCTCCTCTTTGCATGGTACCACTTGCAAAAATCTCGTATCGATATCTTGACCAGTTTATAAGGTATGAGCTAAGTTATGAATATTTCATTCTCGCGAGCGTATGGTCGGAAGTGTACATGTTACATGAATACATTTTCTCGAGAGTCGGAAACAGACAGAAATCTCTTCCCAAGTCTAAAGAAAAATTCTATATCTTAGCTAAATTTCATTCCCACAAACGTATGGTGTAATATGCACCAAATGCAAAATCATAGCAACCCATATTTTTCATTGCACACTTTCCGAATTTCGCGGAGCGTCTTAAGTCAATGAGAATATCACAGTAAGTATGACCATTAGCAAGATGATGGGCACTTCACCATGAAGCTGACATATAAAGCTATACGTAACGTAAAAATCAAATTTGTTTGATGAATATTTTTTGTAAAATCGGGTGAGAGAGAGCACAGAGTGCTCAAGTCGTTCTACCCACAATGACACTGCTGTATCTCGACTAGCAGGCTAACCAGCGTCCTCTGTGAGCAACTGTAGGCGCATCGTAGCTGCGCTGGACAGCGCGGCGCATCGGCACGCTGCCTACCGGCTTTCTTTCTGTTTTCACCGCTACGCGAGACACTGCCAGACCTCGTGGAATCAGTTCACGAATGGCAGCTTTTTCGTACTTTGTTTTTCACTCGTCGGACGACATTGAGTTGTGATGGGCAAACGGTAATGTAGAAAAAGGTAAGTTATTTCTTTTTATAATACTAGTACACTCCAAAATTTATTTTTAATCTTTGAAACAATTATTTCTTACTTCGTGTATTGTTGCACCTGTATTGCGACGATTAATTTTTCTTAAAACTGTAGGCCTTTTGATGTGACAGTAACTGTATATTCTAATGGCAGCAGAATTACTAAAAAACTTTGTATGCACTGAACGTTCACTTATTTGGTTGGAAAAGGTGACTGACTATGGAACCTGAACATCCCTTACATTTTTATATTTTGTTTAATGTCATTATTCTATTACCACTTCGATTCAATAACCACTGTTTGAAATCCCAACTGAAATGATTTGATGTAAATGTATTGTGTTTATATTTAATGCTACCATGTACTCAGTTCGTTGTAATAGTCTTTTGTAGGAACCTTTTATCAAACTGGGTGATTCTAGTAGAGAGATATAGACAAGAAATTGATACCTTCTAAAAATACACTCCTGGAAATGGAAAAAAGAACACATTGACACCGGTGTGTCAGACCCACCATACTTGCTCCGGACACTGCGAGAGGGCTGTACAAGCAATGATCACACGCACGGCACAGCGGACACACCAGGAACCGCGGTGTTGGCCGTCGAATGGCGCTAGCTGCGCAGCATTTGTGCACCGCCGCCGTCAGTGTCAGCCAGTTTGCCGTGGCATACGGAGCTCCATCGCAGTCTTTAACACTGGTAGCATGCCGCGACAGCGTGGACGTGAACCGTATGTGCAGTTGACGGACTTTGAGCGAGGGCGTATAGTGGGCATGCGGGAGGCCGGGTGGACGTACCGCCGAATTGCTCAACACGTGGGGCGTGAGGTCTCCACAGTACATCGATGTTGTCGCCAGTGGTCGGCGAAAGGTGCACGTGGCCGTCGACCTGGGACCGGACCGCAGCGACGCACGGTTGCACGCCAAGACCGTAGGATCCTACGCAGTGCCGTAGGGGACCGCACCGCCACTTCCCAGCAAATTAGAGACACTGTTGCTCCTGGGGTATCGGCAAGGACCATTCGCAACCGTCTCCATGAAGCTGGGCTACGGTCCCGCACACCGTTAGGCCGTCTTCCGCTCACGCCCCAACATCGTGCAGCCCGCCTCCAGTGGTGTCGCGACAGGCGTGAAATGGAGGGACGAATGGAGACGTGTCGTCTTCAGCGATGAGAGTCGCTTCTGCCTTGGTGCCAATGATGGTCGTATGCGTGTTTGGCGCCGTGCAGGTGAGCGCCACAATCAGGACTGCATACGACCGAGGCACACAGGGCCAACACCCGGCATCATGGTGTGGGGAGCGATCTCCTACACTGGCCGTACACCACTGGTGATCGTCGAGGGGACACTGAATAGTGCACGGTACATCCAAACCGTCATCGAACCCATCGTTCTACCGTTCCTAGACCGGCAAGGGAACTTGCTGTTCCAACAGGACAATGCACGTCCGCATGTATCCCGTGCCACCCAACGTGCTCTAGAAGGTGTAAGTCAACTACCCTGACCAGCAAGATCTCCGGATCTGTCCCCCATTGAGCATTTTTGGGACTGGATGAAGCGTCGTCTCACGCGGTCTGCACGTCCAGCACGAACGCTGGTCCAACTGAGGCGCCAGGTGGAAATGGCATGGCAAGCCGTTCCACAAGACTACATCCAGCATCTCTACGATCGTCTCCATGGGAGAATAGCAGCCTGCATTGCTGCGAAAGGTGGATATACACTGTACTAGTGCCGACATTGTGCATGCTCTGTTGCCTGTGTCTATGTGCCTGTGGTTCTGTCAGTGTGATCATGTGATGTATCTGACCCCAGGAATGTGTCAATAAAGTTTCCCCTTCCTGGGACAATGAATTCACGGTGTTCTTATTTCAATTTCCAGGAGTGTATATACATTTGCCAAAAATTTTAAAATATGCTCCCATTTCCTTCTTCTCGAAATGAAGTTCCCCAGTATTAGTTTCACTGTCTTGTCATTTATTGTGATTAAACCATTTAATCATAGGATGTTAATCAACGGCAAATGCTTAAGCCGAATGGACCTCTTCCAGAAATGCTGGAATCTCGTTTTCAAGAATGTATAGATTACGGGGGACTGTAAGTATATGTGGTGACATAACAGTCTCAGTAAGCTGATTGTCACACCGCACCATACATTTATACATAAGCGCTCTGAAAATGTTCTCCTGAAACGCATGTAGGTTGTCGTCGGAGCAGGGATTTGTTCATAACCTCATAAGTGAAAGTGACTTCATCAGCTAGTAGTGTTAATGAAGTTACTCGACGATGTCTGCTTCTCAAAGGTGTTAAACCAACCGTAAACGATAGGGAAAAAAGCCGCGCACAAAGTCTGTTCACCATGTTTATGTATGTGGAACACCGATACACGTAAAAAATGTGCTTGTTGAAAGACTAAGTTCCACCAGTTAAATAATCTGTTGTGTTACTTCATACACATTCTGCTATTTCCGAGTTGATATGAGATATGAATCCTAGTCACTACTCCAACCACTTACAGTTTAGTGAAAACACCACCGAACACTCTTACATCAGCATTCGATAAAACAAGACTACTTGCTCACGCTTCATCAAACTATTGGGACTCTCTCATCAGGGAAGCAGTTGTAATTAGACTCTGTGAAAATAATTTCAACAGAGACTCCGGTTATGCACTCAGCAATGCATGGAAGCGCGCAATTGATAAAGAAAGAGCACAGAGGGAGACTTGTTACATTCCTCGCAGTTCTCCGCCTGTTGCGATGGATGGTGCTGCAAGCAACGCTGGATAAAGCGCGCAGACAAGATCTATGGATATAGAGGCCGCCACCTCAGTACGCGCCGGTTTCACCGTGACGTCATCCAGCCAATGAGAAGCCTCACCGGTCCACGACAGTCAGTTTTACCCCTGGCGAAGATGACGGAGGTAGTCATCGAAAGCTTGGGATTTTATCCAAATTTGACGTGGCAAGTAAACCGAGAACTTTTTATGCGAGAACTCCGTCGCGAAAGACTTCGTAGCCACTCCTACATCAGCTTTGCTCTTAACAGTCGGCCGCATTCTCTACAAGCAACAGCATTGTTTCCATCAAAAATAAAAACCGTTCGGAAATTATAAGGTTTACCCGTTCTCATCAAGCCACATTTTATTTTCTTATTTCCCAGTGTTACGATTTTATATCGCGTCATTCGATGTCATGTGGTATTCAGTGAATAAAGCGGTACTGCAGAAGGCACAGAGTCAGGAGTGAGACTTCAGTTCCTACGCTGGCTGAAGGTTGAAGGAGCCGGTGGACCACATATCGTTGCCAACGGACGGTGATGTGAGGCGCTGTGGCTAGACGTGAGAACGCCCGTTAGATCAGCAGCGAGCTACATAGGGAACGCGTGGTTATTCTGGCGCGAAGCCAGTAATCTCGCTTAATAAATATTTGCTAGTGAAAGTTACTTTCCCATTCAAGATATAAGGGAATCCTAAAGGTCGTAGGCACTTTCTTACAGCAATTTTACAACATTAGAAATCAATGCTATTAATATATAAATGAATAATGTTTAAGCTAACTAAAATGGACGAACGGCTACGAGATATCTCCAGTATAAGTATGAAGTAGAGAGTACGCGGCCTAGTTCCCAGTCGCAGATAGCGTGTCTTCCGACCTAGTTCTGTCGTTAGACCATGCTCTCAGGAAATTGTTAGTTTCAGTTAATCATTAGTAACTGCGTCGATATTACCAGTTTATGGTATTTAGTAAATAAATACACAGTAATGGCATCCCTTTTTAATGTTATTCCGAATAATATAGCTTCCCACTTCATTACTTAGAATCACAGGAAGTAAAATTGCACTTTACAGAGAACCCGACGGTGTTGATACAGCTTCTGCCAGCGACATTAACTTTTAGAGCTTCTCGCAAAACGGATACAAAGAATCCTACACGACAACTCACTAAGATAGTCCAAGGACAGATTGTCTTTATTTCCGCAAAACTCCGATGGAAAAGCAGTGCCAGTCATACTCTCTGCCTCTTATACCATCCTCTACGGACTCACTAGCTAAACTGAGACATTTGAGAAGGTTTAATTCAGGTGAGAGGTTCTTGGAAAGTGCGATATCGACTCCTTCAGCGTTTGCGAGCACGTGTGGCATTCATAAATGATGGAGTAAAACTGACAAAGGAATTACTACCACATCTGGAAAAAATTCAGTTATGTAAATTCTAGCACAAGCTCACAACTTGAACTTCAAACCAAAAACGATAATCGATAAGAAAACGCATAGCAATCGGAGCACTAACAAACGAAATGGAAACTTATCTTTGTATCCAATAATAATAGGAGACATTGTAACCTATTTCACCTGTCAGTTAACGTTTATGCATTAGTTTCCACAAATTAACGAAAATTGCAACACATTCACCGTCTGTCACTCTCTCGCAGAAAAAGAATTCCCCGCAACTTTGTCTGAGTTACCAGCGCACATACCTATGGCTACTGCGTATCCACCTGTTGATTGCTCCCGCTCTGTCCAGTAAAGGGAGATAATGCCATTAGCCAGTACTCATCTGACTTACTTGACCAGAAGAGTTCTGAATTTGCGCCCGAGCTGGCAGTAGGTCCACAACCTACTCGGGCAGGGAAGAAGATGGTTGGATAGAAAACAAGTACCCAATGCATCTGCTAAAAACGGACTATATTATGTTTTCTCATTAAGCTGGCGTACATCAGTATCACTTTCAGAGATTAAGCAGCCTTCAAGGAAATCACTAATTCAAAGCAATCATCTACCCACCATACTTTGATGAAATGTCACCCGACTGGGATATCACCCAAAATAACCTGCCATACAGGACTTAAGACACGCCGGGATTGGTATGACACTGCCAAGCACAGTGCCTGTGATATTCTATAAAATTTTCCCCCTCAATCGTGACCAAAATGCCATCTGCAACTATCTACCATGCTCAATAACGTTGCTGTACTTAGCAGTGCGGTAGCACGACATGAATTTCCTTCGTATTATCTAAACACCTCTAAGCCTTTTGTTATTGCCACTGTTCAAATCGTAACTTTTGTACTCGTTAAAGTCACTTCCTACGTGGTTATACTTCGCTGACCTCAGATGATCCCCAAAACCAACCCCCCCCCCCCCCTCCCAACCGAATATTCACAATCAAACGAGTTTTCTTGTTGGAACTGTAACCCGCACTTATATTCACACAGATATCATTTTGTGATGTTTTAGAATTCATCTGTCTCACACAAAACGTATTCTTATCAAAGTACTATTTCTTCAGTCCAACCATTGAGGGATGGCGGTGATCCCATTCTGTAGCCAAGGGTTGTAAACTGCGTCTTTTCAGGATATATAAATGTAAGAAACAGAAAGCAATACTTTAAGATGTGCTTAATTTTAATTGACGTTGGTCAATCCGTCCGTGAGCTAAGTAAAGTTGGTCGTTTACCACGCGTAAATTCTTTAAAAAAATGGTTCAAATGGCTCTGAGCACTATGGGACTGAACATCTGTGGTCATCAGTCCCCTAGAACTTAGAACTACTTAAACCTAACTAACCTAAGGACATCACACACATCCATGCCCGAGGCAGGATTCGAACCTGCGACCGTAGCAGTCGCGCGGTTCCGGACTGAGCGTAAATTCTTAGAAAAAAATATATATATAGCAAGAAATATGAAGTTATGGCTGTTGTAATACAGTGCAGTGAGTAGTAGAAAAAAGACATTAAAAACGTTTGGTAAACATCCGCCATCGAGGAATTCTTGAAATTTTCCCGCGTAAAGTATTACATGAGGTTTCGGGATTGCAGCCGGGTGACGTCGACGTCTTGTCACGTCATTTCGACTGACAAACACTCAGACTTCTTCAGCCACCTTTAGAATCGTTGTCAGCCAAATCATCGAGGCAAGAAGTCGATGTCAACCGGCTCCAATCACAAAACATCATGGAAAATTTGTGATCGTGTCTAGTATTGCATAACGCTTTGAGATAGAAGTACATTTACTGTTCTTAAATGATCTACTACTCACGCAGACAACATCACTTCGTCAGATAGTTAGTCACATCTTCAAGGTCGTCGACGATAGTATCAAGCTGAAAAAGAAAAAAAATTATAAGACGTGTTCTGAATGGTGCCGACGATCAGTACCTGGGACCACCGACCAACTTATCTCATCCTTACTGTAGCTAGTCTGTTGGGAGCTCATAACACACCAATTTATGTACCTTACTAATTAACAATAAGCTAGATACCTTTGAGGCCGGAGGCGCCGCCCTAAAAAGTCTGTATTTGTTCTTGACCAAAAGAGTTTGAAGACCGCAGTTCTAGAACACCTCTCATCTGCGGGACGAAGTTATCGTCCACTAAAGCAGATCCACGCTTACCGCGACCGCATCTTTTACCTTCCATGACAATCGTGAGGCACAGCTATGGTGCCTCTGCCATTTCTGAAGCGTCATTCAATTGAAAATCTCATAACTCTGGGACCATAGCGCGTACTTAGGTGCGAGTTGCATCAAGAAATTCCAAATCTCCTACAACATATTTTACTAATTGATCCACAACAATTTGCGCTTTCATTTCACTTCACTTCACAGGGGCGGATGAAGACTCTGACCACAATCTTTTGGTTATGACCTGTAGATTAAAACTGAAGAAAGTGCAAAAAGGTGGGAATTTAAGGAGATGGGACCTGGATAAACTGAAAGAGCCAGAGGTTGTACAGAGTTTCGGGGAGAGCATAAGGGAACAATTGACAGGAATGGGGGCAAGAAATACAGTAGAAGAAGAATGGGTAGCTTTGAGGGATGAAGTAGTGAAGGCAGCAGAGGATCAAGTAGGTAAAAAGACGAGGGCTAGTAGAAATCCTTGGGTAACAGAAGAAATATTGAATTTAATTGACGAAAGGAGAAAATATAAAAATGCAGTAAATGAAGCAGGCAAAAAGGAATACAAACGCCTCAAAAATGAGATCGACATGAAGTGCAAAATGGCTAGGCAGGGATCGCTAGAGCACAAATGTAAGGATGTAGAGGCTTATCTCACTAGGGGTAAGATAGATACTGCCTACAGGAAAATTAAAGAGACCTTTGGAGATAAGAGAACCACTTGTATGAACATCAAGAGCTCAGATGGAAACCCAGTTCTAAGCAAAAAAGGGAAAGCAGAAAGGTGGAAGGAGTAAATAGAGGGTCTATACAAGGGAGATGTACTTGAGGACAATATTATGGAAATGGAAGAGGATGTAGATGAAGATGAAATGGGAGATACGATACTGTGTGAAGAGTTTGACAGAGCACTGAAAGACCTGAGTCGAAACAAGGCCCCCGGAATAGACAACATTCCATTGGAACTACTGACGGCCTTGGGAGAGCCAGTCCTGACTAAACTCTATTATCTGGCGAGCAAGATGTATGAAACAGGCGAAATACCCTCAGACTTCAAGAAGAATATAATAATTCCAATCCCAAAGAAAGCAGGTGTTGACAGATGTGAAAATTACCGAACAATCAGTTCAATAAGCCACAGATGCAAAGTACTAACACGAATTCTTTACAGACGAATGGAAAAAATAGTAGAAGCCGAACTCGGGGAAGATCAGTTTGGATTCCGTAGAAATACTGGAACACGTGAGGCAATACTGACCTTACGACTTACCTTAGAAGAAAGATTAAGGAAAGGCACACCTACGTTTCTAGCATTTGTAGACTTAGAGAAAGCTTTGACAATGTTGACTGGAATACTCTCTTTCAAATTCTGAAGGTGGCAGGGGTAAAATACAGGGAGCGAAAGGCTATTTACAATTTGTACAGAAACCAGATGGCAGTTATAAGAGTCGAGGGACATGAAAGGGAAGCAGTGGTTGGGAAGGGAGTAATGGTTCAAATGGCTCTGAGCACTATGGGACTTAACTTCTATGGTCATCAGTCCCCTAGAACTTAGAACTACTTAAACCTAACTAACCTAAGGACATCACACACATCCATGCCCGAGGCAGGATTCGAACCTGCGACCGCAGCGGTCGCGCGGTTCCAGACTGTAGCGCCGTTAACCGCTTGGCCACCCCGGCCGGCGGGAAGGGAGTAAGACAGGATTGTAGCCTCTCCCCGATGTTATTCAATCTGTATATTGAGCAAACAGTAAAGGAAACAAAAGAAAAATTCGGAGTAGGCATTAAAATCCATGGAGAACAAATAAAAACTCTGAGGTTTGCCGATGCTATTGTAATTCTGTCAGAGACAGCAAAGGACTTGGAAGAGCAGTTAATGGAATGGACAGTGTCTTGAAAGGAGGATATAAGATGAACATCAACAAAAGAAAAACGAGGATAATGGAATGTAGTCGAATTAAGTCGGGTGATACTGAGGGAATTAGATTAGGAAATGAGACACTTAAAGTAGTAAAGGAGTTTTGCTATTTGGGGAGCAAAATAACTGATGATGGTCGAAGTAGAGAGGATATAAAATGTAGACTTGCAATGGCAAGGAAAGCGTTTCTGAAGAAGAGATATTTGTTAACATCGAGTATAGATTTAATTGTCAGGAAGTCGTTTCTGAAAGTATTTGTATGGAAGTGAAACGTGGACGATAAATAGTTTAGACAAGAAGAGAATAGAAGCTTTCGAAATGTGGTGTTACAGAAGAATGCTGAAGATTAGATGGGTAGATCACATAACTAATGATGAAGTATTGAATAGAATTGGGGAGAAGAGGAGTATGTGGCACAACTTGACACAAAGGAGGGACCGGTTAGTAGGACATGTTCTGAGGCATCAAGGGATCACAAATTTAGCATTGGAGGGCAGCGTGGAGGGTAAAAATCGTAGAGGGAGACCAAGAGATGAATACATTAAGCAGATTCAGAAGGATGTAGGTTGCAGTAGGTACTGGGAGATGAAGCAGCTTGCACAGGATAGAGTAGCATGGAGAGCTGCATCAAACCAGTCTCAGGACTGAAGACCACAACAACATTTCACTTAAGAAAGCACGTAATATTAGGTTCGGAAATGAGCATAGAGAGGGAAATACCATGTCACTGTCACATCCCAATATTTTATATGGAAATAAAGAAAGCAAAAACAGTAGCTGGAGTAATTTCATCTCTAGTTACTGTCAGATGACGTTCTCGTTGCCAAAGAATGGTTGCCACCCATAATCAGTTTCATATTACCAAAACTCTTCTAATAATCCTCCAACAATCAACGTTGCAGATGACACAATATGTGAAGTTGAGGAAGAGAGAGTTAAAGAGATGTACGTGCATATGATAAACTCTTCCATCAAAAACATTTCTTCATACCTCCTCTTTCTTACCACAAATGATTTGTCACTGATCTCATTTGTGCTGAGACTGCAGTGCACGCGATGTGCGTATTTGCTTCACCGCCCTGAGTGGAATACATAAGTTGTAATAAATGCCCATCAACCTACGGTCTTCTACAGTTGTTGTCCCCTGCGCAGAAAACAGCACGTAGGTCGTGAATCCGTAATCTTGAGGCTGTAAGAAACTCTTTCCGAGGAACTTTCATTCTAGAAATGATTAAATTTCCAATCAATTTGGTTATACGGGATTCCATTCGCTTTTTATTGGCAGAACATGAGAAAATGCTCAGTCACATTCCTTTTTACAGTCACAAATGATTTTTATTCCTCAACAAATTAATGAACTCCATATTTCCGTAATGAGTGTCAGACGTTTCTCAACTATACGTCCAAATAATCATAGATTGCTAATAAGGTCTTAACTAATACTGACCGCGGCAGACCACATGTCTGTCCTCCGACACTGCCAAACTCTGATCTTACAGCCGAACCACTTCGCCCGCAATCCAAGTTAGGCGCGATTCGAAGATCGTCGAAGTTGTTTATTATTCTGCTGGTTCCTAATACTTGTGAAATAATGGGATGATAGCACGTTATTGAGAGATGCTTTAATCTGAAATTCAAGGAAATACACTGTTTAGTTTGTCTAATATAACAAAGATTTTCATTTTGGCGCGCAACTACTGAACGCGGCAGCCAGTAGCGGAGGACCACAATTTAGGACGGCGGTCTTCCTCACGACACCCGTACCTAAAAAAACCATCTGCCATCGGTACCTCACGCCACATTAGCCACCTTGCCTGTAATGCCTTCTCTACTGCTCTAAGAAGAGCTTTTGTACCTGAATATGATGGCTGCAAAGCCAGAAATGTTACAACACTGAACATGTCTTTGTGAGATATCCACGTGCACATGTAGTAGACGAGAAGTCGTATGTCCCACAAAAGCATTATGATGGCGTCGACCCGGGTTAGATTCCCGGCGGGGTCAGGGATTTTCTCTGCCTCGTGATGACTGGGTGTTGTGTGATGTCCTTAGGTTAGTTAGGTTTAAGTAGTTCTAAGTTCTAGGGGACTGATGACCATAGATGTTAAGTCCCATAGTGCTCAGAGCCATTTGAACCATTTTTTGATGGCGTCGAAAAGATGAATATGGAAGTAGTTGTGACTGAGCGATACACACCTGGACTATTTCATATAGGCTGAAGGGTACTATTTTCTTCGCCAGAGTATATTTAAATACGGTTGGTATTAGGGATATAGGTACAGATGGCTCTAAGCACTATGGGACTTAACATCTGAGGTCATCAGTCCCCTAGAACTTAGAACTAATTAAACCTAACTAACCTAAGGACATCACACACGTCCATACCCGAGACAGGATTCGAACCTGCGACAGTAACAGCAGCGCAGTTCCAGACTGAAGCGCCCAGGTACAGATATTGGGCTACTTGTTACCTTAATACATATCTATTTCAGTGTGTTAGATTTTCTTTTCACTGCATCTAATAGTACTCCCCTCAAATACATAACGTAATTTACTACCTAACGTTTTCTGCTAGGCCTTAACTGCGCCGCGGAGTAGATTGCGTCTGTCAGTAGAGACTTCCCGTTTTGCGTCTACGTGTCCACTTTTTGACACGTAACCTGCTGTCCAGGGGAAAATAAACACTAATGGCCCGGTTGTGCCACGCGCACTTTGAGGAACTAACCAAACTAAAAATTCGTAATAGGTATTATTATTAATATGCAAATCAAGTAAATTCTGTTGTTATATTACTCAGTACATTGCAGTCTCTCATCAACGAAAGTATCTGTAAGTGTATACTCAACGCCCTTTATTTCCGAACAGGTTGTTGGTAATGATATTATTTAGCATGAACCTTCAGTATCTTGTTGTGACTATTAGGCTGTTTGTTGCTGTCCCTAATGTGAAACAGGCTATGTAACTTATGGACAGAAGGCTTTGTGATGCTTATTGTCAGTAAGAAATTAATAATAATGATAATTCAGACAAACGCGCGAGCACACACACACACACACACGCACACACACACACACACACACACACACACACACACACACACACACAAACTTTGATTCAGGACGGCCATGACATCCATTTCCCTCCACTCTTGATAGCCTTTGATTTTCTAGCATTATTATTTCCCATTTGCTAGTAGCACAAAGTATTTCATGACCTCTATATGCGTGTATATTTTTCAGATCACTAAGCAGTTTATGGCAGGTGGTACGTGGTATCGATGTTATTGACAGTATTTTCTGAAAAGAATGACGTCTGTCGCGATCTTCCGAGAACAAGCGGACACCCCTATCTGTGTCTATACAGCTCTCCGTGTGCCCTTATCTTTTGTATCTCACTGTCATAATCCCTGCGCCGACCATTTTTCGCAAACACGGGTTCTCTACGCACAGGATTTCCCGGGACCTACTTCGTCCTTCTTCCCACGATTTCCATCTCAATTCTCCGAGAATGTTGTAGCCTCCCCGTGAGAAATTTGAAAGTCAATGATTATAAAAGAATGTGCCAGATGTTGTCTTCGCACAAAACTGAATAATAAAAATGAGCCAAGCGTAACCTCCTTGCAGAATTAAAGAATAATAATGGCGCAAATGTAAACTCCCCACAAAATTAACGTTAAGAAATGAAGATTGCTCATTAAACCCACAATAATATTAATTAAATAATGAAGCATGAACTGACTGTAACATCTCAACACAAATAATTAAACCTGACAAATTTTATAGGTACAGCAGCGCTGACCTACGGCCCTGTGAAATAATTAAACCTGATAAATTCTTACTTCAGTAAAACTCCATCTGCTCTTATTTTTGGCACAGCTTCGTGCAATGCTGGCGTATATTTAATTCTGATTCTTGGAGGAAATGCATAGGAAATATTCTTTGAATTGAAATGAATCTTTTTCTTCAAAAGGGTGGAAAAATTCTTTAAATTGAAATAATTACTTTTCTTTAAAAGATTTACTTTATAGAAAATTATTATTGGGGCAATTCTTGAACAAATTAATTACAATTAACATATGTTATTAGCTGAGCGCAATGCTGCTTCATTACCTTCGTTAACAATATACCTCGTCCTGAATCGTGACCAGAGATGGAGGGAGAGCACGTCGCCGACCCATGTCGACGCCCGCTCAGTACAGCCGTCCACTCGCTACAACTACTGCCGACAGAGTGCATCTCGCAACTGCTCTTGCCGACTCGCAACACGCTACTACTATCGTCTCGCGCGCGCTACTACTACTCTCGCACTGAACTCTCGCGCGGTCAAGCACAGATTAGCAACGATAAATAACTCTCTGGTCAGAGATTCTGTCATGCCTCGCCATCGCTGGTACTGAATACATATGGAACGTACGAGTTTCAATGTCTGTTGCCCTTACGTACGGGCTTTGCCGACCTGCTACGACGTTAGAGTCGTGTCTCTTAATGCGTCCTATTTCTCTTCTCACGACTGTTTGACAAGGACAAGAAACACTTCAACAATTCTGTAGAACGGATCGCACAAGTGTCCTGAGTACGCTTTCCTCTACATATGTACTGATTGGAGTTCGCCACAATCCTTCCAAAATTTTTCAGAATCCTTCCAACAAATCTGTCCTCTATTAGCCTTCAGTAGGACTGTGCACGATCGATCTGATATTTTCTATCCGTCAACTGTTGGACAAAAGTTGGTAGTATAACAAAAAGGTGATAATGGTTTTTATAGACATAGGAAAGGCATATCACTCAGTTAACAGGGAAAGACTCTGGGAAGAAATGAAGAAGATAGATATAGAAGATGGATACATTAATGTAATAAACACAATGTACAGAGGACACAATTGTAGAATTAGAACACCATTGGGGAATCTGAATACTTCGAAATAAGACAAGGACTTAAGCAAGGATGTATTCTATCTCCTGCACTTTTTAATGTTGTGATGGAGGGAATGAATACGGAAGTTAAAGATATAGTAAAAGAAAAAGACAAAAATATGATTTTTGCAGTTGATACGGTAATATAGCGCGATAAAGAGGTAGATGTACAGTTACAACTTGATGCGTGGAAGGAAATAATGAAAAGGTACGGATTAAAAATAAATAAACATAAGAGTGAAGTAATGGTATTTCGAAGAGAGAAAGGGATCAACGCAAATATTACCTTGAATGGAGAACCTCTCAACGTGGTAGGAAGTTTCAATTATTTAGGGAGTGAAATATCTAGGGATGGAAGAGTAACCAACGAAATTAATAGAAGGTTACAGAAGGGAGGCAGTTTCTACCAAACAATAATACACCTGATTTGGAATAAGGAAGTTCCAGAAAAAGCAAAACTCCTTACGTATAAGACTTATTACTTCCCTATTGTCACCTATGGTGGAGAAACAGGGACAATGACAGAAAGGGACTGGAGCAGACTGCAAGCAGGGGAAATGAAATTTTTCAGAGCAGTTAAGGGAAAAACGAGAATGGACAGAGTAAGGAATGTAGAGATTACAAAGGACCTTTAACAAGAAAGCATGAGAGAAGAAATTGAAAAGAAGAGATTAAGATGGTATGGGCATGTTAAGAGGATGCATGGGCAGAAACTCCCCAAAATTATGGAAGAACTAAATATGGATTGGAAAAAGACCTAGAGGGCACCCAAGAACACGGTGGAAAATGGGAGTGAGAATATCTGTGGGAAGGTTAGGTGTGACCTGGCAGCAAGTGGAGGAAGAAAAGTGATGGGAGGACTGAGCCAAATGGAGAGGACTCGTCAGCACCCAGACCCGACAGTAGATGGAGCGGGGATCGGATATAGATAGTACTATGCTTACGTTATAGTCACATTTAATACCGCTTGCACTTATTACCCGTAAACACTTACACGACGAGATGTGTTCAAGAGGCTTAGTACTAGAGTGCTGCAACGCTCCATGTTTAACCGGTCAGGGCTAGCCTGTTGACGGGGGGACCGAGCTGCTCGTGTCCGGCCCCACACGACTCGGCTCGGTCACGTACTCGCCCCATGTCTGTTGTCCGGATTCCTGACACGCGGATAACCGAGCGTGACCGGTCACCGCTGACGTCTCACTTCGCCTCGCCCCGGCTCGCTGCACTGTGCTGTACAAATCCAACGCCTCTCTCTCTCTCTCTCTCTCTCACACACACACACACACACACACACACACACACACAATGTATTTATCTTTGTCCCTCTCTTTTAATACAAAAGTAACGCTTCCAAGAACGGCTACGTAACACAGCACTTTCTTTTATAATATTTACTCCCGTCTTCCTAACGTCCGGGAATTTTGTTGTAAATAAAACACTGATAACAAGAGACCAATCTGTGTTAATGTAATGAGTTGTAAGCGTCAAATAGTGCACCTGATTATGCGGATCAGTCCACATGTCAATTGTGGCAGCACATGTTTTATTAATAACTTCCGCAATAACAGAAGGCATTATGCTGTTTCGTATTGCATCAGCTTGTTCTTTGACATGTCTGCTTATAGTAGAGGGATGTGGCATCACATCTGCTACGTTAACTTCTCCATAATGCGCACCTAGATGTTTTAATTCTTGGCCTAGTTCTCTGAAACCTTCACCGCAAACAGCATTAAAAGTTCTCATATCTTTAGCACACATTGCAACACACTTTGCTGTAATACTATTTTTTATGACTACCGGTATTCCTGAAGGAGCTGTATCTTTGTGAGGTTTCTTGCAACTGTGTTTCTTTAAATGAGTGGTTCCCGATTGGAAACACAATAATGTGGAGCAGTTTATGCACGATACGTACCCAGTAGACGCACTGTTTTCGTCTACAACCAACAAAAATGTGCTCCATACTTGGCTTTTTAGACCTTCCCGTTTCTTCAATGTGTAAACATTGGTTTCAATCTTACGTCTTACTGCACTGGCTTCCTCGCACTGCATGATTACAGAGAGAGAGTCACACCACAAATGAGAATCCCGTACTGGCTGCAGTCTCACACGGATAATGATACGTGTAATGTGTTTGAAGTTACGTGCTACGTATTCGGTCACGGCTTCTATGTTCGCTGCCGGTCGCGGTGGTCTCGCGGTTCTAGGCGCTCAGTCCGGAGCCGCGCGACTGCTACGGTCGCAGGTTCGAATCCTGCCTCGGGCATGGATGTGTGTGATGTCCTTACGTTAGTTAGGTTTAAGTAGTTCTAAGTTCTAGGGGACTGATGACCACAGATGTTAAGTCCCATAGTGCTTAGAGCCATTTTTTTTCTATGTTCGCTCACTAGAACTAGTGCGGGCAGCCTATCCAGTTAGGGTGTGCTCGCCCCATCTCGTATTTTGTGCTCGCTTACTCGATCATGCAGGACTGTATTTAGTACCAATCTTGCTCTCAGGTACTACTGGCTTCCTTCTCTTTGTTGTAGACGTATTTCGGAGCGCAGCAGCGCTCCTGTGGAGAACAGTAGGATCATTTCTCAAGTGCCCTTTCCTTTCGGTTGCACAGACGAGACCGACAGCAGCAAGTAGGCTCGCTAAGAACTGCACGGCACGCTCTCACGCCGGACGGCCACGTGACGGCGGTGCGAAGACGGGCAGCGCAGTGCGGAGCCACTCCCTCGTAGGCGGGCGTTCACATGCGACGAAACTTGCACGAGGTCAGCGCCGTAAACGAACTTGCCGGGGGCGTTGGCGTGCTCCGGGGAGAGCGCTTTCAAACTTGAAGGCAGCCGCTGTTTCTGCATATTTTATGGCGCAGTCAAGAATTTTGTTTGTGGCTAAAGGAGCGGCAAGTCGGGATTGGCTGGGCCTGGCCCGCCGCCCGCTGAGTTACAGCGCCCGTTCTTTATAGGAGAACTTAAAACGCCACAACCGAAGCCGCATCACGCCATCCTAGACATTTATAGCAAGCCTCACTCTCTACGTGACTACTGCCTTCTATGCAGTAACATCTTCCTTCGGCTGTTTCTAGAACAGTTTCATTCCGAGGAGCCTACCCTGAAACTGTAGCTCAGGAGAGTTATTGTACCAGAATATGTATCAATGTTTACATATACAGCGTAAAAATATAACCTGTATAGAAAAGTGTAACTCGTGTAATACAAATGGATCAAATTCGGTCTTCTACTTACAAAATGGTTATACCTAGGATAATTTGTAACAGGAGGGAACAAGAGCAAGGAGGGAACAATAGAGAGGATAAAGAAGATGAGGTCAGCCTTCTGTAAGACGAGAGAGATATACAATGAAAAGAATATATCCACAGAGGCAAACATAAGCCACTAGAAGGCAACGGTGAGAAATGCAGTATTTTATGCTGCTGAGACGACGACACTAGGAAGACACGGGGCAGAACAACTAGAAAAAAAGAGAGAAAAATACTGAGAAATATTCTAGGTCCCGAAA
This sequence comes from Schistocerca cancellata, assembly GCF_023864275.1. NCBI lineage: Eukaryota > Metazoa > Arthropoda > Insecta > Orthoptera > Acrididae > Schistocerca > Schistocerca cancellata. The sequence continues at coordinate 608,023,442 of NC_064628.1, forward strand.
GAGGTGGATGCGAAGACCTGGGGAAGAATTGTACCGGAACATGACAACAATATCCGGGGAAATCACTTAAAAGGACAAGGTTTGCTGGACATGTAGTTGGGATGAGTATGGACAGAATGACGAAGAGAGTGTGGGAAACAACAAGGGGAAAGTCAGGAACTAAGGTGAACTTCGGAAGGACTGGTTGGAATTGGGGATCAAGGTCGAAAGAAAGGAAAACTGGAGGAACAAATATACACCGACCAATATTCCGGATATCAACGACAGAGAAGAATACAGGAATAGATTAGAGTGTCACCAGTGGAACCGACGTGAGAAAAAGACACTGCAGATCTCGGAAGAAGAGCGGGAGAGATGAAGAGAAAGAATGAAGAGGTTCTCGCAGAAGAAGAGGAAAATGCAGTTCACGAAGGGGCTACCCGTCGTCCTACAGAGGCCATAACGCAAGAAGGAGAAGAAGAATATGGTTATACGGTAGTACTGAACGTTTAAAACTGCCGTAGCTAGCCTTTAAACCAGGGGTGTTCGACGTGCTGCACACGGGCCACATGTGACCAAAAGTAAGTATCATTGAGGCCCAAGTAGTGAGCGTCTATAACAAGATTGGGAAAAAAATCTGTAAAATTCCGTTTATGTGAAGGTATGATAAACTGAATATTGTTAAGTCCCGCAACACGATGTTATTCCCTCATTTGTCCATGCCGCTCTTAACATTACCATACCTGAACACCTAGGGTCCCGTTCTTACAAACGGCCAATCCGTCAGAAGTGCTGGTCTGTTAGCTTACGGTTACTTCAGTCCTAACACCGAAACTAGAGATTCAGAGATTTACAATGAAATTCATGTATGTAGAAACAAGGAAATTCTATCTTATTACTGAACAGTTGGGAGAAATAACCTATTCCGATGTAGGTCTGATCACTACAAGTCGATAGACGCTAGAAATCTTCATATGGATCACAGTTACTGTCAATGTTTGCTGTACTTCTGTTATAACAGAAAATAAACTTTGCCTCCTTCTACATTCCAGAGACTCCAAGGAATCCATGGAAAACGATGAATGTAATGTAACGTAAGTAATGTACTCTGATACCACATTCATCACTATAAACAAGAACCACATTTGAACACGAACGTCTCTGTACTGGCCTTTCACGAAATCCTTTTAGTTTCAGATACAATTTAGATCATAGACGATGATCGGTACCAATCTTAATGTGTTGCTACTGCAGCTAATGGTGGAAGCTGCTTCCCTTACACTTGGCTGCCCCACAGTGATCGTCATATTCGTCGCCGTCACATTCACAGTAGAGAAAGTTCTTCATAACGTGACTGAACTGTACTGTCCGAACGCAATAACGTGGCCCCTGTCTCTGATGGATGATTGTCGGCAGATTTCGGAAGCTACCGCCTTGGAACTACTGTCAACGTATGCGAACTAACAGTATGTTAGGTGGACTTAACACAAATCATACCTGCCGAGCGACAAATTTCCCTTTCTGCCCAGATATTCATTACATATGTAATCTTTGTTTTGAAGCATGTACTTTTGTGAACTGATATTTTCAAGAGTAAAGCACAGAGATAGTAAAAATAGAACCAAACCACAGTTGAACACATTGAGAACACCCTGAGAATTGTAGCTACTTCTGTCGAACATTATACTCATACATTAGTTTACCAAATTCAAAGTCAAATGTCACATTAATTCTGTGATTTGCAATTAATTATGTATGAAACCAGTAATGAAATCTCATATTTACAATGTCACATTAATTACACGTTCATTTTTTAGAATAAAGAACCAAATCAATTAATTCTAAAGTGTCTCAGTGTATTAACGATATACAGGGTGTCCCATTTATCTTGTACATCCCAAATAACTGTTTGTCCAGATGCAAATTACAATATGTTTCAAGAAAATGTTCTTTAGGCGTCACGGTGACATCGATCACCATCATTGCCTTCGTTGTAGCTTTGTTTTTTACAAAGATATGAAGAGCGGTATGACTTTTTTAAAAAGCACCCTTTTTTTATTCGGTAATTCATTTCTTCTCCTAAAGATCTATTCAAAAATGTATCACAGTGTACCATTCATTGAAACACAACGTTATTAATTACATAACACAACATTGACTTTGAGCCTGGGATCAAAAACTCGTCCACTTGCTGGAGTTGTCAGAAAACAAATGAAACAAATTTCTGCCTACTTTTTGTTGCTGTACATTCTACTCACACAACTCATCAACTGACGATGGTTGACGCAATGACAGGTGTGCATTCTACTTACGTTTACATTTGTCCTCTGTCAATATCAGCTCTTGGATGTGTTCTATTATCCCGAGTACCTGCACTAAGCACTGGGAGCGTTGTGTTTGTTATTAATGAAGTTGGGTTTCAATGAATGGTACACTGTGATACATTTTTGAATAGGTCTTTAGGAGAGGAAATAAATTACCAAATAAGAAATGCAGGTTGTCATTTAAAAAAGTCATACCGCTGTTCATATCTTTGTAAAAAAACAAGGCTACAACGAACGCAATCATGGTGATCGATGCCCCTGACGGCTAAAGACCATTTGCTTAAAACATTTTGTAATTTGTATTTGGACAAACAGTTATTTAGGCTGGACAAGATAAATGGGACACCCTGTATATCTCTGACCGTCACCCGGCGCCGCCTTCTCTTTTTCCAGCGGCTGTTGCTAGTTTTCAGGATATAACGTTCCGCCCAAAAATACACTTCTTCCATTGTGGCGCAGGTAAGACCGGACACCCCTGCTTTGAACTGAACACCAGTGTAAACAACTCGCCGCGGCTAGCTGAATTAAGTTGTAACGTCGCTCAAATTTTCGCCTCCTCTCCAAGTACAGACGCACATGTCTCTTCATAATAAATTTGTAGTAGTTAATGTATTATTCACTAGATCTCCTTATTAGTTTTGAGGGCTAGTATAACGGTTATTACTACGGTATGACGATTATTACAAACTGTCAAAACATAATGTTAATTATGAATCAAGGAAAGAAGAATAAACAAAAAAGTTTTGTCTCCCTAAATGGTTTGCACAGTGCTCGATCCTAGTTGCAGGGTGCCTATCTAAGAGTTTCCAGGGGGACAAAAATCTGGTTTTCTATATTTCACAGAATTACTGACCGAATTTAAAATTTAAAATACTGTCATAATGCACTCATAATTACCCAGACTCTATTCATCCAGTATTTGAAAATGAGAACACTTATCGTTTATCAACAAATTTTACATATAATTTGAAACAGATACATACCAGCGGAAAGAATGCTACAACCGGAGCTTAAAAACGGCGAATATGCTCCTGTTTAAATGACTCTGACTTAAAAGTTGGGTACTGCCTACCTACTTCTACCTTCCTCAGCACCTTTAAAAATTTTCCTAACAATGTTGGCATGCGAACATTCACTATTCGCTCTCTTTTTAACATGCAACTCACCTCTCACTCACACAGGACCCATTGTCTCACACCCATTAGTCCACCGCTGTTAGTCACACATATCTGCCCACTCTCATTCCTCATTCAGCCAGTTTCATTCTGGTCATCTTCCTGTTAGTTCTCCAGCTGCATCTGCCTCCTGTCTCACAGGCCCAGTCGCCGTTGTCCTTTCCTGCTACTTCTGCCTCCTCCTACTGTAATTGTCTCCCTCTTGTTCAGTCTTACTACTACTATCTCATTCATCCCTTCGCACTGTCTCTGTCTCTTCTCACTGTCACTATCTGTCTGTCCCTACTTGTCATTCTCATACACTACTGGCCATTAAAATTGCTACATCAAGAAGAAATGCAGATGATAAATGGGTACTCATTGGACAAATATATACACTAGAACTGACATGTGATTACATTTTCACGCAATTTCGGTGCATGGATCCTGAGAAATCAGTACCCAGAACAACCACCACTGGCCGTAATAACGGCCTTGATACGCCTGGACATTGAATCAAACAGAGCTTGGATGGCGTGTACAGGTACAGCTGCTCATGCAGTTTCAACACGATACCACAGTGCATCAAGAGTAGTGACTGGCGTATTGTGACGAGCCAGTTGCTCGGCCACCATTGACCAGACGTTTTCAATTGGTGAGAGATCTGGAGAATGTGCTGGCCAGGGCAGCAGTCGAACATTTTCTGTATCCAGAAAGGCCCGTACTGGACCTGCAACATGCGGTAGTACATTATCCTGCTGAAATGCAAGGTTTCGCAGGGATCGAATGAAGGGTAGAGCCACGGGTCGTAAAACATCTGAAATTTAACGTCCACTGTTCAAAGTGCCGTCAATGCGTATATGAGGTAACCGAGACGTGTAACCAATGGCACCCCATACCATCACGTCGGGTGATACGCCAGTATGGCGAATACACGCTTCCAATGTGCATTCACCGCGATATCGCCAAACACGGATGCGACCATCAAGATGCTGTAAACAGAACCTGGATTCATCCGAAAAAATGACGTTTTGCCATTCGTGCAATCAGGTTCGTCGTTGAGTACACCATCGTAGGCGCTCCTGTCCGTGATGCAGCGTCAAGGGTAACCGCAGCCATTGTCTCCTAGCTGATAGTCCATGCTCTGCTGCAAACGTCGTCGAACTGTTCGTGCAGATGGTTGTTGTCTTGCAAACGTCCCCATATGTTGACTCAGGGATCGAGACGTGGCTGCACGAGGCCATTGGGATCCAGCACGGCGTTCTGTATTACCCTCCTGAACCCACTGATTCCATATTCTGCTAACAGTCATTGGATATCGACCAACGTGAACAGCAATGTCGCGATACGATAAACCGCAATCGCGGTAGGCTACAGTCCGACCTTTATCAAAGTCGGAAACGCAATGTTACGCATTTGTCCTCCTTACACGAGGCATCACAACGTTTCACCAGGCAACGCCGGTCAACTGCTGTTTGTGTATGAGAAATCACTTGGAAACTTTCCTCATGTCAGCACGTTGTAGGTGTCGCCACCAGCCTCAACCTTGTGTGAATGCTCTGAAAAGCTAATCATTTGCATATCACAGCATCTTCTTCCTTTCGGTTAAATTTCGCGTCTGTAGCACGTCATCTTCGAGGGGTAGAAATTTTAATGGCCAGTAGTGTAGTTTCTACCTCTCGTTATCACTGGTTCCCACCCACTCCCACTTCCTCTTTCTTCGGCTCCCTCTGGTACTACCTTCTCCACTTTTTTACTAGCACTGATCTGTCACTGTCAGCTATTTTCCACTGCCACTGTGACCCTGTCTATCTTTCACACTGCCATTGTCTTCTTCGAAATGCCACAACGATTGTCTGACGTCCAGTATTGATCACTTTTCTCTCTCTCTCCCACTGGCACTGCCTCGATTTCTATCAACAACAAAAAAGCGCGAATAAGTTAGCGTACTGGTAAAATATTTAAAGGCGCTGGAGGAAGGTAGAATGAGGCACCTTCTATCCTATATTTCTGTCAGAATCTTTTAGACAGGAGAATATTCGTCGTTTTGTGTTGCGATAAGAGCATTTGTCCGCTGGTTCCATTACCTTCCCTGTCACAGCAGGGCAAGTCACTCATACGAAAAGAAATTTATATGTCAGTAAAATTTTAATAAATTACTAATGTGAAATTGAAATAACGCAAAACTAATTTTACACCTCAGACCGGATTTCACGTGTACAAAACTTTTGCATGTGCTCTACTACTACAACATGGAGTTCCCAGAAGCCTTCTGATGATAAAGGAGACACTTTACAGTATATTTCAAACTTTATAAACAATGTTTACGGCTCACACAGGATTTAACGTGCGTGTTTTACGTGTACAAGTAAGGTAATTGTGAACCACGTGTCTCGGAAACGGATAAAGGTAACAAGAAAATTTTGAGCGTATTTCTAGATTGGGATCCTAAGAATACAACGTAAATATTATCCATTTGATGTGCATGGCTTTACTGGAACCTGGGGCTTAGTTTAGTACCCAAAACCTATGTTTCTCTCGGTAATGGACAAAGATTTTTGAAAATTGGAAGACGAAAGTTTTAGATAAATGCTTAAGTAATGTGCTGCGATTATTTATTATTTAGAATTCTCTCGCACCGAAATTAAGTGCTTATTTCATGTGTGCACACAAGGTAACGTTGAACCTATGAATCTCGGAAACGGATGTGGACATCAACAAAATTTTCAAACTTTTTTCGAGATATTGATCATAGGAACATATCGTAAAAATTTCAGCCATTTGCTATGTAAAGTCATCTTGGTATCAGCGGCTCGGTTTTGGTATCTCGGAAACGGATGAAGGTATCGGAAATTTTCAAGATTGTTTCAGATCAGGATATTATGTATATATCGTCAAAATTTCAGCCATTTACTGTCCATAAAAGCGACACGGCTTTGGTACGAGAAAATTGTAAGAAACAACTTTTATTGGATTTTCTAAGGAAGTGCCCATGAAGTAATGCTGCCACCATAATCCCCTTAAGGCTTACTGTAGACTAATGCAAAAAAAACGAACTGATTTGTTCCAGTTGCCTAATCAGGATGAAGTGTGTGAAATTTATATTTACCTGGTGACATTAAGAGAATACTTCTGTTGGATATACTAACGGCCCATAGCCCAAGGGCTATCCGAAACACTTTGCCCTAACTTTTTGCCACCAATAGAACCCGAGGTATGGGCCCTGGAATAATTCTCTTTTTATGCACTGAGTTTTGGCAAGTGCTAGGTAGCGCATGCTGTCGGATGAGTGCTTGTTATTTCAAACGTTTTCGGAGCCGTTTCTACCAACCACGGCTCTCCCCCTCCTCACCTCCCTCCTCCAGCAAAATGATGAAAGGAGAAAACGTTCCATATCCTCATTTACGTTCTCTATCTCATTATCATCTGCTTTGATATCGACATGTATACCTGAACATTGATTCTGAAAGATCAAAATACGCAGAACTCTTCGTAATAACTCACTCTCTGCCCTACCTTCCTATTCATAGAGAGTCCTGCTGCTGTTGGTTTACTCTACATTCCTCTGACAAGCAATCTTTTACTTCTTTCCATTTTACATCACTAACTCCACTAAACCTAGACTAAGCCATTGCATTTCCCTTTGTAGATTTTGTAGCTTCCCTGCCACAATCAAAATTATTCAAATGGCTCTAAGGACTATGGGACTTAACATCTGAGGTCATCAGTCCCTAACTAACCTAAGGACATCACACACATCCACACCCGAGGCAGGATTCGAACCTGCGACCGTAGCAGCAGCGCGATTCCGGACTGAAGGCCACATTCATACTTCCGAGATTCCACACATGTATCTACATTTCCTCCCGGTATTTAACCTTTCGGAATTGCAATAGTAAATCTCTCAGTGAGTCACAATGCCTCTCTTCTATCGTCTGCCACTGGAGTTTGTTGAGTATCTTCATAATACTCTATCGTCGACTAAATGACGCCGTGACGAAGCGTCTTTCGCAGAATCGTCTCTACATCTTCTGTTAATCCAACCTAGTGAGGGACATGAGCCAATATTCAAAAATCGATTGAACAAGTATTTCGTAAGCCATTTCTCTCGTTGACGACTAACATTTACTTCAGATACCTTCACTGAATCTGCTTTTCCTACAGTTTATTTCACTTTATGTCGCTTCACGTGCACGCCATACTGGGCGACATGCGTGTCGATGATGATGAAACGAAATGATGATGAGGACAACAGAACACCCAGTACCCGAGCAGTGAAAATTTACTATACCGCCGGGAATCAAACTCGGGCTTGCTGCATGGCAGCTCAGGGGGCGGACTACGGTTTCCAATACTGGAAATGCACAGTAGTTGATTTCTTGACCTATTAATGTTTGTTAGTTAGTTACATGTTCCATAGATTATTTGAACAATTATTAACCCTTTCCCTCCCAGCCTCTAGATGAGAGTCATATGAAGCGCTACTCAAAGGCTCGGCAAGAATTTGTTTACAAATGGGGCATTTTCAGGTCAATAGAACAGCCGCGACTTGGCGGGGACCCTCATGCAGGATGAATGATTTTACTAAAAAGTGTGGTCCGTCACAAGTAATTCCCCTGCTTTAATACAACAGTTTACCTTATCGAGCTCCACCCTCTTTATTTTAATTTGCAGATCTGCTTGGTATTAGGTCAATGACCAGGCTGGCAGGCGTCATTATTCAGAAACGGAAACCGATGAGACCCGCGCAGTTTTAATTGAAAAATATTGGATACAGCCGAAAAATGACCGAAGCAAATATCTCTGGTGGTTTCGGGCACTTCATTGAAAAGTTATAAACGAACAATCACCGCCATCCTCGCCTATTTTTCCATGTAACATGAGGAGTAAACAACATAAATGATTAAAAGACAACGGTTTGAATTAATACGGAGCCGACACAGCAGATAGATTTAAATAACCTTTAGTGCACAAACAGTTACAACTACGATGTTTACATCCACTCAGTTCGAGCTCCAAACGACAAAAGGTGATAACAGTACAAGAAGAAGATAAAAGAACGGTACACTTTCATTAACACGCGGTAGTTTTGCATTCAGCACTTATACAACTTCTCGAAGTTGCGGTATGTCAAATGCAATCTTTGAACGTATATCGGAATCATAGCTTCTTTAACATTTGAGGCTTGGTTCGGCTTTTTTACACATCATTACATTGCATAATTAACAATGAGAAAAAAATTAGGGCAAAAAATAATATAGCGTTGTAATTCTTTTATCGAAATAATGAAGAGCGAATCGGTTTACTGGATATGTATATATGATCAGTGTTAACATTAATGACTACATTACTTTTAGTCCACTGCATACGACTACACCCGTATTTTTTTACTAGCTATCAGTTTTTAAGTGGAAATTTGCCAATGAAACAGACCGAGTTGTCCAGGAGAAATAGTTTTAAATTAGATTTAAAACTTGCTTGGCTACCTGTCAGACATTTTATGAGATTGGTCAAATGACAAAAAATTTTCGTTGCTATACACTGAATTCCTTTCTGAGCGCTGACAACTTCAACGTGCAATAAAGGTCACGTCTTCCTCTAGTGTTGTAGATGTGGACATCATTGTTTTCATCGGGTTGTGGTGGATTATTTATGATGAATTTTATTAGCAGATATATGTGTTGTTACGGCGCACCTAAAATGCGTAGCTCTTTGAAGATATACCTACGTGATATCCGTATCTATTTTTAAAGCTCACTGTTTCGCAATCGGTTCTTTCTTTCAAAAGTGATGAGTTATCCCAGAGAATTACTGCGTAAGACATAATTGAGTGCAAATATACAAAAAATGTGAGGAGTTTTATACGTTTGTTTCCAAGATTAGCAATTATGCGAGGACCAAAAGTAGCTGAAATTAATTGTTTGAGAATCTCAGCCTTCTTCCAGTTCAAATTTTCATAAAGTATTTGGACTATTCTGCTCTATTTACTGACTCCTATTCATGTGCTACATCAACTTTTGGTACGACTATTTGTTTTACAGAACTGAACGTGGTGCGTTTTTCAGAATGTAGGGACAGTCTATTTTCAGATAACCACTTAAAAATTCTCTGGAAAATATCGTTTACAACTCTTCTGTTGCTTTCTCTCTACAGCGATTTATCATAACACTGACCTCGCCTGCAACAAATACCAGTTTTGGTTTTCGAATGATAAGTGGAAAGTGATTCACGTATATAAGGAAGTGGACCAAACATTGAATACTGTGGGACTCCCTTGTTGATTTTTTTTTCTAGTCACTAGATGTTCTACCATTCCGTCGCTGGCTAAATTATTCAGAACGATCTCCGGCATTCTGTTAAGTAAGAGTCAAACTAGCTGCGCATAAAACCATCAGTTCCATAAAACTTGAGTACTTCTAAGGGAGTAACATGACGCTTGGAAAGGTGTCAAAAAATACCAACTGCCAATATATTATTATTTAAGGCTTGTACTATTTGATGAGTGACTGTATAAATAGCATTCTCAGTCGAGCAACCCTAACCGAAGGCAAGCGTGTATTTCGGGTCTCTGTTCGCTAACACCGTCCGCCCCCCCCCCCTCTCCCCTACTTCATAAGGCCATTGGTAGAACGAGGTCGACTGCTTGTACCGAAAGTCTTCTGACGCCACTGCTGCTGATTTTTTATTCCAAGTGCAAGTAGTAGCTGGGACCGAAGCCGGGCCCAGGATGTTTTAGATAATAATCTGATTTGCTAGCGCTAGACCACAGTTAGACTTTCTAGACGTTACATCAATTGCAACACTTCAAACGGAACACTGAGTTATTTTATGAGGGGTGAGCCAACGTGAATCGCCTGCAAGTGGAACCTCTCGCAATTGACAAGGCTGTACTCAGGCGTTACAATGCGTCGAACTCATACACGCCAGTCGCAATTCTCCTTCCAGTCCATACAACGTACAAAGTCAGCTTTGTTGCCGGAGGGGTGACCTAGCGGCATGCGTTTTCGCCGCAATAATACTAGTGCGCTGGAGAGTCACTGGACGACGTTTCTGCATACAGATGTTTTCAATTTATTCCTTAGGACGTTTCTGGATACAGATATTTTTAATTTATTCCTTAGAACTCGAGGATTGTCGTACAGTGTTTTCTCTCTCATATTTCGTAACAGTTCTACTAGATTTTCCATGTTGTATTCAATTATAGCCTCCGCCTTCATGATAATCATCTGCTTAATCATATTCATCATCATCATAATCATCCAACTGGTATCTGGAAAGCACAGCTGGAGGAAAGCCCTCACTAGACTATTCCAGGAATTGTGGTTCAAATGGTTCAAATGGCTCTGAGCACTATGCGACTTAACTTCTGAGGTCACTAGTCGCCTAGAACTTAGAACTAATTAAACCTAACCAACCTAAGGACATCACACACATCCATGCCCGGGACAGGATTCTAACCTGCGACCGTAGCGGTCGCTCGGTTCCAGACTGTAGCGCCTAGAACCGCACGGCCACTCCGGCCGGCCAGGAATTGTGCTCTTCAGTTAGACTATACCATGTTATTATGTTATTATTGACTGTTTTCCATCGTCATTTATTACTCACATTAGGGCCTCACAACTTGAAAACACCTTAGTCTTTGAATGGTTTTAGAGTCCTCGCTTTACAGCCGTTAAGTCAGGACCGGTACTATTCATCCGATGAACTTTCAGTACACATTGACTCTGAAATGCATACCTTAAGAGCTATGACATATCTTCGGCACTGTGAAACGACCCTCTTTTGAGAGGTGCTAGTACGGATCATAACAAGAGAAACATTTCCAGTTAATAAGGACCATAAAGTGCTTACCTTAAGAGCTATGAGTATTTGTCTAGTAAGTGAAATGTGTTTCACAGTAGCGAAGATGAAGAAGTGCTCATGGCTCTTGAGGTGTGTATTTTCTAGACCATGTTTACTTGACATATTTTTCTGGTTTTGGTCCAGACTATCAACTCGGAAATTTGGTCAGTGGAGTTCTAGTTCACCGTATTTGTCCAAAGAGACATGACTTTTAAATCGTTCTGCACATTTTCCTTTTCAAGCCCATCATAACCTTTATTGTGAAAAGCCTGTTCGGTTTTCCAGAAGCATTCCACCCCATTTTTACTCATCTATTTGTTTTCTTGTGCGTCCAATCGTTGTCTTCATTTCGCTTAAATATAATAACTCTTCAACACTTTCTGTTCTTAATTTGTACCGTTTTTAAGGGTACCATTATCCGCTTTCATTTTTATATATTGATAATTTTGATAGTGGCACGCGCAAAGCGTCTGTTTTACTTTTCGGAGCAGTGTTCTGAGGATATACAGTGAACCAACTGGAGCACGGTGGCGTTGGTGGGCAGTAGACTGCAACCCACAACGGTGCAGGGATGAAACATGTAGACGACAGTAAATGAATCGAGACAAGTTAAGCCGTGAAGTATTAATTGCTCGCGGTTTAATTAGCACGAAACGAGCGAGAAATTGCCGTATTTGAAAAAGCGGTATATTGAGAAGAGATTTGTTGAATCACGCGGAACTAATTTGAGCAGATTTATTTTGGATACGTATTTCGATTGGAACATTGTTCGTTAATTAATTAATATTTTGGTTAACAGCTGCCATGTTTGATATTAAGAACTAGAACTTTAATAACTGAATTATTTGAAAGAATTTTAGGCAATGACAAATCCTTGTGCGAGAAACGCACAGTAATATTTTTTGGCAAATACGATTACGTTGTAGAACAAAGCATCATATTACTTAACGGCTCCTCAGGTCATTCCATACCCACGATTATTACCAAAAATACGGTCATAAAAGACACCAAAAGAATGTTTTGATTCGACTGAAGATTCCTTGGTAGGCAGAACGCAGCATGGTTTTCGGATGTAGAGTCATCGAATGGTTCAAATGGCTCTAAGCACTATGAGACTTAACATCTGAGGTCATCAGTCGCCTAGACGTAGAACTACGTAAACCTAACTAACTTAAGGACATCACATACATCCATGCCTGAGGCAAGATTCGAACCTGCTACCGTAGCCTAGAACCGCTCGGCCACAGTGGCCGGCGGAGAGTCATCGACAGACGTAGAAATAACTTAAGGCAAGCCACGTGGAAGATTGATAGGAGTTTTACTTTTCGTGGTCTGTGTCAAAGATCTAGCAAGCAATTTCAATAATAACCTCAGTCTTTTTTGATTATGATGCAGTTATCTATTCTTCCTAAAAATAAGCTGCACATGTTTTCAATCAGAACGAAATTCACTGGAATGTAATTTTATGCACTTAACGAAAATCAAAAAACCTTGTGTTACATGGCGCACAACCGAAGTCCATCAACTAATACAAATAACTGAATGTAATAATGAGTAGGAATATGAAATAGAATGATAACATAGATTCATTCACACGTAAAGTAGGTGACAGGTTTTAGTTGATCTTTACAATATTGGTAAAATGTAGTTCTTTAAACAGTGCGAGCCACACAGAATAGGATTATGAGGTCATATTGAATGTATACCTGGAAGAAGAGTAAGAATGGTCAATGATATGTTTTATTGGCGGACGGGCGTCACAAAAATGCCCAAAAACCTTACCTCTCAAACGCCTGACTAAAGGTGCCAACAACATCGTGACACTCTACTTACGAAGTTTGCAGAATGATTATTGACTCAGGAATCACGGAAATTATTACAATCCCCTTTGTATCGCCCCCGTAGATTGCGAAATCAAGATTACGTTAGTTACACGCAAAAAGCATTCACGCAATCATTATTCCCACCCTCAATACGCGAACAGAATTAACGAAAACATTATATGTGGTACTTCGGGAGTAGCTCCTGCCATATACTTCGCGATGTTTGCAGAGTGTGGGCCAAGGGGGAGCTAGCTGTGGACTCGAATACGACAGTGATGGGATTTAACTGCAAATCTACGCACTATATCCACCTTTGTACAAAGACGGCAGATAAAAGGAGGCTTGCTGATTAATAAACAACTCAAGCGTGATTTATAAGTTTGTGAAGAGAAACTGCACTACCTGGTTGGAAAAAGATTTGTGCTGTAAACAGTAAGGAGTGAAATTCTTTGGCACATAAAGCACTCAGACGACATAAACTAATAAGGAAGTCATAAAGTTGTTGTAATTATGAGCTCTAAAATATTAATCTGTTGCTATGAATCTTGGTGGTGTTGTTAGCCCTTCTCTGAATATTGAAGTTAGCATTTGGAATTCTTGTCTATAATTCATACGTGCGCGCACATGACGTGAGGTTTGCCCGACAAACACAGTAGCAGCAAGAAACACGAAATGGTTGAAGAAAATCTTCACATAACTTGAGTAATGGCTGGTCTCCAAGTTGAAAATACGTCATGTGTTTCCCAGCATCCACTGAAATCTAGTGCAGAAAATTTTTAATATCCTCTTCAGTCTTTAAATAGAAACACTGACAGTAAATATTTTGCGGATATTCCTTTATTCACTGATGGATTTGATGCTACCCAGGGTTTACATTACACAATTCATAATGATGCTGTGCCATAATTTCGTGTTAAGAGTGTAAGTACGCTGTTTAGGTTTTTATGGTGGTAACGCCACGTAGTGCTCTGTATGAAAATCGCTGACTGCGCTGTGTGCCCTCTACGGGTGGTTGTACTCATTGTTGGTTCTTTTTTCTTTTCTTTTTTTCTTTTTTTTTTTTAGAGAACAAACAACGTATTTACCTTAATAATATTCAGAAGGCATCATATATACTGTATATCTATCAAATCATGACATCCATCTTTACAAATTTTCCTTTTTCTGGCGGACACACGTCCAGATTGTCCACTTATAGTAACCTCTCAAAACTCTGGCATCTCTCTCTCCACATCCACCACTGCTGGCGGCTCACCTCAAACTGCACAACGCTACGCACTGTTCACATCCAACAGCCCAGCAATACATAAGCGAATATTCCAACAGTGAGTCCAACCAGCCACAGACTGCACACAGCGATTTTCATACAGAGCACTACGTGGCGTTGCCAACATAAAAACCTAAACAACCTACTTACAAGAGTACTTGTCAATCACGTCTGTTCATTAACCCATCCAAACTTAATTTCTCTCTCAGAGTGTCCAAGGTCATAAAATTACTCCTAGTTTCAAATTATCGATTACAGTATGACCTCCTTATGTAGGTGATTAGCTAAAAACAATTAGAACGCTGGAAATGCTTCATATATTAAGCTTTTTGTTGGATAAACTACACATTGTTGTAGTGGAGATTAGTTATGTAAACATGTTTCTTCAGTTAATAGTACAGGTAATTTGGATAGTAAGTGGAATTGAAACCTCGTTCTACAAATATTAATTTTTAAAGTTACTTTTCTTCAAAATGTGACTATTTAAGTGTTGTTTATTAATGTAATAGAACAAAGAATTAAACAGAATTTTGCTGTTTATAAGAATACGGATAAGTTGCGTTTTTAAGTTGCAAATTATTATGCAGCTTAAGTGGTACATACTAAAGTTAAGTTTCAATACAGTAAGTTTGACGAAGTATGGAATGGATTCCGGATCTTCCGTACCTGAACTGACTGATGAGATATAAATTATTAAAAAAGATAATTACCTTTGTAAAAAGTACCTTTGCAAATTAAGTACTTCCCCAGTTTAAGCTCTTCTCCGTTATGTAGTAATTGTGATAAGTGTCAGACTTGACTGAGTGCTACTGTGATTTAAACTGCTTCGCAGTTGATCAGTTTTGGTTTATTGCATACTTTTAAACATGGTAGTACTTATGGCGTGTAAACAAACGTTAGTAGCCGGGATAAAGTAAGTCAACCGTTGTGATATTAATTAAATACGGCTATCACGGACAGTATATAAAAGATTGCCATATAAGCGATTTTCGATATAAAGTAGAGCTTAAAAATATCAATGAAAATATTGATACCCAGCAATCTGTGATTCGGTGCTCGATAACAGATCCGATTACCAAGTAAATGGACCGATACCCGGCCTAAAGTGTTACATTACTTGCCATTCAGTGCGAAACATTTTTCCAAACGATGGATAACCTAGGAGGAACCTTGGTTGTAGAATTCACTTTTACTGTTCAGGGACAGTCCCCCGTGAAAATCGCCGCTTCATCCTTCTACACTGCGCAACAGAATCAAAGGATGAATTTTTCGAAGCCCCATTGTTGGCTCCCATTCTGACACGTAAGTTAGAAATTTGGCTCAACGGTCCCTGCAGCCCTCCTCTGTAACGGCGCAAAAGCGTGCCTCCCTGCGACCTCAATCTCGGGCTCGACGACGCTTCAGACTAACGGGGAGAAAGGCCTCTGCTCAGAAGTCCACGTGGCGTGTAAAGTGGATTAATGGTGTCACATTGGAACCAAATTTAACCACAGTTCTGCAATACACCGCCGTAGAAGTTTCACGCAGTGGGAAGGTTCTTCACAAAACCCTTTCCCACATTTGACCCCTTCTTCCGACGCCTCTACAGTGGAGGTCACAACCGCTACGCCCAGCATCGAAATCAAGCAGTTTTCTTACGGGTGGCAAAGGAAAACATTTCAGACACGCCATCGCTTAGAATCGAAAGGAAAGAGCCTCATGGTACAGCCTAAAGTGGTCTCAATGAAAGCACCCCTCTCTTTGGGAAGTTGATTCCCACACATTTCGCGGTCTTGAAGGACAATTCGCTGCGCGATGAGCAACACAAAGATTTTCTTAACAAACTTTGACACTACTGACACCCTCAGACGGATCAGCTTTTCTCTACGGGCTCTGGGGGCGGCATTTCCATTGAACGTGATGGCACCCCTGGAAGAAATGACGGTTGGACCAAAATTTGATAGCACAGAGAAGCAGCAGGTACAAATATAACTGCCCTGTGGAGAATGAGGAAACCTTCTCGGGCAGCTTCCCTCGACTCCTCGCCTTGACAGCCTCCCATGAACCCGTCAGTAGATTGCCGAATTTTATCCTTTACGAGCATTAACTTTTACTCATAGACCAAGGCAAACCTCAAAGACTGTTGATGGTTGTATCTTCCGCTGTGGTGAAGCCTGATGTTCCCACTGCTTGCTTTTTTGTTGTGTTTCAGAGTAATAATATTATAACCATCACTGGTCCATGGTGGCTAGGTGGCTGCATGGATGGTTTGAGAATATTTTTCCATTTTTTTTTTGTCATCAGTCTACTGAATGGTTTGATGCGGCCCGTCACGAATTCCTTTCCTGTGCTAACCTCTTCATCTCAGAGTAGCACTTCCAACCTACGTCCTCAATTATTTGCTTGACGTATTCCAATCTCTGTCTACCTCTACAGTTTTTGCCCTCTACAGCTCCCTCTAGTACCATGGAAGTCATTCCCTCATGTCTTAGCAGATGTCCTATCATCCTGTCCCTTCTCCTTATCAGTGTTTTCCACATATTCCTTTCCTCTCCGATTCTGCGTAGAACCTCCTCATTCCTTACCTTATCAGTCCACCTAATTTTCAACATTCGTCTATAGCACCACATCTCAAATGCTTCGATTCTCTTCTGCTCCGGTTTTCCCACAGTCCATGTTTCACTACCAAACAATGCTGTACTCCAGACGTACATCCTCAGAAATTTCTTCCTCAAATTAAGGCCGGTATTTGATATTAGTAGACTTCTCTTGGCCAGAAATGCCTTTTTTGCCATAGCGAGTCTGCTTAGATGTCCTCCTCGCTCCGTCCGTCGTTGGTTAATTTACTGCCTAGGTAGCAGAATTCCTTAACTTCATTGAGTTCGTGACCATCAATCCTGATGTTAAGTATCTCGCTGTTCTCATTTCTACAACTTCTCATTACCTTCGTCTTTCTCCGATTTACTCTCAAACCACACTGTGTACTCATTACACTGTTCATTCCGTTCAGCAGATCATTTAATTCTTCTTCACTTTCACTCAGGATAGCAATGTCATCAGCGAATCGTATCATTGATATCCTTTCACCTTGTATTTTAATTCCACTCCTGAACCTTTCTTTTATTTCCATCATTGCTTCCTCGATGTACAGATTGAAGATTAGGGGCGAGAGGCTACAGCCTTGTCTTACACCCTTCTTAATACGAGCACTTCGTTCTTGATCGTCCACTCTTATTATTCCCTCTTGGTTGTTGTACATATTGTGTATGACCCGTCTCTCCCTATAGCTTACCCCTACTTTTTTCAGAATCTCTAACAGCTTGCACCATTTTATATTTTCGAACGCATTTTCCAGGTCGACAAATCCGATGAAAGTGTCTTGATATTTCTTTAGCCTTGCTTCCATTATTTTCCATACAAGCGAGTTATCATTTGAAGCCCACCCATCGCCCCCCGTCCCTTGTCCTTCATACTCTTTCACCCATGTCAGTTTTCGCTATTAGTTGCTAGACGCAAAGTATACAAATTTCACGCCCGGGCGTCCATCACAGGTTGCGTCCATCACAGGTTGCTGCCTCAAGCGGTCGGTACGAATGGTAACCCGTCCTACAGTTGTACCGCTTCCGGCTCCCCTGTCAGCTTGGCGCCCGGAGCGGTAGTCTGTATCGCTTGGGTCGTACAGCGGTCCTGGATTGGCCAGACACATGGGCAACATTTCCGCTTGAGACTCGGGTAGCGGCCGGCTTTAAAACAAATGTGTGGGCAGTCGCGGAACGTCGCAAGCGGCGACCTTTGTTCTAAATATTGCGCGAGATGTTGAAAACTGAATCCATTATTGATTTTCATTTTTTAAACCGTCGACTCAATGGAGTTTCGCCTGTCTTTGAGCACCAGGGCCTCCACTTCCTTTGCGCTTCCCCGATCTACCCAAGTAGATGGTCTACCACTTCCTTCTTCGCCATTCACACTTGTTTGTCCATACCGTAAGCGTCTGCGCTGCCTAACCAGCGTTATTACGGTCCACTCTTGCCGTACACTTTCAGCAACTCAGCAGGGATTATTGTAGCGCTGTTCCACTTCAAATGCACAACGTGAATTAATCTCAATACCCCACATCGTCAATGGTTTGCTGCTTTTGTTTCGGCTGATCCAGTGGCCTGCTACTGTATGGTGGGAATATTTCAGTGTGTACAAGGACTGCAGACATTTAACAGCAAATAAACAAATTGTCGAGGCGATAATTAAAACTTTGACTACACCTCGTGATGTATGCAACTAAATTACATATTTTAATAGCCCTTTCTACCTCTTTGTTATTAGCTGCTATTTCTTATCTCACGTTCCCCCTCTCTCCATTTTCCATTGTGCTTCATATTGTCACGCCCCAGGATAGTACCCCCACTGGACACTAAATTCATCTAAGTTCTACCTCGGCAGCTCCCTGAAGTCAAACTGACAGCTAACAGCTAGGTAGAGAAATACTGAGCGAGTTATGGCAATTACGGAAACTGTCGCTGATCGGGGGCCGAGGGCCCAAGCCTGCAAGCTAAGCATAATACCATTATGGAAAACGAGAGGTACCGTCATACTACTTACAAAGCTGAGTTTAGTAAGGAAGGCTAGGTACTACGCAACTTCAGGTACTCAGGTGCTGAACCAGCATAAAAGAGCCTCTGGAAAGTGAAGTTACAAAAGTATGAAATGACTAACAGAACTGACAGTGTGGGATAACCAGGACACATGATTTCATAGCCATCCCCACTGCCGCAGAGTACATGGGGGAAACGCCAACATAAATACCACACCCTTTTTAAAAAATGTCTCATTGCTGAGTGGTGATTGCAAATTGTCCAGTGCATTGTCTCAGCCCTTGTGTAGGTGCAGATATTTAGTGTGAGAGGCAGCATTAGAGGTCGACCCTCAACACACACCTATCTGTCTTCAACCATCCATAGAACCCCGAATCTGGCTGGAAGCACGCTGCTGCTACCGGCTGCATTGCTAACTAATAAGGCCACACTGACAGGGCGCAGGGGATGCGATCATCCTGCAGATCTGCTGGACGCTCGACTTGCGCGACCTGGATGATGTCCGTTATCCAGCTTCGAGTGGGAGAGCACTGTTGTTGCTCATCCCATTCCTGTGGCAGACACTGATGCTGCTGGCTCCTAATTGTGGCCGGAGAGCCAACTTTTGCGAGTCCCATCGAGTACTTCAGGTGGACCTGAGACATGACATCTAAGTAGAAATCTTCGAGGGCACTTACGAAACAGTTGCCGGATTCTGCTGGTCGACGGCAGCCCCATGACGTAGTGTTCACCATGCTGTGCTGGAAATACTGTGAATCGATAGCATGCCAGCTTTCGTCTGCTGACGAGGCGCTGTCCCACTGGCCAGGCTGAGGCGCAGCATTTTGAAAGAGTCCTGTATTACTGCCTAGTAAATTTGTTTTTGTCAATGATGTTTTCTTAGCTTTCTCGAGCGTAGCTTGGTGCTCACCACCACATCCCAACCGGCTCTCTCCTGACGACTGTAGGTGTCTGGAACCGGACTCCCGTAATATGTACATGCGCACTCATCTATGAAAAACTTACAAACAGATATAAATCTTAAATTTCCTTTTATTTTCACAAGTAATATTTTTTCTTTTTGAAAATCGCGACGTTGTAGTGTTTTGCAACCTCATTCTACGCTCAGCTTAGTCGAGCCAAGCTCTTTGAACTGCCTATTAGCGTCTCCACTGAAGCACGTTTGTATATCTGGAGAGCTGCTCAGCCCCGCAGCCGATGGGAAACGTTAGTGGGTGTCTAGCCATGAGGCCGTATAGTTCAAGTGGGATCTCGCCGTTCTGTCTGTCTCTGGTTCTGTTATCGGTTGGTTGGCTTTCATTGTGGTGTTATTGGAGTCTTACAACGATGAAAATCCTCAGTTAGATCTTTAAATTGCCATTGTGATTAATGAGCGACGTTTAACTTATTTCAATCGTGTATCGCAAATATTCGCACAGTTATCTTGCACTTATCCCGCGTCCAGAACTCGGAGTGAATTACGTGTTGCGACAATAAAGTAATGAGATTGATTTTCTTTGCAAGATGTGACAACCCTCCAGGCTCGATTAGGTACAATATCTTTGACCTTGGTCTATAAGCTGCTTCTAGTTCAAGCGGCACACCGATGCAACTGCTCAGTTGTGAGTTGTACTGAAATAAGTTAACATGTGTTTGTGTTTTTCGTCACGGAAATGGATCCGCATAATATTGCGCAATGGTATGCCATTTCTTTTTGCGATAAATTGGGTGAAAACGCGACGACAACTTACAGTAAGCTTCAGAAGGCTTTTAGAGAGGAGGTTATGTCAAGAGCTCAAGTTTTTCGTTGGCATAAAGTGTTTAGTAAAGACAGAACGAATGTTGAAGATGAATACCACAGTGGACGACCATCAGCTTCACAGACGGATGTCAACTTGGGCAGAATGCGTGTACTCGTACGATCTGATCGAAGGTTGTCCGTGAAAATTATTGCAGAAGAACTGAACATTAATCGAGAAACGGTTCGTGTAATAATAACTGAAGATCTTGGTATGAGAAAGATTTGTGCAAAAATGGTCCCCAAAAATATCACACCACAACTGCGAGAAACATGGAAAAATGTGGCAGCCGATCTGTTATAGCAAACGGAAATCAATCCAAAATTGTAGAGCCGTGTTATCACTGGTGATGAAAGGTGTTTTCTTCGGTACGATCCAGAGACAAAACGCCGAAGTTCGCAATGGTGCTCAAAGGGATCACACAGACCAAAAAAAAGCTCGCATGTCAAAGTCAAAAGTGAAATGCATGCTTGTGTGCTTTTCTGATTCCAAAGTAATTGTTCAGAAAGAGTGGGTGCTTCTTGGAAAAACGGTTAACCAATATTACTACAAAGAAATTTTAGGAAGACTTCGTAAAAGAGTTCTTCGTATCTGTGCCAACATTGCTGATAATTGGATTCTGTATCACGATAATGCACCATCCCATATTCCACTGTCACTACAGCAATTTTTAATTTCAAAACACATTTCGGTTCCACCACAGCCACCTTATTCACTAGATATCGCTCCTTGCGACTATTTTCTATTTCCAAGAGTCAAAACGGCGGTTAGGGGACACCATTTTCAAACAACACAAGATGTCCAAAAAGCTGTGACGAGGGGCTTGGAGGATATTACAGAAGATGAGTTCCAGAAATGTTACCATCAATGGCAGAAGCGCTGGAAAAAGTGTGTGCAATCAGAAGGGAACTACTTTGAACTAGACAAGGTCAACTTGACTAAAACGGTAAGCAACTTTTTTTTTCACAGCATCCTCATTACTTTATTGTCGCACCTCATATAACATGAAATGGTATTATTTTGTGTAGCGACAAAGGCTCACAGACTCCTGACTTTTCTGAAATGGAAGCAACTTGTAGAGTCAAGTACTATCTTTTCACTCAATTGTATTACAGATTCAAACAGATCGACGTCTCCTGCATAATAAATTATTTATTGTCCTACTAGAAGACTTTGGTCCGCAGCTCGTGGTCGTGTGGTAGCGTTCTCGCTTCCCGCGCCCGGGTTCCCGGGTTCGATTCCCGGCGGGGTCAGGGATTTTCTCTGCCTCGTGATGACTGGGTGTTGTGTGCTGTTCTTAGGTTAGTTAGGTTTAAGTAGTTCTAGAGGACTGATGACCATAGATGTTAAGTCCCATAGTGCTCAGAGCCATTTGAACCATTTTACTAGAAGACTTGTCTTGAGAATGTGATTTCGTCGCTTCTTCTAGAATTTCTTTTTGCACTATATCCATCGACAACCCAGGTGACCTTGTGATTTACATGCAGTCTTCTGAGGAAGATATACGTGTGTTACTCATAACATTTGTCTAAATTATTTCGCTGAACATACGCCATTCATTTATTATCGTACCTAAAAAAGTTCCACTCTACAGTGCAGCCATGTGTAATGGCTTGTTGCTACAGGATTCGTCATATCAGTAAATAGACATGGCATGATTAGTTAAATTATTCAGTCCTGCTCTACTATTGCAGCCCATTAATAAGTGCCTCATCTTTACAGATGGAGGAAGGTAGATCACTGGGCTTGAAAGTTGGTAACTTGGGATGACTGCGCACTGTGTTCTTATATGATAGCAGGGTATTTCCTCCAACAGAAGACAGCGAGTGGCTCGCTATTTTAAATGGTCTGTGCACACTTGGTTATTAACTTATGATCCCTTTGCTTTAATGAATCATTTGTATAATTATTGTGTTCGAGTTTGTATCCATTAATTACAGGTGCGGGGAAACAGCCTCATTGCACAGCTTTTGACTTTAAGCTGAAAGTATACAGACTATATAAGTTCTGGACTGGTTTTGAATGAGTGCTCTCCTATCATTGGGTGTCAGAACCAATAGCTATGTATATTCATTACCGCTGTGCTTCATCAAGTAACCGTTGTCTGAGTGACTACTTCATTAATAACTAGTTGTCAGATCGCATTTTTATTCGAATACAGGGCCATAAAAGGGGATGTAGTAGAGCACAGCTTATTAGCACAGGACTTTAGTTGACTAGCCATTTGGGTCGTCGAATAAGTAAGATTCCCTGTCTCATTTTTCTGCAAAATAAACTGCACCCGTTACTGCAAGGGCTGACGAGTTCGACTGCCATTCACAACACTGATACCGGCTTACGGTGCATACCGCAGTATCTTGCCAGTATGCTTACACTTACTGCTACAAAGTGTGTCCGCTTCTGAGCTGCGCTCTGTCATTCATTTTTTCCCTGCATAACAAATATCCGCTGTCGGTATCCATCGGGAGTAAATCTCTCTCTATAGGAGAATCTATATGAG
This sequence comes from Schistocerca cancellata, assembly GCF_023864275.1. Taxonomy (NCBI): domain Eukaryota; kingdom Metazoa; phylum Arthropoda; class Insecta; order Orthoptera; family Acrididae; genus Schistocerca; species Schistocerca cancellata. The sequence goes on from NC_064628.1 coordinate 608,046,677, forward strand.
CATTCATACGGTTCGATCTTGGCTCGGAAGGGTCCACTGGGATGTTTTCCTGCGTGCTTTATATTCAGCAGATCCTGCTCCAACAGGTTTTTCACACCCCCAACTCAAAGGACTTATTGGAGGTAACCACTTGAACACCGATGATAAAGTCACAACAACATGAAAAGATCGTTACGAGCGTACGATCCGACCTGGTACAACAATGTTTTGTAAAAGCTTGTGTCACGTTACCAGATGTACTTGGAAGAGCATGGCGACTACGTGTAAAAGTAAAAGAAGTATTCTAAAATGTCAACGAAATCATTTCGCCGTCGAAGGCAAACACGTTATCTATGGGTAGTGTCTTTGATTGGATATCAAAACGTCGTTGGTGCTGGGTTCGAAACACGCCACCGGTTGAATTTTGATTAATAATCAGCCAACTGCAGGTGGTTGCTCACGTCGTTACCAATGATGTGTGTCACTTTGGATCAGAAGAAATTCTCTCTGATTTCGAGCGGCTAACAGAAGTGGTAAAGGCTGCCAGTCTTGCTTGCAAGATGAAAGCAGAGCTTGTAAGTAGGCTGTTTAGGTTCTTATATTGGTAACGCCGCCGCCACGTTGCGCTCTGTATGAAAATCACTGGCTGTGCTGTGTGCAGTCTGTGGCTGGTTGGCATTGTTGTAATACTCGCCATTGTAGCGTTGGGCAGTTGGGTGTTAAAAGCGCGTAGGGTTGTGCAGTTGCAGGTGAGCCGCCAGCAGTGGTGGATGTGGGGAGAGAAATGGTGGAGTTTTGAAATTTGTAAGACTGGATGTCATGAACTGCTATGTATATTATGACTTTTCGACACTATTAAGGTAAATACATTGTTTGTTCTCTATCAAAATCTTTCATTTGCTAACTATGCCTATCAGTAGTTAGTGCCTTCAGTAGTTTGAATCTTTTATTTAGCTGGCAGTAGTGGCGCTAGCTGAATTGCAGTAGTTCGAGTAACGAAGATTTTTGTGAGGTAAGTGATTTGTGAAAGGTATAGGTTAATGTTAGTCAGGGCCATTCTTTGTAGCGATTACTGAAAGTCAGATTGCGTTGCGCTAAAAATATTGTGTGTCACTTAGTGAATGTTTGAGTACGTTCAGTTTTGCTCAGCTATTTGAAAAGCAAATAATGTAAGAGGTTTATCAGCACAGTAATTCATAAATTTTTCTAAGGGGACGTTTCAAGCTGACCATTTGCACCATAGTCGACAGGACCGTTTGCGGACCTCTGGTGCAGAGCCGAGTGAAGGGTCTAAATCAGAGGCTCAGACGGTTCTGCGACCGTGTAGGCATCAGATTCCTCGACTTGCGCCAAAGGGTGGTTGGGTTTCGGGTTCCGCTGAATAGGTCAGGTGTCCACTATACGCAGGAGGCGGCGACACGGGTAGCAGGGGATGGGCGGTTTTTTAGGTTAGAGGGTCTCGGGAAAACGCAAGAAGGGCTTCAGTCACAAAGGGTGCAAGCTGAACACAGGAAAAACGTAGATATATGAACCATTGGTATGACAGTTGTAAATTGTCGTAGCTGTGTTGGGAAAGTACCAGAGCTCCAAGCGCTAATAGAAAGCACTGATGCTCAAATCTGGCCGGCCGGGGTGGCCGAGCGGTTCTAGGCGCTACAGTCTGGAACCGCGCGTCCGCTACGGTCGCCTCGGGCATGGATGTGTGTGATGTCCTTAGGTTAGTTAGGTTTAATTAGTTCTAAGTTCTAGGGGACTGATGACCTTAGAAGTTAAGTCTCATAGCGCTCATAGCCATTTGAACCTTTTTTTTTTTTTTTTTTTTGGCTCAAATCGTTATAGGCACTGAAAGCTGGCTAAATCCGGATGTAAGCTCAGCCGAAATTTTTGCGAAGAACCTAGCGGTGTTCCGAAAGGATAGGCTAAACACGGTTGGCGGAGGCGTGTTCGTTGCTGTAAGAAATAGTTTAACTTGTCGCGAAATTGAAGTAGATACTTCCTGTGAGTTAGTATGGGCAGAGGTCATTGTTGGCAACCGGAATAAAATAATAATTGGTTCCTTTTACCGAACTCCCAATTCAGATGATACAGTTGCTGAAAGGTTCAAAGAAAACTTGAGTTTGATTTCAAACACGTACCCGACTCATACGATAATAGTTGGTGGTGACTTTAATTTACCTTCGATATGTTGGCGAAAATACATGTTTAATTCCGGAGGTACGCATAAAATATCATCCGAAATTGTGCTAAATGCATTCTCTGAAAATTATTTCGAGCAGTTAGTTCATGAGCTCACGCGAATAGTAAACGGTTGTGAAAACACACTTGACCTCTTAGCAACAAATAATCCTGAGTTAATAATGAGCATCAAAACCGATTCAGGGATTAGTGAACACAGGGCTGTCGTAGTAAGATTGAATATTGTAATCCCCACATCCTCGAAAAATAAGCGAAAAATATACCTATTCAAAAAAGCAGATAAAAATTCACTTGACGCCTTCCTAAGAGACAATCTCCATTCATTCCAAAATAATAATACAAGTGGAGACCAGATGTGGCTTAAATTCAAAGACATAATATCGGCAGCAATTGAGAGATTTATACCAAATAAATTAACATACGACGGAGCTGATCCTCCTTGGTACACAATACGGGTTAGAACACTGTTGCAGAAACAACGAAACAAACATGCCAAATTTAAACAGACGCAAAATCTCCAAGATTGGCGATCTTTTTCAGAAGCTCGAAATTTAGCGCGGACTTCAATGCGAGATGCTTGTAACAGTTTCCACAACCAAACTTTGTCTCGAAACCTGGCAGAAAATCCAAAGCGATTCTGGTCGTATGTGAAGTATGTTAGCGGCAAGATAGCAACGGAGATACCATTGAAGACAGTGCTGCCAAAACAGAGTTACTAAACACAGCCTTCCGAAATGCCTCCACAAAAGAAGAGTAAGTAAATATTCCAGAATTCGAATCGATAACAGCTGCTAACATGAGTAACGTAGAAGTAAATATCCTCGGAGCAGTGAAGCAACTTAAATCACTTAATAAAAGCAAGTCTTCTGGTACAGACTGTATACCAATTAGGTTCCTTTCGAAGTATGCTGATGCATTAGCTCCATACTTAACAATCATATATAACTGTTCGCTCGACGAAAGATCCGTACCCAAAGACTGGAATGTTTGCCGAGGTCACACCAGTATTCAAGAAAGGTAGTAGGAGTAATCCACTAAATTACAGCCCCATATTGTTAACGTCGATATGCAGCGGGATTTTAGAACATATACTGTGTTCGAACATAATGAATTACCTAGAAGAAAACGGTCTATTGACACAAAGTCAACATGGGTTCAGAAAACATCGTTCCTGTGAAACACAACTAGCTCTTTATTCACATGGAGTGCTGAGACCTATTGACAAGGGATTTCAGATAGATTCCGTATTTCTGGATTTCCAGAAGGCTTTTGACTCTGTACCACCCAAGCGGCTCGTAGTGAAATTGCGTGCTTATGGAATATCGTCTCAGTTGTGTGACTGGATTAGTGATTTCCTGTCAGAGAGGTCACAGTTCGTAGTAACTGACGGAAAGTCATCGAGTAAAACAGAAGTGATTTCTGGCGTTCCCCAAGGTAGTGTTTGCTGTTCCTTATCTATATAAACGCTTTGGCAGACAATCTGACCAGCCGTCTTCGGTTGTTTGCAGATGACGCTGTTGTTTATCGACTAATAAAGTCATCAGAAGATCAAAACAAACTGCAAAACGATTTAGAAGAAATATCGGAATGGTGCGAAAAGTGGCAGATGACCTTAAATAACGAAAAGTGTGAGGTCATCCACATGAGTGCTAAAAGGAACGCGTTAAACTTCGGTTACACGATAAATCAGTCTAATCTAAAAGCCGTAAATTCAACTAAATACCTAGGTATTACAATTACGAACAATTTAAATTGGAAGGAACACACAGAAAATGTTGTGGGGAAGGCTAACCAAAGACTGCGTTTTATACGCATGACAGTAAGAAAATGGAACAGACCTACTAAGGAGACTGCCTACACTACACTTGTCCGTCCAATTTTAGAATACTGTTGTGCGGTGTGGGATCCTTACCAGATAGGACTGACTGAGTACATCGAAAAAGTTCAAAGAAAGGCAGCACGTTTTGTATTATCGCGAAATATGGGAGAGAGTGTCACAGAAATGATACAGGATTTGGGGTGGACATCATCAAAGGAAAGGCGTTTTTCGTTGGGACGGAATCTTCTCACGAAATTCGAATCGCCAGCTTTCTCCTCCGAATGCGAAAATATTTTGTTGACACCGACGTACATAGGGAGGAACGATCACCAAGATAAAATAAGGGAAATCAGAGCTCGTAAGGAAAGATGTCCTCATTCTTCCCGCGCACAATGCGAGATTGGAATAATAGAGAATTGTGAAGGTGGTTCGATGAAGCCTCTGTCAGGCACTTAAATGTGATTTGCAGAATATCCATGTAGATGTACATGTAGATCTAGAATCAGCATTGGCAGCCGAAGACTTCCGGCCTAAGAAGTCACCCTCATTCTGCCAACGCCCTTGTCAAAGAGGGTGGAGGAGCGGACGGAGGTTCATGGCACTCTTTTGTCCGTCGAGTGGGAAACTGTCTCTCAAGGCCGGAGAATCAACAATGATCAACGGCATGGGGACGCAGAAGGCAATGTAAACCACTGCACTAAAAACAAATAACGTGTATCCATAGAACATGTGACGTGTAATTGAAAAAGTGTCATGATGGTCTCTTCATTGGCAAAATATTCCGGAATTCTCGAGGAGGGGACTGCGAAGGGGGAGGTGACCATGAGAAAAAGTCTGAATAACTAACGAAAAGATAAAGTTCAACAAGACGGGGCGAGGAATGTCGGAACCATGAACGTCGTAGGAAAGCCAGAAAAATCTAAAAAGGGAAATGGAAATGCTCAATCTAGATATAGTGGGGGTCAGTGAAGTGAAACGGAAAGATTTCTGGTAAGATGTAATATCAGGGTAATATCAAGAGCAGCAGATACTTGTATAACGGAAGTAGGATTCGTTGTGAATAGAAAGGAAAAGCAGAGTGTGTGTTACTGTGAACAGTTTAGTGATAGGATTGTTCTTAAAAGAATCGACAGCAAACCGATACCGACAACAGTACTTCAGGTATACATGTCGAAGTCGCAAGTAGAAGATGAAGAGATAGAAAAAGTATATGGGGATATTGAAAGGGTAATGCAGTACGTAAAGGTAGATGAAAATCTAATAGACATGGGGGACTGAAAGGCAGTTGTAGGGGAAGGAGAAGAAGAAAGGATTGGTATTGGGTATGAGAGAGGAGATACACTAATTGAATTATGTTACAAATTTCAGCTAGTGATAACGAATACTCTGTTCAAGAATCACAAGAGAAGGAGTTATGCTTTTTACAAGCCGGGTGGTACGGGAAGATTTCGGTTAGATTATATCATAGTCAAACAGAGATTCCGAAATCAAATACTGGACTGTACGGAGTACTTAGGAGCTGATATACACTCCTGGAAATTGAAATAAGAACACCGTGAATTCATTGTCCCAGAAAGAGGAAACTTTATTGACACATTCCTGGGGTCAGATACATCACATGATCACACTGACAGGACCACAGGCACATAGACACAGGCAACAGAGCATGCACAATGTCGGCACTAGTACAGTGTATATCCACCTTTCGCAGCAATGCAGGCTGCTATTCTCCCATGGAGACGATCGTAGAGATGCTGGATGTAGTCCTGTGGAACGGCTTGCCATGCCATTTCCACCTGGCGCCTCAGTTGGACCAGCGTTCGTGCTGGACGTGCAGACCGCGTGAGACGACTCTTCATCCAGTCCCAAACATGCTCAATGGGGGACAGATCCGGAAATCTTGCTTTCCAGGGTAGTTGACTTACACCTTCTAGAGCACGTTGGGTGGCACGGGATACATGCGGACGTGCATTGTCCTGTTGGAACAGCAAGTTCCCTTGCCGGTCTAGGAATGGTAGAACGATGGGTTCGATGACGGTTTGGATGTACCGTGCACTATTCAGTGTCCCCTCGACGATCACCAGTGGTGTACGGCCAGTGTAGGAGATCGCTCCCCACACCATGATGCCGGGTGTTGGCCCTTTGTGCCTCGGTCGTATGCAGTCCTGATTGTGGCGCTCACCTGCACGGCGCCAAACACGCATACGACCATCATTGGCACCAAGGCAGAAGCGACTCTCATCGCTGAAGACGACACGTCTCCATTCGTCCCTCCATTCACGCCTGTCGCGAAACCACTGGAGGCGGGCTGCACGATGTTGGGGCGTGAGCGGAAGACGGCCTAACGGTGTGCGGGACCGTAGCCCAGCTTCATGGAGACGGTTGCGAATGGTCCTCGCCGATACCCCAGGAGCAACAGTGTCCCTAATTTGCTGGGAAGTGGCTGTGCGGTCCCCTACGGCACTGCGTAGGTTCCTACGGTCTTGGCGTGCATCCGTGCGTCGCTGCGGTCCGGTCCCAGGTCGACGGGCACGTGCACCTTCCGCCGACCACTGGCGACAACATCGATGTACTGTGGAGACCTCACGCCCCACGTGTTGAGCAATTCGGCGGTACGTCCACCCGGCCTCCCGCATGCCCACTATACGCCCTCGCTCAAAGTCCGTCAACTGCACATACGGTTCACGTCCACGCTGTCGCGGCATGCTACCAGTGTTAAAGACTGAGATGGAGCTCCGTATGCCACGGCAAACTGGCTGACACTGACGGCGGCGGTGCACAAATGCTGCGCAGCTAGCGCCATTCGACGGCCAACACCGCGGTTCCTGGTGTGTCCGCTGTGCCGTGCGTGTGATCATTGGTTGTACAGCCCTCTCGCAGTGTCCGGAGCAAGTATGATGGGTCTGACACACCGATGTCAATGTGTTCTTTTTTCCATTTCCAGGAGTGTAGATTCAGATGACAATGCAGGTAGTAGGCTGAAGTTTAAGAAATTAGTCAAGAAGAATCAATACGCATAGAAATGGGATACGAAAATACTGAGGTATGACGAGATACGCTTGAAGTTCTCTAAGGCTGTAGATACAGCAATCAGGAATAACTCAGTACGCAGTATAGTTGAAGAAGAGTGGACGTCTCTGAGAAGGGCAGTCACAGAAGTTGGAAAGAAAAGCACAGGTACAAAGAAGGTAATTGCGAGGTAACCGTGGGTAACAGAAGAAATACTTCATTTGATTGATGAAAGAAGGAAGTAAAAAATCAGGAAACTTTAGGAATATAGATATGCGAATCGCTGAGGATTGATATAAATAGGAAGTACAGGGAAGCTGAGACGAAATGACTGCATGATAAATGTAAAGTAATTGAAAAAGATATTGTTGTCGGAAGGCCTGATTCACCATATAAGAAAGTCAAACAACCTTCGTTGAAATTAAAAGCAAGGGGGACAACGTTAGGAATCCAGTGGTAGTTCCATTCTTAAATGCTGAAGAGAGACCAGATAGGTGGATAGAGTACATTGGAAGCCTTTATGAGGGTGACTTTCGGAAAATGTCATCCACTCAATTCCGAAGATTGCAAGAGTTCACAAGTGCGAGAATTATTGCACAATCAGCTAAACAGCTCATCCATCCACGTTTCTCACAAGAATAATATACAGAAGAATTGAAAATAAAATTGAGGGTGTGTCACATGATGATCAGTTTGGATTTAGGAAAGGTAAAGGTACCAAAAAGCCAATACTGACGTTGCGGTTGATAATAGAAGGAAGACTGAAGAGGAATGAAGGCACGTTCATAGGATTCGTCGACTTGGAAAAAGCGTTCGACAATGTAAAATGGTACAACATGGTCGAAATTTTGATAAAAATAGGGGTAAGCAATAGGGAGAGGCGGGTGACATATAATATATACAATTGCCAAGATGGAATAATAAGAATGGAAGATTAAGAACAAATTGATTTATTGAAAAGGGTGTAAGACAGGGATGTAGTCTGTCGCTCCTATTGTTAGATCTGTAGATCGAAGAGGCAGTGATGGAAATATAAGAAATGTTCAGGAGTGGAATTAAATGCAAGGTGGAACGATATCAATGATACGATTCGCCGATGACATTGCTACCCAGAGTGAAAGTGAAAAAGAATTACATGATCTGCTGAATGGAATAAACAGTCTAATAAATACAGAATATGGACTGAGAGTAAATAGAAGAAAGTCGAAAGTAATGAGAAGCAGCAGAGATGAAAACAGCGAGAAACTTAACATCAGGATTGACGGTCACGAAGTAAACGAATTTAAGAAATTCAACTATCTAGGCAGTAAAATAACCAATGACAGACGGAGCAAACAGGACATCAAAAGCAGGCCAGCACTGGCAAAAAGACCGTTCCTGGCCAAGAGAACTCTTCTAGTATCAGCCTTAGGTCTTTATTTGGGGAAGAATTTCTGAGAATGTGCGTTGAAGCACAGCACTGTAAGGTAGTGAAACATGGACTGTGGGAAACAGAAGAGAATCGAAACATTTGAGATGTTGTGATACAGTCGAATGTTGAAGATTAGATGGACTGATAACGTAAAGAATGAGGAGGTTCCGTGCAGAGTCGCAGAAAAACGGAATATATGTAAAACTTTGTCAAGGAGAACGGACAGGATGACAGATCTGTTAAGATATTAGGGAATGACTTCCATGGTACCAGAGGAAGGTGTAGAGGCCAAAAACTGTAGAGGAAGACAGAGATTGGAATACTTCTAGCAAATAATTGAGGACGTAAGTTACAAGTGCTACTGTCAGATGAGGGAGTTGGCACAGGACAGGAATTCGTGGCGAGCCACTTCAAACCAGTTGGAAGACGGATGACTTAAAAAAATGTATATAATGCTTTTTGTAATGTAAGAAAACTTACTATTTGGATGCCCTCCTTAATAGCTAATTCTTATAACACAGCGCAGGTCTTACAAAGGTTATACAACTCTTGAGTTTATATGCAGATTATGATAAGAAGGATGACGTTTACCAGTGCTTCGTTTGTCTTATTGGACTTTCAGTTACCTGAAAATAGAAACAAACGAGTGCATCACATTATTAAGAACTGGCCTCTTGCAATTGCACCATCACCATCGTAATATGCTTCTAAATGAAACAATTCAAATGTTCAATCCGCCAAACAATACCAGCAAAATAGTCACATTTGGTATCAACTTCTCTGACGGTTGCGTTTGTGGATGCAAACAGTCGGCGGCTACACTGGTCCAATGAGGGAAGTGCTGGAGTTCGAGACTGCGCTGTTGGCTAAGCGAGCATCGTTACCAGGAGCTGACTCCTGAACTTGCGGATCTTCCCGCACAAACACTGCCGCCGGTACGAGCAACAGGTCAGTAATGACGTGCAAACAAGCGGTCTGAGATGAGCCCGACAAGAACCTGTAGCCCATTCTATACAGCACGCTCGTGACGCAGGGAGCCTGGCAACCTATTTCCTGCTTAAATGATCCTTAGTGTCGTTTTTAATACGACACAGACATTCAGTAATATGATTTTTGTAGAATCGATATGCGTCAGTCTTAACCAGCACCACAATGAAATATGTTGAGATTGATCCGACACAGGCCAGCCATAATCCCAAATGTTGGTAAAACTTTAGAGGGTTGTTGTGACCAGATATTCCCTACTGTAAGTTACGTAAAACGTGGATGGAGCGATGAACCGTGCAGGGGGTGGGGAGGGACTGGGCATCAACATTAATGGAAGGGAGCTTTCATCCAGTACCTTCCTACCAGACCACTAAATTACTTTCTCCAGTTCTCACCGCAGTGGTCTCACCAAATTCATTGCTCTACATTTGGTGATGTTATAGCGCCGCCAGAATTGTTGAGGTTACAGCCCTTATAAAAAAAATTGTTCAAATAGCTCTAAGCATAATGGGACTTAACATCTAAGGTCATCAGTCCCCTAAACTTAGAACTACTTAAACTTAACTAACCTAAAGACATCACACACATCCATGCCCGAGGTAGGATTCGAACCTGCGACCGTAGCAGCAGCTCGGTTCCGGACTGAAGCGCCTGGAACCGCTCGGCCACACAGGCCGGCCAGCCTTTATCTCTGTTGGGTAGAACGCTCTTTATTCGCATCTCGATTACTTCTTTAACCATGGAGGTTGAGGAGCAGCACCTTTACATTGTTCCTCTGGCAATTAATGGTAGCGTGCAGCTTTACACAGATTGACTCACGGCTGTCTACCAACAGATGCGCTCTTGTGCTTCCGCAAACGTTTCAAGAAGTAACTGTCGTGGCAGAACGATGTCGCTGTCGTAGACGCTATGAAATTCCCAGTTGTCAAAACCACTTATTTTTGGAAATGAAACTTCGTAATACGTTAACTATTGCTGATTAAATGTTAGTTATTATTGTCAAGGAAAGTGTGACTGCAAAGTAATATAATAAATTGTCGTGTCTGTTAACTGAGTAGATTGTAGTGTGGGAACTATATATGTACAGAGAGAGTGAATCATACGCTCAGGGGAAATTTTGTAAAGTGAATTTCGCCAGTTTATGGTACTGGAAAAACAGGAAACGTATAACTGTAATTCAGTTACTTAAAGAGAGAAGTAATTACATATTGTGGGTTTTCGAAATTTGTTCATTTGATAATTCGCTCAATAAAAGCTGATAATCTGTGATTAGTCTAAATTAAAAGACGTGGGGTAGTGCGGTTTTATACGGACAGTTCACTGGCTGTAATGTCTCTCAGCCGATGGAAAGAGAAGATAAGGGTGCATTTTGTGAATTAAGTATTGCTTTGTAGAGGCTTGGATTCAGTTTGGAGCTCAGCTAACATGACGGTAGGGTGTGCGTATTAGGAGCTCTGAACAGTGCAATAATGTGGCACAATTATGATTTAAATTTGACCGTGGAGTATCCATAAGTAATCGTGGGCGTGTGATACAGTCGAACGCTCATAATTCCAGTTTTCCTGTATAAACTGTGACTTCTGAATTAAGTGCAATCCCAGAGGCGTATTTTATAAGTCGGGACCGAGAAATGAACGTTCAAAGGGTTCGGGCTGTGGAATATTCGAGCGAGGCGTCCTGTTACAGAAAATCCGTTTCGTAAACTTTCCGTAACCTGTTTAGTTAATTACCATAAGCTGGTTATGCGAGCGCGTGAGCGTCCAAACTGTAACCTCATGCTAGCACTGACTTGATGATGGCTTGTATAAAATAAGCAACAATACACCGAAATTTCGCTCAAAAACTATCCATCCTTGAGTAGCTCAGTCAACCAGATATCGGAAAACATTTGACGCAGCCTGTAGAGGCGTGTAGTAATGCCAGTTTCCTATAGCCGACGAACATAACGAATATTCTAATACGTCACCTTAGGACTTCACTGCAGAAGAAACGAAGTTCCCCGGACAGTGAGTGTGTAATTTCCTGAAGAACATTTAACTACCACGTTGCTGGTTCCAGTTGTTCGAAACAGCTGGCAAAATATAAATAGTGGTCCGCAGCAGCAAAAGGATTCACAGTCTCTTACTCACCCAGCTCGACGGTACGTGAGGAATCGATTGACAAGCACGGACTCCACCGTGCGAGCTGTACTGTTGCCAGATGCAGTTGAGACAATTGTGCTGGTTAAAATGGCTTACAGGAAGGAGGCTCATCGCTCTCCAGTGCCGTCAAGAGCTGCGATTTTAATCGTGTGCTGGACTTGTACATAGTGTTGCTGTCCGTGATTGTTCTGCGATACGCCGCTCGTCGCAACTTTTATACTCCGGCCGTACTTGGCCTTGTGTTCTTTTAATTGTGCCAGTCTGTAGTTTTTTTTGTGTGCTCTACTTTTTTAAATTTTTATCTCCATTTTACAGTCGCCCCCTTTTTGTCTGTTCTCTTCCATAACGTTCCCCCTTCTTATATCTACGTACCGCCATATTTTCTCCTCTATGTTATTTTAAATGTCTTCTGTTGTATAATTAATGTCTTTCGGATGAAGAGAAGCGCCTATGCTGCTGCCAGCCCACCCCAGAAGAGGAATTCAAGTACAATAAAGAAAAAAAAGGAAAAAAAGGAAGTCCATCGTACTGGCTGACACTGTGACCACATTCCTGAGGGTCGAACCCCAGCAAACAGCAAGAAATATACATAATGGTGGCAAAACGTTTTCACCGAAAGCTGATTGTAAATACGGAAATCCGGTGTTACGCATGTCTACCACATCGGCCAATGGCGTGGAGTGAAGATATCGGGTACAGATTACTATAAAATCGTGTGACGATATTTCAATGTATTTGACTTGTGTTGAGAATAAACCTGTAAGACAATGGTAGTACCTGTCCCCCATTCTGTTTGACGAGAATACGTAGCTTTACTAAATGTAAACTTTCGCTATCTTGATTAATACAAAACCGAGTTTCTTTGAATATATATTATTGCTGAGCATCCCAAATCAGATTGAAGCAACATCCGTAGCGGTTAAAATTCGTTAACGTTTATTCAATATGTCACGGTCATTAAAATAAAACTTGGTTCAAATGCCTCTGAGCACCATGGGACTTAACTTCTAAGGTCATCAGTCCCCTAGAACTTAGAACTACTTACGCCTTACACACATCCATGCCAGAGGCAGGATTCGAACCTGCGACCGTAGCGGTCGCGCGGTTCCAGACTGTAGCGCCTAGAACCGCACGGCCACACCCGCCGGCATAAAACTTGGTCTGGTACATTATTCGACCACTAATGATACACTATTGGCCATTAAAATTGCTATACCAGGAAGATGACGTGCTACAGACGCGAAATTTAACAGACAGGAAGAAGATGCTGTGATATGCAAATGATTAGCTTTCCAGAGCATTCACGCCATACTGGCGTATCACCAGGCTTGATGGTACAGGGTGCCATTAGTTACAGGTTTCGGTCACCTCTTGTTCGCATTGACGGCACTTTGAGCAGTGGACGTTACATTTCAGATGTGTTACGACCCGTGGCTCTACCCTTCATTAGATCGCTGCGAAACCCTACATTTCAGCAGGATAATGCACGACCACATGTTGCAGGTCTGTACGGGGCTTTCTGGATACAGAAAATGTTCGACTGCTGCCCTGTCCAGCACATTCTCCAGGTCTCTCACCAATTGAAAACGTCTGGTCAATGGTGACCGAGCAACTGGCTCGTCACATACGCCAGTCACTACTCTTGATGAACTGTGGTATCGGGTTGAAGCTGCATGGGCAACTGTACCTGCACACGCCATCCAAGCTCTGTTTAACTTAAATGCCCAGGCGTATGAAGGCCGTTTTACGGCCAGAGGTGGTTGTTCTGGGTACTGATTTCTCAGGATCTATGCACGCAAATTGCGTGAAAATGTAATCACATGTCAATTCTAGTATAATATATTTGTGCAATGAATACCCGTTTATCATCTGCATTTCTTATTGGTGTAGCAATTGTAATGGCCAGTAGTGCAGCATACTTAATCGAGTGTGTTTCAATCCCTGGCCGTTGCTCTGCGAGATCTTGTACGACTGCACCGTGGTTCTGCTACTTGTAATATTCATTCTGATTAAACACAAAGTGGTGGTGACTCAGCTCCGCTGACAATTAAAATAGGTGATGGCAAGTTGAAACTCATCAACAAGTGTTGGTTTTTGATGCACACATCGACCAAGATCAGCATAGTTTTCTTTTAAACCATGACGCCTAGAAACATGTTCTCAGGTTTTTTTTTCATAGTAAGAGAGTAATATTTTTTCCGAAACTACATATGTTTTGTATTCCATATTTCACCATATGTGCACTAGAATGAAACGCAAAGAAAAATACGTCATATGTCCTACACGTCTTTAAATGCTTAAGAAAAGTTACTGGTATTTCTTATCAATGATGACGAGCTGCCCATATGCCCAATCTGGCGAGTTACAATTTTTTAATGACACACTGTTCCCACGTATGCATGTTTTTTTTCCAATCAGCGTACAAAAAGTAAATGATGTAATGAAGAGACTACGACACAATAGAAAACATGTAGCAAGATACATATTCTGAGGCGTGTAACTGGCTAATGCAGCCTAGATTATATTTGTCTAAGAGATCCTTCACAGCCGTGATCTATAAAATGCAGTGCTCGTACTCGTTGCATCTTTGCAAAATGACCACAATCTTATGAAAGATGGAACAAATGATGGCGAAATAAGGTGCCAAAGGCCATCGGTATCTCGGTTGAATATAAAGACATGCTATACGTTAATGATTTAGAACAGTTGACGATGAAATCAAATTATGAAAGTTTTGATGGAACGAAATGCAAGTAACGTCTCAAGATGTATATCTGTCTGTGTTGTTCATAGCAGTGGCGTGAATAAAGATATGGGGGCCATGGAGTAGGTGTCTAAAGTGAGGTTGCCCTCCCTCTCTCTGACCCAGTTCACCAAGCGTTCACCCACACTATGTCTCCCACATCCATCGACCCTTTCTCACTGTTGCCAACACCACACGATCATCATTGATCAAACAGTAAAATACACTGGAATAATTTTTTTCCATAAAGAGTTTATTTCTAATTCTTTAGTGAAACAAACTACAGTGTTAACAGTGTTTTTCCCGACTGATCAATGTTAGACACAACGGGTTCGTCCATACATCATTACATGTAATAAATATTGCACTCTGCCCAAGGCAAGTTATAATGAAATTAAAAACACATGTTTCACAAAAAATTAAGAGATATACCTACAACAGAACTTGAAGACCAGAAAGAGACGAGTAGTTGATTTAAAGGCAATACGTAGTAACAGTTATCTTCGCCAAAACATAAACTTTTAATGAAATATATGTGCTTTACGATCTAATTTTTTGTCATATTTATTGGACATTTTCTCGTTTAGCTTTGGCAAAATCGTCTCTTATATTAGAAAAATTATTATTTCTTGACCCTGATAACTTGTTCCAAGCGTGGTGCCATCGACGCATATAACGCGCAAATGGCAACGTGTAGTATAGCCATCAATGCTAGATTCACCTGTGGTGGTTGGCATTGGGACACAGCATTACACCCGTAGTTTCACCATATCCCATACGTTTTCGACTGGCGATCTGGCAGGCCAGGGCATAAGGCTGACATCCTCTGACACCAAGAGGTCACGTGTTCGTGCAGCAACATATGGTCGTGCACTGCCTTGCTGAAAAATGCCGTCTGGCGTATTGTGCAGAAAGGGTATGGCTACGGGCCGCAGGATGTTATTCACGTAGGTTACACTGGTCTCAGTGCCCATGGACACGCACCACTTGTAATCTGTTGTCGCACCTAATAGTACCCTTCACCGTAAGTCCTTCAGTTGGCGCTGTATATCTTGTGCTAATGCAGTCAATGTGATGTCGAAAATTTGGAAATTTCTGATATGTTTCTACGGGACCAAACTGCTGAGGTAATCGATCTCTAGGCTTACACACTACTTAATCTGGCTTAAACTAATTTACGCTAAGGACAACACACACATACATGCCCGAGGGAGGACTCGAACATCCAACGGAGGGAGCCCCACGAACCGTGGCAAGACCCCTTAGGTTGAGGGGCTGCCCCGCGCGGCTGTGATCCGCTTCCCTTGTCTGTGGCGAACCAAAATATTGCCAAAATTTTCGAACAAACCCTGGATTCGTCCGAAAACACTATCTGAAGCCATTCCTGTCCCTAGTGACGTCGTTCCATACACCATTTCCATTTGCACATACCTCAAAGGTAGGCGGAGAAGTGGACGACGTGCATGTAACCCATAACATAATGAAAGGTGCCGGATTGTCACCGCTGATAGTGTACGATGTGTTCCATTGTTCCATTGTGCACTTGAAATGAAATCCTACACTGCGAAACTGGTAGTGCTCTAAGAAAGTGGTAAATAAAGGTGTTGCAGAAAACGTATATTTACATAGTGATCAGAAACATGGTAAACAAAGGTGTTGCAGAAAACGTATATTTACATAGTAGTCAGAAACAGTCTGGAAAGCTCGTGAGGGTGCTGCAAGGGAGTTTATCCTCTGAAACAATTGTTAAGAAAAAAATTCGATACTTGCGCCGTTGCCGAGTTGTTTAATATTGAAGTTAGTCAATCAGGTCATTGCGAGTGGAAATTCAAGAACTTTCACTCGCTAAAATACTACTACAATTTGCACGTGTGATGACCTGACTGGCTAACTTCAGTGCTAAATCACCAATAAACGGCGCAATGTATCGACGTTTTTCTTTAAAAATTATTTCTCAACGCAAGCTACCCTGCAACACTTTACAAACTTCTCAGTCTGTTTCTGATCACCACGTATATACTTAGACACAGCTCCCAGTTTCCGTAACACGAAGCATGAAAATCTATTACCAGTATGGTCAAATCATCATGTGCCGGAGAGTCCTGGCCGGCCGGTGTGGCCGAGCAGTTCTAGACGCTTCAGTTTGGAACCGCGCTGCTGCTACGGTCGCAGGTTCGAATCTTGCCTCGGGCATGGATGTGTGTGATGTCCTTAGGTTGGTTAGGTTTAAATAGATCTAAGTTCTAGGGGACTGATGACCTCAGATGATAAGTCCCATAGTGTTCAGAGCCATTTGAACCATTTTTTGGAGAGTCCTGCCGATTTTGCCCCATTCCATTAAGTCTCAAAATACCTATTTCTTACAGTTATATCTGAAGCACACGATGCGACAACCGTCGACATTCACGTCAAGTATTAACAATAGAAATTGTTTTAAGTAAATCTCTTTCAGAGCGAACACTGTTAGCAAGCGAGGAACTATTTAGGAACTGGAATTTAGTACAGTCGATAGAACTGTTAACCTCAGTACAAAAGAACAACAATATCAAAGCATTAATATTGAACATCAATTAATGACATATAGAATTATAACAGAGAGACTCAGTGACTGTTATTTGAGAGTGAAGATTCAGCCACTCTTTTGATACGCCTTCGTTGCCAACAGCGGAGCATGAAGTCATGTGCTGGCTTGTAGGGCTCCGTTAGACTCAGCCGAGCATTGTCTAAGCCGATAAGAGCCGTACTTGGCAGAAGCCATGCCCTCAGGCTTCTGCTACGTGGACATAACTGGCACCTCAGAGCACTGCCTTATGACTAACATTACTCGATATCAATAGATGTAAAAGCACTGACTGTCAGTATGTAAGCATCATTCATACTTTCCACCCCAACGAGTCGAGAGCTCTTAACACTGTCTTTACGTGATGTGATAGTTGAGGTCAGAGCAACGTATAAGGCGGAGAAGGGAAGCAGTATGTGGGTGGACAAATGAGCGGGAGCTGAATGCTTTGGGTGGACATTTGTCACAAAGCATTCGTTGTGTTGTGTTTCCTTTATGTGGGTAGTGGAGCCATAAGATATCAGCAACCAACGATGACAAGTATTCCTCCACACTAATACCTCCTACTGAACGACGTCGAGCGGTAGAAATGAAGGGAACAGGAAGTAGAATTGCGCATTAAATAGGTGAGCGACGTGATGCTAACACCTATAAGTGCGTTTGGATACTGATTGAAGCGTTTACAGAAAGTAACGAGCTTTACCTTTCGGCTGGGACCAAACTCACGGTTTTGATTGCCACCGTCAAAGTAGTCAACAAGTAACTCAATAAGTCGCCTAACGTCCGGTTACAAGTATCTAAATTTGTGAGGAAAATATTTCAACGCTTTGCAGTAATCTGAATATTAATCGAAAGAATAATGGTATTAGATGTTAGTAAGCGTTTAATTAAATGAATGGGAAAAGTTGAAAATTTGTGCCGGACCAGGACTCGAATCCGGATTTTTCCGTTTCTCGCGAACGGTCGGCTTGACCGCCTCGGCAATGCGGAGATGGTACCTGGTCGACACAAATTCCCAACTTATCCACTGTAACGTCTAGAGAAACAAAACCAATATATTATGTAGTAATTAGAGAATTAGATGTATCATATTGTGTCATTGCATAAAATTATGTATTTTTTTTTATTATTTATTTTTGAAAACGTCTGCGTCGGCGAGTAATAAAACCGACACAGAAGATAAATGTTAAACAGAGATAAAAGAAATGAACTAGTATATAATACGTGATGTAGATTAATGTCTTTGTCTTCTTAATTTGGAAGTTGCGCGAGTAAGATCTCCTGTGGTTGTCGTAGAGAACGCGAATGTAGCACTCTTTTGTCGAAACTAAGCATTTGACGCCATTATGTCTGAATTCACACAGGTCTGTAATCACTGAGATATTTAAAGGTTTTAATAGAGTTGTTTAAATGAAAACTTGTATCATTTATTGTTAAGCTTGCTTGCATATTATCCCATCCTGTTGAGACATTTTTCAGTTATATAAATATTATCTGTGGTGCTGAGCTGCGTGGAGAACGAAAAGCCGCTGCCGCGGCGTATTTAAATGACTTACGATGTAGTCGAGCATACCGCAAGGAAGCGGTAAAATAATAGTAAAATAATATTATTTCTTTTAGCTCCCAGACTGGCCGTGAAGATCAGCGGATTTTATGATGTGTTGCAGATTGACGCGGGCTGCTGATAGGATATAATTTACAGTGCAAATAATTTAATGTACCTTCAGAATCTGATAGGAATCTTGCTGTGCTCCGTTCTGATCTGGCAAACTTTATAGTGACAACGTATTTTTTAATGAGAGTCTCATGTCCTTGGGCTAGTTGTGGTGTGAAATAGCATTTTAACGAGAAATAAAATCCACTGCGAACTTGTGTTTTTGAACGATCATACGAACTGTAACATCAGTGTTCATAACAAAGTAATTTCAACTTTTACTCATTATGAAGTAGGGAAGATATATTGATTCCTAGCATGAGTTGCAGTTACGAAAAATCGTTCATTAAATTGTAGGCCAGATCCAGAACAATCAAACTTCCATATATACATTTTATTCCGCTAATAGGTAATGATGATAATGAAAAGCAAAGCACAGCATTGATAAAAGTATTTCACGTAACTCTTTCCGTAAATGTGTTGTTACAAAGAGAATAAATAAACCAAAGAGTAACAATTTAACAATTCGAGAGAGAGAGAACTATTACGCGAAACTGTCGCCCAAAAACGCGGGGCCCGAATTTGCAGTGGCCACAAATATAAAATTTTATGTATTTTTCTTTCAGTGTTGATTGTTATGTATGTATAGATATATATGTATTTAGTGATGAATGTATGTATGTATATCATGATCAATGCTATGTATTAATGAATGTGTAAACACTCTTTCATGACAAAACGTACTACTGCAAACGAGTCTGAGAAGACGATCCTGATAGTACTGAGAAGCTGTAACGACTACGTAATCCGGGGGCAGCCGAACCCCGAGATAAGATAAACTAAAGGTAAGACTACAGTGTAGTTGTCCTGTTTGTAGAAGTCGAGCTCCAGTGAAGTGATCTCATTTCGCTAGTGGTGTGCATATTGTACGTAGTTTGATGTTAGTGTTTGTGACAGGACAAAGTTGATGGTAGATAGTAATTTTTAGTGTGCAGTTAGTGTAGATAAATTAACGTATTTTGTGTGCAAGGGGCAAAACTGTCAGACTTTGTGTTTTAGTAAGAAATTTAGGAATATGGTTAAGTTGCGTAGTCAACGTCCGGGCAATATGGATACTGAGGAACAACAATTAGTTAGTGCAGGAAATGTGGAACCGGGTACCTCGAGTAGTACTAGTACTCTCTTTGAGGATATAACATGTGAGAATGTGGGGGCAGGGGCACAGGAAGTGGTGCCACCGCCCACTAGTCCTCAAGGGGATGTAGAGAAAGAAGTTGTACCACCACCAGAAAAGCAGGAACCAGAGAATGGTAATCTGCCTGGTGGGTATTCACTTCAGGCTATATTAGAGCGCGTGCTGGATTACCAGGCAAAGTTTGCGCAACAACAAGCTGAAAAGGACGAAAAAATTGAAACCTTTATTGAACAGCAGGTCGAGCGAGACCGCCAGCAAGCTGAGCGAGATCGTAGGCTAGTAGAAAATTTACTTGCCCAGCAAGCTGAGCGAGATCGCCAGTTAACAGAAAGTTTCCTTGCCCAGCAAGCTGAGCGAGATCGCCGGCAAGCTGAGCGGGACCAGCAACTTGTGCAATCGTTAGAAAACATGAAAAAAGAGATTGCAGATATGAAACAGAATTATGAGTCGATACCTAAGGCCGTGCAGGAGCTGACTGAACAGGTCAACAACCTGCAAGTAGCAAACACTAACAGGGTAGACGAAATAGGTGTATTAGCCAATCGAGTAGAAAAGCTAGAAATAGATTCCACGCAGCTTGTAGAGCAGAAGTGGAACGAACAAGCAACTAAAATTGAAACAGAATTCAACTCATGGCTAGAAGTGAAGGAGTGTGAGATTGACAAGAACATTAATTCCAAAGTGCAAGCAGCCATAGCAAATAGAGATCCCGAAACGTTCAGTACCGCAGTAAACAGTCAGGTACAGAACGACGTGCAAACCATCAAGCAAATACTCAGTGAGGATATTCCGCAGTGGCAAGTGAATATGAACAAACGGATATCCGACCTGGAGAAGGGTTTAGCACAAAGCAGAAAGCATTTGGAACAGGAACCTCTGTCGCCAACAGCCCACGGTTTTGGCAACGCACAAACTTATACGCGATACAACAATGAGGAATCTGTAGCCGATAATGCGAAGAGCTGTAGCTTCGGTTCGGAGCACACAGCATATGTCCCAGGAGCAAAACCATGTAGTTCAAAAATATTAGTGGAAGAAAGTTTAATCAAAAATAGACAATTTCAAACGTTTACTACTGAACGGAAATCAGTACACCCAGTGGTATTCATAAAAAGCTTTAAAAATATCTTGCCCAGTGTGTGGAAAGAAACACAGAAAATTCAATACGTAATGTCGTACATTCAAGGTGATGCAGCGTTGTGGGCTACAGAAGTAGCAGACAGCTGCATGACATATGAACAGTTCGAAAGGGCATTTCTATCGAAATATTGGTCGCCTTGTATACAAGAGCGGCTAAGAAAAGAAGTATATAATCCCGAACCGTACTCACCTCGTCTGGGGAATTTGAGACGGTATTTTGAAAAATATATAAACAAAACACGCTACTGGGACGAGCCTATATCACCCAGAGACATAATAAGACTACTAAAATCGCATTTACCCATTCATATCAAAGAGAAATTAATACACGTACCAGAAAGCGATATGGAAAACTTCCTGTCTGTTCTAGATTCTATAGACTTGATACAGGAAGACGCAAAATCAGCGTGTGATCACTCGCGGAATAATGGGTCAGGATGTAAACATGACAGGAATAGTAGTGCACAAAACCACAACCATGGAAATAGTGGGGGTGGTAACAAGCGGCAAGAACATTCGCAAAATGGTAGTAATGGTAGAGGCCAGAACGGGTATGGACAAACAACTTATAACAAAAGGCGTCGATTTGACGATCGATACGAATCCGGAATGTCAGGGACCAACCGCTGGAAAAATGCGCGAGGTCAGTGGCAGAGCAATTATAGTGATAGTAATCGAAATTGGCAGCAAAATCAGCGAAGAAGCCCAGAGCGACAGGGTAATGACCGGTATGACAACAATAGACCACCACCGCAAAACGCGCCTATTGCGCAGCCGTGGCGGCCGACAAATCAGAGTGTACATATAGTGGAGGTCGCGGACAATAGCTGTCCAAGTACTTCACAAGTAACTAATCCAACAAACTAGAATCGGCCTCGATATGCTCTCCATCGATGGCCGAGGGATGGAGTGAGAGCAACACGAGTGATAATAATATACCTGGGATACGTATGCTGCGATACAACGATGGTGTCAGTATGGATAAAGATCTACTGAACGAACCGCACGAATGTAAGAAAGATAATAACGAAAATGTGCAAGCTATTATCGAAGCGAAAATCAATGATGTTGCAGTGAATATAATCATCGACACAGGTGCCTCAGTAAGTGTAATGAGTATGGAGTTATTTAAGGCACTGGGAAAAGGACATAGCATTCCGACTTTCCCGGTTAATAATTGTAAGGTGTCTGGAGCCATTAGTGCACAGAGCCAATCAGTTAAGTACCAGGTGCAGGTGGAGATTTGTAAGGAGGGCGAAGCCATAGTGAGCTCGTTCCTCGTTGTAAAGGGATTGAAGGTGGCCTGCATTCTGGGAGTAGATTTTCTCCGCGAGAGGGACGCATTGATCGACCTCTCCTTGGGGAAATTAAGCATAGTTAATAGGGGTAGAAGGATTGAGTTATCTATGATGAAATCGAAGGAGGTACTTGTGCCGTGTTGTAATCGAATCAATATCAAGGGTAGGAACCCTTGGGTACTACACCTTGATGATTTTTCACATGCAGCAGACCTCTATTATCCGAATTTAGAGGATCGAAATTTTGAAATAAATGTTCAGGCATTTAAAACCAAAGTGCAGGAATCTGAAGGGTTAAGCGATACACAACAGCAACAGTTGACGCAGCTGCTATCGGAATACACTATGGTATTTACCGACCGACCAGGAATAGTCAAAGGGTACCACTATCACATAGAGGTGATGCCCCATAAAACATACTGTCGCGCAACTTACTCCATCCCTTGGTCGAGGAGGGAATTGGTAGCTAAAGAGATTCGGAAGATGTTAGAGTGGGATATCATTGAGCCCTCCTTCTCTCCATATAGTAGTCCTCTTGTAGCAGTGGCGAAAGCCAATGGAAAAATCAGGCTAGTGTTAGATGCGAGGGACATTAACAAAATTATCATACCTGTCCGGACTCGCCCTGAGAATTTAGATGAGCAGATACAAAAATTTCATGGAGTACAGTACTTGACCTCGGTCGATCTTAAAAGTTCATATTGGCAAATTCCCCTTACACCGGAATCCAGGAAGTACACAGCTTTCATATTCGGAGGGCGAAGTTACCAATTCAAGGTACTTCCCTTCGGATTGAATGTGAGTGCCGGAGTGTTTATTACGGCACTAGACACGGTATTGGGTCCAGACTTATTAGAAAAAATCACTGTATATGTTGATGATCTGGTAATCGCTACTGCTACTTGGGACGAACATATGGAATTGTTGCGTAGAGTACTAGAGAGATTTAAGCAAGCAGGTGTGACAGCAAACCTAGAAAAGTCAAAATTTGGACGAAACAAAATTAAATTTTTAGGCCATCTTATTACACCACTTGGTATCCGCCCAGACAACAAAAAACTAGAGGCGATCCGAGAATTTCCAAGCCCCCGCACTAAGAGACAATTGAAAGCGTTCCTTGGGCTCACGTCTTTTTTCAGAAGGTTCGTGCCCAATCAGTTGTTAAATGACGCGTCACTACTAAATCTACTACGAAAAAATGTGCAGTGGGTTTGGACTGACAAATGTCAACAAGCTTTCGAAGCGATTAAAACCGCTCTACTGAATGCAAATATTTTGCAACACCCAGATCTGTCAAAAGATTTTTGTCTTGCGACGGATTCATGTTCCTATGGCCTGGGAGCGTGCTTATTTCAGTGGGGGGAAGGAAACGACCCGACAACAATAAAGATTATCGGCTTCGCCAGTAGGACTTTAACTAGCTGCGAGAGAGCCTACTCGGCAACCGAACTGGAAGCACTTGCAGTAGTCTGGGCTGTAAAAAAATTTAATTATTATCTACAAGGGAAGGAGATTAGAGTGTATAGTGACCACCAGGCGTTAAGTTTTTTGATGTCATGCAAACTATTCCATACCAGACTGAGGAGATGGATGCTTGTCTTACAAGAATACCGGATAAAGATTATGTACATAAAAGGCCAAGATAACGTGATAGCGGATGCTCTGTCGCGACTGCCGGTAGGATTACCGGATTTAGCAGAATTGTTAGAGCAATCCGCGGAGTATAAAGTGTTGTTAGTGCGTGACAATACTTACATGAAGGATTTTTTATATATATGTAAAAACATGTTCGAATTACAAAGGGCAGATCCGATGTGGAAAAAAATCATTAATAATATTGAAGAGGGCGTTAACAATAGAGATGAGCAAGGTTTTAAAATAGTGAATCATATTTTGTATCATAAACTTAGTACGAAAGAAGACTGCTGGGCAGTATGTATACCTAACCAGTCGGTAAAAGTTATGATATGGCACACGCACTTGGCATGGGGCCATGCAGGGATTGGAAAGTGTGCAGAGATCATGGCGAGATACTGCTACTTTCCCCGTATGAAACACCAGATTCAGGCAACAGTTAGAACTTGCGTGATATGTCAAAAAGCAAAACATTATAATAGATCCACTAAGTTTGAACTACATCCCATAGTTCCACTCAGGCCGCTTCAAATAGTATCTGTGGATGTAGCCGGTCCTTATCCCATGGCCAGAGGAGGTATGAAGTATATACTGGCCATGTACGATATTTTTTCCAAATACTTGGCAATTTATTGCATAAAATCAGCTACTGCCAAAACCATGGTCAGGCGGATCAATCAAGAATACTTGCCTCAAGTGGGAAAACCTGAAGCCATAACGACTGATAATGCTTCTTATTTCACGGGTCGAACTTGGAAAAATTACCTACGGGAACAAAAAATACAGCATATTCTGGTATCCCGGTTCCACCCAGAAGCAAGTCTAGTTGAAAGAATCTTCAGAGAATTGAATAAGTTCCTTAGAATCTACATAGGGAACCGACATACAAAATGGCCAGGGCTAGTACCAGAATTTGTAGAAATACACAATTTAACACCCCATTCAAGTACAGGCTATCCACCGGTAGAGATATTGAATGGATTTAATGAGACACCGAATGAATGGCTCACGCCTTTGCCGAGACTACCAGTCAAGGCAGAAACAAGGGAGGAAAAGATGAAAGAGATATGGAACAGACTAACCAGCTGTGCGGCAAAGAGGAAAAGGAAGTACGACCGAGGTGTAACTAACGAACAGAAATATAATGTAGGAGATCTAGTACTTATTCGTAACCACGCTAAATCCTCAGCCACCTTAAAACAGAATAGTAAGTGGCAATTGCTATATTCAGGGCCCTTTGAAGTAATAAGCGTGCCACACGAATGTAGCTATTTGTTAGCACATCCCCATACGGGGAAGATCAAAGGATTGTATCCACGTAAAGATGTGAAGTTATTTATTCAGTGACATTGTAAGTAGGCTGTTTATGTTTTCTTTATGTAAGTTTGCTGTTTATGTTTTTTATTGGCAACGTTACATAGCACTCTATATGTGTGCAGTATGTGGCTAGTTTGCATTGTTGTCTGCCATTGTTGTCATGAACTGCTATAGCTGGATGCAAACAGCGCGTAGCGCTGGGCAGTTGGAGGTGAGCCGCCAGCAGTGGTGGACGTGGGGAGAGAGATGGCGGAGTTTTGATAATCTGTAAGACTGAATGTCAATTATGAATATTAAGGTAAATACATTGTTTGTTCTCTATTAATATCTTTCATTTGCTAACTATCCCTATCAGTAGTTAGTACCTTCAGTAGTTTGAATCTTTTATTTAGCTGGCAGTAGTGGCGCTCGCTGTTTTGCAGTAGCTTGAGTAGCGAAGATTTTTGTGAGGTAAGTGATTTGTAAAAGGTATAGGTTAAAGTTAGTCAGGGCCATTGTTTTGTAGGGGTTATTGAAAGTCAGATTGCGTTGCGCTAAATAATATTGTGTGTCAGGTTAAGCACAGGCTTGTATAATTGTTCTAAGTGGACGTTTCACATGTAAAATTGTTCAAAGGGGACGTTTCATATGTCGACCCTTAGCCTAGGATACCTCACTGGAATCTTCTGATTTTTTCTTGTAGTTTGTGTATTTAGTGTAGCTTTTGTTTATAGCTAGCGCGTAATTGTAGAGAGAATCTCCTTTGTAGTTGCAGTCTTTCATTGTTGTACTGTAAAACAGTTGTGGTATGCATGTAGATTTGCACCAAGTATTTCGCAGCTGCAATTAACTAGATATTATTTTCAGTGCTATGTTAATGTGTTCTCCTATTTTTGCTCTTCAAATTGTGTTTTTCTGTGTTATCGTGTGAAATATTGTCACAATAATGGCGTGTGAAAAACGTAACACTCGGCTCCAAAGTAAACTGAGAAACGACAGTGAAGACGAAAGCAATGTGTTAGCGCCACTGTGTAATGAGTTAACTAATGTTCAAAGTAGTAATTTGGTAACTGTGCATAGGGAAATGGAGCGGACGTCAAACAATGGCGTAGACAGTCAAACAGGTAGTGAACAGGGAAGCATTATCGATCGGTCGGTCGGCAACAGCTCGCCTCAGGAATCCGAAATGATAGGACACAATATTGCAAATACTGTAGATTCAGGTTTTGCGTCCTCACCGTTTTCTCAAATAAGTCAAGACACATTTTCAGCTTGTCAAAATGTGAATGTTGCCGGCGCAAATGCACTGCCGAAAAGAGCAGAGGAACAGATTCCAGACACTAATGCATTGTTATTACAACTAATGCAACAAATGGAACAAAATCAGAGACAGATGGGACAAAATCTTCAAAAGTTAGACACAATGGAACAAAATCTTAAAAAGTTAGACACAGTGGAACAAAATCTTCAAAAGTTAGACACAATGGAACAAAATCTTCGGAAGTTAGACACCACACTTGAACAAACACGTGAAGATCTAACTACTGAGTTACATAACATTGAATCGAAATGCCAAAAAGTCTGTAATGACGTAAAAACACAAATTTGTGAGCATTTTCAGCCTATTTTTTCGCGGCATGAAAATGCATTACAGAATCACGAAGCAGCCATAAAAGAGCTGCAAACTATTGTTCATGAAAATCATGAGACCTTGCAAGCTAAAATGGACTCAGTTGCATCTACCGATTCGGTTACGCAACTTGCAAAAACTCAGGAAAACTTAAAGGACACAGTAGAAAGACACATGGGGGAAATTAGTTCATTATCAGAGAAAGTAGCCGAACTTTCGGATCAGGTCACTAACTTATCTACAAAGGTAGATGATGATCTGAATGACACAAGACCCATAGCCTTCACTGACACAGAAGAGTATGAACAAATTAGAAAATTCAAACAAAATCAAAATCAAATCAATACACAGTACAAAAGAGAAATCCGGGAAGTACAAGATCAGTTGACACAGGTAATACAAGAATTACATATTTCAGAGGATACTCGCGCTCCAACACGGAAAGAGGAACTTAGAAATACGGAAAAGCCACAAAATAATAGCACAGGGCATTTCGGTAATTATGAAAGAAATTGGCAAGGTACACCGAATTTTGAGATGGAACCGCCGAAACGACGTGACAATGACCGACATGCTACTCGCCGACACGATGATTTTGACTATAAGCTGTTCATTACTACACGTAAATTCAAAACATTTAAGAATTCTGGCAACGACATTCATCCACAAGCATGGCTCCATCAATTCTCTCATTGTTTCCCTCCCAACTGGTCATTGGAGCACAGGTTAGAATTTATGTGTGGCTACTTAGAGAATGAACCAGCTGTAAGAATGCGATCGGTCATTCACGATTGTCACAGTGAAGGAGAATTTTACCATGCGTTCCTCTCAGCATATTGGTCACAAGCTACACAAGATCGCGTAAAACATAGCATCATGATGATGAAACACTTTGAACAATCTGAATTTTCCAGTCTTGTCAAATATTTTGAAGACATGTTGCACAAGAATCAGTACCTATCAAACCCATACAGCCCCTCAGAACTCATCCGCATTTGCTTAATCAAACTGCCTGAACATTTACGACATATTATTTTGGCAGGACGTTGC
The DNA here is from genome assembly GCF_023864275.1 of Schistocerca cancellata. Classification (NCBI taxonomy): domain Eukaryota; kingdom Metazoa; phylum Arthropoda; class Insecta; order Orthoptera; family Acrididae; genus Schistocerca; species Schistocerca cancellata. The sequence continues at coordinate 608,074,420 of NC_064628.1, forward strand.
AAAGACGACATTGAAGCTTTTCAGGGATTGTTACAAGAACTGGAAATTGACACAGACAGTCGCGGGATGCGAAAACAGGAAAACAATCACTACAGGTCACATCCGTCTCAATTCCGTGACGACAGAAACAATAAATGGCCACGACAAACCTATTTTTACAACGTAAATCGTGACCAAAACAGACACCACCCATATGATAACCACTGGCAGAGTAATAGTTACAGGGAAAGATCACCTTTCCGCGGTAATGACTATCACAGAGACAATCAGAGAAACAGACAATATGGGAACCAAAATAACTATTATCAAGGGAGACAGAATAACTTTAGACGCAACGGTCCAGCACGCAGTTACGACTCAGGCAGAAATTCTCCACCACATGACCGACAAGAAAGAAACTATCGAACCTACCGACATGACGACAGACGATATGATCGTAACGACAGACCTGAATTGCATCAGAGCTGGCGAGTTTTAAACAGAGCTGGGCCCTCTGGGCAAGGCGAATTTGTGGAAGTTAGGCCTCCAAATCCCAATAACGACGCGCGCCAACAAAGAGACAATAGGCGATGACTCACACCACTGGCAGCCACAAGACGTACTTATGAAACTGACGACGGAGCTGCCGTAGCTAGTAATTACGTAAAAATGGAAGACATTAGAGACATCTTACTCCAGGAACACGACGTAAAACATAACAACATTGCATATCCTGTGATCCACATTACTGTAAATGACGTAAAATTTACGGCAGTACTTGACTCTGGCAGTCCCATTTCAGTAATTAGTGAAACAGCTTTTAGCAAATGCAACAAATCGAACGATTGCCCCACACTTCCGTTACGTAAGATTGAATTACAAGGTGCAATCTTTGGAAAAAGTGTAGATGTACGCCAACAAACCAATTTAGAATTCTTTTGCCAAAGCCACAGCTTCTCTATGAACTTTCTTATTGTTCCATTATTGTCGACGGAAATTATACTGGGAGTAGACTTTTTGAATGAATACAAAGCAATTTTAAGCTTTCACGATGCTGAAATAAGTTTAGAGAAAGAAGGTATGTCAATAGCTTTGAAATTTGAAGACTGGCTCTCAAACCATGATGTGGAAATTAATCGGCTTTACCTTCTGTTAGATAACAGTTCGGAATTTTCTACGGAACTAGACACTAACAATCACTCTGCAAGTACTGACAGGGATGACATCGACGGCATATTTGAAATTAATGAGTTAATTCAGAATAAAATTCAGACAATTGAGAATTGTAATGACACTGATAGGCAGGACCTTTTTGAGATTTTACAAGCACATTCCACAGTTTTTACTCACAAAACAGGAACAATCAAGGGGTTTCAATACCAATTTCGTGTTCGTGAGCATACTAAATTTTGTGTTAGACCATACGTAATTCCAGCACATTATAGGGACCGTGTTAGAACAGAAATACGATCTATGCTTGACGAGGGCATTATTGAGCCTGCAGTAAGCTCATACAACAATCCGTTACATGTTGTTGAGAAGAAAAATGGATCGATCAGACTTGTCTTAGATTCGAGACAAATCAATACTATCATTATTCCTGAAACAGACAGGCCGCAGACGATGGAAGAACTTCTTCAAAATTTTAATGGTGTAAAAGTGTTGTCTTCCATTGATCTCAGATCCAGCTTTTATCAGATCGAACTTCATCCAGAATGTAGAAAATACACAGCTTTCCTTTGTTTCGGCGTTTGTTATCAGTTTCGGAAACTTCCTTTTGGGTTGAACATTTCTTCAGCAGCATTCATTCGCGGGTTAAATTCCATATTACCTGAGTTCTTAAAACGTCACATCACCTTATATGTGGACGATATTCTAATAGCAGAAGCTTCATGGGAACAACATAACCGCATACTCAACAGTTTGTTACGTATTTTTGCAGAATCTGGAATTACAGTTAACTTGGAAAAGTCTGAATTCGGTAGGTCAAAGGTGAAGTTTTTGGGACATATTATTTCTTCTGAAGGCATTCAGCCGGATCCAGAAAAGTTAGAAGCAATCAGAGCCATTCCTGTTCCATCCACAAAAAGACAAGTCCGCAGTTTTCTAGGTCTCGTAAATTTTTACCGCCGTTTTCTGAATATGCAAATTCTAGTTACACCAAAACTTTGTTCTCTCACTGGAAAAAATACTATTTGGAACTGGGACGAACAAGCACAGTTGGAATTCAATTCTTTGAAAGAAGCGTTACTTCACGCGCCAATACTAGCTCATCCAGATCTGTCACAAGATTTCTGCCTTAGCACTGATTCTTCCAAAGTTGGTCTTGGTGCCCATTTATTTCAAGAAGCCATAGAAGATGACATTACTGTTCAGAAAACCATTGCTTTTGCTAGCCGAGTGCTAACAAAATCTGAAAAAAATTATTCCGTTACTGAATTAGAAGCTTTAGCTATCGTTTGGGCATTTAACAAATTTCGTTTCTTTCTTTCTGGTAAGCACGTAAAAGTATACAGTGATCATCGTGCATTACAGTTTCTTATGTCTTCAAAATTAAATCATGATAGGTTAAAACGTTGGGCATTGTTTCTGCAAGAATTCCGCTTCACAATAGTCTACATTCCCGGCAAGGAGAACATTGTTGCGGACGCGCTGTCACGCGCACCGGCTGGGCTTGAGAAAAGTAACACAGAAGGCAACCTCGAGAAAAATTTCAGTATTCTTTACATTCAGAAAGTCGCCTTTGAAAACTTCATCACCACATCTTTAAAGGACATTGCTCATGAACAAGATAAAGATCCGATTTGGAAAGATATCAAAAGTAAATGGCATGAAAAGACACACACTCAGATTCGGCATTATTACCTGGTTAGAAACAACATACTCTTCAAACGCTGCACTGTTGATGACAAGCTATGGGTACTTTGCATTCCAGACGATTTTGTTAATAAGCTCATTTGGTACATTCATTTCAGCTACGCACATTTTGGCCCACGAAAATGTTATCATATTCTTCGAACGACTTGTTATTTTAACAATATGGAAAAGCGAATTCGAAGAGTCTTGTCTATTTGTAAACTTTGTCAAAAGGCGAAACCATCTACTATCTCACATCGTGCTCCGTTGTTTCCTATTATTCCTTCCAAATTAAAAGAATTTGCTGCTGTTGATCTCTTGGGACCCCTTGTCACAACATCGAATGGATTTTCGTACGTTCTAGTCGCTGTTGAACTTACTTCAAAATTTGTTTCTTTCACTCCGTTACGTAAAGCCACTGGACGGTCTGTATCCAACGCCTTTGTTAAAAATTTCTTACGTGAAGTGGGACACGTTAGTAAAGTCATTTCAGATAACGGACCGCAATTCAGATCTGCTGTTTGGTCACGCATGCTTCGGAATCATAAAATCAAACCTGTTTTCATTTCATTGTATTCACCACATTGTAACCCGTCTGAACGGATTATGAAAGAAATCAATAAGCTTTGCAGACTTTATTGTCACAGAAAGCATCAGCATTGGGACAGATATTTACACTTATTTCAAAATGTGCTGAATGAAATGCCTCATGATTCCACTGCTTTACCACCTACTCTTGTACTGAAGAATGAAGAACCTCCGAACAGAATCAGAGAGCTTGTACCTTTCCCGAATACACGTAAACTTCGACACAAAGACATAATTGATTTGGCTCTAAAAAATATAAAATCTGCAGCAGACAAAAGGAGAAAACTACACGGTAAAGCAAATGCAAAGAAATTATGTATTGGTCAGAAAGTTCTCATTAAAGCTCATTCATTGTCACATAAGAAGAAACACTTGAGTCACAAATTCTTTCTAGTTTACAATGGACCTTACAGAATCCGACGTATACCACATGATAATTGCGTTGAAGTTGAAACTCTTCGTACTAGGAAGAGTAAAGGTTTACACCACATTTCTCATGTAAAACCATTTATTGACAGATAATCTGCTTTTTAACTTAGTCTTTGCAATTTTCACTTCACGCTACTTGTACAATTTGTCATACTGAGAAACTGTTAACATGCAACATTTTGGTTTGCTTACGAGTGGATTCTGGATTTGGTGCTTTCTGTGAAATGCCAGATGACACAGTGGTTGGTTTGTGTGACAGCTACACGATTATATCACGACGTTACTAATGAGTGACAATTTACAATGTTGCTTTTGCGGTGTATCTGTTTGATATCTGCACAGTTTTTCTGAATTCTTCTGTAAAGTAAAACATGTTTTAGTGGTGACTTTTGTGCTATTGCTACAAGGAGACAGCCTTTTCCGTAGCACAACAATACTTTACAGCACAGTAATTTCTTCATCGCAACAATAAGCATAATAACTAAGTTATCTATACGCAAAGCATTTCACTTTTGTTTATCATGAGGTAAGTACATTGACTTCTGCAGAACTTAGCTTTCGGAGGACAATAACTACGACACTTCCCAGAGATTATCTTACAGCAAGACGCACATTTAGCGCTACTGGACACGTATTTGAGTGATTAATTTTGTACTTAAGACATTTATTTTTAGAGATTTTTGAATTACAAAGAAAGTTTTTCGTGACACATTTCATTTCATTGCTGTAAGCTGTAATACCTGAGGATATAATTACAACAAACCTCAGGGGGGTACACGCCTACTTTGTGTACCATGTGTTTGGCAAGCACAAGGAGCCCTAGCTAATATGGTATTTGCTTATACAACTTTACACATCGGTACCATATTTCTCTAACACATAAATTACACACCTATCTGATCATTTAACAGAGAAACAAACATCCTTTTACTACGTCAGTGACACATGTTTACGCAATTACAGAGTTGGATTACTTCACACTTAAGAAATGGTACTTTGTCTGTACCTTTTGCACTGTTCATATTTTTTTGGTACCATTGTGATACTATGAGAGCTTTGAATGATGTATTTTGGTATGAGATCATAATTTTTAAAGTACGTTTGAGGTAGATGACACTACCGAAATGAGCAGAGAATTTTCTTTAGGTTTTGAAATCATTGGAAGAAGCTACGACGTTTTTGAGATTTGACTGAGGTGTTATGATGTTATTTTTACGACGACGATGTGTATTATGCTGTTGAGGTATGTTTATGTCAATAAAATTCTTGACCTGTGAAATGTTTTTATATGAGACTGTCACTGTAGCGGAAACTGCTGTCGTAAATATTTCCGTAAGAAAGTTAAGTGACCACCTGCACATAATGCGACGTGGGCACCCAGGTGTGTCAGACACCTGGAGAACAAGCCTTTTCAGACGCTCAGGTAGAAAAGAAAGCCATTAGGGTGTGCCAGAGGCACAGGTGGAAGAGAAGGACAAAGAGAGGCCATTAAACTCGCTGTTGACATACCTTTGTAGACGGGATCGCTAATGCGACACGCTCGTTACTTGAAAACATATGATTTTTGTAATGCGTTGTGGGCACACAGCTGTGTCAAACACCTGGAGAATAAGCCATTAGGATGTGCCTTTCATCGCTAATGCGACACCCTCGTTACTTAAAAATTTATGATATTTACTGAAATGCCTAACAAAATGACAAGAAATATTTTTACATCTGCACACCTGATTATGACAAGTGTCTTTTTACGAGAGTTGAGAGCAATTAACTTATGAAACGAAATGCCACATGACTATTGAATGATATTTTTATGCTTTGCTTTTCGTAGTTGCTTATTTCATTTGATATCTGGTTTCCAGCTGTGTTACAGCATTGCTTTGATAAAATAAAATGCATTTGCTAATGTGAACTCTTTCTGTCAACAGATCTATTAAATAATTATTTTATGATCCACATTCTTTAAAAAAGGAGCACCTGGAAAGGAAAGAACAATAAGAAGGAACTAGTAACTGGACACATAGTTTTCTTTTCAAGTACATGGTAATATTTTTTTTTACAATAAGTTGTTATGGTGCACCACTTTAATTACATAGACATTAAGATGTGAATATGCATTTCCCTTGTCTGCATTGTTGTTTTTACTGTAATATTTTTTCTGCTTGAGCTATGTCATGTTTAGGTATAAGTTGCTGCTGTTTGCCAGGCATAGTGTTACTGAATTGGACTTTGTGTTACTCTTCTCAGCTAGTTTTTCTTGTTCCTGCACAGTGCCTTATATTAGTTGTAATATTGCACTTGCTTTGCTAATTTATGCTGCTAGCTTTGCCAATTTGCATTTTTTGTCATTTCTGTTTGTGTTGATTTGTTGTCATGCTGCATTGCCTCGTCCCTTGGTATATATATCTGAGCTCAGTAGATTTAAGTTAGCTTAAGAGGGGGTAGACTATATAAGAAACTGACTATGGAGAATAGGTAAAGAATGCATTGCGAAGAAAGATTGGGCCCAAATGAGTATGGTACAATCAGAAATAATTATTTTGAAAGAAATATGAATAGAATACAGGAAGGAGGTATAGGTAGGATTATCTTGGAAATAAATAATGAGGTAAGAAATATGTGAACACATAAATACAGAAAGCATGCTTGGATAGGATTTTTTTGGTGGAAGCAAAGGTTGAAATAAGACGAACGATCTATGGAATGAAGGGAGATCTCCAAGCAAAATACTGCAGTAAAACAAACCCTGTCCTTTCCTCTTTGCTGCTTTTTCCCAATATGTAATTGTGTGTTGTCCTTTCCTTTTGGTGTTATCCCACTATGTGTTTGTGTACCCTTGTGTATTTGTGTTTTTCCTGTCTTTATGTGTTTAGCTGATGAGAGCTATGTTGTAGAATTTTTCTAATACTCTGTTATTTTCTTTGTAAAGATGCTTAAACTTTATTTATTCTGTTTTAATGCTCATGTGTGAAGTTGAATTTTTAAAAGTGATTCTGATCTTTTATGTATGTACTCATGTCATCATTCCTGTAACACTGATGTATATGTTTATTTCTATTCTTTTGTAAAGCCTGCACTACAAATATTATCTGTATTGTTATGTTTTTAATGATGTTTTTTGTACCTTTGTTATTGTATTCTTATGTTATATAACTGTAATTGACGCCAGTTAATCAAATTAAGCAACTTGTACGCATTCATTTCACTGCACACATTCTGTTGGTCATAGTATATGGACAATATGTGAGAAGTAGGGACTGATAGTTTTTGCACGTGTGTTAATAATTCAGCAAGGGACTGGATAACAGCATTGCTGGTTCTAAGGACAATTCCACAAACTTTGTGAGTGCACAAGTGGGGGTATATGGACTTGCTATCTTCTCTGCAAGACTCTTCGATGGTGATTGTGCACCTGCACAGTCGCAGCAGATGGCTGCTGGCCATCTCTACTAGGACTACAGTGGGTCTACACCTTTGCTGACTCACCAGTACCACAATTTCTACAAGGACTACAGTGGGTCTGCACCTCTGGTGGCCCACCACTACAATACTCTCTACCAGGACTGCAGTGGGTCTGCTCTGTGATAACCTACCTACCAATATTCTTCAACACGTCGACTGACTCTGCTGTGGGTTTGCTCCGTTGTGGCCCATTACCTGTCAGCATTTCAAGAGTCAGCACTGTCTTTCTGTTGGAAGGACAACACTACTTCTTCAAGACTGCATGGACATCCACTACTTCCGTGTGCATTGTCTTTATTGCTCAGACTTTGATAAAAGAAACGGCAGTTTTACTGTGGTGAATGATCAGGACTGTCTTTATTGACTGTGAGAAAATTTTAGCTTTTGACCAACATTGTATTAATCAGTGTGTGCATTTGATATCTTTGTGATTGTAATTATGAAAAATTTTTTCAAATCTGTATTGGCCAGTGCCCAACACCATTTGTAAAATTTTTTGTGGGGAGCATGGGGGCTATGTAAGTAGGCTGTTTATGTTTTCTTTATGTAAGTTTGCTGTTTATGTTTTTTATTGGCAACGTTACATAGCACTCTATATGTGTGCAGTATGTGGCTAGTTTGCATTGTTGTCTGCCATTGTTGTCATGAACTGCTATAGCTGGATGCAAACAGCGCGTAGCGCTGGGCAGTTGGAGGTGAGCCGCCAGCAGTGGTGGACGTGGGGAGAGAGATGGCGGAGTTTTGATAATCTGTAAGACTGAATGTCAATTATGAATATTAAGGTAAATACATTGTTTGTTCTCTATTAATATCTTTCATTTGCTAACTATCCCTATCAGTAGTTAGTACCTTCAGTAGTTTGAATCTTTTATTTAGCTGGCAGTAGTGGCGCTCGCTGTTTTGCAGTAGCTTGAGTAGCGAAGATTTTTGTGAGGTAAGTGATTTGTAAAAGGTATAGGTTAAAGTTAGTCAGGGCCATTGTTTTGTAGGGGTTATTGAAAGTCAGATTGCGTTGCGCTAAATAATATTGTGTGTCAGGTTAAGCACAGGCTTGTATAATTGTTCTAAGTAGACGTTTCACATGTAAAATTGTTCAAAGGGGACGTTTCAACATATCACATATAAAGAGTAATAGTTGTAAGAAGATTTTAATTGTGTTTTAGAATATAAGTATGTTAGTATTAAGAAAGAAATTTGTGTGTAATGAAACTTGGAGGAAGTGGATTCAGAAAGTAGGTAATAGCTTACACAGGAAAGATTTTGCTTACAGACAATTAGAGCCATTTAAAGTATTATATGCTCATTAAGCAACGAACAATCTTCTTGTTGATAAAGTGAGGATTAATTTCTTGAATCAATATAAAAGGATTAATTTCTTGAACCATTTTCTATGTGTAGTGTGTAAGTGCAATTAATGATGCAATCTAATATAGTAAGGTAACTGTTGTAATTGTATTAGAATAAGGAACCCTGAGAGAGAGAGTCTTGACTAGCCAAACATGGACTTTGTAATATGCAACAATTATGTGATGTTTGCTGCCAGTAGTGATTTGAGAACGACACTGGAGCATAAGCTAATCAAAAAAACAAGCCGGTTCCGTGGAAACTCCGCTTTGTATATAACAATGCTTCAATTGAAGCCTGTGTACTTGGTACACGCCCTTGAATATTCATTACGCGATACGCGAATTAAGTCAACCAATGTGGAACCTACACTGTAGTCATATAGGAAAAATCATTAAAAATAATGCTAGTGCTAAATGAAGTATTTATTGAGCAATATGCCCAAGTCAAGCTGTCATGCACATGGTAAAATCTGTTTGATAGATGGGTGATAACCAGGCAAGCTACACTGATAAGAAAATTAAAAAATTTTGCAAAAGGGCTATATACGCCTAGTAACAATATGAAAAGTGTGTTGTGATAAGGTAAAAACAAATAGACGCCATGTAGATGAGAGTGAGTATGCGAAGAACAGTTAAAAGGCACTAAAAAATAAACTGTGCGTATAAATAATGGAGGAAAGGACGCAATATTGTGTGTAGCAGGGACAGAAAATGACTGTTGTATCTGCACCAATATATACGTCGATAAGTCTAGTGTTGAGTGACAGACTGTCCTAGTGCAGTGCTCAACGAACAATAGACAGTGTATAAAAACAGTAGTTATTGATCCGTTCGGAGTCGATTTAAACGAACATCGCTCGATGGGGACATTTAGTATGTGTGTTACGAAACATTTTCACGTGTTGAAAGACGCTCTGGCAGTGTACCAACCGTGGAGTGAGTGAAAATGTGTAGTGTGACGAACCTTGAATACCAGTGTCACAATGCCACAAGAAACCTGTTATCACGCCAAACCATCCTGTGCATACCAGTGAAGCGACGGCTTACTGAACAATAAACGCTTTTAACCAGTTGCATCTTCTTCCACAGCTAGTAATCTGTATTCTTAAAGACAGTACACCGTTGTGGAATGTTTGTTTCATGCGCTACGACGGGGAGCCATGCGGAGAAGCCGAGACGAGTGCCGTGTCGCCAGCCAGCCGGTCACGGTAAACCACTGCCACTCGCCGACATCGGCGAATGGTTCAGCGCGGTTCGTGACTGCTTGGGCGCCACGTCAGCACGACGTCGCTGTTACTGAGAGCCGGTCGTCGAACCCAGCGGCCGTCGGCACGCGGCGTTCCAGACGACGCTACTCAACAATTGATTCGCGCCGCCAGCTCCGTACAACATTGTTGTCATTCAAATGAACTATCAAATATGTGTTTAATGCACTATCATGAATAGGGTTTAGTGGACACTAAATGACGTGACAAACAGTTTTTTTTTTAAGTTATTCAATACGGACTCAAAGTATTCATTGGTTCAGTGATATATAGATATAATATGTTTTCGTCATGTTAATGAAGTATACTCGCATGAATGCTAGACATTTTAAACCAATTGTCGCGAGTAAATGCAAGGACGATTCATGATACTACGGTAAAAATGTGTAATAAGTGACTTTCATTACAATCCAAAACACAAATATTATATGGGTAACAAAGAGACTAAAAGTTTAACATGATCTCACAAATAGCCTTTGTTATATGTGAACATTGAAAGAATCTGAACTTTTTGTGATCAAACTGGGTATTAAAACAAACCAGGCGAGATGACCATGGCTCCGGCGCAGTTTTCCCAGGTTTTCTGATCGCACGTAGCCCGAATGGGGGAGCCAAATAAATGTAATGACCCTGGGACTAGGTTGACGGTCACCTCGCAAAGTGTAAGAACAGTATAAAAAGTGTAATTAAACCTACAGTGTAAAAGAACTAAGAAGTGTATGGTGAATGTTCCAACCAAGGTAACAGACAATAACCAAACAGACGTTAGTGGCAGCATATTGCCGAACATTTCCAACGTTAGTCAATTGCTGCCAGGGGGCATTGTAACGTCTAGAGAAACAAAACCAATATATTATGTAGTAATTAGAGAATTAGATGTATCATATTGTGTCATTGCATAAAATTATGTATTTTTTTTTATTATTTATTTTTGAAAACGTCTGCGTCGGCGAGTAATAAAACCGACACAGAAGATAAATGTTAAACAGAGATAAAAGAAATGAACTAGTATATAATACGTGATGTAGATTAATGTCTTTGTCTTCTTAATTTGGAAGTTGCGCGAGTAAGATCTCCTGTGGTTGTCGTAGAGAACGCGAATGTAGCACTCTTTTGTCGAAACTAAGCATTTGACGCCATTATGTCTGAATTCACACAGGTCTGTAATCACTGAGATATTTAAAGGTTTTAATAGAGTTGTTTAAATGAAAACTTGTATCATTTATTGTTAAGCTTGCTTGCATATTATCCCATCCTGTTGAGACATTTTTCAGTTATATAAATATTATCTGTGGTGCTGAGCTGCGTGGAGAACGAAAAGCCGCTGCCGCGGCGTATTTAAATGACTTACGATGTAGTCGAGCATACCGCAAGGAAGCGGTAAAATAATAGTAAAATAATATTATTTCTTTTAGCTCCCAGACTGGCCGTGAAGATCAGCGGATTTTATGATGTGTTGCAGATTGACGCGGGCTGCTGATAGGATATAATTTACAGTGCAAATAATTTAATGTACCTTCAGAATCTGATAGGAATCTTGCTGTGCTCCGTTCTGATCTGGCAAACTTTATAGTGACAACGTATTTTTTAATGAGAGTCTCATGTCCTTGGGCTAGTTGTGGTGTGAAATAGCATTTTAACGAGAAATAAAATCCACTGCGAACTTGTGTTTTTGAACGATCATACGAACTGTAACATCAGTGTTCATAACAAAGTAATTTCAACTTTTACTCATTATGAAGTAGGGAAGATATATTGATTCCTAGCATGAGTTGCAGTTACGAAAAATCGTTCATTAAATTGTAGGCCAGATCCAGAACAATCAAACTTCCATATATACATTTTATTCCGCTAATAGGTAATGATGATAATGAAAAGCAAAGCACAGCATTGATAAAAGTATTTCACGTAACTCTTTCCGTAAATGTGTTGTTACAAAGAGAATAAATAAACCAAAGAGTAACAATTTAACAATTCGAGAGAGAGAGAACTATTACGCGAAACCACCCGCTACTGACGTAGTATCCTTCCCATTTCCTTTAACACTCGCAATGATCACTGATTGCCGTAGGAATTCAGGCTGCACTGAATGGATCATTGGCCGTCTTGCCATCGTTATATGCATTGAAATCCGGATTCGCAGGACAGAGCGGATCAGGTTATAGTTGTGGAAAGGGCCAAAATTAGATACTGTCAGTTGCACAAAACATACAAACTTTATTTTCCAAAACACTATCACATATGCCCTTAAAAGCATTCAAAACATTACGGCTGAATGCCCGAACACAAGTTATTAAAATTGCCTTAAGGAATACACACTGCTGAAGGCCTTAGTTACAAAATTTTACACAAAAACTCGGCTGAAGGCCACATACTGAACATAGAACAACTCACGGCTTAAGGCCAGGATAACAAAGATTTGAAATAGAGCAAAATTCCCCTTTTTTTAAAAAAAAATAGTGCAAACAAGAATCTGCAAAGTTTTAACTTAAGACGGCTGAAGGTCTTATTTTATAATTAAAACAAACTAAATTAATAGGCGGCTGAAGGCCTCGCACCGTACTTGAAACAAAAATCACAATCTACAAACAACAGATCAATGGTGCTCAGAAGTGTTCCAAGGGTCGGCCTGAGGAGGTAAGTCTAACGTAAGGTTAGGTGAGATAGGCAGCCCAGAATAAGATTAGGTAATCAGATGGCAACCCGACCCAGGGACGGCTGAAGGACCGACCAACAACCTCATCAATTCCGCTGCGCCGATCAACGGCACGACGACGGAAAATATCAACCGAGGACGAAGATACCCGCAGCACTACATCTTCAAAATTGGCGTCTAAAAACTGCCAAGGCACAATAACCACTCAAAAATATGAACAACACCAAAGGCTGTCAAACTACACACGGTACGGACAGCATCAACACGGCGATGAAAAACGCACTGCGGAACACAACGCTAATGCCCTCCATTCTCTCTGCACTGTCCCAACCGACCGACTGCCTACTCCAGTACGCAGGCATAACTGCTAAGTCGAAATTACACAAACTAGACACAGTTCCACGAAAACACTTCCACAAGAACCCTAACAATCGTAAAAGCAATCACTGTGGAACAACCACGACGAATGACAAGTCGACACACACACAGAGAACCCGAAGCGGTCAGCAACCAAACATACGTCGTCCGATGAGACGACAGACCGAACGACCAACCAAGACCGTCCGCACTCAAGTCATGTGTGTCAAAAACAGTCGGGCGAGTCTTTGCTGTCCGGACCTCACTGCAGCTCCATCCCGAGTCAATTCCATGTCCGTTCGGAACTCGGAGACACGGCGACCCGGGCACACTGGTTCAGACCCAACCATGCAGAGGTAACACTTGCCCATTGGCACCCGATATCTCTGCACAGGAAAGGAACCGACCCACGTCCGACAAGATGACCAACTGACGAGGCCCAGAAACTGTCAGAAGGCCCAATACACCTCGCCCGATGAGACGACCGACCGAACGACCAACCAACGGTCGTTCCCGCTCCAGTCTCCTTCCGTCGGACACTTCATGTGTGTCGCAAGCGGTCGGCAAGTCCTGGCTGTCCGAACCTCACTGGCGCTGCGTCCCAATTCAACCCCCCGACACACGGCGAGCGGGAAATACTGGCGGTCGCTTCAAAGATAATACGACAGTGCTCTTATCGATACGCGCTGGTGCTGCCACTCATGGGCAGCCAAGCCAGCAACTTAGTGACGCCAGTAAATCGAATAAGAAACGAAGCGACAGTTTCGTAAAGAGAAGCTGTCAAGCAAGAAACGCCATGAACGAGCCGCGCACGGCTCATACATGTGGTGTCTGTTCTTTCAGATATGACCGAAAAAACAGGCACCACGTGTATATAACCTAAATATTGTAATGCACTGCTGGACAATATGTATTAATAGATATTTCTAGAAGGCTCCTCCTGAGGGCCTCTGTTCAAATGGCTCTGAGCACTATGGGACTTAACATCTGTGGTCATCAGTCCCCTATAACTTAGAACTACTTAAACCTAACTAACCTAAGGACATCACACACATCCATGTTCGAACCTGCGACCGGAGGGCCTCTGTCCTAAGTAAGTATTGAATCACGATACAATTGCTATGTAAATGAAATGATTCCCAGTCCGCTATTCTGTTAATTCTCACGGAAGTGTACCTGTACAGCCATGCTGGACAGTGCGTGTGGTCCATTACATCACTCGCTGAACATTGAAAATCTGTCGCTCCGGTGTGACACCCCACCTGTCACTTATCTGGTTTTGGCGTGTGTTCACCCCAGGTAACTGACTAACAGATCAACAGAGAGTGCAAAACTGCCGCAATGTCGGATAATGCAAAGAAAGTACTAAGGCCCTGTAACTCCTGATTGAACTGCGGTGACAGCATTCAGATTAATTGATTCACAATTGATCACTTTTAATTAAAAAGGGGTGCACATTGATATTATATTCAGCTATTGAACACCAGATGCAAATGTTGAACATAAAATTAATTAAGAAAATGACTTGGGATTTCAACTACTTGACTGAAAACAGATGCAGTCGATTAGCACAGATTTATTTTAACTCATGACCTTCAATCATCACATTACATGCCTCCTAACATGCAGTGGTAATAAATTGCGTTTGTGTGGAGTGAAGCGCGGTAAATCAAAAGTAATTCCTATCGACTGTCCGCAGCTCGTGGTCGTGCGGTAGCGTTCTCGCTTCCCACGCCCGAGTTCCCGGGTTCGATTCCCGGCGGGGTCAGGGATTTTCTCTGCCTCGTGATGACTGGGTGTTGTGTGCTGTCCTTAGGTTAGTTAGGTTTAAGTAGTTCTAAGTTCTAGGGGACTGATGACCATAGATGTTAAGTCCCACAGTGCTCAGAGCCATTTGAACCATTTTCCTATCGACTGACCCAGGCGTAATGCGAAGTGCGAGAAGAATTCTACAATACACGGCCCATTAAACCCTTGCGGAAACTTTGCCGACGTGATCCAACAAATTAATCAGTGGCCGGAGTGGGCGCAATATCACCGAATTCAGCATGGCGGGGCGGCATCGTTATGCGGACGTCAGCCAACCCCGTGGTGCTGCAAGGCTGCACTCATCTATTTACTTCTAGCTATCTTGCTCAGTACATAGATGAACAAAAACTTTTTATCTCCAAGCTCAATCGTTCCATTTGCTAAGTCCTAAACTGCAGAGATGCTCACTCTTTTTCAGGCAAGCTGAGTCAAGAACGGCACGTCCACATTCTAGGCAAGCTGGGAACGGAAGACCTCTATGGAGACTTCTCCCAGTCCGCTCTTCGCCTCGGTTTCCCCTCCAGCAAAATCACTTACGCCAATTCCAGCGCAAGTCGCGTTAGTTATGCATCGCTTCCCAGGGCCGACCAATGCCTGCTCTGGAAAGTGAACAAAGTCCCACAAAATTTCCCTTCCTCTCAACTTCTGTTATTTAGCTCCTCCCAGGCCACCCATCAAGGTTACCGTCTGCACAAAACACTATTTTTTCTGGAATTCTCACTCCCAGGAGAGTGCTTCAAATTCCTTGGTCCTACATTCCCATCAGAAGCCGGTGTATTTCATTCTGTCGCTCTTCACCTGATTTACTTCAGACTCTGCGGACCATGAATTCAGCGTGAAGTTGCAATAGTCAGGAACACGCGTATTTTGGCCTCTGTTCACCGCTCCACCATAGCTTTGCGGGGCTTTCTCGCATGTTTCACTGAAAACGGGATAACAGACATTTATCAACAGGCGTACAAGTTCTTCATCTGCTTCCCGGTACACCAGCATGGGGTCAACCACCCACTCACTGTCACTCATCTTAAGGCAGCTGAAGGCCGCACCCTGTTACCGCTTTCTCAGAGCTTGAGCCACCCGAAGCTGCCTATTGTCGCTCCCCTTCGCCGCTCCCTCGCCGGCCACTTTCAACTCTGAATACTTCCCTGGGGGATCCACTTGTTTCCACAAAGTTTTCATGTCGCGTTAATTACTTTAAAACCATTACCCGACATTAATTATTCCAGTACGTCCATACTATACCCTCTACAAGATGCATTGTGCCTTGTCAGTCATTTTTGTTCAGTCCTACTGTTCGCTCAACATGAGTTAGGTGATTAATGACTTCATGTAAGGGGCACAGTTCTTGCCACCTTACATCGGTTCTCGACCGATTGAGTATTTCTGGGTTATAAACACATCACAGTGCGAAGGCAGAAGACTGTCTAGCGAGCTGTACGGAAGCGCGCTGCTTGACGCAGAAAGCTCCTTTTCATTTGGAAACCACTATCTGCGCAGTCTGCTCATCTTCCCGAAAAATAATAACGAGGGATGCGGCGGGCGCCACGGGCCGCAGCTGGTCGCCTGCTCTGGCTCTCACCCTCCCTTCCTCCCTCCTTCCCTCCCTCCCTTCATTCCCCCCCCCCCTATCTCCCACCCTCACAACACTGCGGCCATCCGGACGGCGAGTTCCGAAGAAAAGAGGCCAGCGCGCGCGTCTCGGTTCTTCGCTGCTCCTGCGGGCCAATCGGCCAGGCGGCAGGAACAAGCTCGCTAATTAGTGGTCCGCATCTCCGCCGTGGCGGACCACTTGTACCGAAGACCACCGTAAATCCGCTGCACAACTCTTCGCGAGGCGCGGTGCTAACGAGAGCTCTCGCGGACGTGACAGCTATCCGTGGCCGACGGCTGGCGGATCTGCTGTAAACTGCTGACACGGCGTTCCACGTAGCTAAGCTAGTCTACACATACAAAGGAAAAGCAGCACATATGATTTTACAATATACAGACAGCCCACAACACCGAGCATCGCTATCCACAATAAGCCAAGCTGTCCAGTGAAACTCAAACAAGCAAGTTTCAGATACTGGCTCCACAGATTAAAGAAAATGTACCAACAAACATAACTATGCACAAGAATTACATACGACAAAAGAGCCTTGATGAAAGGATAGAACGTACAAGGTCGGACTAATTTAAATATCAAATTCATAAACAGGTAACGAACACATTATAAGCACACAAAACAACACACTAAACACGTATGGAGTCAACACGAACACAGTACCATAAAAACGGTCCACTGACAAAACAAAGTGGAACATAATACCTCACTTCCTAAACCGCTCAACGTAAAAACTAAAGACAAACCTAAGAAGGGATACCATTCAAAGAACCTATTATAGAATGGAATTTGCAGCTCACGAAAAATCCCTCACGTCGTTCCTGTCTTCTGACTGAAGACGTTCCATGCCACTCTTTCCTTTGCAAATATTTTCGTCTCTGTGCAGGAATATTACGGGAATGTAGCTGGCTGATGTCGCCGCCAAGCGGCAATATTTCGACAGGTGCACTCCCCGTTATTTTCAAGGCACAAATGCGACGACACAGCAATGTGCAAGGAAACTTAAACCCCGGTATGCAGAGCATTTGCCGAACGATAAAATAATCGTGATCATATTCTTAATGATGTTAATGATTAATGAAAACCACCTCGGCTGTATTACTACACCATGTGTTACGGCCAGTTCG
Organism: Schistocerca cancellata; assembly: GCF_023864275.1. Classification (NCBI taxonomy): domain Eukaryota; kingdom Metazoa; phylum Arthropoda; class Insecta; order Orthoptera; family Acrididae; genus Schistocerca; species Schistocerca cancellata. The sequence continues at coordinate 608,091,894 of NC_064628.1, forward strand.
TTCAGTGAACATGCTCAGGTTGCCGACAAAACACACACAAACACAAGCGCGCGCGCGCGCGCGCGTGCGCACGCACACACACTAAAAATTATTGCCTTTTTCACGCCAAAAAGACGATCAAAGTCGGAAGTTTTCGATAGCGAATATTAATAATTAAAATAAGTAACGAGTGAAGTAGCATTAAGCTGTCCTGTTATTTGACCAGGGAAAGAGCGGGGTTCCTCGTAGAATTTAAGCAAACGATACCGTTTCCATGCGTAAAGTTACTTGCTGCTTTCATCTGAATTTCTTCCTTAGTAACACTACCCAATAGCTGGAAGTGGATGTGAGAATCTCCGTCTTGTTATATTTCATAGCATGGTCGGTGCCAAGGCGATGTTTGGCGATAGCAGATTTGCTTGGTTGTTGTAAACGTGTGTGACGCCTATGACTTACACACCGGTACTCTGTTCTACTGATGGCCTGGTCAATATATTACACACCACACTTTCAAGTAATAAATATAGACACCCAGCCCTTCCGCAGGGCAAGATCATACTTCATGTAACCTAAAAGGGCATTCAACTTACATGGTTGCAGAAAGAACAGATATTTCCACAGTAAACACCAGTCCTACTAGAAATACTACCTGTGTAAGCCAAAAGGGCGATAATGACTAGGGTGACACATCATTATTATCGTTAAAACGATTTACGGTTAGACCTTGAAAATAACGGAGCGTGCGCTTGTCGAAATAATTACGCTGAAGAGCCAAAGAAAATGGTACACAAGACTAATATCGTGCAAGGCTACCGCGAGCACGCAGAAGTGCCGCAAAATGCCGAAACTGGTTGCTTTGAAAATAAAATAAAATATCTTTAAGTGTAAGGTTTATTGAATTGAAATGTCTGAATTAGTGCTGGAGGGAACTGACACCATGAATCCTACAGGACTGTCCATAAATCCGTAAGAGTACGACGGGGTGGAGATCTCTTCTGAACAGCACGTTGCAAGGCATCCCAGATATGCTCAGTAATGTTCTCGTCTGGGGTGTCTGGTGGCCAACAGAAGTGAAACTCACAAGAGTGTCCTGGAGCCACTCTGTAGCAAACTTGGACGTGTGGGATGTCGCATTGTCCTCCTGTAAATGCCCAAGTCCATCGGAAAGCACAATGGACATGAATGGTTGCAGGTGATCAGACAGGATGCTTACATATGTGTCACGAGTCAGAGTCGTATCTAGACGTAACAGGGGCCCCATATCACTCCAACTGCACACGCCACACACCATTACAGAGCCTCTACCAGCTCGAGCAGTCGCCTACTGACATCCAGGTCCATGGATTCATCAGGTTGTCTCCATAACCGTACACGTCCATCAGAACGATACAATGTGAAAGAGACTCGTCCGACCAGGCAACATGTTTCCAGTCAGCAACAGCCTAATGTCGTTGCTGACGGGAATAGGCGAGGAGTAAAGATTTGTGTCGTGCAGTCGTCAAGGGTACACGAGTGGGTCTTCGCCTCCCAGAGCCCATATTGAAAATGTTTCATTGAATGTTTCGCACGCTGACACTTGTTGATGGCCAAGCATTGAAATCTGCTGCAATTTGTGGAATGGTTGCACTTCTGTCACGTTGAACGATTGATTATCTTCAATCGTGGTTGGTCTCGCTCTTGAAGGATCATTTTCTGGTCGCAGCGACGTCGGAGATTTGATGTTTTACCGAATTCCTAATATTCACGGTACACTCGTGAAACGGTCGTACGGGAAAATCCACACTTCGCCGCTACCTCGGAGATGCTGTGTACTATCGTTCGTGCGCCGACTATAATACCACATTCAAACTCACTAAAATGTTGATAACTGCCATTGTAGCAGCAGTAACCGATCTAACAACTGCGCCAGACATTTATTGTTTTACACAGGCGTTGCCGACTGCGGGGCCGTATTCTGCCTGTATACATACCTCTATATCTGAATACGCATGTCTATACCAGTTTCTCAGGAGCTAAGAGAAACTAAAGTTTCAGTTTATGAATGATTTGATGAGGCCCGCTACGAATTTCTCTTGTGTGCCAACCTCCTCTTGTCATAGTAGCACTTGGCTCGCAACCGTAATCCTCAATTATGTGTTGGATGAATTCCAAATCTCTGTTTTCCTATATAGTTGTTACCCGCTAGAGTTTCCGTTAGTTCCATGGAAGTTACTCAATGATGTCTTAACTGATGTCCTATCATCCAGTCTCTTCTCCTTGTCAGTGTTTTCCACATATTCTTTTTCCCTCCGATTCTGCACAGAAACTCCCCATTCCTTACCTTATCACTCCATCTAACTTTCAACACTCATCTGTAGCACCTCATCTCAAATGCTTCGATTCTCATCTGTTCCGGTTTTCCCACAGTCCATGTTTCACTACCACACAATGCAGTAATCCAAACGTACATTCTCAGAAATTACTTCTCCAACTTACGATCTATGTTTGGTGCTTGTGGACTTTTATTGGCCAGGAATCCCCTTTTTCCATTGCTAGTCTGCATTTTATGTTCTTACTATGACCGTTATAGTTTATATTGCTGCCAAGGTGGCAGAATTCCTTAACTTCGATTACTTCATGTTCATCAAGCCTGATGTTAAGTTACTTGCTCATTACTAACGTCTTTATTCGATTTAGTCTCATATTCTGTATTCATTACACTATTTGCTCCATTCAGCAGATCCTGTAATTCTTCTTCACTTTCACTCAGGACAGCAATATCATCAGCGAATTTATCGTTGATATCCTTCCACTATGAATTTTAATTCCACTTTTGAACCTTTGTTTCGTTTCCATCATTCCTTTTTCGATGTACAAAGTGACGGTACAGGCGAAAGACTACATCCCTGTCTTCCACCCTTTTTAATCCGAGCATTTCGTTCTTGTTCGCCCATCTTTGGAATATTGTACATATTGCATATCACCCGTCTCTCCCTATAGACAACCCCTATTTTTCTTAGAATTTCGAACATCTGGCACCATTTTACATTGCCGAACGGTTTTTGCAGGTCAACGAGTCCATTGAACGTGTTTTGAGTTTTCTTCAGCCTTGTTTCCATTATCAACCGTAACGTCAGAATTCGCAGTGTCAGAATTCCTTCTCTATTGCCTATACCTTTCCTAGACCCAAACTGAACTTCATCTACAACATCCTCAATTTTCTTTTTCATTCTTCTGTATATTATTCTTGTAAGCACCTTGGATGCATGAGCTGTTAAGCTGACTGCGCCCTTATCAGCTCTTGCTGTCTTCGGAATTGTGTGGACGCCCTTTAGTGAAAAAATACGAGGTTTTCGAATACTGAACCAGACCGGTGACCGAACTCGGGACTTCGTCCCAAAAAAAAACTCCAAAGTGGCGCTTTTTGCGAACAGAATCGATATATATAAAGATAATTTCAGGAGTAAGGAAAGGAATGGTGACAGGACCGCAACTGTTGCAAATATATGTAGATAATCTACGGGATAACGTCGGAAGCTCCACAAGGCTGTTCTTATGTAACACGCTTGTCTACAAGACAGTAGAAAATCGAAAATGGCGTAGTTAACTGCAGGAAGCCCTGAAGAGAATCGATGACTGATGCAGGGACCATGAAGATAAATAAATGTAAAGTACTGCACGTAAACAGTCGAAGAATTTTACAACTGTGGGATTAAACTATTGGCAATAAATGACTGAGAACATTAACTACCCCAAACCAGGCAAAGGTAACAATATATAGGGACCTAAAGTGGGAGTTCTACACAAAACTATCTCTAGGAAAAGTAAATGTCTGGCTGAGATTCATTGGAAGAATATTAAGTAAACGTAATTTATACACGGAATAACTGGATTGCGAAACACTTATTCGCCCGATTCTTGTATACTCCTCATCAGTCTACCACCCTTACCGGGTTGGGTTAACACTGGAGGTAACGTCCAATGAAGAGAGGCGCCTTTCGACACTGGAAAGTTTAGCCAGAGCGAGAGATTTACAGAGATGTTCAACAAACTCCAATGATAGACGCAACAAGAGAAGTGTCGTGTATCAAGGTAAGGTTTCCTACTGAAAACCCGAATGATTAAGTTAGGGGAATAGTCTGGCAAGATACGTATATCTTCCTCCCGTGCGGAACGATACCAAGGAGAAAAATCGGAGCAGTTGTCGTTAAACCTCCGTTTTAGCTTCAGTCAGTCTTCCCACGCTGTAGTCACGAATGAAACAGAGAAGTGGTGGGACGTGAAATATGAACACCTTCGACCACACTAGAGGTAGTTCATTCGCGAAAGAATGGGCCCAAAGCCACTAAAGTGAACGAAAAGACTGAGGAATGACTTTTAAGGTACGGTTGCTAACCGTTCACTTCGGTCGCAGTCGTCCACACTTCATTTTGGTTGGTCTCGTTTCCACCTCGGTCTAGTTCCCCCTTTCATCGTTCGAACCTCAGTCGCACTGGGCCATATTTTTGAGGCAACAAAAACAAAAAACAAAAAAAAACACGTGGTCTAGAGGTGAACGTACTGTAGCTCAGCGTGTTCGGTCAGAGACTTTGTTGCCTTCTGTAATAAAAGAGCTGTGTGAACAGATCAACGATGAACGTGACCGTGAACGGTTGCTATGGGACGTCTGTCCCGAGCAAATGCAACGCACAATAACGAACAAGATGAGTTCAACAAGAAAAGGGAAAGGTAGCGTCTTTGATTAGTAATCAAAACGTCCTCGGTCTCGGGTTCGAAACCCGCCTCTGATTTCATGTTGATTAACAATTAGCATTGGTGGCCGAAGACTTTCTGCATAAGATGTCAGCCGCCGGAGTGGCCGAGCGCTTCTAGGCGCTACAAAAACCGCGCCAGAACCGCTAGACCACCGCGGCCAGCCTAGGAGCTACAGTCTGGAACCGCGCGACCGCTACGGTCGCAGGTTCGAATCCTGCCTCGGGCATGGGTGTGTGTGATGTCCTTAGGTTAGTTAGGTTTAAGTAGTTCTAAGTTCTAGGGAACTGATGATCACAGCAGTTAAGTCCCATAGTGCTCAGAGCCATTCGAACCATAAGATGTCACCATCATTCTGCCAACGGCCTTGTCAAAGAGGGCGGAAGAGCAGACAGAGGTCCAGGGAACATTCTTGTCCTAGGGGTGGGAAGCTGCCTCTAAGGGAGTATAATCAGCAATGATCAACGGCATGAGAATGCAGAAGGCATGGTGGCGTTGCCGTCAGGGTTCCTCCGAGCCATAATCCATAGGTAGCGGTCATCCACTGCAGTGTATCCGTAGGACATGTGGCCTGTAATTGATAAGGTATAATGATCTCTCCATTGACAAAATATTCCGGAATAATCTCCATTCGAATCTCCGGATGGAGACTGCCAAGGGGGAGGTGACCATGAGAAAAAAATTCAATAATCTACGAAAGGATAACGTTCTACGAGTCGGGGCGTGGAATGTCACAAGCTTGAACGTGGTAGGGAAACTAGAAAATCTAAAAAGGGAAATGCAAAGACTAAATCTACACATATCAAAAAAAGTTTTGCATCACCTCGGCTCTGAAAGTTCCCGAGCCTGTGCATAAAACTGGAACTGATATCAACATAAACATCATTTGCGCCATTTTTGTTGCTCATGAAAACCACACATTGCATGTTGTACCACCATACAGCGAGACCTTCAGAGGTGGTGGTTCAGTTTACTGTACACACAGGTACCTCTAATACCAAGTAGCACGTCCTCTTGCATTGATGCATGTCTGTATTCGTCGTGGCATACTATTCACAAGTTCATCAGAGCTCTGTTGGTCCAGATTGTCCCATTCCTCAACGGCAATTCGGTGTAGATCCCTCAGAGTTGTTGGTGGGTCACGTCGTCCATAATCAGCCCTTTTCCAACTATCCCAGGCATGTTCGATAGGGTTCATGTCTGGAAACATGTTGGCCACTCTAGTCGAGCGATGTCGTTATCCTGAAGGAAGTCATTCACAAAAAGTGCACGATGGGGGCGCGAATTGTCATCGGTGAAGACGAATGCCTCGCCAATATGCTGCCGATATGGTTGCACTATCGGTCGGAGGATGGCATTCACATATCGTACAGCCGTTACGGTGGCTTCCATGATCACCAACAGCGTACGTCGGCCCCACATAATGCCACCCCAAAACAGCAGGGAACCTAGACCTTGCTGCACTCGCTGGACGGTGTGTCTGAGGCGTTCAGCCTTACCGGGTTGCCTCCAAACACGTCTTCGACGATTGTCTGGTTGAAGGCATATGCGACACTCCTCGGTCAATAAGTGGCAGCACTTTTGCCACTCTGGTTTACCAATTTCCCTCCTCGTTCGTATCCGCTACTCCCAGTTCTGCGCTCATAGGCAGCACACCGCGTCTGGTACACGCGGCGTTCGGGGACCACAGCACAGCGTAAGTGTAGTGATATCATTTGTGTATTTCCCTGCCCAGACAGTCGTGCGTAGTACTGTCTGGTGCCACGTTCACATTGACATAGGTTTCACGGCACCTAGCCAGACCGGCGGTTTCGAAATTTTTTTTTAAAAGCTTTTAAAACTCTTCAGAAAATTTTGTTTTATTTTAATGTATGTTTCGGCGTGTGAAAATGATCTACCGTCTTTTACTATTTCCAGTAAGACACCTGAAGATGGGCTTATAACAGTCCGAAACCGATCATGTGAAAAATAAAGAAATTTACAGCTGAAGCGGTATTTTCAACCTTCGCAATAGTTCAGTGGGCAGTTCAGTCGAGCACCTCTAAAAAGGAAAAAAAAAGAGAAGTTGGAGAGAAAAATGTCGAAACAAAGAAAGTAAATGCGAAGAAACCGTGGATAACTTCAGTTGATCGATGAAAGAAGGCCGGCCGCGGTGGTCTAGCGGTTCTGGCGCTGCACTCCGGAACCGCGGGACTGCTACGGTCGCAGGTTCGAATCCTACCTCGGGCATGGGTGTGTGTGATGTCCTTAGGTTAGTTAGGTTTAAGTAGTTCTAAGTTCTAGGGGACTTATGACCTAAGATGTTGAGTCCCATAGTGCTCAGAGCCATTTGAACCATTTTGATGAAAGAAGGAACTACAAAAATGCTGAAAGATATTCAGGAATTCAGAAATACAAGTCACTTAGGAATGAAATATACAGGAAGCGCAGGGAAGCTAAGACGAAGTGGATGCATGAAAATTTTTAAGAAACCAGATACGAAATGATTGCCGGAAGGAATACTCATCATATAGGAAAGTCATAGCAACTTTCGCTGAAACTAAAAGCAAGGGGGGTAATTTGAAGAGCGCGATGGGAAACCCACTGTTAAATGCAGAGGAGATAAGTGGAAAGAATGCATTAAGGACCTCTGTGGAGAGGAGGAATTATCCGATGATGTGATAAGAGAAGGAAAAGGAGACAACAGCGAAAAGTACTCTGGAAGGCTTAACATCAAATACGACAGTAGGGGTAGATAACATTTCATTAGAATTTCTAAAATCATTGGGAGAAGTGGCAGCAAAATTAATATCCACGGTGGTGTGTAGAACGTATGAACCTGACTTTCCGAGAAACATCATCCACACAATTCCGAAGACTGCAAGAGCCGGAAAGCTCTAGAATTATCGCACAGTTTCATAGCTCATGCATCCATTTTGATGACAAGAGAAATTTACAGAAGAATGGAAAAGGAGATTGAGGACGTGTTAGATGACCATCTGTTTGGCTACACGAAAGGTAAAAGCGTCAGAGAGACAATTCTGACATTGCGGTTGATAATTGAAACAAGACTAAAGAAAAACCAAGACCGTTCGTAGGATTTATCGACCTGCAAAAAGCATTCGACAATGTCAAATGGTGCAAGGTGTTCGAAATTCTGAGAAAAATAGGGATAAGTATAGGGAAAGGTGAGTAATACTTTGCATACAGTATGTAGAAGAACCAAGAGGGAATACTAAGAGTGGAAGTTCAAGGACGAAATGCTCGGATTAAAAAGGGTGTAAGACAGTAGTTTGTTCTTATACTGTTCATCTATGCATCCAAGAAGAAATTATGGAAATAAAAAAAATTAAAATTTAAGTTGAAAGGATATCTATGGTTCAAATGGCTCTAAGCACTATGGGATTAAAAATCTGAGGCCCTCAGTCCCTTAGAACCACTTTAACCTAACCAATCTAAGGACATCACATACATTCATGCCCGAGGCAGGATTCGAACCTGCGACCGTAGTAGCAGCGCGATTCCGGACTGAAGCGCCTAGAACCACTCGGCCAAAGGGCCGGGGGATATCAATGATAATTATTCGCTGATGACATTGCTATCCTGAGTGAAAGTGAAGAAGAATTGTGAAGAAGAATGGCAGGATCTGATGAATGACATGAACAGTCTAACTGGTACAGAATATGGATCGAGAGTAAATGAAGAAAGATTAAAGTAATGGGAAGCAACAGAAATGAGAAAAGTGAGAAACTAAACATCAGATTGGTGATCGCCAGCAGATAGAGTTAAGGAATACTTCTACCTAGGTAACAAAATAACCGATGACGGATGGAGCAAGGAGGACATCAGATGCAGACTAGCAATCACAAAGAGGGCACTCATGCGCAAGAGAAGCCTACTTTCAAACATAGGCCTTAATTTGACGAAGGAATTTCTAGACTACGTTCTAAGCACAGCAGTGTTTGGTAGTGACATATGGACTGTGTTAACACCGGAACAGAAAATAATCGAATCATTCTGAGATGTTGTGTTGCAAAAGAATGTTGAAAATTAGGTGGACTAATAAGGTAAGAAATGAGGAGGTTCTCCGCAGAATCGGTAAGGAAAGGAATAATGAAAAACACTGATAAGAAGAAAGGACAGAATGGTTGGACATCTGTTAAGTCGTCATGGACTAGCTTTATGGTACTAGAGGAAGCTATAAAGGGTAAATATTGAAGACAGTGATACATCCAGTAAATAATTGAGGACGTAGGTTGCAAGTGCTACTCCGAGATGCAAAGGTTAGCATAGGAGAGGAATTGTGGCAGGCTGCATCATATCAGTCAGAAGACGGTGACTAAAAATAAGTCTGCAACTTGGTTTCTGCCGTTCTGCAATAAATGGCAGTAGCAAGAACTGGTGGTGCAGATGGTAGGTCGTAAGTGTCACAAAATAAGCTTAGGCACTTGCAAACATAACACCTTCAAGATATTGGTTGAATTGTAATTACATCACAAAATTATTCTCGGCTGAATTAGTCACCTAACGACCTCAGTTCTCGTTATTTGCAGCAAGTTTTCATTTTCTATTTTTCCATGAGGAAATCTGCTGTTGAGGTTCATAAAATGCTGGATAATACATATGGCGAGACACCTATTAGTGAAAGAAGGTACAGATAAAGTTTTGAACGTTTCAAGAACGGTGATTTTACGTTGAAGAACGACTTGGAAAGTTTTAGAAGCTGTGAAACCGATGGAAACAATCACTGGAGACGTTTATCGAAAGAAAAATACGTTCGACCGAGCACTGAAACACAAACTTCCACAATACAACGACAGACATGAAAACGTGATTTTGCAGTATGACTGTGCTCGACTCACGCCGCTAAACCCGTCAAGACATACATGGAAACGTTGAAATGGGAAGTCCTACCCCACCCCCAATGTCTCCAGACATTGCTCCCTCTGACTAGAACCTTTTTTGATCAATGGTACACGGTATGGGTGATCAGCACTTCCTGTAATATTAATAAATGCAAAATCGGTTCGATTCATTTATCTCTTCAAAAGAGGCTCCGTTCTACTGCCGTGGGAATGGTATGTTACCCGAAAGATGGGAGAAAGTACAGGGCTATTACAAATGATTGAAGCGATTTCATATATTCACTGTAGCTCCATTCATTGACATATGGTCACGACACACTACAGATACGTAGAAAAACTCATAAAAGTTTTTTTCGGCTGAAGCCGCACTTCAGGTTTCTGCCGCCAGAGCGCTCTAGAGCGCAGTGAGACAAAATGGCGACAGGAGCCGAGAAAGCGTATGTCGTGCTTGAAATGCACTCACATCAGACAGTCATAACAGTACAACGACACTTCAGGACGAAGTTCAACAAAGATCCACCAACTGCTAACTCCATTCGGCGATGGTATGCGCAGTTAAAAGCTTCTGGATGCCTCTGTAGGGGGAAATCAACGGGTCGACCTGCAGTGAGCGAAGAAACGGTTGAACGCGTGCGGGCAAGTTTCACGCGTAGCCTGCGGAAGTCGACGAATAAAGCAAGCAGGGAGCTAAACGTACCACAGCCGACGGTTTGGAAAATCTTACAGAAAAGGTTAAAGCAGAAGCCTTGCCGCTGACAATTGCTACAAGCCCAGACACCCGATGACATAGTCAAACGCTTTGAATTTGCGGCGCGGTTGCAACTGCTCATGGAAGAGGATGCGTTCAGTGCGAAACTTGTTTTCAGTGATGAAGTAACATTTTTTCTTAATGGTGAAGTGAACAGACACAATGTGCGAATCTGGGCGGTAGAGAATCCTCACGCATTCGTGCAGCAAATTCGCAATTTACCAAAAGTTAACGTGTTTTGTGCAATCTCAAGGGTTTAAAGTTTACGGCCCCTTTTTCTTCTGCGAAAAAAACGTTACAGGACACGTGTATCTGGACATGCTGGAAAATTGGCTCATGCCACAACTGGAGACCGACAGCGCCGACTTCATCTTTCAACAGGATGGTGCTCCACCGCACTTCCATCATGATGTTCGGCATTTCTTAAACAGGAGATTGGAAAACCGATGGATCGGTCGTGGTGGAGATCATGATCATTAATTCATGCATGGCCTCCACGCTCTCCCGATTTAACCCCATGCGATTTCTTTCTGTGGGGTTATGTGAAAGATTCAGTGTTTAAACCTCCTCTACCAAGAAACGTGCCAGAACTGCGAGCTCGCATCAACGATGCTTTCGAACTTATTAATGGGAACATGCTGCGCCGAGTGTGGGAGGAACTTGATTATCGGCTTGATGTCTGCCGAACCACTAAAGGGGCACATATCGAACATTTGTGAATGCCTAAAAAAACTTTTTGAGTTTTTGTATATGTGTGCAAAGCATTGTGAAAATATCTCAAATAATAAAGTTATTGTAGAGCTGTGAAATCGCTTCAATCATTTGTAATAACCCTGAAGTAGCCAGGGTTGCCCAGTACTCTGAATGGCTGTTGTTTTGTAAGTTTTTCGCAATAAAACTCTGAACTTCGAGAACAAAAACGTCGGAAGCAAAGCTGTAGACCTAATACATGCGACCTGAACAAGTGATCAGTGTTTGCCATGACGGAAGGAAAGCATCTCCGACTTACTATAAATGAAATGGCAATGTCCTTCACCTTATGAAACATGCTACTACAAAACGTCACACTAACTACTAACAGCTACCTCAAACTAATTTTGTCAATCTAGATTTAGAGACCAATAAAATTACGAATTACGACTAGTTCTGTTTCGTATATGAAATATAAACTTGCATGTACTAGAAAAGGCTTAGCACTTATATGTAATTAATACCAATGTAATCGAAATACTAAACTATAACAACAAGCACAAATTCTCTAAATCACATGCATTTATTAATCCTCATTAAGTCACATTTTTGTATCATGCATCAGTTCTATAAGACTTGCAAGCAGGTTATAAGTATGGATGGATGTACTAACAGAGAAGTAAACTGCTGCATGAGCCGTGGCTGGCTCCCACCTTGGACTATCTTTGACCTGGCGCTTATAGTTTCCAGCTGGGCGGTGTGCGACGAGTCGGTCGGTTGGCGTGGAGCAGCGAGGAATTCTCTGCGGGACGTAGTTTGGCCGGGGCCACTGACGGTCTCTACATGGTATCGGAGTGTGTGACGCTGTTCCCATTGCTACGAGGTCCGTGGCTCACCGATCCTGGACACGAAAGTTGAGTTTCGATTTAACCTACCAGCAAGTCGAGACTGTTCACATGGTGTCGTTTGGAGTTCATTGTCGGCTGTTCGGATATTCCCGTGAGCAACAATGTGGTTTTCAAGTTGGAAAATTCTAGCCACCCTCCGGGGGATTTTCACTGCATTTGGTTTCTTGAATTGAAGTGCACCAGCGGAATCTTCTGCCTTGTGGCCGCTAACGTTCCAGTTATATGCCCTGGCCGTTGACGTAAATTTTAGGCAGTGTATTTTCCTCGTCGTGTTGTTGTTGTCCAGCACGGTGTGTAGTTTGACAGCTCAATGTATAATTGGTTGTGGACGCCAATATCTTCCACGTTGTTCTGTTGAACTCCCTGTTGTGCCCTGGTTGGGAGAAGTGGAAGTTATCTTGTCGATGGGTCCGTTGACTGTCGGTCGGTTGGGTTGTCGTCGGATCGTGAATGGTTGGCCTGACTGCCTGTCTCACCTAAGCGAAAGTTAGTGTTTGAATTCCAGGCCGACCCTCGGACATCTGAGCGCCCTTGGGTGTACTGACTTTTTTTATTTGTTCTTGTTGTTTTTACTTGTATGGCTTCTAGCCAATTTTTTTTTTATTAAGGTTGTTTTTCTCTTAAGGCGTAAGATTCTATAGGCCTTCAGCCTCATTTAAAGAACTGTTTCACGTAAGACCTTTGGTATTTTAAAGGTTTTAATGTTGTTGAATTTTAAGTGTTAGGCCTTAAGCCAATTTGAATTTAACTTGTTTGCTCTTGAAGTGTCTGATTCTCTGGGCCTTCAGCCTAACTAAAGAACTGTTTTAAGATAAGGCTTTGCCTTTTAAATTTCTGTTTTGGTTGAGTTTTGCCTAATTGAGAACTGTTTTACATAAGCCTTTGTTTTTTTTAAAAAAAAAATGTTGTTTACCCTTAAGTGTTGGGCTTTCAGCCGATTTTGAATTGAAGTTGTTTGCTCTGAAAATCTTAGATTCTTTGGGCCTTAACCCTATACAAAGAACTGTTGTAAGATAAGGCTTGCCTTTTAAATTTCTGATTATGCTTGCGTTTTAAGTTATTGGCCTTCAGCTCTTTTTAAATTAAAGTGGCTTTGAGCCAGTAATTAAGTCCCGAAGATAAACGCTGTGTGTTAAAGAAAAAAGAAAATTTTTTGCGGTCTTGTAATGTTTGATCAGCCCCTTATTTTGGCCCCTTTCCACAATTTAAACTACCTGTCCTGTCCTGCGGGCTTAGCAGGGCATATCACTGTAGTCATACAATAAAGAAATATCAAAAAACATTTATAAATTTAAAAGCAAGAACTTATGCTCTACAAAAATAGAATGTAAAATATCGAATATGTTCACATATTTAGTTACACTGTTCCTTTTTCTCATTTCTTATCTTAAAATACAAACTTTTGAAAAGTAATAGGCAGTTAGATGTTAAAAGGAAAGGAGGACCGAGATTGGTATCACTGTATGAGTTTAGTTATTTAATGTTCTAATAGTAGACCTAATTCTTAATGACTGCAACGTCTCAATAGTACCTCAACCAGCTGTCTTGTAGCTCAGTTTGATACTTATTACTGTACGTTCAGTAGTGTTTACTGCCGGAAAAAAATCCGTACACCCTCTTAGAGGTTCCCAATTCACTCAATATTTGTTGTTGCAAAACTGCATATGGAGTACATGAAATTATTACACTTACAGATAGCACAAGCGGTTCTGAGGTACTGGGTATCGACTCGTGCCGAAAAACCAATATTAGGACGTGGTGTAGCCCGCCTGGGCGGCAATACAGGCGCTGACTCTGGCCTCCAGTCGGTCCTGAGAAACATTACGCCACGCCACCGATGAACGAGAGTTGTAGCTCGTTTCACCCCGGACCATAAGGGCTGGCATGGGGCCAGTCTGTCTTGGACGAATGCATGCTACGAGACAATACTCAAGAGGTCCACATCGTAAGCGCTAACGACCATCGCTTGCGTGCATACAGAGTCACTGAAGACCGCAACGCACCAATTCACCTTCCAAGTTATCCTCTAACGGCACCATCCTCTATGAGAGGAAGACGCGCTAGAGGTCTACGTGCCCGTATTCCCACTGGTAATAACCGGTTCACTACAGTTCACGTTGACAAAGGCTTACTCATCTGCCGTTGCTGCTTTACAAAGCGACGGGCGGGCGTCTGTGTTGCGTGGACGTCCAGAACCTGTGTGGGAATGTTTACGTGAAACACTGACACCAGCATCGCTGCACAACTGTCGCAGCACGTCCAGTGTGTGGGCTTTCCTCCGACAGGAGCATCCCGTCACTCGGAAGGCTACAATTTCAGTCCTTTCAAACTCGCGCAGTTGGATGTAGGAATAACGAATCCGTCTGTGTGGCGTGGTTACCCGCTTGCGTCACACATGTGCATTACACTGAGCCTTCTGACAGTGAACATTCGCTATTAAAAGATAGACGCAAATGGCGCTCTTGTTGCTATGCTACTACGCTATGTGTTGGGCGACGATGTTGAAACCATTATGATTACATCTACTATCCGCTAGGTGGCATACGCCGTCCTCGGATCAAAATCAATGTCGTCTTTCCAGGCGTACTGATATTTTTTTCGGCAGTTTGATTAGATTTATATCTCTCTTTTTCAGTGTCATGTATCAGTAAGTACGATATTCCCTGATAACCTGGTTGCAGGTAAGCTTGCGTTAATTATTCCTTACGCATCTACCTGCTTATACGGCAGAACCTACAATGGCTTACGCCGAAACACATTGCAACCAGAGTTAATAAGTATACACTACTGGACATTAAAATTGCTACACCAAGAAGAGATGCAGATGATAAACAAGTATTCATTGGACAAATATATTATACTAGAACTGACATGTGATTACATTTTCACACAATTTGGGTGCATAAATTCTGAGAAATCAGTACCCAGAACAACCACCTCCGTCCGTAATAATGGCCTTGATACGCCTAGGCATTGAGTCAAACACAGCTTGGATGGGGTGTACAGGTACAGCTGCCCATGCAGCTTCAACACGATACCACAGTTCATCAAGAGTACTGACTGGCGTATTGTGACGAGCCAGTTGCTAGGCCACAACTGACTAGACATTTTCAATTGGTGAGAGATCTGGAGAATGTGCTGGCCAGGGCAGTAGTCGAACATTTGCTGTATCCAGAAAGGCTCGTACAGGACCTGCAACATGCGGTCGTGCATTATCCTGCTGAAAAGTAGGGTTTCACGGGGATCGAATAAAGGTTACAGCCTCGGGTCGTAACACATCTGAAATGTAACGTCCACTGTTCAAAATGCCGTCAATGCGAACCAGAGGTGACCGAGGCGTGTAACCAATGGCACCCCATACCATCACGCCGGGTGATACGCCAGTATGGCGATGACGAATACACGCTTCCTATGTGCGTTCACTGTGATGTCAATAAACACGGATACGACCATCATGATGCTGTAAACAGAACCTCGATTCATCCGAAAAATGACGTTTTGCCATTCGTGCACCTAGGTTTGTCGTTCAGTGATGCGGCGTCAAGGGTAACCGCAGCCATGGTCTCCGAGCTGATCGTCCATGCTGCTGCAAACGTTGACGAACTGTTCTTGTAGATGGTTGTTGTCTTGGAAACGTCCCCATCTGCTGACTCAGGGATCGAGACGTGGCTGCATGATCCGTTACAGCCATGCGGATAAGATGCCTGTCATCTCGACTGCTAGTGATACGAGGCCGTTAGGATCCAGCACGGCGTTCCGTATTACCCTCCCGAACCCAGCGATTCCATATTCTGCTAACAGTCATTGGATCTCGATTAACGCGAGCAGCAATTGTAAGTAGGCTGTTTAGGTAACGCCGCCGCCACGTAGCGCTCTCTGTATGAAAATCACTGGCTGTGCTGTGTGCAGTCTGTGGCTAGTTTGCATTGTTGTCTGCCATTGTAGAGCGGCAGCTGGATGTGAACAGCGCGTAGCGTTGCGCAGTTAGAGGTGAGCCGCCAGCAGTGGTGGATGTGAGGAGAAAGATGGAAGGAAGAAATGGCTCTGAGCACTATGGGACTTAACATCTATGGTCATCAGTCCCCTAGAACTTAGAACTACTTAAACCTAACTAACCTAAGGACATCACACAACACCCAGCCATCACGAGGCAGAGAAAATCCCTGACCCCGCCGGGAATCGAACCCGGGAACCCGGGCGTGGGAAGCGAGAACGCTACCGCACGACCACGAGATGCGGGCGGAGAAAGATGGCGGAGTTTTGAAATTACATATATTATGACTTGTGATGATATTAAGCTGGCAGTAGTGGCGCTCGCTGTATTGCAGTAGTTCGAGTAACGAAGATTTTTGTGAGGTAAGTGATTTCTGAAAGGTATAGTTTAATGTTACTCAGGGCCATTCATTTGCAGGGATCTTTGATAGTCAAATTGCGTTGCGCTAAAAATATTGTGTGTCAGTTTAAGCACAGTCATGTATAAATTGTTCAAAGGGGACGTTTCATATGTCGACCCTTAGCCTAGGATACCTCACTGGAATCTTCTGATTTTTTCTTGTAGTTTGTGTATTTAGTATAGCTTTTGTTTATTGCTAGTGCGTAATTGTAGAGAGAATCTCCTTTGTAGTTGTAGCCTTTCATTGTTGTACAGTAAAACAGTTGTGGCATGCATATAGATTTGCACCAAGTATTTCGCAGCTACGCTTGCAATTAACTAGATAATATTTTCAGTGCTATGTTAATGTGTTCTTCTATTTTTGCACTTCAAATTGTGCTTTTCTGTGTTATCGTGTGAAATATTGTGACAATAATGGCGTGTGAAAAACGTAACACTAGGCTCCAAACTAAACTGAGAAATAATAGTGACGACGAGCGTAGCTTATCAGCGCCGCTGAGTAATGAATTTACTAATGTTCAAAGTAGTAATTTGGTAACTGTGCACAGGGAAATGGAGCGGGCGTCAAATAATGGTGTAGACAGTGAAACAGGTAGTGAACAGGGAAGCATTATCGATCGATCGGTCGGCAACAGCTCGCCTCAGGAATCGGGAATGACAGAACACAATATTGCAAATACTGTAGACTCAGGTTTTGGGTTCTCACCGTTTTTTCAAATGAGTCAAGACACATTTTCCGCTTGTCAAAATGTGAATGTTGCCGGTGCAAATTCACTGCCGAAAAGCACTGAGGAACATGTTTCAGACACCAATGCATTGTTATTACAATTAATACAACAAATGGGACAAACACAGCAAAAGCTTCAAAAGTTAGACACAATGGAACAAAATCAGAGACAAACACAGCAACAGTTAGACACAATGGAACAAAATCTTCAAAAGTTAGACACAATGGAACAAAATCAGAGACAAACACAGCAACAGTTAGACACAATGGATCAAAATCTTCAAAAGTTAGACACAATGGAACAAAAGCTTCAAAAGTTAGATTCAGTGGAACATAAGCATGAACAAACACGTGAAGATTTAACTACTGAGTTACATAACATTGAATCGAAATGTCAAAAAGTCTGTAATGATGTAAAAACACAAATTTGTGAGCATTTTCAATCTATTTTTTCGCGGCATGAAAATGCATTACAGAATCATGAAGCAGCCATAAAAGAACTCCAAACTATTGTTCATGAAAATCATGAGACCTTGTGGGCTAAAATTGACTCAGTTGCATCTACCGATTCGGTTACGCAACTTGCAAAAACTCAGGAAAACTTAAAGGACACAGTAGAAAGACACATGGAGGAAATTAGTTCATTATCAGAGAAAGTAGTTGAACTTTCGGATCAGCTAAATAATTTATCTACGAAGGTAGATGATAATCTGAATGACGCAAAACCGGTAGTCTTTAATGACACAGAAGAGAGCGAACAAATTAGGAAACTGAAACAAAATCTGAATCAAATTGATGTTGTTGTTGTGGTCTTCAGTCCTGAGACTGGTTTGATGCAGCTCTCCATGCTACTCTATCCTGTGCAAGTTTCTTCATCTCCCAGTACCTACTGCAAACTACATCCTTCTGAATCTGCTTAGTGTATTCATCTCTTGGTCTCCCCCTACGATTTTTACCCTCCACGCTGCCCTCCAATACTAAATTGGTGATCCCTTGATGCCTCAGAACATGTCCTACCAAACGATCCCTTCTTCTGGTCAAGTTGTGCCACAAACTCCTCTTTTCCCCCATCCTATTCAGTACCTCCTCATTAGTTATGTGATCTACCCATCTAATCTTCAGCATTCTTCTGTAGCACCATATTTCGAAAGCTTCTATTCTCTTCTTGTCCAAACTATTTATCGTCCATGTTTCACATCCATACATGGCTACACTCCATACAAATACTTTCAGAAATGACTTCCTAACACTTAAATCTATACTCGATGTTAACAAATTTCTCTTCTTCAGAAACGCTTTCCTTGCCATTGCCAGTCTACATTTTATATCCTCTCTACTTCGACCATCATCAGTTACTTTGCTCCTCAAATAGCAAAACTCCTTTACTACTTGAAGTGTCTCATTTCCGAATCTAATACCCTCAACATCACCCGACTTAATTCGACTACATTCCATTATCCTCGTTTTGCTTTTGTTGATGTTCATCTTGTATCCTCCCTTCAAGACACCATCCATTCCGTTCAACTGCTCTTCCAAGTCCTTTGCTGTCTCTGACAGAATTACAATGTCATCGGCGAACCTCAAAGTTTTTATTTCTTCTCCATGGATTTTAATACCTACTCCGAATTTTTCTTTTGTTTCCTTTACTGCTTGCTCAATATACAGATTGAATAACATCGGGGAGAGGCTACAACCCTGTCTTACTCCCTTCCCAACCAGTGCTTCCCTTTCATGTCCCTCGACTCTTATAACTGCCATCTGGTTTCTGTACAAATTGTAAATAGCCTTTCGCTCCCTGTATTTTACCCCTGCCACCTTTAGAATTTGAAAGAGAGTATTCCAGTCAACATTGTCAAAAGCTTTCTCTAAGTCTACAAATGCTAGAAATGTAGGTTTGCCTTTCCTTAATCTTTCTTCTAAGATACACTCCTGGAAATTGAAATACGAACACAGTGAAGTCATTGTCCCAGGAAGGGGAAACTTTATTGACACATTCCTGGGGTCAGATACATCACATGATCACACTGACAGAACCACAGGCACATAGACACAGGCAACAGAGCATGCACAATGTCGGCACTAGTACAGTGTATATCCACCTTTCGCACCAATGCAGGCTGCTATTCTCCCATGGAGACGATCGTAGAGATGCTGGATGTAGTCCTGTGGAACGGCTTGCCATGCCATTTCCACCTGGCGCCTCAGTTGGACCAGCGTTCGTGCTGGACGTGCAGACCGCGTGAGACGACGCTTCATCCAGTCCCAAACATGCTCAATGGGGGACAGATCCGGAGATCTTGCTGGCCAGGGTAGTTCACTTACACCTTCTAGAGCACGTTGGGTGGCACGGGATACATGCGGACGTGCATTGTCCTGTTGGAACAGCAAGTTCCCTTGCCGGTCTAGGAATGGTAGAACGATGGGTTCGATGACGGTTTGGATGTACCGTGCACTATTCAGTGTCCCCTCGACGATCACCAGTGGCGTACGGCCAGTGTAGGAGATCGCTCCCCACACCATGATGCCGGGTGTTGGCCCTGTGTGCCTCGGTCGTATGCAGTCCTGATTGTGGCGCTCACCTGCACGGCGCCAAACACGCATACGACCATCATTGGCACCAAGGCAGAAGCGACTCTCATCGCTGAAGACGACACGTCTCCATTCGTCCCTCCATTCACGCCTGTCGCGACACCACTGGAGGCGGGCTGCACGATGTTGGGGCGTGAGCGGAAAACGGCCTAACGGTGTGCGGGACCGTAGCCCAGCTTCATGGAGACGGTTGCGAATGGTCCTCGCCGATACCCCAGGAGCAACAGTGTCCCTAATTTGCTGGGAAGTGGCGGTGCGGTCCCCTACGGCACTGCGTAGGATTCTACGGTCTTGGCGTGCATCCGTGCGTCGCTGCGGTCCGGTCCCAGGTCGACGGGCACGTGCACCTTCCGCCGACCACTGGCGACAACATCGATGTACTGTGGAGACCTCACGCCCCACGTGTTGAGCAATTCGGCGGTACGTCCACCCGGCCTCCCGCATGCCCACTATACGCCCTCGCTCAAAGTCCGTCAATTGCACATTCGGTTCACGTCCACGCTGTCGCGGCATGCTACCAGTGTTAAAGACTGCGATGGAGCTCCGTATGCCACGGCAAACTGGCTGACACTGACGGCGGCGGTGCACAAATGCTGCGCAGCTAGCGCCATTCGACGGCCAACACCGCGGTTCCTGGTGTGTCCGCTGTGCCGTGCGTGTGATCATTGCTTGTACAGCCCTCTCGCAGTGTCCGGAGCAAGTATGGTGGGTCTGACACACCGGTGTCAATGTGTTCTTTTTTCCATTTCCAGGAGTGTAAGGCCTAAGGTCAGTATTGCCTTACGTGTTCCAGTATTTCTACGGAATCCAAACTGATCTTCCCAGAGGTCGGCTTCTACTAGTTTTTCTATTCGTCTGTAAAGAATTCGTGTTAGTATTTTGCAGCTGTGGCTTATTAAACTGATTGTTCGGTAATTCTCACATCTGTCAACACCTGCTTTCTTTGGGATTGGAATTATTATATTCTTCTTGAAGTCTGAGGGTATTTCGCCTGTTTCATACATCTTGCTCACCAGATGGTAGAGTTTTGTCAGGACTGGCTCTCCCAAGGCCGTCAGTAGTTCCAATGGAATGTTGTCTACTCCAGGGGCCTTGTTTCGACTCAGGTCTTTCAGTGCTCTGTCAAACTCTTCACGCAGTATCGTATCTCCCATTTCATCTTCATCTACATCCTCTTCCATTTCCATAATATTGTCCTCAAGTACATCGCCCTTGTATAGACCCTCTATATACTCCTTCCACCTTTCTGCTTTCCCTTCTTTGCTTAGAACTGGGTTTCCATCTGAGCTCTTGATGTTCATACAAGTGGTTCTCTTATCTCCAAAGGTCTCTTTAATTTTCCTGTAGGCAGTATCTATCTTACCCCTAGTGAGATAAGCCTCTACATCCTTACATTTGTCCTTTAGCCATCCCTGCTTAGCCATTTTCCACTTCCTGTCGATCTCATTTTTGAGACGTTTGTATTCCTTTTTGCCTGGTTCATTTACTGCATTTTTATATTTTCTCCTTTCATCAATAAAATTCAATATTTCTTCTGTTACCCAAGGATTTCTACTAGCCCTCGTCTTTTTACCTACTTGATCCTCTGCTGCCTTCACTACTTCATCCCTCAAAGCTACCCATTCTTCTTCTACTGTATTTCTTTCCCCCATTCCTGTCAATTGTTCCCTTATGCTCTCCCTGAAACTCTGTACAACCTCTGGTTCTTTCAGTCTATCCAGGTCCCATCTCCTTAACTTCCCACCTTTTTGCAGTTTTAATCTACAGGTCATAACCAATAGATTGTGGTCAGAGTCCACATCTGCCCCTGGAAATGTCTTACAATTTAAAACCTGGTTCCTAAATCTCTGTCTTACCATTATATAATCTATCTGATACCTTTTAGTATCTCCAGGGTTCTTCCATGTATACAACCTTCTATCATGATTCTGAAACCAAGTGTTAGATATGATTAAGTTGTGCTCTGTGCAAAATTCTACCAGGCGGCTTCCTCTTTCATTTCTTAGTCCCAATCCATATTCACCTACTACGTTTCCTTCTCTCCCTTTTCCTACACTCGAATTCCAGTCACCCATGACTATTAAATTTTCGTCTCCCTTCACTATCTGAATAATTTCTTTTATTTCATCATATATTTCTTCAATTTCTTCGTTATCTGCAGAGCTAGTTGGCATATAAACTTGTACTACTGTAGTAGGTGTGGGCTTCGTATCTATCTTGGCCACAATAATGCGTTCACTATGCTGTTTGTAGTAGCTTACCCGCGTTCCTATTTTCCTATTCATTATTAAACCTACTCCTGCATTACCCCTATTTGACTTTGTGTTTATAACCCTGTAGACATCTGACCAGAAGTCTTGTTCCTCCTGCCACCGAACTTCACTAATTCCCACTATATCTAACTTTAACCTATCCATTTCCCTTTTCAAATTTTCTAACCTACCTGCCCGATTAAGGGATCTGACATTCCACGCTCCGATCCGTAGAACACCAGTTTTCTTTCTCCTGATAACGACATCCTCTTGAGTAGTCCCCGCCCGGAGATCCGAATGGGGGACTATTTTACCTCCGGAATATTTTACCCAAGAGGACGCCATCATCATTTAAATCATACAGTAAAGCTGCATGCCCTCGGGAAAAATAACGCCGTAGTTTCCCCTTGCTTTCAGCCGTTCGCAGTACCAGCACAGCAAGGCCGTTTTGGTTATTGTTACAAGGCCAGATCAGTCAATCATCCAGACTGTTGCCCTTGCAACTACTGAAAAGGCTGCTGCCCCTCTTCAGGAACCACACATTTGTCTGGCCTCTCAACAGATACCCCTCCGTTGTGGTTGTACCTACGGTACAGCTATCTGTATTGCTGAGGCACGCAAGCCTCCCCACCAACGGCAAGGTCCATGGTTCATGGGGGGGCAAATTGATACGCAACATCAAAGAGAAATCCGGGAAGTACAAGATCAGCTGACACAGGTAATACAAGAATTACGTATTTCAGAGGACACTCGCACTCCAATACAGGAAGAGGGACATAGAAATACGGAACAGCCACAAATTAATAACACAGGGCACTTCGGAAATTATGAAAGAAATTGGCAAGGTACACCGAATTTTGAGATGGAACCGCCGAAACGACGTAACAATGACCGACATGCGACTCGCCGACATGATGATTTTGATTATAAGCTGTTCATTACTACACGTAAATTCAAAACGTTTGAGAACTCTGCCAACGACATTCATCCACAAGCGTGGCTCCATCAATTCTCTCATTGTTTTCCTCCCAACTGGTCATTGGAGCACAGGTTAGAATTTATGTGTGGCTACTTGGAGAATGAACCAGCTGTAAGAATGTGATCAGTCATTCACGATTGTCACAGTGAAGGAGAATTTTACCATGCGTTCCTCTCAGCATATTGGTCTCAAGCTACACAAGACCAAGTAAAACATAGCATCATGATGATGAAACACTTTGAACAATCTGAATTTTCCAGTCTTGTCAAATATTTTGAAGACATGTTGCACAAGAATCAGTACATGTCAAACCCATACAGCCCCTCAGAACTCATTCGCATTTGCTTAATCAAATTACCTGAACATTTACGGCATATTATTTTGGCAGGACGTTGCAAAGACGACATTGAAGCTTTTCAGGGACTCTTACAAGAATTAGAAATTGACACAGACAGTCGCGGGATGCGAAAACGGGAAAACAATCACTACAGGGCACATACGTCACAATTCCGTGACGACAGAAACAATAACTGGACACGACAAGTCTATTCTTACAACGCATATCGTGACCAAATCAGACACCACCCATATGACAACCACTGGCAGAGTAATAATAGTTACAGAGAAAGATCACACTTCCATAGTAATGAATATGACAGAAACAATCATAGAAACAGACAATATGGCAACCAGAACTATTATTATCACGGGAGACAGAAAAACTTCAGACCCAACGGTCCACCGTGCAGTGATAATTCAGGGAGAAATTCTCCACCACTTAACCGACAAGAAAGAATCTACAGGAACTAACTACCGACAAAACGACAGACCTGAATTCATTGGAACTGGCGAGCTTTAAACAGGGCAGAGCCCTCTCGTCACGGTGAATTTGTGGAAGTTAGGTCTCCAAATCCCAATAACGACGCACGCCAAAAAAGAAACAGACAATGACTCGGACCGCAGGCAGCCACTTGCGCCAGCTGGCTCAGGGAAAAATAACATTGACGCTAACCTTGAGCAAAATTCCAGTATTCTTTACCGACGTATACCACATGATAATTGCGTTGAAGTTGAAACTCTGCGTACTAGGAAGAGCAAAGGGCTACACCACATTTCACATGTGAAACCATTTCTTGAAAGATAATCTGCTTTATAACTTTGTCTTCGCCATAAAACGTTTCGCTTCACATTTCTAGTATGCATTGTCACACTTAGAAACTGTTATCATGCAACTATGTTTTGAAGTTAACTATCCAGTCTAGAACCTAGGGTACATATTTAGACAGTAATTACCACTGCATTGTGATAGTGAACAGAGGACACAGTGTTACTGTGTGTGTACATTCTTGCTTGTTAGTTGCACAATCACGTAACAACTATAAGGCTCACATACTTAGAACATATCTGGTACTGCTAATGAGATTTTAATGCAACATTTTGGTTTACTTGAAAATACATTTGGGATTTAAAGTACTTTCTGTGAGATTAAAGATGACTTAGTATTTGGTTTCTTTGACAGCTACACGGTTATATTACGACACTACTGATGTGTGACACAATTTACATTATTGCTTTTGCGGTGTTTCTGTTTCATGTCTGCACGGTTTTTCTGAATTCTTCTGGAAAGCGAAACATGTTTTAGTAGTAACTTTTGTGGTACAGCTACAATGAGACAGCCTTTTCCGTAGTACAACAATACGTTACAGCACAGTACTTTTTTCATCACAGCAATAAGCGTAATAAGTAAGATATCTATACGCAAAGCGTTTCACTAAGTACATTGGCTTCTGCAGAACTTAGCTTTTGGAGGACGATAACTACGACACTTCCACAGAGATTATCTTACAGCAAAACTCATATTTAGCGCTACAGGACACGTATTTGAGTGATTAATTTTGTACTTAAAACATTTATTTTTAAAGATTTTTGAATTACAAAGAAAGTTTTCCGTGATACATTTCATTCCATTGCTGTAATCTGTAACACCTGAGGGTATAATTACATTAAACCTCAGGGGGGTACACGCTTACTTTGTGTACCATGTGTTTGGCAAGCACAAGGAGCCCTAGCTAATATGGTATTTGCTTATACAATTTAACACATCGGTACCATATTTCTCTAACACATAAATTACACAGCTATCTGATCATTTAACAGAGAAACAAACATCTTTTTACTACGTCAGTGACAGATGTTTACGTGATTACACCGTTGGATAACTTCAATGAATGATGTATTTGGTATGAGATCATGATTTTTAAAGTACGTTTGAGGTAGATGACACTATTGAAATGAGCAGAGAATTTTCTTTAGGGTTTGAAATTATTGGAGGAAGCTACGACTATTTTGAGATTTGACTGAGGTGTTATGATGTTATTTTTACGACGATGATGTGTATTATGCTGTTGATGTATGTTTATGATCAATAAGCTAATGCTATATGAGTTATTTGATTATGCTAAGAATATCGACGAATATGTATATGTGTAACAAGGTAAGGAATAAGGAGTAGTGGTTAGGCACGCTGGTTTGTGAAAAAGGTTGTTGGAAACCAAGAATCGTACTTTAAGAGTTATGAAATGTGTGTGTAAATGCGTGAATGTATCACAATGCCGGCGAAAATTTTTTTGGACACTGTTATATTCATAGGATTTTGTTTCTACACACTTGTGACGTAAATTTTCGACCTGTGAAATTTTCATATGAGACTGTCTCTGTAGCGGAAAAATGTCGTAAATATTTCCATAAGAAAGTTAAGTGACCACCTGCACGTGCGTCGTCGGCACACAGCTGTGTCAGACACCTGGAGAACAAGCCATTAGGGTATGCCTTCCCGGAAGCACAGGTAGAAAAAAAGAAGGAGGCCTAAACTTCCGCTAATGACATTCGTTTGTAGAAAGCATCGCAAAAACGACTTGGTCGAAATTAAAAACATATGATAACACTGTGGAGCTCTTAATTTATGATATTTACTGAAATGCCTAATAAAATGACAAGAAATATTTTTACATCTGCACACCTGATTATGACAAGCGTCTTTCTATGAGAGTTGAGAGAATTTCTACTAACTTATGAAATGTCATGTGACTATTGAATGATATTTTTATGCTTTGGTTTGCGTAGTTGCTTATTTCAGTTGATATCTGGTTTCCAGCTGTGTTGCAGCATTGCTTTTATAAAATGAAATGCATTTGCTAATGTGAACACTTTTTGTCAACAGATCTATTAAATAATTATTTTATGATCCACATTCTTTAAAAAGGGAGCACTTGGAAAGGAAAGAACAATAAGAAGGAACTAGTAACAGTAACACATAATTTTCTTTTCAAGTATATGGTAATATTTCTTTTTACAATAAGTTGTTGTGGTGCACCACTTTAATTACATAGACATTAAGATGTGAATTTCCCTTATTTGCATTGTTGTTTTTACTGTAATATTTTTTCTGCTTGAGCTTTGTCATGTTTAGATATAAGTTGCTGCTGCTGTTTGCCAGGCATAGTGTTATTGAATTTAACTTTGTATTACTCTGTTAACCTTTTCTTGTTGCTGCACATTGGCTCATATTAGTTGTAATTTTGCATTTTTTCTGTTAATTTAGATTTACTGCTACTTGCTTTGCAAATTGGCATTTTTTGTCGTTGCTGTTTGTGTTGATTTGTTGTATGCTGCTGCATTGCCTCGTCCCTTGCTATATATATCTGAGCTCAGTAGATTTAAGTTAGCTTAAGAAGGGGTAGACTATATAAGAAACTAACTATGATGACTTAGAAGAAATGTATTGGGAAGCTATATGAAAATGGTTTGGGCAAAAAAAAAAAAAAAAGGGGGTACTGTACAGTGGAGAAAAACTATTTTTGACAGAGGATGTGAAATGAATACAGAAAGCAGGCTTAGATAGGACTTTTGGGAATAATGATGAACGAAGGGAGATCTCAATGCAAAATACTGCAGTAAAACAAACCCTGTCCTTTCCTTTGTGTCATCCCTCTATATGTTTGTGTACCCTTGTGTATTTGTGTTTTTCCTGTCTTTATGTGTTTAGCTGATGAGAGCTATGTTGTAGAATTTTTCTATGTTATTTACTTTGTAAAAATGTTGAGACATTATTTATTCTGTTTTGTTTTAATGCTCATGTGTAAAGTTGATGTTTCAAAAGTTATTCTGATCGTTTATGTATGTACTCATGTCATAATTCCTGTAACACTGATGTATATGTTTATTTCTATTCTGTTGTAAAGCCTGTACTACAAATGTTATCTGTATTGTTATGTTTTAATGATGTATTTTGTACCTTTGTCATTGTATTCTTATGTTATAAAATTGTAATTGACAGCAGTTCATCAAATTAAGTAACTTGTAAGTTCCATTTCACTGCACACGTTTCTGTTGGTCATAGTATACGGACAATATGTGAGATTTTGGGACTGTTAGTGTTTGCACGTGTGTTATTAATTCAGCAAGGGACTGGATAACAGCATTGCTGGTTCTAAGGACAACTCCAAAAAGTTTGTGAGTGCACAAGTGGTGGTTATGGACTTGCTATATTCTCCGCAAGACTCTTCGATGGTGAATGTGCACCTGCACAGTCACAACAGATGGCTGCTGGCCATCTCTACAAGGACTGCAGTGGGTCTACACCTTTGCTGACTCACCAATACCATTATTTCTACAAGGACTGCAGTGGGTCTACACCTCTGGTGGCCAACCAATACCGTAATCTCTACCAGGACTACAGTGGGTCTACTCTGTGATGACCTACCTACCAATCTTCTTCAAAATGTCGAATGACTCTGCTGTGGGTTTGCTCTGTTGTGGCCCATTACCTGTCAGCATGTCAAGTATCAGCACTGTCTTTCCGTTGGAAGGACAACATTACTTCTTCAAGACTGCACCGAAATCCACTACTTCTGTGTGCAATTTCTTTTACTAATGAGACTTTGTGAAAAACAAAAACTGTAATTACTATTATGATGAATGATCAGGACTATCTTTATGGACTGTAAGAAAATTTTAGCTTTTGACCAACATTGTATCAATAAGTGTGTGCATTTTATATCTTTGTTACTGTAATTGTGAAAAATTTGTTTTCAAATCTGTATTGGCCAGTGCCCAACACCATTTGTAAAAACTTTTGTGGGGAGCATGGGGGCTATGTAAGTAGGCTGTTTAGGTTCTTATATTGGTAACGCCGCCGCCACGTAGCGTTCTCTGTATGAAAATCACTGGCTGTGCTGTGTGCAGTCTGTGGCTAGTTTGCATTGTTGTCTGCCATTGTAGAGCGGCAGCTGGATGTGAACAGCGCGTAGCGTTGCGCAGTTAGAGGTGAGCCGCCAGCAGTGGTGGATGTGAGGAGAAAGATGGCGGAGTTTTGAAATTACATATATTGTGACTTGTGATGATATTAAGCTGGCAGTAGTGGCGCTCGGTGTATTGCAGTAGTTCGAGTAACGAAGATTTTTGTGAGGTAAGTGATTTCTGAAAGGTATAGTTTAATGTTACTCAGGGCCATTCTTTTGCAGGGATCTTTGATAGTCAGAATGCGTTGCGCTAAAAATATTGTGTGTCAGTTTAAGCACAGTCATGTATAAATTGTTCAAAGGGGACGTTTCACAATGTCGCGAGACGATAAACCGCAATCGCGATAGGCTACAATCCGACCTTTATCAAAGTCGGAAACGTGAGGGTACGCACTTCTCCTCCTTGCACGAGGCATCACAACAACGTTTCACCAGGCAACGCCGGTCAACTGCTGTTTGTGTATGAGAAATCGGTTGGAAACTTTCCTCATGTCAGCATGTTGTAGTTATCGCCACCGGCGCCAACCTTGTATAAATGCTCTGAAAAGCTTATCATTTGCATATCACAGCATCTTCTTCCTGTCGGTTAAATTTCGCGTCTGTAGCACGTCATCTTCGTGGTGTAGAAATTTTAATGGCCAGTAGTGTAGGTAAAGTAGACGTTGAGTATAAACGCCAGAAACGTTTGTCGTCCTCTTCAAATTGTTTATTCTATGAGGTATAACATAAGAATCTCACTTTTAAACACCATAAAATGACGGTCGTACAACTATGAAAAGTCATTTCTTGTCACTTTATAACAAAACTATGAAGTTTTCAAGCCACAAATTCCGTACAGGTTTAAATTTTTCCTCTCAAAGCAGTCTTTGGTCTCCCCTGCAGTGCTATTCTCTCGCAAGAACTTGTTCCCCTTCCAATCTCACCTCTGGGCGCTGCCTGAGCGCCCCTGCGACCTCGGGACTAAACGAGCTGCTATTTGAGAATTAACACCAGAACACGAGGTCGGACGAAGTTCCAGAACTAGAGGCACTTCTCTCCTGCCCGTAGTTTCGCCAACTTCTAGGTGTAGGCAGTACAAGAGCATCGTAATGGAAACGGAAGATCATCTTAGAAAATAAGACGATTTTACGTTTCCCCTGCGCGTACGCTGCACATTCAAGTAAGTCTAAAAATATTAAAACTGTTCCAAGTCTCAGTTAGAACAGTAATATCGCAGCCAGTTATTTCGACGTCCGATGCAACGTGACATGTGTGAAAAGCACCAAGGCTCATTTAAGTTCAAAGAGGGTTCATCCTCACCCCTTCCCCACCTTCACATAAACGCCGACGAGTTAGCTCATAGGTGACAGAGGTACAAAGACGTGGCCCATCTGGTGCGTCTTTGGTAACTTAAACACATAAACTACTGATGATTGTCGATCCATTCTGTAGACTTTCTGGACTATGTATTGAATACCCTCGAAATATTCGTAACTAAACTGAAACTAGGTCATCTAACAACTTCTTGATGCTTGGGATCCAAATTAATGCAGACACTCAAAAGTCACGTCTACTGCCAGTATTTGCAATTTCCTACCTAACGAACGCGCATCTTACGAGCTAACTACATATTTTAAGCAGATACAAAATGAATGCTGCGTGCATTTGGCCCACGGAATTTGACACATAGCAAAACGGGACATCTTTGAATGACGTTACACCTCACCAGAGCAATGGCAGTTTGGATAAAGGTCATCAACCCGCAATCTGAAGGTTAGTTTGAACAGTACAGCGCTTTAATAGGCATTATCCTATCGGAGCTGAAATACTTTTGTCTTTCTCTGACCTTCGACGGAATTCATTCAACCGTTTACGAAAGGATATACATTTTGATGCGGACACCAAACTAAAATGAATCTTAGAATTTTACACACACGTAAATCGATGTCACAAATGTAAGATCAGATGAATGCTGGCAAAGGAAACACAGAACTGACTGAAGACTGAAGCTCGGACCTTTGGAATTATAGTCTGACACTTGCCTGTAGCCGTCGAGACTTTTACTGCCAGGCTACAGTCAGCGTGAAGTGACTGCCTAAATGTCACATGAATGCGTGGTATCTCTTCTTTCGGACATGATATTCCTAGACGGGCAATAGATCCACCACTGCGGACGACGGCGCTCGGCGGGAGTGTCGGTCGGCCATGAGGCGTGCCGAGATAGTTCGCGCAGTTTGATAACACTGTGTCCCGGATGGCACAGTGGTTAACGCAACCACATAGTAAGCAGAAGACCTCGGATTCCAATCACGGTCCAGTGCACATTTTCACTCGCCGCCGCTCATTCCGCGTATGTCTCGACACAGCTGACATCAGAAATTCCTTCCCTTTCCTTTCTTTTCTTCTCCCCCTCCACCATCAATTTACGTATACGTGAATGTTGCATCATACTGCGGCTGCGCTAAAGATTCGGAGGAAGAAACATTCAGCCGTAGAACGGGCAAGGTCGGCCATATGCTGCAGTCCGTACGGGTTGTTGTCTTTTCCAAATGCACTCTAACATAAAAATCCACGTACCACAAACGAGTTATGTAAACGGCTCACAAATTGCTGTTCATACAGTTATCGACAGAAAATTCAAAATTGTAAACTTTAGCGGTCTATGGAAGAATGTGTGACGCTGCAGCGCAATTTCACCGTCCGTCTGACAAGAATAGTAGACACAGGGCATGTCGATACCAGGGTATAAAGTCTCTGTGAACTTCATCCCGTGTACTAAGGTGGACAGTAACTATGGCTCGGAGACAGGCACATGAACAGTGCACGCAGCTTGGGCTCAAAGAAGCCCGTTAGAGTAATCGGCGAATCGCTCGACATTTAAATAGGAGCAATGCCACTATTCGACAGTGTTGGCAGGAATGGGTGAACCATGGCCGAGAAAAGCGTCAAGAAGGAAACGGAGGACCTAGATAGAGAGACGACAGAACGCGAGCACCGAGCAGTCGTCAGAGAAGATGACTTATTGTCATCGACCCGACATGCAACTGGTGCTTCAGTGACCACACGGACCATTGATAAGTGGTTCAGAGAAAGAGGACTGAGCCATTTTCACCGATTACCATTGACTTCAGTACACCAACAAGCCCGTTTGCAATGGTGCCGGGTACATTCGGCCTTGAATCTCACTTATGCGTAGAATTGTCTTCAGTGATGAGTTCCGCTTCAAACTGAGCCACGACGGCCAGCGAAGATGTGTCTGGGGATGTCCTGGATAGCGGTGGGATGCCCTGACTGTCGCCAGCCATGCGACACGAGAACCAGGCGTGATGGTCTCGGGTGCCATTCATTTCATAGCACAACCCCTTTGGTTGTCATGTGCGACACACTTACACCGCAGCGGTACGTCGATAATATTCTAAGCCCCGTTTGTTGCCCTTCATGGCAAGCTGCCCCGGGCTTACATTTCAGCAAGATAATGCTCGGCTGCACATGGCGAGAACTTCTACTGGTTGTCTTCGTGCTTGCCAAACTCCACCTTGGTCAGCAAGGGCACAGAATCTCTCCCCAATTGAAAACGTTTGGAGCATTATGGGCTGGGCCCTTGAGCCAACTTGGGATTTTCACCATCTAGCACGCCAGTTGGACAGAATTTGGCCCGATATCTCTCAGAAACACATCCAACACCTCTATTAACCAGTGTAAAGCAGAACAACTGCTTGCATAAGGGCCAGAGGTGAACTAGCGCGTTGTTGACTTTCTCTGTTTGTGAAACTCTTTATCTTTAATTAAAAGAATGTTCAAATGTGTGTGAAATCTTATGTGACTTCACTGCTAAGGTCATCAATCCCTAAGCTGACACACTACTTAACCTAAATTATCCTAATGGCAAACACACACACACACACACACACACACACACACACACACACACACACACACACACATGCCCGAGGGAGGACTCGAACCTCCGCCGGGACTAGCCGCACAGTCCATGACTGCAGCACCCTAGACCACTCGGCTAATCACGCGTGGCTTTATCTTTAATAAATCATTCAGTTTCTCTAAAATTGTATTCATTTGTTTGTGTGTAAATTTATATCACAGCTACAGATTTCTGTCGCATTCAGATAATTCCGTCTGGTGCACTATTTTTTTAAGAGTATAACACCCCGTAGAGAAGCGCAGAACCTAGTTAGAGGTAATCAGAATACTAAAAATCGCAATTCTCTGTATTCCTTTACCAAATGAAAATGTATTCCTGGCAGTCTCAGTAAGACACACCACACGTCCAGCATTGCTACAGAGTGGCTCCAGGAACATATTCTGAGTTTAAACATTTCCGCTGGCCACTACTCTTACGGATTTATGGCGTCAGTTCCCTCCAGCATTACTTCCGACAATAGTCGAGTCCATGTCACGTCGCGTTGCAGCACTTCTGCGTGCTCGCGGGGGGCCCTACACAATATTAGGCAGGTGTACTAGTTTCTTTGGCTCTTCAGTGTGTATTTTATCTTAACTCTAGACTAGGTGCAGCAAATCGCGTCTCCTCGTCTGTACCTTCCTCGGAACGCGTGTGAAAATAATGGCAGATTCGACGTGGCAAATGTACATTTCAGATTAGACGCTACGTCCAGTTCCTAGAAGGGCCTATTGCTTATATGCTTAATTCTTGCTACTAAAATGTGTTCACTGTATGTCTGCTGCGGACAACGGGATATTTTATTATTGCAATTACTTCCCTGTTGGAAATTTCCCAAATCGGGTGCGTATGTCGAAGCGTTTATTTTCTATAGACTTTTATTGAAATAACTTATCGTAATAGTTATCACATTTGTGCAGAATGATGTGGTCTGCAATCCCAGAGCAAATTGGCCTCAAAATTTAGGATTGTGAAATTTTCTTAGGCATTTAAATCGGCAGACTTCAGCATCACAACTATTCTGCAAGCTCTCAGAATACATTTTCTCGCTCTGAGTGAGACTAAGTGTAACTTAATCTTCACAGGGGCGTCGTATTACTACGAGTACTTGTTGCTTGTCGAAGGGTACATATCAGTTTCCATCTCATTAGCGATTCAAAACAAAAGCAACTGAAAGGCAGGACTGCTGTTTAAAACTAATGAACTATGCACACCTCTATAAAATCACCAAGAATGACAGCCATTTTAAATACATATTTCTGTATCACCTGTAGTTTGTAACTGCACTGCTACTAATGTCTGCAGGTACAATTCTTTTTTCCTTTTTCTGTATGGCTCGTTGTTTTGTCATTAAAATTTCTCTGTAGCTAGTGCTACCAGTTGAGTTTTGTGCCGCATTACACTACTTCGTGTGTCGTCCAGCAAGTGCTTCTGTTTGTAGATAATGTATTACTGCACGATATATTTTTCCGAACAACATTTTTGTATCCTCGATATTGATGTAATAAAACTGTATCAGGTCAAAATGTCACTGTGTATAAACTGAGGTAGTCTGCGTGACGGGTTGAGTAATTATGATTATTAATTCATAAAATGGCCGCAGTTTAATACCTGAGAGTACAAATAGGGTAGCGGTAACTCGCTGGAAGACGCATAGTGAGGTCGAGTAGCAGGTGTTGCCTAAAGGGAGGCTTACTCACTGTAGCTGATCACTCATTTAAATTCATTTTCGTTCCCGAATTTAGCGATTTCATCAAATACAATTTACGGTGATATTGCATACTCTTCTGACGTACTGTGGACCTGTTCTTAATTGCTGTCAACAGTGATGTATCGTTACAGACAGATATTTCTCATCAACATATACGCTGAGTTCATCATATTGCTCTATCTTAATTACGCCAATGAGCAATTAAATATTTAAACTACTAAACTTTGTGTTGGTCATTTAACAATAGTGGTGAATACATATTTCTTTACTTATTAAGATAATTGTCGTGTATAGTGGTAATCATATGAAGGACAGTACATTAATATATCGTTTCGTTGCAGTTTGTACATTCTTCTCTTGCCTTATGACGTTGTTACTGACTGAAAGTAATGAACCCATGGAATCTGTGTGAGCGATCTGTTTTTAGTCGACCTGAATACTCACAACTTACCGTCGAAGTTGTTTTCAATTTACCGCTGTTTTCTGGCGTGCACATCGTAGAGTACGCTTATAGGTGAATCCCGTCTACATTTCATTCTTCTATAACAAAGGCCCAACATCCATATAACGGGATTTTTAAATTTGCTTATCATTAACCATGTCTTCGTAAGTAAATGGTACATTGTAAAACGTAGACTGCATGAAGTAGACGACTGTCGACGAACTTGTAAATTACAGTTGAAATTATTAGGCCCACGAGTGCAGTGTTTTAGTTTCCACATAAACAATTATATCAACAATCCATATTTCAACAAAGGACTACCAAACTCTAATGAATGATGATGGATTAGACTGTGGCTTTCCCGCCACTCAATGAACGATGGGTTACGAAATACAGATATAAATGAAAAAAAAAAGTTTGTAACATTTGTATTAAAACTCTATTCGATTTTATATTCCCTATTTGTTGGGTTTCGTAGCTCAGCTCATAGAAACGGAACCCTTCTATGGATTCACTGCAAGGGGTGGAGACACAGTTGTGCGAAGTACTTTTGAACACGTTTTCCGAAAACTGTCTTGATCACATAGTTCAGAAGCCCCCACGCAATTGAAATATCTTAGACACTGTAGCTACGAACAGCTCGGACCTAATCAATGGCGCCAGTATACAAACGGGGATTAGGGATCATGATACCATCGTAGTGACTATGTTTACGAAAGCTGATAAATCAATCAAGACGTTTAGGAGAGTGTATCTGATAGAAAGAGCTGACAAGCAGTTGTTAGTATCTCACTTAGACAATTAATTTAAATCATTTGGTTCGAGTGCGATGTACATAGAGAAATTATGAACAAAGTTTAAACAGATTGTAAATCGTGCTGTGAGCAAGTATGTGCTTATTAAGTGGATTAAGGACGGAAAAGATCCACCGAGATTTAGCAATGATATTCGGAAAATGTTGAGAAAGCAAATGCTGTTGCATTCTGGCTTCAAAAGAGAACTTGCAAAATGGCTCAAATGGCTCTGAGCACTATGGGACTCAACTTTTTAGGTCATTAGTCCCCTAGAACTTAGAACTAGTTAAACCTAACTACCCTAAGGACATTACACACATCCATGCCCGAGGCAGGATTCGAACCTGCGACCGTAGCGGTCTCGCGGTTCCAGACTGCAGCGCCTAGAACCACATGGCCACTTCGGCCGGCGTGAACTTGCAAATGACGACAGACAAAGGTCAGTAGAGATTCATGAGTCAGTGTGCAAAGCGTACAACTACCACCGTCATACCTTAACAAAAGATCGGACCGAGAATCAGAGAAAATTCTGGTCCCATGCGAAACCGCTAAGAGCATCGAACACTTCCATCCAGTCACTCACTGGTCAGTTCTGTGTGGCAGTTGAAGATAGTAAAATGAAAGCTGATGTTTTAAATTCCGCTTTTAAGAAATCGTTCACACAGGAAAATGGTACAAACATACCGTCGTTTCGCCATCGCATAGAGACCCGTATGAATGGCATAGAGAAGCAACGGGAAGAGTTGAAGATAAAGAAGTCGCCAGTTCCAGTCGGAATCCAAATTTGGTTTTACAAAGAGTAAACTGCGACATTGGCCCTTTACTTAGCTTGCATTTATTGCGAATCTCACGCCCAGCGCGAAGTCCCAAGACACTATAGATAAGCGTATAAGAAGCAAACTTACAGATTAACAATAGTTACTATTAAAATCAGTCTTGATCACAAATTTATTTATTCTGGTAACCGCTTTCGACCACGCCTGTGGTTATCTTCAGACCAAAATGCTGTATGAGCAGGAGCCTCCTTCTGATCCTAAATCAGTGATTTACCATAACATTGATCATTGTCTGCTCCCGCGATGTATTCAAAAGTAATTACAGATTAACATCTTTAATATCGGTCTGCTGCAGAATACTTGAACGTATTCTTAGTTCGAATACGATAAATCACCAATCAGTGCCGTTTTAGAAAGCATCGCTCGTGCTAAACTCAGCTTGCTCTTTTCTCTAACGATATATTGCGAACTATGGATGAAGGGCAACAGGCAGAGTCCATATTTCTAGATTTCCGAAAAGCATTTGACACGGTATCCCACCGCGACTGCTAACAGAGGAACGAGGATATGGCTTAGATTTCCAGATATGTGAGTGTTTCAATGACTTTTTAGGTAATAGAACTCAGTTTGTGGTCCTCGACGGTGAGTGTTCAGAAATAAACAGAACACCTTGAACGACTAGATATAGGGCGTTCATATTCGTAGGACATGTACATTACGATGGTTTGTTAAAATGATTAGCATCTGAACCATGTCGGCCCGCGAACTCGAGGTCAACATCGATATTGCGGCGCAACACCACCTACCGGTAAAATGTGCTGCATCTCTCGTTGTCGCTATAAACCGAAGGTAACGAATCAGAGTGACTTGAGCAGACGTACAGGATGGCTCGTATGCGTATGCTCGAACTTTGCCTTCAGATCAATGAGTCTGAAGGAGATTGGCACGAAAGAATGTGTTCCACCCATCCGGGAAATCGCTGCTCGTGTGGGACGCAGTGTTTCAGCAGTGCAAGGGGTGTGTAGAATGGTTCACGAAAGGCCGTAGAACACGACGAGATGGGTCAGCTCGCACCACCCAGACCACCCACTGAGAAAATCGACGCCTCGTCTGAATGGCATTCCAGGACAGATCTGCATCGTTCTCGGCTCTGGTACAACAGTGGAACAGTTTAAAATATGTAAACTGCAAGGGGTGACTGTTCGTCACCGTTTGAGTTACGTGCGCGTCGTCCACTTCTCCCCCTATCTTTGATAAATGTGGAGAGACATGCTAGACGGCAGTGGTGTGCGGGACGACGTCACAGGGGACAGGAACGGCATGAGATAGTGTTTTCTGAAGAATCCAGGTTCTGTTTGCTTGAAAATGGTAGACACATTTTGGTTCGGCGCAGGCATGGGGAGCGACATCACAGTGACGTCATTTGCACAAGACATACAGCGCCAACCCAAATCCTTATGGCGTTGGGTGCCATTGCGTACAATCACATATCAGAGATGGTGCGTGTACAGGAC
The DNA here is from genome assembly GCF_023864275.1 of Schistocerca cancellata. Taxonomy (NCBI): domain Eukaryota; kingdom Metazoa; phylum Arthropoda; class Insecta; order Orthoptera; family Acrididae; genus Schistocerca; species Schistocerca cancellata. The sequence continues at coordinate 608,129,169 of NC_064628.1, forward strand.
ACTGTGACAAGTCTAACCTACGTAAATGACATCCTGTGACCTGTAGCCATACCGTTTCTGCACAACACCCCAGACGCCATTTTTCAGCAAGACAATGCACGACCATATGTTGCTTCTTGGTGTAAGAGGATGTCAGCCTTATGCCCTGGTCCGACAAATCACCAGACATGTCGCCAATCGGAAATGTGTGGGATATTGCGAGAAGACGGGTGGAAGAATCAGCAATGATCAACAGCATGAGGATGCAGAATGCAATGGAAACCACTGCATTAAAGACACGTAACGTGTATCCACAGGACATGTGGCCTGCAATTGAAGAAGTGTCATGATGTTCTCTCCATTGGCAAAAGATTCCGGAATAGTCCCCCATTCGGATCTCCGGGAGGGGACTGCCAAGAGGGAGGTTACCATGAGAAAAATATTGAGTAATAAACGGAAGGGTAACGTTCTACGAGTCGGGGCGTGGAATGTCAGAAGCTTGAACGTGGTATGGAAACTACAAAATCTGAAAAGGGAAATGCAAAAGCTCTGTCTAGATATAGTCGGTGTAAGTGAAGTGGAAAAAAGACAAGGATTTCTGGTCAGTATAGGGTTATATTAACAGCAACAGAAAATTGTATAACTGGAGTAGGATTAGTTACGAATAGGAAGGTAGGGCTGAGAGTGTGTTTCTGTGAACAGTTCAGTGATAGGGTCGTTCTTATCATTATTGACAGCAAACCAACACCGACAACGATAGTTCAGGTATACATGCCGACGTCGCAGGCTGAAGATGAAAAGATAGAGAAAGTGTATGACAATGTTGGAATGTTGAAAGGGTAATACAGTATGTGAAGGGGAATGAAAATTTAATAGTCATGGGGGACTGGAATACAGTTGTAGGGGAAGTAGAAGAAAAGGTTACGGGAGAATATGGGCTTGGGACAAGGAATGAGAGAGGAGAAAGACTAATTGAGTACTGTAACAAGTTTCAGCTAGTAGTAGCGAATACCCTGTTCAAGAATCACAAGAGGAGGAGATATATTTGGAAAAGGCCGGGTGATATGGGAAGATTTCAGTTAGATACACCATGGTCAGACAGGGATTCCGAAATCAGATACTGGATTCTAAGGCGTACCCACGAGCAGATATAGACTCAGATCACAATATAGTAGTGATGAAGAGTAAGTTGAAGCTTAAGACATTAGTCAGGAAGAATCAATACGTAAACAAGTGGGTTATGGAAGTACTAAGGAATGACGAAATACGCTTGAAGTTCTCTAAGGCTATAGATACAGCAATAAGAAATAGTTCAGTAGGCAGTACAGTTGAAGAGAAATCTACATCTCTAAAGAGGGCCATCACAGAAGTTGTGAAGGAAAACATAGGTACAAAGAAGGTAACTGCGAAGGAACCATGGGTAAAAAAGAAATACTAGATTGGTGAAAGGAGGAAGTACAAAAATGTTTCGGGAAACTCAGAAATACGGAAATACAAGTCACTGAGGAATAAAATAAATAGGAAGTGCAGGGAAGCTAATATGAAATGGCTGCAGGAAAAATGTGAAGACATCTAAAAAGAATTGATTGTCGGAAGGAGAGACTCAGCATACAGGAAAGTCATCAGAAGCTTTGGTGACATTAAAAGCAAGTGTGGTAACATTAAGAGTGCAACGGGAATTCCACAGTTAAATGCAGAGGAGAGAGCGCATAGGTGGAAAGAATACATTGAAAGCTTCTATGAAGGGGAAGATTTGTCTGATATGAGAATAAATAGAAGTCGATTTAGAAGAGATAGGGGATCCAGTATTAGTCAGAATTTGACAGAGCCAATATGACAGAAGGGATAGATAACATTAAATCAGAATTTCTAAAATCATTGGGGGAAGTGGCATCAAAACGAATATACACGTTGGTGTATAGAATGTATGAGTATCGCGACATACCATCTGTCTTTTGGAAAAGCATCATCCACAAAATTTCGAAGACGGCAACAGCTGACAAGTGCGAGAATTATTGCACAATCAGCTTAATACCTCATAAATCGAAGTTGCTTACAAGAATAATATACAGAAGAATGGAAAAGAAAATTGAGGATGCGCTAGATGACGATCAGTTTGGCCTTGGGAAAAGTTAAGGCACGAGACAGGCAATTCTGACGTTGCGGTTAACAATGGAAGGAAGACAAAGAAAAGTAAAGACACGTTCATAGGATTTGTGGACCTGGAAAAAGCGTTCGACAATGTAAAATAGTGCAAGATGTTCTAAATTCTGAAATAAGTAGGGATAAGCTATAGGGATAGACGGGTCATGTACAATATGTACAACATCCAAGAGGGAATAATAAGAGTGGACAACCAAGAACGAGGTTCTCGTACTAAAAAGGATATAAGACAAGGATGTAGCCTTTCTCCTCTACTGTTCGATCTGTACATCGAGGAAGCAATGATGGAAATAAAAGAAAAGTGGAATAAAAATTCAAGGTGAAAGGACATCAATGATACGATTCGCTGATGACATTGTTATCCTGAGTGAAAGTGAAGAAGAATTACATGATCTGCTGAACGAAATGAACAGTCTAATGAGTACACAGTATGGTTTGAGAGTAAGTGGGAGAAAGACGAAGGTAATGAGAAGTAGTATAAATGAGAACAGCGAGAAACTTAACATCAGGATTGATGTTCACGAGAGTCAATGAAGTTAAGGAATTCTGCTACCAAGGCAGTAAAATAATCAATGACGGACGGAGCAAGGAGGACATCAAAAGCAGACTCGCTATGGCAAGAAAGGCATTTCTGGCCAAGAGAAGTCTACTAATATGAAATACCGGCCTTAATTTGAGGAATAAATTTCTGAGGATGTACGTCTGGAGTACAGCATTGTATGGTAGTGAAACATGGACTGTGGGAAAACCGGAACAGAAGAGAATCGAAGCATTAGAGATGTGTTGCTACAGACGAATGTTTAAAATTAGGTGGACTGATAAGGTAAGGAATGAGTAAGTTCTTCGCAGAATCGGAGAGGAAATGAATATGTGCAAAACACTAATAAGGAAAATTGACAGGATGATAGGACATCTGTTAAGACATGAGAGAATGACTTTCATGGTACTAGAGGGAGCTGTAGAGGGCAAAAACTGTAGAGGAAGACAGGGACTGGAATGCGTCCAGCAAATAATTGAGGACGTAGGTTGCAAGTGGTACTCTGAGATGAAGAGGTTGGCACAGGAGAGGAATTCGTGGCGCGCCGCATTTAACCAGCCAGAAGACTGAAAACAAAGGACTGATACAAGATGACTTAAACAAAATTTCTAGTTCAAAAATGGTTCAAATGGCTCTGAGCACTATGGGACTTAACATCTGTGGTCATCAGTCCCCTAGAACTTAGAACTACTTAAACCTAACTAACCTAAGGAGATCGCACACATCCATGCCCGAGGCAGGATTCGAACCTGCGACCGTAGCAGTCGCGCAGTTCCGGACTGAGCGCCTAGAACCGCGAGACCACCGCGGCCGGCAAAATTTCTAGTTGGTTTGATGAATGGTAGCTGGCACTAAATGTAGAAACAATGTACGTTAATGCGCATGAGAGTAGGAAGAACAAATCCGTAATGTTTGGATACAGTATTTTAGTGTGCTGTCGACATAGTCACGTCGTTTGAATATGTGGGCGTAATGTTGCAAAGCAATGTGAAATGGAACGAGCATGTGAGGATTGTGGTAGGGAAGGCGAATGGCACGCTTCGGTTTATTGAGAGAATTCTAGGAAAGTGTGGTTCACCTGTAAAGGAGACCGCGTATAGGACCCTAGTGCGACCCCATCTTAAATACTGCTTGAGTGTTTGGGATACGCATAAGGTCGAATTAAAGAAAGATACCGAAAGAATTCAGATTTTTTACCGGTAGGTTCCAGCAACAGGCAAATGTCACGGAAATGCTTCGGGGACTCAAATGGGAATCCCTGGAGGAAAGGCGACATTCTTTTCGAGGAACACTGTTGAGAAGATTTGTAGAACCAGAATTTGAAGCTGAATGCCGAACGATTCTGTCATCACCAGCATACATTTCGTGGGCTAAGAAGATAAAATAGAAGCAATTAGGGCTCATACGGAGACATATACGAGGGTAATCCCAAAAGTAAGGTCTCCTTTTTTTATAAGTACATAGAGCTGTATATTTCTACCATGGTTTACATCAGTTTACAGCTTCAACATTTAGCTATTTTTAAACATATTTACCATTTCTGTCGATGCATTTTTGTAGACACTGTGGCAGTTTCTGTATGCTCATGTCATATCAGCTCTCCGCCATGCTGTTCAGAAAGCTATGAACCTCTTCTTTCACCTTGTCGTCGGAGCTGAATCGCTTTCTGGCCAAATGTTCTTTTAACCTAGAGAACAGGTGATAGTCACTGGGCGCCAAGTCAGGACTATAGGGTGGGTGGGTGATTATGTTCCACTGAAACTGTTGCAGGAGAACAACGGTTTGCCTAGTGTGGGCGAGCGTTGTCATGGAGAATGTGTACACTCTTGCTCAACATTCCTCTTCTCTAGTTCTGAATTGCCCGGTTGAGTGTTTTCAGAATCTCACAGTACCTGTCATTGTTAATTGTGGTCCCAGCGATTCAGCTCCGACGACGATGTGAAAGAAGAGGTTGATAACTTTCTGAACAGAATGGCGGCGAGCTGTGTGTGGCGTGGGCATACAAAAACTGCCACAGCGTCTACAAAAATGCATCGACAGAAATGGTGATTACGTCAAAAAATAGATAAATGTTCAAGCAGTAAACTGATGTAAACCATTGTAGAAATAAACAGGTCTATGTACTTATAAAAAAAATAGGAGACCTTACTTTTGGAATTACTCTTATAGATAGTCGTTTTTCTCTCGCTTTGTCTGCGAGTTGAACAGGAAATGAAGCGACCAATAGTGATACAGGGTACACTCCGCTATGCACCGTACGGTGATTTGCGGAGTATGTATGTAGATGTAGATATAGGATCGTTTTGTCCTCCGTCTGACGGTCTATTCGACAGTTAAGAACCGTTTTTCTCAGGAATGGGTAGACGTATTGTCGGGGTAAGATATTTAAGCCTATAAGTCAGTGCAGTCAAAAGTAACTGTCATTTGTGTCACATATTTTTATACTTCAGAATCACTCATCCAAACCTATAGGGTACTTCCAGTTAGTCTAAAACATGACATTTGCTGAAAAACAAGGATTCACAGTACATGTAGAGGAGATCAAGCGAAAACTACTAATTTGTGATAGTATCACACAAAAAGTATTTTTTGTCCTTTGTTATCCGACTTTAAACTTAAAATTAAAACGCTCTGGAAAGTCTTTGAATTCTCCGGACCACTATCTTGCCAGTATCAATGTCGGTAAGTGGAAAAAATCGTCGAGATACTCGATTCCCGGCATGGATTAATTGTCTATAAGCCTAATTAAGGTTGTAAACGGGAATATCGATAATTTGTTGTGCAGAAGTAAGTCAATCGACGTCAAATAATACCACTGGCAATGATAGGAGTTCTAAGATGCCTTCTGGAGGCTGGAAAATTGCATTTGCTACAACCAGCTGGTGAATGTTTATTTCTGGCCGCGGCGTGTCGGCAGGGTAAATGCTCGGGTGTTGCGCAAGGAGACAAGGAGGGCCGTGTTTGACGGCGCGTTCCGCTGTGAGTGATACGCTGGCGGTGGCGCGGCACGCGAATCTGTCGTAGAGGCGCGCTGCCCGCCGCCGCCGTCACGCGATGGCCCACTCCAGCATGAGGCCCGAGCGGCTCTGCCAAGTGGCCGCCGCACCGGCGCCTCTTCCGTGCCTCCAGCCATCCCCGCCTTTCGCTCAACACCGCCGTCAGCAAATGACCCCCGCAGGCTCTGCACAACAAAGACACCGGGCCGTCAGCCATTCATAACGACCGAAATAGCGGAACATGCTATACGTTCCACGGACGCTGATTGCTCCATCTCGACAGCGAAAGTACGTGAAAATAAGTGCTACAAGCAACGGCTTAATAAGATAGGCTACGTGTAATCGCGGCTGTGTAGGTATGGCAAATGCTAAGTCCAACAAACAAAATATTAGACGCCCTCTTGAGCGAATTCTTTGCTCGTACTGGAGAACTGTAGATTGTGTAGAACTGATGTGAGACCCGATACCAGACACCACACGTATAAATATAAGCGGCTTGACAACAGTTAATGATCATTCACTGCAGCTGTACATTTCTTCCGACCTATTCCTAGAATCAAAAAATGGTTCAAATGGCTTTGAGCACTGTGCGACTTAACTTCAGAGGTCATCAGTCGCCTAGAACTTAGAACTAATTAAATCTAACTAACCTAAGGACATCACACACACCCATGCCCGAGGCAGGATTCGAACCTGCGACCGTAGCGGTCGCTCGGTTCCAGACTGTAGCGCCTAAAACCGCACAGCCACTCTGGCCGGCTCCTAGAATCAGACCGAGTCTGAAAATAATGGTGTTTGTTGACAAGGAACATCACGCCTGACGTGTGCGACGACTTGGGAATGTGGGTTGGACGCGGGTCGTGCTGGGACAGCCGAAAAGGTTAGCCCGACCGCTCGCGTAAAGAAAGAAATTCGGGGTTCCCGGTCCTGCACAAATTCTCACTTGTCGCTGCTACGGGGAATGTCGGAATTTCAATTTCGTCATGCCTATACATGGTGAGTCACCTAACATTAGTCCGCAGCTTGTGGTCGTGCGGTAGCGTTCTCGCTTCCCACGCCCGGGTTCCCGGGTTCGATTCCCGGCGGGGTCAGGGATTTTCTCTGCCTCGTGATGACTGGGTGTTGTGTGCTGTCCTTAGGTTAGTTAGGTTTAAGTAGTTCTAAGTTCTAGGGGACTGATGACCATAGATGTTAAGTCCCATAGTGCTCAGAGCCATTTGAATCATTTGAACCTAACATTACCGCTGGATATATTTCGTAAACCACATCAAATACTGACGAACCGATTTCACAGACCGAACGTGAGGAGAGGGGCTAGTGTAATCGGTTAATACAAACCATAAAAAAATGCACGGAAGTATGTTTTTAACACAAACCTACGTTTTTTTTAAATGGAACCTCGTTATTTTTGTTAGCACATCTGAACATATAAACAAATACGTAATCAGTGCCGTTTGTTGCATTGTAAAATGTTAATTACATCCGGAGATACTGTAACCTAAGGTTGACGCTTGAGTACCACTCCTCCGCTGTTCGATCGTGTGTATCGGAGAGCACCGAATTACGTAGGGATCCAAAGGGAACGGTGATGTACCTTAGGTACACAAGAGACTGGAACACCACATTACGGCCACATGCTAAAACCTTTTTATTGGTCTTTTTCACTGACGCACATGTACATTACCATGAGGGGTGATGTACACGTACACACGTGGTTTCCGTTTTCAATTACGGAGTGGAATAGAGTGTGTCCCGACATGTCAGGCCAATAGATGTTCAATGTGGTGGCCATCATTTGCTGCACACAATTGCACACGCCGCTGTACATCTGGTGTAATGTCGCCGCAGGATGCTACAATACGTTGTTTCATATCCTCTGGGGTTGTAGGCACATCACGCTACACATTCTCCTTTAACGTACCCCACAGAAAGAAGTCCAGAGGTGTAAGATCAGGAGAACGGGCTGGCCAATTTATGCGTCCTCCACGTCCTATGAAACGCCCGTCGAACATCCTGTCAAGGGTCAGCCTAGTGTTAATTGCGGAATGTGCAGGTGCACCATCATGCTGATGCCACATACGTCGACGCGTTTCCAGTGGGACATTTTCGAGCAATGTTGGCAGATCATTCTGTAGAAACGCAACGTATGTTGCAGCTGTTGGGCCCCTCGAATGAAGGGAGGACCAATGAGGTGGTCGCCAATGATTCCGCACCATACATTTACAGTCCACGGTCGCTGTCGCTCTACCTGTCTGAGCCAGCGAGGATTGTCCATGGACCAGTAATGCATGTTCCGTAGATTCACTGCCCCGTGGTTTGTGAAACCCGCTTCACCGGTAAACAGGTAGAACTGCAACGCATTCTCTGTTAATGCCCATTGACAGAATTGCACTCGATGATTAAAGTCATCACCATGTAATTGCTGATGTAGCGACACATGAAGCGGGTGGAAGACGTGACGATGCAGTACGCGCATGACACTACTTTGACTCAGTCCACCGGCTCTCGCATTGTCCCGTGTACTCATGTGTGGGTTCATGGCAGCAACAGCTAACACACCAACTGCACCCGCTTCTCCTGTGACGGGCCTGTTACGGACCCGTATGCTTGCTACGACCATACCTGTTGCATACAGTTGACGGTAGATGTTTTGCAATGTGCGGCACGTTGGATGCTCTCTGTCCGGGTACCGTTCTGCATACACCCTGCAGGCTTCAGCTGCATTTCGTCGACACTCACCAAAGATGAGTATCATCTCCGCCTTTTCAGAGTTCGAATACACCATGGTCACAGTTCCTACAACACTACACTATCACAGACGTCTGGTAACACGGTGTACTACAGGTGGTCTGCGTGCGGAGACGAATGCAGAATAACAATAGCAGCAAGCGCTACATGCGGACACTGCGACAGCTAGACCAAACCACAACAGTGCACTACAGCCACACTCGTAAACACGGTCGTCATCGTAAACATGTCCCAGCAGACGCTGCTCGCCGACCGTGGCCCGTGTTTGTTACAACACGCAACTGAACGTCGGAGGTTTCAAGCGTCAACTTTAGGTTACAATATCTCCGTATGTAATTAACATTTTACAATGCAACAAACGGCACTGGTTACGTATTTCTTTATATTTTCAGATGTGCTAACAAAACTAACGTGGTTCCATTTTAAAAAACGTAGGTTTTGTGTTAAAAAACATACTTCCGTGCATTTTTGTATTGTTTATATTAAACAATTACACTAGCCCCTCTCCTCACGTTCGGCCTGTGCAATCGGTTCGTCAGTATTTGATGTGGTTTACGAAATATATCCAGCGGTAACGTTAGGTGACTCACCCTGTATACGGTTGCGAGATGACGGTGTCTTTTCTTTCGGACATGTCCAAAAGAGCAGACGCATCGCATATACACATTGGGTTGGACGTGAAACGTATTCAGTTAGCCAAACTGATTAAGACGACAGGTCGCATAAAGGGAGAATAGTAAATTCGAGTCCCGGTGCGGCACTTATTTTCACTTGTCATGAATTTATTTCAATGGTCGACTGCATCAAAGGCTGGAATATCAACTTCGTCTTGATACCAGGCAGTTATGTTACACTCCACCGTTGACGCAAGTCATGGCAGTGATGTAGCGTGTATGTGCGAATAGGTTGTATGGAATAAACACAGTAGCGTGAGTCTGCGTGAAGGTGTGACACAATCGTAGGAATCAAATAGCGTGACTGGACGTGCCCGCCACCACGTCATGAATGAAGTTGCCCAATTCCTCAGTGTATCAACGCGTACTATCCAAATAGCCTATAAATAGTGCTGTATTACTTGCAGCCGCGTAATAAGGCGTAAGACAAGGGTCGTGAAATGACCCTAACGTACAAGGACTGCAGCAGATTACCGTACCCTGTCAATAACAGTCGGCTACAAACCCCACAGGAATAGCAGATTTCAGTGAATGCAGATCCATCTAACCAGATTCCGAGCTAACACTGCGAAGTGAACTTCATTCCTGCGAATAATGGGAATAGTAAACGGCCATTTCTCGCAGCCCCATGACAAGCTGCTGCAGTTCTCCAACTGGCCGGTCAACACAGAAACTGGACAATAGCGTGTGTTGTGACAGAGGAGTCGCAAAATGAAACAAGGTGTCTAGTGCACCTGAGCCCAGTGAGACGTGATGAGTAATGGAAGCATGTACGCAGAAAGGAAGTAAAAGGAAAGTAATTAGAGGCAAATGCAGAGAAAGTTTAATACTTTCCTTTTACAGTGTGGAAGCGTCGTAATGATTTTCGCGGCAGAGGATGCAAATCGTATAATGACTGTAAGGCTTCTGCAGGCCTAAAGCCGCTTAATTCTCTTAGCAGTTTCATAAAGAACCGCAACTCAAAAACGGTTTGTGGCTTTCCCACCAAAACATCGACTTCGATCTTGTGTCTGTGTGTGGTCATGTAACAAAAACACACTCCTATCAGTGTACTGATGATCTGGATTTTCTGCTAGACACGGTTTAGTGGGAAAGGAAGGTGCCAAAACCCTTCAACCCTCACCCCCGAAGGGGCAGATAGCTACTTTCATGAGGGCTCAATCGGGAGCCGATTGAAAAGATAAAAATGGCTTAGAATAGAACGCAACAGGATAATTAAAGTGGAAGCACTGTTCCGAATAGCTCGGACTTCCCTGTGGGCATTAGATACATCTGTCAAGCTACAGTGCCCTGGAGATTAACTGAAAATTCTACTGTGGAGTCGCCTTACCACGTAACGTTCAAAAATATTCCTACGGAACCTTCCCTTGATCACTTAAGTACTACGCAACACGAATGTATACCCATGATCAGCTTAAAAGTGGTATTTCAACGACAACGAAGCTTAAAACCGGTTCGAGGAACCCACTACAGCACACAGTTTCCAAGGAAGTTTGCGTCTGCCGGCCGAGGTGGTCGAGCGGTTCTAGGCGCTACAGTCTGGAACCGCGCGGCCGCTTCGGTCGCAGGTTCGAATCCTGCCTCGGGCATGGATGTGTGTGATGTCCTTAGGTTAGTTAGGTTTAAGTAGTTCTAAGTTCTAGGGGACTGATGACATCAGAAGTCCCATAGCGCTCAGAGCCATTTTTGAAGTTTGCGTCTAAATTACGCTGGCATCAACGTCTGACCAACATACATCTGAAGTGAGTAACTAGAAACATTAAATAGTGTTTCTGTGAACCTCTAAATACTTTATAAGAGAAATCATGGTCCGTTGTAGGCTGTAATGCAAACGTTCTTTATTTAAATTGTACAATTAGCTAATTTAGAAAATATGTCATTTTCAAACTAGTAAGACTGAATTCAAATCAAAAATGTTACAACATCTCATATCACATATTGGTAATAGAAGATGAGTACTATGTATACTTACAGTAATTTGACAACAAAAATTTTTGTGTTCTGCCTTACAGCTGGTCTTGTCATGGGGGAAGCCTCGTCAGAGATGTCCACCGCATGAGCGCCTAGGGAAGTAATTCCAGTGGTGGTTTTCCGTTGCCTTGCACTAACGATGACGAAATGATAATGCGGGCAACACAAGACCCAGTCCCTGAGCGTAGAAAATCTCCGACCCAGCCGGGATTCGAACCCAGGCCTCTTGGTGTAACAGACCGCCGCGCTGACCACCCGACTATCGGGGCGGACATTTAACAATAAGATATTAGCATTTACTATAAAAACTGCCGGTAAGTTGTCATATATTGGAGTACTTGCGGAAAATGATGCATCCGAGAACATTTACTATATTAGAAGAGACATGAAAAATCAGTTTATAAATCTCCATCCAGATTTTTATCTGCTTCAAAGGAATGTTACATTATTTGTATAAGTTCTTCTCTTGAAATTGTGCATCTAGTAACAGAAAAGCCATCTGCAGTCTTTTAAATAGCTTACTTTTAACAAGCATTCTTTTGCTAAAGCGGCAGATTGAAAGTCCTTTACGCAAAATTGCTCTACAGTGTGGAGAAGAGTTCTCGTCTTAAACCCAAGAGTATGTGGAGTGGTTTTTATAATATTACTATCCAGGAGATAAAAAATAAAATGTTCTCAGGTGTGTTGCATGACATTGTATGATTATTTTCTGCAAGACAGTTGTCAAAGGCTGATTTGTTTAAGTTAATTTACATTTATTAATTTCAAAACTTTTTTCATTAATGATACATAGAGGTCAAAAGAATTAAATCCCTCGTACATATTACGAAATATTGAAAAAACACTTTCTGTCTGTCCTAGTACAGCACACTAATAACGAATACAAAACGAAAACCCAACAAGAAAACAAGGAAACCCGTAGTAGTTTATAATAAATCCTAAACTGGTCATTATTTCATTCAAATAAACGTTTTTAAACCATACTTGCGGCTGGTTACTATTTCAGTTATATAACTCATAGAATTACAGCCACATCTCTCAAAAAGTAAAAAAAAAAATTGGTTCAAATGGCTCTGAGCACTATGGGACTTAACATCTGAGGTCATCAGTCCCCTAGAACTTAGAACTACTTAAACCTAAGTAACCTAACGACATCACACACATCCATGCCCGAGGCAGGACTCGAACCTGCAACCGTAGTGGTCGCGCGGTTCCAGACTGAAGCGCCTAGAACCGCTCGGCCACACCCGCCGGCTTCAAAAAGTCAGGTTTTGTCAAAGTAGCTGGGTGATTCCGTGATAATATAACAAAATTCAGGGATGATGGAGAAGAGTAAATGTATCAATTTGAGATAAGGTTCTTACATTCAGAAAGTTATAAGAGACAATCGTTCTGATCCCTCTGAAGAGGAATATGTACCGGTACTGTTGATTTTATTGTATGGTAGGCAACTTTCAGAGGCGACAGTATGGACCAAAGCAAGTAAAAAATTGGAATGGTGAGGCTGTAGTTATCCAGGAGTGGCAAAAGGCCAAGCCCACACAAAGCTAAATAAAATTTGACATCAACAGTTTTGGTACAGTCTGGTAACATGAACACACTTAATTATTAAATTAAATACTTGGGAGGTATTTACTGAATAGTTTAAAATCACCAGTAAGTAAACCAGACGCTTCAAACAGCAAAATACTTCCTCTTCTCAGTGCCTCAGTATTCAATTAATTCAAAGCTGCTAACTCACAGAATTCCAATAGCAAGAGTTAAATTAAATTCCACAACTTAATTACAGTACCAAAATAGCAGTCCAATTGCTGAAAAAAGAAGTTAAAGACTCATCCTCAAAAAATTCGCTCAGAAGCTCGTACAAGAATTATTTGCATTCGGGCACGGGTCTCAACAGGCTCTCCCGTCAGATTTACACGCGATTTAATGCTCTAAAACAGAGAAAATTATATTACCACACAGCCCAAACGTCTTAAAACAGTTACACATAATTTAATGCGAAGATACCAGATCTGCACCTCTTCCACCACTCTTACATAAATTCGTCAACTAGTTATATTAGCGACTCGACTGACCACACGGCCCCTTTGGTTGAGTCACACACACTTAAGCCGAGAACTAGCTAATACCTAGGAAATCACTGGTACTGTTAAATGAATTCAGCCCCAGTTATAAGCGACATACACTCCTGGAAATTGAAATAAGAACACCGTGAATTCATTGTCCCAGGAAGGGGAAACTTTATTGACACATTCCTGGGGTCAGATACATCACATGATCACACTGACAGAACCACAGGCACATAGACACAGGCAACAGAGCATGCACAATGTCGGCACTACTACAGTGTATATCCACCTTTCGCAGCAATGCAGGCTGCTATTCTCCCATGGAGACGATCGTAGAGATGCTGGATGTAGTCCTGTGGAACGGCTTGCCATGCCATTTCCACCTGGCGCCTCAGCTGGACCAGCGTTCGTGCTGGACGTGCAGACCGCGTGAGACGACGCTTCATCCAGTCCCAAACATGCTCAATGGGGGACAGATCCGGAGATCTTGCTGGCCAGGGTAGTTGACTTACACCTTCTAGAGCACGTTGGGTGGCACGGGATACATGCGGACGTGCATTGTCCTGTTGGAACAGCAAGTTCCCTTGCCGGTCTAGGAATGGTAGAACGATGGGTTCGATGACGGTTTGGATGTACCGTGCACTATTCAGTGTCCCCTCGATGATCACCAGTGGTGTACGGCCAGTGTAGGAGATCGCTCCCCACACCATGATGCCGGGTGTTGGCCCTGTGTGCCTCGGTCGTATGCAGTCCTGATTGTGGCGCTCACCTGCACGGCGCCAAACACGCATACGACCATCATTGGCACCAAGGCAGAAGCGACTCTCATCGCTGAAGACGACCCGTCTCCATTCGTCCCTCCATTCACGCCTGTCGCGACACCACTGGAGGCGGGCTGCACGATGTTGGGGCGTGAGCGGAAGACGGCCTAACGCTGTGCGGGACCGTAGCCCAGCTTCATGGAGACGGTTGCGAATGGTCCTCGCCGATACCCCAGGAGCAACAGTGTCCCTAATTTGCTGGGAAGTGGCGGTGCGGTCCCCTACGGCACTGCGTAGGATCCTACGGTCTTGGCGTGCATCCGTGCGTCGCTGCGGTCCGGTCCCGGGTCGACGGGCACGTGCACCTTCCGCCGACCACTGGCGACAACATCGATGTACTGTGGAGACCTCACGCCCCACGTGTTGAGAAATTCGGCGGTACGTCCACCCGGCCTCCCGCATGCCCACTATACGCCCTCGCTCAAAGTCCGTCAACTGCACATACGGTTCACGTCCACGCTGTCGCGGCATGCTACCAATGTTAAAGACTGCGATGGAGCTCCGTATGCCACGGCAAACTGGCTGACACTGACGGCGGCGGTGCACAAATGCTGCGCAGCTAGCGCCATTCGACGGCCAACACCGCGGTTCCTGGTGTGTCCGCTGTGCCGTGCGTGTGATCATTGCTTGTACAGCCCTCTCGCAGTGTCCGGAGCAAGTATGGTGGGTCTGACACACCGGTGTCAATGTGTTCTTTTTTCCATTTCCAGGAGTGTAGATGGAAGACAACGTAGTAAAAACAGTACCACAGTCAACGACCACCTCAGAAAGCTGGAAACAAAATTAAGTTTTCAGCAAGGTCCATCCATGGTGTGCAATATTTACAGATTAAATTAAACGACAGGACCCCATAAGATACTGTCGGCGCACCCTTTTTAATCTCAAATAAAAGAATCACAGTGATGCATCATACTGTACCACAATAGTTGGCACCTAATTTCTAAGCATCAAACACAGAACCAATTTTCGTCGACAGTAAATGATGGGGCAGCCAGTCTCGTAATCTGTTACCCATGCGAGTAATACACTGAGATCACAGAAGTCGTGGAATAGAGATGTGCACTTATACGAATGGCGGTAGCAACGGGAAGAAAAGGTATGAAAAGGCAGTGCATTGGCGGAGCTGTCATTTGTACTCATGTGATGGATGTCAAAAGATTTTCGACGTGATTATGCCCACACGCCGGAAATTAACAGACTTTGAACTCGGATGGTAGTTGGAGCTAGATGCATGAGATATGCCATTACGGAAATCTTTAGGGAATTCAATATTCCGAGATCCACAGTCTAAAAAGTGTGCCGAGAATACCAGATTTCAGGCATTACTTCTCACCACGGAGTGGCTGACGGCCTTCAGGTAATGACCGAGAGCAGCGGCGTTTACGGAGAGTTGTCAGAGCTAATAGACAAGCAACACTGCATGAACTAGCCGCAGACATTAATGTGGGATGTACGACGAAGGTATTCGCGTTCACGGGCTATGGGAGCAGACGGCCGACGTGAGTGCTTTTTCTTACGGTACGACGTAGCCTGCAGAGCCTCTCCTCGGCTCGTGACCATATCGGTTGGTTGGACCCTAGACGACTGAAAAACCGTTGCCTGGTCAGATGAGTCCCGATTTTAGGCTAGTAAGAGCTGATGGTATGGTTCGAGTATGGTGCAGACCCCATGAGGCCACCGATCCAAATGGTCAACAAGGCACTGTTCAAGCTGGTCGCAGCTCTATAATCGTAAGGGCTCTGTTTACATGAAATGGACTGGGTCCTCTAGTCCAACTGAAGCGATCATTGACTGTAAATGGTTATGTTCAGGCCACAACTGTTCGCGAATGGTTTGAAGAACATTCTAGGCAAATCGAGGGAATGGTTTTGCTATCCAGATCGCCCGACATGAATCACATCAGACATTTATGAGACATAATCGAGAGGTCAGTGCACACAAAAAATTCCTCCGCCGGCCACACTTTCACTACCGACGGCTATAGAGACAGCGTGGCTCAGTATTAACACAGGGGACTACGAGTTGCTGCACCACGCGGGTAAATGGAGGTACGATGCTATATTAGAGGGTAACCCATGAATTTTGTCACCTCAGCGTATTTCGCTTCCTTCAGTACAACAAAGTCCCACTAAGACGTAACACAGCAGATGAAGGTTCACCATTAACTTATACATCTACGAAGATATGATGACTCTGCAATTCACAGTTAAGTGCCAGACAGACGGTTCTTCGAACTACCTTCAAGCTACTTCTTTATTGTTCACTCTCGAAGAGCATCCAGTACAATCGAACACTTCAATCTTTCCGTGCTAGCTCTGAATCCCCTGTTTTTCTTATGATGAGCATTTCTCCCTGTGTAAGTGGGCGTCAGAAAAATATTTTTCCAATGAGAAGAAAGTTGCTGACTGAAAAATCATGAGGAGGTCCTGCCGCAGCGAAAAATGACTTTGTTTTAATGACTGCCACACCAATTCGTGTATCATATCAGTGGCACTTCCTCTCTCATGATACAAAACGAGCTGCCCTTCCCTGAACTTTTTCGATGTCCACCGTCAATCGTATCTTATATGGATCCCACGCGACACAGCAGTACTCCAGAAGAGGGTGGACAAGCACAGTGTAAGCAGTCTCTTTAATAGGCCTGTTCCATTTTCGAAGTGTTCTGCCGATAAATGCCAGTCTTTGGTTTGCTTTCCCCACAACATTACCATTGTGATCGTTCCAGTTTCAATTATTCGTAACTATAATCCCTAGTCTAAGTATTGAGTTTTATTCCTTTCGTTGCATGATGACAATGACTGCCACAAATGTCTGTTAGGAGATACACAGAATCTGAATCCACCACATGGAAATGGTTCAGACCAGCAATACAAACGCCACGAAAGATCCAAAGGATTTGTATGTGGCTACCAGTCACATGGCCAGCTCCAGGCTGAAAAATCCACTGCCTTTCGGAAATTGGCAATCGTCACTGTGCGTCGGGTATGTTGAAGTGCTCGTCACTGACACGAAACTCGTTGTTACACCTTGTCTTAATGGAATAAAACTGCGGCTGGTCACAGACTTGAAGAAAATAAATACCGACTGCTATAATTTTGTGAAATATATTATTTGAGTACCAGTTTCGTAGGCTCATTGACACCAATTTCAAGCCTTGCCGTTGTGGTAACACCGGTTCCCAATTAAGTGCTGTCGGGCTGGGCTAGCACTTGGATGTGTGACCATCCGGTCTGCCGAGCGCTGTTGGCAAGCGGGGTGTACTCAGCCATTGTGAGGCAAGCTGAGGAGCTACTTCGTTGAGAAGTAGCGGCTCTGGTCTCGGAAACTGACATATGGCCTGGAGGGTAGTGTGCTGACTACATATCCCTCCATATCATCATCCAGTGACGCCTGTGAGCTGAGGATGACTCGGCACCCGGTCGGTACCGTTGTGCCTTAATGGTCTCTTCGGGAGGAGTTTAGTTTTATACACATGTGTCGTCTAAACGTCTGTACCATTACAGGGATCACTAACTTCAAATGGCCGCTGTAGATTTCTGAGACTCCACTGTAGACGTGGACACTCAATCATTATAGGTGTGGAGAGTCCACATCTACAGAGAAGTTTCTGAAATCTGCAGCAGCCAGTTGAATTTAATGATCTCTATAATAGTACAGATGTTTAGATGATATATACAGGGCTCTGAATTCGTGCCAATGAGGCACTGGAACTGACAGTCAAATAAAACAATTCGAAGCTACAGCTGTAGGAATTTATTTTCTTCAAGTCCTTGGTTAATGTGCTCCCAAACCCCATCACCCGTTCTCTACTTGCACCGTTTTAAAAGTGACACTTGTGTGTTTCACACACCGTCGCAATATTCCAAGGAAATTCCAGACACCACACGTGAGGCACCGACCCTAGCTTACAATATACAGAAAAGACGGTACCAATATCCTCCCTCCTCCCCTCTTAAATCGGACTGTCCCTTCTCTGCCCTATATAAGAATCTGGAGCGAGTTGCCCAGGATCTTTAATTCATTACACCCCAGCTTCTGCTTCGTCAGGACCAATTTCAGCTGACTTACATGTGACCTGATTTGCTTATGCATTTTAAGGACATTGAGCAAGAAGCTGACAGGGGAGAAGCTCTTAATGACCTTGCACAGCCGGATGACCTGTGTCCCTTTAGTTTGCTCCCAGTAATTCTTCTGTCAAACAGTATCCCCCATCATCACTGAAGCCGCTTATCTTCCCCCCCCCCCCCCATTGTACCTACGAGCCTCTCTCTTATCTGTAAGAGATATGTTACTTTTTGTCACCTCCCATTTAAGTGTGCTGACCGCATGCCCGTCCGTATCCGCATCCAGTGACGCCTGTGGGTCGATGCCGTTGGGCCCTCACGGCCTGTCGGGCAGTGTTTGGTTTAGTTTAATAAAAATGGTTCAAATGGCTCTGAGCACTATGGGACTTAACTTCTGACGTCATCAGTCCCCTAGAACTTAGAACTACTTAAACCTAACTAACCTAAGGACATCAAACACATTCATGCCCGAGGCAGGATTCGAACCTGCGACCGTAGAGGTCGCGCGGTTCCAGACTGTAGCGCTTAGAACCGCTCGTCCACCCCGGCCGGCCTTAGTTTAATAGATCACTCATTAGATAGACCACAAATTACTCAGTGACGAATTAATGAAGAATGCAAACATTAGTTTGGCAGGTGTATTATGTGCCTCATGGCAGATGGTATTAAAGACAAAGCTAAGAAAGTTCATGGAAGTATCCTGAGAATGAGAATGGTAAATTATTAAGGGAAATTAAAGTTCTCTGTTAATAGTTCCGCAAAAGACTGCCGAGGGTAATATGGTGTCGTCATCTGAAAAAGGACAATACTCAAACAAAATTTTTTTATTCACCTGATGCAAATGGGAGCCTTATCATTTAACAAGGTCTTAGGGGATATAAAATTGGAAAATATAGTAACTAAATGCTGGAGACTAATAACGATAGTCATTCCTTAACTAGGCCCAACCACGCAAACCTCAAAGGCTTCAACCAACCACCCCACCACTAAAATTTACCGGTTTCGGGACACGAGCGGGGTCCCAAGTCCCTACAGCAAAACATCTGACCGATTTCGACCAAACTTGGCACATGATACACGTATTACTTACTGACTGGAAAGAACCCTTGCGGGTAAGAACCACCGTCTTCTAAAAGGGCTGTGAGTGAAAAAGTACTGAAGCTCAGAACACACAGATAGCCAGATTATATTCATTCAGTATTTAAGAATGAGACCACTTAGTGCCCTGCAACAAATTTTATGAGACTTTTTCTCGCTGACACCTTACAAAACAATGAAAGGAAAGAGGTTAATCGCTTTCATGTAGTAAAACTTTCATGCAGTAAAACTGCCTCACCAGACATGACGTTTTCAGTAACTACCACTACTGCTAACACTGTTCACAACAAATTTAACAGACGGCTTTCACGTATACCACTGAATGTACCTGCAAACAACATATGGTTGAACGACATACTGTTCAGGAGACATGACCTCCCAACACTGAGTTGCGTGAAAACGAAACTGTAGGGTAAAATTCGCTAGACGAGTGAAGAAGGTTAAATCTATGAGAAATATACGTAGTAGGTAGGTGCTTACTTTGGCAAAGCTGGGGGTAAAAGGCTGCTCCTAAGCTCCTGGTACGATTTCAGCCAGACTTCGTATAGACGTTATTTATTGTGTGGAAAGAAATACTGTTAGGGTAAGAACCAGCAACCTGCCATTGAGGTGGGGTATAATGCACAGAGAGAAATGGTTTAAATAGCTCTAAGCACTATGGGACTTATTATCTGAGGTCATCAGTCCCCTAGACTTAGAACCACTTAAAGATAACTAACCTAAGGATATCACATACATCTATGCCCGAGGCAGGATTCGAACCTGCGACCGTAGCAGGACTAAAGCGCCTAGAACCGCTCGGTCACAATGGCCGGCACAGAGAGAATGGAGAGAAGGGGATGGACAGTGGGAAGCAGGGGGTGGAAGCAGATAGGTGGAGGAGGAGATGGACGCAAGATGGGGGTTGGAGAAATAGACACAGAAAGGGAATCAGAGGAGATGGACAGAGAGGGGGAAGAGAAGGAGAAGGACAGACAAAGAAAAGAGAAGGATAAGGAAGAGGACAGGGTGAAGGAAATGTACAGGGAGAGGGGGGAGGAAGAAATAGAGACAGGGGTAGTGGAAACGGTGAAGTAAAACATTTTGTTTCAGGCAGCCATCCTGGCTAATCTTTATATTACGATATTAGCGATAATATTACGCTTCAGAAAATCGACTTCATCTCTGTACTTCAATTATCTGTGAAAGATCTTTCGATCCTTTTCCAACGGAACTGATATTCCTTTCTTCTTCTTCTTCTTTTTCTTCTTCGAAAGTCGTTGATACAAGACTGTATCGTTCCTGCAAGTAGTATTTTGTTTTAAATAATAGTACTGTTTGTATTATTTCATCTTTATTTTGGTAGCGCAGTACGAAACAAATTTAAAATCACTAAACCCATAGTGGGGAAGAAAGGCGACACAATGGACAGGGAGAGAGTGGGGAGGGAGAGAAAGACGGGGCGGAAGGTGATTGCTTAGGAGAGGTGAGGAGGAGGTGAGGCAGGAAGAATATGAACTTACAGAGGGTGACAAGAATGATGGGACGGATAGATGGAGAAGGAGCAGATGGACAAACAGGGAAGGAGCAGATGGAAAGACAGAGGGGGAGGAGTAGACGGAAAGAGAGAGGGGAGAAGCAGATGGAATGAGGGAGTGGGGAGGGTGAGACGGACAGAGAGAGGTAGATGGAGGATTTGAACTAATAGTAACCTGGAATACACGTACCTGGGCAGTGGCGGGTATTCAACCAGTAAACAATTAAGAGTTTAACCACTGATATTCCCTACTGGATTTCTAAATCTCCCTTCCGGTGTTAGTATTATACTTAGCGGTGTTACATTCCTGACAGTGACCTACTAATTTCTTTACACTTGAGTTCACGCTTTCCAGGTCAAGTGTTCTATAATTTTTACCGAGGTTTTATAAAGACCCAGGTGGCCCCCTGCACAATGAACAATGAAAATAATTTAAGAGAGCAGGGACTAAGCTTTTAGGAAGAGTTTCCTATCGTAATGAGTACAGTAACATAGTATCACCTTCTCCAAGAAGTCATCCTTCTCCAGCTTCCGCCGCACTACGCCCAGATCACTATCTTGTCTTTCCGTAAGATCAACAAACAGTGAACGAACCTCCGAGAGAATTGCTGTGTTTACCACGAAACCTGGCGCCTTTGCTTCTTCAGCAGATTCCAGCACGTTCTCCTGAAACATGTGACTAAGCATCCGCGAACATGTTTTTGTTCTCCCTGGATATGAAAGGCAGACATTCAGACTGCCCTTCGTGCATTTCTTCCAGTCCTATGGGGGCTAACAAGGACCCAAGATCAGTTTCTAATCTTTCTTAGGTTTCGGATAAAACGTAAACTTTTGTAAGGGAAAGAGGACCGCCAAATCTTTCAGTACGTAAACAGGATAGTTTACTTCAGCAGTTGACAATGTTCTCGAAGCCAAAGGGCTCCGCTCTTCATCATAAAGCCACGTAAATTTCTCCACTTCTTAATTTGAAAAGAACCTGCCCTACTACATTTAATAAACCGCCTCAAACAGATCGGTAATTCTTGCGAACAACCCGGAAACTAGAAAGTTTCCTTACCCGGCGATAACTGTAGTACCAGCGGTAATCAATGGATGAGGTACTGCTGCCAGAATCAAGCAATGCACTAAACGGTTGCGAAACGTGGGAGGCGCAAATAAAAAGCAGATCACTTTACCAGCAGCGTGCACCTTACGACAGCCCTTCGGCGGAGAAATGCGACTAACGCGCTTCGCTACTGCTCAGCGGCGTCAGCTCCTCGGACGTCGATTCTGCGGCTCCCAACAATCCTCAACAAATCAACACAGCTTGCCACAGCAAAACAGGTACTCCAACTTCTTCCCAGGCCGGTGGAAACAGCATCAATGGCTACCTTTCACTCGTGCCCCTGTCCCCAACGTTCTGTTTTTTATCACTGAATCGGATATTCTCAAAGCCGTCAGCCCTTTTATCTAAATCAGAATATTTTTGTGCCTTATGACTAAGTAATAGCCTCGACCGGTCTTCTGATCGCATTCCCTCTAAAATATTAAGAACACCCTCGTATTCGGAAATGTCCAAGCAGGAGTGTCATACGTACGTACGTACACTATCAACATGAGCTCCTACAGACTCATTTACCGCTTTCTTCCGGAGAAAATGCTGCTCATGTGTTGTTTCCGTCTATGGGCCCCTAGATATTCAAGAGAATTTAGCACGCTGACAAACTTTGGTAATTTGTGTACGTCGTCGACCGACCGCTAATAGATAAGATAATTTGGAACACGATGCCGATCTTCAATTCGGCAGCCTTTATTTGCAAATTAATAGTTAACCGCGGTTATTCCAAAATTTCATTACTACAGAAAGTGTTACATTTTCCTTTATTGTCAATACTCGATATAATAAGAAACAAAACTGTTATTTTTTTCTATGACGAGCAGTCATAAGAGACCAAAAATAAAAAGGATAAACACATCTCGACTTGATAAACACTTAGACACTTACAAAAATTTCCACTACCAACACTACTGAGCCGTGGTAAAAATTGCTGTTTTGAAGATCGCGCCGCAGAGCGTAGTGTGAAGCAGTCGCCCTCCGTTTCTGACAGTGGCGCCGCTGCGGCAATCGCAGCTTTGGTGTCTCCCTCTGGTGGGAAAGGGGAAAGGTTGCCCGTTCACGTGCATTTAAGGGGCGCTACGAGCTCTCCAGTCCGCCAGTCTGGGTCAGTCTCTCGTCCCCAGCTTGCTAGTCGGTCTCTCGTCCACTATTGATAGGCAGTCAGTGTCTGTCTGTCGTTCGGAGTACTAGTATGTCCGTCGTTCAGATCAACCTTTAAAGCCGGCAAAATGAGTGTCTTTCCACTCCGCCAGTAAGAGAACTATCGAGTGGTCGCCCGGTCTGGGCTTAGTTCCTGCATCTGAGTCTAGGCGTTAGGCCGCCAGTCTGCTCGAGTTTGCTGAGGCAATGGTCATTGGCGGTTGGATCGATCGGTTGGTCGGTCGCGCACTGAGGCACAAGATGACTTGTCCGTCTTGAGCGTCGGCGCATGTGAGGTCGCCACGTGAGTCCAGTGGGCCGCGGCATATAGCGTGGGGCAGTGACTTCGCGGTCGACACGAGAGCAATAGGAGTCAACCCACGACATCAGTCTGGCCGGTGCGAGCTGCGACGCCTGGAGACGGGAGATCGGAGCGCCTTCCTGCGCCTGGCAGCGGTCGGTTCGGGAGAGCGATTTGGGGGTGCTGCGCCAGGTCTTCTCGAGAAATCGCAGTTTATTAGAAGTTAAATGATTGGTGATATGTTGTTTGATTTACAGTTGTTAAATTCTACTTGTTTTCTTGGTGAGGTCACCAGCGGTTTTGCGTTGGGGTCGTCCCACCATTCTTCTCCGTTTGCCCACCCGCGGGAAGGTGGTTGTTTATAAATTGGGTGGTCCGTTTTTCCCATGTGGAGTACGGGCGGGTTAGAGCAACCTGAGGTTCGGGTTGTTCGGTAATCTCCCTACCAATCTACCGTACGTTAGTAGCTGTCTCTGTCATGTTTGTCGGATTTGGTGTGTTAACGAATTTATTGCTTGGAGTGAAACGGCCTAACACCTGAAATATGTTGTGATCTTTGGCAACATTGATATTATTGCTTATGATCTTGAGAGGTGGTATCTGTGAACTGTAGAGCATCTTAACTATCGTTTCGCCAACCTCGTAGAATTTTACATAAGATTGTATTTCATGGGCTTTCATTTAAATGATCATTTTAGTATATAAAGTTGCCACCCTTTCACCGTAAGACTTTTCTTAGAAGTTAAAAATCAAGTTGCACCTTCGGTGGCAAGGTTAATATTTTAATTGTTAGTGTTTTGTACCATTTCCATCCCTCCTACGGGGGGTACATAGTTTGTGTGCTTGTGTAAATTGTTAAAACTCTTAGTTTAAAGTTCTCTGGTATGTTGCAGATTTGCACCAGTGTCGTCTTTCAGAGGCTGTTGTGAGCGGTCGTAACTACGGCCGTGTCAAAAGGGAGCGGCAAAGTTCTCTGTCCGATAGCTCATACAGTCAGAACGTGTTTCTTTCTGCCTCTGAATAAATTGTAACTTTGATATTTAGAGGGTGCTTTCTGATTATAATTTTAAATCTGTTTCTTTTAAAAAATGTTTTAGGCACTATTAAAGTGAATAAAATTCCCATTTGCTAATAGAAATTTGGTTATTTCGTCAGTCACTCCCTGGCAACTACTTCCATCCTTACATAGTAAGATTAAATGTGTTAATGTTCTTGATGAATCGCTAGTAAATAAAATAAATTCTTAAGAATATTCTTTGAAAATAAATCACGGTTCAACTACAATTTCTTTTCACTTTCATTTTGCATAATGCATTGTTAATTAACCAACTGATCCTCCTCGTAATTGGAGACAGTTTTGAATGTGGTTAGCCATAATCCTTACCAGATTGTCCAGATGAGCTTGTGGGATATGTCCCAATCTCCACAGCAGGCTCTATGATGTCCTGTACGGTCTTTGGTGAAAAGGACGATTGCAAACCGCTCGATTTAGCACGGCCCATGCATTCTCATTGTAGATGAAATCAGGAAATATGGAGGCCGGTCCATCCTTCTGATTCTACGCTCCACTAAGGTCACAAGATTGTGACGATGGAAGCGTGCATTTTCGTCCATCAGCGGGAATCCCGCTTCAATATACTGACCAGATGGAGCCACAATACGTGCAAGGATGTCGTTCCGATATTTCACACCATTCATCCTCCCATGTACAGACGTAAGGACTGTCCTGCGGTGATACATGATTTCACCCCAACAAATGACTAAAGCACTTTGTACGGGAGGCAGGCTACGATGCAGTTAGAGTGTGAAGCAGGGATGTCCAGTCTTTTAGCTTACCTGGGCCACATTGTAAGAAGACGAGATTTTTGGGTCCGCGAACTTTACACTAAGAAGAGAGAGAGAGAGAGAGAGAGAGAGAGAGAGAGAGAGAGAGAGAGAGAAAGGAAGAAAGGAGACTCTGTTCTAAAAAGAAGGATTTATTGGGCAATTTAAGTATGAGATTTCGTTAATAATGTTTTATATAAGCAATTACAAATCAAAGAATTAATGTGATGTTTGAAATGTTTGAATTAGAATTTCACAAGCTAATGCACCAATATCAGGTTCGGTCGATGTTGTTACAGTTCTCAGGATGTTGTTAAGGTTTTCATCTGAGATTTTGGTTCTATATTGATCATTATATAGCGCATGGCAGTGCAACAAGGGATATTTGTCTCTGGACAGGTATGATTCGTGAGTCTAGCAAAGATATATGACTTTTCTTTCAGTTGGATGTCAGACTACAACTTGATGCATTTCATCTGAAATTCTTTGTAAAAGGTGTCGAATAAATACAAAATTTTAGTTGTTTTTCTAAAATCTTGAAATCGATTTTAAAGTCTAGTATCAAATCGAAAAGTATGCCTCCGTATTTCATCCTGTCTTTAGATTATGTTTGGCTAACATGCAGGAATGAAAAGAATTGTTTGCATTTACTTGTGTTCGACATAGTTTAGATTTAATTTGGAACGAGTTTATTGTTCGAAAAATTGTACTGATGTGTAGTTTTCTACCTTGAAGAATCCTGCTTAAGACATCCAAATGAGCAGTCAGATCTAACGAAACGCTAAATCTGCCTCCCAGTCGGCATCATCAAGATCAGAGGGGGACGCTCCAGACGCCTTCTGACACGTAATCCCTGATCACTGAACCTGTTTCGTATCGTTTGTGTTGACTTGCACTCTTTTTAAGTGCCGCCATAGGCATGTAGCATTGTGCTGATGGTTTCTGCTTGCTATTATACACAGATATCTGTCCCACATACCTGTTGCTTTCCTTCCCCAGCCACTACTGTGATACTCCTCAGCTACATTTTGCTTTTGGTATCATGGACGATTGATTTGATATCAACAATTATGCTTTAAAATCTTCATTCTTACTTCTATAAAATACGTGATATCCACATACTTAGCAACCAACCATCTGAGTAATTCCTGGAATTGGCAGCGATTCAATCCCACAGTTGTACAGTAATAATACATAATTTCCTTGTATATTCATAAATAAATTACATTATACGCCTCTAAATCTCTAATGTCGCAGTTGCAATTGAAGTAGCCTTAAGACCAGCACGACTCACGGATTTGTCTGTTACAAGAGGGTTCAAATATAGCACGGGTGGCAATGATTTTTTTCATGTGTTACATGCTCACTTCCATTGCTTTGGGCCGTATGCGGTCCGCAGGCCGAGAGTGGACACTCCTGCTGTAGAGGTTATCCTCATTGCCTCCACACATGAATATCCGAACACAGTTCAGAGGCTGAGCCTTTACATGTATTCTGGCACGTAATCCTTGCTCACTGAGTCTGTTTCTTATCGCCGTAGACATGTAGTGCAGTATTATGCTGTTGCATGCAGATACCGGTTGCCTTTCTTCCGCAGCCACTTCTGTGGCCATGCTCGACTAACTGCGTCTCCAAAACCTTGTTCCACATTCTAGAGACAACGCATTGTCTCACAGCGACATTCGCTGCGACGCCCGCCTGTCTCATTGTCTGCTTCACTGGAGTGACTACACGGATTTTCTGTTCGTACGTTGTTGCTGTCTGAACCATCCTGAAACAACACAACTCTCGTAATTATACACATTACAAGAAATGCAATGTTTACAGGTGACACAGTTGCTATAGACTGTATACAGAATGTTTCCGTAAAAGCGTACAAAAATTTAACAGGACATAGACGATGCTCCACTGAAAAATTTGAGGTAGGGAACTTTGGGGCGGAGAAGGTAGCTTAACGAGATAATAGAAATAAAATCATATTATTTTGTACTTTGTTATTTACATTGGTTACACTTAAGTACAAATACAATTATTGACACAATGAACGTACTGCCTGTACTGTATTTTATAAAATGTGCTGAGACTAAAGGCCATCAACCTCATCGCAAGGATAACATCGGCGAACAAGATTCTGACGCAGCCATACGAGGCGTATTTTTTAAGCAAGTAGCGTTTTGAAATGTGAAAAAGGCGTTCTAAGGTATCTTAATAATTTTATTTTTACATGAAAGCCTGTACCTTAATGTACTTTCCTACATAATTTCCGTCAATAATGAGGCACTCGTCATAACGTAGTATCATATTTCGAATACCCTCCTCAAATAAGTCTACCGCCTGACTTGTTAACCACTGCATCACCACTGTTTTGACTTCGTCATTGTCTTGAACACGCTGACCGCCCAGGTGTTTCTTCAAGTGCAGGAACACATGGTAGTCACTGGGCGTAAGATCGGCGCTGTACGGAGGATGATCTAGAGTTTCCCATCGAAAATATGTGATGAGATCTTTGGTCTGATTTGCCACATGTGGAAGGGGATTGTCTTGCAGCAAAAAGATGCCCTTGCTCAACTTCCATGGACTGCTGCTTTGATTCTGGTGTGACTTAGGCCACCCATGTTTCATCGCCCGTAACAATTTGGCTTAAGAGAACATCACCGTCGTTGTGGTTCCGCTTAAGGAAAGCCAAGCACTGTCTAAACGTTTGGTTTTGTGCACATCCGTCAACATTTTTGGTACTCAACGTGCGCACAATTTCCGGTAATTCAAGTGCTCGATCACAAAGCCATACAAAACACTACGAGAAACATTAGGAAAGTCATTCCGCAAGAAGGACATCGTAAAGCGTCTGTTTTCTCTCAGCTTACTGTTCACTTCCTGCACCAAACTTCCATTAACGACCGAAGGACGTCCACTCCGTTGTTCATCATGCACATTTGTGCAGCCATCTTTAAATGCTCTCACCAACTTTCTTACCATTCCGTCACTCATAATATTTTCTCCGTAAACTGCACAGATCTCACGATGAATATCTATCGCTTTTAGGTCTTTAGCACTAAGAAATCTTATAACAAATGGTTCAAATGGCTCTGAGCACTATGGGACTTAACTTCTGAGGTCATCAGTCCCCTAGAACTTAAAACTACTTAAACCTAACTAACCTAAGGACATCACACACATCCATGCCCGAAGCAGGATTCGAACCTGCGACCGTAGCGGTCGCGCGGTTCCAGATTGCAGTGCCTAGAACCGCTCGGCCACCTCGGCCGGCTAATCTTATAACAGCCCGTACTTCACAGTCGGCGGGACTCACGATTATTGGAGGCATCTTAAACACTCTGTACACCACGTAAACAAGGATGAATCAGGCTCTAATGGTGTCAGTGCGTAGATTAAGGTACAGGCTTTCATGTAAAAATAAAATTATTGAGATATCTTAGCACGTCTTTTAATAAGAGCCTCTTCTGACACCTAGACTGTGTTTGCGGAATAAACTCGTCGTGGTAATGGTAATGTACACTGAGGTGAAAAAAGTCATGGGACACCTCCCAATTCGTGTCGGACCTCATTTCTCTCAGCGTAGTGCAGCAACTCGACGTGAAGTCCCCTGCAGTTATACTCAGCCGCACTGCCTCTGTAGCCGTCCATAATTACGAAAGTGTTGTAGGTGCAAGGCTTTGTGCACAGACACTGACGTCTCGATTATGCCCTGTAAATGTTCGATGGGATAGATGTCGGGTGGTCTGTGGAAAACTCATCCACTAAAATGTATGTATGTACATATGTATAATTATCCCAGGTGGTGGACGATCCGCTCATTCGAGCAGGAAGCCTACACAGTCTTACACGAAAACTTATGAAGTAGAAAGTCCAAATACTCTCCCTGCAACAAACACGCCTCACAGACACAGAAACGATAGACTACAATAATTATAGAATCCTCAAAAGTGGAACAAACAGGAACCGTTTAGCATTGCCTTCATTGTAGACAAAAAGTTTTGGATTCAGTAAATGTTGTGAAATCCATCAACAACTGACTAATGACCTTGAGGATTAAACACACAAACAAAAATTACAATTTTATTGACGTACATGTTCCAACAAATGGTGACAATAAAGACAGCCCAAAAACGCAAAAGTTCTGCGATGATCAAGAAACGGAGATGCCCAAAGTTCCAAAAGGTTATGTGAAAATGTTACTCAGCGATTTTAATGCTCAAATTGGAAAGGAATGCAAATCTAACAGAATAGTAGGAGACTATCCGGCTCACATGTTCATCGATAACAATGGCATATGACTCGTTGAGTTATGCCAACTAAACAGACTAACAATTATGTCAATTTCTTAAAAATCCCAAAAAACAAAAAAAATCATAGCGATCACCCAACCATAATTTAGGAAAATATTATGTGGCAGTTCGATTACCAAAAAGAGATTCAAGATGTGATAGTACGAAGAGATACAAACATCGATTCGGATCAAAATAATTTCACACGCAAAAGAAAATTCAACAGGAAAACACTGGAGATCCCAAAATTTGACCTACACAAAATCAAAGACATTAAAATAACATAAAAATTGGGAAGTAACCTGCTGAAGACTAGAAGGAGCTAAAATCATGATAACACCGAAAGACCTGATTCCTCTTCAAAAACCAAAACGTCCTTCCTGGAATGAAGAATGTGAAAATGCAGTAGAAGAGAGAAAAAAATACATTTTAGAATTACAATTTCAAGAAATCAGAAGAAGCACAGAATAAATTCCTCGAAGTTCGCAAAGAAACACGCAACATTAAAAAAAAAAAAAAAAAAAAAAAACGAAAATATGTTAATGACCAACTGGAGTCAAGTGAAGACAACTTCAAAAATTACAACACACACAATTTCTACAAGACCTTTGCGATCCAAATCAAAGGTTACTCACCACAGGACCCCTGCTTCCGAAAACTAGATCGTAAATTAGCCTCGACAAATAAAGAAAACTGCCAAGAATAGCATAGAGAGACTCCCGAAAACATATCCAGTAGTCACAACAGATAGTTCATCATCACCAACAACAAGAAGTAGTTTATTCACACGCCAACAAACTTAAAAACAGGAGAGCAGCCGAAATTAGGCCCAAACTCGCTCAAATGAATTACACAAATGGTCCGGAACATTGGGCAAACTGAAAAAATCTCGGATAACTGAAAGATTACTCTAATAAATCGATAACGTAAAAAAGCAACAAATCAAATGCAAACAACTATAGGGGATCTCTCTCTTAACGGTTATCTGCAAAATCCTATCAACTTCTCTCCTGAACAGAGTACCAAAGTAATTCAAGCCCAAATTAGTAGAATATCAAGCAGCACTGAGACCGAACAGGTCATGCACAAACAAATTTTTAACCACAAAACCGTACTCAAAATGCGAGTCATCAGACAAAGACCTCTAGTATGCACATCTCTACATTTCAAAAAGGCCTATGAGTAGACAGGGCCTCACTATTCCAAATTTTAGAAGCGAGGGAAATATATCCCAAGATACGGGGACTTATAAAACAAACAGTAGCTGACACGAAATGTAAAGTGAAATTTGTGGGGGAAATCTCAGAGCCTTTTGATTTTCAAACAGGTGTGGGACAAAAAGATAGACTCCCTCCTATTATGTTCAACGTCACCGTCGACAAAGTTATGGAAGAATTATATAAAGAAATCAAGAAACGTGGGTTTTGGAAGCCAGTTCTACTGGGCTTTCCCAAAAAAGGCTTCTATATACCACACGTCGCGTTTACGGAACGACTTGGCGATACTTTCATAGGACGAAGATACTGCGGTCAGCCAGCTCGAGTCTCTTAAAAAATATGCAGAAAAACGAGGGTTACAAGTCTCATTCGAAAAAACTGAGTATATGTTCAAAAACAGAAAGCACGAGCCTCAAAACAAAATACGGCAAAATCAATAGGGTGCCGAACTTTTAAATACCTCGGAGAGTCCATAGAACCGATCGGCCTTGAAAAACTCTCGCAGCAAAATCGCCTCCAAAAAATCGAAAGACCATTAGGGTTAGTCAAAAAATCCATGTTTAGACAGACAAAAGTTCGCCATTACAACACAGTCATAAAACCAACAGTCGTCTACGCAAGCGAAAACTGACGCTTCATAGAAAATGCTACTTAAAGAAATAAAGAGAAGAGAGGAAGACCATTAGGAAAATTTTAGGAGCAATACACATCCAATACGGTTACAGGCTACAGTCAAAACAGCAGAAAAGTTTTCAAACTTAGAAATCGACATTAAGAAAAGGCAAAAGCACAGCAATCTACCAGAAAATCGACTAACAAAAAGGATAATAGCATATGTAACATCGCTTAAGAACTCAACACCTTGTCTGAATGAAATTAGAGAGGACCTCAAAAACATAAACATGAAATCAGCCGACATTTTATAAAGTGACACATCAGGCACAAAGTAGACGAAAGGGAAATTACATCAGAACAACCAAAACAAAAACAGTACAGACCAAAGTCGTCGGAAGAAAGTAAACAAGCCTTCTCGGTAAGAGTGAAGGCCTATTGGAACAACAAGACGAGCCTAAAGCAAAGGTGACTGAGTTAGTAGCTTACCGTCTCCCATTTACTGAGAGTATTCACTAGTAATAATATTAATAATAATAATAATAAACTCATGTCAGGCGCATTTTACCTGGTGTTTGGCAGATATTTTCAATTTCATTTTCGCAAAGTGTAGCTGGAGTCAGCTCGAACAAATACTACTTATCACATCTTTCATGTACGTTCAATGTCGATGTAAAGCGTCTGTTTGTTTCTCGTTACAAACAAAATTATTTTTAAAGCTGAATTTTACGTGATCATGTTCGTCTACTACGAATGTCATTTACTGGTTTATGTTAAGAGCGACAGTAAAACGTGAGGAATGCCCAGTATGTCAGTAGAGACTCAGCAGTTCAGCTGCATGGCTGTAACATTCATTGCGGGCCACAGCTAAGCTGTCATTGCTGGGCCGGCCGCGGTGGCCGTGCGGTTCTGGCGCTGCAGTCTGGAACCGCGGGACTGCTACGGTCGCAGGTTCGAATCCTTCCTCGGGCGTGGATGTGTGTGATGTCCTCAGGTTAGTTAGGTTTAAGTAGTTCTAAGTCTAGGGAACTGATGACCTCAGATGTTAAGTCCCATAGTGCTTAAAGCCATTTGAACCATTTTTGAACTCTTAGGAGAGCCCCCCCCCCCACCCAATGTTTTATGTATTACACGTAAACAATGGTTTCAAAGAACATCCTTCGATACATACTCGTACATCTTAGTCGATTCCACGAAATAAAATGTAGACTGTTTACCATTTTATAAAGTAAGATTTCACAACTTGAGCAATAAAAACCTTCGTATGTGAAAGTATAAAGAATCCTGTGGAGCGCAGTACTCGGTGGGGTGAGTGGTGAGTTGTGAGACAGTGGGCCCACTAACATACCGGTGGTCAGGAGAAATGATGTATTCACCTCCAAATACACATCATGCCGATATCAATTGCAGGAGTTCCTGGCAGGAGTCAGCTCGCAGTAGCTTACACCCTGGTGAAGAGAGGCACGTACATGCATCCTGCGTTGCTGACCTCGGGCAGAGCAACGACCAGTAGCTTGACAGTAGGCAATTGGCTTGACGTGAGTAGTGTTCTGAGCATCCTCTGTGGAAGGGTCGCACTCGGTGACTCAGGCCTCACTCGTATCCACTGCAGGGGGAAACTGCCACCCACGGGACATGACCCACTGGTGGTGTCAGTCGCAAATGGCATATCAGTGGCGCGGTGGCACCAAGTCCTGCGAGGTGACTCAGTGCAGACAACAGCTAGCCTGATTCGGTATGGAATCCATCATCTGGTGGTGCTAATTTGTCTCATCATCTGGCATGGATCTGGCATCTTGGTACTGCTGCTAGACTTCAAAAGAACTTACCTAAAAATTTACAGATATTTCTACGACTCTGAGACGCATTTGTTGCTCTGTTACCCTGGTGTGGTTACAGCACACTGCCACTTTCGTTATTACCATGCTTGGTGCAGGTTTAATGAAATGGTTCAAATGGCTCTGAGCACTATGGGAAATAACATCTGTGGTCATCAATCCCATAGAACTTAGAACTACTTAAACCTAACTAACCTAAGGACATCACACACATCCATGCCCATGGCAGGATTCGAACCTACGACCGTAGCAGTCGCGCGGTTCCGGACTGAGCGCCTAGAACCGCTAGACCACCGCGGCCGGCGCAGGTTTAATGAAGTCCAGCTTACCCGTCACACAGTCTTTTTGCGTATATGCTGTTCTAACTTCACATCACCGCACTGTGCTTATCGGTCTGCACTTGCTACTGCAAAATGGTTCTGAGCACTATGGGACTTAACATCTGTGGTCATCAGTCCCCTAGAACTTAGAACTACCTAAACCTAACTAACCTAAGGACATCACACACATCCATGCCCGAGGCAGGATTTGAACCTGCGACCGTAGCAGTCGCGCGGTTCCGGACTGAGCGCCTGAACCGCTAGACCACCGCGGCCGGCTGCTACTGCAACACATTGCAGCAGCTTCCTTACAAATTCCAACAATAAATGGGGCGGGACGCTACATTGGCCCCCACCACAGGAGATATCTGGCGCCTCAGTTCTTGCTCAGGACTGATCCTTCTCTGTGACAACTTCCACCCGTGATAAAATAAATACACATTTCCAAAAACTATACTCTATTGGCAATTTAAAAACTATATACTTACTACATTAAATTTTGTGGCTGTTTCCCCTCTTCTACAAATTCAGTTTCCTGTTACATTTGTACCACAATATTCTTCACACATTTACTATGGAATCTCTTATAGTATTACTTAATCTCACAACTTTAATCAAGGGACCCATGCCCTGTTCACAATCTCCAGTCCTGTGGAATATATTTCACTGCTAGGCCTCTTACGATGCTCGTTCAAAAACAGCTTCCAACTCTCCATGCCACACTAACAAACTAAAACTGAAATCTTTCTTTCTTAATAACATCAATAAAACATGGTCTGGCTCTATTAAAACTTTATGGTTGCCGTCTCGTCTGTCTGCCCGGTGGTTTTTTAACTCTTTGTTTTGGGACAACTTTCGGAACTTTGTCCTTATGACGATAGCTGCCCCTATGCTCTCTCAAAAAACGTACTTCCACAACTGCACTCACGAGAAAACCACGCATAGCCCAATCATTGAAGCCTCTTTGACAAGTAGTCCTACTTACTCCTCCCACTATAGCGGTCATTACAGACTGAATTTCCCTCGAATGCTTTGTTTCCTATACTTCCACTCCCCCAAAACAAACTTCCTGGTGCCTGGTGGCGCTATGTCATGCGAATTATGTGTTAGTGTACCTCTCTCTACACGGCTTAACTGTTTCTGTTCCTTTTTTTTTTTCAGAACAGGCGCTCCTTGTGAGAGACCAACAGCTTTCTGTAGCCGAAGGTAAACTTAGGCATGAGGCTCGATCAAAACGTTTGCTTTCGTACCCTTCACGCACTTCATACTCACCGCGTACATGAGAGTTCGGCTGTGCCGTAAACAGCGAGTTGCACACTAAAGCCATTTCTTGTGCTCAAACTACATTCTGAACCTCTGGCATACAGATTCAGCCCTGTTGACATGATCGTTCACTCTGCGAACTCGTCTCCTCCTCCTTCACTCTGCTTCTGATGAAATATACGTGCCCATATAGTTTCTGCCACAACATCTGCAACACAAGTATCAACAATTTTTGTTCATTCCCAGTAGTATCTAAAACAACAACATCGCTTGTAGTTTCACTCTGCACGACATAAAAATCACCGTCACATTCACCTCCCAGTGCATATGGCCCAGGCTCCCCAGCCTCAACACAACACCCATTACACTCGAAGGGACAGATAGTACTGCATGTAAATCATCCATGTTGCTATCACCACACGTAATCACTCCGTCACAGCCCATACTCCTTCCTGCTACCTCAGACTCAACAATTTCACTTGGCTTCGGAGCTGATATTTCTACCTTACTCTTCTTAATTTCGACAAACTAGCCATTCAGTGCCTTGCATTAATTCTATAGATCTCGTATCACATGATTACTTCAATCTTCCTGCTCAAAAGATCATCCGTCCCTCCACGACGTTCTTTCTTACTCTTCATAGGATTGCAACGTTTAACTACATTAAAGGTAACGCTGTTTGCAGGATCAGATAAGCCATCCACAGACCCGTCCCTCTCCCTTTGAGCTTCCTCTTTCTCCCTCCTATCTGCTTCCTCTCTTTTTCTTCTGTTCATTCTCCTCATAATCAACACATATCTCATATTTAGTGGCCCCATTTCGATCAGCCGGTCATCTGGTTCTCTCCATAACTTCTCTCTTCGCTCTGGAGATTTGCGACAAGCTATTTCTCCCTCCACAGGATCAAGGGCTTCTAATCTCTTAGACCATTCTGCATTGTCCACTCCTTTTCTATTTCGTCTCTTAAAATTTTCAATACCTCCTCTGCGGCAGCTTACTGCAGCATTGAATACAGTGCTTCCGGTGGTACTGACAGTGACATGATACCCTCTTCCTATCCGTGCTCTACTCTGCATTTAACAGTGGAGTTCCCGTTGCACTCTTAACGTTACCACCCTTGCTATTAATTTTACCGAAGGCTTTTTTTTTACTTTTTTGTGTCAGTCTTTCCGACAATCATATCTTTTTCGATTTCTTCACAGTTTTCGTGCAGCCACTTCGTCTCAGCTTCCGTGCAATTCCTATTTATTTCATTCCTCAGCGACCGGTACTTCTCTATTCCTGAATGTTTCCAAACAAATCTGTACTACTTTCTTTCACCGATCAAGTGAAGTGTTACGCATGGTTTCTCCGCAGTTACCTTCTTTGTACCTACGTTTTTCTCCCCAACTTCTGTGATTGCGCTATTTAGAGATGTCCATTTCTTTTTAACTGCCTACTTAGCTATTCCTTATTGCTGTAACTATAGCTTTAGCGATCTTCAAGTGTACCTCGTCATTCCTTAGTATTTCCGTATCCCACTTTTTTGCGTATTGATTCTTCCTGAGTAATCTCTTAAACTTCAGGCTACTCTTCATCACTACTACATTGTTATCTGAGTCTACATCTGCTCCTGTAATACAATCCAGTATCTGATTCCGGAATACCTGTCTGATCATGATGTAATCTAAATGAAATCCTTCCGTATCACCCAGCCGTTTCCAAGTATATCTCCTCCTATTGTGATTCTTGAGCAGAGTATTCGCTAGCACTTGTTGAAATTTATTACGCAACTCAGTCAGTATTTCATCTCCCTCTTTCCTTGCTCCAAGCCCATATTCTTCTGCATTCTTTACGTCTGCTCCTTCCCCTACAACTGCATTCCAGTCCCCCATGGCTATTAGATTTTCATCTCCCATTACGTACTGTATTACCCTTTCAATATCCTCATATACTTTCTCTATCTCTTCATCTTCAGCTTGCATCGGATTATATACCTGACCTATCGTTGTCGGTGTTGGTTTTCGTTCGATTCTGATGAGACCAACCCTATCATTGAAATGTTTGCAGTAACTTACTCTTTGCCCTATCTTCCTATTTATAACAAATACTAGTCCCTTTATACCATTTTCTGCTGCTTTTTATATTACCTTATACTCATCTGACCAGAAAGCCTTGTCTTCTTTTTGTCTTCTTTCCATTTGACTTCACTGACCCCTAATATATCTAGACTGAGCTTTTGCATTTCCCTTTTCAGATTTTATAGTTTCCCTACCACGTTCAAGCTTCTGACATTCCTCTCCCTGACTCGTAGAACGTTATCCCTTCGCTGATTATTCAATCTTTATCTCATGGTCACCTCCCCTTTGGCAGTCCCCTTCCGGATATAAAAATTGGGGACTATTTCGGAGTCTTTAGCCAATGAAAATATTATCAGGAAACATTTTCAATTACAGGCAAAGCATCCTGTGTATACACACTGTGTGTCGTTA
This sequence comes from Schistocerca cancellata, assembly GCF_023864275.1. NCBI lineage: Eukaryota > Metazoa > Arthropoda > Insecta > Orthoptera > Acrididae > Schistocerca > Schistocerca cancellata. The sequence continues at coordinate 608,166,177 of NC_064628.1, forward strand.
ATGCAGTGGTTTCCATTGCTTTTGCATCTTCATGCCTTTGATCATTGCTGATGCTTCCACCTTTTAGGGGCAGTTTCCCACCGCCTCTTTGACGAGGCCGTTGGCAGAATGAGGGTGACTTCTTATGACGGAAGTCTTCGGCCAGCAGTGCTGATTAATAATTAAAATTTAAGCGGTGGCGGGTTTCGAATCAGGGACCGAGAACGTTTTGATTACTAATCAAAGACGCTACCCTCCTTTTTTTAAGAAAAATTTCAATTTGTTCGTTATTGTTCGGTGCGGACGTCCCGTGACTCCTGTCCAAGTTCGTCGTTGTTCCATTCACTCATTTTTTTTACTCCCCCAGACCATAGGTGCAGCTTTTTATTTGTTACACAGACACTAATCGGAAGAAAAATACTTAAACACACCTCTGTCCTCCGCTTTCCACTACTTTACTTGCTTGAATAACGAGCCACACTCCTTGCTCTGCACAACACAAAATAGATTTATGTCAGTTCTTAACTTTAACACTATCATATCACTTCTTACTATACCTTCCTCGCCTGAGTGGCTGTTCATTACTACTATTATACATCAAAACAGTAGCTAAACTTAGCTTCACCTGCTGAATCCCTATTCATGATTACCAGTTTACGTACTAGTAGACAATAAGCCACACCTCTTGCTTGTGACATCCATATTGCACATATCAATGACGTGAAAACTAACATTTACGTTCATGCCTCCTCAAAAATACTGTCCTGTCACGTATTGGACTTAAATACATATCACCTTGTTAGCAATGTGAGGCAGACGCTGTCTGGTGTCAGTTCGTAGGCAGTGGGTTTCTATCCTGGCAAATAAGTGCACGTGTAGACGCAATGCGATGTGACATTGGGGTGACCCTCAGCCCGTAGCCTGAGAGTAGCCTTTATGTCAGCTGTGTCGGTGTTCCTCCGTGGAACGACCGCACAAGGTGATTCGTGCCTCGCTTGCTTCCACCACAGAGGAGGGAGGAGACTGCCATCCACAGGAAATGAGCCACTAATCTCTGGGAGGAGCCTGGCAAAGGCAGGCACAGATGGCACCATGTCCTGCAAGGAGACTGTGCAGGCACCACCAGCTGGCCCGACCCAGTCTCAAGACGATAGCTGCAGCTGGCGGTGCCAGTCGTCTGGTCGTCCAGTTTGGACCTGGCGTAGTGCTGATGGGCTACAAATTTATCTGACTTAAAATTCGCACCTATTTACGTGGCCCCGAGGTACATTTGTTGCACCGTTACACAGCCTAGAGTCACGTCACATTGCTTACAGCATGTGTCTTGCCCTGGTGTGGTGACGTCATCCTGCTTGCTTCGGCTGTTACCGCTGTACAGTGCACGTTTCGCTACGGCACGTGTGGCCAGTCTCATAGCCCTTATGAATGTATGTTAATCTAATGTCGCCATACTCTTGCCACTGCAGCACTTCGCGGCAATTTCGTTATAAATTTCACTAATAACTGGGTAGCGACATTACAATACAGAAATATCTCTGAAGTCTCACGAAACACATTTCACCCACGAAGTTAGAATTAAATATACATCTATACAGAATACATAGAGCATACATACACTAGCAATCTATCTAACGCTGATACGTAGACATTGTCCGCAGAGAGCACGATCTGTGGATGTGGTACGTTTCGAAAACACACACACACAAATAATTTCCACGAAGATTTTCTCAGAATTTCTCCCGCCAACGTTTCGCCCGGAGCTCCACTGATTACGTCGTTACATAGACCCCAGGGCTGCAGGTCGCTCAAAGTCCCAGGTGCAATTTCCGCAGATATCGTAAGACGAAGCCACGTCTTTGATCAAGCAGTTCCTTTGATATTCCCACGCTCTGTTTCATGCCTTACGTGTGCGATGTTATTAGTAAGCGAGTCTCCCTTGGGGCTACGCGTCAGTTACACGGAATTTAATCGCTTACCCACTCTCAGAACATGTCTGTCGGCTAGGTTAATTGTTGCTGAAGGGCAAACAGTGAGCAGTATTTTCCCCTGTGTCTACTCCCGTAAACGAAGTAACATGTCAGGAACACAGCCTGTCAAGATCTTATTTACCTTCCCACTACCTTGCCACTCCTGTCTTTGTTGTTGCCTGCAGCATCGTTCTCATTTAGGAATATAACACTTTAGTAATAAATCATATTTTACACTCTCCTTGAACTTTTCATTTTGTCCCCAAAATATCGAGGTAAGCACAACTACAACACCTGAAAAGAATGTGTTAATTCATATAAAATATAAAAAAAATGATGCCATAGTGCCATAACGCATCCATAATGAAGCGTAATTCATATTAGTTATTGCTTTAGGTCCTGGAGGCAGTGTAGCCTGTTCTTCTGTTGTAGTTTTCGATACTAAATACTCTTTCCAAAGTACCAAGGGTGTGCCATTTTCGTATAGATGATAGTTTTTTCTGAAACGTCTGGTTGGTCGATTGATGTGTAACGTTGACTATGACTGCCATTTGTACAAAAATTCATCGTCCAGCTACAGCAGCCCACTGCCCAGAGAGCATCATCTTGGGGTTTGTGTAAATTCCCTCCTCCCTGTCCCCTCCACCCACCCACCGCACCCCTTCGGCGTGCGTGACTATGGAGAAGTTGAGCAACCTGTAGATAACATAGTGGAAGAATGCCTAAAAAAACAGTATCAGGGTCCTATGAGAGATGTGAGAAACAAATCTTGCCATTTCCTACTTGATGGCACTGAATTTAAAAATCTAATAGAGAATTGCAACCCTTCCAATAATAAATGTTACCTCTTTAATGTTTTATATCTGTACTGCCATACGGCAAATAAATAACAGAAGGTAGTATTGACCGTAGACCAAATCACGGGGAGCAACGTTTGTGAGAGGCAAAACGTTCGCTGACGTTTTCGAGCGACAAAGGTGTGCCAGGTTCGGTCTCACAGACGGCTATTGTTTATTGTTACTCTGTTGCTAATGCATAATGGTGAGGTAGGACGTTACAGCGTTGTGTAGTTGTTCATTCCCGAAGCTTCAGTGGTTTCCTTTGTCAGTATTCATTCGAATTTGACGTGGACCTATATTATTGCTGCTTTTTGCGTGTTAGCTGTCTGCAAGGCCGCACCTGACTTTGCGTTATGGATTCAGTAGCCATGTCTACTCGTGTTGTTCATGCAACAGATCCCGACTTTGAGGACACTGTTTTAAAATGGTTTGAGGGTTGTTTAGGAAATGATGCTGGATCAGATAGTGTCAACAAAATTGAAAGTGAACATAACACAGTACAGGAACAGTGCGAAAGTGAGGACGAATTTATTTTGCCACCTGTGAATTTATTGAATGAAACAAGTGATGTGGAGAGTGAATCTTTAGCCAGAGTTTCAGCTGGAAATACATTATGTCGAAACAAATATCGCTGCTCGTTGACGCCTCTTCCAATGATGGGCAATGGCATTATTTTTCTGCGTGTTGGACATAAATGGGGTGAATGCGTTTATCTTTCACAATTCCTTCAAGACAATACTCGAGTGAACAGCTTTAATTTTGGAAGGAGCTTCTAAACTTTTTGGTGAAACCAAAGATAAAAAGTGTGTCAACAAGTATCACACACCCCGTGAACGTCGTGCACCCTGTATCATGTTTTGGGTCTAACAGAACTAAGAGTAAAACTCGTTTGTAGAACGATTGTAGAAATGTAAAACATGGTACACCTGTGACCCAAAAAAGAAGAGAAAGACACCTTATATTTGCCATTGTTGCAGAGAGTCTACCTGACTTGAAATCTCTACAAAAACGTCCAGCGAGAGCAAACAAATACTCTGAAAGGAAACCAAACACCTAAAAAGTACTAGTGTAGTTTTTATTTGTTTAATGTTTTGTGGGAGTTTATTTTACTTTACTTAGTTATTGTTATTTATGTTTTTATTATTACATGTGTAATAAACAATAAAAATAAAGCAAAAACTAAAATCTGAAATGCAGGGTATTTGAGTTTTCATAGCATTAACATTATCGTGTAATATTATGTTCGTTTTGTGTAGTTTTCTGTTCAAATGGGCTGTTTTCGTAAAAATAAACTTAAAACTTATTTGAATATACAGGAACATTATAATTAAAGTTAAACTTTCAAACCGCTGTAGAAATAACACCACTGGTCAGAATGACGTCAAGTTGCAACGGAATATCACCTGAGAAAGGGGAAAACGTACGGTAAAAAAAAAAATTGTTACCAAATTTAGCAGTAGATGACGCTGCTAGCATAATAATTTAATAGTGCTCGACTACAAAAGAAAAATGAATCATACAACAATGCCTAAGGTGTACGTTAAACAAACTGTACTACTCAGTGTGCATGGGTGTACAAGTTGGATACTGTTACTTACGTAAGCCCATCCACCACGGCAAGATCATATCACATCAGATGGGAGAAATCGGTTTTTAAATGTCCTGAGGACAAAAACTGCACAAAAAGCGTAACCCACGTCGGTTTTTAACTGTCCCGAGGCCAAAAACTGAATAAAAAGCATCAATAAAAATAAAATCGGTTTATTTATTTCCGCGTGACTGGCGCAAAATACACTATGTGATCAAAAGTATCCAGACATCTGGTCGAAGATGACTTACAAGTTCGTGGCGCCCTCCATCGGTAATGTTGGAATTCAATATGGTGTTGGACCACCCTTAGCCTTGACAACAGATTCCACTCTCGCAGGCATACGTTCAGTCAGGTGCTGGAAGGTTTCTTGGGGAATGGCAGCCCATTCTTCGCGGAGTGTTGCACTGGGGAGAGGTATCGACGTCGGTCGGTGAGGCCTGGCACGAAGTCGGCGTTTCAAAACATCTCATAGGTGTTCTATAGGCTTCAGGTCAGGACTCTGTGCATGCCAGTCCATTACAGGGATGTTGTTGTCCTGTAACCATTCCGCCACAGGCCCCGCATTACTAATAGGTGCACGATCATGTTGAAAGATGCAATCACCATCACCGAATTGCAATTCAGCAGTGGGAAGCAAGAAGATGCTTACAACTTCAATGTGGGCCTGTGCTGTGATAGTGCCACGCAAAATAACAAGGAGTGAAAGCACCTTCCATGAAAACAGGACCACACCATATCACCACCACCTCCGAATTTTACTGTTGGCACTACACTCGCTGGCAGATGACGTTCACCGGGGATTCGCCATACCCACACCTTTCCATCGGATCGCCACATTGTGTACCATGATTCGTCACTCCACATAACGTTTCTCCACTGTTCAGTCGTCCAATGTTTACGCTTCTTGCATCAAGCGAAGCGTCGTTTGGCATCTATTGGCGTGATGTGTGGCTTATGAGCAGCCACTCGACCATGAAACCCAAGGTTTCCCACCTCCTGCCCAACTGTCGTAGTACTTGCAGTGGATTCTGATGTAGTTTGGAATTCCTGTGTGATGGTCTGGATAAATGTCTGCCTATTAAAATTACGACCCTCTTCAATTGTCGGCGGTCTCTGTCAGTCAACAGAGGAGGTTGGCCTGTACACTTTTGTGCTGTTCGTGTCCCTTCACGTTTCCACTTCACTATCACATCGGAAACAGTGGACTTAGGGATGTTCAGCAGTGTGGAAATCTCGCGTACAGACGTATGACAAAAGAGACACCCAATCGCCTGACTACGTTCGAAGTCCGTCAATTCCGCAGAGCGCCCCTTCTACTCTCTCATAGAGTCTAACGACTACAGAAGTCGCTGATACGTAGTACCTGGCAGTAAGTGGCAGCACAATGCACCTAATATGAAAAAGGTATGTTTTTGGGGTATCCGGAAACTTTTGACCACATAGTGAATGTTCAATATGCTGTCCACCGTTTTCTGCCACTAGCTGAAATCGAGAAACAGCATATTCCACCACGGATCGAAGTGTTTTCTGGGTCACGTTCAGAATGTGTTGCTCAATGCGTGCCTTCAATGCAGCTAAGTTTGCAATCGGAACACTGAACACAACATCTGTCAGATAGCCCCATAGCCAGAAGTCACACAGGTTAAGATCAGGTGATCGGGACGACCAGGCTGTAGGGAAATGGCGGCTGATAATTCTAGCGTTTCCGAAATGGCGCTTCAGCAGCTGCTTAACTGGATCTTGCATCAAATCGATCCCATCCACACATCCACGCTGTTGGTGAGCTGGAATGGCGTGGTTGCGCAAAAGACACTCATAGCGCTTACGAGTGACGGTACAGGTAACAGGACCGGAAGCACCTGTATCTTCGAAAAAATATGGCCCTGTGATAAACGATGCCGTAAACCCGCACCACACAGTGACCTTTTCAGCATGAAGTGGTACTGGTTGATTTGCGTGTGGATTCTCCGCTGCCCATATTCGACAATTCTGTGTATTGACGTATCCTGTCAGATGGAAGTTGGGCTTCATCTGTCCACAAAATCTTCCAAGGCCAATCGTTGTCTACTTCCATACGAGCAAGAGATTCTAAAGCAACGGTCTCTTTTGCTGGCAGGTCAACAAGAAGCAACTGGTGCACATGCGTAATTTTAAATGGATAGCTAAGAAGGCTGTTTCGTGGGATTTTACGGACCGTGCTCACTGGTATGTCCAATGTTCGGGCGATTCCCCGTGAACGTCACGTTTGCACACCACAACCCGTCTCTTCCTTCATTGCTGTGGGCACTACTTCTACTGACGTCGAATCAGTGCGTTTCCTCCCTCTACCAGGTTGCACACCAAAACAACACGTCTTTTCGAATTTCCAAATCGTTTTCTCCAGACCCACGGCAGTCATCGGACCAACGCCTTTTTTCAAACCCTTCATTGTCCAGAAATTCTACAGAGCGCGTTCCTGCATTGGCACAGTCATGGCGAATGTCGCAGTCGCGAAAGGAGGAAAAGCCGTGTACTCGGCGTGTTTATACCACTTCAATGGGTCGTGCGCATGACAAATGTTTTCATTTACGTATTCTGACACATACCTCGCCATCTATTGATCAGTTTTCATGCCACTTTTTTTTCTTCTGCCATACGTTTACACCTTCTCCGATAATACTCCGTTGCAATTTGACGTCATTCTGACCAGTGGTGTTATTTCTACAGCATTTGAAAGCTTAACTTTAATCATAATTACCCTGTATTTTTTTGTATGGAATTAATGTCACTTTTTACATGAAATCTGAAATGTTCCACTGAAATCGCTGAATACAATTTTTATGGCCATTTAAATTTGGGGTTCACTCACACTCCACCTGAAACAGTGTGTAACTATAAAATTATCTAGGAAGCTAAGGATTAAAGGCATCCAGAGAGACGATAATGGTGAATAATTTCCGTAGTCTGCAATTTCCTGAAATGGTCGCAGATGAAAGAGCTGTAATGCAGAGAACACTAGAATCCAGTATTCCCTCATTTATTAATCCATTTTTTCGCTTATCACCGTAAGCTATCATCAGAATTTGCATAAAAAATAAATACGTATGTAATGCAAATGTACGGAGGCACTTAGGAATAGCAAATCACAAACAGAACGCACGTCAAATGATTAAAGATGAGAAACATGTAGCAATGCAGCAAAATGAAACCATGCTATACAAGGAGACTACGAACATCCATAATTTTACCAAAGAATATCTAACCTGGCTCAGATAAAAACCAGAGGATTACGTATTTACATAGCTGACTTGCAGTCAGCTCATATACATGGCGGTCCGGTCCACTTAAACGTTTCATCGCTAATATATCTGGAACAATAGATATTGGTAAACGCTTTTAGCGAGTATGAATGTAAGTCAGAGCTGATGAAAGTAAATATTATGAGACATTCTAAAACGTAAGCAAATATTATTTTCAACACAAACTGATGTTTGCTTAAATGGACACGCCGTATTATTTCTTACGCAATCAATAACATGAAAAAACGCAAAAAGAATGGCGTTGGTTGCTCTACAATTCAGGAAGCTCAATTACATCCCGATAAATAGCAAAGAGAAGTCGACGCATCAAATTTACGAAACGCGCCCCTATTGCACATCCCGATATGTAAGCGTCAAACCCACGTTGCTCGTAATTGCGATGTGATTGACATACTATGATTGCTATTTACGTCGTTATTAAGTGGACTGGAAACCACACAGATGTCCAGTCACGCAACTACATACAACTATCGTTTAACCCTACGTTAGATTCTTGGTCAGCCATTAATTATGTTTATCCCGGCTTCAGTTTCACGTTAACGTTATGTCGATTCCAGTACCGTAGTAAAGGTCAACAAAGCACGTACCATTAAACCCTTTCTTTATTTTTAATTATGTGTGACTGAACATTTGTATTGTTTTCAGTCCACTTAATGACAGTGTAACTAGCAATAAGTACATCGTTTGTTGCAATTTAGTATGTCAATCATATCCCGTTTACGACCAACGTGGTGTTCACGCTTGCATTTCGGGACGTGGAATAGCGACTCATTTCGTTTATTTCAAGCATCAACTTCGCTTTTCAATTTTTCGGGACTTAATTGACGTACTAAGGTGCAGCCAACGCCATTCTATTTGTGATTTTTATGCTACTGATTGGGTAAGAAACAATATGGGGCGCTGATTTTTAAAAAAAGGTAAGTTTGGTTGAAAATAACATTAGCTCACGTTTTAGAATGCCTCATAATATTTACTTTCATGACCCCCTGCATAAAGTTCATGCTCAGAAAAGTCGATTTGCAGTGTCTATATTTGTTGCAGAGATATCTGCAATGAAACGTTTAAGTGTGTTTGTGTGAAACAGAGAGAGATACGCTATCTATTTGTTGTCACAGGAGGTGCTCAATGTGGTTACAATTTATTCTTACGTATAATTCAGCCCTCCTCAAAGAATCACGATCCGCTGTGAACACATCCGGTTGCTTTCATGTTTGGTCGCATGCATAACACAGACGCTTGTTGATGCGTCTGGAATACACTAAAGCCTTTAAATTTCTCTAGAGCTAGAAATCTTGAGGCTTTTGATCAAGTCAATGGGGGACGTTGTGCTACTGGACGTGTTTGACCAAGCCACAGCTCACTCAAGATTTTTACTTGGTACTGTTGCATCCCGGAACAGTATCGCAGGCTAACTATAAAAAATTTTAAAGTTCTCCACTGGTTGCACTGGAAGTCAGTCCGTCTGGATCAGTGGCCAGCAAACTTCCAGCTGGTAGGAAGCGCTGTGCGGGCGAACAACTGCGACACGCGGGGCCAGTCGAGCACCCCAGTCTGCCAGTGAAGGTCTATGACATCATAGCAACATGCACATATTGTCATACTGGTGATAGAACTAAGTGTCACAGCAAATCCCAGTTACGAAGCAACAGCAAATATTCAGCCACTAATTCAGCAGAAAAGAGCGTCTCAAAGACAAAGTTAGGAAAGTCTTAGGCCACTCGAAGAGGTGATCGCACAGGGAATGTGGTACACATGATGTCACTGCTACCCCCACCGCCACAGGGCACATGGAAAGAGCCAACGGAAATAATACACCTTTCTTAATTTCGCTCTCAATTGTAGCAGTCGTATAGTACAGGGGAAGCTATGCGAGTCAACCATCTGAGCACCTAAACGTGTACAATCATCAATGGAGTCGCAAGTCTCGCTGGATAGACTCTGCCACTGCAGGCGGTAGCCCAAATTTCCAAGTCGACACTGATGGATTGAAGAGAACGCCATCAGACTGCTGGCCTGCTGGACGCTTGGCGAGCGCGACCGGGAAGGGCGCACGTCCTCAACAAGAGCGCTTTGGAGATCGACCCACGAAGGCTGAAGTTCACCACTGTTGAGCAAGGGCCATGCCTGTCAGCACCTACGGACCACCGACCGAGCCGTGATGAAACAGCTGCCACACGAGCTCATGTAATACTGCAGAGCTGCCGGCGGCGACTGTTAGTTTCTGCTGACTGGGTCTATACTCAGCTCACCCGAAGGAACTGCCAGTGGTTGGGGAGACGATCCTGTACTATTCATTAATAAATTTTTGGTTGTCAATAATGTTTTCTTGATCAAGAAAAGATCCTTCTCACTGCACCCCGCTCTCTCCAGTCCTGACAACCGTAGGAGTCTGGGTCTAGATTCCTATAGTGCTGTAGTCTGAGGCGTATAACAGGAAGTTGAAAACTTCCAATCCTTGTAATGATTGACTATGTTTTGTGCATAAGAAATACAATCATATTAACGTAGGATGGATGTTCGAACAATTCCAACTCCAAATTCTTCAGTTTTCCATTATCAAAGCATCTCTGTAGGGCAAGTATGTTGTTCAAATATAGTTAATCTCTTTTTGTTTGGTTTTGCAGTACTTGTTTCTTGTAATATATATTTTTTTCATTTGATTCGTCCATAAATATGTGTAATAAGAGCAAATGCATAAAATAAGGTACACTCCTGGAAATGGAAAAAAGAACACATTGACACCGGTGTGTCAGACCCACCATACTTGCTCCGGACACTGCGAGAGGGCTGTACAAGCAATGATCACACGCACGGCACAGCGGACACACCAGGAACCGCGGTGTTGGCCGTCGAATGGCGCTAGCTGCGCAGCATTTGTGCACCGCCGCCGTCAGTGTCAGCCAGTTTGCCGTGGCAAACGGAGCTCCATCGCAGTCTTTAACACTGGTAGCATGCCGCGACAGCGTGGACGTGAACCGTATGTGCAGTTGACGGACTTTGAGCGAGGGCGTATAGTGGGCATGCGGGAGGCCGGGTGGACGTACCGCCGAATTGCTCAACACGTGGGGCGTGAGGTCTCCACAGTACATCGATGTTGTCGCCAGTGGTCGGCGGAAGGTGCACGTGCCCGTCGACCTGGGACCGGACCGCAGCGACGCACGGATGCACGCCAAGACCGTAGGATCCTACGCAGTGCTTTAGGGGACCGCACCGCCACTTCCCAGCAAAATAGGGACACTGTTGCTCCTGGGGTATCGGCGAGGACCATTCGCAACCGTCTCCATGAAGCTGGGCTACAGTCCCGCACACCGTTAGGCCGTCTTCCGCTCACGCCCCAACATCGTGCAGCCCGCCTCCAGTGGTGTCGCGACAGGCGTGAATGGAGGGACGAATGGAGACGTGTCGTCTTCAGCGATGAGAGTCGCTTCTGCCTTGGTGCCAATGATGGTCGCATGCGTGTTTGGCGCCGTGCAGGTGAGCGCCACAATCAGGACTGCATACGACCGAGGCACACAGGGCCAACACCCGGCATCATGGTGTGGGGAGCGATCTCCTACACTGGCCGTACACCACTGGTGATCGTCGAGGGGACACTGAATAGTGCACGGTACATCCAAACCGTCATCGAACCCATCGTTCTACCATTCCTAGACCGGCAAGGGAACTTGCTGTTCCAACAGGACAATGCACGTCCGCATGTATCCCGTGCCACCCAACGTGCTCTAGAAGGTGTAAGTCAACTACCCTGGCCAGCAAGATCTCCGGATCTGTCCCCCATTGAGCATGTTTGGGACTGGATGAAGCGTCGTCTCACGCGGTCTGCACGTCCAGCACGAACGCTGGTCCAACTGAGGCGCCAGGTGGAAATGGCATGGCAAGCCGTTCCACAGGACTACATCCAGCATCTCTACGATCGTCTCCATGGGAGAATAGCAGCCTGCATTGCTGCGAAAGGTGGATATACACTGTACTAGTGCCGACATTGTGCATGCTCTGTTGCCTGTGCCTATGTGCCTGTGGTTCTGTCAGTGTGATCATGTGATGTATCTGACCCCAGGAATGTGTCAATAAAGTTTCCCCTTCCTGGGACAATGAATTCACGGTGTTCTTATTTCAATTTCCAGGAGTGTATTTATTCCAAGAATAAAAACAGCTCATGCAAAACATTGAATTCCCTGAAGAAAATTGCAGCATTTGTGGACCCGCATGTAGAGAAAACTAATAATCACCAGTAGTTGATTTATCCTTTCGTCGGAAATCAAAAATAAGAGTAGATTAATTCACCACAGACATCATCACCACTGCGGCACAAGCTAGAAGGAAGATCAGAGTTTAGGACGAAGCACAAGCTGGTACTGCGGAAAGTTTCCGGCCACACCCTTAAGATGTTTGGGGAAATCACAGAAAACCCTAATACGCTTGTACAGGCAGAGATTTAAACCACTTTACAACTATACGGTGTGTCACGGAGTGTATGACTTTGCCCCTTGCCTGATTCAGTCATGAAAGGTGTTTGGGGAGAACGGTTGTCGATATGCGTCTTGATGAAGTCTAATTTCTCTACTTTTTTCCAAATATAACTATTCCAGAGACCTTTTCCAGTCTCATTCATCTGTGATATATGCAGACTGAAGTGGTAAATGAAAATTTGTACCTAGGCCAGGATTCTAACCCAGGTTTCCTGCTTACCACTACGCCACCCTAAGACGATTGACTTGCAGGAGTACGCGAACTACCCTAGCAAGCCTGCCACCTTGATCCAGTTACCCATTCGTGCCTCAGCCCACTTGGTATTACCGCTAACCGCGAACAACGTTGCAGAGGCTCTACAAATGAAATAGCACCTCAGCAGCCGGCCGGGGTGGCCGAGCGGTTCTAGGCGCTCCAGTCTGGAACTGCGTGACCGCTGCTGTCTCAGGTTCGAATCCTGCCTCGGGCATGGATGTGTGTGATGTCCTCAGGTTAGTTAGGTTTACGTAGTTCTAAGTTCTAGTGGACTGATGACCTTAGAAGTTAAGTCCCATAGTGCTCAGAGCCAGCACCTCAGCATCGAATTAAACAGGGGATCAAGCCTCAAAACCAAACGTAGGTGCTAGTTTTACCATCATGGTCTTCCCGCAAGATCTATGTAGGAGCAAGTAATACGTTGGCTGGCTCCTCTACAAACGTACACCCTCGGAATTCTAAGAGTAAATAACACCGTGACGCGCACCATCTCTCACGTAGCGTCTTCCGGTGATGCTGGATGAGCATCTCTGTGACTCTTTTACGTTTCTTAATGGAACACGTGATGGAACGTGCTGTTGTTGTTTTAGTTCTCTATTTCCTCTATCACTCCTGTCGGGGAAGGATCCCAGATGGAAGAACAATAATCAAATATTGGTCCAACAATACTTTATAAGCTGCATACTTCACGGATAGACTACGAATCTCGTTATGACATCACTTTTCTTGACATCGGTCATTCTGGTGCCCGCGTAACGATTTAAAGTAGTAACCGTTGTACGATTTTCTTCACTGAAGTAATTTCGGGGAATGGGAGGCAATATTTTAGCTAGAACGAAATTTTCACTCGACAGCGGAGTGTGCGCAGATATGAAACCTCCTGGCAGATTAAAACTGTGTGCCGGACCGAGACTCGACTCGGGACCTTTGCCTTTCGCGGGCAAAGTTTTTACCGACTGAGCTACCCAAGCACGACTCACGCCCCGTCCTCACAGCTGTACTTCTGCCAGCAGAGCACTTGCCCGCGAAAGGCAAAAGTTCCGAGTTCGAGTCTCGGTCCGGCACACAGTTTTAATCTGCCAGGAAGTTTAATATTTTAGCTTTCTGACATTGTCCGCTATGCGACAGTGCAACTACTCATTGAATTGCTGATCCGTTTACTGTATTAACGTTAGACCAATATATCTTACGACATTTTATCAGATCAGTAGATTTTGAATCTATTAAACTCTTCACGTGTATCTGAGCTTACGCTTATTAATGAGTACATGATTTTTCATTTTATTTTTATCAGCGTTGAACAAAGGCAGCAGCCATGAAGCACAAAGCTATCTCACAGATAATTATTCATGTTAAACGTATCGTACTCTTTCTTCTGTTATTCTATGACGTCGGCTACTATTCCACACCAGTAAAATATAATCGTCCATTAAAATATTGTATGTTTCTAAATGTTTTCATCCGTGGTGGCACTTTTGTGAAGTTGCGTCATCTTCAAGGGTGGAAAAACCCTGAGCATTTATCTTATAAATCACCAGCAACTTGGATGAATTTCTGTTCTCTAAAACAAAGACTTATGTAATTACACAGTATTCCGGTTTATCTGATTTCAAGAAACAAAACTACGAGACGTATAAGAAAGGTAAGAGCCGTTATATTTAAATGTTAGTAGCTCAAAATAAAGATACTCGAGTGCACTGACATTTACGTATTTATTCCTTACGGATCCACAGAAGACACGGAACTTGTTCAACAGACGTAAAAGAAAACAAGACTAGCTTCGAAAATGTTTACTGTCACCAATTGCGCAGTGGGAGCTGCTATTGGATTTTGTCGTCCTAAACTGCCCAAATTCGTCGGATATTGTGCATAGTTTATAGGCCTACAGAAGAGAGTGAAGAAATTATTCGGCAAAGGTGTTGCAACTTTAAAAGTGGCTACACAATTTCGAGTGGTGAATAGTGAAGTAGCAGACCCAATATCCAGGCCGAGTGAATCGTACAAGTGAACCAACAACTGAACAACAATTGGTGCCCACGCTGATGAATTTCTCATGTTGGACGCACCGCGACATACTCGACTGTTATGGAAAGGCTCTGATATCGTAGACTCTGTGCAAGGTGGGTAGCGGAAATGTTCCAAGAGAAGGCACGTGTACACACTGCTAGCCGTACCAACGATATGTTGCAGAATTTCCGTTGGCAACTTTTCGACGACAGACTCTGCAGTCTCCATCTCGTACACAACGGCAGTTATCTCTTCCCCTACTTGAGGCAATGGCTTTTTAAACAAGTTTGAAGTTGACGAGCAACTCTAGAGCGCCGTTTTCAACTGGCTGAATTCTCGGAGTGAGAACTTCTGTATAATAGTTTATGGTTTATTTATTTATTTAGTTTATGGTTTATTTATTTTTTTGAGTTTATTTTTATTCTACCTTTTTTTAAAAGATATCGTGATTTGACGCACTTGCTAGCACACTAGCCAGTACTGGCTGTTTAATCAAATACTATGTGAAACTTGAGGTTGAAACTTGAGGTTTCATATAAGCGCTTGAAAGTGACCAACGGCTGAAATCACTTAATAGCGCAGACAATAAATAGATTACAGCTTCTCTTTGTTCTTAAGACATACTGAGGCTGTGAACCCCCACAAAAACATGATTCTAATACAGAACAGATTCGCCAAGTGTCAATAATAGCAGCCATACACATATCATTACACGATTTTCATACTAATCATAACACACGATTTTTCACAATTAGCTTCTCAGTATCATGTGCCGTGAATGTTTTCTTACTATCAGGATTCAGATATTTCTTATCAGAGTTACACCTTTAAAGCATTTCTTAATGAAAACTAATAATATGTCTTATAGCACACTAGAAGTATGGCAGTCACTGGAAAAATGAACTCCTAATAACGATCTGTAGCAGCGGTATCGATAATAGTACCTATACAATAGGCTCCTCCCTATCCCAGCAAAAGCTAATGTGGCTATGACTGCAGTCTGTACGAGACTCATTCTGAAAGCAAGGAACGTTTTGATCTGAAGAGTCGTGCAGTTCCTCCCCAAAGACCATCGCCAAGTCATAGGCCTTCCTAATCGATGGCGTCAGTAGACGTTACCAGCCAACAGGAAGGGTCCTTACTGCTTATTCCGAATTTAAAAATCGGTTACAAAATTGGCGATCTCCTCAAGTGTGAGATTCTTAATGTTATACGGTTTCTGAATGCCAAAAAGGGGCCACCCTATCGGAATTCAAACACAAATAACCAAAGTTTGTGGTGAAGTGATGAATGAAACTTCAGTTCGAAACTGGTACTAGTTTAATGGTGGACGAAGGAATATCATACGAATAACGATATGGTCGACCTTCAGTCGTGACTGGCAAACTGTTTTATTCGATTCATGATTTGCGTTTAACAGAATGGACGTTCCGATATTGATGGACTGTGTTTTCCTGAAATTTCACGATCAGTTCTATATCATATTGTTAGTGGTGATAGTGACTACAGGAAATCGTGTGCCAGGTGAATTCCACTACTTTTGACGGATGAACTATGAAGTTTCCGTCACATGTCGCTAAAAACTAAAAAAAGAGAAACTAAATTCCGCTCTAACAGGCCATCAAGACCCAACAACACCGACCGGCCGCTGTGTCATCCTCAGCCCACACGCGTCACTGGATGTGGATATGGAGGGCCATGTGGTCAGCACACCACTATCCCGGCCGTATGTCAGTTTACGAGACCGGAGCCGCTACTTCTCAATAAAGTAGCTCCTCAGTTTGCCCCACAACTGATCGACAATTGATGCTCACGCTGATGAATTTCTCATGTTGGACGCACCGCGACGTACTCGACTGTTACGGAAAGGCTCTGATATTGCAGACTCTGTGCCAACAATGTTCCGCAGACCAGATAGTCACCCATCTAAGTGCCAGCCCAAGCCCGACAGCGCTGAACTTCGATGATCTGGTGTAATCATCGCGACCAGACCGTTGGCATCACATGCAAGGATTTATAATTTTGTGTCCATATTTTTCCAATATGCACTAGCAGATGTACAGGGTGTCCCATTTATCTTGACCACGCTAAATAACTGTTTGTCCAGACGCAAATTACAAAATGTTTCAAGCAAATGTTTTTTAGCCGCTAGGGGGACATCAATCAGCATGATTGCCTGCGTTGTAGCTATGCTTTTTACAAAGATATGAACAGCGGTATGACTTTTTTAAATGGCACCCTTTACTTTTTATTGGACAATTCAATTCCTCTCCTAAAGACCAATTCAAAAATGTATCACAGTTTACTACTCACTGAAACACAAATTTATTAATTGCATAACACAACACTGACGTTGACGCTCCCAGCGCTTAGGGCAGGTACTTGGGGTAACGGAACACATCCATGTGCTGACGCTGACAGAGGACAAATGTAAACATAAGTAGAATGCACACCCGTCATTCCATCAACCATCGTCAGTTGAAGAGTTGAGTGTGCAGAACGTACATCAACGAAGAGAAGGTAGAAATGCTGCTCATCTATGGGGACTGTAAGTTAGCAGAACAGTAATTGCAATACTGTTTTCTTATGTATGGATACATTTAGTACAGTGATTTAGTCCTTTTAAATACTGTTGTTTAGAGTGGGCATACAGTAAAGACTGTCTTTCCTACATAGTGCATCGACGTAACGTTTCTTTTATTGTTGTTGTTGTTGAAGGAAAGCGAAATACTACGCAGGCAGCGGAACTGAACAGAGAGCGATATCCTGACAAGAACCCACCTTCCCGACGGATGTTTCCTCGACTTCTTGCGGCGCTTCAGGAAACGGGAAGTTTAATCCCAAGAAAACGCATTCGTCGTAGCACTCACACAGCCGAACCTGCCGAAGTTACTGTTTCCGCTATGAATCCACATGTGAGCACACAACAATTTGAGATTGGCATTCCTAAAACCAGTGTACATTGTATCCTTATACGTCTTAAAAAAGTAGGGGTAAGCTATAGAGAGAGACGGGTCATATACAATATGTACAACAACCAAGAGGGAAAAATAAGAGTGGGCGATCAAGAACGAAGTGCTCGTATTAAGAAGGGTGTAAGACAAGGCTGTAGCCTTTCGCCCCTACTCTTCAATTTGTACATCGAGGAAGCAATGATGGAAATAAAAGAAAGGTTCAGGAGTGGAATTAAGATACAAGGTGAAAGGATATCAATGATACGATTCGCTGATGACATTGCTATCCTGAGTGAAAGTGAAGAAGAATTAAATGATCTGCTGAACGGAATGAACAGTCTAATGAGTACTCAGTATGGTTTGATAGTAAATCGGAGAAAGACGAAGGTAATGAGAAGTAGTAGAAATGAGAACAGCGAGAAACTTAACATCAGGATTGATGGTCACGAAGTCTATGAAGTTAAGGAATTCTGCTACCTAGGCAGTAAAATAACCAATGACGGACGGAGCAAGGAGGACATCGAAAGCAGACTCGCTATGGCAAAAAAGGTATTTCTGGCCAAGAGAAGTCTACTAATATCAAATACCGGCCTTAATTTGAGGAAGAAATTTCTGAGGATGTACGTCTGGAGTACAGCATTGTATGGTAGTGAAACATGGACTGTGGGAAAACCGGAACAGAAGAGAATCGAAGCATTTGAGATGTGGTGCTGTAGACGAATGTTGAAAATTAGGTGGACTGATAAGGTAAGGGATGAGGAGGTTCTACGCAGAATCGGAGAGGAAAGGAATATGTGGAAAACACTGACAAGGAGAAGGAACAGGATGATAGGACATCTGCTAAGACATGAGGGAATGACTTCCATGGTACTAGAGGGAGCTGTAGAGGGCAAAAACTGTAGAGGAAGACAGATATTGGAATACGTCAAGCAAATAATTGAGGACGTAGGTTGCAAGTGCTACTCTGAGATGAAGAGGTTAGCACAGGAACGGAATTCGACTGATGACCAAAAAAAAAAACGTCACCGGTTCCATCCTTACCAGTACACCTACATCAAGAATTGCATGGGAATGATTTCCAGAAACGTGTACAGTTCTGTCAGTGGGCACAGCAGCAAATCCTCGCCAACCCGCACTTCTTCTCCAATATTCTATTTACCCATGAATGTTCCTTCTCAAACAAAGGACAGGTAAATACCAGGAACATGCATTATTAGTCCAGCGACAACCCACGATGGCTTAGACAGGTGGAACATCAGAGTCATTGGAGAGTTAACGTCTGTTGTGCGGTGAATGATACTACAATTATTGGCTCTTATTTCATGCATGGTAGTTTGAACGGCACAGCGTATGCCGACTTCCTCAGACGAATTCTTCTTCCTCTTCTGGATGAAGTGCCGCTAAGAGCCAGTATGCTTATGTGGTATCAACAGGATAGATGTCCAGCACATAATGCCTTGCGTGCATGTCGTGTTCTTAACATAAAGGTATCCTGCCAGATGGATTGGTCGTGGAGGAACAGTTTTTTGACTTTGCTAGGTCTCATGGTTTAAATCCTCTGGACTTTTTCTTTGGGTATGCATTAAAGACATTGTCTATTGCGATATTCCAACACTTCCAGAGGGCATGCAGGAACGTATCGCATTTGCTTACAATTCTCTTCAGCAGGCAACACTGGAAGTACTAAATAATTCTTTCATTCAACGAGTGCACCAGTGTATCGGTGTCCCGGGTCACCACTTTGAGCACCTTTGAATGTACTACTCCTGGGCAATGGCACAGGAGAGTCAAAGTCAATTAGTTATTGCATCCAAACACTGCTATGGGTCTTAATGCTGTTCTTTAAAGTTAAGTGCAATTTGGGAATCATTCTGGGTCATTATGTCCGTTAATTAAGTAAGGCCATCTTGTTAATATTGGTTTTTCTGTAAATCATTTTATTGATTGAGTTATTACTAGCTCTTCTTATTTAACACTTACGTTAATCATTTGTGTATCTTTAATGAACGTGCAATTTGTTTTTATTCCTGTGTGCAAGTTTTGCGACCTTGGTTGGCCCACTTTGTATTTATGGTATAAGCATGTCTCACTGTGGACTTTATGTGTGCTGATCAGTTTTACTAACAAGGGAACCTCCCCATCGCATCCCCCTCAGATTTAGTTATAAGTGGGCACAGTGGATAGGCCTTGAAAAACTGAACACAGATCAATGGAGAAAACAGGAAGAAGTTGTGTGGAACTATGAAAAAAATAAGCAAAATATACAAACTGAGTAGTCCATGCGCAAGATAGGCAACATCAAGGAAATGTGAACTCACCAGCGCCGTGGTCCCGTGGTTAGCGTGAGCAGCTGCGGGCCGAGAGGTCCTTGGTTCAAGTCTTCCCTCGAGTGAGAAGTTTAATTTTTTATTTTCAAACAATTATCAAAGTTCAGGCACTCACACATAATCAACTTCGTTCTCCAAAATTCCAGGACATGTTCAGATTTGCTTGGACATATGCGAGATTTGACGATCTACACACCGAACAATTTGAAAACGTTAAAAATATATGTTATGACAGAGCACAGGGAAAATCGTGCGACTGTGAAACTGTTGCATTCATTTGTTGCAGTTTATGTGACAAACTTTTATGTTTTCATCACTTTTTTGGGAGTGATTATCACATCCACAAGAAAACCTAAACCAGGCAAGGTAGAAGAGTCTTTTTACCCATTCCCAAGTGTACAAGTTAGGTAGGTCGACAACATATTCCTGCCATGTGACGCACATGCCGTCACCAGTGTCGTATAGAATATATCAGACGCGTTTTCCTGTGGAGGAATCGGTTGACCTATGACCTTGCGATCAAATGTTTTCGGTTCCCATTGGAGAGGCACGTCCTTTCGTCTACTAATCGCACGGTTTTGCGGTGCGGTCGCAAAACACAGACACTAAACTTATTACAGTGAACAGAGACGTCAATGAACGAACGGACAGATCATAACTTTGCGAAAATAAAGAAAGTAAACTTTTCACTCGAGGGAAGACTTGAACCAAGGATCTTTCGTTCCGCAGCTGCTCACGCTAACCACGGGACCATGGCGCTGCTGAGCTCAGATTGGCCTTAATATTGCCTATCTTGCGCATGGACTACTCAGTTTGTATATTTTGCTTATTTTTTTCATAGTTCCACACAACTTCTTCCTGTTTTGTCGATTGATCTGTGTTCAGTTTTTCAAGGTCTATCCACTGTGCCAACTTATAACTAAATCTGAGGGGGGTGCGATGGGGAGGTTCCCTTGTAAGCTTTAAGATCTCTTTGTTCTTTATGAAGTTGTGGTATTATGTGGCTGTGTAGCTTTGGTTGGAAGTGTGTTGTGTTATTAGTCTCTTGTGACATGGTTCAACAAGAACGATTGTTTGTGATTGATTATTCACCGTGCCTACTTTGATCGATTTGGGTTGCGGACGCAAAGTAATATGATTCATATTCGTGTTTATGTAATTCAAACAGAGTGAAGATTTGTATATTGCATCAGTCTGTTTTGAGTCAAATTAAAATTGTAAAACAGTCACAAGCTTGTCGTCACCAGTGATCCATGGCTTCCTATTTCCTTTAAATAACTGTGATGAGATTGTAAATTTGATTTTCTAAACAAACCATGTATCGCATATATTGAAGGACTTGGTATCCATTCCATTTCTGTATACTTGTGAGCCACTGGAGTTGGCGTAGTAAACTGAATTATAGTTTAAGGGTCTGCTATCCGTTTCATCTTTGCTTCTTTGTGAGTTGCCTTCGTAAACTGGGTTATAGTTGAAGGAATTAGTATCCGTTTCACCTTGTCCAACTATGAGCTGCGCAGAATACGAACTTCATCGTGTATCCTAGACAACCTTCCTGCTAGATTAGAATATTCATCCAAGCTCAGGATAGTTCTGTCAGATACCAGAAAATTCCTACTGTGAAATCGTTTACTAAAAACAGTAAATTTAAGATTTGTATGGTAATAACAGAATAACAGACCTATTTTCTTTTGGCGAATTCATGTACAGAACTGATAGGAAAACTGCTCTTATTAAAACGGACATTTGTTCTGTAATCTTTTTTTCACTTTGACAGTATCAGAATAGATTCAGACAAGGCGACCCTTAGGTAAAAAATATAGTCAATACAGATCCACATTATAATCGCACTGTGACGGAGTTGCCGTGCAATACAGAGCCCAGCCTTTGAAGATTTTAAATTGATCGGTATCGCTGTCCGTCGGCACTGTGCTTCTCCACGATAATACTCGCCCGCTTTCTGATCCGTTGCCAACGGATTTGCTTCGGCAGTTTTAGGTAGAAGTTTTTTAGAATGTCTACCTTATAGCCCAGCCCGGATTGTCTCCGGGTGATTACCATCTTTCTCCTAAATTCCAAAGAATTTTGGCCGAAAGCGCTCTGGAAATGATTTAGAACTTAAAGAGAACGTTTACTTCAATAACTTTGCTGTGGCTGGGTTTGCGGAAGGCCTAGGGAAGCCCGTGGAGCGCTACGAGAAACGTTTCAATTTTTGTACAGTGTCGGAGACGGCTCCGTTTCTCTGCTGCCAGCCGCACCAATTTGAATTTCGCATTGGTCGCGCCGGGCACCGACTCGGCACTAGAGGGTACAAGTGGCTACCGCGGACTGAAGATCGGCGAGGCTTTCGCACAGGCAGAACGCTTCCTGGAACAGAGTGAGCTGGTCAACATCGCTTGGGCGGCAGACTGTCATCCTTTCTGTACGAGAACTACGCCCTTAGCTCTGCTAACTCTTGGCGTCTTTACCGTTTGTGTCAGGGTCTCATTGAGCGGCACGTCAACAGGGCTGCCAGGGTAGCCGTTAGCAACCCTGAAGGAACTTCAGGAGACATTTTCCTTTCAATCAGGTCCTGAAGGAAACCTCCATGTTTGTAACTGTATAACTTCACATTCAGCCCGTTAACATTTAGATTATATGAGCTAGATATTGCATCTCAGATCCTTTGGTGGCTACTGTGCCTGTGTAGCTAAATTCAATCTTTTAAATTTTTTAAAAATAATGTGGCTGTTGTGACTAATTACTAAGATCAGATTGTCACGATCAAATCCAAGTTTACAAATTTTGTAAACCGTCCATTGGACCGGATCATTTTGATGAAGTGGCCGTCGCGCCTAATCACTGAAATGAAACTGTTGTTGTGCTTCAGTCAAATTCAAATTTTAAAGTAAATCTATGTGTTAAGTTATTCGTAAGCTCAATGTTAAGCCTAACTATCGAAATTAAACTGGTTCTTGTCAAATTCAGTTTTAAAATTTTCGGTTTTGTTAAATTAAGTTTTGAAATTCTTTGCTTATGTAACTGTTGGGCGTAAACACTTATTTCTTTTAGTAAAAGTTGCTATAAAAACACCCACTTGTCATCCAGTCCTTCCACTAACCTATGGGCAGCAGAGAGCGTTAATTAGTAGATTATTAGCTGTTGATAATATTCGAACATATACATGGTGCCCCACCTAACATTGCCGTCTCATAGACTGCCCAATGTGAAGGTGTAGTTTGCCAGGGATGCATCTATGTCAGGCACTCGGAAAAAGAGCAGGAATGCATAATCCGTACCAATAGCAAACTTCGCTTTTAACACAAAGTTATCTTTTTATAATGGCACATGTGCGTCGTTATTTTTGTCAAAATGAAAACTAGAGGTACAGTTGGTAATCTGGTTTGTAGTTACTCTGAAGCAGCTTAATACGCAGATGAGCCGCAGGGCTGCGCCACAAGTCAAGAAAGCAGAATTCAAAATTGAAAACATGAATAATCTTTTATTTAAATAAAAGTCAACAACCTATGACGTCAAAAAATAGCTTTTAAAAACAAGTAAGAAATTAAACAACTTCCACATTTACATCTACATCTACATGGATACTCCGCAAATCACATTTAAGTGCCTGGCAGAGGGTTCATCGAACCGCCTTCACAATTCTCTATTATTCCAAGCTCGTATAGTTCGCGGAAGAACACATATATCTTTCCGTACAAGCTCTGATTTCCCTGGTTTTAAGGTGGTGGTCGTTTCTCCCTATGTAGGTCGGCGTCAGCAAAATATTTTCGCATTCGGAGGAGAAAGTTGGTGATTGGAATTTCGTGAGAAGATTCCGTCGCAACGAAAAACGTCTTTCTTTTAATAATGTCCAATCCAAATCCTGTATTATTTCTGTGACACTCTCTCCCATATTTCGCGATAATACAAAACGTGCTGTCCCTCTTTGAACTTGTCGAATATTAACGAGGAAATGAGATTAGCAATTCACCTCAGCAATAGAGCATTTAAACAATTAAGAAACTAAGCAATTTGTCAAACATTAACAGGTATCTAAAGCCAGCCAAGTTGCATATTAATAATCAAAACCTTAAAATTTACAAAATTTTTCAATCGGCTTTTAAATATAATATCCTGAATGATTGCAGCAAATTTGGTAACAACAATTCGTCACGTCCGTTGGTGACCAGGAGTTCAGAACCACAAGAAGTTATACAGGTAAAATGCATCCCCGTGACAGACGGGATAACATAACGGATAGGTTGGGCGATGTGAACTCGCCAACCACCGGTGTGCTGATGGATGGCGCACGTCGCGTACCATGTGAACACTGCAACAGACTAAGAACTAACCTTAGGAAAGTAGTAACAGTGCACTGCTTTACAAAGGGCCGCACATATTTCATTATATTACCATATAAGAGCCAAATATAAATAAATTAACAAACATCTGCCCAATCAGCGAATATGGTAATAGGCAAGAAAGCACTTAGCAACTGTGTAGCACTCTGATTTCAGGGATGAGAAAACCAATACGGCTTACGTGCCCCCAAAATTAATTGGCAAACAATTACTTGTACTAATTATGCAGCAGGAACAGGCATTACACATTGTATAGAAACTGAAGAAAATTCAAACTCGCTGACTTCTAAGACGTTTTGCAATAAGACACTAGCCATGCGTAACGATTCGAGTAGCTCTTACTAACGTAAACTCCGCTATTTCAGATAGCTAAGCAACCGAATCTCTGATGTCAAATTTGGTTTATCAGGCTGCCCGTAACAAGTACT
The DNA here is from genome assembly GCF_023864275.1 of Schistocerca cancellata. Lineage (NCBI taxonomy): Eukaryota > Metazoa > Arthropoda > Insecta > Orthoptera > Acrididae > Schistocerca > Schistocerca cancellata. The sequence goes on from NC_064628.1 coordinate 608,190,633, forward strand.
TTCTTATTTTAGAAGAATTTGCCATAGAAAATCTCAGGTCAACGAACAACCCCACCAAAATTTTTTACAAATACTTAACTGAAACGCTTATAGCGAAAAGGCACTCTGATTAAATTACACTTCACTGTACTTAAAAAGGAAGAACAACACACAGTTCAGCCCTGAACATGGTCCACGGTAAGCCACTCGAAGTATGACTAATTTAAACAGGCAGCTCTGATTAACGTAACTCCACTAGATCTGTAACACAGTCCACGCAACTTTCACGCATGTCACAAACACTTTCGATTAACGTCTGTAAGGAAACAATTGTTTCCATTAAGGTAAACTTCAGCTTTTTCAGAGCGAACCCCCATAATACAGCAAACACAGCAGACCTTCCGGGAGGGATAACGTAGTCGCAGCACTATGACTCTAACAAAACAAGGCGCAGAAGCCACAGAAAGAGTGTCACCAAAAAATATTTGATGAATCGGTAGCGGAGTGGCACTCAAAATCTCCACACTCTCGGTACAGCCAAATTCCTAGAGTCCCATGACCATCACTGCCAGCCAAAAACACCGTCTTTGCGGGATAAGATCTGTGCTCTGCTACAAAATTCCAGACAGCGGAGGTAAACCGACCTCGCGCCCCGCAAGTGCTCCTTCCAATTCGGTTCGCCAATTCTCACTATCAGCCTTCGTGCCAGTCAGAACTCCTCCAGTGAAGAATCACCAAAGAAGACCGTGCCCTCCTACCCCAATCTAGCAATCGATTGATCGATGCGAGCTGGCATGGCTCAGTTAATGATGACAGACTTGGTTTCACACTTTTAAACCTTATACCTTCTAGAATACTTACACTCTAAATTCTGGAAACGGTGCCAAAATTTCTGCCGCAACGTCATAATACGTGTTGCCAGCTCTGTCCTGAAGCCTATTGTAGGCAACCGTTGTTCTGTGCGTTACGTCAGAAACTGTTGTGGCACTGGCGTCCTTAACAGTCGACGCATTTCAGACGCTATGAAATTTAGAACAGTGAAAACAAGCCTGCCGTCATTGTACCTCTACATCTCATTTCCGTTCAAAAACATACACGTGCCATATAAAAAAGAAACGTAACTTCATGTTGAAAGTGATGTTTGTTTGTTTTTGTTGTCGTCCTCAGTCTGAAGACTGGTTTGTGGCAGCGCACTCTGCTACTCTCTCCTGTGCGGGACTCTTTATCTCCAGATAACTGCTGAAGCCCACATCCTTCTGAATCTGCTTACTGTACTCATCTCTTGGTCTCCCTCTACGATTTTTACCCTTTCCCCCCCCCCCCTCCCCCAACATTTCCTTCCAGTACTAAAATCGTGATCACTTAATGTCTCAGAATGTGCCCTATCAACTGACCCCTATTTTTAGCAAGTTGTGTCACTAATTTCTTGTCCTCCAATTCTGTTTAGTTCCTCCTCGTTAGTTACATCATCTACCCATCTAATCTTCAACATTCTTCTGTAGCACCACATTTCGAAAACTTTTATTCTCTTTTTGCCGACACTATTTGTTGCCCGTGTTTCACTTCCATACATGGCTACACTCCAGACAAATTTTACGTCAATACAAAGTGGTGCAGTATAACCTTACTGAATTTCTTGAGTATTTGTGTAAGCAACTGATACTCCCTGGGCACAGCAGGAATGAATATAAAATGACTACTCGTGGACACAGCAAATCGGGCAGCCGTTAGAAGGGTACGTAAGGGATATCAGGCTTACTGTAAAGGAGTCATGTTTGCCCTGTAGCAAATCAGAAAGTATTGAAAATATTCTCGAAGGGAGAAGTCTGAAGGCTAGGCCTAGGTTAATTTTTGTGATAAGACCACAGTCATTTGCGGATTTCCAGGCCCTATTATGGCAAACGGACACTTCGCCTTCCGCTACGTGGCTATGAAGCGAAAGGTAGAGAGCGGGATACAGGAATGGAAGGCGCCTCAGAGAGGTAGAATGGCTGCTTCGCATGTACGAGGATGCTGTATACGTGTTTAGATATGGAAGCCCCGATCATTTTAAAATGTCCAGTTGGCGAACCAAAGAGTAGAGAGTATTCTGATTGTGTACATGAACCAAGAGGGAACAGTAAGACCGGAAAACAAAGTGCTCGAATTAAAAAATGTGTAAGGCATGGGTATAGTCTTTCGCACCTACTGTTCAATCTATACAGCGAAGAAGCAAAAAGGAAAATAAAAGAAAGGTTCAAGAGAGTGATTAAAATTCAAGGTGAAAGTATTTCACTGATAAGATTCTCCAGTGACATTGGTATCTGCAGCGAAATTTAAGAAGAATTAAGGATCTACTGAATGGAACGAACAGTCTGTTGAGTATACAACACGGAGTGAGAACAAGCAGGAGAAAGACAAAAGCAGTCAGAAGTAGCAGAAATGAGAACTGCGAGAAACTTAACATCAGGAATGGGGATCACGAATTAGTCGAAATTAAGGAGTTCTTTTACTTAGGCAGCATAATAACACATGACTGACGGAGCAAAGAGGACATAAAAACAAAACTAGCACGGGCAAGAGAAGTCTGCTAGTATAAAACACAGGTCTTAATTTGAAGAAGAGGTTTCAGAGAATGTACGTTTGGAGCAGAGCATTACGTGGTAGTGAGACACCGACTGTGGGAACACCGGAACACACGAGAATCGAATCATTTGAGATGTGGCACTACAGAAGAATGTTGAAAATTAGGGGAACTGGTAAGGTAGGGGATGAGGAGGTTCTGCGCAGATTCGATGAGAAAAGGAATATATGGAATACACTGGCAAGAAGAAGGTACAGGATGATGGAACATGTGTTGAGACCTCAAGAAATAACTTCCATGGTACTATAGGGAGCTGTAGAGGGTAAAAAATATAGAGGAAGAGATCGGAATACATACAACAACTGAGAACGTAGGTTGCATCGCCACTCTGAGATGATAAGTTTGGCACAAGAGAGGAAATCGGTGTGGACCGCATCAGATCAGTCAGAAGACTGATGCCAAAGAAAGATATATACATGTCAGCAGGGACACCATTCAGTGGCCATTTGGAAATATTTAAAACTCGAATGAAGATTCGCCAAAGCCAGAATGAGATTTTCACTCTGCAGCGGAGTGTGCGCTGATATGAAACTTCCTGGTAGATTAAAACTGTGTGCCGGACCGAGACTCAAACTCGGGACCTTTACCTTTCGCGGGCAAGTGCTCTACCAACATTTTTTTTTTGTATTTATAGATTTATTTTTGTGTCACTACAAAAAAAGATTCTACAAACCAACTGAGCTACCCAAGCAAGACCCACGCCCCGTCCTCACAGCTTTACTTCTGCCAGTACCTCGCCTCCTACCTTCCAAACTGTACAGAAGCGCTCCTGCGATTCGCCAATGTTTTATCTGGCAGACCATGGACAACCAAATGAAGTGGGTGAATAAACCAAGGAGGAGTACAAGACAGGCAATACTGGCTTCTGAGACAGTGACGTCAGCTACGGAAATTTTATACATAGATTATGTAGGCCCTCTGACGCGTTCGTTAATCGGAAATAAGTTCATTCTGGTTTGTGTATATGCCTTTAACCTGTTTTGTGGGTTGTTTCCCACCGATGATGCAACCATGCAAGACGCTGTAAGTAGTCCTTGTTTTGTAGCTTCAGGCAGCCTCAGTATTTAGTATCTAATAATGCTACGGCATTCACATCGAAACTCATTCATGGCTTCTGTTTAGAGAGGAGGATTTCGCGTACCAACAGAACGCCTCACTATTCTAACCCTTCATTTACGGAATGAGTCAACCGCAATTTACATTCCGCTCGAAGAAGTTAATTCTAGACGGAACCGCTTCATTGGTTAGCTTTTGGTTAGCTTTTGCCTTCAGTATTTCGGTACGCGAACGCCTGCAACAGACTCCAGCAGGCCTTAAGTTTAAAAAAAAAAGTCTCTAAGTACTATGTGACTTAACATCTGAGATCATCAGTCCCCTAGACTTAGAAATACTTAAACCGAACTAACCTAAGGACATCACACACATCCATGCCTGGGGCAGGATTCGAACCTGCGATCGCAGCAGCCGCGTGGTTCCGGACTGAAGGGCCTAGAACCGCTCGACCACCGCGGCCGGCAGAACTACGTAATCCTAACTAACCTAAGGGCATCACACATATCCCTGCCCGAGGCACGATTCAAACCTGCGACCGTAGCAGCCGCGGGGTTCCGGACTGAAGTGCCGAGAACCGCTCGGTCACAACGTCCGGCTCTTAATTTTAAAAATAAGCCCAACTCGGCGCTAGCGAATTTGCTGCAATCGACCAAAAATAATGCAACACAGGCCAGAGACAAGTGGAAGAGGGCAAGAGCTAATCCGAAACGTAGTCGTGAAAGAGAAACCCAGCGTCACAGAGAAGGTATTCGTCCAACTCATCTCAAACCGGATGACAAGGTCTGACTACAATACTTGCATGCAGTCTGAAAGCCATAGATGGGGTAACGGGGTAGCTACTGCCCACGTTTAGAGGACAGTGCAAATCTTTCTGTTTGTGACTCTAGTCACCGTTCTGGTTAATAACCCGCAGATTAAAGGAATCAGTTGTGTTCATTTATCTCAAGTGACAGCTTATGTTAGCGATAGAAGAATTTAATTTGCAAATTGTATTAATTTAAGCCAGTAAATGTGTGGTTAGGGGCAGGTGTGGTAGTACCTTATGTACATTAAATTTTTCATTCTTGAAGAAGACATCGTGGCCCTGTAAGTTTCTACACAGACTATTTTCAGTTTAATTCTCCATTGTGTTTCTGCGTTCCCTATTCGGGAAGCTCCTACCCAGGAAGATGTTTTGGGGGCGGGAGAATGTACCGTGTCGGACACGGCACCGTTCCGCGGCCGCCAGCCGCGCCAGTTTGAATTTCGCTGCAGTGGCGCCGAGTGCTGGAGGGCGCACTCGAACCGCGGACTGGGGATCAGCGAGGCATTCACACAGGCAGAGCGCTGCTTGTAATTGGATGAGCTGGTCATCACGGCATCGGCGGCACATCAGCAGGGCTCCTGTGGCAGCTGTTATCGGCCCAGAAGGGACCTGCAGAGACTACATTTTGCGTTCAGTCAGGTACTGAAGGAGACCACCGTGTTTGTAATTGTATAAACTCAAAATAACCTGTAAAGATTCAGACTATCGGAGCTAGACATTGTTTAGCGAGTGTTTTGGTGCCTGGTGTGCTTAGCTAAATTAAATCTTTTAAATTTTTTCGGTAAGGTGGCCGTTAGCCGCCCGGTTGGCCGTGCGATCTGTTGCACGGCTTTCCGGCGGGAAGGAGCGCCTGGTCCCCGGTACGAATCCCCCCGGCGGATTTGTGTGGAGGTCCGGTGAGCCGGCCAGTCTGTGGATGGTTTTCAGGCGGTTTTCCATCTGCCTTGGCAAATGCGGACTGGTTACCCTTATTCCACCTCAGCTACACTATGTCGGCTATTGCTGCGCAAACAAGTTCTCCACGTACGCGTACACCACCATTTCTCTACCACACAAACATAGGGGTTACACTCGTCTGGTGTGAGATGTTCCCTGGGGATTCCACCGGGGCTGAACCACACAGTAACCCTGGGTTCGGTGTGGGGCGGCGGAGGGGTGAAGTGGACTGCGGTAGTCGTCATGGGGTTGCGGAGCACTGCGGCTGCAGCGGGGACGGAGACTCTCCGTCGTTTCTAGGTTCCCGGTTAGCATAACATAACATAAGGTGGCCGTTGACACTGATTACTGAATTCAAATTACTGTTAATTGATAGTGCCTTTTGTGTCGCGATCAACTTATTTTCAAATATTTGGTCAAGAGGCCTTTGGGCCAGATCATTAAATTTAATTTCAATGTTTCCCGTAGAGGCCAGTGATTCTAACCACTGTGTTCAAACTATTGTCGTTACTATTGTGCCTCTTATGTTTCAATCGAATTCAGTTTTTTTAATAAATTTAAGTGTTAAGTTTTTAATAAGCTGCATGCCATGCCCAACTATTGTATTTAAACAGTTTTTAGTCAAATTAACTTTTCAAATTTTTAGCCTTGTTAAATTCTATTTTAAAAACTTTGGTAGGGTGGCATTTGGGCCTAAGTGTTTATTTGTCTTCGTAAAAGTTGTTATTAAAGGTAAGGCACCCACATAACATATCCAATCACCAAAGGCTGTGTTACAGTTTCAAAGGGATGCGTGTAAAAATGTCTAAGACATGAAACTATTTTGGAAAATGAGTTTCTTTCATAATCTCTAATCAAAATGTCTGGAGAAATAAGCTTTCTTTAAATAAAATGTTCTCGGGTTTCCAAGCTTTCGGCCAAGCACTTGACAATGACCAAGGAGTGCTTGGCCGAAAGCTCGTGCAGTTTTAAGCAACTGACGCGGTTGGAAACCCGATAACATTTTATTCAATGTTATCGCCGCGAGACTCTGCATTCATACAAGCTTTCTTTAGTTTTATAATGACGCTCTTATAACGACAATGAATGAGTACTGCCGTTCACGTTTCCTGGGTCAATTAAGACTTCTTATGAAGGGCCTACACAACAAATAGAGCCGTGACAACAACAGATGAAGCACTTGAGTAGGAATCAGTAAAAATGGTAAAATCCTCCAAATTTTTGGGTGCAAATACTGATGAAAGCTCGAACTGGAGGAAGCATATTAGTGAACTTCTCAAACAATTAATTTCAAATGGCTCTGAGCACTATGGGACTTAACATCTGAGGTCATCCGTCCCCTAGAACTTAGAACTACTTAAACCTAACTAACCTAACGGCATCACACACATCCTTGCCCTCGGCAGGATTCGGACCTGCGACCGAAGCGGTAGCGCGGTTCCAGGCTGAAGCGCCTAGAACCGCTCGGCCACAGTGTCCGGCCAATTAAAGTCAGTTGTTTTTGCACTTCGTATAATTGTCAGACTTGGAAACAAACGTGTCAATCTCCTGACACATTTTGCATATTTTCACTCAGTAAATTCTTACCGGTTTAGTGTCTGGGGTAACTCATCACTTAGAAAGAAAATATGGGACTTCAAAAAAGACTAAGACTAATATCTGATGTTCACGCTACGATGTAAGGTAGGTACCTTCATAAGAAGGTAGGTCTCTTAACTGCGCCGCCACAAAACATATTTTCGCTAGTGAGATTCCTCATAAACAATCCATCACAATAACAAAAGTTATGTCCATAGCTACAACATTGGAGGAAAAAAGCCCCTAATCACCCATTATCGAAGGTGTCAATGGCTCAGAAATGCTTTCAGTGCGGAACAACAAAAATTTATGATCATTTCCGCAATAACATAAAAGTCTGGCAGGTAGCGAAGCAAATTTTAAATCTAAATTAAAATAATTTTTGCTGGACAGCTCTTTTATCAGTTGACGAATTTGTGCTTGAAACTATTAGCCAGAAAAAAATAATTGTAGCTGCATGAGTAAGACAAAAAAATAGTGTGCTCACTAACCATTGGTACATCTCACATAAACTGACACATTTACATAATTTCGGTAAAAGAAACGTTCAACTCATCTACGAAACATGTAAATAACTAACTCTGACCAGAAGTATACAGACACCAATTAGTGGATATTAATTGCTGGTATGTCCTCCATTCGCTTTTATGAAAGCTTAAACTCCGCTTCGAACTCCCTCAACGAGGTAACTGAATGCCTGTGGCGGAATGCCATCTCTTTCTTCCTCAAGAGCCGGAAGCAGAGAAGGACGCTGGGGTCTAGAGCGAAGGCAACTTTCTAAGTCACCCATGGGTGTTCAATAGGGTGCAAATCGGGGCTTTTGGCAAGCCAGTCCATTTCACGAATGTTATTGTCCACAAGTCGGTGCTGCTTTATGATAGGGTGAATTGTCATGCTGGCACAGCAGTCATCTCCGAACTGTTACTCTACTGTACGAAATTCACAATGCTGTAAAGCGTGTTCATATACTTCCGTATGTAGCGTTTTCTTTAGCACAATAAGCCGACGACACCCTAACCGCGAGAAACACCCCCGTAAATTATCACCATCTCTTCTGTACTTGATTGTTTGCCCTACACATGATGACAAATAACGTTTTCCGGGTATTCGTCAAAGCCAAGCCCTTCCAACAACAGGGTATAACGTGACTCATCACTCCCAGTCACTTGTTTCCAGTCACCCACTGTCCACGGACATCACTGTTTACACGATCTCAAGCGTCACTGAGCATTGACTGCAGAAATGTTTGGGTCATGAGAAAGTGCTGGGCCACTGTACCGAATTCTTTTGAACGACTTGCACACAGTCATTGTGCTAGCTTTATGATTTTTCTTTTTTTTTTAGGCAGCCTCGCCAATGTACGACGGTCCCTGTCCGTTACCACATGAAGTCCTGAGGTTTGCATGGTCACGGTTTAGCTTTAGTCTACTTCACAGTCACATCAGCTACAGTCGACTTCTGCAGCTACAAAAGAAATGTCCCTGGCCGGCCGTTGTGACCGAGCGGTTCTAGGCGCTTCAGTCTGGAACCGCGCGACCACTACGAATCCTGCCTCGGGCATGGATGTGTGTCGTGTCCTTAGGTTAGTTACCTTTAAGTAGTTCTAAGTCTAGGGGACTGATGACCTCAGATGTTAAGTCCTATAGTGCTCAGAGCCATTTTTTTTAAATGTCCCCGATGCATTTGTTAGCAGGTGGCATCCAACGACCAATCCACGTTCGAAGTTATTGAATTCTCCTGACCGACTCATTCTACTGTTACTGCCTTTTTACTGACGACACGGTACTCCAGCCTCCTTTTATTCTGCCTCCCGGGACGCCTAGTGGTCTATTTCGTTTTACGTATGGTTTGGCGGATACTTTTGGCCAGATAGTGTATAAAGAAGCAAGCGTCTGATTTTCAGAGATCTGTAAACGACCTGGTTTCCAATAATATACGTACAGAGTGGAGGAGCGTTCATATATCGTGTGGTACGCCGAGAACTTTTCACGTTTTTCTCTTAACACAATTTCTTTTCTCTACGAGAAAACAGAAAAATTCGATCCAGTTCAGAGCCTGTGTCTACATCAGCACCGGAAGAGCGTATCTGACACCATATACTACTCAGAGGAATTCTGAGCCCTGTTCGGCCTGCCGGCGATAAAGACGTGCTCTGTGATAGTAAAGACGGTAACAAGTTTTATCTCGCGTCGAACCTCCCGGCTCTGCGCAGCTAGGATGGGCGGGGCCAGGGCGCACAGCATAGCTACCTCGAACCCCCACCCCTCTCCTCTCTTTCTTCTCCCATCCTGTCGCCCTCCACCAAACCCTTCACCCGCCCGCAACCCTCTGCAGCAAAACCCCTACTCCCACCACCAATACTGAACCCCTCCAGCGGATACGCCGCGTTATTACCCTCCCCGAAAAAGAAACCCCCATCACTGGTATCAATAGCGAATGGAAACTTTTCTTTCTACGGTCGTTTTAAATCTCCACAAAGGAGACCGAGCGCCCGTCTGGGCTTTTGTTCCACTTAATGGCTAAACTTTAGCCGAGGCGGCGCGGCGGCGCGTCCCGGTCGCCATTGGCAGCGGGTCAGCTTCGACCCTGCCCTGGCCCGGCTACCCATCACCGCCTGCAGCCCAGGGCCCTCTGCTCTCAGCGGTACTTATTAACATCGGCCACCACGGCAGGGCACGGAAATTTCTGTTTCGAAGCCCATAGCTGCCCAGCGCTCCGGAATGCCGGTCTAAAAGAGCCGCGCCGCAGTTCCTGAAGCACTGACGTCCGAGAATTGACCAAGTTACTGAGGCCATACACTCTCCATTTCTCTCTCTCTCTCTCTGTCTCTCTCTCCCTCCACCTGTTCCTCCCTCTCCTTCTCTCTCCTCACACACACACACACACACACACACACAAACACAAACTAGTCAGTGTAATGTCGTGTTCCTTGACTTCCAGTACTACAACAACTGTGAAGGACACAAAATCCCCTTAGGGGTTGAATTTCCAAAAACAGTGAAACACATATTTTTTTCATTTCTAGCCAAGAAGCCAAATACCAGTCTTAATAGATTTAGCTTTAAAAGTGCTTTCACAATGAAATATTTTCATATAACATTTCACGCACTATTTCACCCCCTTCAGGGTTGAATTTCCAAAAACCAGTGAAACACGTATTTTCTATTTCTAACAGAGAAGAATTTTCGTAGACTTAGTATCATAAATGCTTCCATAACGAACTATTTCCATAAAAAGTTTCGTTCCCTACGTCACACTTATAGGACTCAAAACCACACATACTGAAATACTTGTTTTATTTCCAACCGTTTTCTCTTACTACCGTACGAAGCAAATAATGACGAAGCGTGGCAGGGAAATCACAACTGGAGGAGTTAACAGCAGCTACCTTGGATTTCAAGTAAATCACATTTCTCGAATACTTTGGCGCAAAAATTTCAGTGCAGGTGTAAATGAGAGCTGTATCACTGCTCTCGTATTTCGATAACTTTCGAATACCCTTAAAAATTGCATCTTAAATTCTGAAGGTGGCAGGAGAGAGCACAAAAGGCTATTTACAATTTGTACAGGAACACCTGCAGTTATAATGGTCGAGGGGCATGAAAGGGAAGCAGTGGTTGGAAAGGGAGTGAGACAGGGTTGTAGTCTATCCCCGATGTTATTCAATCTGTATACTGAGCAAGCAGTAAAGGAAACAAAAAAAAATTAGAGTAGGAAGTAAAATCCATGGAGAAGAAATAAAAACTCTGAGGTTCGCCGATGACATTGTAATTTTGTCAGAGTCAGCAAAGGACCTGGAAGAGCAGCTGAACGGAATGGACAGTGTCTTGAAAGAAGGATATAAGATGAACATCAACAAAAGCAAAACGAGGATAATGGAATGTAGTCGAATTAAATCGGGTGATGCTGAGAGAATTAGATTAGGAAATGAGACGCTTAAAGTAGTAAGTGAGTTTTGCTATTTGGGGAGCAAAATAACTGATGATGGTCGAAGTAGAGAGGATATAAAATGTAGACTGGCAATGGGAAGGAAAGCGTTTATGAAGAAGAGAAATTTGTTAACATTGAGTATAGATTTAAGTGTCAGGCAGTAGTTTCTGAAAGTATGTGTACGGAGTGTAGCCATGTATGGAAGTGAAACGTGGACGATAAATTGTTTAGACAAGAAGAGAATAGAAGCTTTCGAAATGTGGTGCTCCAGAAGAATGCTGAAGATCAGATGGGTAGATCACATAGCTAATGAGGAGGTATTGAATAGAATTAGGGAGAAGAGAAATTTGTGGCACAACTTGACTAGAAGAAGGGATCGGTTGGTAGGACATATTCTGAGGCATCAAGGGATCACCAATGTAGTATTGGAGGGCAGCGTGCAGGGTTAAAATCGTAGAGGGAAACCAAGAGATGAATACACTAAACAGATTCAGGAGGATGTAGGTTGCTGTCGGTACTGGGAGATGTAGAAGCCTGCACAAGATAGATTAGCATGGAGAACTGCATCAAACAAGTCCCTGTAGTGATGACCGCAACACCAACATCATTAAAATAAACCTTACTGCATAATCTCGTTTAATAAAATGGTTAAGAAGACTATCAATATAAGAAATTACCCGCCCCCTACCTGCTGTCATTTGACGAAACACTTGCTTCGATATCTTGAGCCGTCAACGAAATAAAAGAGATACAAGTTTGAGGTGATTTACCCGGAATATGGAAATGGCCCCCAAACGCTTCCTTGGGGTACACCTAAAGTTACAGTGAAGTCTGATGGTTTCTCCCCGTTAACGTGTGTTCTTTTCAGTTCAATCACCAAACTGGAGCGATAATCCGTACCATCGTATTTTGTTCATTAAGTGACATGGTAGAACTGTATCGAATACCTTCTGAAATTATAAGAGTTATAACTTAAAACAGAAAGAAGTATTAAGTATGATTTAACGAAGTTTATCTAAATCAAACCATTACCCATTTTAGATTTACTACGAATCCATCTTTCCCGTTAGGGTATCGTTTTGTAGTCTTTATTGCTTTTGTGCACTAATATAAAAGAAAAAGTTTGGCGATCAAAGTTCGATAAGCTTAGGAGACATGTTCTGTTACAGATGCTGTATGGAGTATATAGGCACAATAAAATATGCGTTGGCTAGAATAATTTAAATGTCTAAAAAGAAGTAAAATTACGTAGAATAAATTCTAATATGCCATAGGTTTATAGTTCTGAACCATCAACTCACATATTACGTGTGGTATTTTGTGATCAGGTAAAGTGCATGTATCTTAAATACAACCAGGATTGAACATGAGCATCAAGTTGCTAACACTGTGTAAAGTACAAGAGTATATAAACAATTTTTTTATTCGTTGTTAGTGATAAAATCTAAAATGGCGTTGTTCATTATAAATTGCAATATGATAGATTTTACTGACTCCACAATTAAAAAGTAAGAAATAATCTGTAATATCTATGTATAAAACGCAGTGTCCCGACTGACCGACTCAGTGACTCATCATCGCCCAGCACGAACCACTAAGGCCAGAAACTTGATATCTGCTGAGAGTGTTGCTCTTATGTTGCAGGCGTTGTTTAAGAAGGGATTTTTCGATATTCCATTTCTAAGGGAATGGCAATTTTTTAGCTAGAACTACGAAAATTAGTATTTGGTTTCTTAATCAAAAATAAAAAATACATATCTTGGCATTTTTGGAAGTTCAACACCCAAGCAGCTGAAATTAGGGAACAAATGTTTTATTAAATAGTTCACTATGAAAGAATTTTTAAAGCTAAATCTATGAAAACTAGTATTTCCTATAGTTAGAAATGAAAAGATACTTTTTTTGGGAAATTCAACCCCGAGGGGGGGGTGAGGGATGAAATAGTGGGTGAAATATTATAAGAAAGTATACCATTGTGAAAGTATTTTTAATGCTAACTCTATGAAAAGTGGTATTTGGCGTCTTGGTTAGAAATGAAAAAAATACGTGTTTCACCCTTTCTTTAAAAATACTTCTAAAGGAGTGAAAAAGGGCTACATTGATTCACTGACTCATCATCGACAAACCAAAACTGTTAAGGATAGCAACTTGAAATTTGGAGAAGGTGTGGATCCTATACTGCAGGCAAGGTTTAAAAAGCGATTGTACCAAATTTCACTCCTAAATGAGTGGAATAGAGGATAAAAGGATTTTGTCGCTATTAAGGCAATCTTGAAGCTAGAACTACAAACTTTGTTATTTAGTTTCTCAGTCAGAAATTTAAAAGAAAGAAAAGTGTTACATCAGTTTTCGAAAAGTTGGGTGGAAGTTCTATTGAAAATATATCATTGTTGGAGAACTACTAAAGCATTTTTAAAGTTATGTCTATGAAAATTGGTATTTGACAGGGTAAAACGCGATATACAGCTCCTGCGGATCTGGATTTTAACTCAGTTTAATATAGACTGTTTTACCATCTCTGATTTTAAGTTGCCTGATTCTCCTTCACATTATGTATATTTTAAAAGTGAGTGCACGGGAAAAACCACTGGCAGAATGCTCATCCTAAACCTCTGGATCTATTTCAACCAAACTTGGTATACACCGTACTTGAACTTTATAATTATTATCTGGAAAAGATAATATGTATTTAAGAATCAGCAGGGTTGAGGTGGGGGTGAACATGGTGAGAGGACACACAGAGAGAGGGAAGGAGGAGGGAATAGGGACCCAGAGAGGGGGAAGAGGAAATGGGCAGAGAGGCCAGAGGAGGAGATACATTTACAGGTGTCAGGAGGAGATAGAGGAGTAGAAGATTGTCTTAGAGGGGGCAGAAGGAAATGCACAGACGGGGAAGGGGCAAGCAGATGAAAGGGGGAGGAGCAGATGGTCATGGAAAGAAAAGCAGCAGGGTAGAGGAGGAAGACATGGACAGAGAATGGGGGAGGAGGAGATGAAGAGAGAGAGGGGAGAAGGAAATAGAAAGGGGAGAGATGGATTGAGAGAGGAAATGTGAGGAGACAGACAAAGGTAAGAAGAGCAGATGGGCAGAGGGAGGAGGGAGGTAGAAATGGACAGCGAGAGGGAAGGAAGAAAAGAAACATAAGGGAGGAGGAGATGGACAGGGGGGAGGAGTAATGGACGATGAAAGCAGAAGGAGGAGATGGACAAAGAGAGGGGAGAGGAGTAGATAGGTTTAGATAGGAGTGAGGATGATGTAGAGAGAGTGGACGAGATACACAGGAGGAAGGGGCAAGTAGACAGAGGGGGCGGAGTAGATGGACAGTGGGGGAGGAGAAGATGGACAAAGAGAGGAGGGGAGCAGATGGACAGAAGAAGATAGGAAGAAAGTGGAGGTTGAAGAGGTGGAAAGAGAGAGAGGGAGGAGAAAACGGAGAGAGAGGGGGGGGGAAGTGATAGAGAGAGAGGGAAGAACGAGATGGACTAATACTACATTGGATTAAATACATAGCTCAGCAACGCAGGGTACTTAACTAGTTGGGTCTAGAGAAACGGAAATAACCACTATGTTATGATTACACGACGGCTGAAACGTCCATGCAAACAGTGACGTCCATTAAATACCAGGGAGTTTCTGTACGGAACAATTTAAACTGGATCTATCACATAAGGATAATCTCACAAATGGCATATACCATACTGAGATTCATTGGAAGATTCTATAGGAAGTGTAGTCCACCCTTAGAGGAGGTCGTTTACATACTCCTCGTTCGACTGAAATTTGAATATTGTTCAATAGTCTGGGATCCATAGCACTTAAGGTTGATACAGCAAATAGATAAATCCATAGCACGTAGGGTTGGTGGAGCAAACGGGTAAGACTCTAAGAGGAGTCATGCGTTTCCGCATAAGTTCGTTTATGTGGCATAAAAGCATCAATGAAATGTCCATCCAAGTCCAGTGACAGTTACAAGACAGGCACTGAGAATGACGGTCTGGTCTGATGTTAAAACGCCCAGAGCATAAGATTCCATAACACTCAACAAAAATATTGCTTGCGCCTGTTTTTTTGTGGGGAGGGGGTCATCATTAATCTGACTGGCTTGATGCCGCCCAAATACCTCTCCTGTGCCAACCTCTTCATCTCAGAATAGCACTTGCAACCTACGTCCTCAGATACTTGCTGGATGTATTCCAATCTCTCTCTTCCTCTACGCCGGCCGGAGTGGCCGAGCGGTTCTAGGCGCTTCAGTCTGGAACCGTGCGACCGCTACGGTCGCAGGTACGAATCCTGCCTCGGGCATGGATGTGTGTGATGTCCTTAGGTTAGTTAGGTTTAAGTAGTTCTAAGTTCTAGGGGACTGATGACCTCAGCTGTTGAGTCCCATAGTGCTCAGAGCCATTTGAACCATTCTTTCTCTACAACATTTTATCCTCTGCAGCTCCTTCTAGTACCACGGAAGTTATTCCATGACGTCTTAACTGATATCCTGCCATCCTGTCACCTTTTCTTGTCAGTGTTATCCATGTCTTCCTTTCCTCACCGGTATGGTTCAGAACCTCCTTAATCCGTACCTTAACAGTCCACCTAATTTTCAATATTCTTCTGTAGCACCACATCTCAAATGCTTCGAGTCTCTTCTTTTTCCGGTTTTCCCACAGTCCATGTTTCACTACCGTAAATGCTGTGCTCCAAACGTACTTTCTCGGAAATTTCTTCCTCAAATTAAGGCCAATGTTTCATACCAGTAGACTTCTCTTGGCCAGGAATGCCCTTTTTGCCAGTCCTGTTCTGCTTTTGATGTCCTCCTTGCTCCGTCCATCATGGGTTATTTAGCTGCCAAGGCAGCAGAATTCCTGAACTTCATCTTTTTCATGTTCATCAATCCTACTGTTAAGTTTCTCACCGTTCTCGTTACTGCTAATTCTCGTAGCTTTCGTCTTTCTTCGATTTACTCTCAAGCCATATTTTGTACTCATCACCCATTCCGCAGATATAGTAATTCTTCTTCACTTTCACTGAAGATAGCAGTGTCGTCAGCGAATCTTATCAATGATATCCTGTCACCTTCAACTTTAATTCCATTCTTGAACCTTTCTTTTACTTAAATAATTGCTGCTTTGATAGATTGAACAGTAGAGGCGAAATATTACTTATCTGTCGTACACCGTTTTTAATCGGAGCATTTCGTTTTTAGTCTTCCACTCTTATTATTCTCTCTTGGATCACGTATATTTTGGATATTACCAGTTTATCCCTATAGGTTACCCCTAATTTCCTCAAAATCTCGAACATCTTGCAACACTTTATATTCTCGAAAGCTTTTTCCAGGACGACAGATAATATGAACTTGTCTTGATTTTTCTTTAGTCTTGCTTCAAGAATCAACCGCAACATCAGAATTGCCTCTCTGGTGCCTTTACCTTTCCTAAAACCCAACTGACTGTTGTTGAACACATCCTCAATTCTCTTTTCCATTCTGCTGTATATTATTTTCATCAACAACCAGGATGTATGAGCTGTTAAGTTGGTTGTGCAATAATTCTCGTAATTCTCTGCTCTTGGAATCTTCGGAATTGTGTGGATAATATTTTTTTTTCTAAAAGTCAGATGATATATGACCAGACTCATACATTCTACACACGAAAGTGAATAGTCATTTTATTGTCACTTCCGACAGTGATTTTAGAAGTTCTAGCGGAATGTTATCTACCCCTTCTACCTTATTTGATTTTAAGTCTTCCAGAGCTCTTTTAAATTCCGATTCTGATACTGGATCCTCTATCTCTTCTATACACGGACTCCTGTTTACTCTTCTATCACGTCATTAGACAAGTCCTCTCCCTCATAGATGCCTTCAGTGTATTCTTTCCACCTTCCCCTCTCTCCTCTGCACTTAACAGTGGTATTTGGTATTTCTATTATACTCTTAATGTTACCGCCCTTGCGTTTCAGCGAACACTATTTTGACTTTACTATGTATAAATCGTGAAAAGACCCTGAACGGGAAACGTTCTCACGATGGACCATTGGCAACGAAACGGGAAAATGAAAAGTGACACTGTTACAAAATGTACCTCGAAGATACACTCCAACTACCAGCTATCCCGTAAAACTCAACTGAGAAATTTTCAAGAAACAGTATAGAGCGAGAAATTGAGGGAACCCCTACATATCGCTCCCGTAGAAACTGTAACGCAAGATTAGGATAATTAAAACGCGCATAAAGACTTTTAAGCAATCATTATTCCAGCACGTCATACACGAATGACACGGGAAAGTACATGTCGTACAGTCAGAAGTACCCTCTGCGTGCACTTCATAGTGCTTTGCAGAGAGTACATCTAGACGTTGATCAAGCTGCAGATGTGCATGCATGTCGTAAATGGTACGGGGTGCAAAGGAGGAGGAGATGATCTCATTACTGTTCCATATTGTCTTATTTAATCTCTGACGAGAGAGGTACATATGTACATAGCAACATACATAATGCAGAGAGTATTTTCTTCATCCACCCACCGCCTTAATCTAGTAGTATTCCATAACAACTCTGTCAGACATCATGCCATTTCCATTAATCTCCAGTCTTTCCTCAAATAACACTAGATTATTCTTCTACTATTGCCCTTATTCAAGGATGAATTGCCATCCCACAACATCACCAACTCATCCGGCCCATCACATTCAGCACTATTGATGAACCCAGACGAAAACATCTCATTCATTCCAATCAGTAAGTTTTCAATATTTTGTAAACACTTTTTTTATCTCCATTGATAACCTCGATTAACGTTATGAACTGGCATACAGGTGCCGTTAGTAGCGGGTTAATTTGACAGACATTCCTAGACTGGTGAGCACTGCTTTTATTAAACCTTTCTATTAAAGCCGTAAAATTTGAGTTATGAAACTGATTGTTGATCCCGTGAGTTAAAATGCGTTTTAGCGCAATATAAATTACGAAATAGTAAGTTTAGTAACGGTGTTAGATAACACACTGCAATAGATATCTGGAGTGGTCTACTGGATTGACTCATAAGTTCGTTCGTTTTGCTTGCGCATTCCATCTATAGCGCACCTTACATCCGCCATACCCACCATGGTAAAACGGTATCCTAGCCGCAACTAAAATGTCGAGGTCGACAACCCGACGCGCCACTAGCGTTGGGAGGAACAGCGTAAACGTGTGTTTACAAGCTATGGAAAGCAAGAAGTAGCATTTACGACGTCTTATGGTGTTTTACTTATCGTAAGGGGAAAACCGCCTCAAAATCCCGGCAGAAGATTTTCACAGTATAAGGAGCGATGCAGTAACGGCTCGAGCATGTCAGAAGTGGTTTAGTCGAATTCGAGCTGTAAATTGCACACTAACAAACAAACCTCGATCTGGATCACCAACGGCTGAGTTTATCGCGGTGTATGGGTTTCTAATGAACTGAGTGAAGCGAATTTGATTCAGCGCTTGTGCATCTGTGACTTATTATTGAGACGCAACCAGAATTCTCCTTTTCTGGAACGAATGGGAACTGGAGATGAGAAGCGGATCGTGTATCACAACTCCCAGAAGAGTAAATCGTGCCGCAAAACAGGGCAGGCACCACTATCGGTTCCTAAACCAGGGCTGCATGCGAGAAAGATTCTGCTAAGCATCTGGTGGAATTGCAAAGGCGTCCTATGTTGCGAACGTCTTCCAAATGAGACTATTACTTCCGAACATACTGTTCGTAGTTGGATCGTGTCAAGGAACTTATTGATGAGAAACGACTGGATTTGGGTCATGATGTCATCTTTCCCCACGACAATGCCAGACCATACACCTCCATGGCGAGTCATCAAAAGATGTGTTCTTTTGAGTGGGGTGTGTTACTCAACCGCCGTATTCGGCAGACATTGCCCCATCCCACTTTCTTCTCCTCCATTCCCTGCAGAATTTCTTGAATGGTAAACACCTCACCTCCTTGGGGACATGCAGAGCGATCCTCGTAATCAAACTAATAACACCAACATTTTGGTAGAATGGCATTTATAAGCTTCCAGAGAAATGGCAATATATCGTCGGCAATAATGGTGTACACTGCAGGAAATAGTTTGTTCACAAAACAGATCCGCCTTATTTAGTTATATCGTGCACATGATTTTGTCTGAAATGAACAAGCAGACAGGCTGGTAAGAATCATGTCGAACTTGTGCTGCAGGAAGATGTGTTCTTTGTGATCTCATTTAACGAGCAGAGAACAAACTTGTGATACAACCCAATATTTCTACTTAGTTTTTAAGTACGTAATAGTTTTCTTTTTTCTTTCAGCGTTTGTCCCGCTTCAACGCGTGGTCGGCCTTGTTATGACGGATTTGGCTGCGTCCAGTGTAAGCCATGAAAAAATGTGAACGTTTTCAAATGTCTGTGAGTCTTGTAACTGACGCGGAACGTGGGGACCAGCCCGGTATTCACCTAGCAGGATGTAGAAAACCGCGTAAAAACTACACCAACGCAGGCCAGAATACCGGCCCTCGTCGTTAATCCGCCAGGCAGATTCCATCCGGGGTCGGCGCGCCTATCCCAGTCCAGGAAGCAGGGCATTAGCGCTCTCGGCTACACTGGCGGGTTATTTTAAGTACGTAATAGTAACAGAATATAATGCTTACTTTGACCATTTCAAACAATAAGATGCAAATAGCTCAAAAATCTAGGACCCCGTCAAAACATTTTCCCCATAAGAAAGGTGTTGAAATTCTATCCCAATAATACTTATAGTAATGATAAGAACAATGTAATTTTAATTCATTATAAAGTTTATATATAGCTAACGAAAGATATTAGTTTGATTTTCTGCTAAATAGTGTTCAGAGTGTAGTTTCTAAAGAAACACATATGGTGCGTGTAGTTTTGTGGATTTTGCACAGATAGATCGATGCCCATAAGAGCAAGGCATGTTTCGACGCGCTGTCAGCTAGATAAGATCGCTTAAGGCGTTTAGATGTTATTAATCAACAAACCGATTGCAGTGTCTTTGCATCTTTTACCACAAATATGCTCCAGCACGCCATATTGTTTTTCCTTAACCACCATGTTCCCTGAACTTGTGGGGGCGAGCAACGTTAGTATTTTATATCTTCCAAAGTCTTTTCTCTGAGGAACCAGTATAAAAGAGACGCAATTAGATTTGTTGGAACACTTCGTTCAACATTGTGCAGTGCAAATCATTTCATATCATCAATTCTCGCTGCGTATTTCTGGTTGCGACCTGACTCCACTACCGTCCGACCACGAATGACTCACAACTGCTCCCCTAACAGTGCGTTGCAAGACAGAAGAGGTGTCAAAGTAAAAGGCGTAATTTCCCTAGCTGCCTGGTTCAAGACTAGGTTGAGAAACCTCAGGAAAAGACCATTTATTGCACTTACATGCTTAAGATTTTATAAAATTAAAATTTATTTTCTTTATAATACTAAAAAAATTAGCTCGGCAAAACAAAAATTTTACATGCATGACATGAAAAATATCAATTAAATAGTTACTGAACGAACGCCTTTACGTAGGACGTAACCTGTACGACACTAGCCGCGCGCTGTATGATACCTGGTCACGGTTCGTGCGGCTCCCCACATCAGAGATTCGATTCGTCCCTCGGGCATGGGTGTGTGAGTTGTCCTTAGCGTAAGTTAGTTTAAGGTAGATTAAGTAGTGTGTAAGTCTCTAGACCGATGACCACCGCAGTTTCGTCCCATAAAAGCTTACGACTACCACTAAACGACAAGGCGAGGAAAGGTACACTTTGCGAAAAGCGACGGAGCGGTTCTAAGCGCTTCAGTCTGGAACCGCGTGACCGCTACGGTCGCAGGTTCGAAACCTGCCTCGGGCATGGATGAGTGTGATGTCCTTAGGTAAGTTAGGTTTAAGTAGTTCTAAGTTCTAGGGGACTGAGGTCATCAGTCCCATAGTGCTCAGACCCATTTGAACCATTTTTGAACTATACGACACGCAGTGGGAGAGATATCAAGTAACATACAAAACGTTGTGTTGTTACGTTACGAGTTTACTACGTAACCCTCCAGAAAATAGTGGCATTCTGACGCGTCTGTCTGTAGCATGCGTTTCGGAGTGCGCTCAGAACATTTAGAGATGATTTTCTTATCAGTTTAGGCAGTAGTGTTTGTTAGTTTCAGATTTCACGATACGTGCCGTTAGGTGTATATCGCTACTGGTCAACTTCCATTACATATTCTGGCTTTCTTCTCTCCTATACTAAATCAATTCGTCAGTCTGTTGGGAGCGACAGGCCGTAAGCTCCACTTACGAAGATTCTTTTTTCTTGGGCAGGGCAGTGGAACGGCAAGGAGCTGTTCTTCCCTGTCACACTTGGACTGCTACTTTAATTGTTGGGAGATGTTCAATTAACAGGCCATGATTTTTATGGTACATGGCTGACGAAAAGTGGAACACTGGAAAGCAATCTGGCCTCTTTTGCATCTTTCCTTTTTAAGACCCGTTTGACAGTCAGCGTTGATACACGAACAAATCGAGTAGCTGCGTCAATCACAATCCTCGATTAACTGAAGTTTATGGGATGATTGTACAGTCAATAAAGCTGTACTTAGTAATTCAACCTATGTAGTCCCGGGACAATCTTTTGACTGAGGAGAATTCGCGTATGGAATCCCCCCCCCCCCAACCCATGTTCAATCTTAGGTCTGCTATTGATCCTCATGTACGTAAACGATCTTCCATGTAATATATAGCAAGCAGAATTAGTTCTTTCTCCGAATGAAACTAACATTGTAGTCAATCCAAGCATACATACAGAAACAGAAATAATGGTAAAAATGTTTTTAAAAGTATCATTGATTGGTTTGCGAATGGTCTGACCACATTTTTAAAAACAAACAACACATTCAGTTTTGCACATCAAGGGGTACTACAACAGTGATAAGTGTAATACATGGCAAGGAAATAATAAATACGGTAAGAACTTCGAAATTCTTATGTTTCCATATTCATGAGAAACTGCAAAAAGCACAATTTGGAACTCCTAAAAAACTTATTTCAGACACACTTGCACTTGAGCATCAGTGCAAATTTTGAGGAGAGACGAATCAGAAATTCGTCATATTTTGCGTATTTTCATTCAATAACGTCGCAGGGCATAATGTTTTGGGTAACTCATCTTTAGGAAACAAAGTCTTCATTGCTCGTAAACGTTCTGTAAGAATAATATGTGGGCATTCAGACTGCTGCTTCACAGTATTTTTATTCCCTCAAAACTCTTATTGTAAGCAAGCCACTGCAGAACAAAAGGAACTATGATGAACATAATTACAATGCCAGAAGGAAAAGTGACTTTCATTACTCCACATCAAGGTTGACGTAAGTACGAAACGGGATACACAACGCCGCAACAAAAAATGTCGATACCTTAATCCAGTGACATAAAATAGTTGATCGACAGCAAAATAAATTTGAAAACAAACTCCAAAAGATTCTCCTTGACAACTTTTCTTATTTTGTATAAAAATTTCTATTACTGTAAAAGACGATGGGTGGGAATTACTGACTCACATTTACGTCTTTTATAATGACAACTATTAAATAAAAAGTTATAAAATTTCATCATCTGGCCTTATTTACAAATTAATTTCCCGTGCAAATGTAAAATGATTCGTTCCACGTCATTAAGATTTATCGTGTGAATGATCCATGAAACTTGAAACTAAGCAATTAACTAACAGTATTACCATAAATTCTTCCTTTCTGCAATTCTGTTGCGTCTCCTGTTACATGTTTGTCTGGATTGGTTTCACTTAGTGTATTGGTACGTACACACCACGTCACTGCCATGACATACGTCAGAGGGTGAAGGTCACATGACAGCCTGGTGGCATTTCTACACCATCTGAAGTGCTATAAATCGGATCGGATGGTGATAGGTAAAATTTTGTCCACTGAGCCTAAGTTGTTATTCGTCCAGAGTATGGCAAAACTCTAATTTTACCTGTATTTATAATAAATAAATAAATAAAATTCAGCCAAGTGCGGTTCATGTAGGTGCCGTTTGTAGGTTGGCATCGTATAATAGGGATACTGGCGTCTCGTTTTCTTCTTGTGTTTACTGGCACCTCTACATTTGCTCGTGTTGTCTGTCTATGAGAGGCAGCAGCAGCGTTTATCGATATCTAGTACCGTGGTACTATTTTCTGGGTCGAGTGTGTCGGCAGTTCCGTTGGGATGGAACAGCAGTGAGGTCCGACAGCACGAGGGCATGCCGGGATGGCTGGCGGCACGCAGGCACTGCCGGATCGGGGGGCTGTAGGTGCGAGGGCGACAACCTCGTTGTCCACCGGACCCAGGGCGTTTGAGTTGAGTGAAAACTAACCCAGTAGTAAAACCTCCACTATTTTGAGATCACACCGTTTTTTCACGCGTTGCTGCTTGCAGGGTCACTGAGACAAAGAGCAACGAGTGGGGTGTTTGGACTTGGCGAGATTAGTCAGCCGTCCTCCACGTCTTATTATCAACCATTGAATTCCTTGTGTTTATTGGTGAAGTTCAACCAGTGTATTTTTCTGCCTAGTGGCCTCTAGCGCCCATGTTACCTCCCCTGGAGGTTAGCGTATTTTCGCAAAGTGTACCTTTCCTCGCCTTGCCGCTGCTGTCCGGTAAGGTGTGTAGTTCGACAGCCTCATTGATTGTGGTCCGGATATGTTGTTTCTTTAGGACTACTTTGGTCCTAGTGGTTCCTTCTGCTTCTGGATGTTCCAAACACCGGATTCTGAAGATGCAGTACTGTCCTCTGGTTCTGCCTTGCCTGGGTTATTCCATTGTTGTATTGATTATCAGACGTTAGGTAGATTTTGCAGCAGTATTGGCCTGCATTTAAACTGTCACTAGTTTGGTTGCTTAAGTGAATGCAACTCTTGGCTGCCTGTCTCATCGGTTACGAAGTTCAGCACCTTCCCAGGCCGATTCTTGGAGTACTGTCTGAGGCCCACTTCTCTCTTGATTTGATCAGATTGTGATTCTTATCAGTAAAGCCTTCAGCCATGAATGCAATTTGTCTTAATAATTTTTAATTATATATTGTCTCTGACAATGGTTGTCCCTTTTTTATATTTTAGTAAGAATTTGCTATCTGAGCCTTCAGCTGTCAAATTGTTTTTTGAGTTATTACTATTGGGGCCCTCAGCTGACAAATATTTTGAATTTCTGGTCAATAAGGCCTTCAGCCGTGAATGCAATTTGTCTAAAGAATTTTTAATTGGATATTGTCTTAACAGTCACATTTGATAATTGTTCCTTATTGCCAACCTTACATGCAATTGGTTCGAAATAAAGTATACATGATTAAAAAAAAAACTGAGCAACGAACGGTAACTCAGCAAGGCCCCGTCCGCACCGAAATCTTCCTTTCCCTAAGTCCCACGTTTCAAAAATTTTATAATTTTTGCTGGCATTTGTTGATCCATTTGGCTGTTTATTTACTTTTTTGCTAATGACCCAGATTTCAAAGGCACTTTTAGGTTATGGTTTGTCGCTGAGATAATAATAAACGAAGAAAGAATTCCAAAAACGAGTCACATGACAGAACGTTTTAAAGCACTACGCAGTAAGCCCATCCTTTGGTTACGCAAGCTTTCATTCCTAATCTTTTTAATCCGGAGTCGTTGAGTTCGATAAATAACTTCCAAGAATACGTTCAAACAAGAGAGCATATGTCGTTCTCTGCTTTCACAAAATATCTCCTCTCTTCCGGACTCTCAAGCCTCACGTAATCGATAAGTATGCGCCCCAGTTAGTGGCCCATCGGAGAAGCATCCGATTCTTCCTCTGCCGATGTAACTGTTTCTGCCCACATTGCCGCTGGCCGCAGAACACAAACAGCAAGCGGCCTCGGAAGACGGGGCAGCGGGGGCCGTACTCTGCCTTGGCTGGGTGCTCGAACCAAACCAGAGAACTGAGAACTGTAGACAAACACCCGGCCCGCCCGCCGATCCCGTCGGCTAACTTTATAACGGACTCGCCAACATCAGAACTTCGGCAGACTTTGCCTCCTCGCTAAGTATGATATTCCCGTCCCTCTAAATGAATATAAGGCCTCCAACGTCCTACCTGAGAACCGCCTCGTTTCTCCCTGACGCTCTCATATTTCCTCTTCCCTTTCTGCCACTCCCCTTCTTTCTCTCTCTCTCTCTCTCTCTCTCTCCCTGTCCGCCGCGCACTCTGTGTTCTCAATTTCTCTGCTGGGAGAAGCGCAAAGCAGAGACAGATTTCGCGGAAGACCAGAGGAAAATTAAGGCTACGCCATGAGCTCTTGATTTCCTGTCACTGGGGTGGAATACACGTTTCGACAGCGTATTATTATTCCGGTCGGTACACTTTGTGCAGTATAGTTTGCATATTAAAATCTGCGGCAGCAGTCAAGGCTCAAAGGTGATCTCGCGTACATCTACATCTGCATTCGCCACATGACTGTCGTGTGTTGGTATAGGATAATCCTGAGAGTTTGTAGAGATGATGCAGTAGCAAAGTTTTACAAAACAGCGTCTAAGAAATAGTCTTTGCTTGCACTGTGAAGACCAGGTCGTACCGTTTTCTATGTTCGCCACATTTATTGAATGCTTTATCTAATGGTTGTTTTTCCGACTTTACAGCATTTTTGTTGTTCATTGAGCAGCTCAAACACACATGTGAGCTTTCGCTCAGACCCTTCTTTTATAAGATCTAGATCTCCGTTTAATCAAATATCTCAGACAGTAAGGTTTTTTGCGCTATCATGACTCCACCATAACATAATGTCCGTAGTCCTGCAGTGACCGTAGTGTTTTCTTTCGGTACGACACACTAAATACATTCTGTATGCGCTGCTATTTCACGTTATCTTGCTGACATGTCTCTCTCTTATTTCTCGACTATCTTATTAGGCATGTCCCAAATTTCTCATTCTCTCCGTGTTTTAAACTACTACGTCAGTCTTAAATTTCAATTCGCTATGTGTAAATCTACACGGTTCATTACTTGTGTCACTGCTGACCGAAATCGACAGTCTATGGATTTTTATCTGTGATAATTTAATGCGAATAAAATGGAAAAGCTTCTTAAGACATTATTAGTTTCTAAGAAATCCGTTTACTACGAAACTGTGCGTTCACCACTGCACCAGTCCGCTTCTGTGATGAGGTGGGAGTAATGGGACAGTGATGATGGAGATGTGATATTAATTATAACAATAGGTAATTAGCAGGGTATTATAAATCGGACAAGGAGAGTAATACGCTGGCAATATCCACAGGGGGTCTTCCGTTTATTGGCAACTTTTCATTCAAGATAGGCAGAATCAAACCACAAATTTCGCGTTGAAGTTTTTAGCGTCGACCAGCTAAGATAGGATTTTTTGCTAAGGAAATCTGGAGTATATATAAAATAACACAAGAATGCGGAATAGTGTACGTACTACACATGATACGTGTCTTGGAAGAACCTTGGACTGAACAGCAACGCAGCACTTGCTGAACTGTGTATATCCTCTGGACATAAAATACGATAAAACAACAATTTTGACTAATGTTATTTCATTTTGGGATATCAATTTAGTCCGTAGAGATTTGTGTGGTAGAAAACCCTTTAGTAGGGACAGCGGCTATCAATTGGGTAAATCACAGAATCCCACTGACTCCACGATTTGATCTCAGGAAGACATCAGACTGCGTTGAAAGCGACAGTAAACGGCGACCTGTCCGATATTTCAGATTAGCATATCATCCTTCGTGGTCGTTGCCAGCTGGCGGTGTGGTCGGTCCTGCAATTATGATCATGACACATGTGCGACACGCAAACAGCATGCTAATAAATTTCTTGACGTACGTGGGTGATGCCGCTCTACAACTTCTCACCTGTAGCTGTTTGGCAGGTATCCAGATAAAAAAAATCGTGAACAGTATTAAAGGACGACCATTTGCAATCCTGTAACATCATACGAGGGTTGTCCAGAAAGTAAGTTCCGATCGGTCGTGAAATGGAAACCAGTGGTAAAATCTGGTAAAGCTTTGCACAGGTGTGTTGGGCAGTGTCTGTAGTATGCCCGTCGATCGTGTCGCGTAGCTGTTTTCGGTTTTGAGTGAACAGTGAGCACATAAGATGCGTAGGGAATAGCGTCTTCCGCCAAGTATGAGGGCCTGGTTAGCGATTTCGCCTATGTCATGCAGCCCACAAAACACAAATGTCGAGCGGTTCCTTCTTCATATCAATTCTCGGCCGCACACTGCAGGGGCAATGAAGACGCTCCTGCAGCGTTTCCGATGAGAAGTGTTTGATCACCCACAATAAAGTCCGTCATTTGCACCCCCTGAGTCTCATCTCTGTGCTCACAAGAACCGCTGGCTATGAAGACACAATTTTTCCACAGACAACGAGTTGCAGACCAGTGCAGATAACAGGTCGACAACGAGTTGCAGACCAGTGCAGATAACTGGTCGAAAGCACAGGCGGCTGCTTTCTATGACGATGATATTAAAAACAGTACTACAAAACTCGAAGTTGGAGCGGTGACTATGTAGAGAAATAGGTGGAAGGTCTACTTAACTGTTGCAAATAAAACGCTTCTGGTTTTCACTGTGGTTTCCATTTCGCGACCGATCGTAACTAACTTTATGGACAACCCTCGTATAATAATCAGTTTGCCGGGAAAATTTTTCAAGCTGCACAATATGATATGCATTGGTCGGCAGATGAATGACCCATGTGTAACGTAACTAACTCGAAGAACTGTCCACAAACCTGGGCTAAGACGATGCGGTGTCCATGCTCTTGCATGAGCACGAAATTATTTTCGTCCTATTGCCGTTGTTCAAGCGACCACTCAGAACTCCAAAGTCTGAACCATTCACTTATAATCTCATTACTTCAGAATCATTTGAAAATGAAAAGGTGCAATTACGCCTGTTCACATATTATTGTCGAACAGTCAATGCTCATTTCTTAATTTCAGTTGGATTCAAAAGCTTTAAACGTTACATGTAACAATAACGTATGACAGAAATACAAGTATCCGTGCTAATCCTACAAAAATTAATAACGTCATAAACAATTTCGCTGTTGACTTATTTAGCTATAGTACTAGACACTTGAATATTTAATACAGTTTGTTACTCGTAGACACAAGCGCTGCACCAACGGAAAATAATTATATAAATCATACTTACGAGCAACAGAATTAGAGACGCACTGAAGAACCAAAGAAACTGGTACAACTGTCAAATATCGTGTAGAGCCTCCGCGAGCACACAGAAGTACCGCAACACGACGTGGCATGGACTTGACTAAAGTATGAAGTAGTGCCGGAGGGAACTGACACCATGATTCCTGCAGGGTTGTCCACAGATCCGTAAGAGTACGAGGGATTCTCTTCTGGACAGCACGTTGCCGGGCATCCCAGATACGCTCAATAATGCCCATGTCTGGGCGGTCTGGTGGCTAGCGGAAGCGTTTAAACTCAGAATAGCGTTCGTGAAGCCACTCTGTAGCAATTCTGGACATGTGGGGTGTCGCAGTGTCCTGCTGCAATTGCCCAAGTCCGTCGGAATGCACAATGGACATGAGTGGATCCAGGTGATCAGACAAGATGCTTACGTACGTGGCACCTGTCAGAGTCGTATCTAGATGTATCACGGGTCCCATATCACTCCAACTGCACTTGCTCACACCATTACGGAGGCTCCCCGACCTTGAACAGTCCCCTACTGTCGTGCAGAATTCAAGGATTAATGAGGCTGTCTCCATACCCGTACACATCAACCCGCTCGATACAATTTGAAACGAGACTCGTCAGACCAGATTACATGTTTCCAGCAGCCAGTTGTCGAATGTCGGTGTTGACGGGTCTAGGCGAGGCGTAAAGCTTTATGGCATGCAGTCATTAAGGGAGCACGAGTGGGTCTTTGGCTCCGAAAGCCCATATCGGTGATGTGTCGTTGAATGGCTCGCACGCTGACACTTGTTAATGGTCCAGCATTGAAATCTGCCGCAATTTTCGGAAGGGTTGCACTTCTGTCACGTTGAACGACACTTTTCAGTCATCGTTGGTCCCGTTGACCTCAGCCAGGTCAGAGACTCGATGTTTTACCAGAATCCTAATATACACGGTACGCTCGTCAAGTGGTCGTACGGGAAAATCCCCCACTTCATCGCTTCCTCGGAGATGTTGTGTCCCATCGCTTGTTCGCCGCCTTTAACTCTACGTCTAAACTCACTTAAATCCTGATAACTTGCCACTGTAGCAACAGTAAGCGAGCTAACAACTGCGCCGGGCCATTGTTGTCTTATATCGGTGTTGCCGAAGGCAGCGCCGTATTCTGCCTGTATACATGTCTCTGTAGTTGAATAGACATGCCTATAGGAGTTTCTTTGGCTCTTCAGTGTATATATTGCAACGGCAAGGTACCGTAGCTCTATAGACCTGTCCTCACTGATAGTGAAACACATTGTGGAGCCATAACATTATGGCTACAGCTCACCCCGAGAACGAAGGCCGCTTGCTAGCGTCGCGGGCACATGACGAGCTAAGGAAAATACAAAATCAGAGCAGAGACGAAGAGGAGTCATTCTAGGAGCGAAACGGTGATCATTAGAAAAAGACTGAATAACCAACAAAAGTGAACCTTCTACGAGTCGAGGCGTAGAACGTCAGAAGTTCGACGCGGTGGGAAAGCCAGAATATCTAAATAGCGAAATGCTAATGCTTAATCTATAGTGGGGGTCAGTGAAGCAAGATGAAAAAAAAAAAAAAAAACAAGGATATCTGGTCAGACGAATATGGGTTAATATCAACAGGAGCAGAAAACAGTATAATAGGTGAAGAATTCGTTGTAACAAGGAAGGTAGGGAATAGAGCAACTTATTATGAACATTTCAGTGTTAGGGGTGTCCTCATCGACAAGAAACCATCATCGAAAACGACGGTTTAGGCATACTGGCCGATGTCAAAAGCAAAAGATGAAGAAACAGAGAATGTATATGATGTTATTGAACTAGCAATTCAACGTGTAAAGGAAGATGAAAAAACTAATACTCATTGGTTAGGAACGCCGTTTAGGGAAGGAATAAAGGATAGGGTAACGGGATAATTCGGCCTAGCCATTAAGAGGAGAACCACGAGTTCTGTAACAAATTTCAGGTGGTAATAGCGAATACTCTGTTCGAGAATCTCAAGAGAAGGAGGCATATTTGGAAAAGAAAATTCAGCTGGATCACATCATGGTCAAACAGAGACGCCGATAACAGATATTGGATTTTAAGCCGTACCCAGCGCAAGAAATGGCTCTGAGCACTATGCGACTTAACTTCTGAGGTCATCAGCCGCCTAGAACTTAGAACTAATTAAACCTAACTAACCTAAGGACATCACACACATCCATGCCCGAGGCAGGATTCGAACCTGCGACCGTAGCGGTCGCTCGGTTCCAGACTGTAGCGCCTAGAACCGCACGGCCACTCCAGCCGTTGCAGCAGATACAGTCGCATGTCGTAATTTACTAGTAAAGAAGAGTACACTGAGGTTTAAGAGAATCCTACGGAAGAATCAGTGTGGGAGGAATGAGATACTGTAGTATTGAGGAATAATGAATGATACGCGTTCGAAGTTCACTAAAGGTGTGGATACGGTGATAAGGAATATCATAGCAGACAGTTCAGTTGAAGATGAATGGACAGGTCTGAAGAGGGCAATCACAGCTGTTACAAAAACAAACGCAGATAGTAGGAAGGTAGCTAAGAAAGAAACCTTGGATAACATAAGAATACTTCAAGCGGTCGACTAAAGAATGAGGTACAAGAAAGTTCAGGAAAATACAGGAATACACCAATTAAAATCACTTAGAAATGAAAGAAACAGAAAAGGCAGGGTAGCCAAGGCGAAATAGCTGCAGGAACAATGTGAAGAATTCGAAAAAGAAAAGACTGTTGGGGGTAATGACTCAGTGTACAGAAAGGTTTCATCGATAAAATTAAAAGCAGGTATGGCAACTTTAAGAGTGCAATGGGAATTCAGATGTTAACCGTAGAGGCAGAGGGAGAGAGAGAGAGAGAGAGAGATAGAGCAGATAAGTGGAAACACTACACTGAAGGCCTCTATGAGGGAATTGTCTGATGGCGTGATAGAAGAAGTTGGTGTCGATATGACAGTGTTATAGTCGGAATTGATAGACGCTTTGGAAGACGCAGGATTAAATAAGGCAATTGGATAATATTCTATTTGAATTTCTAAACTCTTTGCGGGAAGTGGCAACGAAACAACTATTTAGGTTAGTTTGTAGAATCTATGAGGCCGGTGACATACCATCAGACTTGGGGAATAACATCATCCACGCAATTCCGAAGGTAGCGACAGCAGATAATTGCGACAACGATGCTACACTCGGCTTAACAACACATGCATCCAAGTTGCTGACATCATACACAGAAGAACGGAAAATAAAACTGAAGATCTGTTAAATGATATGGGATAAGAATAAACCGCAGAAACATGAAAGTAATGAGAAGCAGTAGAAATAAAACTGGTGAGGAGCTTAACATCAAAATTGTATTACGAAGTAGACAAAATTAAGGAATTCTGCTACCTTGGAAGAAAAATAACACGTGACGGATGAAGCAAGAAGGCATAAGAAGCAGACTAGTGCACACAAAGAAGACATTTCGTGCCAGAAGAAGTGTGCCAGTGCGATTCTTAGGCCTTAATTTGAGGTATAAATTTCTGAATGTAATTTTGTGGTAGTGAATCAGGGACTGTGGGAAAACCAGAACTGAATCGGTGAATTTGAGATGTGATGCTACAGATGAATGTTGAAAGTTAAGTGCACTCATAAAGTAACGAGGTTCTTCGCAGCATGAGCGAAGAAAGAACACTCGAAAAAAAACTGATGAGAAGATGGGACAGTATGACTGAACTTGTCTTAACACATCAGAAAAAATATTCCATGGCGCTAGAGGGAGCTGTAAAGGGTATAAACTGTAGAGAAATACAGTAATAGTAATACATCCAGCAAGTAATTAGCGATACAGAGTGCTATTGCGAGACGAAGAAGCGAAGAAGTTGGCGCGGGAGAGTGCTTCATAGCTGACTGCGGCCGGCCGCGGTGGACGAGCGGTTCTAGGCGATTCAGTCCAGAACTGCCCGACTGCTACGGTCGCAGGTTCGAATCCTGCCTCGGGCATGGATGTGTGTGATGTCCTTAGCTTAGTTAGGTTTAAGTAGTTCTAAGTTCTAGACGACTGATGACCTGAGATGTTAAGTCCCATAGCGCTCAGAGCCATTTGAACCATTTGAACCATCATTCAGGCCTACTGCTGCTTGCACCGAACCACGAACATAAATCAGTGGGTTTAATATTGAGCTATGGGACACATTTACCTGGGCTCTCATGAGACCTTGGGTAGTTATTGAAGGAACCGTAACTACTGTAGACTACCTAAACGTTGTCGCGGACCTCAAGCATCTCTTCATGCCTGATGCTTGCCTGACAGCAGCGGCATCTTCCATCATGTAACAGTCCAAACTACAGGGACAGAATCGTGATACTGTGATTTGAACAGTATGGCAGCGAGCTCACGTTGATGTGTTGCCCGCCAACGACTTCATCGAACCTGATGGAGCACATCGGGGTCGCTATCAGGCACCAGCTACGCGCCCACAAACTACCAGCCAGTAATATACACCACAGCGCCAATGAAACTGGTGCAGGATGCGTATTCAAATAGAGAGATACGTAAACAGACAGAATGCGGCACTTCGGGCAGCAACGCCTATATAAGGCAAAACGTGTCTGGCGCAATTGTTGGATCGGTAACTGATGCTACAAAGTTGAGTTTCAAAGTGGTGATATATTCAACGCACGAGCGATGGGACACGACGAGGTAACGTCGAAGTGGGGATTTCCCGTACGACCATTTGACGAGTGTACCGTGAATACCAGAGATCCAGTAAAATATCAAATCTCCGATATCGCTGCGGGCGGAAAAAGATCCTACAAGAAGGGGACCAACAACGACTGAAGAGAACCGTTCAACGTGACAGAAGTGCAACCCTTCCGCAAATTGCTGCAGATTTCAACGCTGGGATATCACCAAGTGTCAACGTGCGAACTGTTCAACGAAACACCATCGATGTGGGTTTTCGGAGCCGAAGAATCACTCGTTTACACTTGATGATTTCACGCCACAAAGCTTTACGCTGGCCTGGGCCCGTCAACACAGACATTGGACTGTTGATGACAGGAAAAGTGTTGCCTGGTCGAACGAGTCTCGTTTCAAATTTTATCAAGGAGATGGAAATGTACGCACATGGAGACAACGTCATGAATCCTTGGACCATGCATGTCAGCAGGGGCTGTTCAAGCTGATGGAGGCTCTGTAATGGTGTGGGGCATGTGCAGTTGGAATGGTATGTGACCCTTGATGCGTCTGGATACGACTCTGACAATGACAGGTACGTAAGCATCCTGTCTGATCACTTGCACCCATTCGTGTCCACTGTGCATTCCGACGGACTTAGGCAATTCCAGCAGGACAATGCGATACTTCACACGTCCAGAATTGCTGCAGAGAGGCTCGAGGAACACTCTTCTGAGTTTAAACACTTTCGTGGGCCACCCAAGTCCATAGACAACATTATTGAGCATATCTGGGATGCCTTGCAACGTGTTGTTCAGAAGAGATCGCCACTCTCTCGTACTCTTACGGATTTATGGACATCCCAGCAGGATTCATGGTATCAGTTCCCTGCAGCACTACTTCAGACAATAGTCGAGTCCATGCCACGTCGTGCTGCAGCACTTTTGTGTGCTCGCCGGAGCCCTTCACGATATCAGGCAGGTGTACCAATTTCTTTGGCTCTTCAGTGTTTTATCGTGTCATGGAATACACATCTGGTGCTACATGCCTCCAGGAAACTTCCAAGGACAAGTGAAATCCCTCCAGCGCAGAGTATTTCTTTCCACGCAGAATTTTTTTTCCTTGCACCCTACGTCCCCAACTATTTGCTGAATGTATTCCAGGCTCTGTCTTTCCCTACACTTTTCACCCTTTGCAGTGCCCTTTATTATATTATAAGTTATTCCCTGAAGTCCTTACAAATATCGTAACATCCCGTAATTTCTTCCCGTCAGTAATTTGCATATATGCATTTTCTCGCGGATTCAGCGGAGAAACTCCTCATTCCTTATTTAAACAATCGATCTAAGTTTCAAAATTCTTCTATATCATCAAATCTCAAATGTTTAGATTCTCTTCTGTTCCGATTATCCCATTCTCCACGTTTCACAACCATCCAATGGTGTTCTCCAAACGTATATACTCAGAAACATCTTCCTCAAATTAAGACATGTTTGATACTAGTAGACTTCCATCGTGTCAGTGCTAGTCTGCTTTTTATGTCCTTGTTTAGTCCGTCATGGGTTTTTCTGCTTCGAAGGAATCAGATTCCCTTTACTTCGTCAAGGTCATGACCACAAATTTTGATGTTAAGCTTCTCGATATTCTCATTCCTGCTACTTCTCATCACTTTTGTCTTTTTCCCGTTTGTTGTCACTCCATGTTCTATGCTCATCACACTGTTCATTCCATCAAACAGATCTTGCTATTCTTCTTCGCCGTCACAGACAATCTTATCATTGATTTCCTTCACTATGAATTTTAATTACGCCCCAAAGTCTTTGTTTCATTTCCATCATTTCTTCTTCGATATAAATACTGAATATTAGGAGTAAAGCACTATATCCTAGCCTTACACCCTTTTTAATCCGAGCACTTCGTTCCTGGTCTTCTAATCTCAGAGTTCTATCTTGTTTCTTGCACATATTCTATATTATTTATTCTTCCAAATAGCTGACTTGTATTTGTCTCAGAATTTTGAATACCTTACAGAATTTTACAATGTCAAACGCCTTTTCCAATTCCACAAATCCTATGAGTGTGTCTCCTTTTCTTCAGTCTCACTTCCATTATCAAGCGCAAAGTCAGAATTACCCCTCTGGTGCCTTTATCTTCCCTAAAGGCTAACTGAAAATCATGTAACAGATCTTCAGCTTTCTTTTATATTCTTCTGCATATTTTTCTTGACAGCAACTTGGATGCGTGAACTGTTAAGCTGATTTTTCGATAATTCTCTCACCTATCTCTCCTTGCAGTCTCCTGCATTGCCTGGATGATATTTTTCCGAAAGTCTGATGGTACGTCGCTATTATCATAGTTTCCACATACCAACCTGAATAGTCGTTTTGTTGCCACTTACCCCAATGATTTTATAAGTTCCGATTGAATGTTACTATCCCTTCTGCCTTGTTTGATCTTACGTCCTCCAAAGCTCTTTTAAATTATGACTCAAATACATGATCCCTTATCTCTTTCCTGTCGACTCTTGTTTCTTCTTCTTCTATCAATTAGACATTTCTTGTCCCTTATAGACGCCCTCAACGTATTTTTTCCAACTATCCACTCTCCCCTCTGCCTTTAACAGAGGAATGCAGGGAAATTCCCACTGCGCTCTTAATATTACCACAGTTGTTTTGATTTTTCTGTATAATGAGACACTCCTTCCAACAACCGCTTCTTTTTCGATTTTTTCGCATTTCTCATGCAGCCATTTTGCCTTAGATTCCCTGAACTTCCTGTTTATTTCATTCTTAAGCGGTTTGTATTTTTGTATTCACGAATTTCTTTGAACGTTTTTGTACTTCTTTCTTTCATCGATGAGCTGAAGTATTTCTTCTGTTAGCAATGGTTTCTTCGCAGTTACCTTCATTGTACCTATGTTTTTCTTTCCAGCTTCTGAGTGCCCTTTTTGGAGATGGACAATCCTGTTCAACTGAATTCCTGCTTAGATATTTCTTATCGCAGTTTTTATAACATTAGAAGCGTATCTCTTCATCGCTTAGTATTTCGGTATCCCATTTCTTTGCGTATTGATTTTTCCTAACTATTCTTTTAAATTTCAGTCCGCTCCTCACTACTAAATTGTGATCTAAGTTTATATCCTTTCCTAGGTACGCCTTATAATCCAGTATCTCCACCTGACCAGGATGTAACCTAAAATCCTCCGGTTCCTCCCGGTCTTTTCCAACTAAACCTCTTCGTCTTGTGATTCTCGAACAGAGTAGTCGCTATTACTAGCTGAAATTTATTGCAGAACTCAATTACTCTTTCTCCTCTCTCGTTCCTTCTACCAATCCATATTCTCCCCTAACCCTTTCATCTATTCCTTCCCCTACAATTGTCTTCCAGTCATCCATGACAGATTTTCGTCTCTCTTTACATACTGAGTTACCCATTCAATATCCTCATGTACTTCCTCTACATCTTCATCTTCAGCTTGTGACGTCAGCATGTATACTTGAACTATTGTTGTCGGCGTTGGTTTTCTGTCGATTCTGATGAGAACGACCTATCACTGAGCTGTTCACAGTAATACATTCTCTGCCCTACCTTCCTATTCATAATGAATCCTACTCTCATTGCATAATTTTCTGCTGCTGTTGATATTGCCTTATACTTATGTCACCAAAACATCTTGTCTTCATTCCATTTTACTTCACTTATCCCACTATATCTAGACTGGGCCTTAGCATTTCCCTTTTCCGATTTTCTAGTTTCTCCACCACTTTGAAAGTTCTGGCATTCACGTTGAGATTCATGGAACTTTTTCCTTTCGTTGGTTATTTATGCTTTTCCCCATGGTCACCTGCCCATTATCAGTCACTTCCTGAAGGATCGAATGGGGGACTAGTCCGAAATTACTGAGCGAGGTGGCGCAGTGGTTAGCACACTGGACTCGCATTCGGAGGACGACGGTTCAATCCCGTCTCCGGACATCCTGATTGAGATTTTCCGTGATTTCCCTAAATCGCTTCAGGCAAATGCCGGGATGGTTCCTTTAAAAGGGCACGGCCAATTTCCTTCCCCATCCTTCCCTCACCCGAGCTTGCGCTCCGTCTCTAATGACTTCGTTGTTGACGGGACGTTAAAACACCAATCTTCCTTCCTTCAATAGTCCGAAATCTTTTGTCAGTGGAGAAATTATTGCGATACTGTTTTAATTACAGGTCACTTGTCCTGTGGATACGCATTATGTGTCTTTTTAATGCAGAGGTTTCCATTGCCTTCGGCATCGTTATGTCGTTGACTGTTAATGAACTGTCCGCCTCTTAAGAGCACTTTCTCAACTCAAGTACAAGAGATTGCCCTGAACCTGTGTCCACTCTCTGTCAAGGCCGTTGTCAGAATGAGGGTTACTTCTCATGCTAGAAGTATTCGGAACACATTGCTGATGAATTTATTCAAAATATAAACAGTGGCGTGGTTTGAACCCGGAAACGAAGACGTATTGCTCACTAGTAAAAGACGCTATTCTTAGACCGCGGATGCTATGCTCTTGAAATTCAATTTAAAAGTTTTAAGTCATTATTGGTGCAAATTTATTATATTATTAAAACTTCAAGCACAAAATTTCTATATATGCCAAGAAATGGTGTATTACCTACCCTGTCCAGTGCAAAATATCTTGAAGAACATGTGTCAACCATATTGACGAATATATGTCGATCAGCATGCTAATAGGTGGTCGCAGCATAGCCGTCGTTGGGATGCGAGCACTATCTTGGCGTCCCTGCTTTATTCATCACCACACAAACAAGACTAAAATTTTAACTAGCTTAGTGATGCACCGTGCGCCCAGCCTTCGATGACCTCCTTCATGCCAACCAGCACGAATTCCGGAAACATCAGTCATGCAAATCTAACATGCGCTTTTCTCTTACGACATCTTGAAAGCCACGGATCAAAGCAATCTGGTGAGTAAAGACTTCCAGACTTCGAAACCCCTTGACACTGCACTACAATAACGCGTGTTGACGAAAGTGCAAACGAATGGTGTAGCATACGTAATTTGTGATTTAACTGAGACTTTCTTCGTTGGGATAACGAAGCATGTTATCTTGGAAGGAGAGTCATCGACAAATATTACAGTAACTTCGGCTGTGCCTCAAGGAAGTGTGCTAGGGGTCTTGCTGTTCACGTTGCATAGTAGTGAAATAGAAGACAATATTGAGAGTAGTTTGTGACTGTTTTGCGGATACTGCATTTGCGATGAAGTAGTATCTGAAAAAATCTCCACAAATATCGTGCCAGAATATGATAAAATTCCGCAGACACACAAATACCTTTAAAAATTGTTTCTCCACTCCAGTGGCAAGAAACACTAGAACGACGTATAAAATGGTTCAAATGGCTCGAGCACTGTGGGACTTAACATCGGAGGTCATCAGTCCTCTAGAACTTAGAACTACTTAAACCTAACTAACCTAAGGACATCACACACATCCATGCCCGAAACAGGATTCGAACCTGCGACCGTAGCGGTCGCGCGGTTCCAGACTGAAGCGTCTATAGTCACTCGGCCACTCCGGCCGGCAGAACGACGTATAATGGAAGTTTTCTCTGCCATGTACTTCACAGTGTTTTGCAGGGTACAGACGTAACTGCGTTCAAACGATGTACGTACGATTTCAGTTATACAGACATGCCATCTTGTAATCATGCCTTTTTGGCGAGTTCAGCTGTCTTTATATCTGGTGGTATCACTTCACTGTATCGTCCCACTGATCACAGTTACTAATACGTCTATTTCTGCTTCGAGGAACTCTCAACTGTAGGGCAGGTCTTGTGGAGCATAAAAAGTTCGCTCACATGTGGACACTGACGTGCAACGAAACTCCACAAAAGCCCCTGTAGAGTCGATGCATGAACTTCTAACTTGCAGTTGCAGCAACCCCAGAGAAGTTCCAGTTCAAAGTTACTCCGAAAGCTATATTTTGCAAGATTTTTTTTCCCTTTTACTATACACTGTAGCTCAGGTTACAAGTAAGTTTTTAGGTCAACATGTTTTTTTTTTTTACATAACTGATCAATAATAGAAGACTTTTTGCTGTAACACAGCTTCCCCAAATTAAACTGTTCACACACACACACTATCTGTTCTACATCTGCCTGGTCTAAGGGATTTTGTTTCACAAAGACGGTCATCATGTCTTTGAAATGTGTTACGGTTTGGTAATCTCCGCACCGTTAATCGTTCTGCATACAGCACCTGCCTGCTAGCCTGTTGTATCCTGCATCCCCATAAATGAAATGCACGTCAGCTAACTCTGTTAGCTAACCAGTTGTCAAACACCACTAAAAGTCATTTGAAACTTAAATGTTAACATATCATAACACAAACAATAATAACAGATAACATGTTATGACCGCCAAAAGAACTGTATTGGACAGACGGGTCGAACATTTAAACTCGCTTCAGCGAATATATTCTTATACAGAGTGAAAGTGCACTAGGTATACATTTATCAACACACAATCATGGAATCATTATTATTGACAATAGTATGGAGATATTACACACTGCACACAAGGAGAGGTATATTGACGTGCTTGAAGAACTTTAAATTTAAGCTGCCAAAAGAAATAACCTGCCACGAATATTAAAGAGCAGAATGAATTTCCCGTAAAGTTTACTTCAATATGGAAATTCTTCCAATCCATATGTGGCATACAGCAAACCAGTGCTTAACAGTCTTGATTAAAAACAGCCTTGGTTGCAATTTTAGTTTTTTATTTTGCAACGACGCGTTTCGCCTTATTTAGGCATCTTCAGGTTATCTTTTCTAGATGAACGCGAGAGACACCAAGATCTGCATAACGCGTTCCCGTTCACAGGAGCGAGTAACAGAATAAGATGGGGGCATATTTATGATGACGTCCTCAAGTAGGTGTTTATAGTCTGATGTTCTTCCTAGTCCCGCGAACATGAATGTCTTCCTCATGTTAGCTGGCCGTCATGGAAAGCGGTCGGCGCGGACTGCAGCCCGTGACATGCAAAAAGACACAACTGCAACGCCCGTCACTCAGCCTGATTTGGTAGGTGGCGCACTATAGCGGTCATTCATTTCTCAAAGTGTTACCATTTAACACCGTCGTTAATTTGTATTAGTCGTTGACTTAAAAGTAGGAGCCTGGTTATTCTGTATCTAGGCTCCTTTTTCTTCGATGTTTCAATGAGTATTTCGCAACTACTTCACAATATCTTCCCACTTTTCAACTTACTGCAAGAGTCCCAAGCTCTAGGGCTTCTTTGACTAATAAACAAAACGTCCTCGCTCCCGGGTTCGAACGACGCCACTGCTTAAATCTTGAATAAAGTCTCCAGCAATGGGGCCCGAATATTTCCAACTTAAGAAGTCACCCTCATTCTGCCAACGGCCTCGTCAAAGAGGCTGGAGGAGAGAACAGAGGTTCAGGGCACTCTCTTGTCCTTGGGATGAGAAACTGCTCCTAAAACGTGAACAGATCATCAATGATAAACGGCATGAGGGTGCAGAAGGCAATGGAAACCAATGTATTAAAGACCTGTAATGTATATCTACACGACATGTGGTTTGTATGTGAAAGAGTGTCATAATGATTTATCCATTGGCAAAAAATTCCGGAGTAGACCCCCATAACGACCTCCAGGAGTGGACTGACAATGGTGAGCTGACCCTCAGGAGAAGAATGAATAGCAAACGAAAGCGTAACGTTCTATGAATGTGGACGAGTATGTCAGAAGTTTGAACGTGGTGGGAAAACTAGAAAACCTGGAAAGGGAAATTCTTAGGCTCAGTCTAGTTATAGTTGAGCGTTGGTGAAGTGAAATGGAAAGAAGACAATGATTTCTGATCAGACGACTACAGGATAATAGCAACAGCAGCAGAAGTAGTATAACGTGACTAGGATTCGTTATGAATAGGAAGGTACGGCAGAGAGTGACTTACTGTAAACAGTTCAGTGAGATGTTTGTTCTGATTAGAATCGATAGCAAACCAACACCGACAACTATTATCAGGTATTCATGCCGACGTCGCAAGCAGAGGATGCAGAGGCAGAGAAAATATATGTGGATACTGAACTGCTAATTCAGTACGGAAATGGCGATGAAAATCTATTACTCGTTGGGTGCTGGAATACGCTTTTAGCGGAAGGAGTAGAAAAAAGTGCCACGGGAGAATATGGGCTTTTTAGTAGGAACTACTGAGGAAAAAGCTAATTAGTTCTTTAATAAACTGCAGCTGATAATAGCGAGCACTATGTTCAAGAATCACGATAGGAGGTACAGGAAGATTCCAATTAGATTATATCATCGATACCAAGAGATTCCAAATTCAATATTGGTTTTTAAGGCGTACCCACGAGCAGCTATACAGGGTCGTCCATTGATCGTGACCGGGCCAAAAATCTCACGAAATGAGCGTCAAACGAAAAAACTACAAAGAACGAAACTTGTCTAGCTTGAAGGGGGAAACCAGATGGCGCTATGGTTGGCCCGCTAGATGGCACTGCCATAGGTCAAACGGATATCAACTGCATTTTTTTTTAAATAGGAACCCCCATTTCTTATTACATATTCGTGTAGTACGTAAAGAAATGTGAATGTTATAGTTGGACCACTTTTTTCACTTTGTGATAGATGGCGCTGTAATAGTCACAAACGTGAGGCTCACAATTTTAGACGAACAGTTGATAGCAGGTAGGTTTTTTAAATTAAAATACAGACGTGGGTACGTTTGAGCCGGCCAAAGTGGCCGTGCGGTTAAAGGCGCTGCAGTCTGGAACCGCAAGACCGCTACGGTCGCAGGTTCGAATCCTGCCTCGGGCATGGATGTTTGTGATGTCCTTAGGTTAGTTTGGTTTAACTAGTTCTAAGTTCTAGGGGACTAATGACCTCAGAAGTTGAGTCCCATAGTGCTCAGAGCCATTTGAACCATTTTTTGGTACGTTTGAACATTTTATTTCCGTTGTTCCAGAGTGATACATGTACCTTTGTGAACTTATCATTTCTGAGAACACATGCTGTTATAGCGTGATTACCTGTAAATACCACATTAATGCAATAAATGCTCAAAATGATGTCCGTCAACCTCAATTCATTTGGCAATACGTGTAACGACATTCCTCTCAATTCGCCTTCAGTAATGTTCGCACATGCATTGACAATGCGCTGACGCATGTTGTCAGGCGTTGTCGGGGGATAACGATGGCAAATATCCTTCAACTTTCCCCACAGAGAGAAATCCGGGGACGTCAGATCCGGTGAACGTGCGGGCCATGGCATGGTACTTCGACGACCAATCCATCTGTCATGAAATATGCTATTCAATACCGCTTCAACCGCACGCGAGCTATGTGCAGGACATCCAGCATGTTGGAAGTACATCGGCATTCTGTCATGCAGTGAAACATCTTGTAGTAAAGCGGTAGAACATAACGTAGGAAATCAGGTTACTTTGCGCCATTTACATTGCCATTAATAAAATGGGGCCAGTTATCCTTCCTCCCATAATGTCGCACCATACATTAATCCGCCAAGGTCGCTGATGTTCCACTTGTCGCAGCCATCATGGGTTTTCCGTTGCCCAATAGTGCATATTATTTCGGTTTACGTTGCTGCTGTTGGTGAATGACGACTCGTCATTAATTAGAACGCATGCAAGGAATCTGTCATCGTCCCGTAATTTCTCTCGTGCCCAGTGGCAGAACTGTACACGACGTTCAAAGTCGTTGTCATGCAATTCCTGGTGCATAGAAATATGGTATGGGTTCAATCGATGTTGATGTAGCGACACCGACGTTTTTGAGATTCCCGATTCTCGCGCAATTTGTGTGCTACTGATGTGCGGGTTAGCCGCGACAGCAGCTAAAACACCTACTTGGGCATCATCATTTTTTGCAGGTCATGGTTTACGTTTCACATGTGGCTGAACACTTCCCATTTCCTTAAATAACGTAACCATCCGGCGAACGGTCCGGACACTTGGATGATGTCGTCTAGGTTACCGAGCAGCATACATAACATACGCCCGTTGGGCATTTTGATCACAATAGCCATACATCAACACGATATCGACCTTTTCCGCAATTAGTAAACTGTCCATTTTAACACGGGTAATGTATCACAAAGAAAATACAGTCCGCACTGGCGGAATGTTACGTCTTACCACGTACTTATACGTTTGTGACTATTACAGCGCCATCTGTCACAAAGCGAAAAAAGTGGTCCAACTAAAACATTCATATTTCTTTTTGTACTACACTAATATGTAATAAAAATGGGAGTTCCTATTTAGAAAAACGCAGTTGATATGCGTTTGACCTATGGCAGCGCCATCTAGCGGGCCAACCATAGCGCCATCTGGTTTCCCCCTTCAAGCTAGACGAGTTTCGTTCTTTTTAGTTTTTTCGTTCGATGCTTATTTCGTGAGATATTTGGCCCGGTCATTATCAATGGACCACCCTATGTACTTGCCTGTTCAT
Source organism: Schistocerca cancellata (assembly GCF_023864275.1). Taxonomy (NCBI): domain Eukaryota; kingdom Metazoa; phylum Arthropoda; class Insecta; order Orthoptera; family Acrididae; genus Schistocerca; species Schistocerca cancellata. The sequence continues at coordinate 608,233,912 of NC_064628.1, forward strand.
AGTTTAGTAATGATGAAGAGTAGGCTGAGATGTAAGACGCCAGTCAAGAAGAATCATCAGGCAAAGAAGTGGCATACGGAAGTACACTGAGTTGATGAAAGTCATGGAATACCTCGAAATTTCGAATCCTCTCGGCCGACCTATAGCAGCAACTTGACGTGGCATGGATTCAACATGTTGTTGGAGGTCCCCTGCGGAAATATTGAGCAATGCTGCCTCTATAGCCGTCCATAATTGCCGAAGTGCTGCAGATGCAGCATTTTGTGCACGAACTGACTTCTCAACTGTGTCCTACAAATGTTCGGAGGGATTCATGTAGGGCGATCTGCGATGCCAAATCTTTTGCTCTTTATTGGCTAGAATTTTCTTCAAACTGTGAACAACTGCGACCAGGTGAGATGACTCATTGTGATGGGAACACGAAGTCCCAGAATGGGTGCAAACGGTCTCCAAGTAGCCGTGCATAACCATTTCCAGTCGATGATCGATGCAGTTTGACCAGAGGACTCAGTCCCATCTACTCAAACACATTTCACACCATTATGAAGCAACCTCCAGCTTGTACAGTGCATTGTTGATCATTTGGGTCATTGGATTCAGGGGGTCTGCGCCACACTCGAACCCTACTATCAGCGCTTATCAAATGAGATCGGAGCTCATCTGACCAGGCCACGGTTTTTCGGTCGTCTAGGGTCCAACAAATATGCTCACGAGGCCAGGAATGCTCTGCACATGATCTCTACATCTATATCTACATGGATACTTTCCAGATCACACTTAAGCGCCTGGCAGAGGATTCATCGAAACACCTTCACAATAACAGCCGTTATTCCACTCTCTAACAGCGCGCGTAAAAAAGAACATCTATATCTTTCCGAGCGAACTTTGATTTTCCTTATATTATTACATTGATAGTTTCCCTCCACATAGGTCGGCATCAAAAAAATATTTTCGCATTTGGATGAGAAAGTGAGTGATGAAATTTCGCGAGAAGATCCCCCCGCAACGGGAAACGCCTTTGTTTTAATTATGTCCACGTCACAATCTGATTCACGCCCATCACACTCTCTTTCCCATAAAATGTGCTGCTCTTCTTCGAACTTCCTCGATGTACTCCGTTAATCTTACCTGGTAAGGATCCCACACCACGCAGCAGTACTCTAAAAGAGGACGGAGAATCTTTACTAGATCTGTTGCATCTTCTAAGTGTTCTCCCAATAACGGCAGTCTTAGGTTCGCCTTTCCCACAACATTTTCTACGTGTTATTTCTAATTTAAGTTGTTCTTAATAGTATTTCCTAGTTATTTAGTTGAATTGACCGGATTTAGATTTGACTGATTTATCGTGTAACCGAAGTTTAACGGATTTTTTTTAGAATGCGTGTAAGTGACCTCACACTTTTCTTTGTTTAGGCCCAACTTCCAAGTTTCGCACCATAGAGATATCTATATCGTTTTAAAATTGGTTTTGGTCTTCTGATGACTTTATTAGACGATAAAAGACACCATCATCTGCAAACGACCTAAGATGGCTCCTCTTATGGTCTCCTAAATCGGTGATATATATAATGAACAACAGCTGGCCTGTTACACTGCCTTGGGGAACGCCAGAAATCACTTGTGTTTTACTCGATGACTTCCCGTCATTTACTACGAACTGTGACCTCTCTGACAGAAAATCACGAATCCAGTCGCAAAACTGTGACTATATTCCATAAGCAAACAATTTGATTACAAGCCGCTTGTGAGGTACTGTGTCAAAAGCCTTCTGGAAATTTATAAATACGGAATCAATTTGAAATCCCACGTGAGTGATACTCAATACTTCGTAATTGTAAAGACTGTGTGTCAATAGACAGTTTTCTTCGGAGTAACTCATAATGTTGGAACACAGTATACGTTTCAAAATCCTGTTGCATATCGATGTTAATGATATGTAATTTACTGGACTACTCCTATTGCCTTTCTTGAATACTGGCGTGACCTGTGCAACTTTCCAGTCTTTGGGTACGGATCTTTCATGGAGAGAGCGATCGTATGCATCTCGCATTGAAGTCCGAGCTAAATTTCGAGTTTCTGTAAAAGATGGCCGGTCTTGGGGATTTTGCCCTCGTTTACATTTGGCATGCTTTTTTCGTTGTTTCTTCAACAGTGTTCTACCCGTTTTGTGTGCTAAGGGGTATTTGGTATAAATCTCTCAATTGCTGTCGATACTGCTTCTTTGAATTAAAGCGACATCTGGTCTACACTTTCATTGCTAATTTTGAAGGAGTGACAATTGTCTCTCGGGAAGGCGTCAAGTGAATTTTTATCTGCTTTTTTGAATGGGTAAACTTTTCGTTTACTTTTGGAGAATTTGAGACTTATTGTATTCAGTCTCGTTATGACTCATGAACTAATTGCTCGAAATAATTTTCAGAGCATGCGTTTACACGATTTCGGATGATGTTTTATGCGTACCTCCACAATTAAAAATGTATTTTCACCAACACATCGAGGCTAAATTGAAGTCACCACAAACTATAATTGCATGAGTCGGATACATGTTTGTAATTAGACACAAGTTTTCTTCAGACCATTCGGAAATTCTAATATTTGAGTTGGCATGTTGATAAAAGGGTCCAAGTTTCATTTTATTCCGGTTGCCAACAATGACCTCTACCCATACTAACTCACAGGAAGTATCTGTTTCAATTTAGATACAAGATAAACTACTTCTAACAGCAACATACACGCCATCACCAACTGTGTTTAGCCTATCTTTCCTGAACACCGTTGGGTTCTTCGCAAAAATTTCGGCTGAGCTTATATCCGGCTTTAGCCAGCTTTCAGTGCCTATAACGATTTGAGCATCAGTGCTTTCTATTAGCACTTGGAGCTATGGCACATTCCCAACAAAGCTACAACAATTTACATCTGTTATACCAATGGTTCCTGTATCTACGTTCTTCCTGTGCTCAGCCTGCACCCTTTGTGACTGACGCCCTTCCTGTGTTTTCCCGAGACCCTCCAACCTAAACAACAGCCCAGTCCACGCCACACACCTCCTGCTTCCCGTGTAGACGAAAAAAATGTTCAAATGGCTCTGAGCACTATGGGACTTAACATCTATGGTCATCAATCCCCTAGAACTTAGAACTACTTAAACCTAACTAACCTAAGGACATCATACAACACCCAGGCATCACTAGGCAGAGAAAATCCCTGTTAAGCTCTAAGGGTCTTCTCGTCCTAAAGAAGAATTTAAGCCTTTTGACTCAAAAGTTAAATTCAAAAATTTATTAAGAGACAGTTGATTTCTCGTCAAGCCATTCATTCCAGCCACTAATTAAGAGACTAATGCTTATGCTACCTTTGCACGGTCAAAATACCGCGGCTCTTTAAAAATCCGCTCAGTGAGCAGGCCAGACCTCAAAGTATTTTCAAGAGGACATGTTTTTGATAAACAGGCGGAAATCAATTTTGCCTGGTTCCTTATAATAAGTTTACAAGGTAAAATTTTATACAAATAAATATACTAATTCTATCATTATTACAAAAATTTTAAATTTAAATTAATAATCTTAATAAAAAACCTAAAATATTTATAAAATCAAAATAAAAAATAATGAACTAAAACGTAATCTTAAAGATAGCTGGTTTAAAGCTTACTATTATATTTTATAAAACAAATTATAGGTTATTAACTTCAAAGCTTATCCCTTAAAGAATAAATAAGTTAATATTTATAATTAAAAAAATTAAATAAAAACAATTAACTTCAAAAAATTAAATGTTTTCTTAAGAAACTAGATATCTTGGAAAACGATTAACATCTCATTTCTATAAATAATTTAATAATAATTATGATACATTAACTATAAATTATTAATAAATCAACCCAAATCGAGACAAGTAAAATAAATACTAAAATTTTGATAAACCCTGATACAAAAGGTACAATAAATAAAATCTACTTAAAAAAAATTTTAAATAATATTTCATAAAACTCTTACATTACCAATAAACTATAATTTAAAAAATCAATTCTATATAATATACTAAGACAAAATTCCACAAAATTATTTATATTAAATAATTAAATAAACAAAAAATAAATATAATAAAATAAAGAATCAAGATATCCTGATTTGCACAGAAAAATTTTCAGTGTAAGTGAAACACTTTACTAATAAGTTATATCTTGTACCTCTTCCCAGATACACTTTCCAGTACATCTACTATGTTACGACTTATCTCATCTAAATTGAAGCTACTTTAAAATAATAAAATAGAATAATCAATAATGAGAGCGACGGGCGATGTGTACACACCTCAGAGCCAATATCAGTTAAATTAAATAAATTAAATTACTATCAAATCCACCTTCATTAACAGTATTTCACCATCAAATCCGTTATAAACAAAAATCTATTGTAACCCACCTCCTCTTAACTATAAGCTGCACCTTGACCTGAAATATTTTATAATTATAAATCTTGTGAATTATAACTCTGAAAAGATTCTCTGATAACGGAGATCTACAAACAAATAAATTAAGTATAGTAAACCGTGTATTATCAATCACGGGTTAGGTTCCTCTGAATGGAATGAGATACCGCCAAATTCTTTGGGTTTAAAGACCTTAACTAATAGTACCCTGGTAAATATAATTAACGTTTAAAATAATAGGGTATCTAATCCTAGTTTATTATTTAAATTTCACAGATTCATAAAAAGAGCTACAAATAAATTTTAACATTTCACCTTACAAATTTATATTTTAACCCTAATAATATAAACAACTTTTTTAACCAATAATATTACCGAGCGGGGTGGCGCAGTGGTTAGACACTGGACTCGCATTCGGGAGGACGACGGTTCAATCCCGCGTCCGGCCATCCTGATATAGGTTTTCCGTGATTTCCCTATATCGCTCCAGGCAAATGCCGAGATGGTGCCTTTGAAAGGGCACGGCCGACTTTCTTCCCCGTCCTTCCGTAATCCGATGAGACCGATGACCTCGCTGTCTGGTCTCCTTCCCCAAACCAACCAACCAACCAACCAATAATATTCACTTGTATCAATCGTATAACCGCGGCTGCTAGCACGAATTATGCCGATACCAAATCAATTGCTAAATCCAAAATCACTTGATAATTAAATCAAATTACTGCAAAAAGAACATTTAGTTTAACAAAACTTACATATAATACAAAGAAAAAGTGAATAAACAAGCAAGAATAAAACTTTTAAGAACAAAAAATAAGAAATTTGAAAATTTATAAAATTAAGAAAAAATAAAAGTTTCAAATATTTAAAGAAAAAAAAAGAAAAAATCACAAACACTAATAAAAAAAAAGAAACGCGCCCCCGTATGACCACAACAACTTCTCTATTGTATATAAATAAAGATTAACATGGAACATGTATACCGATAAATGTATTATATTCTTTCTTATTTACGCCGGGAATCGAACCCGGGAACCCGGGCGCGGGAAGCGAGAACGCTACCGCACGGCCACGAGCTGCGGCCCCGTGTAGACGCCTCATACGTGTAACGGACTCCCGACCTATTTAGTGGGACCCGAAACCCCACCAACCTGGGTCACAAGTCGAGGAATCTGCAGCCTATAAGGTCGTAAAACCGTCTGAGCCCCTGATTCAGATCCACCACTCAGCTCTGTACTGGAGGTCCGCAATTGGTCCTGTCGACTATGCTGAAAATGGTGAGCTCTCCTTTCATCTTGCAAGCGAGAATGGCAGTCTTTACCACTTCTGGTAGCCGCTCGAAACCAGAGTGAGTCTCTTCTGATCTAAAGCGACTCACGAAGTTGGTGCCAACATGAGCCACCACCTGCAATTCGCAGGTGCTTAGCAAAAGATCTCGCGCCGGTCATCTGCTGCCATAGAGCATTAACTCCAAATTGCGCCGCGTTACGGTAACATATATTTTTGTCGTCCAGCCCACATTGATTGCTACGGCTATTTCACGCCGTGTTGCTTGTCTATTAGCACTGACAACTCTATGTAAGCTCCGCTGCTGTCGGTCGTTAAGTGAAGGCCGTCGGCCACTACGATGTCCATGGTGAGAGGTAATACCTGAAACTTGGTATTCTCGACACATTCTTGACACTGTGGTGTTCAGAAAATTGAACTCGCTAACGATTTCCGAAATGGAATGTCCCATGAGTCTAGCTGAAACTACCACTCCGCGTTCATAGTGTGTTAATTCCTTTCATGTGACCATAATCCAGTTGGAAACCTTTCCATATGAATCACCTGAGTACAAATGACAGCTCCGCCAATGCCCTGCCCTTTTATACCTTATGAACGCGATACTACCGTCATCTGTATGTGCACACATAGTTATCCCATGACTTTTTTAACCTCAGTGTATTAAGCAATGAAGAGATACGCTTGAAGGTCTCTGCGGGCGTAGACCCTGCGATGGTGAATAGTTTAGCAGGCAGGATGAGAAGTGGACATCTTTAAAAAGGTCAGTCACAAAACCGGAAAGAACAACATAGATACAAGATAGGTAACTGTGACGAAACCTCTAGTGCCAGAAGAAATACTTCATTTGATCGATGAAAGAAGGAAGTACAAAATTCTCAGGAAACTCAGGAATACAAAACCACTGGACACTTAGGAATGAAAAAATAAGAAGTGCAGGGAGGCGAAGGCGAAATGGTGGGAAGAAAAATCTGAAGAAATCAAAAAAGAAGTGATTGTTTGGAGTACTGGCTTAACATACAGAAAATTCAAAACAACCTTTCATTAAATTAAAGGGAAGGGAGGTAACACTAAGAGTGCAATGGTAATTCCACTGTTAAATGCATAGAAGTGAGCGAATACTTGGAAAGAGTATATTGAAGGCCGTTATGAGTGGGAGGACTTGCCTGTTGACGTGATAGAAGAACAAACGGAAGTCGACTGGGAATAGGTAAGGGATCCCCTATTAGAATGAGAATTTAAAAAAGCTTAAGGTCAAAAAGGCAGAAGATATACGTAACATAATATCGGAAACCCGAAAATCATTGCGGAAAGCGCAATGAAACCACTATTCACGTCAGTGGAATGTATGTAACTGGCAAAGTGCCATCAGACTTTCGGAAAAAAACATTATCAATGTAATTCTGAAGCTAGAATGAGCCGACAAGTGCGAGAATTATCGCAAAAACTGCTTAACAGCTCATACACTCCTGGAAATGGAAAAAAGAACACATTGACACCGGTGTGTCAGACCCACCATACTTGCTCCGGACACTGCGAGAGGGCTGTACAAGCAATGATCACACGCACGGCACAGCGGACACACCAGGAACCGCGGTGTTGGCCGTCGAATGGCGCTAGCTGCGCAGCATTTGTGCACCGCCGCCGTCAGTGTCAGCCAGTTTGCCGTGGCATACGGAGCTCCATCGCAGTCTTTAACACTGGTAGCATGCCGCGACAGCGTGGACGTGAACCGTATGTGCAGTTGACGGACTTTGAGCGAGGGCGTATAGTGGGCATGCGGGAGGCCGGGTGGACGTACCGCCGAATTGCTCAACACGTGGGGCGTGAGGTCTCCACAGTACATCGATGTTGTCGCCAGTGGTCGGCGGAAGGTGCACGTGCCCGTCGACCTGGGACCGGACCGCAGCGACGCACGGATGCACGCCAAGACCGTAGGATCCTACGCAGTGCCGTAGGGGACCGCACCGCCACTTCCCAGCAAATTAGGGACACTGTTGCTCCTGGGGTATCGGCGAGGACCATTCGCAACCGTCTCCATGAAGCTGGGCTACGGTCCCGCACACCGTTAGGCCGTCTTCCGTTCACGCCCCAACATCGTGCAGCCCGCCTCCAGTGGTGTCGCGACAGGCGTGAATGGAGGGACGAATGGAGACGTGTCGTCTTCAGCGATGAGAGTCGCTTCTGCCTTGGTGCCAATGATGGTCGTATGCGTGTTTGGCGCCGTGCAGGTGAGCGCCACAATCAGGACTGTATACGACCGAGGCACACAGGGCCAACACCCGGCATCATGGTGTGGGGAGCGATCTCCTACACTGGTCGTACACCACTGGTGATCGTCGAGAGGACACTGAATAGTGCACGGTACATCCAAACCGTCATCGAACCCATCGTTCTACCATTCCTAGACCGGCAAGGGAACTTGCTGTTCCAACAGGACAATGCACGTCCGCATGTATCCCGTGCCACCCAACGTGCTCTAGAAGGTGTAAGTCAACTACCCTGGCCAGCAAGATCTCCGGATCTGTCCCCCATTGAGCATGTTTGGGACTGGATGAAGCGTCGTCTCACGCGGTCTGCACGTCGAGCACGAACGCTGGTCCAACTGAGGCGCCAGGTGGAAATGGCATGGCAAGCCGTTCCACATGACTACATCCAGCATCTCTACGATCGTCTCCATGGGAGAATAGCAGCCTGCATTGCTGCGAAAGGTGGATATACACTGTACTAGTGCCGACATTGTGCATGCTCTGTTGCCTGTGTCTATGTGCCTGTGGTTCTGTCAGTGTGATCATGTGATGTATCTGAGCCCAGGAATGTGTCAATAAAGTTTCCTCTTCCTGGGACAATGAATTCACGGTGTTCTTATTTCAATTTCCAGGAGTGTATATCCAACTAGCTGATAGTTACAAAAAGAACGAAAAACAAAATTGAGGATCTGTTAGATGACGATCAGTTTGACCCTAGGAAACTTAAAGGCACCAGTGAGGCAGTTCTGACATTGCGACTGATAATGGCAGCAAGACTAAAGTTAAAGTCAAGACACGTTCATAAGATTTGACGACCTTGATAAAGATTTCGACAATGTCAAATGTTGCAAGATGTTCGCAATTCTGAGGAAAATAGGGATAAGCTACAGGAAAGGCGGCTAATATACTTATGTAAAAGAACCGAGGTAACAATTAGACTGCAAGAACAATAACGAAGAGCTCCGATTAAAAAGGATGTTCAATCCATGTATGCGAAAAGCAATGACGGAAATAAAAGAAAGATTCAAGGGTGGGATTAAAATTCAGGATGAAAGGATATCAACGATAGGAGCCATTGATGACATTGCTTTCTTCAGTGAAATTCAAGAAAAATTTAAAGGATTTGTTGCATGTAATTAACAGTCTAATGAGTACAGAATACGGATTCAGAGTAAATGGAACAAAGACTAAACTAATGAGATGAAGTAGAAATGAGAGAAGCATGTATCTTAACATCAGAATTGGGATCACGATGTATACAAAGTTAAGGAATTCTGCAACCTAGGCACTAAAATAACCATGGCGGGTGCAACTAGGACGACATAACAGCAGACTAGCATTGGCGTAAAGAGCATTCCTGGTCAAGAGAAGTCTACTATTATCAAACAAAGGTCATAATTTGAGAAAAAAATTTCTGAGAATGTACTTTTGGCGTAGAGCATTGTATAGTAGTGACTCATGGATTGTGGAAAAAGCGGAAAAGAAGAGAATCGGCCATTTGAGATGTGATGTTACAGACAAATACTGAAATTCAGTATTACTGTATACTGAAATGAGTTGATAAAGCAACAAGATTCTCCGCAGAATCAGCGAAGAAACGATCACGTGGAAAACGTTGACAAGATAAAATCAAAGGATGGTAGGACATATGTTAATAACTTCCGTGGTAATAGAGGGAGCTCTAGACGGTAAAAACTGTAGATGAAGACAGAAATTGAAGTACAGCCAGCAAATAACTGAGGACGCACTTTGCAATTGCTACTCTGAGATGAAAATGTTTAACACAGGAAAGGGCTTCGTGGTGGGTAGCATCAAACCAGCCAGAACACTGACGACTCAAACACCATTCACACCACTCTCACTGTTCTCTGTTAACAAACTGTCGCGCATGGTTACATTGAGAGTGGAGTTTGCTGGGGTTCTGCACGTGTATAGCCTCTTTATTTTTATTAACAATATGATGATGATGTTTGGTTTGTGGGGCGCTCAACTGCGTGGTTATCAGCGCCCGTACAATTGCCCAATCTTTGCTCAGTCCAATTTCGCCACTTTTCTGGATGATGATGAAATGATGAGGACAACACAAACACCCAGTCATCTCGAGGCAGGGAAAATCCCCGACCCCGCCGGGAATCGAACCCGGGACCCCGTGCTCGGGAAGCGAGAACGCTACCGCGAGACCACGAGCGGCGGACGTATTAACAATATGACCAATATAATTACCAGATCGCATCCACAAGACAAAAAAGTAGGATTTTGCACTCAATTTTCTAAAGAAAGCGATCAGGAAAATAGTCTCTAACCCAACAATAATAACAAAAATCTTAGGGTGGCACTAGTTGATGTATAGAAAGAAAATCTTAATCTAAATACATACTGACGGAAAAAAATCGTAACATCATGAAAGCGACGTGCGATACAAACCAAAGTTGGGAGATGCGTTTCTATATCTGAAAGATGATGTCTGTTCAAATTTCGCTTCAGTCCTTAAGAAGAGGATCATTATGAGGATTGCTTTAAATACAGTTGGTAACGCTCGTGTGCGTTAGTTACCTTTGAGATTGGACGTGATGAGTAGATTTTATTCAAGAATGTCTTTAAGGCGACAATGATCCCATTTATAACACCGCACGGAGTTTGATCATTGTCGTATAATAGAGCTACGAGAAATCCGATGTTCCGTTTGCGGTATGGCCTCATCGTGAAGACACACTACAGCAGTTCATCGATCACATTAATGGTGTCCATCCCAACATTAAATTTACTGTCGAGATTGAGAAGCGAAGCAAGCTACCATTCTTGGATGTTTTGGTTGAGCGGAAGGCAGGAGGCCAGTGTACCGGAAACCAACACACACTGATCGGTACTTGAACGTCAATAGTTTCCACCACCCTGTACACAAGAAAGCGGTCCTGAACACGTTGGTTCATACAGCCAAGATTATCTCTGACGACGACCACCGACAGTCTGAATTGAAGAACTTAAAACGTGTTTTCCGGGAAAATGGATACAGCAAAAGAGACATCGCAAACACTTTCAAGGGCCGCCGACGAAAGACTCCTGGTTTTGATGAAATAAATATATATATATATATATACATATATTTTTATGTAAAAACAATGAATGGAAATGGGTAAGAAATGTTGCTTTAAATATTTTTGTTATTTGCTCTTTCAGTACGAACTTTGTTGTAGAACCCCTTATTTGCGTGTGGTAATAAAAATTCATTTAGACGGAATTAAGCACATTTAAAATTACGTGAACCTTAGCAACCCTCTCATGCTGATAAATTCATATTAACTGATTAAGAACATTTAGTTGAAAATTGTATAAATTAAATTTTTTATGTATTTCGGCCTTGGAACACATTTTCTAAATACAGTGGCTTTTTTTTTTAATATTTACTGAATTCCTTCCCGGCGTTAGCTATGGAACACAAGACTGTCTCTGTTAGCATAAAATGGTTAAATATTGCGAAGCCGACCTGAACGTTTAATTATCATTGACAAAACACACTTCACTATACGTTTAAGTTATTTGCTTTAGAAATTGAAAGAACCAACAGATTAACAACTTCAACGTTAACTATCCGCCTATGAATGCACAAATGTAAAACCAGTAATAAATTCCGTCAGCCGCAGGATCGCTGTAAAAGAAAAAATATTTCGTAATTCACTGCTAATTTTATCTGCTCCCGATTTACGGGTTTGGTTAATTTTATAGCAGAACAATTTTTTTAAATTAGCCGCCGCTGCAAACCGTTCGGTCGCGGCACAGCCCAGCAACACCAACGATAATCGCTAAAAATGCTGAAAATTCTTTAAATAAATGTTATAGATGACATGGGCAAGCTAATTTACATTAGTAATACACAATTTTGATAAATAATTAAACTTACATTACTTTGTAATTTCTCCTCTAATGGCGGCTAAAGATAGATACAGACAAATAAGTCTACTCATTCATAAAATGCTACGTCACAGGTTCCTCTCTCTCTCAGCTCTCGAGGAAGACGACAAAGAATGCACATTATGTATTCCTATTTATACTATTGCTGATTGTGAATGTCTCTTTGTAATCTTACAACATTATTTTCCTCTGTGGCTGTATTTTACCTTTTTTCGCAGATATTAACATATTTCGTAATTACATTATGAGTATAGAAATATTACAATCATAAATACATCGAGAATATTATTACAGAAAATATTACAATAATAACGAATGTCCTTTATACAAAATTAATATTTTTTTGTTAAACAATTACAGTACATACGAATTGCTTCATAGTGGCGTACACAGTATAATTAAATGTCATTTCATTTTATTAATAGTGTGTGTTCTGCCGGGGAACGTTACATGGTGAATCAGTAGAAGAGGCCAAACGGACTGCATTACTGCCATACTGTGGAGCAACTAGCAGCAAGTTAGGACGTCTGCTGCAGAATCTGCCCCCAAGATACGAGATATGTTGCGCCCTGTTAAAGACGACATTGCTTTGCTAGTGTTCGGCGTCCATGGGGGCAGCACGTATATCGGACGAACAATTCGCACTGTTGCGGAGCGCTGTACTGAGCACAAGTGCCATATAAAACAGAGGGAGCTTGACAAGTCGGTCATAGCGGAGCACTGCCTATAAAACGGACATAAAATACTGTTCCAAAATACAGAGGTGTTGGCTCATGCCTCTACATATTGGGAGTCCGTTATAAAGGAAGCGGGCGAGATTCGTTTAAACAACAACAATTTCAACAGAGACCAGGGGTACACACTCAGCAGGGCATGGGGGTGGGCGTTGGACATCGAAAGGAAGCAAAGACAGATCCGCTTCGCGGGAGCGGCACTTTCAAACGTGGCGCCTGTCGCTGACGTCACCGGTGCTGCCACGAGCAATGGCTCCGCTAGCTGCTCGGGTCGACTTGCGCGCGCTCGCGCGCCACATTGGGTCCATCTGATTGGCTGCTGATGATGTCATCATGCCCATATAAGCGATAAACGGTAGCAGCCCCTGCAGTCAGTGAACTCCTCATGACGATGGCGGAGATGGGCATCGAAAGCTCGAGGATTTTATTCGAATTGACGCGGCTTGAAAACCGAGAACGTTTTATAAAGTTTATTCCTGTCTGGCACAAAGCACTTCGTGCACTGATCGTAAGTGGACCTATTTATCACTCATAAATGAAGGATTTATATACTGGATAGTTCCTTTCATTTACTTTTTGTATTTCATATTTCAAAATACAGATACTGATCAGTCGACAAGTATATTGCAAAATCGAGTTCTAAGTATCAGAGGGTATCAGCTACACGCAAAGGCGCAACGCTATCCGCAGTACCGAGCGAGGTGGCGCAGTGGTTAGACACTGGACTCGCATTCGGGAGGACGACGGTTCAATCCCGCGTCCGGCCATCCTGATTTAGGTTTTCCGTGATTTCCCTAAGTCACTCCAGGCAAATGCCGGGATGGTTCCTCTGAAAGGGCACGGCCGACTTCCTTCCCCATCCTTCCCTAATACGATGAGACCGATGACCACGCTGGCTGGTCTCCTTCCCCAAACACCAACCAACCTATCCGCAGTAAGCCCCACGCCTAAAGCCATGCCGCTCGATGTATGGACGCTACGGCAGCTATCTGAAGTCTCGCCGTAGGTGGTAACCCATGCCAGTGACTCCCTGTCCTCAACACCGCTTCGAAGAACGATGGCAATATAGTCTGAATAAACAATGAAGCTGAATACATGGTACCAAGAGGCATCCCCAAGAGGCCGCAACGGTTCCATGGCGAAAGCATACAATACTGCAGAGAGCGAGCAGCATGGACGCGCTGATCGACCGAGATGGGAGGAGTGAGACGGCCACTGTAGAGACTGTAGAGTACACGAGACGTAGCTCAGCAAAGCAGAAGCATTACAACGTCGACGGTAGTATCAGAGTGTCCCATATTGCGGAGCACCCCTTCCAGGTAGTCGTGATCGACCCGATCGAACGACTGGGTTAAGTCAAGAGCTGCCAAAAGTCCAGGCATATTACGAGCGTGAGCAAGAGCGATTATGTCTCGATAGCGACAGAGTGCAGTGCAGGTGTTATTGGCACCTCCCAAAGAAGTTTGATGTCTCATTGGGGGAAAACCACGTACCGAGCGGTCCGTTTAAGCCTCGCAACCAACAGCTGGGTGAAGATCTGTTGAGTAACGCCAAGGAGCGCTAATCGCATATCCCTGAGGTACCCCGAATGATGAAAAAATTGAGGAAACCGTCTGGAATCAAGGTGACATAAGGTCCTGACAAATTTCCATCCACACTGGCGCCAGAAGGAGACACAATGTCCGATAAAACTCCAGTGGGAAGCCGTCAAAGCCAGGCGACCTGTTCAGAGAACCCGACTGGATAGCGTCATGAACTTCGTCCTTTGTGATGTTATCAAGCAGATTCATCGTTGCATGCAAGGGATCCGAGCCAAAGGAGGGTCTGGAGACCATTGTAATGTTGTCAAGGTGATGACATCGTTTTGAGGAAAGCAACATAATGTGTATTGAGGGCAGACCTATATCGCGTTGGGTATCAAAACGCCGTCCATCATCGGTAGTAATAACATTACCCAAAATCTGCTGAAGGTGGCGTCGCTCCGCCATGACATGATACATAGATGGACGCTCCTGCGCTAACTTGTCGTGTATGCGCGCCCTGAGCATACCTCTTTCAGGGTCATTGCATGATTTACCATCGCCTGGCGCTCTGGCGAATTCGGCATCATAGTACATTCCTGGAGAATCGTTAAATAGAATACGTGAGTTCGTCGCCGCCTCATTGTAACCTCTCTTCCGTAACCAATAAAGGCCTTGCGGAGGGCATGCTTTTCACAGAACACCGACCAAGACAGGGCAGACTGATAGGCATCACGGCGTCCACAACAAGCTGTACACATGGTCTCGATGAGTTTCCGGCATTCAGATGAATTCAGGAGGTTGGTGTTCAGTTTACATTGCCCACGGCCGCGCCACATCCTTCTGCGACGGGAATTAGTGGTGCCGATATATGCATCACGGTCAGAGAACGAAACTTGCCAGACTTCACCATCTTGCACCACACTGACAATATCGCGGGGGATGTAAACACGATCTGTGCGGCTGGAAGAATGTCTACTGAAATGCGTAAACCCCGAACAATCGCCATGAACATGCTCCCAATAATTCACAAGGCTAAGGTGCTGGAGAACTGTCGCTAGCGTCGCGCACAGAGAGTGTCGTGGTAGTTGGTCTTTGGGTGGTGGGTGTAGTTGAAATCGCCTCCCACGATCAATGCATCCTGGCAACCCAGGAAGAGAGGCGTGACTATCTCTGAGAAGAAGGTGGAACGTTCACGGCGCGATCCGAACCAGATGCCGCATAGCCATTGACGATTGACCCCACCAAATGTGAGACCCTACCTCTGGCGTCAGCGACATAGAGAACTGCATCAACGAGGATACCGCCATGTAAGAGGTTTGTCACCCCACTGTCTGTAGGGGAAGCATGAGAGACATGTGCTGTAAAACCATAGGGAGCACAGAAAGTTGCAACGTGCACCTCCTGGAGGAGAGCAATGTCAACGATGGCAGCACACAGTATGTCATGAGGTAAAACCAGTTTGTGGCGCACGCGAATGGTGTTGACATTTACCGAGGCTATGCGATACGTCTGGGAAGCTGCCATCGCCAGGAGGACGGGAGATTCAAACACGACGAAAGCACAGGGAACTCCCTGTTAGGCCCCAGTGGAAGGGCACAACACTTTGACGGAGAGGGAGCCGGTGCCACCAAGGGGGTCCATAGGTCTGTACACCCCAAGAATGTCCACTCTGCCCGCACAGGAAACAAATGTCTCACGGGGGCGTTTGAGTGGAACACTATCAGAGATGCGCCCACTGGTAGTGTCAGACACGAAAGGGGAGGCAACCGCATCAGACGCAGGTGGGCCAAGTTCGGTGTTCGGAGGTGGACGCTGGGTGGAGATGGACACGGGGACGGACGTGTCACGGCGTCAAAGGACAGCAGAGTAGCAGGGTCGTCTTCCACGGAACACATCTGATGGAGTCATCTAAAGGGGTACGACGTTGCCTCATTTCCTCGGCAATCGTTGCTTCCTAACATACTGTTTCGTGTCGGATGGTGGGCGGGTATCGTCCGACATGTGGCCAGATGCCAGAAAAACGGAGGTCGGTGCAGCTCCATGATCAACACCATGGGGTCTGGACAGTCAGCTGGACAGTCAGCTACTGATGTATATCGTTTATTTTTATTGCCTCCGGAGTGACAGGCGAAACATCCATCGCGTCGTCCAGAGGAGTCGACGCCGGTATCGTCTGATTCAGAGGAGGCACAGCAGACAGCACCACAGCAGACGCGCAAGACAGAAATAACACAGTGGGTGCTGCAGGATGAGCGACGTCTCTGATCAGCGTCTGAACCAGTCTCCATCGGAGACATATAGAATGGACGTGGCCTTCCCGGTCACATCCTGGACAGGTGCAAGGCTGGCCGTCGAAAATGACGACAGCTCTGTAGCCCGCAATAACCTATTAGATTCAAATGGTTCAAATGGCTCTGAGCACTATGGGACTTAACATCTGAGGTCAGCAGTCCCCTAGAACTTAGAACTACTTAAACCTAACTAAGTTTTTATCAGACCCACGCCATTAAGGACACGGTATGTTTCGGTCGTCTTCCACGTTTCATCAAGGTGACTGACGACGTTGCCGTAAGGTTTAATTGCACCACCACAACGTCCAACGGTGTCTCAGACGGGAGTTCGAAACCCAGAAATGTGCTCAATCACTACAGGCCCTATATGTCCGTCAGGGTATTGTAACTTGAGAGCGTTTACGTGGCGTCGCACAACGTCGGCACACAGCTCCTTAGTCGCCAGCTTTATGTACACAGTAGTACTGAGGATCGAAAAACGAATTCCATGAACATCGTGTGGCGGGAGACTCATTTCATCCCGTATAAAACGTTCTACTTGATACGCCTTCGGTCATTCGTGATCCAGAGGAAAAGTTAATTTAATTGCGGTTCGGCGGTAAGGAATGTAGGCACATGGCCTAAATAAATGTCGTGTGACTATGGCCTCCCGTTGCGTAGACCACTAGCCGGTTGCAAGTCTTTCGATTTGACACCACTTCGGCGACTTGCGCGTCGATGCGGATGAAATGATGATGATGAGGACAACACGACATCCAGTCCCTGAGAGGAGAAAATCTCCGACCCAGCCGGGAATCGAATTCTGGCCCTTAGGATCGACATGTTGTCTCGATAACCACTTTTTTTTCTTTTTTAAAATTTATTTTCAATAAAGATCACTCTCTTAAAAGAAACACGTAAATCATTTCATGGTATAGTATGTGCGTTACATATTGAGTGGTGAGAGAAGCGTGAGGTTCAGTGTCAGCTGTCAAATGTGCACCCCGACTGCACCCGGCACATCCCAACTGCGTGGTGGGTCGAGGAAGACTGCCTGAAGATGGTTGGCAAAGGTTTTCCGATAGTGTGACCATCTATGAACCTCATTGTGGGCTTGCTGCAAGAAATACCAAAAGTCAAGTCACGACTTGGCAGCATCCCCATAGAGGTACGCGATCGTCCAACCTTTGACCCAGATGATCGACTGTGATTTAGTCGTCGGAAAGTAGTCACTCTCCGGATGTAAGAAGGAGGCAGGTGTAATATGTTGCGGGGTCACACGGAGGTAGCAAGCTACAATCTGTCTTCCTAGGAGCCAGACGTCCTCCACCGCGATACAAGTTAAGCGGTGATGGTCGTCATTCCACTCAGCTACCGGGGGCGGACAGGAAACGCCATGACGGTTGGTGAAGTCGGAGACAAACCTCGCCGAGGAAGTAAACATACGCGCGCACGCTCGCAAGGAGCACAATAGGCGAGGCGCAAACAGGATGCGCGCACCTCACCACTGCCTAAAGCAGGTTGCCATTAGGCTACCCGAAACACAACCCATAGCCGAATCAAAACTTACATATGTCGTTAGCCATGTGCCTACAACCTGCGCTTGTACATCCATTATGTATATTTCCGCACAGAGGAGACATTTTAATTGACAGAACGTTCCATCGTTCTTAACAACAAAGACACTGCAATATCGTATTTACCGGCCGAAACTATGCAGCGACTTCCCGTTAAAATGGCCCCCACTCTACGAGTACACGCTGTGACGCAGGAACGACAACAAAATGGTTCAAATGGCTCTGAGCACTATGGGACTTATCATCTGAGGTCATCAGTCCCCTAGAACTTAGAACTACTTAAACCTAACTAACCCAAGGACATCACACACATCCATGCCCGAGGCAGGATTCGAACCTGCGACCGTAGCGGTCGCGCGGTTCCAGACTGAAGCGCCTTTAACCGCGTGGCCACACTGGCCGGCGGAACGACAACATATGGAAGTCTCGGTGTGGCCATAAGTCGTGCACGAGTATCAAAAACGCCTAAAAGTTGGCCGCTCGCCTCAACGGGAAAATCTGGGTTCGAGTCCTGATCGGCCAAAGATTTTCACAGTCATCGTTCCCTTATGCAGCTGGGATGTTCGAATTCGCAACTGCGAATAAATTTCTTGTATAAAAGAAGTGCAGCCAACGGAAAATGTGCTTAGTGGTCTGAAATCGGTGAGGGCAGTGATATAAAATAAGCGCAATGGACAAAAAATTAGTCACCCTCAGCAGATATGACACCAAGACTGTGTCACACTGCTTCTGACCTTCACAATGGTGTCAGTTCGCCAAGGAAAGACTCCACGAGGTTCTAGAGATATGTTCCATCTAGTTGTAGCCACTCATTTACATTTATATCTGCTTGATTACTCTGCAGTTCCCTATTAAGTGCCTGACAGAGGGCTAATAGAACCACCTTCAAACTATTTGTTTTCCGTTCCACTCTCGAACATACCCGTCGGAGGTTAGAGTCTTCCCTCGGGCATGGGTGAGTGTGTTGTCCTTAGCGTAAGTGAGATTAAATAGTGTGTAAGCCTAGGGCCCGATGACCTCAGCAGTTTGGTACCATAGATACTTACCATAAATTTCCAAACTCTCGAACAGCGAGCGGGAAAAACGGGCACTTACATCTTCCCGCGTGAGCTCTCATTTCTCTTATTTTATGCTGATTATCATTTCTCCCTGTAAAGGTCGGTACCAACAAACCATCTTCACATTCTGCGGAGAACGTAGTCGATTGAAATTTTATGAGAAGGTCCTGCCGGAACGAAAATCGTCACCTCAATTCACGTTTCGTATCTGTGGTATGCTTTACCCTATTTCTCGATAATACGAAAGGAACTGCCTTTCTTTGAAATTTTCCGATGTCCTCCGTCAATCCTATCTGACTGAAGCGAATCCTGCACCGTACAGCAATACGTCGGAAGAGGACGGACAACCGTAGTGTAGGCAGTCTCTTTAGTAGACTTGTTGCATTTTCTAAGTAATCTGCCAGTAAATAGTAGTCTTTGGTTTGTTTTCCCCACAGCATTATCTGTGTGATCGTTCCAATTGTAGTTGCTCGTAATTGCAATGCCTAAGTATTAAACTGAATTTACTGTCTTTCGATTTGTATTATTTACCGTGAAAACGAAATTTAACTGATTCCTTTTAATACTCATGTGGATGACTTCACACTTTTCATTATAGTGAATTGCCATTTTTCGCTCCATAAAGATATCTTGCCTAAATCATTTTGCAACTCATTTTGATCATCAGATGACTTTACAAGACGGGAAACGACAGTATCATTTACAAACATTCTAAAATGTCTGCTCAGATTGTCTCCTAAACCCTGTATGTATATGAGGAACAGCACAGGGCCTGTAACACTTTCTTGGGCAGCGCTGAACATCACTTCTGTTTTGCTCGACGACTTTTTGTCAATTACTACGAACTGTAACCTTTTTGGCAGGAAATCATGAATCCATTCGTATAACTGAGACTATATTCCATAGGCACGCAGTCTGAGCAGGAGTCACTTGTAAGGAGTGGTGTCAAAAGCCTTCTGAAAATCTAAAAATATGAAATCAATTCGACATCCCCTGTCGAAAGGACTCATTAATTCGTGAGAATAAAACTAGTTGTGCTACATAGGAACAATGTTTTCTGAATACGTGTTGGCTATTTTGTCAGCAAATCGTTTTCTTCGAGGTAGTTTATAATATGCGAATAGAGTATATGTTTCACAATCCCACTGCAAATCGACATTAGTGAAGTGGGTCTTTAATTAAGCAGATCACTCCCATTACCTTTCTTGGGTATTGATGTGACTTACGCCGCTTTCCAGTCTTTAGGTACGGATATTTCAACAACTGATCGGTCGTACATGATTGCTGCGGTAAGTATGGAGCTATTGTATCAGCATACTCTGAAAGGAAGCTGACTGGTATACAATCTGGACTGGATGCCTTGCCTTTATTAAGTGATTTAAGCTGCTTCTCTACACCGAGGATATATAATTGCAAGATACTCATGTTAGCAGTAGTACCTCATTCGAATTCTGGAATATTTACATGGTCTTCTTAGGTGAAGGAATTTCGATTGTTGTTGCCCAGTGAAGGTACTGAGTGCGTCGTGCCACTGGTGTACTTTACACGCGACCAGAATCTCTTTGGGTTTTCTGCAGATTTCGAGACAGAATTTCATTGCTGAAACTGTTAACAGCATTTAGCACTGAAGTTTGTGCTAGATTTCGTGCTTCTGTAAGATTTCAGCAATCATGGGGACTTTGCGTACTTTTAAATTTGGCTTGGTTTTTTCGTTGCTTCCCCAGCAGTGTTACGACCTGTTTTGCGTACTTTGTGGTTCAGTATCATTTCTGATTAATTTATTTGGCGCATATCTCTCAGCTGCCGCCGAAACTATTTCTTTGAGTCCTAACAACATCTCGTCTACGCTTACACGACGTATATTCAGATTGGTAGAAGTGGAGACTGTTCCTTAGGACGACGTCAAGCGAATTTCTATCTGCTTTACCAAACACGTGTATTTTTCGCTTATTTTGGTGGGTTTGGAGGTTACAATATCCAGTATGTTTCCGCAACGATTTACATTTTCAGTAGGCTCCTGAACTAAATCTTCAAAATAATTTTCAATGAAGGCACTGAGAACGATTTCGGAAATATTTATTTTCGCCAACATACCGAGGGCAGATCGAAGGCATCACCAACTATAATCCTATGAGTGGGGTACCTATTTCAAATGAGAATCTGTCTTTGAACTGTTCAGCAACGACTTCGTCGCACGCAGTCAGGCGCCTGAAGATGGGATTTACCTCCTGTAATCCGGGTTCTGTGTACGATTTTATCCAAATAAAGGATTTGCCAAGTACAACTAGAGCGGATTTGTTCAGCACGAATAATTTTAGCAACTGTTGTGGATGCCCAGCAAAGAGTATATAATGTTAAATTTGAGTCGTGGGGTCGGTAAAAGAAAGCAGTTATTAATTTATTCTGGTTGTCAGTTGTAACATCTACCTATAAGAGCTCACAGAAACTACCTGTTACAATTTCACTACAAGATAGGCTATTTCTGCCAGCAATAAACACTCCATACCAATAGAATTTGGTCTATCCTTTCTAAACACAGTTAGTTCCTTCGTGAAAATTTCGGCTCAACTTATTTCCCGGTTCACCCAGCTCTTACTATTTATAATGATTTAAGCTTCTGTGCATTTATTAGTTGGAGTTCCGGTTCTTCCCCAACACAGATACGACTATTAACAAGTACGATGCTAGGTTTACCTTCATCCTGAATTAGTCCTGCACCCCTTTGGACTGACGACCTTTCTGTAGTTTGTCAAGACCCTCTAACCTAAAAATCTCCCACGCCCCTTCACACAGCCCCCATTACCTGTGCAGCTGCCTCCTGTGAAATAGTCGACCCTGACCTATTAAGTGGAACCCGTAAATCCACCATCCTATGACGCAAGTCGAGAAATATGCAGTCTCTGATCCAGTCCCACCACTCGGCTCTGTATCAAAGGACTACAGTCAGATCTGTCGACGAGGCTCCAGATGATGAGCTGCGGCTTCATCTCGCAAGCAACACTGGCAGTCTTATCGCTGGCTAACCGCCCAAAACCAGACAATCTGTACCCATCCAATGAGACAGATATCGTTAATACCGATATAAGCCACCATCAGCAGTTGGCTGCACACTGTGCTTATCATGGTGTCCTGAAGAACCCATTTCAAATTTTGAATGACGCCTTCCGGTATGCACACTGAGTGCAAACAGGGATCCTTACCCTCCTTGGCAGCGATACCTCTAAGGGCACGCATTGCGCGCCTAATGTTGGAGCTCCCACTTACCAGTAATCTCACTGTCTGTGAATTCCCACACCTTGTGGGACGAGAGGCTTCCTCCAGAACAGGGCGAGAGACTGCATCTGCTCAACGTGTCTGTCACCCACAGGTAGCCCGCAAAACATGTTCTTCAGGCAAACCAGGCATGCTCTTAGAGTGGTCCCTCGCAAAGTCGTTCGCTGCCTGCCACACCGTGGAACAACCTCCCACATGACATGGGTGAGAGATCAACCTCAGTGTGAGCAGCACCTGGGGTGGCCACTGCAGTGGACCGATCGAGAGACACATGTGAAGTGCTGAACATCCCACGGATTTCCATTTCCGGCCTCCCACTGTGCTGCCCAGTGGCAGTTGCCTCTAGCTTTGTGACCAAAGCCAACACCGCCTGGAGCTGTGAGCGATGGGTCACTAGCTCAGCTCGCATCTGAATACAGCAATCAGAATTCCTATCTAGACTAAAGACGGCTGAAATATGGTCTAGCATAACTCGGAACTGTGGCTGATAAATACACATATACGCACGAAATATAGGGAATTTAAATAAAGAGCGCAGAAGAAATTTATAAATTCGCTTCTAACGAGAAGCTGCATCGACTCACAGAGCGAAAGCGGCAATTCGATGCACTGCTACAGTAACCAAAGCGGCCTCTCAACTGAAGAACCTAACTAATATAAGTGGGTCTTCAACAACAAACAGAAGCCTAGCGCGATTTAAGCGGCAGTAGACTGCACCACACAGTAAATAAAACACGGTACTATGTCTGGTAAATAGGGAAACACGAACGATTCCCTTCCACCCATCCAGATTTATGTTTCCCATTTCACTCCACAATCGCTCGAGGCAAACGCCGTGAAGGTACCTTTGAAGGGGAATGGCCGATTTCCTTCCCCATCCTTGAAATTTTCCAAGTTTGTGCTCCGTCTGTAATTCCCACAACGTCGACAGATGTTAAACCCTACTCTTTCTTCCTTTCCTCTTTTCTTCCTTCCTTCCTTCCTTTCAAGGCGAGCGCTGTACTAATTTAAATGAGTGACTGATATAAGGTGTCCATACTTTTCAACTTTAGCCCTCAATACCTTTAAAAGTGTGCTAGGTTGTATTAAATGGTTTTCAAAATGTGACTATAAATCTGGACGACACAGGAGAAAAAGGTCTTAGAGAAGAACTTCCATACGTAAGTGCAACGATGTTACTGATAGTATCGAGGAGAACTACCACCACGACCCAAGTATTTGATCCTGGCGTACATCGTTTATGGGAACAGGTGGTGTTCTCTATAAACAGGCGACGGGTGGCCCATCTGTTTCAGACGTCAACGTGCTCCAGTTAAAGCAGGCAAGGTTAAAGAGTAAGCCGCGCGGGGTAACCGCGCGGTCTGGGGCGCCTAGCCGCGGTTCGCGCGACTCCTCTCCCGTCGGAGGTTCGAAGCCTCCCTTGGGCTTGGGTGTGTGTGTTGTCCTTAGCGTTAAGTTATTTTAAGTTAAATTAAGTAGTGTGTAAGCCTAGGGACCGATGACCTTAGCAGTCTGGTCCCATAGGAAATTAGCACCAAAAAATTAAAGAGGAAGGAGCTGAGGAATTTCGAAATGACGCGATCAGCAATGACCAAAGTCTTCATCAAGAGGTTATGCTTTGTGACTATGTGATATATCTGCTTCAGGCACTAACGTCGACAACAAAACATGAGCTTGAACAGTTTGAAGTTAGGCAAAACTGACGATTGTGACTTTTCCCTCAGTTGTGAGTTTGCTTTCCCGAAAAGTAGCTTAGTTGTGATCCCCGGGTGTGACAAACCTGGTGACAGTTTTTGTTGTTTGATTTTAATAGTATTTGTCCTGGCCAAATGATGCCTAAAATTATTACTGCCACCGTCTGTGCAAGCGGTGGGATTGTGACTGCGGTCGCAAGTGCTACTGCTGCTGTCATGAACATTTTGTGATTAATGTACTCTTTTAATTTTCTTTTAGATTCTGATCAGGCCAGATTTGTTAGCTTACCGGATGCACTGCCTGAGAGCTCTGAAATTTTCTGAGTTGGCACCCCTGTGTTCTAATTTGTGCTAGTCATTGTTACATTTGACCTTCAAAAAATTGGCTTAAATCTGTCAGGTCTGTTAGTAGACAGTGTTAAGCCTTGGGTCCGTAATTTAAAACCATTGTGTTAATCTGGTATCATTTTGCTCACTGTTCTGATAACTGCTGATTTCAAAAAGATTATTTCATTGTGTTTTACTGTTGTTGTTTTTTTAAATTGTTTAATAAATGTGAATCACTTAGCAAATAATGGATGTTGTCTGTGGCAAGTGAGGGACACACATTGACGCGTATGAATGACGAAACAAAACTCTGAGTTCTCTTGTCACATGCTAAAAGACAGTCGTTATTATCTAGTAAGGAAGAGCGTTGAACGTTGAGGATAATGTATCTAGACACACGTTATGTTTCCTGGTCGATGTTTTAGTCTAGTGATGAAGAAATGCGAACTAGAGACTGCCATAAGCTGTTTCCGGCATGTTGGTTGCTTAGTTGGTTGGTTGAGGGGAGGGGCCAAACAGTGAGGTCATCGGTCCCATCGGATTAGAGAAGGATGAGGGAATATATCAGCCTTGCCCTTTCAAAGGAATCATCCTGGCATTTGCCTGAAGCGATTTATGGAAATCACGGAAAACCTAAATCAGGATGGCCGGGCGATGATTTGAACCGTCGTGCTCACGAATGCGAGTCCATTGTGCTAACCACTGCGCCACCTCGCTAGATTTTCCAGCGCGTTTTACTGTTTTTGTTGTTGTGAGACGCGATAATATGATTGGTGCATCATTTGAAAATATTTTTAGTTTCAATACGACGCTGTGTATATTGCAGAGTGTAAGGGGTATAAGATCTTTTTATTGGTGACTGAGAACGGCGTAAGTACCAGCATTACGTCAGTATTTACTTAATTTTCAGACAGATAATTACAGCTATTAAAAGTAGTATGCTTTTAGGTTGATTAGTACCTCCAAATACATGAGGCAAGAGAAAAACATTAATGCTTAATTTTACCTGGAGAACAGGTCAGATGTTGAAGTTGACACATGCACGCAAAACTGTTAGTCTACACCGACACGCATGGTCCACGTAGAGGTGCAGTTATAACTGTGCAGAAAACATCAGGGAGTAAATTATACTGTGGGAAGGCTAACCTACACACAGAAAAAATAACCAACACGTGAACGGTTAAGCAATACTTTGTCGGTCGTGCACCATCTTGTACCTTGAAAGAGAAGGAGGTCTTCTACCATGGATCATGGGATATTTACAAGTGAAATGAGTTCCTTCCACGTCTTAAAAACTTTTCCGGCTTTGAAAATGGAAATTTTGTGTTTCTTTCAAATACTCTGTATTTCAGAACGTATTTAACGTGTAACTGGTTTTTAGTGTTCCGTGTCTCACTCTGTAAAGGATCGCTTTGTTGTTTGTTTCTCTGTCTGTCAATCCGACTGTTAAAAACCGTTTTTCTCAGGAACGAGTAAGCATATAAATTTTATATTTACGTCACATATTAAGGTTCATTGTCCCTTTGTGGTGTAAACATTTCAAGTTTGTAATGTCAGTTCAGTCAAAAGATACGGCAATGTATGTCACATATTCTGATACTCGAAAACTCACTCATCAAAAGATTCTTCCCGTTGACCTAGAATCGTGAAATTTGGCAAGAAGCATGGTTTTCCTGTACAAGTGACGGAAAAACTTGAAAACGCCTAATTTATGTTTATATAATATGGGAAATTATTTTTTGTCATTTTTTATACGTCTGTTTATGTGCCGCTACGGTCGCAGGTTCGAATCCTGCCTAGGGCATGGATGTGGATGAAGTCCTTGGGTTAGTTAGATTTAAGTAGTTCTAAGTTCTAGGGGACTGATGACCTCAGATGTTAAGTCCCATAGTGCTCCGAGCCATTTGAACCATTTGAACTTCTCTTTGACCTAGAATGATAAAATTTAGCAAGAAGCTAGGTTTCACAGCACAAGTAAAGAGAAAAATCCAAAATGATAATTTGTCATTATATTACATGAAAAAATATTTCTTTTGTCATCTATTATCCCACTTCAAACTTGAAATTAAAACATTCTCTAAAACCGAGCGAAGTGGTGCAGTGGTTAGACACTGGACTCGCATTCGGAAGGACGACGGTTCAATCCTGCGTCCGGCGATCCTGATTTAGGTTTTCCGTGATTTTCCTAAATCGCTCCAGGGAAATGCCGGGATGGTTCCTTTCAAAGGGCACGGCCGACTTCCTTCCCCGTCCTTCCCTAATCCGATGAGACCGATGACTTCGCTGTCTGGTCTCCTTCCCAAAACAACCCTACCCCATTCTCGAAAGTCTTGCAATCCCTGGGACAAATATCTTGCCGGTATCAACGTCGATAACAGGAAAAAGTCGTCAACATCCTCGATTCCAGGAATGGAACTCTCTTTGTGCATTGTTAATCTTGTACGCAACCCTCAGTGCCTGAGTCCCACTAGCACCTATCCAATTTTGATAATACTTCTACTTAATTTGATTTCACTTTGTGATTATTGGTGTGTCATGGATTAATAATGTAACAAATAAAGTACTGACAAGATTTTCTCGATCGCAACTCTTTTAAATTTCGACAAATTAGTTGTTCCTCACTTCGTGACTCTGTACTACCTTAGAACATTTTTTTCACATTTGAAAAGAAATTAATTTTCTAGAGAAATTTTAGTAATTTCGGTAGAAGACTGCAGCACACAAAAATTGAATGCTGTCATTTAAAAACGGAATAAGTAAATGCATTATACTTCTATTACAGGACTGGCTACAACACTCTCTCGCATAGTTTCAAAGTTATTAAAGTCTAAAGTTGTAAATTTATGGACAGTATGTATTATATAGGTGAACTTATTTGTAGCTGTTACGGATGATGGCAGAATAACAGCCGGGACGCATCATTAATCAGGGAAATATCTGATCGCATGCAGGAGGAGAGCATTTCCAGCGCTTCTCGGACTGAGAGTGATTGCTGAGTTCGCGTCCGGTCGCATGCGCAGATCAGCAGAAGGAACGGCGCCCGTCGCCCTGTCCCGGGGACCCGGAAGCGGGACGTCCGCCGTGAAAAGTGTCGCACCCGCCGGCGGCCGCTACAGCTGGCGCTGGACGCCGGCCGCCCCCGGCGCACCTGCTGTGATGCATTGCGCGCGCGCCGCCGCTACACGTATCCTCGCCGAGATAGCACGCAGATTTATTGCCGGAGCCGTTCGTTTGGCCTGCGAATCCTTTGCCGGCCTTCTTCCGTGAAAAACATGTTTCCTCCGCAACAGTAATTCTTCTGTTGCTAAGCCGTACAGTACTGTATAATCATATTGTTCCTCCTAATTAATGGCGCGGCGAAGCTATATTTGGAGGAGGTCGATACTCGCGCCGAGCAAAACGGCCGTGCGGGAGAGCGCGCACGCTGCCGGCGAGGATACTTGTTCGGGGAAAATCTGCACTGCCGCTTCGCAACGCCTTACACATATTTGCACTGCTGACCACTAAAATTGCAAACCCAGGAAGGATAGCTAATACTGAATTTTTACTGCTGTTCGCCTACAGTACAACAGACAAGTCAGGGATGTATAGGGTGCGAAATTTACTACACAGAGCTGCAAACTCTGGCAACAGAAATGGCTCCAGCACGGCTGGACTTGGATGACTGATACAGGTACACCATCCCATGCTGCTCCACCTCTAATCCAGATATTTCAAGTTGACTTGCTTTCAAAACTGCAAGGTAAGCCTAGCAGGTGTCGCTATCATACTAAGGTGACCCCCAAAATAATGACTGGGGAAACTTATCCCTACTAGACGAGGCAAAAGCCACAATTATATCTATTTATTCCGAAAAAAATTATTGAGAAGAACATCAAAAACAGCGGCAACACACTGAAGCTCCAAAGAAACTGGTATGGGCATGCATATTCAAATCTCCGACATCACTGTGGCAAGAAAAAGATCGTGCATGAACGGGGCCAACGACGACTGAAGAGAATCGTTCAACGTGACATTTGCTGCACATTTCAATGCTGGGCCATCGACAAGTGTCAGCGTCCGAACCATTGAACGAAACATCATCGATATGGTCTTTCGGAGCCACTCGTGTACCCTTGATCACCACACGACAAAAAGCTTTATGTCTCGCATGGGCCTGTCAAAACCGACAATGGACTGTTGATGACTGGAAACATGTTACCTGGTCGGAAGAATCCCTTTCAAATTGTATCTAGTGGATCAATCCTTGCAGGAATGGAGACAACCTCATGAATCCATGGACTCTGCATGTCAGCAGGGGACTGTTCAAGCTGGTGGAGGCTGCATCCATTCATGTCCATTGTGCATTCCGACGGACTTGGACAATTTCAGGAGGTCAATGCGGCACCCCACACGTCCAGAATTACTACAGAGGGGCTCCAGGAACATTCTGTTGGCACCAAACTCCCCAGGCATGGACATTATTGTGCATATCTGGGATGCCTTGCTACGTGCTATTCAGAAGAGATCTCCACCACATCGTACTCTTGCGGATTTATGGACATCCCTGCAGAATTCATGGTGTCAGTTGACTCCAGCACCGCTTCAGACATTAGTCAAATCCATGCCACGTCGTTCCCCTGCGGGTCTGGGGATTAAAATAGGCCGAGGTATTCCTGCCTAAGAGGCGACTAAAAGGGGTCTCACACGTTTCGACCTTAATGTGATGGTCACCTGTCGGGTTTGACCTCCATATTTCTAAATTTTCCCGAAGAGTGAGCCAACTGCGGAAGGGCACCTTACATGGTGCATCGTGTCCATCGTGCATTGAGGTCTTTAGCTCATTTTCTCGTCGTTGCATTGCAGACCCGCTCATTCTCCATCTCTTGGACGAGGACACCTTCCTGGGTGAGTTTTCCACCATGCACTATGCAGTGTCGCTTTCTGCACCGACGATGAACATGGACTTCTTACCACCTCATATTCAGCATGGTAGCTAGTTCATTGTGGTGGGGCCGCCATGTACACTGTTGGTTGTAGCCCCCCGACAACACAAGGATCGCGCTGCTGATGCCTGCGCCATTAACTCCCCACATATGCCATGGAGTAGATGCCCATCTCCCTGGGGCTTCCTGACTCCCATTAATCCTGCCAGGTGGCCCTTCCTGAGACTTGGAGGCGCCCGTGGGGAGGGCTCCTGGTCAGTGTGGGTGGCATGAGGGTGGATGACACGCCATGAAGCGTAGTACATCATCTCTTGCTGATGGTCCGCCGACAGCAGTCTCTAAGTGCTAAGAAATATGACCCCAAATAGTTCCCCTCCCTGGCCACACCATGGGAGGAGTGCCATACTAAGGATAGCAGTGAAGCTCATTCGCCCCAGTACCTCGCATGTACCGGAATTGACGGGGAATCTTTCATTTCCATGAAGTCTCAGTTTTTTGTGGAGCATTTGGAGGACAAGTTTAGAGAGGTGGAAGGCTTGTTCAAAATGCACTCTATGTCAGTCTTGATAAAAATAGAATCCTCTACCCAGCCACGGGCATTACTCACTTGTGACAAATTTCTGTTACCATCACGCCCAATAAGAGCTTAAATATGGTCCAGAGTACTATATTCCACAGGGACCTTCTTTTCAGGCTGACAACGAGCTGCGCGCCAAAATATACTCCTGGAAATGGAAAAAAGAACACATTGACACCGGTGTGTCAGACCCACCATACTTGCTCCGGACACTGCGAGAGGGCTGTACAAGCAATGATCACACGCACGGCACAGCGGACACACCAGGAACCGCGGTGTTGGCCGTCGAATGGCGCTAGCTGCGCAGCATTTGTGCACCGCCGCCGTCAGTGTCAGCCAGTTTGCCGTGGCATACGGAGCTCCATCGCAGTCTTTAACACTGGTAGCATGCCGCGACAGCGTGGACGTGAACCGTATGTGCAATTGACGGACTTTGAGCGAGGGCGTATAGTGGGCATGCGGGAGGCCGGGTGGACGTACCGCCGAATTGCTCAACACGTGGGGCGTGAGGTCGACCTGGGACCAGACCGTAGCGACGCACGGATGCACGCCAAGACCGTAGGATCCTACGCAGTGCCGTAGGGGACCGCACCGCCACTTCCCAGCAAATTAGGGACACTGTTGCTCCTGGGGTATCGGCGAGGACCATTCGCAACCGTCTACATGAAGCTGGGCTACGGTCCCGCACACCGTTAGGCCGTCTTCCGCTCACGCCCCAACATCGTGCAGCCCGCCTCCAGTGGTGTCGCGACAGGCGTGAATGGAGGGACGAATGGAGACGTGTCGTCTTCAGCGATGAGTGTCGCTTCTGCCTTCGTGCCAATGATGGTCGTATGCGTGTTTGGCGCCGTGCAGGTGAGCGCCACAATTAGGACTGCATACGACCGAGGCACACAGGGCCAACACCCGGCATCATGGTGTGGGGAGCGATCTCCTACACTGGCCGTACACCACTGGTGATCGTCGAGGGGACACTGAATAGTGCACGGTACATCCAAACCGTCATCGAACCCATCGTTCTACCATTCCTAGACCGGCAAGGGAACTTGCTGTTCCAACAGGACAATGCACGTCCGCATGTATCCCGTGCCACCCAACGTGCTCTAGAAGGTGTAAGTCAACTACCCTGGCCAGCAAGATCGCCGGATCTGTCCCCCATTGAGCATGTTTGGGACTGGATGAAGCGTCGTCTCACGCGGTCTGCACGTCCAGCACGAACGCTGGTCCAACTGAGGCGCCAGGTGGAAATGGCATGGCAAGCCGTTCCACAGGACTACATCCAGCATCTGTACGATCGTCTCCATGGGAGAATAGCAGCCTGCATTGCTGCGAAAGGTGGATATACACTGTACTAGTGCCGACATTGTGCATGCTCTGTTGCCTGTGTCTTTGTGCCTGTGGTTCTGTCAGTGTGATCATGTGATGTATCTGACCCCAGGAATGTGTCAATAAAGTTTCCCCTTCCTGGGACAATGAATTCACGGTGTTCTTATTTCAATTTCCAGGAGTGTAGAGTGACGATGTGTCCATTTCGTCTGCCGTACGTATCGGGCTCTGAGGGATAATTAGGTTGCCACTGGTGCCTTAATATTGGCCTTTGAGGGTGACACATTGCCTGAGAAGATCAAGGTGATGGTCTACTGCTGTGACGTCAAACCATATGTCCTTCCCCAAATGCGGTGCTTTAAGTGCTGGAAGTTCGGCCATATGTCTTCCCGCTGTACTTCCAGCATCACATGTCGATATTTTGGACGTCCATCACATCCAAATGCACCATGTGGCTCGCCTGCCATCTGTGTCAGCTGCAGAGAGCATCATTCACCTTGCTCGCCAGACTGCAGGATTTCACAGAAACAGAGGAAAATCATGGAATATAACACCCTCGACCGACTGACCTACATACTGTGACTATGACCTAATCTTACGCCACCGCTACGAGAACAGTTGCCGCCCCATCGGTTCCTCGCATTCCTGTCGCCTCTCAGAACCAGAAGACTACACCTACCCCCTTGATGGTGGGGGGCACTTCCCTCTCTGTTGCTCCCACACCACCTACTTTGGGAGCAACAACCCCCCCCCCTTCCCCCAAACCATCGGGGATATCACTCCCAACTTCTGAGCCAGAGAAGCGTAAGTCTTCTTCGGCTTCTCTCTCTAGGAAGGAGTCCCTTGTGTCACTCCTTTTCCAATGGCTTAAGAGCGTTTTTTCCAACGCCTGGCTGAACCTGTTAAGCTTTATATCTGCTTCCTGCGTTGCCCTCCAGGAAACTTGGTTCCGGGCAATGCGGACCTCTGCCCTCCGTGGCTATAAGGGATACTACAGGAGCCATAGCGACTATAATCAACTGTCAGGTGGAGTTTGCGTTTATGTCCTAAACTCAGTCTGTAGTAAAACTGTGCCCCTTCTAACCCCTCTTGAAGTTGTGGCTGTCAGATTAAGGATGACGCAGGAATTAACTATACAGGGTGATCCATTGATAGGGACCGGGCCAAATATCTCACGAAATAAGCATCAAACGAAAAAAACTACAAAGAACGAAACTCGTCTAGCTTGAAGGGGGAAACCAGATGGCGCTATGGTCGGTTATCAACTGCGTTTTTTAAAATAGGAACCCCCATTTTTATTACATATTTGTGTAGTACGTAAAGAAATACGAACGTTTTCGTTGGACCACTTTTTTCGCTTTCTGACAGATGGCGCTTTAATAGTCACAAACGTATAAGTACGTGGTATCACGTAACATTCCGCTAGTGCGGACGGTATTTGCTTCGTGATACATTACCCGTGTTAAAATGGACAGTTTACCAACTGCGGAAAAGGTCGATATCGTGTTGATGTATGGCTATTGTGATCAAAATGCCCAACGGGCGTGTGCTATGTATGTTGCTCGGTATCCTGGACGACATCATCCAAGTGTCCGGACCGTTCGCCAGTTAGTTACGTTATTTAGGGAAACAGGAAGTGTTCAACCACATGTGAAACGTCAACTACGACCTGTAACAAATGATGATGCCCAAGTAGGTGTTCCAGCTGCTGTCGCGGCTAATACGCATATCAGAAGCAGACAAATTGTGCAAGAATCGGGAATCTCAAAAACGTCGGTGTTGAGAATGCTACATCAACATCGACTGCACACGTACCATATTTCTATGCACCAGGAATTGCATGGCGACGACTTTGAACGTCGTGTACAGTTCTGCCACTGGGCACAAGAGAAATTACGGAACGATGACAGATTTTTTTGCACGCGTTATATTTAGCGACGAAGCGTCGTTCACCAACAACGGTAACGTAAACCGGCATAATATGCACTAGTGGACAACGGAAAATCCACGATGGCTGGGACAAGTGGAACATCAGCGACCTTGGCGGGTTAATGTATTGTGCGACGTTATTGGAGGAAGGATAATTGGCCCCCATTTTATCGATGGCAATCTAAATGGTGCAATGTATGCTGATTTCCTACGTAATGATCTACCGATGTTACTACAAGATGTTTCACTGCATGACAGAATGGCGATGTAGTTCCAACATGATGCATGTCCAGCACATTGCTCGCGTACGGTTGAAGCGGTATTGAATAGCATATTTCATGACAGGTGGATTGGTCGTCGAAACACCATACCATGGCCCGCACGTTCACCGGATCTGATGTCCCCGGATTTCTTTCTGTGGGGAAAGTTGAAGGATATTTGCTATCGTGATAGACCGACAACGCCTGATAACATGCGTCAGCGCTTTGTCAATGCATGTGCGAACATTACGGAAGGCGAACTACTCGCTGTTGAGAGGAATGTCATTACACTTATTGCCAAATGCATTGAGGTTGACGAAAATCGATTTGAGCATTTATTGCATTTATGTGGTATTTACAGGTAATCACGGTGTAACAGCATGCGTTCTCAGAAATGGTAAGTTCCCAAAGGTACATTTATGACATTGGAACAACCGAAATAAAACGTTCAAATGTACCTACGTTCTGTATTTTAATTAAAAAAACCTACTTGTTAGCAACTGTTCGTCTAAAATTGTGATCCATATGTTTGTGACAATTACAGCTCCATCTATCAAAGCTAAAAAAGTGGTCCAACTAAAACAATCATATTTCTTTACGTACTACACGAGTATGTAATAAAAAATTGGGGTTCCTATTTAAGAAAAAAAAAACAGGTGATATCCTTTTGAACTATGGCAGCGCCATCTAGCGGGCCAACCATAGCGCCATCTAGTTTCCCCCTTCTAGCTAGACAAGTTTCGTTCTTTGTAGTTTTTTCGTTTGACGCTTATTTCGTGAGATATTTGGCCCAGTCACGATCAATGGACCACCCTGTATATTTATATGGATATGGTGTCTGTTGTTTCGGACATGTCCGGAAGAACAGACACCATTGATGACCTGCAACTGTTTAGAACGAACTTAGAATTATATATTAATACCTTCAGCTGTTGATACATATCAACGGGGACAGGTGAAAATGTGTGCCCTGACTGGGACTCGAACCTGGGATCTCCTGCTCACATGAGGGACGCTCTATCCATCGGAGCCACCGTGGGCACAGAGGATAGTGAAACTGCAGGGACTATTTCGCGCATGCCTCCCGCGAGACCTACACTCTCACCTGATATGTTCACACTACATTTGTTGTGTCCTTACCCAACACACTCATTACTTGTGGAAGACATTCTTACCAAGTCCCGTAAGAGTTCGGGTTATATGTGTGCATCTGCACAGAAGAGGAAGGTCATAGCCGGTATTGCCAGACCTATATACTTATATGGATATGGTGTCTGTTCTTTCGGAGATTTGAGTGTGGCTCATGGTAGATACTCCACCATTGATTTATCAATCTGCAGCCCAGGACTTCTCCCATCTATCCACTTGAGAGCACATGACGACCTGTGTGCTAGTGACCACTTCCCCATCTTGCTGTCGCTGGCCGGCGTCGGGCCCACGGACGCCTGCCCAGATGGGCTTTAAACAAGGCGGACTGGGAAACTTTCACCTCTGTGATCACCGTTGAATCTCCCCCACACGGTAATCGATGTGATGGTTGAGCAGGTGACCACAACAATCGTTTCTGTGGCAGAAAACACGACCCCTCGCTCTTTAGGGTGCACCCGGCGTAAGGCAGTCACTTGGTGGTCGCCGGAAGTCGCTGAAGCAGTTAAGTAGCGTCGGCGAGCTCTACAGCGGCATAAGCGGCACGCTTCCCAAGAGCACCTCATAGCCTTTAAACGGCTCCATGCCTGCATTCGCCAACTTATCAAACGATGGAAGCACGACTGTTGGGAGAGATATGTCTCGACCATTGGGTGCCATACATCATCTTCCCAAGTCTAGGCAAAGATCAAACGTGTTTTCGGATACAAGACCCAAACAGGTGTTCCTTGTGTTAACGTGAATGGCGTGTTAGATACCGACGCAAACGCTATTGCCGATCACTTTTGTGAGCCCTATGCTCTAGCCTATGCGTCGGAGAATTACCCCCCAGCCTTTCACACTCTCGGAAAAACGGCGGCTGGAAGGGAAAGTCCTCTCGTTCACTACATGCCACAGTGAATCCTATACCGTCCCATTTACAGAGAGGGAGGTCCTCACTGCCCTTGCACATTGCCCCGACACAGCTCCTGGGCCAGATTGGATCCACAGTCAGATGATTAAACACCTGACTACAAGCTACATCTCCTCGTCATCTTCAACCGGATATGGTGTGATGGCGACTTTCCACCGCAATGGCGGGAGAGCACCATCATTCCGGTTCTCAAACCCGGTAAAAACACGCTTGATGTGGATAGCTATCGGCCCATCAGCCTCACCAACTTTCTTTGTAAGCTGCTGGACCGTATGGTGTGTCGGCGGTTGGGTTGGCTCTTGGAGTCACGTGGAGTAGTGGCTCCATGTCAGGGCGGCTTCCGCCAGGGTCACTCTACCACTAATAATCTGGTGTTCCTCGAGTCTGCCATCTGAACAGCCTTTTCCAGACATCAACACCTGGTTGCCGTCTTTTTTGATATACGAAAAGCGTATGACGTGACCACGCGACATCATATCCTTGCCACATTATACGAGTGGGGTCTCCATTGACCGCTCCCGATTTTTATCTAAAATTTCCTGTCGCTTCGTATTAGGTGCCTCATACGTTCTCCCCATATCCAGGAGAATGGGGCTCTGTATTGAGTGTCTATTTTTAGTGGCCATTATTAGTGTAGCAGCAGCTGTAGGACCGTCCGTATCACCTTCTCTGTATGCAGACGATTTCTGCATTTCGTACTGCTCCACCAGAACTGGTGTTGCTGAGCGGCGCCTACAGGGAGCCATCTACAAGGTGCAGTTTTTCGGTTTCGGTTTTCGACGCCCGATTGACTTGGCTTCCTCACTTTCTTCGGGAGTCTGGTTTATGGTACGGCGGCGCCCTCATCGTTGCGTTCACTCGACCCAGTGCACCACTGCGGCGTTCGCCTAGCGACGGGAGCTTTCAGGACGAGTCCGGTGACCATAGTCCTTGTGGAGGCCGGAGTCGCTCCATTGCAGGTTAGGCGTGCACAACTGTTGGCCAGTTACGTTTCACACGTTCGTAGTTCTCCTGCGTATACGAATCGCCGTCTCTTTTTCCCTACCACAGCGGTTTATCTCCCACATCAGCAGCCCAGCTCAGGACTTCCAATTGCAGTTCGTATCAGATCCCTTCTTTCGAAACTGGAGTCCTTGCGTTTACCACCTATACTAATGGTCCAATCGCGTACACCTCATTGGTGTACACCTATGCCGCGGCTTCGCATGGACCTTTCATATGGCCCTAAGGACTCAGTTAACCCCGCGGCTCTCCGCTGCCACTTCCTCTCGATTCTTGACATGCACCGAGGCTACAAAGTGGTTTACACTGGCGGCTCGATATCTGACGATCGCGTCGGCTTCGCGTATGACCATGGAGGACATATTGAACAGCATTCCTTGCCCGATGTCTGCAGTGTTTTCACTGCCAAGCTGGTGGCTATATGTCGTGCTCTTGAGTACATCCGTTCATGCCCTGGGGAAACTTTTTTTCTGTGTACTGACTCCTTGAGCAGCCTACAAGCTATCGACCAGTGCTACCTCGTCATCCTTTGGTAGCGACCATCCAGGAGTCCTTCTATGCCCTGCAACGGTCCAGTCGTTCAGTGGTGTTTGTCTGGACCACAGGTCACGTCGGAATCCCAGGTAACGAACTTGCCGACAGGCTGGCCAAACAGGCTACGCGGAAACCGCTTATGGAGATTGGCTTCTCTGCAACTGATCTGCGTTCAGTACTACGCCGCAAGGTTTTGCGGCTTTGGCAGACAAAATGGCACGCACAACGACCGCCTCCGGTACTCAGGTCAATGCGACAGAATGTCAATCCTCAGGGCCCGGGTTCGATTCCCGGCTGGGTCGGAGATTTTCTCCGCTCAGGGGCTGGGTGTTGTGTTGTCCTAATCATCATCATTTCATACCCAGCGACGCGGAAGTCACCGAAGTGGCGTCAAATCGAAAGACTTGCACTCGGCGGTCTACACGACGGGAAGTCCTAGTCACATGACTTTTTTTTTTTTTTTTTTTTTTTTTGCACGCACAACAAACTGAGTGCCATTAAGGAGACTACGAATGTGTGGCAGTCTTCCAAGCGGGCCTCTCACAGGGACTCTGTGGTTCTCTGACGGCTCCGCATTCGCCACGCTTGGGTGACGCACGGCTACCTGCTGCGCCGCGATGACCCACCTCAGTGTCGGTGCGGTGCCCGGCTGACAGTGGCCCGCATCTTGGTGAGCTGTCCTTCTTTGGCTGCCCTGCGACAGATTCTTCAGTTACCGGACTTTAGCTGACAACACCTCATCGACTAATTAAGTTTTGCGTTTTAGCGCATGCCCTTTGTCCCTTTGTGTTCTCCATTCTAATGCTTTTAGAGTGGATGTTTTAATGTGTCGTAGAGTGGCTGGCTTTTCCTTTTTATTTTTGTGGTCGACCAATCACCACCATCTGCTCTCTGGTTTTTACCCCTTCTTGCTCATTTTTGTGGTTTTCTTTTTCTATTTTGTCCATGGTAGCGTTAGTTGTCCTTCCGTCGTTCTTCTGGTTTTTCCTTTCCCCTGCCATTGTGCTGTACGTCTCCTTTCTTTTCTTCTTTCAAAATGGCTCTGAGCACTATGAGACTTGACATCTGAGGTCATCAGTCCCCTAGAACTTAGAACTACTTAAACCTAACTAACCTAAGGACATCACACACATCCATGCCCGAGGCAGGATTTGAACCTGCGACCGTAGCAGTCTCGCGGTTCCGGACTGAAGCGCCTAGAACCGCAAGGCCACCGCGGCCGGCTTTCTTCTTTCCCTTGTGTAATTGTTTTACCAGGAACAAGGGACCGATGACCCCGCAATTTGGCTCCCCCACTCCCCCCCCCCCCACCCCCCATCTCTTAAACCTACCAACCAACCTTGCCACGTCGTGTCGTGGAACTCCTGCGTGCTCGCGAATGTGCTACACGATATTAGGCAGGTGTACCAGTCTCTTTGGCTCTTCACTGTATAACAAGGCCTTTTTATATATGACATAGGAGTCAGGGGAAAATATGCTAGGAACTGCACAATTGAAAATTGATAATACTACAGAAGGGAATACGTCACACCTGCGTGTGAAGTTGAAAGTAGACTATTCACTCCCGTTAAAGCACAATTCTTCAGAGTGAAGCTTGGCGCAACCAAATTATTATAAAATGACTTCAAGGACCCTACACATCGTTTCGCGGCTGTGGCTCGATATCGTGTAGTAGGTGGGGGCTGAAGTGGCTGCAGAATCAGTAAAGGTCCTCGCCAGCAGCTAAGAACAGATCATCTCGGAATTTTTGTAAGTCCCCAATACGTCAGCTCAGGTGGTGCGGCAGGCCGAGGGAGTCAGCTGCGGCTCTCCACACGCAGGACTGGCAGCGGAGGCTCCCGAAGATCGAATTTTTACTACAAGGAAACCTCGAATTGTCAAGTTTGCGCCTCTTACTAAAGTCAGATGGATGGGTTCTGGATATTCCGAGCGCCGACAGACAAAAATGTTCCTTTCAAAACACTAGTCTCCTTCCTTTAGCTGGTTAACTAATAACGTTCGTCCTACCATATTCCACAGAATCGACGTCGCTTCACTCTCCGTCTCGCTCGTTGACAATGAGTCAGTCTTCGTCGTCGCCTTCCTGTTTCTCTTTCTAACCTGTAATTCATGGATGTTGGCCAATACTGGCGGTTCTTACACTGCTGAAGATTTGTGTTTCTGCAGTCAGTGTATTCATTGGTGTCTCGCGTTTTCGAAGGGCATAAACTGCAGAATCCCAGTCTCTTTTCGAGATTATATCCGGCGTCCGATGCTTTTTGCAGAAACAGACAACATTCCGAATTTGGGCACAATAGTGCCTTCTGCTAAAAAGCGAACCTTCTCACTCTTCTGACAGACTGTTAAATGTTTTCGCCAGGAGTTTTCGCCGTGGGAGATCGCATCTGTGTTAAATCAGAACAATGCAGGAGGTCCCTGTGATAATGGCTGACTATACTGCCCCTGGCAGGCCGCCTGCTTTTTCCACTGCTCAGAATGCTTTCAACTGTCTCTCATTTCTACAAGGCATGCAGATCCGAATCGAGAGAAAAGAAGACTACAGTTACATTAGTCAATTACCGACAAAGACAAGTATTGCTGTTTATCAAATTCCTCGGTAACAATTAAATGTTCCGATCAAATGCATCTTTCATTATGAATCTGCATAAGTTATGTGACTTTTCGCAAGGACGGTCGCATAACAATATCACCAACCGATAACCAGATGTTTTCAAAGAATGAATGAGGCGCAGAACATGCAAGCCAGAGCAGTAGTCGAAGCAAAATCACGACAGCACTGGCAATAAAATGCCTTGCATTACCATGTTGAAAGATATCAAAGCATGGTTCAGCAATCCGCCATAACACGTCTTAAACGTAACGCTTGCTCTTCGAATTACCGGCTATGGAACCAGATGAATTCATTTAGACATGGCAGAATGTGGGCCCAGATGACACCCACAAATGCAGTCCAGCACCACACATGCATGGATCCATCGTCATGATGTATACAGAGGCGTAGCGACCGATAGGGCAAGGGGTCTATCATGCCCCAGGCGCCGCTTGTAGAGGGATACCAAATGGTCTTTAATAGAACTAAGATTTTCCGAAAAATCTATTATTATTAGAGCAAATACTACACAGGGTGATCATGAATAAAACCGACAAACTGCAGGGACGGATTCCTGACTGCAAATGGAAGAAGAAAGGTCTTGTGAACATGTGTCCAGAAATGCATTGTTGCCACGGTAGATGGCACTGACGAATTAAAATTTCCTCTGGCCATGTATCGTGTCTTATTTCTGTGTTGCAGGCTGTGTGACTGATGCACCGTACGTAAGCAGCAGAATGCTCCGATATTCATGTCGGGAACAAGTCGAGCCGGCCGGTGTGGCCGTGCGGTTCTAGGCGCTACAATCTGGAAC
Source organism: Schistocerca cancellata (assembly GCF_023864275.1). Classification (NCBI taxonomy): domain Eukaryota; kingdom Metazoa; phylum Arthropoda; class Insecta; order Orthoptera; family Acrididae; genus Schistocerca; species Schistocerca cancellata. The sequence continues at coordinate 608,274,257 of NC_064628.1, forward strand.
CGCTTGACCGCTACGGTCGCAGGTTCGAATCCTGCCTCGGGCATGGTTGTGTGTGATGTCCTTAGGTTAGTTAGGTTTAAGTAGTTCTAAGTACTAGGGGACTGATAACCACAGATGTTAAGTCCCGTAGTGCTCAGAGCCATTTGAACCCTTTGAACAAGTCGAGATGGTGTTTGTGTACGGCCACGGAGATGGGAACGGTCGAAAGGCAGCCCTCACAAACACCATCCACGGCACACAACATTTCAAGCTCTTTTTGACCATCTGATGATGGGTGCTTTCGCACAGAAGAACGTGCAGGGAGACGGCAGACTGTGCGTCACTAGATTTGCGCATCATCCGGTTCTACAGGGTATTGAAACGAACCCTAGCGCAAGCTCTAGGCAGTGACCCGCCAACATGGTGTAAGCCAAAGTACGATTATGTGTATCCTGCATGACAACCGCTACTATCCCTACGACTTGCAACAAGTACAAGGTTTATCAGCAGCGGATTTCCCTCTGCGGGAAGGATTTTGTCGGTAGTTTTTGGACCAGACCACCACAATTACGGGATTTCTGTCATAAATCCTCCTCACAGACGAGGCAACTTTTACCAGAAGTGGCATCATCAATCTGCATAATCATCATCTGTGGGCTATAGACATGACACGTTGTCAGAGGAACTTTCATTCGTCAGCGCTATCTACCTTGGCAACGATGTGTTTCCGGACACATTTTCATAGGCCCCTTTTTTCCTCCATTTCCAATCAGGGATCCGGCCCTGAAATTTGTCGGTTTTGTTAATTTTCACCTGTATCTTATATTATTATATATGTTTCTGGAGGGGGTCAATAAATTGTAGTGTTGTACTCCGGGCGCAGAGAAAAGAAAGGGGGGAGGGGCTAATAAATGTGTTGTGACCAGGGAGCCGATAGGGAGGGGGGAGGGACGCCAATAAAGTATCGTGTCCCGGGTCCCAGTTGTTCGCCATGCCACTTGCTCTACACAGAACAAGGACTCGTCCGAGAGATGAGGTAGTTCCACTCTTGTGTACCGTGTTCTCGTTAGGAACATCACAGTCGGAGGGCCTCAGTTTGCTGCCACATAAAGGTAAACCACAACAATAAGGGCTGTGCTGAATGTACACGACACTCAAGAAATTTTCGCACTCTCCATGCGTACACTTCTATTACAAACAAACCCATTTCTTCGCTCGTGGTAAGAAAGTAAGTAATAAAGAAAGGAAGGAAGGAAGATTAGAGTTCAGTGCACCGTTGACAGCGCTATCATTAAGATAGACAGCTCAAGGTTAGATTGCCATAGGATGAGAAAGAAAATTGGCAGTGCCCTTTTCAAAGCAACCATCCCGGCATTTTCCTGGAACAATGTAGGGAAACCACGGTAAACCAAAATATGGATGACCGGACGGGTATACGAACTGTCATCCTCCAAATGCGAGTCCAATGTGCTAACCACTGTGCCACCTCGGTCCATAATATGTGTCGTAGTTGTACGACCCTGAGCAGCCAAACGAATAACAAATCCTCTCTGGTGCTAGTCACGTGGTAGCGATTAAGTGCTGCATTTCTGTTCCATAGTCGTGATTTCTCGATCAACGCACCTCGCTATATCGTAGTCTTGATGAGTCACAATCCTAGGTGATGTCGAATTACAGAGGGCGTGAAACGAACTTCTCAGAAACTAACAACATCCAAATGCGATTTCTGAGTCAGAAACCAGCTGCCTAATCTTTCGTTTCATATATATGTATATAGAATGTAGATGAGGTTTCTCCTACCGACTTTGTGCAGTTGTGTTGGAATGCTAACCGTTTACGTATCCTAGCATGTTGTATACTTTGTGCCAATATAAAACTTGCTTATTCGTGGTGCAATGTAAATGATCAGTTTTGATTTCGGGGTCTTAGTGAAAGTGTTAATGACACTAGGTCAAACAGCTGTGGGAGTGGCATCATCAATACGTTCTTAAGGTTTCATGTTTCACCGACTACTTTTCCCCAACGAGGTTCAAATAATCAAAGAAGAATCATCGGCAGTTTCCTCATTCTGCTCCTGGTGTAAACGTAGAAGCACAACAGATGAGGAAACAGTTACTCTAGTGTGATGTAATTGTTCAGTTTAGCCTTGTATAGCACTTCAATTACAATATGTTAATATAATGACATTACACTCTGTGGGGACCTGCGTAAATGGATATGATTCTTTTAATGTAATGCACTTTCGTCACATACAGTTTTCACTACAGAAGCGTAAAATTCGGCATATTTATGAAAAACATTTTTGTTTTCCATATTTCTAAGATGTGTGAGTCATTTTAACAGGGTGTCGATAGCTGTAGTCTCAAACTGCGTTGTTTATCTTAGTTTACATAAAATTTATAGACATATTCGTCCGCGATGGGATGCAAACAGACTGTCTTACTTAGCTGATACTTTATAAGGGCTATTTTTTTAAATAGGTTTGTTTTGATACTCTCTTTAATCTCATGTGCAACTGATTAAGAAAGTTTATTCCTTAGCAGAAAATGTGGTTCAGTTGTAGTTTGTTTTGCCTTCGTAAGTATAATTTCAGTCCAGATATTGTCCCAAGCTCGTGGACACCGTTGGTTGTACAGTAATTATCAAGGCACTTTTATCTGCGCAACTGATTGGAAAGTGTACTCACAAGATGTAGTTAAGTCCCCAATGCCTGCAATAAATCCATACAATGAGCCCGACTGCTAATTTAGTTTACAATTCTCATAGCGCTCGTATGAGATTTGAAAACTGTGTTTCTAAGCCGTGCGTTTGCTCCCCAGAAAAGAATTTCAAGGATAAACATTACGTTATTTACAAACTGTATGTGCAAAAAGGCCCTGAATATTACACATTGATAACAGGACTCTAAGGGCATAGGAAGCTGATTACATTCTGTTTATGAGTATCTATGTATATTCACTACACTTCAACAGAGAATCATACCTCATAGCTAAAAATTTTCTGTTAACAATGCGGTCTACAGCCACACAATAAATATTTAATTTAACAATGTCCTTTCCCTTTCTGGGCGTTTACAAGCACAATGCAATGTATTGCACGTTAACCACTTTTATTGTAAGCTTTGTAGGGGTTTCATTTACCTTCATTTAAGGAAGTTCTCATATTTTTGCAATGACTGTAGCGTTGTCGCAACAAAATGAAAATTTTCCCTATGACTAACATCAATGGGAAAGTCACTGATGTACATACAAACCAGTATTGGTCCTAATAAGCTACCCTGACGGAACTCCTATGTATATTGGTTCTCTTAATGTTTAACTGAAAATTCATTATTATTTGAGGTTTGAGTTGTCTCTACTCACAGTACTTTATGTCCTAGGTATGATCGGAACCAACTGTTAGCTATACCTCTTAACCTAGTGCATCCAAGTTATTCGGGTCACTCTTAGCAGTGGCCGCAGTGGCCGAACGGATCTAGGTGCTTCAGTCTGGAACCGCTCGACCGCTACGGTCGCAGGTTCGAATCCTGCCTCGGGCATGGATGTGCGTGATGTCCTTAGGTTAGTTAGGTTTAAGTAGTTCTAAGTCCTAGGGGACTGATGACCACAGAAGTTAAGTCCCATAGTGCTCAGAGCCATTTGAACCACTTTGGGTCACTCTTACTATAAAGAGTATGAACACGCTTTCACAGATCTAATAAAACGTTGTGACACACGCGTCCTTCTCAAGAGCGTCAGCTGTCACTTTTGTAAATTATACTATGGCTCATTTTGTAAATGCAGGACATCGAAACTGTGACGCACTTATAAGGCTGTATTTACTCAAGTAATTCATTACTGTCACTGTAAAATGTAATAAGAGCAATTTTACTAATTAATACAGAATGAGTTAATGTAAACTGAACGAATGCGTTGAAAGTCACATGTGTTTGGTTCTTGCGTCATCTTTAACCAAGACACCGAATTCGGCTAGAGAAATGTGATCATCCCTTGAAAAACCACACTCATATTTTGTAGCAGAGTCACCCTTTAACATTCTAGGGTCATACCCAGACAGCACTCATATCCTAAGTCTGAAAAGTTATTGTACAGCCATACCAGCGATTTGCGGAATTTGTAATCCTGTTTCCGCTTGAAGAGTGGTCTTTTAGACGTCGTGAATGTGTCAACTTTTTGACAAGGCGCAATTTACAAACACGAAAAATACACGTATTCTTTCGCTTCTAGCACAGAAAATAGCACGTCCTATTTCCGGCTGATATATGTGTGCCCACAATAAAAACACTTAATAACAAAGCCACTTTACCATTTGGTCAGGTTCTTCAGGATCTTCTATATTCGCTTTGTCATGTAAAATTGGAAGTACTCTCAGTGACAACGGTTTTGCGCTCCTACCCGACGGATTACATGTCTCCACTGTAGGATAGCGCTGAAAGTACCACGGAACAAAAGGAAAAGAAGTAATTTATTGTGACAGTACGACTGCTGAATAAATCTATGTTATTTAACGGTTGTTAGAAACACAGTATTTCCGGTCACCCTTGGCAACACAAAGCAGGAGTAGGCTACACGAGTAGTTGGCATACAATGGTTGATTTAACAATGAATAAAAAGTCTGTACCACATATTCCACGAGATAGTAAGTTCCAATGTTGTGCTCCCCCTCCTCCCACCCCTCTCCATCCTCTGGAAATGCCTATGGAAACGGCAGAGTAAGACTTTTACAGTGGCATGCATAATCAAAATCAGTTCAGGATTATGGACAAGAATCACGGCTGAAAATATACCCAGACGCAAGTGACTTTTGGTGTTGGAAGGGAGTGGGGCTGAGGAGATAGTGCCGTTTATTGCCACAGCTTGCAGACGTCTATGAATGAGACCATGGAACTTGCGATGCGGGGCTATTGGTTGTCAACAACGATATTTAATTTCTGTACAGAAGAATCAATGAGAAAAGTAAAGGACTGCCTCAACGTTTGTTGTTTTTCTCGGACATAAAATAAGCATAGGATCGTTATTAGCCAGTTAACTCACTGCTGAATGTTGTGACCTCATTTCTTGATTCATTTCCTAAGAAACTGAATCTTCGAATAGACGTCTACATCCACTACGATCTTCACCTCCTCTTATTACGATGTGGTGATGTGGGCTGGCAATCTTCACTTCATCCTACTATCTACTTGGTCCTCGTCTTCGTGGTCTTCTGTCTTGGACTTTCCCTTGCAAAATCGTCTTTTCTAAATTATGCCCTCCTCGTATCAAAATGTATCCATGTTCCACCAAAACCACATCTGAAAGGCATCAATTTGACTCTTGCCTCTAGCTTTCACAGCCCACGCCTTGCAGCCGTATAAGAACACGGGACATATCAATGGCTCCACGAAGAGCATCTTCATTGATTTGGATATTGCCCTGTTCCACCACATCCTGTTGGTGATTTTACCCATTGCGGATTGGACAAGGATAAGCATAACAATATCCGTTAATTACGTAGCAGTAGACGGTAGCAAGACTCGGTTGCGTAGTGAGCTTAATATGAACACAAAAATGAATTCCTTAGGGTAATGGTGTGTGCAGGTGATGGGCATGGTGGGAGGCTAATTGTTAAACTGAGACGTGAAATTATTAAAGGGCCGGATGAAATTTGATATAAAAGACGTCTCCATTTAATTTACCTTTCGTTTCGTGTTCAATGCATCAATACAAAGAAATATAGAAATTAAATTACTACTTATATATACTTGAAAATTTCTGGTATCTCAACTGCAGATTTTTCAGCGCTCTTTTAACTTTAGGACTCTGTATCTCAGAATGAACAAAAATGGACTTGGACCACTATTGAAATAAGCCCTTCATATAAAACAAGAACCTTAAAGTAAGCGTGTAGATATAAGTGCATGGAGTATTACACCATCGATGACCAAAAGCGTGTAGGATGCGGCACAGAGCCAGCGAGGGAGCGAGCGACCCATGGGTAGTGCTTCTCTGCAGTCGCAGTTAGTAAACCTCCAGGTCTGCAGATTACACGTGGACATTCCTAGTTTAGGCGATGGAGAGCGCGCAATGTGTTCCACTTCTCTTAGTGCCCAGGAAGGAGATTCTAACTGGTAGAAGTAGCTGGAGGTCATTTATGCCTTGTGCACTACTGGCCATTAAAATTGCTGTACCAAGAAGAAATCCAGATGATAAACGGGTATTCACTGGACAGATATATTATACTAGAACTGACAAGTGATTACATTTTCACGCAATTTGGGTGTATAGATCCTGAGAAATGAGTACCCAGAACAACTACTTCTGGCCGTAATAACGGCCTTGATACGCCTGTGCATTGAGTTAAACAGAGCTTGGATCGTGTGTACAGGTACAGCTGCCCATGCAGCTTCAACACGATACCACAGCTCATCAAGAGTAGTGACTGGCGTATTGTGACGAGCCAGTTGCTGGGCCACCATTGACCAGACGTTTTCAATTGGTGAGAGATCTGGAGAATGTGCTGGCCAAGGCAGCAGTCGAACATTTTCTGTATCCAAAAAGGCCCGTAAAGGACCTGCAACATGCGGTCGCGCGTTATCCTGCTGAAATGCAGGCTTTCGCAGGAATCGAATGAAGGGTAGAGCCACGGGTCGTAACACATCTGAAATGTAAAGTCCACTGTTCAAAGTGCCGTCAATGCGAACAAGAGGTGACCGAGACGTGTAACCAATGACACCCCATACCACCACGCAAGGTGATACGTCAGTATGGCGATGACGAATACACGCTTCAAATGTGCGTTCACTGCGATGTCGCCAAACACGATTGCGACCATCATGATGCTGTAAACAGAACCTGGATTCATCCGAAAAAATGATGTTTTGCCATTCGTGCACCCAGGTTCGTCGTTGAGTACACCATCGCAGGCGCTCCTGTCTGTGATGCAGCGTCAAGAGTAACCGCAGCCATGGTCTCCGAGCTGATAGTCCATGCTGCTATAGGCGTCATCGAACTGCTCGTGCCGATGGTTGTTGTCTTGCAAACGTACCCCATCTGTTGACTCAGAGATCGAGACGTGGCTGCACGATCCGTTACAGCCATGAGGATAAGATGCCTGTCATCTCGACTGCTAGTGATACGAGGCCGTTGGGGTCCAGCACGGCGTTCCGTATTACCCTCCTGAACCCACCGATTCCATATTCTGCTAACAGTCATTGGATCTCGACCAACGCTAGCAGCAATGTTGCGATACGATAAACCGCAATCGTGATAGGCTACAATCCCACCTTTATCAAAGTCGGAAACGTGATGGTAAGCATTTCTCCTCCTTACACGAGGCATCACAACAACGTTTCACCAGGCAACGCCGGTCAACAGCTGTTTGTGTATGAGAAATCGGTTGGAAACTTTCCTCATGTCAGCACGTTGTAGGCCACCGGCGGCAACATTGTATGAATGGGAAAATACACAATTTTCTCAGCCTTCAGTTGCAAGGCAATTTTTACTCGTTTACCTAGGTTTCGATTCCAGTAATGGAATCTTCTTCAGAACCTATAAATTATACCACATACGGACATATATTACTCACTGAAATGCATTATCAGTCCAACGATTGAATAATAAAGAAATCGTGATACTTACAAAAAAATTAAATTGTTTTGAGAGCCAAACACTGGCTATGTCACAGATTAAAAATTAAAACAATAAAGGGGCAAAATTAAAATGTAAAAATTAAAACCATTAAGGCGAACGTAGACGGGGCTACGCCGGCCAGACGTAAGGACCACACGTGAGCGGCTCGGAAACTAGGCGTCGCGAGCCGTTCCGCGGCGAGGCTCGGCCGCGGCCAAGCGCATGCTCGAGCGCAGGCGCGTGAGACAATCTGTCTCAAAATTACTTAGAGCAAATATACATCTCAAAATGTGACTGAAAGCCGTCCTACAAATGGACAAACCTATCTATTGGTATAGCAACATTAAACAATTTACCTGAGAACAAATTATAAAGCCAAGGTATAAAAAATTGTTTTTTTTTAATTTTTACATTTAAATATTATAGTAAGAGGTCGAAGCCCCGCTACAGTAACTAAAAATTAGTGTCGAAACGATGCGTGCTAAGCATAAAATGTCTTTAATAACATAAAAACGCCTTAGCAACTATGTGTCATTACCAAGCATATTACGAAATATAAGGACACACATGTACAATCGCAGTATAATAAAGGAACAAAGCAGACAGGGAAACAGCATCGGCCATTCGAAGCGGACTGTGGGTCAACTCCACTGGAGTAAAGGTTGAAATCCTTCGAAATAACTTCTATTTTTTAGTTGTAGCTGATCATTATGTAAGTTGTCTCTATCAATAATAAGATGTTTAAAAATTTGCAATTTTCGAGGGCGTCTAGCCTCGAGTAAAAATTACCTTGCAACTGAAGGCCGAAAAAATTGTGCATTTTCTGTATATTTCATAGTTGCTGACGCGCTGCAATATGTTAAAGATTTGTAAACTTGTATGAATGCTCTGAAAAGCTAATCATTTGCATATCACAACATGTTCTTCCTGTCTGTAGCACGTCATCTTCGTGGTGTAGCAATTTTAATGGCCAGTAGCGTTCTTTTCACATTCCCGTCTCATTCAATAGCACTTTGACAATGTCTGACCTGTAGCAGTTTTGGTATTCGTATTCTAGCACGGCGTAACGCGTTGCAATAAAATCTTTGCGGTTTTCTTGCCGCATAAGATCGTAGTGTGACCACGGAGTTTCTGAAAGGATACCGTCTCTTTACATCTTCTCACCCGATGCATTTGTTCTTAAGGCCCAGATCCCCACGGTATGACGGTTGTTTTTGTAAGTATATCAAAGTTAACTGCGAAAGTAAATTTCGCATTATGTGTCACTGTCAAGTAAGATAGTTAGATGCAGCCTGGGCCACACACAGAAAGAGCTGCTACATTATGGTACAGTAGGTGAATGACTGAGCCATGCACGGCTCGTGCTCATGCCATGTATTGTTTGTCATCTTCTATTGCGGTACTGCCGCCTCGTTTTCTTATTCCATTGACTGGCTTCACTAACTTCCTGCCCTCCTTGCCCATGAGCGGCAGCAGCAGCGCGTATCGATATGTCCACTGTCGTACCATCTCTGGAGCGACCGATAGTATTTCTGGGTCGTCGTGCCTCTGGCAGTGTACCTTGGCGTCACCCTCGACCGTCGCCTCTCCTGGACTCCCCATCTCCGGACAATCCAAGCCAAGGCACGCTCCCGACTGTCTCCTCAAGCTCCTTTCCGGCCGTACGTGGTGTCTGGACCCATCCACCATCCTTCACACCTATAAATCCCTCATCCGCCCTATCCTTTCTTTCGCCCATCCGGCCTGGAGCTCCGCCCCCCCCCCACCCCTACCTTTTATAAATCCCTCCAAATCCTTGAACGCCATGCTCTCCGCCTCGCCTATCGCCTCTGTCTCCCCTCCCCCACGCAGATCCTGTACGATCTCATCCCCTTCCCCTACCTCCTCCTTTTCCTTGAAAGGATACAGATCCTGTACACCTCCCGCAAACTCGATCCTCCTCATCCACTTGTCTCACCCATCCTCTCCCACCCCCGCCCACTGCTGCGCCATTATTCCCACATCCCACCCGGTCTCCATCTCTCCACCCTCCTTACCCTCTCCCAAGGTGGCTTCCGCCAGCTCCCCCTCCCTGATGATGTCCTCCTCCCCTCCATCTACCCCTCCTATCAACTTTGATCCTCCCCCGCCACTTCCTGTCTCCTTTCCTTTAGGCACCCTCCCTCTCTTCCTTTTCCTTTTCCCCCGTCCCCTCCCTCCACCCCTCTTCCCCCGGGCTTTCCCCACCCCCTTCCTCCCTACCCCCTGTCTCCCCTGCGCTTGGCGTCTGCTCTCCCCTCTCCCTCTCTCCCCCCCACTCCTCCTCTCTTGGCAGGTCCCCGGACTCGTACACGGTTAGTGAACATTCGCGCGTCGGAGATCAATGCCTCGTGTTCTGTGCGTGCCGTCGTTTTGTGCTTAAGTGGTTCAGTGTTATTCGTTTAGTGCACCTATATTCACGTGTGACAATTTTCGTTTCTGTCTGTGTCCAAGTGTCTGAACAATTTTATCTTCGACTCTACGCCCGTGAACGGCACCTTGTATTTTAAAAAGTGTTTGTCTCCGTTTATATGTCCACCATCTTTTTTCTCTAATTGTCTTCATTGTATCTTTGTGTTTCTCTGCGGCCAAAGAGCGGCGTAGTATGCTGCTGCAGGCCTGCCTGTATACAGGTTTCAAAATGACAATAAAGAAAAAAAAATCTGGCAGTGCAGTCGGGACGCAGCAGCAGGCGCGGACAGCCAGTGCTCGCCGACCGCTGGCGACACACATGAACTGTCCGACGGAGGGAGACTGGAGCGGGACGACCGTTGGTTGGTCATTCGGTTGGTCATCGGCCGACGTGTATTTGGTCCTTTCACCGTTTCCGATCCTGGACAGTCGATCGGTTGGCGTGGAGTAGCGAGGAAGTCTCCGTCGGGCATACTCTGGCCGGGGCCGCTGAAAGTGTGCACGCGTGGTTTGGAGTGTGAGGTGCAATGAAGTTCGTCGCCTACCTATCTTGGACATGAAAGTTGAGACCTCACTTAACTTACTATCGAGCCTCAACTGTTTACATTTCTTCGTTTGATCCTGGTTGTCGGTTTTGGGACATACCCGCGAACAACAACGTGTGTGTATGTAAGTCGGCTAAGATTCCAGCCATCTTCCTATGGAGTTTAACTTAATTTTCTCCATGTTATTGAAGTTGACCAGCGGTAACTTCTACTTTGTGGCCGTTCACGTTCCGGTTACCTGCCCTGGTCGTTGACGTAATTTTCGGCAGTGTATTTTTCTCGTCGTGTTGTTGCTGTCCAGCGTGGCGTGTAGTTCGACAGTTGAGCCGTCGTTGGTCGTTTTGGGCACCAATATTCTGTGTGTCGCTGCATTGAAATCTTGTGGTCGTTTTATTAGTTGCGTGGAGCGGAACTGATTTTGTTGATTGGTCGGTCGGCTGTCTGTCGGTTGGGTTGCCTTCAGATTAAGAAGTCATTGGACAGGCTGCCTGTCTCACCTAAACGGGCTGTAGTGTTACAATCTCAGGACGACCCTTGGAAGCTTCTGAGCGCCGTTCCTTGTGTGTTTCATAGTAATTTCCCTGTTTGAGTTTTAGTTATTTGGATGACGCGTGGCGTTGTGTCTTGGATTTTGAATGTGGCCTTCAGCCAATCTAAAGCTAATCAAAGGATGTCGATTAAAGTTTTGAGTGTTTTGCATCCTTGTTGTAATATTGTGTGTTGATAAATAAAGTTTGTATGTTGAGTGCAACTGACAGCAACTTATTTTGGCCCCTTTCCACAACCTTATCCGCTCTGTAGTGCTAGTTCAGGCATTTCAGAGACGAGCAGAAATGACACTCTTATTCAAACACAATAATTGTACTGAAGTCAGCGAGATTCACAATTGTTCCATCGATGTTAAAAAAGGTGGGAAATATTCCTTAGTAGAGTGTGTGACCACCACGGATAACAACGCATGCTCTGCACCATGCTCCTATGTCGGCCACAAGGCTGGTCAATTCCTGTGACAGGGTGTCCCACCCTCCAGCTGCGCGGTTGATAAATGCTGAATGGTTGTTGGTGGATGCGGGCGCGTAACACTGTGTCTCCATAACGCATCTCACATGTGCTCTATAAGATGCGCAAGATGGAGACCAGTCCATTCACTGTATATCCTCTTCCAGCTGTGCGGTACAATGCTGTCTCATATGTTTTCCACAAAAATAAAATCAGGGCCGACTGCACCCCCGAGTACACGCTCTTGGGCAAGGAGCGTAATCTCTCAATTCGGCTGACTGCTGAGTCTGTCGTCTTCAAAGAGTTCAAGGTCAGTACGCCCACGCAACTTTATGCGCCAATTTATCATATCACTTGCATCTACATCTACATCCATACTCCGCAAGCCACCCGACGGTGTGTGGCGGAGGGTACCTTGAGTACGTCTATCGATTCTCCCTTCTATTCCAATCTCGTATTGCTCGTGGAAAGGTTCAAATGGTTCAAATCGCTCTGAGCACTATGGGACTCAACTTCTGAGGTCATTAGTCCCATAGAACTTAGAACTAGTTAACCTAACTAACCTAAGGACATCACACACATTCATGCCCGAGGCAGGGTTCGAACCTGCGACCGTAGCGGTCTCGCAGTTCCAGACTGCAGCGCCTAGAACCGCACAGCCACTTCGGCCGGCGACCGTGGAAAGAAGGATTGTCGGTGTGCCTCTGTTTGGCCTCTAATCTCTCTGATTTTATCGTCATGGTCTCTTCGCGAGATATACGTAGGAGAGAGCAATATACTGCTTGACTCCTCGGTGAAGGTATGTTCTTAAAACTTCAACAAAAGCCCGTACCGAGCTACTGAGCGTCACTCCTGCAGAGTCTTCCACTGGAGTTTATCTATCATCTCCGTAACGCTTTCGCGATTACTAAATGATCCTGTAACGAAGCGCGCTGCTCTCCGTTGGATCTTCTCTATCTCTTCTATCAACCCTATCTGGTACGGATCCCACACTGGTGAGCAGTATTCAAGCAGTGGGCGAACAAGTGTACTGTAACCAACTTCCTTTGTTTTCGGATTGCATTTCCTTAGGTTTCTTCCGATGAATCTCAGTCTGGCATCTGCTTTACCGACGATCAACTTTATATGATCATTTCATTTTAAATCACCCCTAATGCCTACTCCCAGATATTTTATGGAATTAATTGCTTTCAGTTGCTGACCTGCTATATTGCAGCTAAATGATAAGGGATCTTTCTTTCTATGTATTCGCAGCACATTACACTTGTCTACATTGAGATTCAATTGCGTTAATTCGCTGCAGATCCTCCTACATTTCAGAACAATTTTCCATTGTTACAACTTCTCGATACACCACAGCATCATCCACAAAAAGCCTCACTCATCTTCCAATGTTATCCACAAGGTCATTTATGTATATTGTGAATAGCAACGGTCCTACGATACTCCCCTGCGGCACACCTGAAATCACTCTTACTTCGGAGGACTTCTCTTCATTGAGAATGACATGCTGCACCACCAAACAGATCATGTTTGGCAATGCTGGTCGTACCCTCATATGCCAAGGGTCCAGATACGCAATGGACCCAGGAACAGTCTCAAACGCGATTGTTTTCGTGGTCCTAGTGTTATGGTGTGGAGGCAAATGGTTACACGGGCGTACTGACCTCCAAATCTTTAAACTCACCAGGCAGCATTCTTGTAACACTGTACTCGTTCGCCAGATGCGTCGTTTCACGGCTGCCTTCGGCTCAGGTTCTATTTTTATGGATGCTAATGCGTGACAGAGATGAACAGCACGTGTAGAGGGGCTTTTGGCACTAAAGGATATTCAGCGAATGGACTGACCTGCCCGTTCCCTCGACTTACTTCCCACAGAACACGTGTGGGGTGCGTCGGGGAGACGTATTACAGCACGTCCACATGCACCAAACGATCATCCAGCAGTTGACAACCACGCTGACAGAGGACTGGAACGCCACAAGAACTGCTTACCACCCTTGCTGCCACCACGTAAACACATTGCACAGCATGCACTGCCGTCCATGGTGAACACACGCCCATTAAGAACCATGTGCCTCCTTTTCTAACGCCCAGGGAATCATCACGATAATTATTGTCTTTGAACAAGAGTTTTATTTCTGATCGTCTCATTGTGTATTTATTTTGGTTACCTACTATAGTATACTGTAGCAGCTCTTTCTATGTATGGGCCAAGTTGCATTGAGGTATCTTACTTATCCGTGACACATATGCGGAAGTTACTTTCGTCTTTACAGTTTGCATACCAGTGTGTTTCTGGCTTTCACTTTCTGCTGCTTGAAAGTCCACGTAAATTTGTAAATATTTTGGATGTGATCGTGCAGCACCCAATTATACTCCTTGCCATGAGACACAATGGGCCTTTAAGATGTAAAGAGTACACATGGGTTGTCACTGGGTTTAAAAGAAATTGGACTTAGTGTAATAAATATATTTTTTTGAGGGCGTCTGTTATTATATCTCGAAGGTAACATAGATAAAAAAATAGTTGCAACAAAAACTTATGACAATTATTGCACAAAATAAAAGGATTTTGTACCAAAATGAAAATCTAGACATCAGAGTATATTAACCTTTAAACCAGAAAAAAGATGCAATGTTTGGAGCTCAGCTGTCGATGGCTGTGGAACGTCGACAATGCCGAAGACACAAATTAAAATAATTTGAAGCCTTTAAAATGTGGTGATGCCGAAGACTACGGAAGATCAGAAATATTAATCGAGTAAGAGATGAACACGTCCTACGACTAGTCAAGCAGAAAAAAAACGTTTATTTGAGAACGTTATGAGTTGAAGAGGCTGAATATTTGAGATATTTATTTTAGCTGGAAACTGTAGCTGCAGAAATGACGAAAGAAAAGAGGCAAAGAGTCAGGGCTAACTATGAGTAGATTATGAGTGATACAGTATGCATACCTATGCTGAAACGAAGAAGATAGTTAAGGAACTGCATGAAACCAGTTTAATGCCGGTGAGCTAAGAATCATACAAAAAACTCTCGTAACAAACGTAGCGTGAACGACAACTAAGTGGCGAGAAAATAACAGAAAATTGTTACATTACCGACATGACAGCGGAAAGAATGAAATATTATTAAGGGACTAAATACTGATGAAGTGATGCTAAGTAAGTAATAATTCCAAAATTATCTAGTTAGATTGCTCCAGATCTGATATAAATGGAGGAAGAGAAAGTGTTTGCGAATATTTCATTACAATTGCGTAAAAGCGCAAGCATGTAGACCCTTAAGAGGCCCATTTTTGGCTTTAAATTGTACGTTTCGATGTTGCTCTTTTATTTAAATAGTTCTCCCCCGCTGATGCTCATATTTCATTCGGTATACCTTGGGAATAATGTTTTATTTACGTTATTCTGCCGCAGCACTGCCAACTTCTTCTTCGGTTGCATTCGAGCAAGAAAAAGTAGTTTCCTTTGCTACTTTAATTTCTCGTTCGACATATGACTGTCAAACGTCTTACATTTTACGTAAAAAATGACGTGATATTTGTCACAATATTATTTTAGAGAAGTTATTTTTTTCAATTGTTTGTCAGATTTTATTTTATGTTTTAAAGGTATATAAGTACGACATTAAACTGGCAGAAATTGTCACCCGACAAACTTGCTACTATAAACTCTTCCACACTTCCAGGCTTACTATGAGAGTACAAAAATGTTAACTAATTTGGACAGCTAGGTGAATAAGAACTGTACTTCGTGACATCGCTTCATACTGTAATATCTAACATGGTTGACATCCACAAGGGGAGTTATATGCTGCCTCCATCATCTCCTGCGCTACGGAAGTCTACGCTTCCACAAAGATACGAGAACATCCTCGAAAGACACAGCAACGCGAACATGGGATAACTAACGTGAATTCCAACCATGTTTGTTAATGACAGGCTTGCCGCCATGAAAAACCTATAGCCCTCTGCACGCAAAGGTTTTATGTCACGCTCGACCCCATATGTCGTATGCAGCTCTCCTCAGTAAACTATGTAACTATCTGACACTACAAAAACTAGAGGAAATATCGAAAAGTTTTTATAATCACCTTTAAAAATCGTGTTGCCACCAGAGTAAGTGCATAAAAAGCATGAAAGGAATTTATACCAAACTGACTGCTGGAAAAAGTGAACAATGGCAACACACTTTTGATTATCAGAGGGGATGATTGTATTGATTAAACGGTTCATGTTTTTAATTGGATTGGTACTTCCGAAATACCAGAAGACCCCATTATAAAGTTCCAAATGATAGAAGATAATTTTATACCAAAAGGAAATGAACATCTAAAAGTGGTGAATCTGCAATTGTCTAAATTGAGAGGACAAGTGAATCTGCATAAGCTATGTGCCATGACGGTAGGTAATATCAGTTGTCCATGTTACAAACTGAATAAACAGTTAATATACTAAAGAATATATAGCCTAAACTTATGAACAATCGATCCATATCTACTTGCACAACGGCCAGAGGTGGATCAACGTGTTATTAACTTGCTCAATTTGCGAGGCTCTGTCTCTTAAATAGATCATCCGGTTTTTCTGAAATTGTAATCATTTGTTTCTCTGCACATGTACATCACATCTACCGATTTCCGTCCCATTTGAGTAATTCCTTCGTGGTGCGTCCCTTTCTTCTTAGAGTGTATGTTAAACGAGCTAATTGACTTTAAGGAGAAAACATTTTACAAAGTATTTCCTGAACTGTTATAATTTTGACGAACTGTTTTCTGAAACTTCCTGGCAGATTAAAACTGTGTGCCGGACCGAGACTCGAACTCGGGATCTTTGCCTTTCGCGGGCAAGTACTCTACCAACTGAGCTACCCAAGCACGACTCACGCCCCGTCCTCAAAGCTTTAGTTCTGCCAGTACTTCGTCTCCTACCTTCCAAACTTAACAGAAGCTCTCCTGCGAACCTTGCAGAACTAGCACTCCTGAAAGAAAGGATATTGCGGAGACATGGCTTAGCCACAGCCGGGGGGATGTATCCAGAATGAGATTTTCACTCTGCAGCGGAGTGTGAGCATTCAGGTAGGAGACGAGGAACTGGCAGAAGTAAATCTGTGAGGACGGGGTGTGAGTCGTGCTTGGGTAGCTCAGTTGGTAGAGCACTTGCCCGCGAAGGGCAAAGGTCCCGAGTTTGAGTCTCGGTCCGACATACTGCCAGGAAGTTTCATATTAGCGCACACTCCGCTGCAGAGTGAAAATCTCATTCTGTGAACTGTTTTCTCTTTGTATACAAAGCACTGAAAGCAGAGCACTCTGAACTAAAACGTAGATTAGATGTTTGTGCACACAATAGCGTATTGAAGAACTACTTTTATTGGAGAACTGTGTTGATTAATAAAGTATACACACGAAAATGTAGCATGACAACACACGTCGTGGTGTGCTTGAACGACGCACTGTACCTGTGCCACGCGGTTTATTGATGCTGCTATTGTGTTGTAACATTGTTTTAGGCCTTGTTACCGAAGAATGTATCTGGGTGGTGTTTCGAAAACTCCAGTGACAAGTACTGTTCGGGACACGTGATTGTGCTGCGCTTGCCCAACAGTAAGAGATGCTACGCCTGAGACAGCAGTACGAACTAACTTAGTCCCCGTGGCGACAGTTTGTGTAGTTCTAAGAAACTTCATTTCTCCAGTGGGAAGGAACGATATTTTGTGCACGATACCCTGACAAATTTAGCACAGCCTAATTCTTCATTAAAACAGACGATAGGAGACGTTCTTTTTTTATTCTGACTGTTGCTCCCGACTTTAAAACTATAAACTTACTCACGAAACTCTTTTCGTGATGTGATAAATTTATTTCGTTTTAATGTTGGCCAGATGTCCTTC
Source organism: Schistocerca cancellata (assembly GCF_023864275.1). Taxonomy (NCBI): domain Eukaryota; kingdom Metazoa; phylum Arthropoda; class Insecta; order Orthoptera; family Acrididae; genus Schistocerca; species Schistocerca cancellata. The sequence goes on from NC_064628.1 coordinate 608,291,711, forward strand.
CTCCCATCAAGGCCATCACTTGACCTAAAGGAGAGAAGTCCTATGCGCCTCCTTCTGTAGATGCTATAAACTTCATTCTCTTTGTTACTATATTTTAACTTTTTGTCTATAATATTTCATGAGGCTGGGAATAGTGAGCAGTCAATGTGGGAATGTGGGAAACAACCCAAAAATCGCACTCTGCCTGGCCGTTGTATCAGTCACCATCGACCATGACATGCATCAGCACACAGTTTCGCAATATGGAGAAAATTGGAAACTGAGGTAAGTTCTTATGGGACAAAATTGCTGAGGTCGTCGGTCCCTAGGCTCACACTACTTAGACTAACATACGCTAAGGACATCACAGACACCCATGCCGGAGGGAGGACTCGAACCTCCGACGGGGGAAGCCGGGCGAGCCGTGGCAAATCTTAACGCGAGGCTACCCTCCGGGGCCGCAAGCTAGAACGCTGCCCGTTAAATTATAGGCCTACTAGCGGATCTGGGATGGAAGTAGCGTTTATGTAACAAAGCAGATAGAAAGAATACAGGGTGTACCATAACCAGTAGCGAAACTGAAATTGATGGAAACATAGGTCCTACAATAGAAGCAAACATGAGTCCGTCATTGAACCGATTCTGAGATCATTGTCTTGATCGGCACTGATTTCAGTATACAATATTGTCCTCGTTAGTACAAATGTATTTGAAATGTAAACGTTTCAGTTAAGTCTCCACGTAACTGGGCTGAAATTATACCCGTGCCCCACCTTAATAAGAAGTACGACACTGTTCCCGCTTGTTACATGTCACAGTTCACTATTCAGTCGAAACTCTTGAAGGAAGAGTCGTCCTCGGATTTTGTTACAATACTGAACTCCGCAGTGATTTCAAAATTATTTGAAACACTCCCGGATATCTCTAATCATGATAAGACTATACAATTCGCTGCTCCAAATTCTTCAACTGTATCAACAGGAGTGTAGTTCACTTTTGAGATGAGCCCAAACTGCAAAATAAAGAAGATTGAGGTCAGGTGATCTTGAATGCCGAGCGACAGACCTTGCTCCGCCCATTCATCTTGGACCGTAACAGCGCATTTGATATTACAGGGGCTATCCAGAAAGAAACAGAGTTTTGATCTATTGCGGCGGAGGGTGGGACTACAGCCCCCATCTTGGTGCCATAACGTTCCCACACTCAGTACGTGTCCAGCGTTGGCAGCTTATGGTCTATGTCACTAATAGATTGCTACCTGTGACGTGTTAAGCTGTGCGCTTCAATAGAAAATCCCGTCAGCTGTCACGTGCATTCTGTGATTAGCTTGTTTGTTGGCAACAAATTTCAGACTAAATGAAATCTATAGCAACCTTTTTGATATGTACCGAAAAGGAATAATGAGTGGACGCCGAGTCAGGCAATGGTGCACTGATTTTAAAAATGGCCGTAGCAATGTTCACGATGAGGACCGCAGTGGTAGACCTACCCTTGTGACTGATAATCGTTGTATCACCATTACGGAATTTTTGCAACATTTTCCCCAAATTTCACGGCGTTTGATGTATGAAATTGTGGCGGAGAAGCTTGGTTGCCACAAATTTTGTGCTAGATAGGTTTCCAAAATCCTAACGGAAGACCACAAAGAGACAGAGACTGGTTGCAGCACAGATCTTCCTCGAAGATTGTAACGAAGTTATTGACAGTATCGTAACTGGGGATGGGATTTGAGCGTAGCATGTCAGTTGCGACACAAAAAGACAGTGGATGGAATGGGGGGACACAAATTATCCCACGAAATCAACGAAGTGTATGCAAACGCTGTCAACAAATAAAATGATGGCTGCTGCGTTTCCGGACTCTAAGGAAGTGATTCTCGTTGATTTCCTTGAACGTGGCGTAACAATTAACTCTGAGAGGTATTGTCAAACACGATAGGTGTTGTCAAACACTCACAAAGTTAAGTCAAGGCGACGATAAAAAACAAGCGTCGTGGAAAACTTAGTACAAAAGCGTTGTTACGCTATTCACGACAACACATGTCCTCAACGGCCCGTTCAAAAAATGGTTCAACTGGCTCTGAGCACTATGGGACTTAACATCTGAGGTCATCAGTCCCCTAGAACTTAGAACTACTTAAACCTAACTAACCTAAGGACATCACACACATCCATGCCCGAGGCAGGATTCGAACCTGCGACCGTAGCGGTCACGCGGTTCCAAACTGAAGCGCTTAGAACCGCACGGCCACAGCGGCCGGCTAACGGCCCGTCATACCCAAGAGTTCTTACGGGGTTTTGGATGGGAGGTGTTCGATCATCCACCATACAGCCCTGATTTAGCGCCGAGCAACTGCCACCTCTTCCCAGCAATGAAGACATGGCTCGCTGCACAATGCTTTGTTACTGACCGCGAACTGCTTGTTGTGGTTGCAATCCAAGGCTGCAGATTTGTGATAAGTGCCACAGTTTGAACGGTGATCATGCAGAAAAATAGTGTAAGAGTGTACCTTTGAAATGTATACAATAAAATTTAGTTTTTCCACATCGTTAATTTTTTATTTCGCAACGCCCTTTACTTTCTGGAGAACCCTCGTACATCACCAGGAAAATGTGTCGGTGCTTTTCGCGATTGTAGCACATTTCCCAAACATAAGTCACGTGTGCAATTCGAACCCAGTTAGATAACGACTTACTCGAATGGTCAGTTCAAACGTTAGACCACAGTTTCATATTAAAGGCAATGGTAGTTTGTGATCAGGCATACGCAATCACCCCGCAAATGAAACTTCCTGCCAGATTAAAACTGTGTGCCGGACCGAGACTCGAACTCGGAAACTTTGCCTTTCGCGGGCAAGTGCTCTACCATCTGAGTTACCCAAGCACTACTCACGCCCCGTTCTCACAGCTTTACTTCTGCCAGTACTTCGTCTCCTATCTTCCAAACTTTACAGAAGCTCTTCTGCGAACCTGTAAGGTTCGTAAAGTTTGGAAGGTAGGAGACGAGGTACTGGCAGAAGTACAGCTGCGTGTATGGGGCATGAGTCGTGCTTGGGTAGCTCAGATGGCTGTGGTACGTGGTTGTGAATGGGAAGTTCGCTACCCGTCAGAGGCTACATTCCATTCATCTGACAGACGAGCCCTTATGTCCGACATGCTCAGTCGTTGACTCGGATGCACACCGTCTGACTTGTGCCGCGACCAGCGACTGCTGGCTATTGACCCAGAGCATGATGGCATTACTCTTGCGGCGATTGCCGGAGTCTATCTCCCTGATGATATATTGCGCCCCGACGGAATATACTTTCCATCGACCAGGACGAACGCCGTTAAGTGGCTAAAAGGCATGGCCCTTTACTACATATTTTCCGATGCTCCCAAAAGCACACTCGACTTTTGGTCCCTATTGATGACGACACATGAAGCTTTCAGCCGCAACCCGTTTCGCAAATTATTTAGGTTCATTATTTACGGATCCTACTGCTCACTGGGGCGTTCCGGATATGAGACGATGAAAATGAAGAAGAATCCTCTACGGACGGAATAGGGGGGAACCCCTCCCAACAGACGAGAAGACGACTACGGCGGTTGTAGCATCGTTTTTGTAATGAAACAAAAATAAATCCATAAATACAAAAAAAATTAAAAATGTTATAAACAAAATTAAATAAATAAATAAATAAATAAAACAACATAGACCAACACACTACATCCTCTTCCTGATCCTTCGATCCACGAACACGTTGCTTGGGCGTGGCGGCGGGATGGCCAGGTTTCGGGTGTCGATCCCTGCCCTATCCGTCGTCTTGCTCCTACAGCGGTTCCTTAAAAAAATGGTAGAGCACTTGCCCGCGAAAGGCAAAGGTCCCGAGTTCGAGTCTCGGTCCGGCACACAGTTTTAAGCTGCCAGTAACTTTCATATCAGCGCACACTCCGCTACAGAGTGAAAATCTCATTCTGGGAACCTCGCAAGTGGCTCGTTAAGTGCTTACTGGAACTATTTTGCACATATTATCGTATACCTTCTGTGGTGTCTTCCGAAGAACGAGGTCCTGTTTTAAAGTTGGTACATCACGAAAGAACCACAAGTAAGGACAGTCTCTCTCTGACGCAAACGTCGGCGTGGTCACGCCATCAAGAGACTCCACACGCCACCGATGCCGGAAACTCACTTACTGTACCTCAGATCGGAGCACTGCTCACCCCACTCTGTAATCATCGTTTACGACGACAACGTCGTCTTAGCTCATCAGATCCAGCTGCTACTTAACGGAACTATTACTCAGACCATGTATCACAATTTATAGTATTTATAGTCTTGTATCGAGTGATAACAGTTATAGTGTTCAGCGATGTAAAAAATACACTGAAGAAATGATGCCAACACCAAAAAGTAATTAATATAGAGTAATGAAATTTCAAGAATACATTTTCCTAGGTAACTTAGTTAACAAGGAGAGGTCCACAATGTTGCGATCGACTTTTTTGAAACTGTCTATACAGTGATGTAAATTAAGATCTCAGGTATCACATACTGTAGCAATTCACCCTAATGGGCCATCGTTTGCTAGTGACGACAAAAAAATTATGAGTTTGTTGTGATCCTGAATAACTTTTAAAAAATTTCTTATACGACGTGGTTGTGTGGTGTGATGGATAAGATAACAGCTTCCTGTGCAGGAAGTTGTCGGTTCGAAGCTCGTCGGATGTACAATATTTGTTTGTTTCTAAATGTTTATTGAAATTACTTCAGTCCTTATTTTATTTAGTTACTTAGCTAAAAAGTAATTTTTTATTTCTATTCCTTTGTCGCATCATTTTAATCACTGTATGAACTTTTTCATTAGTTTCATTTTTTTTGTATCATTCTTTTTTCAGTCAGAATGTTTGTGAAAATTAGTATAATTACATTTATCTATTATAATATTCAATCACTTGAAAATTCCGACCTATCAGTTAAAAAGCAAAAGACGAAATATTCTACTTATATTTGTGAATGGGTTAAGAAATGTATTAATGCTTCCTGACGCGCAATTTTTTTCCGTGGTAATGGACACACAAACTTTTAAAACATAACACAAATATCTATTGCACTATGGACAAAATAAAACACACGAAAATTTAAGTGAAAGACTGGTTTATAAGTAAAACGAAATTCAAAAAAATGAGAAATAGATATAATGACCCAACAATGTGTATGAGAAAAAGAGTGATAAAATAAAAGAATTAAATCGAAATCAATACATAACATTAATTAAAAACACTTAAACAAGGATTTCCAGTGGAGAAAGAGTGATAGGAAGAAAAATGAGAGCAAATGAAGAAGTTATTATGATTAATATTATGTGACAAAGGAAATGAATTATAAATGACATTCAAACAGATTAATTGAATAAAAATGATGATCGAGGTAACTTCGACAAAGATTTAAAAATAAAAAAATTAAGTTTCTGACGAGGTTAGAACCGTCATCCTGTTGCATGTGAAGCTGTCATCTCATCCATTACAACGCACAACTACACTAAACTAATGCACTTGTTTTTAACGTTATTGAGTAGCAAAAAAAATTCTGTTATTCTTTCGTCAATTACTTGCAGACGAGGGACCATCAGTGTAACTGGCTGCAGTGTGTCATACCTGGGCCCTTAACCTACATCACCGTAAGTCGATCGTACCGATGATGACCTCTCCGGGTGTAAGATATTAACATTTCAAGATCATATGTTATTACAAGTGTGAGATACACTACTGCAAATAGTACATTAATAATCGGTATAACTGCCAGATTGTTGAATGCAAGCATGCAAACGTGGTCGGTCAATATGGGGACGGTTAATGCTGTCTGTGGATGGTGTTGGAGTTGTTGACCCATTTGTGCTCGATTGGAGACAGATCTGATGATAGAGTAGGGCAAGCCAACATGCCGTCACTCTGAAGAGCATATTGGGTTACAGTAGCGTTACATGGGTAAGCGTTATTCTGCCAGAAAAAGGAAGGAATGGAAGAAAATTGGGTTTAACGTCTCGTCGACATAGAAGTCGATTAAGACGGAGCACAATCTCAGATTTTTCGAAGATGGGGAAGGATATCGGTCGTTCCCTTTCAAAGTAACCATCCCAGCATTTGAATGGAGAGATTTAGGGAAATCACGAAATCCTAAATCTGGATGGCCGGACGCGGGTTTGGACCGTAGTCCTCCCAAATGCGATTCCAGTGTGCTAATTACTGCGCCACCTCATTTGCTCTACTGGAAAACGCCCCCCTGAATGCTGTTCATAAATGGCAGCAGAGCAGGTCGAATCAGCAGACTGACGTACAAACCTGCAGTCAGAGTGAGTAGGATAACCATGAGAGTGCTCCTGCTGTCACAGGAAACAGCAACGCAGAACATAACGCCAGGTGAAGATCCAGTGTGCCTAGTACACAAATACGTTGGTTTCAAGCTCTCAACTGGTCTCCTGCTAAACAACACACGGCCATCATTGGCACCGAGGAAGAAGCAGCTTTCGTCAGAAAACACAGCAGACCTCTAAATTGTCCAACAATTGGCTCTCACTTGAAACTACTAAAGACGGAGACGTGGTTTGGAGTCACGATATAGGGCATCTGGATCGGAGCTGCCTATGAAGTAACCGATCTGCAACTGTTCGTTGTGCCACTGTGGTGCCAACTATTGCTCAAATAGCTGCTGTAGATGGAGTACGGTGCGCCAGAGCCATACACCGAACACGATGGTCTTCCCTCTCGGTTGTGCCACAAGACCTCCTGGATTTTTTTTAATGGGACCAAACTGCCGAGGTCATCGCTCCCTAAACTTACGCACTATTTAATCTAACTTGAACTAACTTACGCTAAGAACAACGCACACACCCATGCCCCTCCGACGGGGGGAGCCTAGCGGATCGTGACAAGACGCCTCGGAGTGCATTTACAGTGGCTACATTCCTGCCAAATCTTTGTGCTGTATTGCAGAAGCAACATCCACCTTCTCATAGCCGTATTACACGACCTGGTTCAAACTGCGAGATATTGATAACGGCGTCTTTGTTGCATTAAAGACATTCGTGACTACCATCAATTCACCATGTCCCAGTCTCAAAGGTAAGTAACGCTCACGACCATTACAGTGTGTATTTAAAGCAAACACAATTTGCATCCTCATAGTGGCGCTACTAGAGCCACTCATGCGACTGGCACGAAATTTGAATAGACATCATCTTTCAGATGTAGGAACACGCTGACCAGGTTTCTTTTATGTCGCACAACTTCTCCTTGGTGTTGTGATTTATGGTTCCGTCAGTGTACTGTACATAGTGATATTTCTGTGGATGTGGATTGTTTCTAAACTAAGTATTTTAGATTATTCAAATTTTACTACAGTAATCTAATAGTGTCGTATTATCCACTTAATCTGGGCTATCTACGACACACTATACTTGCACTCGTGTCTGTTACCTGCTACTCATGATATTGTCTGAATATGTGCCATCCGGTAGTATCTGCTTTTCACTACATTTTGTGACCTATCTTATTCAAATGGTCTTTACTTCTCGTGCGTGAATTGTACAAAATAAGTAACCGTAAAGGAAAAATTGTTACTGAGTGGGTACAGGTGTGATACCGGTATCATCACTTAATCTCAATGGGAACCAAGTTTCTATCCAAAGGAACAAACTAGGGGGGCACGTCCCAGTTGGCAGGCGCCAGACTCTGTAAGCAGTACTCGCCCGCAAGACAGTGGTCGGTAATTACACTCAGAGAGGGCGCGGGACTGTGGCACCTGGCGCTTCGCCGAGTGTTCCTCGCAAAGGAAACATTTACCTTGCAAACATTTATCTCTAAGTATCTGGTGCGGGTGCGGGAGCGGTGCCGTATGGGGGGCGTACAATAACATTAGCCCGAGATTGTGAGGGCGGCGGCTGGGGCGGCATCTGACTTGCTAATCCCCGCGCCCCTTGCCGTGTCGCACCGTCATTAGTGTACGGCCCCGGCCAGTGCTGCTGCCCGCCTCTCTCCCTTGTAGGTTAGGTTGCCTGCATCGAGGAGCTCCTGAGTGATTACTGAACATCTGCTCGGACAGACGACACTGCGAGCGTAAACAACACGGCTTGCGTTTTATGTAATTTCTCTTGAGTAAGCCTCAGTTTTCGTACTCTCTACGTTATCCTTAATCCACCCCGAGGTTTATTCGGTGGCTCCGTCCTTGTTAAAAGAATGTTACTTCGATTTTCTTGAAGTCTGAACACTTTGCAATTTCCTGGCACAGTAAAACTATATGATAGATCGAGACTCGAACCGAGAACCATGCCTTTCATCGGCAAAAACTTAGAGACTGAGCTAACCGGGCAGGACTCACACCCACCCCACACATATTCACTTCTTATAAGATTCAGCACAGGCCATCACTACGTATCTTTTTTATCCATTTAATTTTCGACATCCTTCTGTGACACCGTATCTCATTTTTTTCCAGTTTTATCGGTTGGTTGGTTGATTGATTTGGTTGATTTCTAGGTAGGTGACTAAACAGCAAGGTCGTCGCTCCATCGGGTTAGGGAAGGATGGGGAAGAAAGTCAGCCGTGCCCTTTCAAAGGACCCACCCCGGCATGTGCCTGAAGCTATTTAGGGAAATCACGGAAAACCTAAATCAGGATGGCCGGAAGCGGGTTTGAACCGTCGTCATCCTGAATGCGAGTCCAGTGTGCTAACCACTGCACCACCTCCCTCGGTGCGTTTTTATCACTGACCATGATCCACGTCCATACTGTACTGTCCACCAGATGTACAAAGTCATAAATTTCTTCCTCAAATTAACTAGCGGATTTCTTTTAGTAAGGAATTTCCTCTTTGCCATTGTCAGTATGTTTGTTATATCCCCCTTGTTGCGTCCATCATGCGTTATTTTGCTTCAGAGTTTTGACGTTTCTGGTTCTCCTCACTACTTTCGTCTTTCCCCGGCTTACTTTCAGTCTACAGTCTGCGTTCAGCACACCGTTCATTCCGCTTTACAAGTTCGGAAATTCTTCCTCACCTGACTGATGGCAGGAATGTCATCAGCGAATCGTATCACTGATAAGCAGAATGAAGCTAATAAAATAACTTTACCAACAAATGAAAATAAACAATAACTAAATTAAAGGTGATCTTTTCGAATCAGCTTCTGTGGATTCAAAACCTGTTATTACCTAACATTCAATATTGTTTTGCTCCACCACAATGTGGTCGAGATGTTGCTACTCGAACATGTTCCATTGTGAGTTCATCTAATGTGTCTAGAGAGACCCTGCTAAAATGCACTGCAATCTACAACTTGTCCCAGGCTTGTTCAGCTGAGTCCCTGTCAGCAGAAACAGCTTACCATTCCATTCAGTCGATTCCTACCTCCTGGAGAGAGGCGATCGCGAGGAATGGGCATGTCGTACTTGCATGTTATCGTCTTAAAAATGAAGCTACCACCGAAAGGCTGGCTGTTGAAAGTATGTAGGGATATCATGTCGTACTGAGTAATACAGTATTTCCCTCGACAGCGAAGTGGGAGGCGCCAACATCCTTAGGGGAGATCGGCGTGATTGTTACTTGACGCATCTTGCTACATCCAAATTTTGAAATAATTGTTGGTAGCAACACTATTTCTTTCCAACAAAAGATGGCACCTGGTAGCATAGCTCTTTTTCCGATCTGCGGAGGGCGCGTCGTCAGTATTAAAGAGACTGGGAGATGAAAAATTATTTCTCCATCTGTAATTTTTTGCCTTCACCGATTTTTAATAGCAACTTAGCTTTTCTATTTATCAGTCCAAGTCCTGTATCTTAGATGTCTTAGATCTCTTCATTCCAGATGAGTGATAAATTGTTTAAAATTTCTCTGCAAATAAAAACTGATGTCTATCTGTTCCTAAATATAAAATGGCGACACATGGGGAAAATATTTACAACTTTTTTGGAGCAAGTTGTTACGGTTTAACAACTGATCCTGTGTCAAGTGCAGTTTCATATTACGTTATTTTCTATGTGAAGAGAACATAAGAAATTTAAGAAAGAGGTACAACGCTAAATGGAGGAAAGATGGCCATCTGGCTTTGTCATACATGAAATAATACACATATTAGATGTGGCGTGTGTGAGCAGTAACGGATAAACAAGCATGGTTATCCGTTACTGATTACGCGCGCCACATCTAATGAGAGTGTTATTTTATCAATGAGAAAACCAGACGGCTGGTTTTACGAATGTCAGTTTTAATAATGACTACACCTATTGGCAGCACATCACGATTAGCATGTAAAACGTAATAGGAATTCCGAGGATGGCCAATTTACATGGGTTGAAACCTGGGTCAAGAGCTTTTGACTGCTACCTTCCGCAACTGGTGGCTGTTTTTATTTCATGTATTACGTTTTGACAGTTACTGTTGCAGCCATGCTTAAGATTCTATAACCTGAAGTCTTATTCCTAAGTTATCAAGCTTTGTTGTCTCCTCAGATGAGCAGAAAAATAATCTAATATCATTAAATGATGTGACACTGTCACGCCGTAAGTTTACTCCTGTTTTTCGCAGAATTTCGAACATCTTTCACCATTTCACATTGTCAAGCGCTTTTTCAAGGTCGACGAATTCTGTGAGGGTGTCTTGACTTGTCAGCCGCTAAGCTGATTGTGCAAAAGTCCTCGTACTTACGTTCTCTTGCTATCTTCAGACTTGAGTGGATGACACTTTTCCGAAAGACTGAAAGTATGTCCCAGCGTCGTAAATTCTAAATCCAACTTCCCCTCAATGTTGAAATTCCGAAAGAATGTTATCTACGCTTTCTTTCTCATCTCAAGTCTTCCAGAGCTACGTTCTGACTCGAATCCGCTATGTCTTCCAAATCGACTCTTATTTCTTCTTCTATCATTGCAAGTCCCCCTCTCGTAAGCGTCTCCATTACACTCTTTCCATCTGTGCTTTCCCTTCTTTGTGTGTAACTGGAATTTTAGTTAACGTTGACGCCTTTCCTATTAATTTCGCCGAAGGCTATTTCGAGTTTCCAAATGCTTTATCAGTCCTTCTGATAACAGCCACATTTTTTATTTCTTCCCATTTTTCGTGCAGTCATTGCACCTTGGCCTCCCTGCACTTCCTGTTTATTTCATGTCGAAGTGGCGCCTCTCCTATTAATTTCGCCGAAGGCTATTTCGAGTTTCCAAATGCTTTATTAGTCCTTCCGATGACAGCCACATTTTTTATTTCTTCCCATTTTTCGTGCAGTCATTCCACCTTGGCCTCCCTGCACTTCCTGTTTATTTCATGTCGAAGTTACTTATACTACCCTATCTGTCTTCCCCTGAACATTTTTCTATTTCCTTCTTTCGTCGATCGTTACAAAGGTTTTCTTTTCAGTTACCTTGGGTTGGGAATTTAGATAGTCAAGACATTAATATTTGTAACTGGTAATACTGATTCCTAAGATATGATGCTGTAAACTCTTTGTTATGTCTTCTGTGACTTGCAAATAAAGTGTTGCGTTACATAGCAAATGGGTGCGTGCTACTGTCATTCATGACATAAGAAATTGGTGACGAAACCCTCGTGCATTTCCAAGCTTGTTATTGTGATATCGCACTTCGAAATGGTACTAGGGCTCACTGCAGCGAATTCTCACGTCAGACAACAATCTCTTCTGACGACGACTGGAAGCGTACACAGCTAAGATTAACTGATTTATCGTGCCACACATTTTGCATTGCTATTTGTAACCGCAGCTGATTCGTTTATTATATTCGATATTGATATTGTAGCCACTCGGTTGGTGCTTTAACGGACTGTGAGATCCCATACTATGTTTGTGAATTATTTATGACTGGGGCTGCAATCTTTAAGTGGGTACTACCTTGGCACCTCACGATGTCTGAGACAGAAAACACTATAGCAACAGTCAGTTGCAGCGCCTGTAACGAGAACGGGCGAGAGCAAGAGCTAATATTAGACGCATTTTGAGTGACGCAACTCCGTTGACGATCATGAATATTCTACAGATCGATCACAGTGACTATTGTGTACACTAACAGACTGTGATAACAAAACACACGATCTTCTCGAGGAAACTGATTACGATGCTGACATGTTCAAATGCGAAGAATACATAGAAGCAACGAATCACGCTATTTTACGCAAGTGACGGGAAACATAAGGAAAACTGATGAATTCCATGTCTCACGCTTCCATCAATGATAAACAAATTGCAACTACTGTCACTTCAGTTGTTCCCCCACCTAATATTAGACTGCCGACTATAAGACTTGAGACTTTTCTGGAGATGTCAAGAATGGGGATGATTCTTGGAAATACCTCTAGTACTCGATTGATCAGGAACCCACAACATCCACCACTCATAAACACATTTTTACGTGGCTGTTTAGAAGAGTGAGCCAAAATATTTAGTTTGTGGTGTCGTTGTGCTCTCTGACACACACGAAGAAACCAAGAGAGTCTCCACAGCACGCTGCGGCGATAAAAAGAGAATTATACAAGCTCATTTGGATCATTGGAATTTATTAAACCCACACACTTTCCGAATCCAGGCTCATGTCCTAATCTAAATTTATCCCAGCTTTGTGCTCGTTCGGCGAAGACGTAAACGCTTATGGTCGTGTACTAGCATTTTTCCTGATGATATCTGCCGCCGTTGTCTTATTCAGGTCAAGCAAATCGGACATTCAGAAGGGACTTGCTGTAGTTCATAGATTTATGGGCACGGAAATTGATGCAGCGCTTGCTTCCCAGAAAATCCCCATCGTAAACATCTTGTGAATGACTTCCTTCAGGATAACAACATCGTTCGACTACAGTGGACAGCTTGTTCTCTAGGCAAGAAACCTATCGAACATGCCTGGGATAGATTGAAAAGGGCTGTTAATGAACGGCGTGACACACCAACCACTCTAAGCCTCTACGCCGAATCGCCGTTGGGGAGCAGGACAATCTGATCCAACAGTGCCTTGATGAACTTGTAGATAGTATGCCACGTCGAATACAGACATACATCAATGCAAGAGAACGTACTTCTGGGTATTAGAGGTAGCGGTGTGTACAGCCATCTGGACCACCAACTCTGAAGGTCTGGCTGTATGATGGTACAACATGCAATGTGTGTTTTTCATGAGCAATATAGAGGGCGAAAATGATGTTTATGTTGATCTCTATTCCAATTTTCTGTACAGATTTTGGAAGTCTCGGAACCGAGGCGATGCAAAACTTTTTTGATGTGTGTATATCAACTACTAAAAATACCAATGTTCAGATTGTCGCATTTTGTCATGCTTAGGAACAAGTGTGTTGGGCAGGTCTGTACGTCTGCAGTGTTTTACGTGGCAACACAGCGATTATGATTCACTTAGCCAGAAGCAATAATGGACTTGCACCTGTCAAAAAGATAACACTGCCACTTCTCGAAATTCTAGATGCACTTCTGTGAGTACGATTGCTAAGATATTTCTGAGCTGCTTTATGGTGCGACAGTGGTCACTCAGTGTTAAGGACAGACGCGACAGTGACCTTATGCTGGATACGCAGTGACGCTAATTGATGGAACCCTCATCGGTAAGAGAGTGACAGGAATTCATACACATACGTAGCATAGTTAGTGGAGATATTGCCCTGAACATGATAATCCAGTGGATCATCTAATATTGGGAATCAAAACCAATCTGCGAATGTTTGGCGGAGAGGTCCACCATGACCTGCACAGCCAGAAGAATGTTGGCCATCTCGTACTCCAAATGAGGACAACAAACTGAAGGAAGAGAGGAGTATTGTAAAACATGTGATGGTAATTAATGTACCTACCATCCTACTAGACACTAATTCGTACAGCAGGCTGTATCCTTCTCTGTTACGGCGTAAAGTCAAGTTCCGGCACGCCAGTCAGGAACGAAAGGGAAGAGAAGGCTGCGAGAAGAAGTCAGCCAATCGCATGCTGACCGAAACTCCCTCCATGACGACAGCGCGACAGCAGCGGGCCCTATGTGAAAAGGACATAATCGCCGGGACTGACTGCTGACAGCCCAGTTCAATAGCAGCTTCAAGGTTAGCGACTTGGATAGCAGCATCAAAATTAGCCACTTCAATAGCAGTTCAGGACAGACTTTTGTCATTTAGAGATCAGCCGTCACCGCAAAGACTGATTATTTCGTATGTCGCCCTTTGCTTGCGACACATCTGTGTAATTGCCGCAGTTAAGTATTGTAGTTTTCTTCTTGTAATACAAACCATTGTTTGGTTGTTTGTGTAGCGAACCGAGTATGTAGGCTTCCTAGACACTAAAAGATTGGCGACCAAGTGAAAGAATACCATAGCAACAACCCAGAGCCTGGCTGCCACAGATTTTGTTTTGTCATAGGCTTTTGTGATTTGCTAGGGCCTTAATTCTGACCTGTCTTTTCTTTGCAGGAGTGTGTTTACTGTTTTAATAGTGTCTCTTATAGTGTTTGTTCTATTCAGTGTTTTCAGGTGGGCGTCACAGAAATTTTCTTTGCTTGTGTGCTTATTTTTATTGCTTGCGTTGTCTATTTATTGCATTTGCCTATTGCATTTGCCTTTTCCAAAATGAGCAGCCCACCTCTGTCACCCTTTGCGCAGGCACCTCAGCTGCAAGCGATGGATGTAACGCGGCTAACACAGATGTTTCCGTTTCAGATGCAGCAGACTGCAGCCCTTCTCAATACGGTACAGCAGGTATTGGCGAACCGAACACCTAACTCAACCCAGCAGCCGACAACTGTAGCTCCAAGAGCCATACCTCCTTGTTACCAGTTTAACGAAAATGAAAAGAGGAATGGCTCGAGTGGTTGCAACAGCATGAAGACCATGTCATTGCTCACAATGTATTAGGTTCTGTGAAACAACATAACTTTTTGTCAATGGTAGAGAGTGCAGTCTTCCGCCTCATTAAGAAATTATTTCCTAACACCACTCCCTGTGAACTTTTCTATGACTGGGTTGTAGATTCTCTGTTATAACCAACAAATTAATGTGGTGACAGCTAGGAACCAATGCTTTCGTTGCAAGAAAAGGACAGACCAAACTTATCGTCAGCGGGTAACAGATGTGCAGGGTATGATGAGGAAATGCAAATTCAAATGTGCTTGTGGTGCTTTATATTCAGATTTTATGTTGCGTGATGCGATCATGTACAGTGTAGCTGATGTCAACCTTAGAGAACAGATTAGGGAACAGTTCGATTCATCATTTCAGCACGTAGTGCCAATTCTCGATGAGTATGAATCAGGTGGCGTCACGGCCGATAAATTTGACCTGCCACCAATTTGTCAGGTTGAGTTGTCCCTTACTCAAGACCGGCCCAGTAACCAGCTACAGCACGCACGCACCGAGCCACGTGAACAGTTCTCTACACAATCAGCTACATCAGTAAACTGAATTAAGCCTTGCCATCTGTGCTGTTAACGGCACAAACGCTAGGATTGCCCATCCCAACGAACACAGTGTTACGCTTTTGGCAAGAAAGGTCACGTACAATCCGTATGTTTGCAGCGGAACAAGCATAAGAATTCAGCCCACTCACAGAAATCTTGTCATAAACCCATGTAATCAAATGGTTCAAATGGCTCTGAGCACTATGGGACTCAACATCTGAGGTCATCAGTCCCCTAGAACTCAGAACTACTTAAACCTAACTAACCTAAGGACGACACACGCATCCAGGCCAGAGGCAGGATTCGAACCTGCGACCGTAGCGGTCGCGCGGTTCCAGACTGAAGCGCCTAGAACCGCTCGGCCACTCCGGCCGGCTTCATGTAATCAATGCACTACATTCAAAGCCTGCTGCAGGCATTAGCAAAACTAGCAAGCAAAGAGTTTCTTCAGTGCTGCGCCAGTCCAGCAAACTTTTTGTTCATATGCATCTTAGTGGAAAACGTGTGAAATTTCAGTTGGACACGGGTTCCTCTATTACATTGCTGAATCGTAACACGTATGCACTGTTAGGCTCCCTATGCTTGTCTAAAACTAGCATGCACCTCACGGCTTATAATGGACAAGACATTCCCGTGCTCGGAAAATGTACTTTACCTGCCATGTATCACTCGCAAACGCGAACTGTTACTTTCACTGTGCTGCAATCACGCGATTGTGCTAACATATTTGGCCTTGATTAGTTTGATTTGTTTCGCTTTCAAATTCAGGACAATGTTTTGTCAGTGACGACATTCAATTACAAAGGCAGTGTAGCTAGCTCGCTGAAAGAATTTCCTGAACTCTTTTCTGAAGGTTTAGGCAAGGCTAACAATTTAGTTGCACATATTACTATGAAAGACAATGCTCAGCCGAAATTTTGCCAGGCCAGAACTGTTCCCATTGCATTATGGGACAAAGTGGCTGCATTCGCCTCTGTGTTTAAGTTCACAGTAAACCCACGAACTGTGATTGGTACTTATCCATTGCCACACCCAGAGGATCTCATGGACAGATTAGGCACTGATCGCTAATTTTAGAAAATTCATTTTGTGACTCATATCTTCAAATACCAACAGATGAAGAATCTGAAACCGTGTGTGTTGTAAACAATCATTTGGGCTTGTTTAAATATTTGCGTTTGTCTTTTGGCAGTGCTTCCGCACCCGCCATTTTCCAACGGTATTTTGAACAGCTGACTGCTCAAGTACCAAACTGTTCAAACTATTTGGACGACGTTATCGTAGTAGGTCGTAGACCTGAAGAACACATTACAAACTTGCATGCTTTGTTTCGTGTGTTAGCTGATGCAGGACCAAATTGCAGAGTGGACATACGTGATTCTTTTTCACCACTATTTATCTGGCAGAAAATTCCACGTAGTAACGGATCACAAGCCATTGCAATCCTTGTTTCATTAGATGAATCCGGTTCCTGTACGAACTGCCCAAAAGTTGCAAATATGGGCTTTGTTTTGTTACCTTAATACCAGTACGAGAGGCTCTGAGCACTATGGGACTTAACATCTATGATCATCAGTCCCCTAGAACTTAGAACTACTTAAACCTAACTAACCTAAGGACAGCACACAACACCCAGCCATCACGAGGCAGAGAAAATCCCTGACCCCGCCGGGAATCGAACCCGGGAACCCGGGTCTGGGAAGCGAGAACGCTACCGCACGACCACGAGATGCGGGCTGCGTGTCGGCATAGCCTCGCTATACAGAAAGGTGTTCTTGTTCAAAATGCCAGTGGACAGTTACGTGTGTTGATTTCCAAAGCCTTACAAAAAGCAGTGTTGCAATTACTTCACCAAGGACGCTGAGGGGTAGTTCGTACGAAACAGTTAGCGCGTCGGCACTGTACAGGATATGGACACCCAAATAGAACTGATGACGTCACAGTGTCACACATGTGCAGAAGCTCAGTTTGCTCCACCACAAAAATTCTCTGCTAGGCTTAAGTCGCAATCACCATGAAAACGTGTGCACGTAGTCATTGCTGGACCTTTTTGGAGCACTCGTTGGTTGATCGTGTTAGACTCTTATTGCAAGTTCCCTTTTGCTGTGCCAATGACCTCGACAACGTCACGTAGCACAGTTGAGGCCTTATCATCTATTTTTTGCCTCGAATGTTTGCCTGAAGTCATAGAGTCGGATTGCCCGCATCTCGTGGTCGTGTGGTAGCGTTCTCGCTTCCCACGCCCGGGTTCCCGGGTTCGATTCCCGGCGGGGTAAGGGATTTTCTCTGCCTCGTGATGGCTGGGTGTTGTGTGCTGTCCTTAGGTTAGTTAGGTTTAAGTAGTTCTAAGTTCTAGGGGACTTATGACCACAGCAGTTGAGTCCCATAGTGCTCAGAGCCATTTGAACCATTTGAACCATAGTGTCGGATTACGGCCCTCAATTCAAGTTAAATAAGTTTGAGGCATTCTGTGAACGTAATGGCATACAGTAGCTAACTAGTGCACCGTTCCATCCACAGTCAAATGGCGAAGCGGAACGTTTTGTCAGAACCTTCAAGCAACAGATGGCCAAACTTCGCGCCACACACTCCAGGCATCAAGCAATGTAACTGTTACTCGCCTCCTACTGTTCGCATCCACTAGATGTACCATCACCGGCGGATCGCTTCACGGCCGCCGCCATCGGACACTGATCCACATGCTCCACTGATGGGATTAATAATAGTCCTAAAAATGTTCTAGTTCAATTTAATGATAAATTGAAGATGTTAGTTGATCTCCGTATCCGGCACCGAAGGAAGGCCGCAAGTATCGCTTCGCGCCGCATGATACCGTGGTTTTCATGGTTTTTAGCAGCAGCAGACGGTGGGCGCGAGACGACATCCTTCATCGACTTGGCGCATGCATGTATCTCCTTTCAGGCCCAGACGGATTGCAGCATCGACATCGCAATCAAATTCGCCACTGTCATGTGCACGGTGGTCCTTTCGTATCTCTTCCCCCATATTCACGGATTCCGAGGACAGCGGCCACAGAGCCGCCAGAGGGTGTCTTCATGACACTGCGGGACGACCCCTTGGAAAAGGAGCCTTCGCCTCCTCCGCCTCCTCTCGTCCTACCGATGAAACTGGACCGGCCCACGCTGCAGCGTCCGACACCTTCTCTATCTGGGTATGGGCCTCAGGAGGTGGACGTGTACCCTTCTGGGCGTTTTGCGGGGTACGTTTCCACCAGAGCGAATGCCGGATGGCGGGATACGACCGGAAATGTGACGTCCCCTGTAGCCACAGCTTCCGGTCCACCTGAGCGTCCACGCTCCTGCCTCCCTCCTAGTTGTCGTGCTCCATATACGACGACTGTCCGTCGCTTTGGGGGGGGGGGGGGGGGAGGAATATTCCGGCGTAAGGTCAAGCTCTGGCACGCCAGTCAGGAACGTAGGGAAGAGAAGACTTTGAGAAGAAGTCAGCCAACCTTTAAGACGACAACGCGAAAGCAGCGGCCCCTAAGTGAAGAGGACAAGCGCCGCGACCGTCTGGTAACGCCACAGTTCGGTAACAGCTTCAAGATTAGCGACTTGAATAACAGCATCAAGATTAGCCACTTCAATAGCAGCTCAGGACAGACTTTTGTCAGTTAGAGATCAGCAGTCACTGCGAAGCCTGACTATTTCGTATGGCACCCTTTGCTTGCGACACATATGTGTAATTGCCAAAATTACGTATTGTAATTTTCTTATCGTAATAAAACTCATTAATACGACTTATTTGATTGTTTGGCTGGCGAACCGAATATGGAGGTTCCATAGACATTACATTCTCTTCACGCACAAGATTCGTCACTAAAATGAGCTTGCTAGAGAAATGACATATGATAACAGTCAATCTCGCAAACGGACTCACTTACATGATCAAAATAGTCCAACCTCAATGTTTCATGAGGGAAATCCACGCGCTGCAGAGGGGAAAACACATCCCACAAGACTCTAAAATTTGACGTTTTCATCAGATCATTGAAGATGGACTCTCCTTCGTCCTGGAGGTTTGTTACAGCTTGCAGGTCTCACCAATGAGCGTCAAACACTCCTTGGTGGGTCACATCACCTCACGAGACTCATTGACCACCTCAGAGATGCATCGCTTCCCCGCCGAAAACGGAAGCACTTGGTAGTTCATAGCACGATGGGTGTCTTGGTCGGGAGAGGGGTCCGGTTCAGCTCGTCACCGCCGCTCCCGGTGCCCGTGGAGGATGACAAGGGTGGCGAGGATGTTGGGAATGTGGGAATTGATGTAGTCAATACATTTGTACCTACTACTGGTAATACTGATTCATAAGATACGATCTGTTGTGATCTTTTTTTGTTATATGTGTACTGTGACTTGCGAATGACTGTAAATCGATTCCCATTTCTGTCATTCAAGATCATTTCCATGCAACTACGATGGTCTGTCCAGTTCCTGTCATCGTCCTTTTTAGAAATGTTCGTTCCTCTTCAACTGAACTACCTAATGATATTCATTCTCGCAACATCTACAGCATTAGATAACTTCAAACGCGCCAGTATCAGTATTACTACCACTCTTATTCTTCCGGACGATTTTCTTAAACTTCAGTCTACTCTTCATCTTTCTTTCTGCTCCTGGGTAGTTCTTACAATCCAGTATCCTATTTCGGAATCACCGTCTCACCATGCGATAATCCAGCTGGTATCTTCCTGTATCCCAGGCTTTTTCGAAGTATACCTCATCCTCGTATAGAGTGTTTCAGAAGTGATGGTCAATAATTCACACATGGAAACCCGCTATTTAAAAATGGCATACTGCGGTTCATATCTTCCTAACAAGCGAATTTACAAGAACGATCGTCATGCTGGTTAACGTTCCCTGGTGGCTAAACAGAAATAGCTTGATACACACATTTCTTGTTCTTCCAGACAGAAAGTAAATTGGTAATTATTCTGATCAAAATAAATGGGGCATCCTGTACACGCAGTGAGGTGTCATTGGATAGCGTTATCCACATACAGAGACGGTGATAACATTGCTTACACAAGAACAAAATGTAGTGCATTTCGGTAACTGTCAGATGGTTTGTGTAAAAAGTTTTCCGACGTGATTATGGCCGCTCGATGAGAACTGACAGACTTTGAGCGCGGAATGGTAGTTTCAGCTAGACGCATTTGACATTCCGTTACAAGAACTCTAAGGCAATTCAGTATTCCGAGATTCACAGTCACAGTGGCCGACAGTCTTCACTTAACGACCGACAGCAGCGGAGTTTGCTCAGAGACTTCAGTGCTAACGGACAAGTAGTACTGCGTGAAATGACAGCAGAAATCAATGTCGGACGTACGAGAAACGATCCTATTAGGACAGTGCGGCGCAACTTGGCAATAATGGGCTATGGCAGAAAACGACCGACGTTAGTTCCTTTGCTAACACCATGACGTCGCTTGCAGCGTCTCTCTTGGACTAGTGACACTATTGGTCGGACTCTAGATGACTGGAAAACAGTGGTCTGGTCAGATGAGTCCCGATTTCAGTTGGTCAGAGCTAATGGTGGAGTTCAAGTGTAGCGGAGACCCCACGTAGCCATGGACCCAGGTTCTCAACAAGGCATTGTGCAAGCTGGTGGTGGCTCTATAATTGTGTGGGCTGTGTTTACGTGGAATGTTCAAACTGGATCGATCATTGAGTGGAAATGATTATGTTCAGCTACCTGGAGACCATTTGCACCGGTACAACGATGGAGATTTTATGGATGACAATGCGGTGTGTCACTGGACCAAAATACACTCCTGGAAATGGAAAAAAGAACACATTGACACCGGTGTGTCAGACCCACCATACTTGCTCCGGACACTGCGAGAGGGCTGTACAAGCAATGATCACACGCACGGCACAGCGGACACACCAGGAACCGCGGTGTTGGCCGTCGAATGGCGCTAGCTGCGCAGCATTTGTGCACCGCCGCCGTCAGTGTCAGCCAGTTTGCCGTGGCATACGGAGCTCCATCGCAGTCTTTACCACTGGTAGCATGCCGCGACAGCGTGGACGTGAACCGTATGTGCAGTTGACGGACTTTGAGCGAGGGCGTATAGTGGGCATGCGGGAGGCCGGGTGGACGTACCGCCGAATTGCTCAACACGTGGGGCGTGAGGTCTGCACAGTACATCGATGTTGTCGCCAGTGGTCGGCGGAAGGTGCACGTGCCCGTCGACCTGGGACCGGACCGCAGCGACGCACGGATGCACGCCAAGACCGTAGGATCCTACGCAGTGCCGTAGGGGACCGCACCGCCACTTCCCAGCAAATTAGGGACACTGTTGCTCCTGGGGTATCGGCGAGGACCATTCGCAACCGTCTCCATGACGCTGGGCTACGGTCCCGCACACCGTTAGGCCGTCTTCCGCTCACGCCCCAACATCGTACAGCCCGCCTCCAGTGGTGTCGCGACAGGCGTGAATGGAGGGACGAATGGAGACGTGTCGTGTTCAGCGATGAGAGTCGCTTCTGCCTTGGTGCCAATGATGGTCGTATGCGTGTTTGGCGCCGTGCAGGTGAGCGCCACAATCAGGACTGCATACGACCGAGGCACACAGGACCAACACCCGGCATCATGGTGTGGGGAGCGATCTCCTACACTGGCCGTACACCACTGGTGATCGTCGAGGGGACACTGAATAGTGCACGGTACATCCAAATCGTCATCGAACTCATCGTTCTACCATTCCTAGACCGGCAAGGGAACTTGCTGTTCCAACAGGACAATGCACGTCCGCATGTATCCCGTGCCACCCAACGTGCTCTAGAAGGTGTAAGTCAACTACCCTGGCCAGCAAGATCTCCGGATCTGTCCCCCATTGAGCATGTTTGGGACTGGATGAAGCGTCGTCTCACGCGGTCTGCACGTCCAGCACGAACGCTGGTCCAACTGAGGCGCCAGGTGGAAATGGCATGGCAAGCCGTTCCACAGGACTACATCCAGCATCTCTACGATCGTCTCCATGGGAGAATAGCAGCCTGCATTGCTGCGAAAGGTGGATATACACTGTACTAGTGCCGACATTGTGCATGCTCTGATGCCTGTGTCTATGTGCCTGTGGTTCTGTCAGTGTGATCATGTGATGTATCTGACCCAAGGAATGTGTCAATAAAGTTTCCCCTTCCTGGGACAATGAATTCACGGTGTTCTTATTTCAATTTCCAGGAGTGTAATTCGCGATTGGTTTGGAAAACAATCTGGACAATTCGAACGAATGATTTGGTCACACAGATCACCCGACATTAATCCCATCGAACATTTATGGAACGTAATCGGGAGGCCGGTTCGTATACAAAATCCTGCACCGGCAACACTTTCGTAATAATGGGCGGCTGTAGGGGCAGTTCAGCTCAGTAGTTATGCATGGAACTTCCAACGACTTGTTGAGTGCATGCCACGACGAGTTGCTGCACTATTCCGGGCAAAAGGAGGTCCGACAGGCATTACGAGGTATCCCACGACTTTTGTCATCTCAGTGTCAATAATACGGCACGCATTGTTTTTACCCCTTCAGTCTGTTTTCAGACGACATATTTGCATACAGAGAGTCAAAGTAACTAACAAAAAATTACGAAATGAAGGATATCTTAGAGATGATCAGTGCTAATACTGTCACCTTACCATAAACGTCATAATCACAGTCAACAGTTAGTCATTGCAATTACAGTCTTTGAAAATCTGTGTACATCTATATCAAGCGGACTAAGGTGAACTATCACGTAAATCATTCAGTGAGGAAGGTAGATCACCGTTTGAGGTTTATGGGGAAAGTGGAATTCACCAATGAAAGAGCTTACTTACAAAATCGCAAGTCAAAAGAATTTTTGAATAGCGATTATTGGCATGGGAATTTGGTTTATATCTACGACGGAGACGATCCAAGGAAGATCTGAGTGATTTTTCACAGAATTGATTAGTTAACGGGAGAGACAGACACATAACCCTAAAAAAAATACTAGGGAGACGTAAATGCTGCAGTGGGCCTTACTTCCAAACAACGGCAACGACAGTCCAGTACGATTCAAAAAGCATATTACTCCCCCCAATATGCATCACGAGTAAAAGTAATGAGCGGAAAAATTTAAAAACTTGTTTTTTAACCAAGGTGTGTCACAATCCCAACTGTTACAGGATAAAGTGTTTCCGATTTAATGTATTCTCCCACCATACAGGGCGTGGCGGTTAGCAGACGAGAGTTAGACGAATATTTACGAGGTGCGTCAAAAGAGTATAGTGTGTAATGTCGTGCCACATAAGATACAAAAAACTTTTATTTGCTTACAAAGAAATCTGGATGCACTGAACCTACCCATGCTGGGCTCTGACGCTTGATGTGACGTCATGCGTTGTCAAACAGAAATAGGACATAAAACTGACAATAATTATTTTTCGTATACATCACTCTTTTGAAAGTGTTTTGTGGTGACCGACGGATTTGCAGCCCAGTTCCAGCTCTAGCTTAGAGCTTTTCTTTTTCCTTTATTGGCGAGAGCTCACAGCAGCTTAGTACGCCGCTCTTCA
Source organism: Schistocerca cancellata (assembly GCF_023864275.1). Taxonomy (NCBI): domain Eukaryota; kingdom Metazoa; phylum Arthropoda; class Insecta; order Orthoptera; family Acrididae; genus Schistocerca; species Schistocerca cancellata. Next base: position 608,315,663 of record NC_064628.1, read on the forward strand.
GCCTACATAATTTAAAAAAAAAACAATAAGAAGATAATAATAATAAAAGCAGGCGATAAAAACGGTGACTTTTAAATTTTAAAAATGGTGGAAATTTGTGAAAGTTAAATGATAAAACAACAGATAATTAACAAACACAGTAAGCAGTCAGGTGCAATAGTAGGCAGACAAATAAAAAAAATACGGCGACAGTGTTGTTTCTGTTCGCAAGAGATAAAAAATCACACCTAGCGACAGTATGGTTCTGGTCGCTACACTTCGGAAAAGCCGCAGAGCACTTCATACTCAAAATACTGCACTAAAAAGTTGGCACGGAGTTGACACACCACACCCTAGGGCAGATGGGGGGGGGGCGGTAAGATGAGGGGAACAAAGGGGAGGAGAGGAAAAAGCATTGGGTGGCGACGAGCCTATGGAGGGAGAGGACTCATAGGGGGAGGAGTTAGGTGGACACAAGAGGGAGTGAGGAAGAGCAGAGGAGGGGAGTGCAAAAGGACTCGGGGAGAGAAGGGAGACTAAGAGAGTGTAGGTGGCGAAGAGGGAAAACAGGATAGAGGGGGGAAGGGGGAGGTGAGGATCAGTGTTGACAGGAGAGATAAATGGAGGGATAGAGGACATCATCCGGGAGGGGGGTTGACAGATGCCACCTTGGGAAAAGAGACGAAAGTTGTAGAGGTGGATGTTAAGTGGGATACAACAGCGAAGGTCCAGCAGCAGATAGGGGTTGAGAGGAGCGTCCAGGGGATGAGGGGAGCAAGTATGTGGGAGGTGTAGAGGACTCAGATATGTTTGAGGAAAAGGAGCAGATTGGTGGGGAAGGGAATCAGGTCATAGAGGATCAACATGGGGGACAGGAGGCATATATGGAAGGCAAGGCACAGTGTATCAGTGCATGGCACTTTCTGGAGGGACTTATAGCATTTGAATGGGGGGGGATATCCAGGTGGGACTGGCATAGCAGAGGACAGGATGGATCAAGGATTTCTAGAATGGTAGAGGGCTTCAACATCCATGTCCAGCCAGAGAGGAGTTTAAGGAGATGGAGCAGTTGGATAGAGCGAAGATGATAAGGTGACTGTCAATGGTGAGTCAGAGGTAGGTGAGGGTGGGGGTAGGTGGACAGTATGCGTCCAGATGGTAAGGGAAAAATCAAGGAGCCACAAGGAAGGAGTGTTACGACCTATGATGATTGCCTGGGTCTTGGAAAGATTGATTTGTAGGAGAAACTAGTTACACTATATGGCAGAAAGATCAAGATGATTCTGGAGAAGGCACTGGGATCACTGAAGTGTAGGAGCAAGGGCAAGGAAGGCGGTGTCATCGGCTTACTGCAGGAGGTGGATTGGAAGGGGTAGGTTGGGGCTGTGTACAGGAGGTAGAGGCGAGAGCGAGGACAAAGCCCTGGAGCACACCCATGGAGGGGTAGAAGGTGTGGAAATCAGTGTTATCGATAGTGATATAGGAGGGGTGGCTGGAGAGGAAGGAGGCAATCAGATGGACGTAATTGATAGGAAAGGTGTAGGTCTGGAGATTAAACAGGAGACCGGGATGCCATATACAGTCTAAGGATACAACAATGGCTTAGCCATGGGAGTTAAGCTGGAGGGAGAGGAGATGCGTGAGGCATATGATTTGGTCATCAGCAGAGAATGAAGGTAGACAGCCATATTGTGGGTTGGGGATGAGGTGGTGTTGGTGGAGGTGGCACTGGATGCACCAGGTAAGGATGGATTCTAAGAATTTGCTGAACACTGAGGTGAGACTTATTGGGCAATAGGAATAGGCATCAGATGGAGCGTTGTTAGGTTTAGGAAACATCAGGGCATGGGAGGGTTCCCACAGGTCGGGGTCGAAGTCAGTGGCAAGGATACATTGTAGAGGGCGGTAAGGATTGCAAGGAAGGATGTAAGGCAGGGTTTGTGTTGGCAGCAAAACGCAGTCATTGCCTCGGGCAGTGTTATGTTTAGTGTGGAGTGTGAGGATTATGTCCTGCATAGTGATGGGAGTGTTAAGTTCTGATGGTGGTGTGTGGCCCAAGTACTGGAAGCTAGGAGCAAGGGGAGGAGCGAAGGTATCCATATGTTCGATGATGTAGGGGATGAGGGAATAATGAAATTGGGAATCATCTGGAATACAATGGATAGGTGGGAGGAGAAGTTGTTGGCCTTACTGTGGTTGTCAGGAAATGGACAGTCATAATGGAGGAGAGGGTATTGCAGGGTAGAACGGTTCCCAGTAAGGTGGTGGAGGCAGACCAATACTTGGAAGAGTTTATCAGAAGTGTGGTGTTGAGTTGTGCTCATGTCTGTCGCCAGGCACAGCCTTTCTTCGCAGAAAGCATGTTGCAGATGTGTTGTCATAATTGCCAGTGGTGAGTGAGTGTGACCCAGTCATGAGTGCAGAGAAAGATCGGTAGAGTCGATGGTATTCACAAAGGAGAAGGACAGTCTGTGGGGGCATGGCTGGGCGATGAGGGTGGATAGCTTTGGTAGGGATATGGTGGAAGAAGGTAGCAATATGGGATATGTCATTGGGAGATTGAAGGGTAAGGTTGTGGCGTTCGACCTGGGTGTGTATGGAGTCCCTGTAGGTATCACAGTTGGCGTGGGAGTAATCATGGACAAGTTTAGGAGAAATGTCCAGTTGAGGAATGGGGCAGGGATGGCAACCATCAGAGATAGTGAGGACAGGGGTGTGGTCACTGCCAATGAGGTCAAGGACTTCCGCAGTGGTGCTCCCAAGGAAGTTGGGAGAGGCTAGAAACATGTCAGAAGTAGTGCTGCATACAGATCAGGTGTGTAGAGGGAGAGGAACCAGATCTCTCTGGAGGGTGGTGATAATCTGATGCCAGCCCACCCGGTTAGCTGAGTGGTCTAAGTGTCAAGGTCTGGTGAACCGGCCAATCTGTGGATGGTTTTTAGACGGTTTTCCATCTGCCTCGCCGAATGCAGGCTGGTTCCCCTGATTCCACCTCAGCTATACTACGTCGGCAATTGCTGCGCAAACAAGTTCTCCACATTCGTGTACACCACCATTACACTACAATGCAAACATAGGGGTTACACTCATCTAGTGTGAGATGTTCCCTGGGGGGGGGGTGTCCACCAGGGGCCAAACCACACAATAACCTGGGTTCAGTGTGGGGCAGTGGAATGGTGAAGTGGACTGCGGTAGTCGTCGTGGGGTTGTGGACCGCTGAGGCTGTGGCAGGGGTGGAGCCTCTTTGTCGTTTCTAGGTCTCCGGCGAACATACAACATACAACTGATGCCACCCGTGGAGGTCAGCAGGAGCATGGCAGTGGATAATCAGGTCTGTGGCAGTCACAGGGACATGTTTAAGGTGGCCAATAGCAACCTCGCCATGAGCAAAGGCGTATGGGTTATCAATGTAGTGGAGGGTGTAAGGGGCTGTGGAGATCGAGAGACTGGGTTGGAGGAAGGTTTCATTTAGTATGAAGGCATCAATGCAGTGTTGATTGATGGTGTGCAGGAAGAGATGTTTGTGCGTGGCAGAGAGTTGATTTTATGGTAAAGGATACTGTAATGTTGTCACGCCATGATAGGGGAGATTTAGACTAGGGTGGTGAGGGTGAAGGTGACGTGGGTCTGGTTGTGGGAATAGGTGGCATAGGTGGTGAGGTGAAAGACGGATGGGCAGCAAGGCAATTTGGGAAAGAGTGTTGGGGCATTGGAAAGGGTGGATGTTTCGTAGGACACTAGTGATGAAGCAGATGATGTCCTCTGCAGTAGGAGGAGGACAGATGGAGTTGTTGGGGTGCATGGGATCATTTGCTGAGTGGATAGGGACAGTGAGGTCTGGGGTGACAGGAGGAGGCTTTGCTTTGCATTTATACGAGTGGGTAGGATGGAATTTATTGCAGTTCTTGAGGAAGTGTGAGTCTTTGCAGTGGGGACAGGTAGGGGGAGCCTACAAATGGTAGTGATATGTACATTATATTTATGATACCATTGGCAGTGGTAGGAGTGGAGGGGGGAACAGGAGTGTTCAACTTTGTGACATCTATTCAAGATGAGGGCTCCCTCTGTAAGAAGGCAGTCAATGAAGGAGGAGGATTCGGTGAAGGTTCTCTTAAGGTAAGTCAGCCCCAGCATCATTAAAGATGTGACAGGCCATGTGGATTTCAAGGTCAGGGTGGGAAGTTAGTTCGGCCAACACCTCAGCCTCCATGACCACTGGGCTGAGCTTCATGATCATAGTGTTGAAGGTCAGCCGACATCAGGGAGGTTGAGACTGTCAGGAAGAGGAGGGAGTGTGGAAGGGGTAAGGGTGGCTTGGCAGCCATAGTGGACACATGGGACTTTGTAAAGGAGATTAGTGTAGAAGGATGCATTGGGGGATTTGATGAGGACAAGTCCTTGCAAGGAATGGTAAGGGAGATGGGGGCATTGGGGAAGTATTTACAGATGGCCAGGATGAGGGTGTGGGTGTCGAGAAATTGAGTCAATATTTGAGAGGATGAAAGTGTGAGTCAAAGGAGATGTAGAAATGGGGAATGAGGTCACGTCCATGGGGATGGGTCGGGTTTTCTTTGGGGATAGGATGGGGTAGAATCAACAGTAGGTGTTTGGTAGGTTTCTTGGATAGGACAGGTTGGGAAAGGGGCTCGAGGTTGGTTGGGGGACTTAGGTGTCGGTGGGCAGGCCCTCCCTGAGGGACAGGTGATTCAGGATGTGGGGACGTGGTTGTGGTAGAGACTGTGGCGTGGCGTACTGAAATTTGTGCTTGCTGGGAGCCTGATGTAGGTGGTGCAGAGACTGGTGGGAATGCCAAAGATGACGATGGCGTGGCAGCTAAGGGTGGGGGAGAGTCGGGGAAGTGACGACTGAAAACAGCGCAGGAGTAGAGCGGACATGGAGGGAAGGAATAACGGGGATGGGGTCTGCTGACGGAATTCATGTGATGGTGTTAGAAGCAGCGGAAGGGGAGGTGAAAATGATGGAGGTGGTAAGGTAGGCCATGTTGGTGGTGAGCAAGTGGGGGATGAAGATGGTGACGGTGGTGACGGAGGTAGCGGCAGTGATGGTGGCAAGGACGAGAAAAGGCGGCGGCGGCGATGATAGCGGCGTCGGTGAAGGACAGCGGCGATGGTGGCAGCGTCGGTGAAGGACAGCGGCGATGGTGGCGGCATCAGCAGCAGTGAAAAGGTAGCCCTCAGCGAGGGGAGGGGCGGCGGTTAGACCAGGGAGGGGCGGCAGCCCCTCCGGCAGGCAGTGACGGCAGTCCAGCGAATCCCCCCCAGGCAGTGGCTGGACGTTGATGGCAACAGGGGCGGCCCAGTATCCCTGGCTGGGGACGACGGCGACGGCAGCAACTGAGGCAGGGCAGAGCTCCACCGGAGCGTCGGTGACGACGGCGAGGTGGCTGCTCAGGGCGGCGGCTGGAGCGGCGACGGCACAGAAGATAGCTCCACCCAGCGGTGAACGCCAGCAGTGGTCCTCCAGGAGAAAGCAGCGACTCCTCGAAATGGGCAGCTGGCAGGCAGCAGCTCCAGTAGGCGACGACAATCTGTAAGCTCGCACGGGTACAAATATTCTCTGTAAACAGGTGGATCCGGATCGATGCTAGCTTAGAGTGGAATGTGACAGATATATTGTGAGTTTTCGAAGCCAATGAACAGGAATACGTAATTATATGAGTGCGTGGTGTCTGTTCTTTCCTATATGTCTGAAAGTACCGACATCATGCATTCATATAATTTATTCATTTATAGTTCCACCTTCTTCAGTGCGGATGCACATGTACGTCCGACCTCCTGCAGGAACCCCAGAGTAGCGAGCATGGAGGGACTGCGGGTAAGTGGCGCTCGGCGGAAATGTCTGTCGGCCGGGCCGAGGGGCGTGCTGAGATAGTCTGCGCAGTGGCGATAACACCGTGCCCCGATGGCAGCCGGCACGGTAGCTCAGCGTGTTCGGTCAGGGGTTAGCTGCCCTCAGTAATTAAAAAAAAACTGAGTCAATGGATCGACGATAAACTTGAACAAGCGTTACGGGACGTCCGGCCCGAACAAATAGAACGAAAAAAAAAGGCACAGTGGTTAACGTACCTGCATAGTAAGTATGAGATTACAGGTTGGAATTCCGGTGAGGTACACCCTTTCACTCGTCTCCGCTGATTCTATGTAATGTCCCAATGCAGCCGACATCAGTAATCCTTTTACTTTCCTTTAATTCTGCCTCCACCTTCAATTTACAAATAAGTTTGATGACATATATCGCTAGAGTAGTCAGAGCTCTACGTTAGGTTGTGAGGCGACAATTGTTAATTTGGCCAACCCAACGTATGAGATTATCTTTTATTCTTATTACAACGCGTGTTTGACCCTTACTAGATTTCGACTCATTTATACCATTTTGATGACATCCTGGTTCAGTGCTGCATGTGTTGTCATGTGGCGAGTGGTGGAACAAAGTAACGCAACCAGGAACGTTGTCGAACATGATCGTTTTGGTGGTCCAGGTGTTATGGTGTTATGAGGCATAATACTCATGGGCATACTGATCTTCAAATCTTTGAACACGGTACACTCACAAGTCAATGTTATTGCGTCACTGTACGTCTTCCCCACGTGTGTCTTTCCAAGATTTGATTCGGACCACACTTTGTTTTTATGGTTGAGCAACGCAGGTGACAAGACGCTTGGAACGACAAAATGTTCGGTGAATGGAGTGCCCTGCTCATCCCTCCGACTTAAATATCACTAGCATGTGTGGGATGCGTTGAGTAGACCTACTGCGACATGGCCATATGGACCAACGACCATTCAGTAATTACCAATCGCGTTGGTGGATGAATGGAACACGGTGTTGCCGAGACTCCTCACCAACCTTGTACCCAGCATAGGAGCACATTGCAGAGCATGAATTGCCCTCCATGGTAATCACAGACCCTATTAAATACCATGTTTCGCGATTTGTAGTGTCATGGGGACCATCAGCAATCGTAGTGGCTTGAGTGTAGTTGTTGGCTTTGAATAAATATGTCATTTTTGTTCGTCTCATTGCGCAGTTCTTTCAGATATCTTCCGTTCTACACTGCAGCCGTTCTTTCTATGTATGGTCCAACTTTCATCGAGATACATTACTTGGCAGTGACACGTCATGCTGAAGTTACCTTCGTCCTTACGTTTTCCACACCCATTTAAGTTAGCGCACTTTTGGCAGATTATTTTCTTCAGGAATATCTCTCTGGCAACGCTGAAAGTCACAAAGCATAGCAATAGCAGTAAACAAAAGAAAGGAGGACTTTCGCTTGCTGTGCTCTTGAAGTAATATTGCAATCTGCGACGCTGCTCCCGGTGGAACAGCTTTTATTCTTAAGAAAGGAGTTTCATTATTTCTCGTTTCAAATCAAAGTTAATTTGTCTGAGAAGTACAGTCTGGTAAAAGTCAACAATACCGCTCAGTGGGCTGCGTTTCACTGTTACACTGATAATTTAAAGATGGTGACCGTCTTCCGCGTCCTTGTAACGTCATTACTAGATTTGTTATTGCTTCTGACGAAATAGCCGTCTCCTGACACTTCAATGTTGTCGTCATCATTATTCTTACACAAACCTTAAATTTTTCCCGCATCAACGAAACGTATATATATACAGCGTATCCCATCTACCTTGACCACCCTAAATAACTCTTTTCCAGATGCAAATTACAAAATGTTTCAAGCAAATGTTCTTTAGCCGTCAGTGGGACATCAATCAGAATGATTGCCTTCGTTGTAGCTTTGTTTTTTACAAAGATGTGAACAGAGGTACGACTTTTTTAAATGGCACCCTGTATTTTTTATTCGGTAATTCATTTCCTCCCCTAAAGACCTATACAGAGATGTATCACAGTGTACCATTCACTGAAACACAACGTTATTAATTACATAACACAACATTGATGTTGACGCTCCCAGCGCTTAGAGCAAGGACCCTGGGTAAAGGAACACATCCACGTGCTGACGTCGACAGAGGACAAATGTAAACATAAGCCGAATGCACACCCGTCTTTCCGTCAACCATCGTCAGTTGAAGAGTTGTGTGAGTAGTATGTACACCAACGAAGAGAAGGTAGAAATGCTACTCATCTATGTGGAATGTAAGTTGGCAGAACAGTAATTGCAATACTGTTTCCTTATTTAGTGCAGTAGTTTAGTCCTTTTAAATACTGTTGCGTAGAGTAGGAATACAGCAAAGGCTGCCCTTCCTACAAATTGCATCGACATAAAGTTTCTTTTTTTGTTGTTGCTGAAAGTAGACGAAATGCTACGTAGGCAGCGGAACTGTACAGAGAGCGATATTCTGACAAGAGCCCACCTTCCCTACAGATGTCTTCTCGTCTTGTTGCGACGCTTCAGGAAACGGGAAATTTCAACCCACGACAACGTAATCATCTTAACACTCTCACAGACGAGCTCCCAAAGTTACTGTTCTCGCTTCCGTTGCTATGAATCCACATGTGAGCACACGACAGCTTGAACACGAGATTGGCATTCCTAAAACCAGTGTGCATCGTATTATTATATGTCACTGGTTCCATCCTTACCATGTACACATCATCAAAAATTGCATGGGAATAATTTCCAGAATCGTGTACAGTTCTGTCAGTGGGCACAGCAGCAAATCTTCGCCAACCCGAACTTCTCCAATGTTCTACTTACCGATGGATGTCCCTTCTCAAACAAAGGGCAGGTAAATACAAGGAACATTCATTATTGGTCCAGCGACAACCCACGATGCCTTAGATAGGTGGAACGTCTGGTGTGGGATGCTCGGTACTACAATTATTGGCCCTTATTTCATCAATGGTAGTCTAAACGGCACAGCGTATTCCAACTTCCTCAGACAAATTCTTCCTCCTCCGCTGGATGAAGTGCCGCTAAGAACCAGAATGCTTGTGTGGTATCAAGACGATTGATGTCCAGCGCATGATGTCTTGCGTGCACGTCCTGCTCTGAACCGAAGGTATCCTGCCACATGGATTGATCGAGGAGGAACAGTTACTTGGCCTGCTATGTCTCCTGATTTAAATTCTCTTGACTTTTTTCTTTGGGGATGCATTAAGGACGTTGTTTGTCGCGACATTCCAACAACTCCAGAGGACAAAAAAATGGCTCTGAGCACTATGGGACTCAACTGCTGAGGTCATTAGTCCCCTAGAACTTAGAACTAGTTAAACCTAACTAACCTAAGGACATCAAACACATCCATGCCCGAGGCAGGATTCGAACCTGCGACCGTAGCGGTCTCGCGGTTCCAGACTGCAGCGCCAGAACCGCGCGGCCACTTCGGCCGGCTCCAGGGACATGCAGGAGCGTATCGTGCTTGCTTGTAATTCTCTTCAGCAGGCAACACTGGAAGCAGTAAATAATTCTTTCATTCAACGAGTGCACCAGTGTACCGGTGTCCAGGGTCACCACTTTGAGCACCTTTGAATGTTCCACTCTTGGGCAATGGTACAGGAGAGTCAAAGTCAATTTTGTGTTATGTTTTTACTTGGTTTTCATTTGTTTTCTGACAACTCCAGCAACTGGACGAGTTTGTGATCCCGGGCTCAAATTCAGTGTTGTGTTATGTAATTAATAACGTTGTGTTTCAGTGAATGGTAAACTGTGACACTTTTTGAATAGGTCTTTAGAAGAGGAAATGAATTACCAAATAAAAAATACAGGGTGTCATTTAAAAAAGTCATAGAGCTGTTCATATCTTTGTAAAAAAAACGAAGCTACAACGAAGTCAATCACGCTGTTTGATGTCTCCCTGACGGCTAGAGAACATTCGGCTTGAAACATTTTGTAATTTGCATCTGGACAAACGATTATTTAGGGTGGTCAAGATAAATGGCACACCCTATATGTAGGTTTAAAATAAGCACATTATCTCGCTACATGTTTTCAATTTTAGTATCTAAAATATACTTTCTGTAGTTATCCACGAAGCAAACGGCTTTGCTACAGTGTGAACACCAGTCCCGTCAGATCAGCGAAGTTAAGCACTGTCGGGCTTGGCTAGCACTTAAATGGGTCACCGTCCGCATGCGCCAAGCGCTGTTGGCAAGTGTGGTGCACTAGCTATTTGATTAAGAAGTATCGGCTCCGATCACGAAAACTGACAACGGCCGGGAGAGCGGTGTGCTGAACTCCTGTGCCTCCATATTCGCATATAGACTCCGCATGAGACGGCGGTTGGCCAGTCCCGTTGAGCCTTACGATGTCTGTCCGGACAGAGTTAGTTATCCACAGAAAATTCCACAGTACTAACCACACAATCTTCTTGTCTTCTTAAGCTATTTACCTCATGTGCACTAGTCGGATGCTGATAACAAAGGGATGGAAGGAAGTAACATTAGTGTAAAGTCCCGTCGACGACGATATCTTCAGAGGGGGAACACAGGTTGGATGGGTAAAACATGTGAAATGAAATCAGGCGTGCCCTTTTGAAACAAACTCTTACCATTTGTCTAAAGTGCTTTAGGAAAACCACAGAACATCTTAATCTGGATAGGTGCAAGCAAATTTTAAAGGCTATCCCGCAAAATGCGATCTTACAATTGCCCCGCCTTTGTCAGTAGTGGTGTCCCAGTAGGAGAAGAATTCTTGTAGGGCAAGGTTCCTGATTTCCACTTAATGTACCGTTTTTTTTTTCTTTTTTTTTTTCATCAGTCTACTGACTGGTTTGATGCCGACCGCCACGAATTCCTTTCTTGTGCTAACCTCTTCATCTCAGAGTAGCACTTGCAGCCTACGTCCTCAATTATTTGCTTGACGTATTCCAATCTCTGTCATACTCTACAGTTTTTGCCCTCTACAGCTCCCTCTAGTACCATGGAAGTCATTCCCTTATGTCTTAGCAGATGTCCTATCATCCTGTCCCTTCTCCTTGTCAGTGTTTTCCACATATTCCTTTCCTCTCCGATTCTGCGTATAACCTCCTCATCCCTTACCTTATCAGTCCACCTAATTTTCAACATTCGTCTATAGCACCACATCTCAAATGCTTCGATTCTCTTCTGTTCCGGTTTTCCCACAGTCCATGTTTCACTACCATACAATGCTGTACTCCAGACGTACATCCTCAGAAATTTCTTCCTCAAATTAAAGCCGGTATTTGATATTAGTAGACATCTCTTGGCCAGAAATGCCTTTTTTGCCATAGCGAGTCTGCTTTTGATGTCCTCCTTGCTCCGTCCGTCGGTGGTTATTTTACTGCCTAAGTAGCAGAATTCCTTAACTTCATAGACTTCGTGACCATCAATCCTGATGTTAAGTTTCTCGCTGTTCTCATTTCTACTACTTCTCATTACCTTCGTCTTTCTCCGATTTACTCTCAAACCGTACTGTCTACTCATTAGACTGTTCATTCCGTTCAGCAGATCATTTAATTCTTCTTCACTTTCACTCAGGATAGCAATGTCATCAGCGAATCGTATCATTGATATCCTTTCACCTTGTATTTTAATTCCACTCCTGAACCTTTTTCTTATTTCCATCATTGCTTCCTCGATGTACAGATTGAAGAGTAGAGGCGAAAGGCTACAGCCTTGTCTTACACCCTTCTTAATACGAGCACTTCGTTCTTGATCGTCCACTCTTATTATTCCCTCTTGGTTGTTGTACATATTGTATATGACCCGTCTCTCCCTATAGCTTACACCTACTTTTTTCAGAATCTCGAACAGCTTGCACCATTGTATACTGTCGAACGCTTTTTCCAGGTCGACAAATCCTATGAAAGTGTCTTGATTTTTCTTTAGCCTTGCTTCCATTATTAGCCGTAACGTCATAATTGCCTCTCTCGTCCCTTTACTTTTCCTAAAGCCAAACTGATCGTCACCTAGCGCATTCTCAATTTTCTTTTCCATTCTTCTGTATATTATTCTTGTAAGCAGCTTCGATGCATGAGCTGTTAAGCTGATTGTGCGATAATTCTCGCACTTGTCAGCTCTTGCCGTCTTCGGAATTGTCTGGATGATGCTTTTCCGAAAGTCAGATGGTATATCGCCAGACTCATATATTCTACACACCAACGTGAATAGTCGTTTTGTTGCCACTTCCCCCAATGATTTTAGAAATTCTGAAGGAATGTTATCTATCCCTTCTGACTTACTTGACCGTAAGTCCTCCAAAGCTCTTTTAAATTCCGATTCTAATACTGGATCCCCTATCTCTTCTAAATCAACTCCTGTTTCTTCTTCTATCACATAAGACAAATCTTCACCCTCATAGAGGCTTTCAATGTATTATTTCCACCTATCTGCTATCTCCCCTGCATTTAACAGTGGAATTCCCGTTGCACTCTTAATGTTACCACCGTTGCTTTTAATGTTACCAAAGGTTGTTTTGACTTTCCTGTATGCTGAGTCTGTCCTTCCGACAATCAGATCTTTTTCGATGTCTTCACATTTTTCCTGCAGCCATTTCGTCTTAGCTTCCCTGCACTTCCTATTTATTTCATTCCTCAGCGACTTGTATTTCTGTATTCCTGATTTTCCCGGAACATGTTTGTACTTCCTCCTTTCATCAATCAACTGAGGTATTTCTTCTGTTACCCATGGTTTCTTCGCAGCTACCTTCTTTGTACCTATGTTTTCCTTCCCAACTTCAGTGATGGCCCTTTTTAGAGATGTCCATTCCTCTTCAACTGTACTGCCTACTGCGCTATTCCTTATTGCTGTATCTATAGCGTTAGAGAACTTCAAACATATCTCGTCATTCCTTAGTACTTCCGTATCTCACTTCTTTGCGTATTGATTCTTCCTGACTAATGTCTTGAACTTCAGCCTACTCTTCATCACTACTATATTGTGATCTGAGTCTATATATGCTCCTGGGTACGCCTTACAATCCAGTATCTGATTTCAGAATCTCTGTTTGACCATGATTAATCTAATTGAAATCTTCCCGTATCTCCCAGCCTTTTCCAAGTATACCTCCTTCTCTTGTGATTCCTTAACAGGGTATTCGCTATTACTAGCTGAAACTTGTTACAGAACTCAATTAGTCTTTCTCCTCTTTCATTCCTTGTCCCAAGCCCATATTCTTCTGTAACCTTTTCTTCTACTCCTTCCCCTACAACTGCATTCCAGTCGCCCATGACTATTAGATTTTCGTCCCCCTTTACATACTGCATTACCCTTTCAATATCCTCATACACTTTCTCTATCTGTTCATCTTCAGCTTGCGACGTCGGCATGTATACCTGAACTATCGTTGTCGGTGTCGGTCTGCTGTCGATTCTGATTAGAACAACCCGGTCACTGAACTGTTCACAGTAACGCACCCACTGCCCTACCTTCCTATTCATAACAAATCCTACACCTGTTATACCATTTTCTGCTGCTGTTGATGTTACCCGATGCTCATCTGACCAGAAATCCTTGTCTTCCTTCCACTTCACTTCACTGACCCCTACTATATCTAGATTGAGCCTTTGCATTTCCCTTTTCAGATTTTCTAGTTTCCCTACCACGTTCAAACTTCTGACATTCCACGCCCCGACTCGTAGAACGTTATCCTTTCGTAGATTATTCAATCTTTTTCTCATGGTAACCTCTCCCTTGGCAGTCCCCTCCCGGAGATCCGAATGGGGGACTATTCCGGAATCTTTTGTCAATGGAGAGATCATCATGACACTTCTTCAATTACAGGCCACATGTCCTGTGGATACACGTTACGTGTCTTTAATGCAGTGGTTTCCATTTCCTTCTGCATCTTCATGTCATTGATCATTGCTGATTCTTCCGCCTTTAGGGGCAATTTCCCACTCCTAGGACAAGAGAGTGCCCTGAATCTCTATCCGCTCCTCCGCCCTCTTTGACTAGGCCGTTGGCAGAATGAGGCTGACTTCTTATGCCGGAAGTCGTCGGCCGCCAATGCTGATTATTTTATCAAAATTTTGGCAGTGGTGGGGATCGAACCCGGGACCGAAGACATTTTTGATTGTGAATCAAAGACGCTACCCCTTATTTTTTATTTTGCCTGCATCCGCTATGTTTCTTCGATATTCGAACCCGGGTTCTCCCATTCCGAGCCAGTTACCTTGGCCATTGCGCTATTTTTCTTATTTTATTTTTTTTTTTTTTATTTTGTTCGGTATTGTTCGTTGCGTCTGCTCGGGGCGGACGTCGTAAGACATCCGTTTAAGTTCGTTGATGATCAATTAACTCAACCCTAGACCACGGGTACTCTCCTTGTACTGTTACCGAGGATTAATTTGGCAACTTCTTCGCAGTTTCACGTGAAGACAGAGCATGTGACATTGAATGAAGGCGGCATTTTTCGTGGTTGTGGTACCCACTATTGAGTCGATGCAAGTGACTTTAGCAATAACGATAAAGGTAAGCCAGGCAGCCTAATTGCTGCTAGTGGAGAAGAGTTGGCTGTCGCTGACTTCCACTTCTTTCGTTCCGTTCTCATTCATATCTAAAAGAAGGACATTACTACACTGCACAAGCATTCATAATTCAGCCACACAATGCATATTACACTCACTACAGAATTGGCAGGAGATAGACGATAGCCATCTATTATCTCGTTAAGGACACGAAACCATAACTACATTTTCCCCAACAAGCATCCAATTAGACCTAAGTACAAGATAATTAATGTCTGTCAACAAAGTGCTGTATCAATACACTCCTTCACAGAGTACTGCAGGCGTGTTTTCGTACAGTGCGCTGTCTTTGTTCCGATGGTCCAAAATCACATCAAAGACTACAACAGTATCCGCATTTCCGTGGCATATACTCCTATCGCCGTCGATTCCTGTTCCGTTTAGATGTGTTAAGACTTACGAATTAAGCCAATGTCTGCTTTTTCTTTATCAGTATTCTGAATGGTTTGATGGAACGCGCCTAGAATTCTTCTCCAGTGCCAACCTTTTCATCTGCGAGTAGCTCTTGCACCAACGTCCTCAATTATTTGTTAAATGTATTCCAATCTCTGTCTTCCTCTACAGCACACTCAAGCAACTTGGAAGTTACTGCCTGATGTCTTAACACAAGCCCTATCATCTTGTCCCTTCGTCTTGTCAGCGTTTTCTTATGTTTTCTTCGACGATTCTGCGGAGAACTTCCTCATTCTTATCAGGCCATCTAATTTTCGACAATGTGTAGCACCACACCTCAGATGCCTCGATTCTATTCTGTTCCAGGTTTCCACTGTCCATGATTCACTACCATACAATGCTGTACTCCAAATATACAGTCTCATAAATTTCTTCATTAAATTAAGGCCGATGTTTGATAGCAATAGATTTCTCTTGGACAGAAGTATCCTCTTTGCCTGTGCTTGCTAGCTGCTTTTAATGTCCCCCTTGCTTCGTCCGTCACGTGTTATTTCGCTTCCAGCGTAGTATAATTCCCTCATTGCGGCCTCTTCGAGATTATCAGTTTTTATGTTAGGTTTACCGCTAATCTCATGTCTTTTACTTCCCATTACTTTCGTTTTTCTTCGGTTTCCTCTGAATCTATATTCCATACTCATTGGAAAGGTCCTGTATTTCTGCTTCACGTCACTGAGGATGCGAATCTCATCAGCTAATCTTTCAATTCATAACCTTTCGCCCTGAATGTAATTCCTGCCTGGAGTCTTTTATTTCCATTGTTGTTTCTTCGGTAAATGTAAGAATAGTAGGGGTGGATGACTACATTCCTGCCTTATACCCTTTCTAATCCGAGCACTTCATTCTTGATCTTCCACTCTTACTTTTCCTTCCTCATTCTTATACGCATTTTATACCTGTCTTTTCTTGTAACTTAGAGTCATTTTCCATAAAATTTCGTACATCTTACACCATTTTACATAGGGCAACATTTTTCTACGCTGACAAGTCCTATGAAAGTGTATTTATTTCTAGTCTAGTCCAGTGATTTCTTGTCTAGTCTTGCCTAGTCCACTCTGCAAATAGTTTCATGTGAAAAGTGTACCTGAGTACCATTCTCTTTCCTAGTGTCTTTGGATATAAACCCGTGTATCCGCAGCTGTTTTTATCAGTGTAACAGGGAGACCACACAGCAATCAGATTTTTGTAATTTTTTATGTTTATGATATGTGAAGTTCAATGGTGAGTATCAGTCACCCAAAGCAGTTAGATGCAACTGTTAAACATTCTTGAGAAAATCAACTTAAAGTTTCCCGAAATTCCTTAATACGTGAAGGTAACGTTAACTTTTCGACTGGCAGCGTGTCTCTGTGGAACAGCGTTAACCTAACGCATCGCCGACACCGTAGCTCAGTGTGTTCGGTCAGAGGGCTGGCTACTCTCTGTAATAAAAAAAATAAAAATAAATAAATAAAAATAAAAAAACCGAGTGAATTTTGACGATCAACTTTAAGAGGTGAGATGTGACGTCCATCCGGACCAAATGACTAGAACAAGGACAAAGAAATCGAAGCAAAAAAATAAAACGAATCACGCTTGGCTGACCTCGGTTTGATTTCCACCTAACATAAATATTTAAAAAAGCTGCATATTCTAGAAGAATTTCGGTGACGCGTAAAATGCATAAATATGGAAAAAGATCTGTAGCCCTCGAGACAAGTAATCTCTGGTTGGAGTCTTGTTTCATCAAAAAATTTCTAGGTTTTTCCCGTTCAGTTTGAGTACCTATGCCATTCAGATATAAATGCTATCAAATATAAGTTAAATAATAAATATCTAATTATAAGTTCAATGAAAAATGTAGATTTAATTTCTAACTTCATCACGCGAAAGCTCGTTTAAATTTTGAAAAGAATACAAATTAAAATTTTTCCATCGTTATGTATTTTACTCTTCACGGAAATCCTCGTAGAACAAGCATCTCTATTTGAACATCTGCATTAATGAGGAATCGAACCCAGTACTCCCAAGTCGCAGACAAGCACTCTACCATAATGTCAAGTTGCCTGTTAAAAAATTGGCCATACTTACGGTAGGAAAGTCGATTTACTAGAGAATTTTTGTAAGTTGCGTCGTCATGCCTTGTGACAATGATATTTGAGTTCTGAACTTGGCCTACCATAAATGCAAAAAAATTGCAATATTCCGATTGTCGTGTCGTCTTGCAAGATCGACAGCAAGCACACCATATATATACAATCGATTGTTTTAAGATCGAAAGCTCTTTGTTCGTCTTACCTAAATTTTCATATAGTAAAAGTTCATTCTGATGCTTTATAACGAAGACTTTTAGCTGTCGTATTAAATTGTTTTAAATTGTCTATCTCATTTTACTTATATTTTTCAGCTCTTATTTGTGTTCAGAGTTACCGCTTTTGGTTTCCGTTTTAGAAATTATGCCTTACGTTACGAAGATCAGTTGCAAATCAGAACCTCCTTTTCTTCTCTGCGACATAACAGTTTTTGTGGAAGGTATCTTCCATGAAATAATGCCACTAGACGTTATCCGACAGCAGTGTTCAGCTTATTACTTTACGTCGTTTAAAAAGTAATTTAAAGAAATTTAAGTATTTCAGTCTTGGCAGCAGACTGCAGTGCTTCAGTTCAAATAGCTACATTTCCGAAAATAATGCAGCACCCTCAAGAACAAGATAATTTTATTGGCAAGAAAGGCGACGGATAACTCGTAACTGCAGGAGTACGTGATAACGAATGCATATCTAATGAAACACATGCATCTCTGTCAAGATGGAGCAGATATCTCAGTAACGTGTGCCCATAGAGTGTCATCAATACAAAGTGTAAACCCCTCTAGTGAGTCCGCTGGTGTGCACTCACGCATCGAACGATCGTAAAGCTGCAGAATGGCATCCTGCGATGATTGACCCTAGCACTTTCCATCTTTTGTTGCATTTCCGAGCCCTCGACAACGAGTAAGTTCCCACTTCAGCATGTCCAATGCGTGTTCAGTGACGAGAGATAGGTGATCTTGTTGGCCAGAATAGTTGGACATCACGAGGAACAACTTGCCTCGCAGGAGCCATATGTGGACGTGAAATGGCCAGCTGAAAAAGCACACCATCTCTTCGTCGAAGAAATGGCACTATCAGAGGTATAACAGCCTGAGTAATGTAGTATCACTGGTTACTTTACGCTGCGGGAACACCAAACTGCGACCGCGAGTTGTAAATGATGGCCGCTCACATCATTAAGTCTGCAAAGGGACATGTGTGTCATGGGCGAATGCACTCTGGTATAGGCAGCTCACCAGTTCTGCGCCATACATACGTATACGTCCATCACTCGCATACAGACAGAATCTATTCTCGTCGCTGAAGACAACAGAGCGCTATTCCATTCTGCGGTCAACTCTTTTGTGACGCCAGAGTAGCCGCGCTTGGTGGTGTCGCGGTGTCGATGGTGGCCGTCCAGAATTAAACTTCATCTTATCCTGATGCAAGCACACGGTTCTCCATGGTCCCTGAAGATACAGCAGGTGCAACATGTTCCCAGATTTCGTCTCGAGATGATGTTCATCAGCCACAGCTGCTAGCGCAGTGCGTCGTACTTGACATGCATCTGTACTACACGGACGTCCAGGTTCTGGTCTGCAAGTGTGGGAATGTTTCACAGGCGACTTTTGAAAGCAGCGACACACCATCGATGCATTGTGCCCAACATGGGCAGCAACCTGTCAGTACGTCCATTCAGCTTCCCGTAGGCTCACAATGTGATCCCTTTCAAATGGCGGAATTCACTCAACATGCATACGTTCATGTTGGTGAGGGATGGGTGTAACATCTAAATTGTATCAAACAATGTTAACCCCTAAACTCAATACAGTTAGTGCCTGCAGAACAGAGACACAGGTTGCACGCAGCGGTCTCCTGAGCGCCGTGTGCTCGTCGATGACCATGACAAACCAATCACTAAAATTACAGCCCTTCAGCATGCACACAATTATACTCCGCTGCCACTAAGCACAGTTCTTGAGGGTGTTGCATTTTTTCCAGCAGTTCAGTTTCTCCTAAAAGACGATTTCTTAGTAATAATAAAACAAATATTTATATAAATGGGTCGATAACTTTCAAAATATTTTGGGTTGACAAAATCCGATTTCGTATTTGAAGGGTCAGGGAAAAAACGAGGTAAGTCTGTTTTTTACGAAAGTCGAGCAAAAGCGATTTTAATGTTTGAACTGTTATTACAGCAATATCTAAGTCCGTTCAATAATTTTATGTCATAAATTAAACGTCTTGGGTGTATCGAATGTGGAAAGAGCGTTATTAGCAATCAGATTGTTTTCCGAATGAACCAATTTCCCAACATGCAGTCAATCGTCAAAAAAATGGTTCAAATGGCTCTGAGCACTATGGGACTTAACTTCTGAGGTCATCAGTTCCCTAGAACTTAGAACTACTTAAACCTAACTAACCTAAGGACATCACACACATCCATGCCCGAGGCAGGATTCGAACCTGCGAACGCAGCGATCGCACGGTTCCAGACTGTAGCGCCTAGAACCGCTCGGCCACTCTGGCCGGCACAGTCAATTGTCACCCTGCATGGAGAAAGAAACAGATAAGTCAAGTGAAACAGCCACAATAATGCCGTTAATAATCACGACCAAACGAATTTTTGTTTGTAACAATACATCGGCAGTAGTCGAGTCGCGCTTGTTGGCGCTAGTCAGCCAGCCAGTTAGGCAGCAGAAGCCGGCCGAGACACATGCAGAAACAGGGAAGTAACGGATATTGTGACCTTTACGAGTTAGAAACCAAAAGCGAATTTTACAATATCATCTGTGTGCTTTAATAGTTAAGTTTCTGCGTGTGAATTTAATATTAAATAGCCACAGTTCTCGCGTTTTTTGTTTGCGACGGAAAGTAAACCGATTTTGTGGCATATTACAAGTTCCTAATCGGGGGCGAATTATTTACTTTCAGCTCAATGCTTCGGTAGTTAGGTTTTTGAATGTCTGCGTATTAATCTAACTTATTAGATACGGTTCATGCGTTTTCGTCAGGGTCTACAGTAGAGTTCCGCAGCACTTGCCGATAATCCGTTTATCTGCATAGTTCAGTTTCCCATGATCTTTAGTATGGACAGGGACTGCGATTGTTGTGTGCGGGTGCGGGCTGAGTTGGTGACACTTCGCTCTCAGCTTAAGGCTTCGGTTACACAGCTTGAGGCTGCAGTGGATACTGTTGTGGGCCGGCCGTGGGGATCCAACGGACGTCCAGCACGGCCGAGTCCTCTGATCGGTCCTCACCGGTGGCCAGTCCAGTTACTGCTCGCACTGAGGTTGACCCCTCACCTGTGGTCGAGTGGGAGGTCGCCCTGGGGCGTAGCAGCAAACGGGTTTCATGTGCGGAATAAACAGATCCCAGGTGCTGTCTGTGGCTGACACAGTCGCTGAGCCAGATTCTGTCGCCTGTATTGTTTCAGAGGAAACCTCTCAGCCTGCAAGGTCAGGACAGTCACACAGGGTGGGATTATTAACAGTTGGGCGATCCAACGTTAGGCCCGTTATGGGGTCCCTTATGGATATGGCTGCCAAGAAGAGAAAGAAAACCAATGTGCACTGCGTGTGTATGCCGGGTGAAGTCATTCCAGATGTGGAACGGGCCCTTCCGGTTGCCATGAAGAGCACAGGGTGCAGCCAACTGAAGGTGGTTGCTCACGGCGGTACCAATGATGTGTGTCACTTTCGATTAGAAGAGATTCTCGTTGGTTTCTAGGGACTAACAGAAGTGGTAAAGGCTGCCCTGGCTTGCAAGATGAAAGCAGAACTGACCATTTGCAGCACATTCGAGAGGACCGATTGCTGACCTCTGGTACTGATCCGAATGGAGGGTCTGAATCAGAGGCACAGACGGTTCTGCGGCCGTGTAGGCTGCAGATACCTCGAATTGCGCCAAAGTGTGGTTGGATATCGGGTACCGCTGCATTGGTCAGGTGCCCACTATTCGTAGGAGTCAGCTGCACTGGTAGAAGGGGCTGTGTTGCGTGGACTGGACGGCTTTTTAGGTTAGAGGGTCTCGGGGAAACACAAGAAGGGCTTCACTCACAAATGGTGCAGGCCAAACACAGGAAGATCATGGATAAAGGAACCATCGGTATAACAGTTGTAAATTGTCGTAGCTGTGTTGGGAAAGTACCAGAGCTCCAAGCGCTAATAGAAAGCACTGATGCTCAAATCGTTATAGGCACTGAAAGCTGACTAAGGCTGGATATAAGCTCAGCCGAAATATTTGTGAAGAACACGTTTGGCGGTGGCGTGTTTGTTGCTGTTAGAAGTAGTTTATCTTGTCGCGAAATTGAAGTAGATAGTTCCTGTGAGTTATTATTGGCAGAGGTCATCGTTGGCAACCGGAATAGATTATAATTGGATCCTTTTACCGACCTCCCAGTTCAGGTGATACAGCTGCTGAAAGGTTCAAAGAAAGCTTGAGTTTGATTTCAAACATGTACCCGACTCATACGATTATAGTGGTGTTGACTTTAATTTGTCCTCTATATGTTGGGGAAAATACATTTGTAATTGCGGAGGTACGCATAAAACATCATCAGAAACTGTGCTAAACGCAATTATTTCGATCAGTTAGTTCATGAGTCCACGCGAATAGTAAACGGTTGTGAAATCACACTTGATCTCTCAGCAACAAATAATCCTGAGTTAATAGCGAGCATCAAAACCGATTCAGGGATTATTGAATACAGGGTTTTCGTAGCGAGACTGAATATTGTATCCCCCAAATCCTCCAAAAATAAACGGAAAAATATACATATTCATAAAAACAGATAAAAATTCACTTGACGCCTTCCTGAGAGAAAATCTCAACTCCTTCCAAATTAATAATGTCAGTGTAGACCAGATGTGGCTTGAATTCAAAGAAATTGAGAGATTTGTACCAAATAAATTAACAAACGACGGAGCTGATCCCCCTTGCTACACAAAACGGGTCAGAACCTTGATGCAGAAACAACGAAAAAACATGCCAAATTTAAACAGACGACCCGGGACAACCGGGAGATCCGGGAAAAACCCGGGAATTTTTTCATCCGGGAGAAAACCGGGAAAAACCCGGGAATTGTTTAGAATTCCGGGAATTTTCCATTGTTTTAGTTTTCAGTTAAATTTTTGTGATTTTGACGGATAAGAACCAATACTCTAACAAAGGATGTTACTGTACCCCGCTACTGCAGAATAATACTGCAGCAACAAAACATGAACGAGAGAGGAAAAAAAACGAAAATAAAACTTAAGTTGCGAAGGAAATGCGCCATATACAACAACAAAGCAGTGCTCATACAAGCGTCTGCCAACAGCAAATGTGTCAATGACTTTAGGAAGACTGCAATGCCTCATATCAACAAATTGCCTCCGATGAGCGTGACGGGACAACTGATTAAATTAGATTCGTTCGAGCAGTTGCGGGCGGGCTCTTGCGCATGCGCAGTTGAGTCGCGTATGAGTAGTATCTTCCCCCACTTCTGGTTACGGAAGTGTGGCTGGGCGCCACTACTTAATATTGCCTCGGTTCGGAAATATCGTAGATCCGGGGCTGATGCACAGAGCAGTCTGAGCTGTGGTGGGGAGGTGGGTCGTCTCCACGTGATCTGTGTTTACGTTCAGTGATTTTGTTGTTTCCTCTTCGTTTGTTGCTCTCACGTTAAATGAGAACAAAACGGATTTTTGTGTATTTTGTTAAAATACGTTCGCATAGTTACGGATGGCCAAAATATGTTATTAGTTTCAGATATTATTTCCACCATTCTGACAGTCAAGCATTAATCGCCTTGCGGAACAATGAAGTTATTTTTGCTGGTTTGCTAAAGAGATTTGGCTTTCATTAATTATTTCTGCTGAGGCAGTCAATTTATTTGAAACGAAGTATTTAATTTCACACTATCGGCTAATTTCAACTGTTCGCTGTATTTCAAGTGTACGTATGGCATTATGCCATAATAAAGAACCAAACATGAGATAATAAGGTACTGGTACTCCAAGAAAATTTACATACGAGTGTGCATTTTAAGCCGAATTATGCTTTTTAGAGTGGTTCACGAAATTCCGACGCTTTTGAAGTATCCTCTGATGTCTTGTTTCTTTTATGACATAATGTAAGATCTTTTAATGTTTTACACGTACGAACGTATATATGGGCTTCCTGCGTCATCGTAGCTGCGCAAGCGCGGTGAGGCCTGTTACCTGGCGCTCTCTTGCAACTGCTGAAACGAACCTATTTCTAACAGGTCGCGGGAAAATATTGCGAATGGTGGTTTGAACAGCGTTACATTCAAAGCAAATTTCCTTTTGCGCAAGATGAACTATGCGCGAGAATGTACGATGAATTTCTTAAATCACAAAGCGTTTAACTCTGATTTAAAAATCAACTCTTTGAGGACGACCATTTAGAAGAATTTCGAGCCCAGAAGATCAGAAATTTACGTCGTTTTTAAAAATTTTACTGGCACATTCGTGTGATGTATCTTAAAGTGTAACACGCGCAAAGATGATCAACATTATATGTGGAAGCTTAACTTTCCTTCCAGCTTATTAATCTTCGAGACCAGTATTATATGTGAATGCTACGTATATTAATTTAAACCATTAACTTTTCTTATTTGTGTGTTCGCGCTACTTAAGAGTGATTTTGGCCGACTGTATCGCGTGTCCTATGCTGTCATCAGCTGGCGAGATCACGTGACATGAGCTATGGCTTACAGAAGCCCATAATAATCTCGATTTCAATGCTTTGGAAAGTGACATACGTTGTTTGGCGGAATTCAAGTTTATACCTTCGTAATTCTAAAATATGCAGCGTACATCTTGCTGCACATCAAAGGTCTTTCAAAACGTCTCCCCCCCCCCCCGCCCCCCCGCGAATGTCGTTTTCTAAAGTGCCGGGAAATTCTACGTCGGTATATAAAACCATAAACGTTCAAAGGATTGATGAGTTTTACAGTGCCGAGGAAGATTATACTGTCACTCAACACGGAAAAAGTGCATTTTCACCCGGGAGAAAGTGTATTTTTAACCGGGAAATCCGGGAAAAATCCTGGAATTTTTATTCCTTGTCCACGTATACACCCTAGTGACTGGATTTGTGATTTCCTGTCAGAGAGGTCACAGTTCGTGGTAATCAATGGAAAGTCATCGAGTAAAACAGAAATGATATCTGGCTTTTCCCCAAGGTAGTGTTACAGGCACTTTGTTGTTCCTTACCTACAGGATTGATACCGAATATGTAATAAAAAATGGGGGTTTCTATTTAAAAAAGCGCAGTTGATATCCGTTAGACCTATGGCAGCGCCATCTAGCGGGCCAACCATAGCGCCATCTGGTTTCCCCCTTCAAGCTAGACGAATTTCGTTCTTTGTAGTTTTTTAGTTTGACGCTTATTTCGTGAAATATTTGGCCCGGTCACGATCAATCGACCACCCTGTATATAAACGATTTGGGAGAAAATCTGAGCAGCCGTCATTGGTTGTTTGCAGATAACCCCGTAGTTTATCGACTAATAAAGTCATCAGAAGATCAAAACAAATTCCGAAACGATTTAGAAAAGATACCAGAATGCTGCGAAAATTGTCAGTTGCCTCTAAATAACGAAAAGTGTGAGTTCATCCACATGACTGCTAAAAGGAATTCGTTAAACTTCGGTTACACGAGTATCAGTCAAACCTAAACGCCGTATTCAACTAAATACCTTGGATTTACAGCTATGAACAACTTAAATTGGAAGGAAGGCATAAAAAATTTTGTGGGGAAGGCTAACCAGAGATTACGTTTTATTGGCAGTACACTTAGAAAATGTAACAGATCTACTAAGGAGACTGCCTACACTACGCTTATCTGTCCTCTTTTAGAATACTGCTGCGCGGTGTGGGTTCCTTACCAGATAGGACTGACGGAGTACATAGAATAAGTTGAAAGAAGATCATCACGTTTTGTATAATCGCGAAATATGGGAGAGAATGTCACTGAAATGATACAGGATTTGGGCTGTGCATCATTAAACGAAAGGCGTTTTTCATAGCGACGGAATCTTCTCACGAAATTCCAATCAGCAACTTTCTCCTCCGAATGCGAAAATATTTTGTTGACACCGACCTACATAGGGAGAAACGATCACCACGATAAAATAAGGGAAAACAGAGCTCGTACGGAATGACATAGGTGTTCGTTCTTTCTGCGTTCGTTCTTTCTTTCTTAGAGAATTATGAAGGTGGTTCGATGAATCCTCTGCCAGGCACTTAAATGTGATATGCAGAGTACCCATATAGATGCATATGTAGCTATGGCGCAGAATTTCACAGCACCAGCATGGCAGAACTTCATTATGCTTCAAAAACTTTCATATTCCAGCCTGGAAACTGAAAAGAGACCTAGAATAAATAACGGAATTGTTCGAGTTACGTTATAGAAAACAGAAGATACCTGCAAAGCTGTTACATGGTAGACAAGTAAGGAATTCTGAGTTTAAACAGGTATGGTAATCTCAAGCGTCCCATCGATTGATCGACATTGTCGTGGTGTCCTTAAGATGCCGATTTGCATTCCACTGTGGTGAGGCATTCAGCTCTGCATGAAACTGGTGTTCATTTTAGATCAAAGTCATATAATTTGAATTAAAAACTTGTTGTAATTAGGACACATGGCTTTGTTAACAAAATATCTATTACTTCACAAGCCGCTATTACATAACGAGGTCCCTCAGCTGAAGTGACGACAGTGAGAGGACACTGACTTCTTCATTTCTTTCTCAATCAAGCTATCCCACCGCCTGTAACACCGCAGTTCTGTCCTCCCCGTTGTGCCTCGCCAATATAGAAACTGTCACGAATTTTTGCCGTTGTCGATAGGCTTTTATTTCTTGAAGTTATCAGCCGTATCCTTTAACGGATACACGATTCGTCTTGCAAAATGCTTATTACAGTACATTCCCTACATCTTGCGTCTGCATCTATTGTACTTCCGAAATACCAAAATTCATCCATCTCAAGCGTCTTGTCCTCGTTATTAAGAATCAGGATGGTACGAGTGTTATTTACCCTGTATCTGTACGTGTCTAAATGCCGTTGCAGGAGGGCTGGCTGGGCTTGAGGTGGGATCTTAAATTCAATGATGACAGTAACATGTAACATATATATGGTGTCGGATATGTCCGAAAGAACAGCCTCCGTTTTGATCCTGCAGCCTCTATTAATCAAGACACAGAGGAATGAAAGACATTGGCTGCAGGTGAGTATTGATTTATGTCAAGGGGGCAAGTTGAAAATTTTTGCCAGACTGGGATTCGAACTCGGGTCTTCCGCTTACTAGCGAGATCCACTGACCTCCTCTGACCACT
The DNA here is from genome assembly GCF_023864275.1 of Schistocerca cancellata. Classification (NCBI taxonomy): domain Eukaryota; kingdom Metazoa; phylum Arthropoda; class Insecta; order Orthoptera; family Acrididae; genus Schistocerca; species Schistocerca cancellata. The sequence continues at coordinate 608,341,905 of NC_064628.1, forward strand.
ACGCCATCGAGACATAGTGGTCGTTACTCATGGCATCTTGCCAGTTCCCAAAAGATTTCGAGCTCTGTGTGCATCTGCAACATGTCCTAAAACACAGACAATATTTTGGTCCCGTAGCCACTACCAATGAAGACACAAAGGAACTGAAGACATTAGCTGCCAGTGGGGATTGATTTATATCAAGGGGGCAAGTTGAAAACTCGTGCCGGGCCGGTATCAGAACTCGGGTCTCCTGTGCTGTCCACTAAGGCATGCGGACTGCGGATACAGTTGTCACAGCATACGCCTAGCAAGCGGGAGATACGGGTTGGAATCCAAATCTAGCACAAATTTTCAAATTTCCCCATTGATACAAATCAGTGCCCATTGGCCGCTAATGTCTATAATTCCTTAGTGTCTTGAATAACTTGTTTATTTAGCAGAATTCATACTATCGATGCAGACAGTATCTCAGTGGCGAGAGGTGACCCTGGGCGACGGCGCTATCCCGGCGAAGAATTGTGCAGTGTGAGACGGCAACCAGGACGACAGGCCAGAAAGACAGCTACAACGAAGGAGCGGTGTCAGCGACGCGGTGAGCTCGCAGGTACCTGAGGCCGGGACAGTAGACTAGGAGTATGGGCGGGTCAGCCATAAGGCGCAGATGCGGTGTCCGCCAGCAGCTTCGAGTGGACCAGATGTAGAAGGCACCGAAGCACAGATTCTGAACCCAGGACCACTTGAAGGCTGTCAGGAGTTGGTTGATGTCAGCCTGCGGCAGGCCTCGGCTGGAATGCCCATTTCAGGCCTCGGCAGAGTCAGGACTAGGCGCGACTCATAGACCAGCGGCTAATGGAGCCAGCGGCTAGTGGTAGATGCGACTCGATGACCCACGTAAGGTCGATGGCTGACGTGCAGGCGTACTGGGTGTAGGCCGGAACAGAAGACAGATACTGTTATGTACAGGTGGCTTGCATCTATATATGCTTGCCTTGGTGTTATCAACAGAAGCCGCCACTTGCAGTCACGTGCAGGACCCAGGCAACAAGCGTCAGGGCCCGATGTGTGGAAATCACGTCGCCACGGTGCCTGAGCAAACGCTTTCACTACGCTGCTTCAGCACTTTTCCCACTTTGACAGGGGGATTTGGAACTTAGCCAGCCGACTTGCCTTGGCTACAGAACGTGGAACCAGCTTAGGAAGGCGATGGCGTAACGTAATTTAACTTTTAGGTTCAAATAGCTCTGAGCACTATGGGACTTAACTGGCTGGCTCTGAGCACTATGGGACTTAACAGCTGTGGTCATCAGTCCCCTAGAACTTAGAACTACTTAAACCTAACTAACCTAAGGACATCACACACATCCATGCCCGAGGCAGGATTCGAACCTGCGACCGTAGCGGTCGCTCGGCTCCAGACTGTAGCGCCTAGAACCGCACGGTCACTCCGGCCGGCCCTCGGCCACGGATGAGTGTGATATCCTTAGGTTACCTATCTTTAGGTTAGTTAGGTTTAAATAGTTCTAAGTCTACGGGACTGATGACCTCAGATGATAAGTCCCATAGTGCTGAGAGCCATTTGAACCATTTTTGTAGGAACGCACGTTAAAACCAGTAAGTCCAATGAGTTATTTCCTTACCACTTCTGGCGACCACTCCCATGTCACCAGTGAACTGTACCAGCCTAATCTGCTGTTCATGACAATCAACTCCCATATCGCGGGAGTCCTTTACCTCTCTCACCGCATCCTCAGCAAACAAATTAAATATTTTCAATCCTAACTTATACCTTCCCTGTTCTTGGCTTCTTCTACCATTCTCACACTACTGACTGCTTCAGTCTATTTAGCATGAAGAGAAGGGACAACACTTTTGTCACTGCTGTTTCCCACAGAGTGCCTAATCTACATCTACGTGATTACTCGGCTATACACAACAAAGTGTCTCGCAGAGAGTTCAATGAACCACCCTCAAGGTGTCTCTCTACCGTTCCACTCTCGAACGGCGAGCGGGAAAATCGGGCATTTAAATTTTTCTGTGCGAATCCTGATTTCTCTTATGTAGGGGGTGCCAACAGAATCTTTTCGCAATCGTAGGAGAAAACTCGTGATTGAAATTTCGTGAGAAGATCCCATCGCAACGAAAACGGCAATTGTTTTAATGACTGCCATTCCAATTCACGTATCATACATGTGGCACTATCTCCCCTATTTCGCGATAATACAAAACGGGCTGGCCTTCTTTGAACTTTTCCGATGTCATCCGTCAGTCCCACCTGATGCGGATCCCACGCCGCACAGCAGTACCCCAGAATAGGTCGTATAAACGTGGTGTAAGCAGTCTCTTTAGTATACCTGTTTCACCCTTTAAGTGTACTGCCATTGAATCGCAGTCTTTGGTTTATTCTACCCACAATATCTATGTGGTCACTCCAATTTAGGTTACTTGTAATTGTAATCCCTAAGTATTTAACTGAATTTACAGCCTTCAGGTTTGTGTGACTTATCGCGTAATCGAAATTTAACGGATTTCTTTTAGTACTCATGTGAATAACTTCACACTTTTCTTTATTCAGGATCAATTGCCACTTTCCGCACCATACAGATCTAGTATCTAAATCATTACGCAATTCTTTTTGGTCATCTAATGACTTTACAAGACGGTAAATGACAGCATCATGTGCAAACAATCTACGAGGGCTACTCAGATTGTCTCCTATGTCGTTAATAAAGATCAGGAACAATAGAGGGCCTATAACACTTCCGGGGAACACCGGATATTATTTCTGTTTTACTCGATGACTTTCCGTCTGTTACAACCAACTGTAACCTTTCTGACCGGAAATCACGAATCCAGTCGCACAACTGAGGTGATATTCCACAGGCATGCAGTTTGGTTAGAAGACGCTTTTGAGGAACGGTGTCAAAAACCTTCTGGAAATCTAAAAATATGGAATCGATTTGACATCTCCTGTCGATAGCACTCATTACTTCATGAGTTGTGTTTCACAAGAACGATATTTTCTGAATCCGTGCAATGTGTCAATAAATTGTTTTCTTCGAAGTAATTCATAATGTTCGAACCAGTGTATGTTCCAAAACCCTACTGCAAATCGACGTTAGTGATATGGGCCTGTTATTCAGCGGATTACTCCTATTTCCCTTTTTGGGTATTGGTGTGACTTGAGCAATTTTCCAGTGTTTAGGTGAGGGTCTTTCTGTGAGCGAGCGGTTGTATATAACTGTTAAATATGGAGCTATTGTATCAGCATACTCTGAAAGGAACTTGACTGGTATACAATCTGGACTGGAGACCTTGACTTAATTAAGTGGTTTAATCTGCTTTGCTGCACTGAGAATATCTACTTTTATGTTTCCCACCTTAGCAGATGTTCGTGATTGGAATTCAGGAATATTTACTTCGTCTTCTTTGGTGAACGAGTTTCGGAAAACAGTGTTTAATTACTCTGGTTTAGTGGCACTGTCATCAGTGACTTCACCGTTGTTGTCGCGCGCTGAAGGTATTCATTGCGTCTTGCCACTGGTGTGCTTTATATATGACCAGAATCTCTTTGGGTTTTCTGTCAGATTCCGAGACAGACTTTCGTCATGAAAAGTTATTTTAAGCGTCTCGCATTGATGTACGCGCTACCTTTCGAACTTCTGCAAAACTTTGCCAATCTTGGGGATTTTGTGTTCTTTTAAATTTGGCATGCTTTTCGTTGCTTCTGCAACAGCGATATGACCTGTTTTGTGTATCATGGGGGATCAGTAAGATCACTTATTAATTTATGTAGTATATATCTCTCAATTATTGTCGATACGGTCTCTTTGAAATCACTCCACAACTTTTCTACGCTTACTTAATGAGATCGGAAGGAGTGAAGACCTTCTCTTAAAAAGTCGTTAAGAGCATTTTTATCAGCTTTTTTTTAAATAGATGTACTTTGCGTTTCTTTTTTATGTTTGTGGGTGTTGCGGTATTTAGCCTAGCAGCAATTGCCTTGTGGTCGCGAATCCCTGTGTTAGTCACGATACTCACTATTTGTCTAGGATTATTTGTTGCTAAGAGGTCAAGAATGCTTTCGCAACCATTCACGCTTCGAGTGGGCTCATGAAGTAATTATTCAAAATTAATTTCTGTGAAAGCATTCAGTACAATTTCGGATGACGTTTTATGCCTGCCATCGGCTTTAAACGTATAATTTTTCCAGCATATCGAGGGCAGGTTGAAGTCACCACCGACTTTAATTGTATGACTGGGGTACCTAATTGTCCTTGAACTGTTCAGCAACTATATCTTCGGAGTCGGGGGTCGGTAAAACGATCTAATTAATAGTTCAGTCCGAATTTCAAGTCTACCCATACTATCTCGCAGGAACTATCTACTTCAATGTGGCTACGAGGTAAACTAATTCTGACAGCAGTAAACACTCCTCCACCAACTGTATTTAATCAATCCTTTTTGAACACTGTTAGGCCGTTTGAAAAAATTTCGGCTTAACTTATTTCTGGCGTTAGCCAGCTCTCCGTACCTACAACTATTTGAGCTTCAGTGCTTTCTATTAGGGCTTGGAGCACTGGTTTTTTCCCAACACAGCTACGACAATTTACAACTACAATACCGATCGTTTCTACAACTACCTTACTGTGTTTTACCCGCCCCTTTTAGACGGACGCCCTTTCCGTGGTTTCCTGAGACCGTCTAACCCAAAAACCGCCCATTCCCTTGGACACAGCCCCCACTACCCGTGTAGCCATCTCCTGTGCGTAGTGGACTCCTGACCTATTAAGCGGAACCCGGAAACCCACCACCCGATGGCGCAAGTCAAGGAATCTGCAGCCTACTCTGTCACATAATCGCCTGAGCCTCTGATTCAGACCTTCCACTCGGCTCTGTACCAAAGGATCACAGTCCTTTCTATCAACGATGCTGCAAATTGTGACCTCCGCCTTAATCTCGCTAGCAAGAACATTTCATTGAGTCCCACATCATTAGAAGTTTTCTCCAAACCTATGGAAACAATATAAAGAATGTCCCAGAAGTATTCAGGGGTATGACAGGACTGATCATTTTATGTAGAAACTTCAGATGGATATACGCCCTATTCCGAGATAGAACACAATGTAAGTTATTATTTATTTCCCATATTACTCAGTACATAGCCAGGTTTACAAATGTCCCATGTACAACAGTCAGTAAACATTACAACACGATTTTTACAAAGTATCATTTGAATAAAAAATGTATTTTTAAGCCATTCACCACTAATTACACTACTGGCCATTAAAATTGCTACACCAAGAAGAAATGCAGATGATAAACAGGTGTTCATTGCGCAAATATATTACAGTATAACTGACACGTGATTACATTTTCACGCAATTTGGGTGCATAGATCCTGAGAAATCAGTACCCAGAACAACCACCTCTGGCCGTAATAACGGCCTTGATACGCCTGGGCATTGATTCGAACAGAGCTTGGATGGCGCGTACAGACACAGCTGCCCATGCATCTTCAACACGATACCACAGTTCATCAAGAGTAGTGACTGGCGTATTGTGACGAGCCAGTTGCTCGATACCATTGACCAGACGTCTTCAATTGATGAGAGACCTGGAGAATGTGCTGGTCAGGGCAGCAGCCGAACATTTTCTGCATCCAGAAAGGCCCGTACACGACCTGCAACATGCGGTCGTGCATTATCCTGCTGAAATGTAGGGTTTCGCAGGTATCGAATGAAGGGTAGAGCCACGGGTCGTAGCACATCTGAAATGTAACGTCCACTGTTCAAAGTGCCGTCAATGCGAACAAGAGGTGACCGAAATGGGTAACCAATGGCACCCCAAACCATCACGCCGGGTGATACGCCAGTATGGCGAAGAGGAATACACGCTTCCAATGAGCGTTCACCGCGATGTCACCAAACACGGATACGACCATCATGATGCTGTAAACAGAACTTGGATTCATCCCGAAAAAATGACGTTTTGCCATTCGTGCACTCAGGTTCGTCGTTGAGTACACCATCACAGCCGCTCCCGTCTGTGATGCAGCGTCAAGGGTAATCGTAGACATGGTCACCGAGCTGATAGTCCATGCTGCTGCAAACGTCGTCGAACTGTTCGTGCAGATGGTTGTTGTCTTGCAAACGTCCCCATCTGTTGACTCAGGGATCGAGACGTGTCTGCACGATCCGCTATAGCCATGCGGATGAGTTGCCTGCCACTCGACTGCTAGTGATACACGGCCGTTGAGATCCAGCACGGCGTTCCGTATTACCTTCCTGAACCCACCGATTCCATATTCTGCTAACAGTCATTGCATCTCGACCAACGCGAGCAGCAATGTCGCGATACGATAAACCGCAATCGTGATAGGCTACAATCCAACCTTTATCAAAGTCGGAAACATGATGGTACGCATTTCTCCTCCTTACACGAGGCATCACAACAACGTTTCACCAGGCAGCGCCGGTCAACTGCTGTTTTTGTGTGATAAATCGGTTGGAAACTTTCTCATGTCAGCACGTTGTAGGTGTCGCCACCGGCGCCAACCATGTTGAATGCTCTGAAAAGCTAATCATTTGCATATTACAGCATCTTCTCCCTGTCGGTTGTATTTCGCGTCTGCAGCACGTCATCAGCACGTCATCATGGCCAGAAGTGTATTATCGTACACGTCACATTACAGCTGTTGAACAGTTCACAATAAAGCTTCGAATATTCCATCGTCCAGTGCATTTGTGCACTCTTGGGACAACATCTTGTGAGGCTTGTCCGAGGTTCTTTGTACGTTCACTGATGAGGCCAGCAGCCGTGAAGCGACCAGCCGTTCATCTTTCATTCGTATACCTTATATTCATCCAACCTCATAAACAAAAATCTACTGGCGTGAGCTCTGGCGATTTTGGTGGACAATTAATTGTACTACCACGACCAGTTAACAGTGTAAGTGCTGTTGAGGTGTTCCTCACGAGTCTGGTAAAATGTGAAGGGGCTCAGTCATGATAGAAGCATACTGCAGCCCGCGTGGCTATAATAACGTCCGCACCGTGTTCAACAAACGAAGTTTACGGAAGATGCTTCACTCTCAAACACTTTCAAACGCACGCACTACCTCACTCACAAGACATCATGGACAAACGAGCATTCAACGGACTAGTTCAATGGGAGAAAGACATCTCGAACAAAGAGACTGAAAGCAACGAGGTAGGTTGGACTAGAATAAAACCTCAAAGAGGTTGGATGGTAAGACACGTACGTGCACTTCACTAATCAAATAACAAATGTACATTAATTGACTTCTACTATGGAGCCGGCCGGAGTGGCCGAGCGGTTCTAGGCGCTACAGCCTGGAACCGCGCGACCGCTACGGTCGCAGGTTCGAATCCTGCCTCGGGCATGGCTGTGTGTGATGTCCTTAGGTTAGTTAGACGTAAGTACTAAGTTCTAGGGGACTGATGACCTCAGAAGTAAAGTCCTATAGTGCTCACAGCCATTTGAACCCTTTTTTTTCTACTTTGGAAACTATTCGGAATACAGTATACATCGTGTGAGGTTTTTGACTTAAAATGTCAGTGTCATTCACGTCTGCTGCCTGTAGTCTGGTACTTGGACATTTGTTCCTGCAGAGTTTGTGGAAAATTTTTCACATTGAAAGGTAACGTTTGAATCTCTCCTACCACTGTCTTCCCTTCTCTCCTCATTTCAGCTTGCCTAATTTCCTCTGGGCAGTTAATGGGCATGAACAGATCTTGGCCTGCTAACTCTACGTGCTTATTTCAAGGCAGTGATGATATAAATTCTACGATAAGTAAGCATGATATCAAAAACGGAGAGGATAAAGTTTTTAGTAAATTACTAAACTTACTATGAGGTAGTCGCAACTTATTAAACATTACAAAAGTTGTGTGTCTAGTATGCTGACGTTCTGAAATTGTTGGCCATTTTAAAATTAGTCGTTACCTAGATTCAGTAATGATGGGCAACAACAGAAATTGCAGTGTATCGGTATTGCATTACTGCAACTAGAGCACCTCATTTTTCTATACCTCTAATTACAACTCAAGTGTATGTGTGTGTGTGTGTGTGTGTGTGTGTGTACGTGTTTAATTAAGAACTAACTAATAAACACTCGTTTCGGCCAGAATACTCCATGTGTAGCCAGCTAACTACTGCATTGCCCTCTGTATAAATAGCTCTCCAATGTGGGATAGATGTTTCGGTAAATTGAACACTACATAATTGGTTTTCCAATGCGGTACATTAATGAATCAAGTGCTGTAAGCTTTTCCAGCTTAACGGTTTCAAACTGTCATGAAGTTTTACAGCAGCACACTCTTCATCATGCAGTATACATTCCGGAAATAGCTCCTGGGTTGTAACTGAGCCATTTCTCCGTGACATACTTTCTTCTAAGTAAGCTGGTCCAACAGGGGATGCAGGAAACCAGGACAGACGTAATAGCAGAACTGAAGCTGTGAATGAGTAGGAGGGACAGAGGAAAGAGGGGGGGGGGGGAGGGGGCGTCGTCGCGAGTTGTTCGTGGATGACTCATTCGGTACGAGATTCGAGCCCCACTGCAGTTCGCAGTTTTAATCTGTCAACTCGTTTAGAATCGTAGTGCACTCTTCTGTAAAGTGAAAAAAATAGCCGCGGAAACGTTTTCCTTGATGCCACAAAGCTGCTACCTATTTACCGCAGGAGAATGGTCAGCACGATCAAATGTTTAAATTAACTGAAAGAAGATATCTAACAGCTTCAACTTATTCTTAGTGCCTCACACATCAAAAAGAATGCTTGTTTTCCTGCAGCCACCTAGAAAAACGGGTCCTTCACATTTTTAAGTATATATCAATTGGTTTGATGCTGTACTCAACCATTTCTGTCTTATGTCAATCTTCAAATCTCTACGTAAACGCTAGTCGCAACATATTCTGTAACCTGTTCGGTCTATCGCTACTATTTTTTCTGTCTACTGTTCCTCCAGGACAGTTTTTCCTCGATGCCCTAGCAGATGTCCCATCAACATTTTCCTGATTCTGGTAAAGGTCCTGTTCTAATTTCCTTACCTATTTTTTATCATACGTGTTCATTTCGTTATATACCCATTATTCTTTCTTCGAAAGCATCACATTAAAAATTCTTCCACTTTATTACTCTCCGAGTTTCCGACGGTATACCCTTCTGGACTATATACAAACATTTTCAGGAGCTACATCCCCAGAACCATATCAGTACCTGATACTAGACGAGTCCCTACGGAAGCTTTCTTTGCCTGTTTCTAATGCTGACGTCTTCCAGGCTTCGGTAATCATGTGTAATCTTTCCAGAATGAGATATTCACTCTGCAGCTGAATGTGTGCTGTTATGAAACTTCCTGGCAGACTAAAACTGTGTGCCGGGCCGAGACTCGAACTCGGGATCTTTGCCTTTCGCGGGCAAGGTCCCGAGTTCGAGTCTCGGCCCGGCACACAGTTTCAATCTGCCAGGAAGTTTCATAACAGCGCACACTCCGCTGCAGAGTGAATATCTCAATCTGGAAACATTCCCCAGGCTGTGGCTAAGTCATGTCTCCGCAATATCCTTTCTAGTGCTAGTTCTGCAAGGTTCGCAGGAGAGCTTCTGTAAAGTTTGGAAGGTAGGAGACGAGGTACTGGCAGAAGTGAAGCTGTGAGGACTGGGCGTGAGTCGTGCTTGGGTAGCTCAGTTGATGCCGGCACGGTAGCTCAGCGTGTTCGGTCAGGGAGCCGGTTGGCCTCTGTAATAAAAAACTGAGTGGAAGGATCAACAAACGAACTTGAACGGATGTCATGTGACGTCCGCAACGACCAAACACAACGATCAACAAGGAACAAAATGGAGAAAAAAAATGGTAGAGCACTTGCGAGCGAAAGGCAAAGATCCCGAGTTCGAGTCTCGGCCCGGCACACAGTTTTAATCTGCCAGGAAGTTTCATGTGTAATCTTGTCTCCTAGATGAGAAAATTCTATCACTTTCTTCACAGTTTTAATATTAAGCAAGGCGTTATTCTCCTTTTCATTACTGTTTGCTTTGCTTAGGGCATCATATTCTACTGAAATGTGACGATGAAAAGAAGGAAGCATTAATGAAGATTACGCGTTACGATTTCGCAAAAATACGTAACAACAAAAAGAACAGAGGTGGAAGACGAGAGGTTAATATATCGCTAATATAGAGATTATTAAAGGCACAGGAAAATTCCAGTTGGACAGGGTGTCCGAAAAGTCTTTCCCTGATTACATAAATTGATAACTCAGGCTAGGAGTAAGATACAAATATGAAACTGGTGTCTAATTGTTTACAAACTATCAAAGTTTTTTTCACACGTCACTAAACTTCCACATGAGCACCCTTGGTAGCACGTAGCACATCTAGGCGATATTCAATTTCCGTCCACACATTAGCCAACGTCACTGGAGGGATCGATTCAACGACTGTGGTTATCCGTTGCCGTAGGGTTTCAAGATCTGGTACACGTATTCGGTAAACCTCGTCCTTGACATAACCCCATAAAAAGAAGTCTAATGGGGTTCTGTCAGGAGATCGTGGAGGCCAAACCGTTGGCCCATCACGACCAATCCATTGCCCAGGAAAGGTCATATCGAGATAGGCACGGACGTCCAAACCCCAATGAGGCGGTGCACCGTCTTGCTGAAACAAGACATCGGGGTGATACTGAAGAAGATGAGGAACAGCATACAGTTGCAACATGTCCAGATACACTGCAGATGTGATGGTAGCCACAGCGAAGAAGAATGGCCCGATAATTTGATCGTGCAATAGCGCGCACCAAACATTCACCTTTGGACTGCCTCTGGTGCACTCCATGACCTCGCCAGGGGGTTGTGAACCCCAAATGCGCACATTATGGCGATTCACTACTCCATTGACAAAAAAAGGTCGCTCCGTCGGAAAAGGCAATTCGTCTGAGATAACCATCATCGTCCTCAATACGTGATAGCATTTCGACCGCAAAGTCATATCGACGTGTACTGCCATTGGGCAACAAGGCCTGAACGATTTGAACTTTGTATGCACGAAAGAATAAACGTTTGTGTAAAATGTCACGGAGAGAGATTTTTGGCATCTACATTTCGCGTGAGGCCCTGCGCACCAATTTCTTCGGACTTCGCAGAAAAGACTGACTTATAGCTTCCTCCAGGTCTGCTGAGGTTCTTGGTCGACCAGACCTCGGAAGGTCAGCAACCGATCCTGTGTTCTTGAACCTCTCATACCAGGCTTGAATGCTCTTGACTTCAGGTGGATTCCTTCCAAATGTTGTCTGGAAGTGCCTCTGCACTGTGGTTGGTGATAGTGTCTCATGGTACCACAGGACACACTGTGCCTTCTCCTGATTGGTTAACTTGGCTTCTTGGACGCTGCACCTCATCCACTACTTACGTACTGCGAACCTAAAACAGAAAAAAAAACTTTGATAGTTGTAAACAATTCGACACACGTTTCATATTTGTATCTTACTTCTAGCCTCAGTTATCAATTTATGTAATCAGGGAAAGACTTTTCGGACACCCTGTATAATAACATGATTCAGCTGCTGCCGTCTTGTAAGAGACTTCCTGACTCGTTGGAAGTGGTATACGGAGTCCACGACCCAGTGAATAACAGTTCTCTGTTGCTAGATTGGTGTTGACCGCTGCTCCACACATAATTACGTGGAACAGTCTGGTGGATAGGGAAACGATCGCAATGCGTACTATACAGCGAGGAGAGGAAGAGCACTGGAGCAGGAGATGGAGCACCTGGAAACAAATATTCGTGTAATCTGTGGCAACATCAACCTCTTTCAATCACCGTAATGACAACTGAGTGAAACTGTACAGAAACAGGATATGCAACACAGGAGAAGATAGGATGAAATGTAACATCCTACGTCTTAAAGCTGATACCGTTCGGATGAACAGAACAACTCGGTGGAGACAGCAGATGAGATTAAAATGTACCTCTGAAAACGCGTAGTTACCTCATTGTTGCGCTTCTGATTACATTAGTTTCATAACACTCTATGTGGTTCTTGAAAACGGGCAGACGAAACTTCACAACTCATTATGATACACAGAAGGCACTCTGCATTGCATTAAAAACATGCAAGCACTCTCTACGTGAGGAATAAAATGGTATTTGCACAACAAACGTGCGTTTCCATATGAAGCAGAAAGTTGGTTACAGTTGGATAATTACTTAATCCACCGAGTTTGAGATAGGTGGCAGCGTTTTGTGTAATCGTAATAGATATCCTACAACCATAATCGAAAAAATAATTGTGCTAATTACAACGAAATATTACCGTAAGTCTCAGCTATTACAACAAAAATACATCAAAGTAACAGATCAAGAATATCATAAAATATAGTTTTGCGGTAAACCTACCACAATAAGGAAATGATTTGTCTATTGCGGATGGAAACTGAATCATACATGGGTGTCAGTTCGAAGAAATAAAAAAAAGTACAAATTGCCTTTCGTTCTCTAGTAAACATTTCAATAACTTCACAAAATACACTAACGCTTTAAATACATGATACTAACATTATGTTTTGCTATTAAATGGGTGACGTCTGCCGGCCGGAGTGGCCGAGTGGTTCTAGGCGCTCCAGTCTGGAATCGCGTGACCGCTACGGTCGCAGGTTCGAATCCTGCCTCGGGCATGGATGTGTATGATGTCCTTAGGGTAGTTAGGTTTAAGTAGTTCTAAGTTCTAGGGGACTGATGACCTCAGAAGTTGAGTCCCATAGTGCTCAGAGCCATTTGAACCATTTTTGGGTGATGTCTAAGATTCGTTGGGATACACATCACTTTGTGAAACGGGACTAGCAGGCCGACTTGTAGACATAGTCCTAAACTTCGAAAGACTGATTACATCATAACCTTTTGCACACCACAACTGCATCCGTTCCACTTAAAAAAATCATTTACAATTTCATAAATTTATTTATCAGACGAGAAGCTACCGATACTATTTCAACATACAATAACAATATACACATAAAACTAATATCATTTAACAAATAACAGTCTTCTTCTTCATGTGCCGTCTCCTCTAAGAAGGTTGGCTGTCATCATGGCAATTTCTGATCTTGATTTGGCTGATCTAAGGAGTTCTGACGTTGAGCAGTTGTACCAATTTTTTAAATTGTCAATCCAGGATGTCCGTCTTTTACCCCTCGTTCTCTTCCCACAAATTTTCCCTTCTAGTATTATTTGCAATATTTTGTAATTTACTCCCCTAATAACATGGCCTAAATATTGTAGCTTCCTTACTTTAATAGTTTTAATTAATTCTTTTTCCTTTCCCATTCTTCTTAGGACATCTTGATTAGTAATCCTCGACACCCAACTAATTCTAAGTATTCTTCTATATGCCCACATTTCAAAAGCTTCTAAACTGTTCATGTCCTTCTTTTTCAATGTCCACGCTTCCATTCCGTATAGTAATTTTGAGAATACATAGCATCTTAGCAACCTCATTTCTGTGTTTAAACAAATGTCTCTCGAACAGAATGCATTTTTCATCTTATTAAAGATACTTCTGGCCTGTCCTATTCTCGATTTAATTTCTTCTGAGCTTTCAATCTCCTCATTTACAATTGTTCCGAGATATTTAAATTTACGTACTTGATCGACTCTTTCCCTATTGATTGTAAGATTTTCTTGTTGGTGTGTTTTAGATATCACCATGAACTTAGTCTTGCTTACGTTAAGAGTCAAGCCAAATTCTTCACTTTTTTCTGCGACTTTGTCAAGAAGTAATTGTAGATCTTTGAGGTTTCCAGCTAGTAGTGCAGTGTCATCAGCAAACCTAACATTGTTAATGTTTAGCCCATTCACTTTAATGCCAGCTATTTCATCTGATAGAGCTGCCTGGAATATGTCTTCTGAATACATATTAAACAATAAGGGTGAGAGAACGCAACCTTGTCTCACACCCCTCTTTATTTCTATATCATTCGATAACTCATTTTCTACCTTCACGGTTGCGGTTTGATTGTAGTAGAGGTTATATATAATGCGGATGTCTTTCTTATCAAGTGTTTTCTTTTCTAACAATTCTATGAGATGATCATGACAAACTTTGTCAAATGCTTTATTATAATCCAGGAAGCACACATATAGTGGCTGATTAACCTCCATACATCGTTGCGCTAATATGTTAAAAGCAAACAATGCTTCTCTTGTACCGAGGGAACTTCTAAAACCGAATTGTGTTTCACTTATACCTTCTTCTACTTTTTTGTATATTCGTTGGTGTATAACTTTTAGAAATATCTTTAAGGTGTGACTCATTAAGCTTATTGTACGGTGATCATTACAAGTTTTGGCATTAGCCTTTTTGGGTAATGTAACAAAGGTAGATGTCAACCAATCCCTAGGAATAATTCCCGAATTATAAATATCATTAAACAGTTGTACAAATATATCTATATGGTCTATTCCTATGAGTTTCAGGATGTCATTTGGTATCTTATCCGGTCCAGGGGCTTTTCCTGTCTTTGATTTGTTGATAACATGTAATATTTCTTCTTTCGATATGCTTGGTCCTCGTTCTCCGATCATGTTATCATAAAATTTTTGATCTTTTCTTGTATCTTCAAATAGTTCTTTGACATATTCTGTCCACCTGTCCAGTTTACCTTTAACATCAGGAATTATTTTGTCATTTTTATCTAACAATAAACTTGTACTTTTCTTTTTATTAAGTCCAGCTAAATCTTTAACTTTTTTGTGTAAGTTGAAACTATCATGTCTTGTTTCATAACTCTCAATTTCAGAGCATTGTTCCTTGTACCATTCTTCTTTTGCTCGCCGTGTTTCTTTTCGTATTTCTGCATGTAATCTTTTATACTCACTTTCATCTCTATTTTTAAGTATTCTTCTTTGTTCCATCAATTGTAATATCTTCTCTGTCATCCACTTCTTTTTCATGTTGTCGTGTTTGGTCGCCATTGTGTTTTTACATGCATTATTTAATGTGTCTTTTATAAGTTCCCATTTGCCATCAATGTCTTCTGTTTGATTATTCTTTATCCTAACTAATTCCTTATTAATCTCTTCAGAAGTCTTTTGTTTAGTCAAGGGGTCTCTTAGAATAGTTGTATTTATATAGTCCTTCTTTTGTTTCTTTTGTATGGCTTTCAGTTTCACATGGAACTTTGCTACTAAAGGGTTATGATCAGAAAATATATCAGCTCCTGGATATGTTTTCACACCATGAATAGAATTTTTGTACCTCTTGTTTATAAGTATGAAATCGATTTGATTTCTGCAAACTTCTTCATTACAGTCTCTTGGTGATTTCCAAGAATAAAGTCTTCGTTTAGGGAGTTTAAAAAATGTGTTAATAACAGTAGCTCTTCCCCAAAAAGACCGTCTTTCGAGTCACTTGTAATTTAATATGATTCATGTGTAGCTAGCATTCGACTTTTATGGCGATCTTTAATTATTGGTCTTATATGATTACAGCCGTTTGCCAAGCGTTCGATAATTATCTACTTATTCCGTGCTTGTACATTATTACCTAGCAGCTGAGTAAATTGTGGCTAAGTATTTCCAGAAAAAAACGTTATACTATATCCATCTGTGTTAGATCTTGAGGATCCCTGATACCCTCCTCGCCGCTCCCTCTCACTAACTCCATCATGGACAAAACGCATAAAATCTGTTTACTACGGAGCATCATTTCAGTTGCTCAGTCTCGGCTTCCACTGACTTCCATCACCTTCGATGCCGCTGGTTGCAGTTGGCATGTTACTGGGATACTCAGTAACAAAATTTTTTCATTGGTTGCTTCAAATCTTGTCAGTCTGAGGAAAGTTCTGACTTTTCTTTTCATGAACTCTATTTTCGGGAAATTCTAAAACGTATATTGAATATATCTAGCTCATACCCATTGATATCGGCCAAAAGGCGTTACATCAGTCCACTAGTTTGATGTGTCCGTTTGTTGGAAGAGCTTTATCTTTGGAAAAGAGGTAACTACCTTCTCTCCACGTCAGGGATGATGAACCAATGGCACGTGACCAAATAATTTTGGCACGCCTTTAGCTGAGGAATTTTGATAGGCCTACCTAATCGGCATAATTCATTTGTTCGTCTGCATATGACGACATAGTACCAAAGTTCATAGTGAACGGGCTATAGGTACCGAGGCGTCATAGAAGTTGTGGATGACACATCTTCGCTCATGCTCACTCGCTGCAAGTTTCGGTGTACTCAAATGCATTAGCAATGCTACACTGTTATCCACTGCGAGATCACGTAGTCTGGCGCAGCTGTTCCAACAACGACGACTTCCGACCTCTACCGCCAAGAACCATACCGTCAAATTGTCGCGGCGGAACAGCGTTCACCTATTTCTTTTTGTTTGTTGTGCGTTGACATATTGTGCTGCAGTTACACATTGTTAGTACTACTTTAAAACTTGTGAATATTATTCAAAAAGGCTAGAATGCCAAAGCAACCGAAAGCGCAAGATAACTGTAACAAAGAATATGAAACTGGCTCGACTGGGAAATATAGCTTGATTAGTGATTACTGAAGGAAATAAAGTGGTGTGTCTTTAATGTTCCGGAACAATGGATGTAGAACATCGTATTTAAAATGGCACTATGAAAAAATCATAAAGCTCTTTGTTAAAGAAGCGAACCACAGCAAGAGGAATTCATTGCAAGTGCTATTAAAGACAGGAATAGATAGTCGGCAAATATGACTAAAAATGTTAGCAAGGATAGTCAAGCAAATTCCGCAACTTTTTCGGCTGCAAATGTCATTGCCCAAAATGGTCAACCATTTGGCGACGGGGAATTTTTGAATGAAGCCTTGTTAGCATATGCCCCATCACTTTTTGAAGATTTTGAAAATAAAGTTACGATAACCAAGCCCATCAAAGACACTCCTTCATCTAAAAAACCGAGCGGGTTGGCGCAGTGGTTAGACACTGGACTCGCATTCGGGAGGACGGCGGTATAATCCCGCGTCCGGCCATCCTGATTTAGGTTTTCCGTGATTTCCCTAAATCACTCCAGGCAAATGCCGGGATGGTTCCTATGAAAGGGCACGGCCGACTTCCTTCCCAATCCTTCCCTAATCCGATGAGACCGATGACCACGCTGTCTGGTCTCCTTCCCCAAACCAACCAACCAATCATCTAGAAACATAAAAAAGACAGACTCCTAAAACTGATGGAAAATGTATAAGAACAACAAAAAAATGACATCAAGTCCTCTCCTTATACTGTATTTCGCTGCGTCTTGACCGAAGTAAAGATGTAACTAAATCTGCCAGTTTAGCTGTGTTTGTTCGATGTTGTGTTGTAAATGACATCAAAGAAGAATTTATTGCGATAATGTCGTTGCCAGCAACTGCTAAGGGCACACGTATTTGTACGGCTGTTACAAATTCGCTTTTCTAGGCGCTGCAGTCCGGAATCGCGGGGCTGCTACGGTCGCAGGTTCGAATCTTGCCTCGGGCATGGATGCGTGTGTTGTCCTTAGGTTAGTTAGGTTTAAGTAGTTCTAAGTTCTAGGGGACTGATGACCTAAGATGTTAAGTCCCATAGTACTCAGAGCCATTTGAACCATTTGAACAAATTCGCTTACGTCAAAAGAAATTGAGTTAAGCAAAATTTTTTCGTTAACGACTGATGGTACCTCCAATAAAGCGGGCAAAAAAAGTATTCATTAGTTTATTCTATGCACACAGTGGACATTCTATTCTTGAATACCACTGTATCATACATAAATAATTTTTGTGTAAAAGTGGTGGTTTCGCTTCCCTCGATAACATAATCCCCGTAGTCACATAACTAGTGAACCTAAGTGAACCTAATATCGTCACAAGCTTTTCGTTGACAACGAATCCTGCATACTCGGTTCGGTAGACAAACAATCGAACTACTAGTATTAATGAATTTATTAGAACTAGATAAACACAAATACTTAACTTTGATTACATAGATGTGTCGCAAGCAAAGAGCGACATACAAAATCAAATGAACTGCAGTGACTGCTGCTCTCTAACTGTGCTATGTAGAGACTGCTAATGAAGAGGCTATGATGCGACGGCTAACGAAATGACTTTTTTTTTCTTTATTGTAATTTTTAACACCTTACATAAGGCGGGCTGTCAGCAGCTGAGTACGCCGCTCTTCAGCCTTGAGATTTACAATAAAATAGAGGGGACACAGAGAAGACAATCAAAAATGGTGGGCATAACAATGTAGACACCAAAAAACAAAAAAACACAGAGTCGTTCACGCCTGACGAAAAAACATCACTGACACTAGTTGACACGGCGCACAAAACACGGACGGCTGCGACGGAACACGTGAACAGAGGAGACGTGACGACGAAAGAACACTAAACACAGACGAAGGCACACACACGAGACACTGATGGCGACGATCTCCGGCGCGCGAATGTTCACAGAGCATGTGCGAGTCCGGGGACCTGCCAAGAGAGGAGGAGGAGGAGGGGGAGTGGGAGAGGGAGAGGGGAGAGCAGAGATGCCATGGGCAGGGGAGAGTGGGGGGGGGAGGGGGAGGGGAAGCCCAGGGGAAGAGGGGTGGAGGACAGGGGACGGGGGAAAAAGGAAAGAGAAGGGAGGGAGGGTGCCTAAAGGAAAGGAAACAGGGAGTGGGGGGGGAGGATCAAAGTTGATAGGAGGGGTAAATGGAAGGGAGGAGGACATCATCAGGGAGGGGGAGCTGGCGGAAGCCACCTCGGGAGAGGGACGAAATGACTAACGTTGAAGCTGCTATATAAGTGGGCTGCCACCAGTCGGGTGGGCCGCTTATGTCGTCTTCATCTAGGGGCCGCTGCTCTCGCGTTGTCGTCCTGGAGGGAGGTCGGCCAGCGTGTGACTGGCTGACCTCTTCTCACAGCCTTCTCTTCTCTGTCGTTCCCCACTGGCGTGCCAGCGCTGACTTTACGCCGTAACACTTTTAATAAAACATAGTTCGAAGTGTTGTTAGTTAAAGTCAATTCAGTGTGCAGTGGCTTACTGATGTATAAAAATGTTCGCTGGATGAGAGATTCATCAATGATATGTGGATTATTCGCAATAACTCAGGGTGTTTTTAGAAAATGAGGGACAAGCTGAGCAATATTCATAGTTAATGGATGTTACATGCCTAACAAAATTGATATTTTTCACCGGCAAGTGCCAGCATATCAGTGATTTGACCGTAAGGCCTCAAGGCGCAAACAAAACAATTATTTTTACGATAGATCTTATATGCACTTTCGAGGTTAAGTTGTAAAAATTTATCAATATTTCCCAAATCTGAAAAATTTGCCAGCGGTTTGAATTTACACGAAACGCCAGACCAAGAAATAGTCACTGGGGAATTTTCTTTGTTAATGCATTCTTCACTCTAAGCATTTTTATCAAGCTTTTTCAGTTTAAAGAGTTGTCGGAAACACTAAAATTTGTTGTGATCCAGGTATCATTTTACTGGATAAACTGAACTTGTCTAAGTTTGATTCGTTGTAAATTGAAGAAACCGAAACGCAGCTGATCGATTTCCAATACGGACTCAGAAATTAATCGAAACAGGATAAGAATTGGAAGTAAACGAATTAGCGAGGCTATCAACAGTATGAGCAAAAATGCCGACATTAAAATTATGGAAGCGTAGAATTCAATTCTAGATGCATGCAAGGTGATTCACTAAGATATGCAAATATGTGAATATGTTATTCTACAAGTAAAATTAAAGAAAAAAGTTTATACAAATATAAGTCCGCAAATGTTTACTTAAGGGAGTTACGGATAATAAAATATTTTGCCTGATATTTAGTAACTTCGCTAATATGAAGTCATCGCAAAACTGTATGAGGTTAAAGTAAAGCACAATTTCCACTTACTTTGTTGTTAGAGGTCCGGTGAATCTATAAAACATACCCCAGACGTGTATCTGCATCACTTGCTCACATTATTAATGGAACAGACCAAATTAAGAGCAACTCTGTGAAAGTGAAACGAGCAACAAAATCTGTTCATACACGTGCACCTAAATGCATTGAACTCGGTGAACGTATTGTGAAATTGTGTGTACACTGTACAACGTCCTTAACACTGAGCTTTGTTTCGTCCGGTTTAACATGAATTCACGTGTGCTATGGTATTAATAAAGGCAGATTATCTGACACATTCATAGAGTTTCAGTAAACGTTATTACCATCATTTTTCCAAAATTAAATTCCCTACAGCTTCTCTTGAAAACTTTGTCCAGTTGTATGGAATTTAAAAAAAAATAGGGGCAAGTAGTTATAAATTAAAAATTTTATGAAATTATGTCTTTGCTTCTCTGGATGTTCTGCTAAACTACTGCAGATACACGTCTGGGACATGTTTTATTAGATTCACCAGACCTCTGACAACAAAATAAATGGAAGTCTTGCTTTATTTTAATATCCTACAGTTTTGCGATGGCTTAATATTAGCGAAATTGCTAAATTTCGGGCAAAACCTTTTATCAGCAGTAACACCGTAAGTAATCATTTGCGGACCTATGTTTATATGAACTGTTTTCTTTAGTTTTACTTGTAGAATAACATATTAAAATATTTGCATATCTTCGTCGATCACCATGTATAGCTGTCTAAAAAACATGGAGTTTAATGTCTCGACAATATGTTCATCTACCTGCATCTACGAGTCATTATTTTATGAAATGGATAACATTAAGAACTCGCTAAGAAACCGTTTTCAGCTGACACAAGTTCAGCGCGAAGTCTCCTAAAAGTTACGAAGTATGCACCTAATACAAATTATTAGGCATCGAATTTGCTGCAGCAGAAATCGCAGTAATCATTCTTTCATTTAAACAGACTATAATGATTATTTTATGATTGCTGTATAAAAGGTCTATTTCAGGTTGCAAATAAAAAGTATAGTATGGAAGTATTTAGTTTTGTTTTCATTAATCTGCAGAGCACAATTACTATGCACTACCAGAACTTAAAATGTACATGCATTCATGCACTATCATGTCCGAACATATAAAAAATAAGCAAGAAAAAGAAGATTATCAAAATTTAGTTCTACGCTCAGTCTGATGGCACAACATGGTTGTATGAATTTGTTTGGGAAAAAATGGCATGTAGATGTATGAAGGTTTTCCATCTCTGGTCTAGAGCAAGATGTCTTATTTAATCTGCATTTAGAATATTACCCAATAAGTTTCGCATTTTTCTTCGACATTTCAAACTCTTCCTGGAGTTCGGTCACATACAGCAAATAGAGCCGTTGAGAAAGGTGTCTTGAAACTTTCGAGTGAGACTGCTGAAGAAATATGGCGAGAGACTTGCAGGGCCATAACCAAGACGCCCTTACCAAAGCAGAATATCAACACTGAAGAAACGAAAGCTCTCCGTTCCTTAAGAAATAGTGATTTTACCTGTTGGCAAGGGAAACGCTACTGTCCTTTTGCCTACAACATGTTATTTCGGCAAGATAAGGGATTAACTGCCGGACTCAGCATACCGCTGTCTCCAGAAAGATCCAACCGATGCAGTACAACGGAAGTCATCCGCGCTCCTCAAATCCAGTCAGTTTAAGAAAAGCTTGAGAATACAAGCGCCGGTTCCACCACGGCTTAATGGGCTGCCTAAGTTCCATAAGGAATGGGTTCATCTTCGCCCCATCGTGAGCAATATAGGAGCTTCAATATATTACCTGGCAAAACATCTGGCTTCTCTTCTCAGCCCACTGGTAGGAAAAAATGTACATCACATTCGCAACTCAGAAAATTTTATACAACAACTGAAGACTTTGCGTCTCTTACCAGCTGACATATTAGTGAGTTTCTATGTTGTCTCTTTGTTCACACGAGTACCTTTGGTTGATTCATTACAACTTATAGGAACTAAGTTGGAGAAGGACATCTTACATCTTTTCAAACATGTGCTTTCTTCTTATTTAACGAACAATACGAGGTGCATTCAAGTTCTAAGGCCTCCAATTTTTTTTCTCCGGACTGCAAAGAGATAGAAACATGCGCATTGTTTTAAAATGAGGTCACGTTCATTGTCAATACGTCCCAGAGATGGCAGCACTGTACGGCAGATGGAATTTTACCGCCAGCGGCAAGAATGAGAACTGTTTTAAATACTTAAAATGGCGACGTTTTCCTTACTTGAACAGCGTGCAATCATTCGTTTTCTGAATTTGCGTGGTGTGAAACCAATTGAAATTCAACGACAGTTGAAGGAGACATGTAGTGATGGAGTTATGGATGTGTCGAAAGTGCGTTCGTGGGTGCGACAGTTTAATGAAGGCAGAACATCGTGTGACAACAAACCGAAACAACCTCGGGCTCGCACAAGCCGGTCTGACGACATGATCGAGAAAGTGGAGAGAATTGTTTTGGGGGATTGCCGAATGACTGTTGAACAGATCGCCTCCAGAGTTGGCATTTCTGTGGGTTCTGTGCACACAATCCTGCATGACGACCTAAAAATGCGGAAAGTGTCATCCAGGTGGGTGCCACGAATGCTGACAGACGACCACAAGGCTGCCCGGGTGGCATGTTGCCAAGCAATGTTAACGCGCAACGACAGCACGAATGGGACTTTCTTTTCGTCGGTTGTGACAATGGATGAGACGTGGATGCCATTTTTCAATCCAGAAACAAAGTGCCAGTCAGCTCAATGGAAGCACACAGATTCACCGCCACCAAAAAAATTTCGGGTAACCGCCAGTGCTGAAAAAATGATGGTGTTCATGTTCTGGGACAGCGAGGGTGTAATCCTTACCCATTGCGTTCCAAAGGGCACTACGGTAACAGGTGCATCCTACGAAAATGTTTTGAAGACCAAATTCCTTCCTGCACTGCAACAAAAACGTCCAGGAAGGGGCTGCGCGTGTGCTGTTTCACCAAGAAAACGCACCCGTACATCGAGCTAACGTTACGCAACAGTTTCTTCGTGATAACCTTGAAGTGATTCCTCATGCTCCCTACTCACCTGACCTGGCTCCTAGTGACTTTTGGCTTTTTCCAACAATGAAAGACACTCTCCGTGGCCGCACATTCACCAGCCGTGCTGCTATTGCCTCAGCGATGTTCCAGTGGTCAAAACAGACTCCTAAAGAAGCCTTCGCCGCTGCCATGGAATCATGGCGTCAGCGTTGTGAAATATGTGTACGTCTGCAGGGCAATTACGTCGAGAAGTAACGCCACTTTCATCGATTTCGGGTGAGTAGTTAATTAGAAAAAAAAATGGTAGGCCTTAGAACTTGAATGCCCCTCGTATTTTGAATGGACTGACAGTGTTGCTATGGTGAGCCCTTTTTCCCCCATAGTAGATAACCTTTTTATGGAAGACTTCTGAGGAAAAATCACTCCAGTCAGCGGTGTTGAAAATTAAATGTTTCTGGAGATATGTGGAAAACACGTTTTTAGTTTGGCCACACGGAGCAGCAACGCTTCCTGCATTTTTGGAACACCTTAGCTCCCTCCAGAACAGCATTTTATTCACCATGAAATGGACAAAAATTGAGATCTCTCATTTCTTGATGTCTTGGTCCGCAGAAAAGAAGATGGTTCTTTGGATCACAGTGTGTTTCGCAAACCGACTCACACTGACCTATACCTAAGAGCTACGAGCTGCCATCACCCATCTCAAGGCAGTGGAGTGTTGCGGACTCTCGTTCATAGGGCTAGAATCACCTCGGACGCAGGAGCTTATCAGGAGAGCTTAGCCATTTTAGCTCTGTGTTTGTACAAAACGGGTACTCTGATAAACAGATCCGTAACACATTTAAATCTGCTCGCACTAAAGCTCAAGAACAGCCAAAACATACAGAGAACTCCACGACGATAGTTTTTCTACCTCTGTGCTAGTGGCGTGTCCTTCAAGATTGGCAGGCTGTTCCAAAAACATTAAATAAAATGTGTCTTCCAGCCTCCAGTGCGAGTGAAACTATGTTGGGTTCTGTTAAAGACAACCTAGGTCTAAGGAGAACAGGGATTGTAAATGCCCGTGGCAGCGTGAGAAATCATACATTGGCCAGACGTGTCGCACTGTTACTAATAAATGTGCTGAACATCGACGTCACATCAGACTGGATCAGCCAGAAAAGTCGGCTGTGGCTGAACACTGTCTTAAAACAGGACACGACATGAACCTCAGGAAGACAAAGATCCTTTCATTCGCTTCAGAATACTGGGATTCCATCATTAAAGAAGCAGTCGAAATTCGTATAAGTAACGACCTGATCAACAGAGAGAAGGGCAGTAGTATGGCATCATCGGCCGCAGACGAACGAATCCGACTCAACACAGACTGAGAATCAAAGTCCACACACTTAAACTGGGCGCCAACACTACCCCTGCACGCGCAGGGCCGCTATTTACGGCCGCGCTTTCCCCGCATCGCAAATGAGAAGCCCGTTCAAATGTGTGTGAATTCCTAAGGCACCAAATTGCTGAGCTCATCGGCCCCTAGACTTACACACGGCTTAAACTAGCTTAAACTAACTTACGCTAAAGACAACACACAAGCCCATGCCCGAGGGAGGACTCGAACCTCCGGCTGGAGGGGCCGCGCAATCCGTGACATGGCGTCCTAAACCGTGCGGCCACTCGGCGAGGCGAGAATCCCGTGGCCCGTTTGTCCAGCAGTGGGTATTGGATGTCGCCGTGCTCTGTGAATCGTCTACGATGACGTTAAAGTCTCAAACTTTGTCGCCTCCGTTTTTCTAGCGAGTCAGCGTTTACATTGGCAAACCATTGCGGCAACACCTCAGTAAGTACCTGAAGATGACGATCAGCTGTCTAGTCAAAATATTGTGCAGCTTCCACAACATTATCCGAAGCGACGCCCGTGAACCGATGAAGCAGATCGGAGGTAGTTTGCAATAATTTAACGAACTACATGGGAGCATAACGGCAGAGTGCTGTAAATTGATGGTACACATAGGCACACATAATGTCTACTGGTCGATGTTTCAAGTTAGAGACCGATTTTAGAATAACATGAATGAAAGTGCACCAGAGACCGCTACAAGCAGTTTCCGGCATTTTCTGTTGTTTTTGTTGTTCTGAGACCTGAAGATGTTCCAGGCAGCGTTTCCAAATATTTCGAGTTCTACGCATTTCCGTATTGCATTATATAGAAGAGGTATTTCAAAGGTATCATAATTCTTCAGTTAAAGAATTTTATGGTATACCTATGCGGAGGGTTACGCAGTACTTTGTCGGTCGTGCACCATCATGTACCTTGAAATCGGAGAAGGTCTTCTACCATCGAACATGTGTTATCTGCAAATGAACTGAGCTTCTTTAATGTATTAACAGTTTTACCAGTCTGGAAAATGAAAATTTGTGTTATTTTGCTAATATTTCAAAATGAGTACGTCTTGGAGCTAGCTATTCTTAATAATTCTACTTAAATTGATTTCAGTTACTGATTATTAGTGTGTATTAGAGGGCCGGCCGGTGTGGCCGAGCGGTTCTAGGCGCTTCAGTCTGGAAACGTGCGACCGCTACGGTCGCAGGTTCGAATCCTGCCTCGGACATGGATGTGTGTGATGTCCTTAGGTTAGTTAGGTTTAAGTAGTTCTAGGTTCTAGGGGACTGATGACCTCAGATGTTAAATCCCATAGTGCTCAAAGCCATTTTTTGTGTATTAGAGAAGTAATGTATGACATGCTGTTAAGTATAGTAGTAACAAGATATTCTCGATTCCGAAACTATTAAATTTCAATAGAATACTTGTTCCTACGTACACGACCATGTTCTACCGGTGAACAGTTTTTCACATCTGTAAAACTCTTTTTCTGAAGTAACTTTCGTACCTTCAAAAAAAGACACCACCACGTAAAAAGTGAATCCCGTCATTCAAATAATCAGTAAGAAAATATATTAAACTTCTATTATTTAGTTGGCTAGAGACGTTAGCCTGGAAATAGTTCCAAAGCACAACACCGTCCTAATGCAGAAAGTGAAAGACAATTACCCCCGATATACACCTGAAAAATTTAGCAGATTAAAAAGAAAATTTGTAACCTGTTGTTACTTAGCACGGAACGAAATTCACTATAATGTTACAGTTACAGTACGGTAACAAATGTCATGAGATAGCGATGTGGACCCATACAGATGGCGGCAGCATTCCATACACAAGATATAAAGGGGGAGCTGTCATTTGTACTCAGGGGATTCATTTTAAAAGGTGGCCGGCGTGATTATGGTCGCACGATGGGAATTAGGAGAGACTGAACGCGGAAGGTGAAAGGGTAGCTGGAGCAAGACGCATGGGTCATTCCATTTCTGAATTAGGGAGTTCAGTTTTCCGAGGTCCGCAGTGCCAAGAGTGTGCCGAGAATACCAAATTTCAGGCATCACCTCCCACCTCGGAGAACGACCGAGAGCAGGAGCGTTTGCGTAGTGTTTTCAATGCTAATAGACGAGCAACACTGCGTGAAATAACCTCATAAGTCAATGTAGGACATATGAAGAACGTATCTGTTAGGAGAGTGCGGCAGACAGCAGACAACCAGTGCGAGAACCTTTGCTAACACCTTGACATCGCCTGGAGCGCCTCTCCTGGGCTCGCGATCATAATGGTTGGACGCGAAATGACTGAAAAACCATGGTCTGATCATTTGAGTCGCGATTTAATTTGGTAAGTGCTGATGGTTGGGTTCGACTGTGGTGCAGACCGCACGAAGTCACGGACCCAAGTTGTCAACAAGGGACTGTACAAGATAGTGCAGGCTCCATAATGGTGTGGGCTGTTTTTACATGGAATTGACTTGGTCCTCTGGTACAACATAACCTATCATTGACCGGGAATAGTTATATTGGACTACTTAGAGACCATTTGCAGCTATTCATAGACTTCACGTTCCCAAACCAGGATGGCATTTTTATGGATACTAATACACTATACCACCAGTTTGAAGAGCATTCTGACTATTCGAATGAGGGATTTCGCCACCCAGATCGCCCGACATTAATCCAGTCGAAAATTTATGGGACATAATCAAGAGGTTAGTTCGTACAAAATGTCCTGCACCACCAACGCCTTCGCGATTATGGACGGCTATAGGGGACCATGGCTCAGTATTTCTGGAGGGGCTGCTAACGACTTGTTAAGTCCATGCCTCACTACACCGAACAAAATGATATTACCAGGTATCCCATGACTCCTGTTAGCTCAGTGTCTTTCTTCGTGAAGAAGTAATAAACAGGGAATCAGTTTCAAATGGAAAGCTTATTGTAGCCCCTTGGCCATGGTTACAACTTTTATACAAGCTTCGTCAGAAGAAAAATAGCAACGACTGGGTAGGATGTTGTAGAAGAGTTATGTTTAAATATAGCGTCGGCCTCCACATGTAACACAGTTGTCAATATTTTTCTTCTGAAGAAGACTTTTTATAAACGTTGGAACCATGGTCAAGGGGTTAAAAAAAACTTCCATTTGCAACTGAATGACTGTTTATTATTTCTTCATGAAGGTTTCATCGTATGGTTTCTGTTAGAGCCACCTAAAATTTTAAAGGTATTAGTTATACCTGTTAGAACGGTAAACCATTGCGTTAGATTACTGAGAAGAAATTACAGGCGCTGGCTTACCATAGCCTTTGTGGTGGCAAGGTGTCAAAAATCCCGTCATACAGTCTAGACATTTAATTCCAAGCTAAAGCATTTTTCAGTTTGTATCGACAGGTGCTGAGCAGTCCCACACTACTGGCCAACTTCGCATCCCGCAATGAAGCTCTCTAGGTCGAATACAGCCACTGTTTTCTTAATTACCAGACTTGCACAGGAAACTTGTTTGAAATCAGTTTATTATCCGGTGAAGCCACACTCAGTTTCAATAAGAAATTGTCGGTCTCGGCACTCATCGACCAGCTTCATACCATCATCTGGAAGCAGTAGCTCACTTCAACCCCTCTGCGCTAAGGTTCCGGAAAATTTACATTTTTGCAAATAAGGAATTTGAACAACAACTGGCGTCTCCAGTAAGACCGAGACGTTGTCCATTCCAAAGCGAACAGAAAGCATGTACTACACAAACAGTAACATTAAACGACGGACAGTAAACCGAAGCAATAGAGCGGCTGAGTCGAAAACGTGCACCGAAATACCGTGCGAAGGGCAAAGCTGTGAGCCACACGAATAGAGGCAAGTGGATGGTACTGTGTAAAGCGAGTAGGAACCACTCTCTTGACAAGGTAGCCAATGGCTACGGTGAGCCGAAAACAGAGCTCTGCGCTTCTCGTGTAAAAAACTTACGAGTCTTATTGTAAAGCAATCGCAGCATCTAGTTGCACGGACTTCCACGTGAAAGGACCCTAAGACAACAAGCGCTGAAGCTGCTGTCTTGACTCAATTATACAGGAAAGCGGCAGGTCGTCGCTACGTGTTATTTCGGTACTCCATTGCACACGTCTGTGTGTGTGTGTGTGTGTGTGTGTGTGTGTGTGTAGGCTGACCGGCGGTTCCCGATTGCTCACCCGCCAGCAGGTTCGATGGTGATCGGAAGGCAGACAGAAAAAGAGGAAAAGGGGGGAGAGGAGAGAGAAGGAAACGGCCATTCGTATCGGGCTGTCCATCAGCGGCGCTGCGCAGTCCCGCCTGCTGCAAGGCGCGCCCTTATTTTGCTGGGGCACGTCTGACGCCCGGAATGAAGGATAAAGCTTTTCATATAAAAGTGGAGGCATGTCAGGATACTCCGCTAGCGCTCCGCCAGTTGTCTCACGTCCCAGTCTTATCAGCCCCGACGCCAGTCCTATCGGTGGCGCCGAGGAGCTCAAGCACTTTTGGTCCGCTCTGACATTGTTCCCAGTACTGTAAGCCAGACCTCTGGTGGATTATCTTGCTCCATTTTTACCTCCATTGCAGAAAAGGTTATGAACTTCATTGTGTGACTGTGAAAAAGACCATCGAGAAATGTAGCGCTGTGATAACTTTGCACCATTATCTGGAAGAAGCTAACTTCAAACCCTGAGCACCTGTCTCCTGATTTTTTGTGTTGTCCAGTAGCGCCAGCGATATATACTACTGATTCATTGCGATCAAACCCTGCCATCTACACACAATTTATCTACGTACCCTGCTCACGAGGGCTGTAAGTAAAGTAGTGGCAAGGTAGTCCACACACTGGAGATCGGGCATTCGGAAATAGCATGTGGGAGCGTCAGGTGGCGCTGTTGTCGATGTGCAGTGTGCATGTGAGAGGCATACATTTCGGAAGTTTTGCTGTGTGGCGCTGAAGAGTCTCCATTTCACAACTCTAAAGCCTGTTTCCCAAAGGTGATCAACGGTCGTTGATTAAAATCGAGATTACACGTGGAAAAAATGATCGGAGTGTTGTCGAGGATTACTTGAAACATGCGGCGAGAACGCATGTCTGTTTAGGACGGTTGCACGATGCGTCAAGGCGTCTACATACATCTACATATATATACTCCGCTAGCCACCAAGCGGTGTATGGCGGAGGGCACAATTCGCTCCAAAGTCATATCCCCCCCCCCCCCCCCCCCCTGTCTCGTGCAGGTCGGAACAAGACTGCGAATTTGCACCGCTCATGTCAGCCGCCCATTCTTCAAGATATCGTGAATGGCCCCGATTCCACCATAGAGGTTGGTCTCGTTCATCAAAAACGCTCGGACGCCCAAGCTGATTTTTGTAACATGGATGCCGAAAGGGGGCGCAGGTATTAAAATAGTCTACCAATAGTAAATTACAACTTTCAAAAAGGTTTTTTGTGTTTTAACAAGACAGTAAATTGTAAATGTTCTTAACATTTATATATATTAGGCTGAGTTGATAAAAAGTTGGCGTATTACAGTGAAAAATACATATGCGTTGATATATTACAAAAACACTATGAGTGCTCAACTTCAAGGCACTCCAACAATTCTTTCTAAATGTGTGTTACATACACGAGATTATGACACCGTCTACGACGCTGTTTTGGTTTTTATGGATTGTTGTACTTCTACTTCTTTGTTTTAGTTACTTTTACACTAACACAGCACTTTCCGTTCCCAGCAGGTAGTTGATCTGCATGTGTTTTCACTTCTTTCATCTGATTTTGCAGAATACTTTCCAATGAATGAATAATTTGATCAGACAACCCTCTTACGTTAGTACTTCTTTCTGCTACCTGTGAACTGCCTAGTTCCAATCCAGCATGCAGAAGAAAAAGTTCCCGTTGGACGTTTTTCTTCTCATTCCATCTTGGATTTGTTGGATGAATTTAATGGTTGCATTGATAGCACAGATAACGATAAGAGAATAAAAGACAGAGGCCATCTCTTTGATCCGCTCTTGCTGGTGTACAAATGAGCCATTTGATCAATGGATCAGTGCCACCGTTAGTGGAATTACGTACGACATGTATTTGTGTTGATTTATTCTTCTCTTCTCCTTCACTGCCTTCATCTTAGTGCATTGTTCATAACATCAGAAAGTTTTTACTTCGTTTTGCTTTTACTATGCAGGATACCGAATTAAATTGTGACAAAATAAAACACCTATAGCCGTCCTTATGATTTTATTTTATTTTGTTGCAACCAGTTTCAACGCCTCAATGCGCCATCTTCAGGCTGTTATTGATGCGTTACTGGTTGATTTGATCCCTATATATGTCACATCAGTTACCAGCATTACTGGATATGCAGATAATGTGTCAGCACTCCAACCATCAACTGCCAACTAACTCAAGAACCAGTCAAATACAACATCCAAAGATATGTTTGACACTTATCCATTTTCCCCGAAAACACGTTTTAAGTTTTGTAATTCAGACTGTAGGTGCTGGTCGCCAGAGATAATCTTGGCTCTATGAACCATAGGGTACAGGACCACTTTCTTGTGTACAGGGTGGTGGAAACTATTGGCGTTCAAGTACAGATCAGTGTGAGTTGGTTTCCGGTACACTGAATGACCAAGGTGGGTTCCTACCTTCCGCTCAATCAAAAGAATGGTAGTTTTCCATGCTTCTCCATCTCGACAGTAAATTTAATGTTGGGATGGACACCATTCATGTGATCGACGAACTGCTGTAGTGTATCTTATCCTTGAGGCCATATCAGGAAGGTGTCATCAACGCATCGTAGAAAGCAAGAAGACCGTTATGTCGCAGTTTGCAGAGTCTGCTCCTAAAAGTGCTGCATGAAGAAATTTGCGACTGCTGGAGACAGTGGTGATCCCATGGGTGTGCCGTCCGTTATCTCATAATATTCATCGCAGTACAAAAAGTACGTTGTCGTTAGGACGTGACGGAGCAACTTAATGATTCAAGGTGGAAAATGTTGGGCCGAAAGATCCAGCGTATCTTCTATTGGCACCATAGTAAAAAGTGACACAACGTCCAGGCTAACCATTAGGTCGTTTGGGCCTTTCTTCATTCTCTTGAGTGTCTCAACAAATTTCTGCGAGTTGACAACATGGTGCTCACAATGTCCCAGTTTTGGTGCTAATAATCCAGTCATATGCTTAGCAAGTCTGTAGGTGGGCGAACGGATTGCACTAACAATGGGTCTCAGAGGAACACTTTGCTTGTGTATATTTGGTAATCCATAAAGCCTGGGAGGTCTGACGGCACGAGGCGTTAATTTCTTCACCACTTCATCTGGTAAACAAGAATCCTTTAATAACTTCTCTGTCTTTCTGACAATGGCCTGTGTGGGACCTCGACTAAGCTTTTGGTACGTGGCGTCTTCTAATAAATGTAGCATCTTCAGGTAGTAGTCTGCAGAGTTCAGAACCACGGAAGCATTCCCTTTGTCAGCCGGCAAGACAACCAAGTCTTCATTCTCACGTAATAACCGTAAGCAACGTCGTTCCTCCTGGCTAATATTAGATATTGGTGGCTTAGCTTTCGCCAGGATGTGGCTGGTAGTTAGCCTGACGTCCTCAACTGCATCGCGCGGAAGATTCCTAATGCACTGCTCTATTCCATTAATCATATCCAATATTGGCAGACGTCGTGGAGCTGGAGAAAAGTTGAGGCCTTTATTCAGCTCTGATATACAGTCGTCGTCCAGTTGTTGGTTGCAAAGATTAACAACCGTTCTATGGGCCTTATCGGATTTCACAACAGTTCTTCCGTGATTCAGTCAGTTAAACTTAGTAGACTGCTTCGGCGTTGTCTTAGATAAACTTACATGTTGTTGCGCTGCCGTGACTACATCCACCAACTCCCAATCGAATGGTGATAATGTTGATGACAAAGACAGATGACACTCAAACACGTCC
This sequence comes from Schistocerca cancellata, assembly GCF_023864275.1. Lineage (NCBI taxonomy): Eukaryota > Metazoa > Arthropoda > Insecta > Orthoptera > Acrididae > Schistocerca > Schistocerca cancellata. Next base: position 608,374,144 of record NC_064628.1, read on the forward strand.
CTGGCACTATGATCAAGCTCCTACCTTGTCGGTCGTATCCGCTGCCTCACTACGGAGAGACTGGTTCTCTTCAAAATTCTGTCCACTGCAGCAGTTCGAATGTGGTGCTTGACTACTGCAGAGCGATTTGCTTGCCACCAGCACTAAAGTTGTTGGTATGCCATTAGCTTAGAGATCAAACAGGCGCTATCCACAAACGGCTGAACGGCTATTTTCGAGCTTCAGTTACCTTTGGCTATGCTAACGGTACACAGTCAGTCATGTAAACGTCACAGGTGACGAGGAACTTACCTGCTGTAGTGGAAACAGTCAAGTTTCCTTCCCGGCCGTGCAGGTAGAGGGCGATGGCGCCCATGTAACACGCCGGGCCGATGAATAAAGCGTGGGCCATGAAACGCGTTGCGCTGCTATTAATTATGAGGTAACCGCGCGGAATAGAGAGGGAAGGGCGCTCAACATTAACTGCTGGAGTCGGCGCAGGAAATGATGCGTTTACAGCACCGTAGACACTCGCGCAACACGGTAACTTCTTAAAGTGGAACGTAGCGTACGACAGCCAAGTCGAAGCAGATATCCATCTACACTTCTTTCCTTTAATTCTTCTTCTTTCGTTACGATATCCACACATCACACACTGCAGCAACGACGATATGTAACGTGTCAGTCTCTATGATTTTATATGTAAAGTTTTAAATTACTTACAAATTATTTCTTACTTCTGCCGATCCGTAACAAACATGTTGATAATCGATAATTTCTTTCCCCACATCGTAAACCCACACTCTTGCCTAAGGTATGACTAGAACTCGTGGCAATCGCTTCACGGAGTAGCGTCTCCATGCAGGAGCCACGTCGGCCAGAAACAATACAACAAAGTCTTACCACCAATAGATATGGTAATCTGAAACAGCTGATTTACTTACTAGCTATTTAGAATGAAATCCCAGATTTACATCAACATCTACATCCACATCTACTCTCCGCAACCCAACCTGTGGGATATGATACGCCAGAAGAACGCTTGTTGGTAAGACTCCGCATGAGCTCGATTCTCTCTGATTTTACCTTCGTGGTCTTTTCGTGAAACATGCGTAGGAGAAAGCCATATAGCGGTTGATTCTCCGAGGAACATACACTCTCGTCGTTTTAACAGTAAACCACACCGTGATACGCAATGCCTCTGCTGTAGTAATTTGCTATAGAAGTTGGCTGATCGTCTTCGCTACGCTTTCGCAGTTACTAAACGGATCAGTGACGAAACGCTCTGCTTTTCTTTGGATAATTTCTATTTCTTCTATTAATTATATCTTGTACAGATGCCAGACTGACGATCAATATTTAAGTATTGGTCAAAGGGAAGATTTGTAAGCTACCTCCTTCATAGATGGAGTTGACTTCCTTCAGATTCTCCAAATGAATGTGTCTGGCAAGTCCCTTACCTGGGATTAATTTTTAGTGGTCGTTCAACGTCAACTAAACTCGCACGCATACTCCCACGTATTAATGCCTTCCATTGAGTGTCCTGAAATTGTATAATCAAACAGTACTGGCTTTTTAACCTATTTACCCGCAATACGTTTCATGTGTTTATTTTGAGGGTAAAGTGCCAATCTCTGTACCAAGTGTAGGGAAGCAGCCTACTCACGCTGTAGTAAATTCACATCAGTTTCCATTGTGTGCCAGCCAGTCTGCTGTAACTAGCTCTGACGTCATAAATGTTGCGCAATAACTTAAAATTCAAGCAAATGATCTGAAACTTTTCCAGCATGTAAGGAATAATACTAAATTAATGTGTTTTAAATATCAGTGCGATAACTTCAGCCATTTTTGTAATTTGGGCGTTTTTCTAAAAAAAATAATTGGCGCAACAGAAAGGAGCTAGAGACTTCAAAATTTATATTTAGACTCATCTTTCATAATGATTTAATAAAAACAGTACTTTGGATTTCACAGGTTAAGACTTTAGTGGAAATTCATGATTTTCTGGTTTTCATCTCAAAACTGAAGGAAGCAAGATAGATTAAGTAGGCTAATGAATAAGACTAGGATGTTTAGATTTAAATAGGTTGGAGGTCCGCTATGACTATGAAGATGTGAAAAGTTTCTTTTGAATACCTATAAAATTATAGCGATAGCGGATCTCAAAAGGACCAGTTCAGAGCTCATCTGCTGCGTGCAGCGTAACTTAATTATTTCTCTCGCCCAAGATATTTAACTTAGCCACGTCATAATTTTATTATAAATACTTACCTGCGTGCTAAATGCACGATTAAATTAACAGCTTCATAAGCCATCAGCAAAAGAAGCTATAAATTATTATGTAACTTGAAGTGGTGCGTTACTAGCCCAGCGGCCAGTCGTGAGAGCCAAGTTAGAGCCGGCGTTCTCTTAGCCGTCCGCACCGAGGCTATATATATAAGAGCACTGCGCGAGTAAGGAAGGCCCCAGTTCTCTCCAGACGCTGAATAGCACGTCAGCTGTGTCGGAAGTCGCTTCGCTACGGTAGCGCTGCTACAAACTGCCTCGGGTGCCGTATTGAGTAACGATGTATACGCGTAACTGTGAAAACATTTCAAATGAAGGATTATTTTGGAATGATTTTCATTATCTAGCTTCAGTTTGCGTATTGTTGTATTTTCACGTGCCGTCGCGGGACAGACATTCTACCAATCATTTTAGCGTGGCGTTTGATGAGATTTTCTCATCAAATTTTGGCGAGCATTCTTTTGACATTCAATTCGGACATTTATAGTTGCATCAGCGAATTAGACTCTGAACTGCTCTGTTTGTTAGGCTGTTGGGATAATTGTGATGTTATCAGTGAATTTCAGAATATACTCAACTATTTTGGAAAATTGTTTTTGATTAGAAATCCCGAACAATCTCCTACTTCTTCAGAGCTATAAGCTGCAGCTATAATAATATTCTCAGGTTAAGTGGGCACTAGGAACTCTCATTACAGGCTCCACGTTTCGTTAAATCACTTTCTGGGTGCTAAAAAGTAAAGAGAGAGCCAGTGTTGAGAACGGCGAAAGACAGAATTATACAACATTCTAAAAGCCGGGAAATGCAGTGTTTTTCCCACATTTAAATAACAAACTTTATTTCACAAGCAATTTGCTTTAACCACTCGCCGCCCCACATATGGTGCATCGGCCGGGAAATCAACTAAGTGAAAGTGATTTTTAACTATTCGGATTCGCGAGTGGAATGCGACACGCAGCTGAGTAATAGAACAGTGAAAGTGTTACGTGGGCATGTGGACGACGCAATTGAATTAACCACGCATCTGGATTGACGGAGCTGGCACTGAGTCTAGCGGTGCTGCCGGCATCGCGAGAAGCCAGTTTCGCCGTACCGCAGTCGTCCGCCACTGCAGCAGGGGCCGCGCCTGCAGTTGCGGGCCACGCGAACACACAACAGCCGTCGGAGAGCCGTCTGCAGTTCAACGTGCCACGTCGCATCAGTAATCCTGGTACGCCGCGCCGACAACGTCGGGCAGAAGGAATTAAGTTAAGTGAAAAGCTGTTAAAAATTTTACTAACCTGCACTAAAAGACTGTCTGCGATGGAACCGCCAAAAGAAACTGAGGTTAAGCTTAAATCAGAACCTATGTCTGTTGAAGAAACTGTAAATCCAGACAACGGTTCAAGTGTAAATATGCATAAAAGTGGTAATGTTAAAGTAAAATATGAAGTATTATCTCCTGACAGTAGTGTGGGAAGGGGTAATGATTCAATAATAGAGACCCCTGTAGTAAAGCAGAAAGTAGAAATTGTAAATTTATTGGATGATAGTTTCTCTGATGAATTAAAAATGAAACAGTCTTCAGAGATGGTAGAGTTTAAACAGGAGAAGTTAGATATGACTGATCAATCAGAAGTTTCATTTAGTTTTGATGATTCTGGTGTTGGAGCTAGTTTTTCGTCACCTGAGTGTGATAAAAAGCCAGCTAGTGAGCAACCCAAAGATGCTGGGGCTGTTGATTTAAATATTATATTACAAGCAATAGCTGCCAGTAATGCAAAAATGTCAGCCAGTAATGCTAAAATGACCGCTGAATTAAAGTCTGAAATAACTGAGGTCAAAAACAGTAATGCTGAATTAAAGTATGAGATTATGGCCAGTCAAACAAATTTTAATAAAAGATTGGAGGTAATGGACGATACCTTCAAGGCTGGTTGCAATAAGTTGAAAGAGGATCTAGACAGTTTGAATTGTAAAATTGATTGCAATCATGAGGATATTAAGAAAAAGGTTGCTCAACAATTTTCTGAAATGTATAAAACAGTTAAATCCGAAGTTGCTGAGGTTCGCAAAGACTTCCAAATGGAAGATGCGAAGCTGGAGCACAAGTTAACAGAAAAGATCGAGGCGGAATCTGAACTGTGCTCAGATAGATTTAAGGATGTTAACATAAAGGTAAACATATGTCAAGCAGACGTAGATGCAATCAAAACTGATACTACTCATATTGTACAAAGAGTAGATAATGTTGAAATGAAAGTAGAAAATATCAGTACTAACATTGCTAACATTGAGAGTAAAGTAGCTTCAGTAACTTCTGGTAATGGTAGTATACAACAAGTTGTAGCTGCAAACGCCGCTTTTATCGGGTGTCGGCAGTTCTTGCGGTTCGATCCAGATAAAAATATCCACCCGCTGGATTTCTGGAACGATTTTGAAGATGTGATTCCACCAACTTGGTCTGAACGAGAGAAAATGTCATTTATTAGAAGTCATTTAGCAGGTGATGCCATGCGTTGGTCAGCTGATGTTATGTTGAAGTGTAAAACATTAGCGGAGTTTAAAACAGCTTTCATTAATGAATATTGGTCTAGTAATAAGCAAAATGAAGTGTTAAGAGAATTTTGGAGTGGAAAACGCTTCAGTGCAGGCAAGGAATCAATTAAAGAATTTGCTAGGTCATGCATTTCACGTTTGTCACATTTGGCGGAAAAGCTAAAGCCAGAAATGATTATATTAGGTCTTGAAGCCAAACTGCCATGGTATTGGCAAACCAGAATTATATCGGCCCCTAGAGACAATCTTGATCGTTTCATTGAATATTTGGAACGTGTAGAACGTGTTGCTGCCAATGAGGAGCAGGCACGTAATAACAGAAATGCCACTAACAATAATAGTAATTTTAGGAATGAGCAAAATGGTAATGTAAATATCAGAACAGTAGGTGTTCGCCATCCCAAGAGAGGTAGGAATCGGGGAAATAATTATCAGAACCAACAATGGCGTCCAAGGGATAATAATTTTGTTCCAAACAGAAATATGCACGTAAACAACAGTACGGAAAGTAATGCGGTGCCAGTCAATTATAATGAAACTAAAGGAAACAGCAATAGGCCGAGGCAGGAAAACTAGTTCCCGTCTATGAGGACACTGGCGCTCACCAGGCGGTTACTTTTCCTAAGCCAGTAGTTAAGGGAATTGGTAAGACAGATCAGAATACTCAAACTGAACATGTGGATGAAGAGTCGGTAGCATCTAAAGATACAACAGAAATATTAGATCACTCACAGTATTTGATAGATACCGTGTTAGAAACGCTTTCTAAGTGGGAAGAGAAAGAGAAGGCGCAGCAGTGTAACAATAGGGAAGAGCTACAAAATATTGAATTGACAGGTGAAGAAGCAGAAGAAATTCATGCTTATATTTACGATGAGGATGATGTGCTCTTATCTAAAGTGCCTGTGCAGGATGTTGATAATGTACTAATAGACTTAGGACAGGAGATAAGTGAGAATGTAGAGGGCAGGCTGTTGAGGGTCGATGAACCCAGTAGTTGTGACCAGTTGTCACTTGAGAAGGAAACTGACGATAATGGTAAAAGTGGTTTAGCTGTAACTAGTGTTATGCCCGGTCTGGAGACGCAGAATCGCTCAGACTACAGTAATTTGGGTTATGTTCAGCAAACTAAATGTAATGAAGTTGTGCAGTGTTTCGATTTAAAATTAATAGACCGACTGGAAAAGGCAGCTGAAAATGTAATTCAGGAAACCCCTACACACTGTGACCTAAATGTAATGAAGACAGATGTCAATCACTTTAGTTGGAGACAAATCCAAAAGGAACTACTAGATGAATTTGAGGAACCACCTGTACAACCTAGAATAAGCCACCCTATAATAATAGTAAATATGTTGGGTATCAATGTACGTTGTCTCTTAGACAGTGGAAGTGAGGTAAGTGCAATATCTCAGTCCTTCTTTGATGCATTACCTGGTAAAGATAAGCTTACAGTAATGAGAGTATCAGGACTAAGAATAATTGGTGCTACTGGCAAGGTTTCAAAAACGGTAAAGCAAGAAGCTTTACTACCCTTTAACATTAATGGTAATTTAATAGATCATCCATGTTTAATTGTAAACAATCTCAGTATTGAGGTTTTAATTGGCATAGATTTCTTGTCAAAATATCAGAGTGTTGTTGACTTTGAGAACAGCCAATTAAAAATGGTCTTACCAATAACCGGAGTAATTACAGTCCCTTTTAGTGATAAACATGTAGTAACTGATCATGAAACTTGGGAGTTGCCTATACGAGTTCTGAAAAATAGGAGGTATTGGGACGAAGGTGTTAATCATAGTAACAGTAAGCTGAACACAGAAGAAGAAGAAGAAGCAATTATTTTAGTCAGAATAGAAGCTAAATTGCAGGAAATCGAGAAGATTTCAGACAATCAAAAGGAAGAACTGAGACAGGTTCTAAAGAGGCATCATAACGTATTTTCAGATCGAGGTGGCAGATTCATAGGCAGCCACTGAGGGCTGTAGGGAGGAGGTTGTTCTGTAACCTCTACACAGTGTGGCAGCTGTGCAGTCCCAGCTGTGTGAGATCTTCTTTCCCTTTCAGGTCTCACTCATTCTTCATCTTTCCTATCCACAAAAATTTCGACTTCTTCTTTCATACTAAAAATTTTCCGTCAGGACTATCAAGTCAGCATTAAACCAATGAATGCTGTAGGGAGGAGGTTGTTCTGTAACCTCTACACAGTGTGGCAGCTGTGCAGTCCCAGCTGTGTGAGATCTTCTTTCCATTTCAGGTCTCACTCATTCTTCATCTTTCCTATCCACCAAAATTTCGGCTTTTACTCTCAAATACTAAAATCTTCCGGTATGGTTATCAATACAGCATTAAACTAATGAAGGCTGTAGGGAGGAGGTTGTTCTGTAACCTCTACACAGTGTGGCAGCTGTGCAGTCCCAGCTGTGTGAGATCTTCTTTCCCTTTCAGGTCTCACTCATTCTTCATCTTTCCTATCCACCAAAATTTAGATCTCTTCTTTCAGACATGAAATTTTTCTGTCATGACTATCAGGCCATGAGTTATGTTACCATTCTATCTACCGATCAGTGAAGAAAGATACCTAATGTGATAAACTGAACAGTGACAAACAATAGAGAAGTATGACGTAATTAAGATACAAATGTATTTGAGTAACAATTATGTGTAGTACCCTGGTAATATAGTAAGTACAAAGTGTTGTTTTATTGGAAGTGGTCCACCAACAGTGAGTTAAAAAGATATATGAATTCGTGTACAAGCAGAATCTGAAGTGGTAGTGAAACCTAGTGTATGCATTAGAGCTAACTAATAAATAGTAAGAAAGAGATTGCTAAGTGTTATGAAAAATATGCAGATAAGTTGTAAGATTAAACTCACCTGGTGTAGCAAGGAAAGGCAGTGTAATAGAATTGAGCAGTGTTTGTGGTTGAGACGTGAAGGACACGTTCCTGAAGTATTTATAAGGTTGGAGCTGGCCATTATTTTAGTGTAGTGTGTGACAGGATACACCTACACGTATTGAGGTTATGAGTTGGAGGCGTGAATGCGACCATAGGTACCCTTATGTTAGATGAGACAGAGCAGCTCATGGTGTCCTATAGGTTTAAGGAATTTAGCATTACGCTTGTCCACAATTACTTAATGCACTTTAGTGGTAGGTCGGGAGAGACTACCTGAGGTTTCAGCGTCCGATCGAGTGGAAATGGATTGACACGTGAGCAAACTAATCAGCTGCAATACACTATGAATATGAAATAAATGTGCTATCCTATGCTTTAAATATTAATAGAGTGAGTATTAAATAAGTACATACACTAGCAATATAATTGAGTAACATACTGACAGATGTGAAACATTAATTTTAGCTCAGCATAAATACACTTCAAAGTAAGTAAGTACCTAATTGCAGATGTGGAATTAACACAACAGCAGAGGACCAATAAGTGGATTCTGTAGTCAACTAAACGTAGTGTGTTTTGAACACTCAGAACTGTACTATTACCAAAAGTTACTCACATGTACAAAGAAGCTGAGAAAACAACCACTAATCATACTCATACTATCTCTAAGAATAAGGTAATCAAAGATGAGTCGGTTAAGTAAATAAAATGCAGATTTGTCAGGAATGTACCGAGCATTGGTTCAGTGTTCCGGCCCAGAAATAATAAATTGATGTTAAATAGGATTCATGATTGTATGCCTTGAGCATAGATTTTCTCTAGTACGTGACTAACGGCGTTGGAGCCATTTGTTTACCGATTTTATGACATTTAAGTAACGGCGAGAGTAATGTTGAAAAAGTTCTGTTAACTTTGTTCCAGCAAAATATTAAAGGATAAAATGTATATATACCCATTTCATTGTGACCCACCTTAGATATTAAGTGAACAGAGTCTGAGGCACTCTTTTTGTTTGTTCTACAGGACAAACCAGATAATGGCAGCCTGGTAGCTGCGTGAAAGTGTGGAGTGACTTGGACACAACTCACAGTGACCCCTCCCCTTTCCCCCATGTAATTTAGAGAGAACGTGAAGGACGCACACCATAGCAACTTCCCCTCCTCTACCCTTGTGAATGGAAGTGTAGGAAGCAAAGCGGCTACAACCACGTGTGTAAAAATTATTTGTGAACTTTTCTTTCAGGCTTAGAAAAGACTGCTAAGAGATAATCATCTGTTTATGTATCATGTTATTTTCTTTGAATTTGTGTATGTAAAAATGTATTTAATGTATTTAATGGATCTAAGATTTTCATAATTTTCAATTCGTATGTGTTTGTTTGTCTAAGGCAATATGTATGCCGAAATATTTCAGTGACTTCGCTTAAAATTTTGAGTACTGACATTGTTTAAAAGGCAGTGAACATGCCCACAATTTAAATAATTAATGTAGATAATCAGTTTTCTTTAATGTTTCTACATGTTTATATTTCAATTTTGATTTTTATAGGGAGTTAAATTGTACTCTTGCTTCCCTTTTTGTAATTAATTTTTTTTTCTCATTCATTAACATTCATAAACAAAATAAATTTAAGTAGAGGGTGATGTAGGGAAGCAGCCTACTCACGCTGTAGTAAATTCACATCAGTTTCCATTGTGTGCCAGCCAGTCTGCTGTAACTAGCTCTGACGTCATAAATGTTGCGCAATAACTTAAAATTCAAGCAAATGATCTGAAACTTTTCCAGCATGTAAGGAATAATACTAAATTAATGTGTTTTAAATATCAGTGCGATAACTTCAGCCATTTTTGTAATTTGGGCGTTTTTCTAAAAAAATAATTGGCGCAACAGAAAGGAGCTAGAGACTTCAAAATTTATATTTAGGCTCATCTTTCATAATGATTTAATAAAAACAGTACTTTGGATTTCACAGGTTAAGACTTTAGTGGAAATTCATGATTTTCTGGTTTTCATCTCAAAACTGAAGGAAGCAAGATAGATTAAGTAGGCTAATGAATAAGACTAGGATGTTTAGATTTAAATAGGTTGGAGGTCCGCTATGACTATGAAGATGTGAAAAGTTTCTTTTGAATACCTATAAAATTATAGCGATAGCGGATCTCAAAAGGACCAGTTCAGAGCTCATCTGCTGCGTGCAGCGTAACTTAATTATTTCTCTCGCCCAAGATATTTAACTTAGCCACGTCATAATTTTATTATAAATACTTACCTGCGTGCTAAATGCACGATTAAATTAACAGCTTCATAAGCCATCAGCAAAAGAAGCTATAAATTATTATGTAACTTGAAGTGGTGCGTTACTAGCCCAGCGGCCAGTCGTGAGAGCCAAGTTAGAGCCGGCGTTCTCTTAGCCGTCCGCACCGAGGCTATATATATAAGAGCACTGCGCGAGTAAGGAAGGCCCCAGTTCTCTCCAGACGCTGAATAGCACGTCAGCTGTGTCGGAAGTCGCTTCGCTACGGTAGCGCTGCTACAAACTGCCTCGGGTGCCGTATTGAGTTACGATGTATACGCGTAACTGTGAAAACATTTCAAATGAAGGATTATTTTGGAATGATTTTCATTATCTAGCTTCAGTTTGCGTATTGTTGTATTTTCACGTGCCGTCGCGGGACAGACATTCTACCAATCATTTTAGCGTGGCGTTTGATGAGATTTTCTCATCAAATTTTGGCGAGCATTCTTTTGACATTCAATTCGGACATTTATAGTTGCATCAGCGAATTAGACTCTGAACTGCTCTGTTTGTTAGGCTGTTGGGATAATTGTGATGTTATCAGTGAATTTCAGAATATACTCAACTATTTTGGAAAATTGTTTTTGATTAGAAATCCCGAACAATCTCCTACTTCTTCAGAGCTATAAGCTGCAGCTGTAATAATATTCTCAGGTTAAGTGGGCACTAGGAACTCTCATTACAGGCTCCACGTTTCGTTAAATCACTTTCTGGGTGCTAAAAAGTAAAGAGAGAGCCAGTGTTGAGAACGGCGAAAGACAGAATTATACAACATTCTAAAAGCCGGGAAATGCAGTGTTTTTCCCACATTTAAATAACAAACTTTATTTCACAAGCAATTTGCTTTAACCACTCGCCGCCCCACACAAGCATCGATTCTCTGTAAGTCTTGCCTACAGTTTTCTAGCGTTGCGACGTGCGCGAGACCGCAAAAAATCTCTTGGAACCTCCAGCGTAGTCCATTTGGTCGTTTATATATATTGTGAAAAATAGTGGTCCAATAACACCCGTAAGATATGCTCGAAGTTCATTTTACGTCTAAGGATTTTTCTCCGTTGATAATGAGGTGCTGTGTTCTGTTTGCTAGGAACTCTTCAGTCCAAACACAAGATGGACGGATATTACGTACGCGCGTACTTTATTCATTCGGTTACAGTGCGAAACTGTTCTGAACGCCTTCTGGAAGTCAAGCCATACGTCCCCCCCCCCTCCACCCCTCTCACGTGTCTCACGGTTCTTTCATGAGTTCATGGGCGGCGCCCAGTGAGCAGCCCATTCTTCCTTCCCGGACTTCATTTCCTTCCCTGTGCCCCTCCCTCCACATCCTTGCTCCTTTATCGCTGCCCCTCCTTACCCTCTCTCTGTTTCCTTAAATTTGTTCACCTGGATGTCCACCTGTCCACCTGGCTACCTGTATTACTTGCGGTTTTGTTCCCCTTGCCTTTTCTCTTTCACTCTTCCTTTTTGGCGTTTTTCGTCCCTATTTGCTGTGTGCCCTTCATTGCTAAATTTTGTGCCTGTAGTGTGAGCTTCATCCCTAGCGTCTACGGCATGGATTCCTCTCCCCTACCCCCCTTCCTTCCCCTCTTCATTCTCAAATGAAGTCCCTCTCCGCCCCACTAGAACACCAGCATGTGTAGCCAGTCTGTGTGTGGTGCTCTTATGTATACATCTGGCTGAACCTCCTGACAACACAGGGACCACACTTCTGACAACTGTGTTGTTGCCTCCCCGTGTATGCTTAAGAGTGGTTGCTTGTCTTCCAAAGCATAAGAACTCCCGCCAATGGCAGCTATGTCAGACGGCTCTTGCTATGGTTGGATGGCGCCAGTGAGGAAAGCCTCTGATCAGAGTGGGTGGCAACAGGGCTGATGCTTTGCGTATGAAACGCATCAGGTCCCAAAAATCCTTCCTCTATGGCGGTCTCCTTGAGTGGTAACAGTTCACTGAATGCTGCTTCTTATGACCCTGTGGCCTTCACTTCCCGGGATACACCTTGGCAGGAGGGTCTGGCTCGCCAGCTTGGGGTGAAACACTTTCCCCATTACCTGGTCTTTACCAGGACAGATGGGGAAACATTCACCACCATAAATCCGTTATTTTTTGTGGAAAATATCGAAGACAAGTTTGGCGAACTGAAGTCTCTCAGTATAAGATGTGGTCGAGTTCCTTGCTGATAAAAACTTCTTCTGCCGCCAATCTGCAATTCTTTAGGCTTGGTGACATACCGGTATCCATTACTCGTACACCTCACCGTATGGTCCAGAGATTCAGTTTTCTTGGGGAACAAATCTTGCAGTCTGATGAGGAACTGGAGGCATATCTGGAATGATGGGGCATACAATCTGTTTGGCATGTGCAAAAATGTCATAAGGGTAGTCACATCAATATCAGCGTCTTTATTTTGGCATTGGAGGAAGATTCCCTCCCAGAGACGGTCAAGGTTACATGTTATCAGTGTGATGTGAAGCCATATGTCCTGCCACGCATAAAGCGCTTTCAGTGCTTGCATTTCAAGAACATGTCTACCTGATATACGGCAGACCCTCTCTATGTGGTGACTCAGGAGAAGCTCCTGTGTTCCGCCACCCACAAGTGATAATTGTCACAATCGTCGCTCTCCACACTCACCAGATTGCATGGCTTATAACAAAGAAAGGAAGATACAAGAGTAAAATTCTCTGGATCCGTTATCTTACACGGAAGCTCATCAGAACTTTGAACTACTTCATCCTGTGTCAATTTCTTTTACTTTTGCCTCTGTCACATCCATTCCCCCTCATCCCTCTTTCTTACCCCAACAACATCACCCTCTCCTCTTCCCCTCCCCTACAGTTCCCGTGCCCTCCAGGAGCCGCTCTCCCTCCATGGCTGAAGAAGTGTCCCCATTCTTCAGTGCCTGCCAGTGATGACGCTCCCTCCCAAAAACCCTCCCAACATTGCCACATCCCAGTCATGGGACACACAGTCATTGTGCCTCACAGTTTCTCTCTTTCGGTTCTGTATTTTGCAGCGGCCTGCTCTCCCTTTGTGCCTGCCCTCCTCAAACTATCAAGGAAAAGATGAAGAAACATGTCCTAGGGCAAGCCCCTCACTCTCCCCAGGGTCCCAGACGTGCCATCTCCTCTCCAGAAACCTCAATCTGACCTCTAATTCTACACTACTGGCCATTAAAATTGCTACACCATGAAGAAATGCAGATGATAAACGGGTGTTCATTGAACAAATATATTATACTAGATTACATTTTCACGCAATTTGGGTGCATAGATCCTGAGAAATCAGTACCAAGGACAACCACCTCTGGCCGTAATAACGGCCTTGATACGCCTGGCCATTGAGTCAAACAGAGATTGGATGGCGTGTACAGGTACAGCTGCCCATGCAGCTTCAGCACGATACCACAGTTCATCAAGAGTAGTGACTGGCGTATTGTGACGAGCCAGTTGCTCGGCCACCATTGACCAGACGTTTTCAGTTGGTGAGAGATCTGGAGAATGTGCTGGCCAGGGCAGCAGTCGAACATTTTCTGTATCCAGACAGGCCCGTACAGGACCTGCAACACGCGGTCGTGTATTATCCTGCTGAAATGTAGGGTTTCCCAGGGATTGATTGAAGGGTAGAGCCACGGGTCGTAACACATCCGAAATGTAACGTCCACTGTTCAAAGTGCCGTCAACGCGAACAAGAGGTGACCGAGACGTGTAACCAATGGCATCCCATACCATCATGCCAGGTGATACGCCAGTATGGCGATGACGAATACACGCTTCCAATATGCGTTCACCGCCATGTCGCCAAACACGGATGCGACCATCATGATGCTGTAAACAGATCCTGCATTCATCCCGAATAAATGACGTTTTGCCATTCGTGCACCCAGGTTCGTCGTTGAGTACACCATCGCAGGCGCTCCTATCTATGATGCAGCGTCAAGGGTAACCGCAGCCATGGTCTCCGAGCTGATAGTCCATGCTGATGCAAACGTCGCCGAACTGTTCGTGCAGATGGTTGTTGTCTTCCAAACGTCCCCATCTGTTGACTCAGGGATCGAGACGTGGCTGTACGATCCGTTACAGCCATGCTCATAAGATGCCCGTCATCTCGACTGCTAGTAATGCGAGGCCGTTGGGATCCAGCACGGCGTTCCGTATTTTCCTCCTGAACCCACTGATTCTATATTCTGCTAACAGTCATTGGATCTCGACCAACGCGAGCAGCAATGTCGCGATACAATAAACCGCAATCGCGATAGGGCACAATCCGACTTTTATCGAAGTCGGAAACGTGATGGTACGCATTTCTCCTCCTTACACGAGGCATCACAACATCGTTTCACCAGGCAACGCCGGTCAACTGCTGTTTGTGTATGAGAAATCGGTTGGAAAGTTTCCCCATGTCAGCACGTTGTAGGTGTCGCCACCGGCGCCAGCCTTGTGTGAATGCTCTGAGAAGCTAATCATTTACATATCACAGTATCTTCTTCCTGTCGGTTAAATTTCGCGTCTGTAGCACGTCATCTTTTAATGGCTAGAAGTGTAATATGAGCGTTTTTGCCTTACGTTTTCGATGCCAGTGATGGCTTTCGGCGCGAGCTGTGAACCTGAGAATGTGTTCTAAACCTCTTTTGACTGTTAAACTCCAGTCCGATACATTTCGTACAACTTCAGTGAAGCCAAGGCTCCTAGTTGTTCCCTAACTAAATTAATTGGCATGGTACACGCTATTTGGCTGGAATGTAGTGTATGTCATTGCCCTCAAATCGCTCGCAAGCATTAACTGTCAGTGCTCGGAGCGATTCCCCGTACTAGGAGACTTTGCACTTTAACACCTTACGGGTTTGTTGTGTGATGTCCTTAGGTTAGTTAGGTTTAACTAGTTCAAAGTTCTAGGGGACTGATGACCATAGATGTTAAGTCCCATAGTGCTCAGAGCCATTTGAACCTTACGAGTTAAGACGAACCTGTGAACAAGTGTTCACATAATGACTCTCGCAATCGTCTCAGTACGCCGCGAGTCGGCTTTCTCCAACACTCGACGATTTGCTGCAAGAAAAAGAGCCAATTTTCAGTCACCAGTTTGCCTATGTCAAAACTGGAGGCCACGCATTTTCCTTCCGGCTAATCAGAGCGTTCGTACTTGTTAGAGTTTTTGTAACCAATCGCAGGCGTTGTTTCTTTTGTAGGGCAGACTTTAACTTTTGCTACGTAATACTGACATAAACAACTTTTTCTTTCATGCGAGGTTTAACACAGGTGGCTACAGTGAGTCACCAGTGTTTTTAGTTGGGTTTCTCTGGACTTTTATCTGCCATCTTCAACTTTGCTCCTGTAGAAATGTTCTCCAAAAGGTCATTGCTAAAAGCAGGGACAAGGGCGGTAGCTTTTGCCAATGGTCTGTGCAGTTGCTCTGGCATCTAATTGTGTCCACTATGTGTCCCACCATGAGGTTTCAACCAAACGTGGGATGAGCGTTCCGTCGGAAAATTCTCCTTTCCCTGAGAATTTCATATCCTAGCTCGGGTCTGGGATATTACTTGCATGCAATTACTAGTGTGAGTGTTAGTGGATTGCCGGCCGCTGTGGTCGAGCTGTTCTAGGCGCTTCAGTCCAGAACCACGCGGCTGGTACGGTAGCAGGTTAGAATTCTGCCTCAGGCATGCATGTGTGTGCGGTCCTTAGGTTAGTTAGGCTTAAGTAGTTAAGACTAGGTGACTGATGACATCAGATGTTAAGTCCCACAGTGCTTAGAGCCATTTGAACCATTTGTTAGTGGTTTATATTCAAGAACGCCGGCTTGTTTATTTGATCTGCATAATATTCGTACAGTTTCACGTAACTATGTAGTGTGACATAGTGAATTACCCAGAAGTGTTTTAGGAACTCAATGTAAGGTGTCTTATTTGTTTGACACCTTACATATCACCAAATTTCTGCGATAATTTTTGTACTGAAGTTAGACAATGGTTGAGGCATTGTCGAAGTCAGTCAAAAATTATAGTTTTTCTTAAGTATTGAATACTGGTCAGCAGCTTGGTCTAGTCCTTACTCTATTTAATTCTGTTAGTTTCTATACTTTAATTTTTTAATATTGTTAACTTTGTTAATGATTTGTCTCCATTAACACTATAATTTTTCTTATTTATGTTGATATCAATTTCCTTTTCTTATTTATTTGTGTTGTTTGTATTTTGCATTTTATATTGAAGATGAGGAGCCTTTCACATAGATCTTTTAATGATGTTTTCTTAACTACTTACAATTTAAATAAGCTCAAAAAGTTAAATGACTTTATGTATAACACAAAATTGCAGTGTTTGCATTCTGCTGTTTTTTTTTACAAAAATTATGATGATAACGCTAATATAAGCATAAAAAATAATTCATTAGCTAATCCTACTAATGTCAAAATTTTAAGGCTTTGTATTAATGATTTATGCAAAATTCAAAAATATTATAGTCGTCAAAAATGTTCATATACACATGTTATTCTAAAAATATATTATTCTAGTAGACGTGGTTTTTAAGAAATGTTGTGTTGATAATTATGTACAAATAAAATTTTAAAATGTTGCACTCATAGAGAGTAAATTAACTTTACAAAAATGTTATCTTTAAGACACAATATACATGAACAGGTTTTCTCTCTATAACATATTAATCTAATTAACATTATAAGCTGCGCGGGATTAGCCGAGCGGTCTTGGGCGCTGCAGTCATGGATTGTGCGGCTGGTACCGGCGGAGGTTCGAGTCCTCCCTCGGGCATGGGTGTGTGTGTTTGTCTTTAGGATAATTTAGGTTAAGTAGTGTGTAAGCTTAGGGACTGATGACCTTATCAGTTAAGTCCCATAAGATTTCACACAAATTTGAACATTTTTAACATTATAAGTACAGAAAACATTTCTTTATAAAAAGTTTCTCGTGCATTACTCCTGAAACAGAGATTGTGATAAGACTGTTATACAGTTCTTATTCAGACACTTACATACATTGTATAGAGAGATGTAAATTGCATGAAATCGGTATAAATTCATCAGAGTCCTATGTTAATTGTTGCGCTTTTTGCAAACTTTTCACTCTCTGACATTGATCTTTCCTTAATTTCGACCACTCTTTTTACATGATGTCTATGAATATTCTTGCATGAGGTTGGCGACGAATATCTTTGCACGAAGCTGAAAGACTTCTACGTTTGTCGGTAAATCTTTGGGTGGGCAGCGTCGTTCTTCGTCGAATTTTGCAACAGGATGTTGCTGTAGTTAGGCATGGCCGTCATAACAATGTGGACCTTTTAGTGTGGAGTCTCGTTGAGTATTGGCGTTAAAAACATGTATCTTTCTTCTCAAGACATTGCCGAGGACATTTATATTTTTGTAGCACTTCGCAGACAACCAATTTACAATAGGATGGGTATTTGGAAAGGTTATCTTAAAAAAGTTTCGCCCATCTTCTCTCTTCAATATCATTCTTGGGATTCTTCATCTTCTGTTCTTCTGAGCATCTTTCTTTCTTCAGACTTAAACCTTGTCTCTTCTCTGGGCAGGATATAGGTAATTATTGACTACTAGTTGTTTTGAAGTTTTACCCTCGTTAATGTTTCAATAGTGAATTAGGACGTGTAGTTCAGCACTGACTGGCTTTCCTTCCGCTCAGTAGTTCAGTATAACACCGCAGTCTGGTGACAACAGAGAGATTCTGCCCATAATTGTTTGCGAAATTGTGCCTCAGCCAATTTGGAGTTTCAGAGAGGCGATTTGTGTTTTACTCCGCGTACTGGCTGCTGTTTCGTTTTTTGTGGCCCGTCGTTCTCTGAAGTCCTTCCGACTTGAGTATCAGTCGAAAACGAATTTTCGCAAGCCCTGGACCCAACGCTGTTCTTCTGCTGTTCGTCCACTCTCCTTGTACTTTCTTTATCACAGTAAGGTTGCTACCGCAGTTACAAATTGGTTACAAATCTCCATCCTTCTAGCGCCCTTCCCGGAGCCTCCGCGTTGTAGATAATTGTTGATCTTGTCCATTTATGTCCCATATACATTTTCAGTTGTCGTCTGCCGCATCATTGTGGGCAGTTGTCGATTGTTTCTTGCAGGAAGTTTGAGTAGAAAAGCCTTTTCTTATAACCTACCTTATGCCCAATGCCTAATTTAGAACTCTTAAGAAATTCTTTAGATGGTTCGGCCTCCTATCTTTGCGTTACAATTCTAGTTTCTCTATCAGGTTCCAATTTTTTAACCTAGTGAGACTCCTTACGTTCGTTATGTGTGCTGTCATGATATGGCATGTTACAATGTCATGCTATTAAATCATCACCTTTTCAAACTCTACGTATCATGTTAGTTGCTACATATAAAAATTCAAGATACTCATTTCTCTGTTTCTTCTTTTCCTCACACTCCTGGTCACATCCTGTCTGAAACATACTTTATGACTTCTTTGATATTATTTAATGATGGCTATAAGTGATTATTCATCATACCTTTTAATAAGGCATACATAATGAAGTCCTAATCTTTTACCTATCTCGTTCTATGCTATTCGTTCTGTCTATACCATTTTGTTTGAGTGGTGAAACATTGTTTCTTAGGTCTGGAAGGCTCTTGCTCTTCCCCATTATTCGACACTGTACAGCTCTGGCTGAAAGAGCAGTGTAATTCTCCCAAAAGTGACGCTAGCTGCTCCCATATTTCTTACAGCTTGTCTTTGATTTAGAAAATCCGTACCTATTATCATGCCCACCGTCAATCTCGGTATAATAACTAAATTTACATCGATCTTTTGACCGTGAGACGAAAGAGTTAACCCTGTTTGTTTCTTGACATCCGCGGCACCACTTTTGATGGGACCATTCACTTCAGTCTTCTTCGTTCTCAAGATCGGTAATTTTTCATTAGCATTGCATTGGTTAAATAAGTTCTCCGAAATCGCGGTTAGCTCACTCCGTCTATGACTACTTTAATTGGGATTTTTTTCTACCATGGCCTTCACTACTGGTTCAGTCTCCACCGGTTTGCTCTGTTCTTCCTCATCTCCCTGCATTAAAGCATCCTCTACTGGATAGTACGTGAGTCGTTTCAGGATTTTACCTGTGAGTTCGAACCTTCAGTCGAATATGCCTCGATCACTATCTCTCTGTCTTCTACAACTTCTTCTCCACATCTAACTTCGTTTTACCTCAGCTCAACTACATCTGCCACTTGTTTCTTCATGGAAACTCCCAAATAATCGCATTTAAATGCCCTTATTATATCACTGTACCTTCCATCATTGTACGCATTGGGAGCTATGCCCAATTGTGATTTATTTTCAACTTCCGTCTACTGCGCATTATCCTCCTTAAGTTCGTTTCCCATGGTCTCATTCTCAAGTAACTCTACAACCCTAAATACTTCGTCTTCATTCCTATCTTCTGCTGTGCCTGCATCTAGTAGTTCTTTCTCTTCGTCAGTATCCTCCCAATTAATTCCTCTTCAGCGTGATGTTGTTGTTTTACTGCCTTCGTTTGAGCCCTGCGATACTATTTCCTCAATTATTTCTCCTGGCGGTACGTTATCCTCTTGGAATCGGCTCTCCCTAGTTTCAGTATTAAATAACTCTACAATGCTAATTATTTTACCTCTTAACTTCCGTTATGCGTGCTTCATTTTGCTCAGGTAGTCTGTTTTTTTGTGAAATGTGGCCAACTAATTCCTGTCCAACCCGATGTTTGCGGTATCTCGACTTCTTTCGGTTCAAAATGGCTCTGAGCACTACGGGACTTAACTTCTGAGGTCATCAGTCCCCTAGAACTTAGAACTAGTTAAACCTAAGTAACCTAAGGACATCACACACATCCATGTCCGGGGCAGGATTCGAACCTGCCACCGTAACGCGACTTCTTTCGGTCCCTGCGGTTTTGTTCCTTCACCTTTCACCACTCGTGATAAGGTGTATATTTCTCTCGTTACGTTACTGCTGCTTGCTTGGGTAGGTGCGCTATTACCCTTGACTTGGGCGCTCTCTCGTCAATTCGAACGTTTATCAGGATTTAGTGGCCTTATTTACAGGACTTCTTTCGGTCCTTCCTGTGTTTCTTCGACCTGGTGACACGGGTATCGTTGCTGGTAATTTGTCGGTCTCTTTGTCCTCCAATACCCGTTGCGGTTGCCGTTATTCCCCCTGTAGCAATTATTGCCATTCCTGGGTGGATAACCATTGCAGTTTCTTGTTCGGTATCCGTACCGGTTTCTCTGTTGGATTCTATTGCCATTTCTTGGTGTGAGGTTATCACGCGTTTCGTAATAGCTGACAGTCCCTCGTGCGGTCTCCGGCTCATTCGCGGTCTTTCATTCACATTTTCACGAGGTTTTCGCCTTTATCTTGCCTCATTGCCGAGAATATGAATTGTAACTCTCTCAAAATTCCTTTGAGGCCTCCACGCCGTACCAGTGACTGTTGGTATTTTAGTGGCAACTTCAGGGTACACAATTTAATCAATTCTACATCGCTGTGTGGCATATCCAAACCTTGCTTTGCCATTGGTACGAAACATTTTACGGGTCTCATCTCTCCTGAATCCTCGATGTATGGAGTTTGTAGTAGTCATACTTCACCCTATTTTGTGCTTCATTCGACCAACATCGTGAGAGAAACTTATCTCTGAAGTCTTCACATGACCGACATGTAGCTGCTACGTTTTGCATCGTTTCTGCTACTGCTCCAGACATATGAAGACATATAAATTTTGTGTGCTAACGTCCAATGTTCTGGTAGTCCTACTCTGAATTGATCAATGAAGATTCGTAGATGCAGTGAGTTTCCTTCACGGAAATGCTGAAACTTTCTTACAGAGGGGAAATGATCGTTGTCGTACCTCGTCATGGTACGGTACGAAATTCGAGAGCCCTCGTCGCTTCTGCTTGCGATCAGTTGACGTGTCAGCTTTTCAGGTTGTGGTAAATCCATTGGATATTGCCCACTGTAGCTTTCGCCTAATCTTGTATGATGTCGTTGTAATGGGACACAATGACTTTCTTCCATCGGCCCTGCGTGAGTGTCGGTATGCTTTAGGCTATAACCTTCGTGCCGCTGCATTTCTCTGTCAAATATTGGCTCGATGTCTTGCCTGGTTAATCTTGCCGCTTCCTCATGTGGTCCAAATAGTTCCGAAAAATATCCCTGAGGTACCCGACGTCTTCGTGTTGCCGTCTGCTCTGCGAAAGTTTCGAAACGTCCCTGTGGCATCATCGGTGGTCGACTGTCGCAAAACTTTTTCTCTGGAATTGTATTTGAACGAAATCTTTTTTGTTTCCTTGTGAAACTTTTTGCCTTTCCGGTGGCCATATTGACACGGAAGTTGTTAGGGATTCAGAGCTTGTATGATCCTGGCCACTTCGCTCTTGTATAGTTCGCAACAGTTGTTCTCTGAATTTTTTGAATTGATTCTTCGTTTCCGCTTCTACTCTCACGATGCGAGTATCGTACCTCTTGAGAACCGCTTTCGTGGTGCGTTTTCGCAACACACTGTCTTCAACTATTTGTCGTGCCGTGCCCGCTGCTTGGCGTGTAATTGCATTAACCTATTTGGTTATCTTTGCAATTTCATCGTGAGTATCATCATGCAATGTTTTGATTTCGGTCTGCGTGTCGTCACGCAACGTTTTTATTTCTGTCTCGGAGTCATCCCGCAATGTCTGCACATCCACTTTGACCTTGTCAGTATTTCTTCTTAATTGCGTGTGACCTATTAATAAATTTTCGATCACGTCTCGGGTTTCTTTTGCCTATTCCTAAGTGTGACGTAATTATTCTTTGGCCTATATGTTTTGCACTCTAATTTCACGCAGTTGTCTCGTTGTTTCTGCATTATGCTCTCGTATCTGTTGTTGCAGTTGTTTCGCTGTTCCCGCACTCTGTTCACTCTGCGCGTGTATCTGTTGTTTTGTCTCTTTGTTCTGTATCGTTATGGTGCGCGTTCATTGCTGGAGAATTTCCGACAGATTAACGGCTGCTACCTCTTCTTCCAACGCGCTTCGCTCTGCGTTTATATTCTCGTGTCTCGCCGCAACTGACTGCACTGAACCATGCAGTAACATGTTTTGATTTGTATTACCTGTACTCGGTTGTGAGGGAGGTCTTATTACCAGTACTATAGAGTCTATGTCTTCAAGACGTTCATCAACTTCCCGCTGCTCTGCATTATGTTGGTCGCCGCTTACGGCGCCTTGTTGCTTGGTATTTATGTCCTGCACCACCTAATCTATTTCTCACGGCATTGTGTCGTCTGTTGTTCTGTTCTGAGGTTCCAGTGCGTTATCTTGCTGGGTGTCATTCTCACTTCGGTCAAGGTCTCGATCTGCCATTGCTAATCTCTCTGCTTGCTGTCTTCGCAATTTCAACTGACGCGCCCTACTTCACGTAATCATGCGATCGTTCGACATTACTCGCTTCATAAAATTATTACCTTCACCCTTTCTCTACTGTTCCTAGTTCCGTTGACACAATAACAAGGCTGTATGACCGCCACTTACCAATTGGGACACAGCCAACTTATCAACGATTTGTCACGCACCTGTGCTCTGGCAAGAAAAACTGAAATCTAACATTGGCATTACAACTATACTATGTGGATACTGCATACGCCTCTCAGTGCTTTGCGCGTTTTTGTCTTCCTATCGACTAGTCATTTGCCACTGATATTTACCATTGGTTGATACAACACAAAAAATGTATTACGAATATTTTTTAAGGGGATATTTTCTTTATCCTAGTAATTACATATGTTTGACCACCTTACCACAGTATTTTACAATCCTGGCAGCGTCGCCATTATCTAACATGTGTGTAAGACTGGTTCTGATCTATCTTCCTACCACAGTTGCGCAAGGACGCTCTGTGAGTTCTTTAGGAATTTGGAGTTGAACCTACGGGCTGCAAGGTAGGAAGATACCATCTCACGCATGCGGAGTTCAGATGAGTACAGCAGTACGGGCAGTGATGTAATCAGACAATGATCTCAATATCGGTTCCACTACAATCCTTGTACAGGAAAAGTTATCGCTAACAGAAATTAGTGTACGCTTAACTATGTTAGCAAAAAATTAAAATCTTAGATTTTCGTTATTGAGGTTTATTTTTTCTTTAAGAATACCTTCATGACATAACAATGTTAGCAAACAATGTACAGGTTGGTAAAATAATGATATTGGGTGTTCATAACTGTGAAGCGAAATTCCTAACTATTGTAAGGTTCCTTATTAGTAAAGTGGTTCATGGCCATGTCTGGGGGGTCCATAAAATACAAACAATTATTTACAATTGGGGCCAGAGATATCAATTAAAGAAAAAATGTACACTTAAAATAACCAATTACAGGATGGGGGTCGGTAAAGAGCAATGAGAAGGAACACAATTAAAACAATTCCATAATTTAAGAGTATAAAACACTCTACAGTGGCTGATCAGTCCTTTTCATTAGATTGAATATCTCATGTGTCTGCATCAATTAAGCCCAGCAATCTTGAATATGTTTAACTACAGGTCGGGGCTGAATGTGCAAATAAAAAAATAGGAGAGACAGAGACGACCACAGTTTGGAGTGTCAATTGAATATCACTTGCTAGCGTAGAACGAGCGTACGTGTTGACCTTTCATTGACGACGGCAGTGACAGCTGTCAGCGCGAGCTGTGAACCTGAGAATCTATTCTAAATCTCTTTTGACTGTTAAACACCAATCTGATACGTTTCCTACGTCTTCGGTGAAGCCGAGACTCCGAGTTGTTCCCTAGCTAAATTAGTTTGCATGGTACAAGCTAATTGGCTGGAACAGAGTGTATGCCGTTGCCCTCAAATTGATAGCAAGCGTTAACTGTCAGTGCTCGGTGCGATTCTCCGTACTAGGAGACTTTGCAGGTTAACTCCTTACAAGTTAAGACGAGCCTGTGAATAAGTGTTCACATAATGACTCTCGCAATCGTCTCACCGCGGATCGAGTCGCCTTTCTCCAACGCTTGACGATTTGCTGCAAGAGAAAGAGCGAATTTTCAGTCTGCAATTTGCCTATATCAAATCTGGTGGCCATGCGTTTTCTTTCTGGAGAATCAGAGCGTTCGTACTTGTTATCACTCCACCCACTAGAGTTTTTGTAGCCTATCACAGGAGTTGTTTCTTTTGTGGGACAGAGTTTAACTTCTGCTACGTAATACTGTGATAAACAGATTTTTCTTTCATACAAGTTTTAACACAGGTGGCTACAGTGAGAATTATTGACCAGTGTTTTGAGTTGGGTTTCTCTGGACATTTATCTGCCATCTTCAGCCGTGTTCCTGTAGAAAGGCTTTCTGAAGGGTCATTGTTAAAAGCAGAGACAAGAGCGGCGGCTGTTGCCGATGGTCTGTGCAATGCCTCCGGTGTCTCATTTTGTCCGCTAGCTGTCCCGCTGTGAGCTTTCAGCAGAATGCGGGATGGACATTTCGTCGTAAAATTCTCCTTTCCCTGAGAGTTACACATCGTAGCTGGGATCTGAGAAATTACTTGCAAGCAATTACTAGCGTGAGTGTTAGTGGTTTATACACTCCTGGAAATTGAAATAAGAACACCGTGAATTCATTGTCCCAGGAAGGGGAAACTTTATTGACACATTCCTGGGGTCAGATACATCACATGATCACACTGACAGAACCACAGGCACATAGACACAGGCAACAGAGCATGCACAATGTCGGCACTAGTACAGTGTATATCCACCTTTCGCAGCAATGCAGGCTGCTATTCTCCCATGGAGACGATCGTAGAGATGCTGGATGTAGTCCTGTGGAACGGCTTGCCATGCCATTTCCACCTGGCGCCTCAGTTGGACCAGCGTTCGTGCTGGACGTGCAGACTGCGTGAGACGACGCTTCATCCAGTCCCAAACATGCTCAATGGGGGACAGATCCGGAGATCTTGCTGGCCAGGGTAGTTGACTTTCACCTTCTAGAGCACGTTGGGTGGCACGGGATACATGCGGACGTGCATTGTCCTGTTGGAACAGCAAGTTCCCTTGCCGGTCTAGGAATGATAGAACGATGGGTTCGATGACGGTTTGGATGTACCGTGCACTGTTCAGTGTCCCCTCGACGATCACCAGTGGTGTACGGCCAGTGTAGGAGATCGCTCCCCACACCATGATGCCGGGTGTTGGCCCTGTGTGCCTCAGTCGTATGCAGTCCTGATTGTGGCGCTCACCTGCACGGCGCCAAACACGCATACGACCATCATTGGCACCAAGGCAGAAGCGACTCTCATCGCTGAAGACGACACGTCTCCATTCGTCCCTCCATTCACGCCTGTCGCGACACCACTGGAGGCGGGCTGCACGATGTTGGGGCGTGAGCGGAAGACGGCCTAACGGTGTGCGGGACCGTAGCCCAGCTTCATGGAGACGGTTGCGAATGGTCCTCGCCGATACCCCAGGAGCAACAGTGTCCCTAATTTGCTGGGAAGTGGCGGTGCGGTCCCCTACGGCACTGCGTAGGATCCTACGGTCTTGGCGTGCATCCGTGCGTCGCTGCGGTCCGGTCCCAGGTCGACGGGCACGTGCACCTTCCGCCGACCACTGGCGACAACATCGATGTACTGTGGAGACCTCACGCCCCACGTGTTGAGCAATTCGGCGGTACGTCCACCCGGCCTCCCGCATGCCCACTATACGCCCTCGCTCAAAGTCCGTCAACTGCACATACGGTTCACGTCCACGCTGTCGCGGCATGCTACCAGTGTTAAAGACTGCGATGGAGCTCCGTATGCCACGGCAAACTGGCTGACACTGCCGGCGGCGGTGCACAAATGCTGCGCAGCTAGCGCCATTCGACGGCCAACACCGCGGTTCCTGGTGTGTCCGCTGTGCCGTGCGTGTGATCATTGCTTGTACAGCCCTCTCGCAGTGTCCGGAGCAAGTATGGTGGGTCTGACACACCGGTGTCAATGTGTTCTTTTTTCCATTTCCAGGAGTGTATTCACGAAATTCCAGCTTGTCTATTCGATCTGCATATCAAAATAATTCTTACAATTTCACATAACTATGTTATCGATTTAACCGCAAGTGTTTCAGGATTCATTGTAAGGTGTGTTATTTGTTTGACAACTTACATTATTTAGGGAGGCCACCCTGTCCTCGTTGATGATGGACGGTGACCCAGAAGCCTGATTGGCTGCAGCCCATTTGCCTAGCTTTAGATACCCATTGATACCCACTCCACACTTACTTAATGGAATTATAATTGATATTGTTACCTCCCAGACTGCAGTCTCTTACTGCTTATCTCCAGGAATCTCGTTTTACTGATGCTCACTCACTGCCTATTCTGTCAGAACCGGGTTTGAGGGCTTCTGGTGACGTCTGCACGTTGGTCCATATGGAAATTGTTAGCATGTGGATCCCACTTTTTACCCCACTGGAAGCAGTTGCCGTCCGGGTCCACTTGGACTCTGCAGTCATGGTTTGGAATCTTTATCCCCCTTCCTGATAGGTCAGTTTCATTTGCTGTCCCAACTCCTCTGCTTCAGCCTCTCCTCCCTCCCTTCCTCCTCCTTGGGGATTTTAATGCCCTTTTTGTGACTCGGGGTTCCTCATTGCCCAATGTTTTGTGGACCACGACCTGTATCTTCTTAATGTGGATCCACTACTCATTTTAGTGTCATATATGGCAATTTCTCTTCTATTTATTGTTCATTCTCCTCCCCTTCTTTCTTCCTTACATTGATCGCCGCATGCTGACCTCTGTTATAGTGACCACGTCCCGTTGATCCTCTCATTTCCTTCCCACATCCTGCAGACCAGGTTTCCCCCCCCCCCCCCCCAGGGCTTTGCATCGTGCTGATTAGCCTTTGTATACCCCCTAGGTTGTTTTTCCACCTTCTTTGTTGGGTTATATTGACAAAGTCGTCCATGAAGTCGTCCAATAAGATAATTCGCTCTACCGACATAGTTGTTCCGCACCTCACAGTGTGACATTGCAAGTTATTACGGGATAACATTTATTGCAATAAGGTACCTAGACGTGGAGCCTGGTGAATGTAGAGGAGGCTGCAAACTTGTGTCTTAGCCATGACTCTGTCGCTAATAGCCATTGTGAGAATGGGCTTCTGTGTCACTTAGAACGACTGTGTATTCATACCCCCTACGAATCTAAAAATGGTTCAAATGGCTCTGAGCACTATGGGACTTAACTGCTGAGGTCATCAGTCCCCTAGAACTTAGAACTACTTAAACCTAACTAACCTAAGGACATCACACACATCCATGCCCGAGGCAAGATTCGAACCTGCGACCGCAGCGGTCGCGCGGTTCCGGACTGTAGCGCCTAGAACCGTTCGGCCACTCCGGCCGGCTATTATTCTAAATAAAACATACTAAACATTAACCGATTATGTTCAAACTTGGTATACTATTTTTTGTTATTCAGAAGAAGATCTCCAAATTTGAAAGCTGTACATTTTATAGTTTCAGAGATTCAGAAAATTACCTAGCCCCCCCCCCCCCCCAAACCGCCACTCACAGTGCAAAATTCAGTAAGGAACAATAACAATTTGTCTTTTGTTATCATTTGAAATAATTAACAGAGTTCTCAAGATAGCCAATCAATTTATTTGTATTTTCAAATCTTCAGTTACTTTTCATTTCGTAGATTAAAATTCAGAAAAAATTAATATCTGTTTATGATGTTGTTGTGTGAATATATGCGAATGAGTGCGAGTGTGGGACATATGTAAAAAAATCAATATTATGTTATGTACAACATTATGTAATTGGTACGTGGGAAAGATGTGTTTTACCCACATTACTGATGACGTATGTCTAGGTTTAATTGCTTTTGTAAGAAGGCAGCCAGAATATCAGTTTAAAGTGCAATCGTTTTCAAAATTATTTGCAAGATTAATTTAATTTTTGTTTTGTTATATCAAACATTATGTTAGTATTTGCATTTTGGAAGGCGCAAATGCCTTTCTCAATAGTGATTGGCTTAGGCGAGTTATGCTGCGAGAATGATCTCGAAGGATCATTCTGATTGGTCCGTCAGACTGATCAGCCAATCAGAGTTAAATAGTTCCCGCACACAAGTAGTTAGATATGCTGTGAGTGAGTCGCTCGCTAGTTTCGGACGCGCAAAGGTCATGTTAAATGTCTCAGTGTTCATTATGTGTACGATGAAGAATTATTGAGTGCCGCGCGCTTAAAACGAGTCGTAATGAAAGATGTTGCAGTTACGGATAGTTTGATGAAATTTTGAAGTTTTTCGATTGTTTTGTTGGAAAGTTACGAGCGTGTGAACTTTCGGCCTTTGCGAACATTCCGTGTGTCGTATTCTGTAATTATTTATGAATTATTTGGCGAGCAGTTTCTTTTAAAGAAACCCACTGAAAAGGACCGAATGTGAAACTGATTTATAGTAGCGGATCTGTGACTGTGAGATCGCGCCATCGATTGGGTCGGACTTGTGTCAAATTCTGGCTGCTTTGCGTGTGAAGTTTGTTGTTTGAGCATTAAGAATGACAGAATAGTTCTGCACTAAATGCGGACTTGGTAGCGCATAAACTCCTGTAATTCAGCAATAAACTTTACTAGTGTGAAAATTGTAAGACGTTAATTTCAGTCAAATGCATCATAATACCGCACGAAATCCCGATAAATGAGAGATTGCAGGACCTGAAATACTACTACAGTTTACGCGTACTTCGCAGCATAGATATTAGGCGACATCTTTCTTCAACGCTGCTTTTTCGTCATCTAGTAAGTATCTACGCTTGCAGAGAAAAGGGACAGCGAGCGGACGCCGTACTGAGGTAGGTGGACATTCAATGTTGAGCAGTACGACGAACGAACAATATCATAACCCGCCCCGCCGCAACAGGTCTGCCAGTCGTGGTTGAGCGTGACCATTGACACCGCTATCAGTGTTCGTTGTCGCACCTTGCAACATCTTAAGCAACACCCGTCTTCCTTCGGTCCTATTACCTTTAAATGTCTTCATCCCAAAGCATATTACTTAATCAAACAGAGCAAACAGGTATGTTGGTAACACTTTGTCCTATGTGGCCTTTGCATGGATCCATCACTTTTCACTTAACACGTCAACACCCATTTTGGAATGGCTTTGGCGTCAAACTCCTAAATAGCTGCCTTCCTCCTCTGGAAACAGTGGGCTGAAGTTTTTCGCTTTTTGTTATCCCTTGTCAGGCGGAATCCTACGAAGAACATTTACTGAATGGGAACTTCTTCTGGCGTTCTCTTCTTCCCATGATTCAGCCGCCACCTTGTCGCAGTCTGCTTCAACCTTCGTACAGCCTACAACTCAGCATGATGCCATCACATCCTGCTTACGTTGGATGAGTGGGGTCTTCAGGGCCCCTCCCGATTTTTATTCGGCAGTTCCTGTCTCGCCAGTCATTCAGAGTCCAGGTTGGCACTGTTCTCAGCTCTCTGAGGATCCAGGTGAATGGTGTTCCACAGGACTTCATATTGGTGTCCGCTTTTTTCTCATTGGTATTAATGGACTTGTGGCCTCTGCCAGACCGTTGGTCAACCCCACTCTTTATGTGGATGATTTCAGTATCTGGGCTAGCTTCCTCTTGGTGGCCTCTGCAGAACGACAGCTGTAGGGTACCAGCTGGCGCACTTCCACATGGACACTCTCACATAGTTTTCTGTTCTCTCCCCTTAAGTCGAGAGCAATGTGTTTCTGTTGCCATACTATGGACCATCCTGATCTCAAGCTCTACCTTCCCAACACCTCAATGTGGTCCCCCAGTTCCGCTTCTTGATTCTTCTTTTTGACAACGATCTTACTAGGTTACTCCCTATGAAGGTTGGCTGTTTTTGTAAACTCACGTTCTTTGCTTCCTTGCTCACACCTCTAGGGGTGCAGATCGTTTGGCCTTTCTTCACCTGTACCAGGCATTTGTTCTGTCTCTTCTGGACTGGTTTTCAAGTTTATGGGACAGCTGCCCCTTCCACACTGCTCCTTTTGGCCCAATTCACCATCATGATCTACGTTTAGCCACTGGTCCTTTTGCACTAGCCCTGTCAACTGTCTTCTGGGTGATGCTGGGATCCCTCCACATTCGATTCGGTACTCCCAGCTCCTGGGTTCTTGCGCTGTAACTATCCACTCTTCCCCTGCTTACTGCTCCTTTTCTATCCTCTTCACAGCTTCGAGCTGTCTCCTGCCAACTGCCTGCCCTCAGATGCGTTTACCAGTTCGGCTCTGCCTTGCTTCCATCTCCCTCTTATCCTCATCCCCACATTCTCTACTGGCCACCAAACCCCCCCCCCCCCCTCCCTTGGTTAGTTTCTCGTCCACGGATTTGGGTGAACCTCTTCTGGGGTCCAAAAGCCTCCATCCTCCAGTTTTGTTCCTTAAGTACTCCTAACGGTCTTGTGGGAGTTTCAGGATGCCACTGTTTTTTACACCAGTGGCTCTAAATCAACCGATTATGTGGGATATGCTTTCATGTCTCCTGCTGGCACCGAACACCTTCTCTTGCATTCCACACGTGGGGTGTTAACTGCAGAATTGATGGCCATCTATCAAGCCCTCTGCTTCATTAAAAAGTCATCACTCACTCCAGTTATGCTGTGTAGGCACACTCAATGAGTGGTCTTCAGACTATCACTCGTTTCTTTTTCCGCTATCGCTTGGTCTCTGAAATCCACAACTTTCTCACGGATCTTTTTGATGCAGCTTGTTCAGTTGGTTTCCTT
Source organism: Schistocerca cancellata (assembly GCF_023864275.1). Classification (NCBI taxonomy): domain Eukaryota; kingdom Metazoa; phylum Arthropoda; class Insecta; order Orthoptera; family Acrididae; genus Schistocerca; species Schistocerca cancellata. The sequence continues at coordinate 608,404,861 of NC_064628.1, forward strand.
TTCGTTCCTAGCCACACAGATATCCTCAGTAATGAACTTGCTTGGTGGGGGAGGGGGGTGGCCACATGGATTTGCAGCATTACATGAAATCTCTTTTTGCTCGATCGTGGCAGACTCTTGGGAGACTACCTCTCTGCGTAACAAACTTTGCATAATCAAGGAGGCTTCCACCATGTGGCGTATTTCTCTCTGTCTCTCCCACTGACCCATGGTTTTTTAATCAGCAGTGAGCTACCCCCCACTCTTCAGCTGTGTGGCTCCCCTAACGGTGATACACATTTTGTTGCACTGCCCCAATCTTTTGGCCCTTTGCATTAAATATGCCCTCCTACCTTCCTTGTCTCAGATGTTAGCAGATGACCCTCGCATGGTTATGTCTGTCCTCAGTTTTCTTCGCGAAAGTCGTTTGTGCTCTCAGGTATAAGTACTTGACTCTTCCTCTGGAATTTGTGTTCCTCAGTTAGCGTAGGCATTGGTTATGGAGGTCTTGACCCCGAATCCACACCGCCCGCATTCTCCCCGCCTTTTCCCTACATTTTGTCTTGTCTGTTTTACTGTTTTGTTTTCCCTTTTCTTGTGTCTTCTTCCCCGTTGTATCTTGATAATTGTATGGTATGGTGTGGGTGTTGGGACCGATCGGTAGTGGTACTGGTGCTCATATTGTTTCTGGGGCACCCCTGCTCACCCTGTCCCCCCCCCCCCCCCACCTCCTGTTCTTTCCTTTCCCTACTGTCCTTTCGGCCCTTTCCCAATTGTTTGCACTTAACCATTCCTCTTGTCTGAACTGTGCAGTTTGTGTTGTTACTCCCTTGATTTATGCCATCTTTGATCATGGGACCAATGACCTCTCTGTTTATCAGCCCCCCCCCCCCTGTCAAATCAACCAACCAATCAAGGAAGACGGCATAAATCTGCTCGCCGGTATCTGCTGACTTCTAGGTCTTAAGGACAGAGCGAATTGGGTCTTACGTGGTCTTTTTTTTTTTTACGAAACAGACCAATAGCTAATCGTTACATGCATCTGTTTCACGACCATTCTTGAAAACGCAAATTACCTGGATACTTTCCAGTTATTGTGAAAGCTGCACCCATCTGGGACCTATGGTAGCTTGATACCAGAACATGAATAAAAATCTTTTCTATGTTCCATGTAGAATCCCATTAGGTCCAGTCACCTTTCGTCTGTTGAGCGAGTTCAGTTGATTTTCTGCACTATGGTCAATTATTTCAGTATTTGTTAATCTGACGTTCGTGCGACGATTTAAAGTACGAATCACACTACATTCTTCCTCGGCGAAGCAATTTGGGAAAATGTATTATTTCGGCCTTTTCTTTGTCATGCTCCATTTCGAAGTCAATAGGAGTGTGTCGGGACGGATGATTTTCGTCCGTTTACTAATTTTACTTAAGGCCAATACTTCTTAGGATTTTCTAACAGATTGGCAGATAGAGCTAACTGAAATAAATCTCCTTAAGCTACTTTTAGATTTGTTCAGTTTATATTTTTTCGTGGGGCTTTGGTTGCGTTCAAAACAGCAGTGAAGGCCGCTTACCTTTCGGAGCAGCTTCTTCACAACTTTGCTCGACACATACCTGTCTAAGGCGTATTGTACAATGCTGTTTAAAGTTGTGCACTTATTACTAACATTTTCAGTCTGCGATGCAAATGTTTCTTGTAGTAATCTTGTCCAACTTCCTAAGCACAAATAGCTTCCCAGCATCCTTTCCTTTTCTACTTAAAAGTTCTCCTTCGTGATGCTATAATGCGCTTATGATCACTGATTTCCTGTTCTACTCTGTTAAGAAAACTCGTCTGAGACCATTAGATCTTAGGTGTTACCTTCACTAAGAGATTCTCTGATTATGTACGCTACGTAATTTTTGGATAGTACATTTAGAGCAATTTCACACGATTCCCTGTCCCTGCTATCAGTCGTAATCAGTTGGTATATGCATATAGTCGTGTTATTTACGGCTATAAACGCGCCTCAACTTCTGGCGTTCAGTCTATCCTTGTGATATAAATTTTCATCGGAATCTAGAATTTCATTGTTATTAACATCCGGTTTCAGCCAGTTTTCTCTCCCTAGTACTACTTTGGAATTATTACCATTTATAGTCAAGACTAGCTCCGAAATCTTTCCATGGATTCCCCTGCTTCTATCTTCTATTCTTATCTCCTTCTGTCTATCCTTATCTATCATTTTCATTTAATGTAGGCAACATTCTTCTCTGTCAGGGCTAGTGGGGCGATTTCTCCATCCAAAAAAGCCGCTTGTGCACACAAGTACTCGGCTACCTGTTTTCTGGGTATAGTACTCGAATGGCCTATTAACAGAGGTAATATAACACTACACCCGACAGAAAAGGTCGAGAAATTCGCATCAATGATCATCACAGACTCGTCAGAGCCGCTGACGTAACCTTTTCCACTCGTCCCCAAACCAGAGGACCGTGTTCGGTTCTGGGAACGATGATTCTCTGCTTCCACCGCTAGCTATCTTTACCAAAGCAACCAGCCGCCTGCTGGAACATATTACGGCCTCTGAACTCAAGTAGCAGGCGTCATTCTTGCCGACACGATCCACGATCTACAGCCATATGCACCCTAGGCACTGAATCGATGCCAGTAGATCCTCTTCCACATGTCTACATCTACATCTACATCCATACTCCGCAAGCCACCTGACGGTGTGTGGCGGAGGGTACCTTGAGTTCCTCTATCGGTTCTCCATTCTATTCCAGTCTCGTATTGTTCGTGGAAAGAAGGATTGTCGGTATGCCTCTGTGTGGGCTCTAATCTCTCTGATTTTATCCTCATGGTCTCTTCGCGAGATATACGTAGGAGGGAGCAATATACTGCTTGACTCTTCGGTGAAGGTATGTTCTCGAAATTTTGACAAAAGCCCGTACCGAGCTACTGAGCGTCTCTCCTGCAGAGTCTTCCACTGAAGTTTATCTATCATCTCCGTAACGCTTTCGCGATTACTAAATGATCCTGTAACGAAGCGCGCTGCTCTCCGTTGGATCTTCTCTATATCTTCTATCAACCCTATCTGGTACGGATCCCACACTGCTGAGCAGTATTCAAGCAGTGGGCGAACAAGTGTACTGTAACCTACTTCCTTTGTTTTCGGATTGCATTTCCTTAAGATTCTTCCAATGAATCTCAGTCTGGCATCTGCTTTACCGACGATCAACATTATATGATCATTCCATTTTAAATCACTCCTAATGCGTACTCCCAGATAATTTATGGTATTAACTGCTTCCAGTTGCTGACCTGCTATTTTGTAGCTAAATGATAAAGGATCTATCTTTCTGTGTATTCGCAGCACATTACACTTGTCTACATTGAGATTCAATTGCCATTCCCTGCACCATGCGTCAATTCGCTGCAGATCCTCCTGCATTTCAGTACAATTTTCCATTGTTACAACCTCTCGATACACCACGGCATCATCTGCAAAAAGCCTCAGTGAACTTCCGATGTCATCCACCAGGTCATTTATGTATATTGTGAATAGCAACGGTCCTATGACACTCCCCTGCGGCACACCTGAAATCACTCTTACTTCGGAAGACTTCTCTCCATGGAGAATGACATGCTGCGTCCTGTTATCTAGGAACTCCTCAATCCAATGACACAATTGGTCTGATAGTCCATATGCTCTTACTTTGTTCATTAAACGACTATGGGGAACTGTATCGAACGCCTTGCGGAAGTCAAGAAACACGGCATCTACCTGTGAACCCGTGTCTATGGCCCTCTGAGTCTCGTGGACGAATAGCGCGAGCTGGGTTTCACATGACCGTCTTTTTCGAAACCCATGCTGATTCCTACAGAGTAGATTTCTAGTCTCCAGAGAAGTCATTATACTCGAACACAATACGTGTTCCAAAATTCTACAACTGATCGACGTTAGAGATATAGGTCTATAGTTCTGCACATCTGTTCGACGTCCCTTCATGAAAACGGGGATGACCTGTGCCCTTTTCCAATCCTTTGGAACGCTACGCTCTTCTAGAGACCTACGGTACACCGCTGCAAGAAGGGGGGCACGTTCTTTCGCGTACTCTGTGTAAAATTGAACTGGTATCCCATCAGGTCCAGAGGCCTTTCCTCTTTTTGAGCGATTTTAATTGTTTCTCTATCCCTCTGTCGTCTATTTCGATATCTACCATTTTGTCATCTGTGCGACAATCTAGAGAAGGAACTACAGTGCAATCTTCCCCTGTGAAACAACTTTGGAAAAAGACATTTAGTATTTCGGCCTTTAGTCTGTCATTCTCTGTTTCAGTACCATTTTGGTCACAGAGTGTCTGGACATTTTGTTTTGATCCACCTACCGCTTTGACATAAGACCAAAATTTCTTAGGACGAGATCCCCGGCAAGCAAATAAAGTTGACATTGCACTTCCCTCCCGATCTGCCGACTGTTTCCCTAGGGCACCGTCACCTGCCTACCGTTTAAACTCCTAGTGACCAGCAAACTCATCATGTCCGCTTGTCCGAACTCCTAAGGACGATCGGCCCTTGTCCCTACAGTCAAGGCGTCCCATGCTGACTTGAATATATTTTCAGTGTGGAACAATAACTCTAATTCATTTATGATGTGTAAAGGGCAGCCGTACAGCCAGTACCCAACTTCGCTAGCTGCCAGAGCTTCGTGACCCTGGCGTCATTCGCCATTCATCGTCAGTGGCCCCTGGTGACGATATAGGCACCACACAGGGCAAAGAATTCGTCTCAATGCCATCGCAGCCCAGAGAAGCAGCCAGTCGACCGTGAACGACGGCTTCCAATTGTTTCCGGACAGTGGCCAATTCCCCCTGCATCCGCACGCTCCAGTGACAACCCCTAGCCATCTATAATCTGCAGTTATGTGTACGACAAGAAATGCAACGCTAACCTAAGCTGTCGCTAGATTCAGTCTAAATACTGCTCCTACACTGTCTCTGGTTATCACTAGTCTATAAATTCAGCTCACATGACACGTTACTACTAAAATACACGTACGTAAATAGTTAGAATGAGTATACCGACATTAGTCATCTTCACTGAAGCACGTGAGAAGAAACACTAAACTGCATTCTGTGCACAAACAGAATGTACTGCTGTTTCTGCTGCTGACTTGTTCGCTTGACTCCACGGCTGTGATTCTATGACTATGCAAGCACTGTATGTAGTGTTCGCAGAATTCCAATTGAATCAGCTGGAAGAAGCGCTTATGACATGCTGCGGCCGCGTGGTTCCTTCCGTCCCTTTACGACGAACCTGCACCTACCTGTGAACATTGTCTCTGCGTATCATCAGTAGGGCAGCCGAGCGAAACCTACTGTACTTCGATGTGAACCAGGCTACAATTAAAGTCACTAATCTACGTTTCGGGAGAAAGTTTTCACACGAAATGAAACGTTGGAAATGTTGTCCTTAATTAGCATATTCTGAAACTTAGGTGAACAAGTATCACTCCCAAGCCCGTGCTAGTCTTAACACAACCACTCACAATCCCTTTCATTCACGTTAGCAAGTTTATAGTGTTGCACTTCCCGAAACGTAATAGCTACAAAAATACGGATTGTTTTTGATTGAGATTGCTCGACAAATATTAAGTGTGTCCGTACCTAATGCAGTCACAGTTTTTAAGCCACCGACTTGCTCAATACGCCACGCGGAATTTATGTCTTTTCTCGTCACAAAATTCACTTAAAAATTGCGAAATTTCTACACAGTCATCGGAATAATTACGCCGTCACTTTACAACACTTTTGATGTATGAAACACTGCTAGATCCGGCAACTTATCATTTCCATCGGAACTACTACTACACACTTCTGAACTGTTTCGTGGCTAGGCTCCGACTCCTCTCTAGAATACTCTAAGTCTTCTCTACCAGCAGAGAAAGGCGCGCGAAGAATATTGCTTTACCACTGGTCATTTTACTCGACAGCCGACAGCAAAACAACATTCTCCCGCGTCAGCCCGCGCTTTTCATCAATAACCAATCGCAAAATAGTAAACCTAACAACTGCACTTTTTACCGACGTAATTATCTAATATGCTGAAGTTTTGTTTATGCATAAAGTTATTTACTATTATTATTTATACCTGAATTAACTTTCCCTTTACCATAAACTTACTTTACAAATCTATTCTACAAAAATATCCTTTGTCCACATCCATACTTCTTCGAAATGTTCCCACACTAAATCCCACTACACAATTCGTTAAACAATTATCTTCATATTAACCTTAAACCACACTCACGCATCATTCATACTGCTAAAACACATTTATAACATTTTACATACACAAAAAACATAATAACACTTTATGAAAATACTAGAACAGTTTATGAAAAATATTCTATTACTTTAGTGCACTCTAGTGGGCACAATCGAAACGAAATCACAGTCCCCTATCCAATACTGTCCTCTATCGGCTGATACATAAACTACATGCGCGTCCAGTCTCGCGTCACCATCTGTCACTATCCAGCTCTGAGACACATCTCCCACTTATCGCCTCCAAGGCAGGTTCGGTATACGGCGCTACGCCTCAATGCCTGTGCCCTGTATTTCGAAAAGCCGTTGGGGATAACTCACTTCATCAGAAGTCTATAGTTGTTATAGCATGCGAATTTTTTTTTTTCAAATCCCAAGCTAGGTAGTAAACGGATATTCATAGTTAAGGGCTGGTACCTGATCTTGTGAGAGGAAATCAAGACAACTGGATTCATAATGCAATTAGCGGATTTGTTATTGGAATGAAAAGGAACTAAGGATATCTGAGAAACAAATTCTCGTAGGGAGAGGAAATGAACAGAATGAGGACGATCTTGGTCCGTATAATAGAGCGCAAGGCCAGTGGTGAGAAGGCAATTATTTCTTCATAGAATTTTTTCATAATATATAAGGTTTTGCCAAAGAATGGCTTCTTTCGCAAAGCTGAAGTTCACAGGAACTACGAAGAAAAAATAGATTGTTCATTCATTCGGCATACTAGAAGTTTGCTAGCTTCGTGTGGCGATGTTACAAACTAAATATGATTATTATGGTAGCATAAGATTAGCTCTAAGCGACCAACAAAGGATGAATCTGTTACAATTAATGTAAGGTTGCTCAAGTCGTACCCCTTAAGCGAGAATTACTGTACTTGGTAGGGTAATTTAAGTAACACAATTTGTTTTGCGCACATTGAATCTTTATTTTTTAAGCTATCAACGAGCTTCCAGATCAGTACAAAAAATCTCTTTCCAAGATGTATTTTCAACCATTTTCAATCTGTACATTTGGTACGATTAAGGCACCTGGTTTCCTAAACTGTACCCTCATAGACCAAGTCGTACTGGGGATACGAAGTAAGCGACGACATAATGATTCCATAGAATAATGTAATAAAACGTCACGAAACAACTTACAAACTATAAACATAATGTCACTTCTGTAGTTACATGTAATGAATTTAGAGACAGAAATGAATATGTATTCCTAACAAATTAAATTGCTTAAATTGGCGTATAGAAAATCAGTTGATATGAACACACGTATCACAGACATATTTCTTAATTTTATTTTCCACTCCAGAGCATAGGTCATGCAACCAACCTTTACATTTCTTTACTGAATCACGTCATCTTTTCGATCTTCCTTACACAGCTGACTTAACCAATTCACTATCTCCGTTTTTTATCTTATTAAAGTTTTCATCCATCTGTCTCCTTTTTATAAATTTATGTACAGGTTTCTTCTTTTTATTGCCCTTCCTTTGTCTTCTGTTTCCTTTCTGGACGGACTTACTGTTAGTTCCATTGTTGGTTTAGGCCGTTTCGTATTTTTCTTGATAGCTTTTGTTATACACGGGATAGGTGATACAGCATTCAAGTAAGTTGCAAAATTGTTTTCGGGTCCACATTCTGGAGACACTGTAGAAGGTCGAGAATGATCATTCCGTGGTACTGCAGTGTTAGGCGGCCTTCTACCGTCTCGCGTTTTTCCTATTGTTCCATTAACCGATTCTTGGTCTGACTGACCAACAATATGTACAGCAGTAGCTACAAAGTCCTCTTCTTTCACGACAGTTGTATCTCATGGCCACAAGTTAGTTGCCCTAAAGCCGTTTAGCTCTATATCCACATAAATTGATATCGGGTATGCGTTATCCAGGAGGTCTACAATATTAGCTTCTTTTATGACATTGCCATGATTTGAACATGGCCACGAAAATGCCGCTTCTTTCTAGCTGGCTTTTAGTATATTAAAGAACGATTTGTCCAATGGCTGTAGACGACGATGAGTCGTGTGAGCGGGAAACAATAGCATGATTATACCATGATAATAAGCCAATTGAATTGCCTCTAAATATTTAGTGTGTGTGATATGTCTGTCCAGTAAAAGCAAAATTTGTTTCTGGTTCCATTTTTCTACTTTTCTACACTTTATGACATATTCCAGCCATCGGACGAATAGCTCTCATGTTATCCGTCCATTTTTGGAGCGTCCGAATGCCATGTTTGTGGAGCTCCGCTTAAATATTAAAATTAGAGGTATGAATTCACCTGCTGCATTCATTGCGCATACACATGTCGCTGCAATGCGCCTTTCTCTGCTTGTGATCGCGCCCACTACGTGTTTGCCTTTTCTGGCAATTACTTGAACCAGTTTGTGAACTGTATATAATGCGGTTACATCCACGTTATAGGTTTGGTTGCCAGTGATGTACATCTAATATTTTCTCGTATTTATCAAAAAAACTCATTAACAGGCTCTTTATTAAACCCAGGAACTGACAAGCACAGAATGGGATGACCTTTCATAAACTTGTAACCATTTTGACCGGCTAACTTTTTTTCCTTTATTGAAGCAATGCGTTAGACGATATTCCTCAGCTAGCTAGTAGGCAAGTTTCGTTAATTCAATAATAGTTCATCCGAAGAAATTAGACTCTAAAGTAAGTATACGCTTTGTTAATTCATCTTCCATCTTTGGTGCCATATCATTAGGTCTTCCGAATTATGATGTTTTATTTAAATGCTTAAAATGGCAACGCGATGTAGGCTCCGGTATATTATGTCTTCTACGTGTTACATTAAATCCAATTTCAACATTCCGATGTTACAGTAAAGCTTCCTCCATATCCTCGTGCTTCCACTTATTGTACGCTCTCTTCGTCATACTGATCTGCTGAAACAAACAACTGTCAGCTGGTATATAAGATGCAAGAGTGGTCTCGGGGTAGCGTCTTTAATCAAAACTTCCTCCGTCCCGGGTTCGAAACCCGCCACTGCTTAAATAATGATTAATAATTAATCGACACTGGTGGCCAAAGACTTCCGTCATAAGAAGTCACCCTCAATCTGCCAAAGGCCTTGTCAAAGAGGGTGAAGGAGCGGAAAAAGGTTCACGGCACTCTCTCGTCCCTGGGAGGGAAAGAGCGCAGAATGTGGGGTACTGTGAACAGTTCAGTGGTAGGGATGTTCTTATAAGAATCGACAGCAAACCAACACCGACAACCATAGTTCAGTTATACATACCGACGCCGCAAGATGATGAGGAAGAGACAGAGAAAGTATACGAAGATTTTGAAAGGGTAATACAGTATGTAAAGGGAGATGAAAATCTAATAGTCATGATGGACAGCAATGCAGTTGTAGGGGAAGGAGTAGAAGGAATAGTTAGAGGAAAATATAGGCTTGGGACAAGAAATGAAAGAGGAGAAGACTAATTGAGTTCTGCAATACATTTCAACTAGTAATAGCAGATACTCTGTTCAGAAATCACAAGAGAACAAGATATACTTGGAAAAGTCTGAGTGTTAATGGAAGATTTCTGTCAGATCACATCATGGTCAGACACAGATTCCGAAATCAGATACTGGTTTGTAAAGCGTGCCCAAGAGCAGATATAGAGTCAGAGCACAATGTAGTAGTGATGCAGAGTAGGTTGAAGTTTAAGAGATTAGACTGGAAGAATGAATACGCAAAGAAGTGGGATACGGAAGTACTAAGGAATGACGAGGTACGCTTGACGTTCTCTCAGGCTATAGATACAGCAATAAGTAATAGCTCAGTAGGCAATACAGTTGAAGAGGAATGGGCACCTCTAGAAAGTACAATCGCGAAAATTGGAAAGAAAAACATAGGTACAGAGAAGCCAACTGCGAAGAAACCATGGGTAACAGAAGAAATACTTCAGTTGATCGATGAAAGAAGGAAGTACAAAAGTGTTCAAGAATACAGAAATACAAGTCACTGATAAATGAAATAAATAGGAAGTGCAGTCAAGCTAAGACGAAATTTCTGCATAAAAACGTGAAGAACTCGAAAGAGAAATGATTGTCGGAAGGACTGACTCAGCGTATAGGAAACTCAAAATAACCTTCGGTGAAATTAAAAGTAACGGTGGTAACATTAAGAGCGCAACGGCAATTCCACTGTTAAAAGCAGAGGAGAGAGTGTGTAGGTGGAAAGAGTGTATTCAAGGTCTCTGTGAGGGGGAAGATTTGTTTGACGTGGTAGAAGAAGAAACAGGAGCCGATTTAGAAGATACGGAGGATCCACTATGATAATCAAAATTTAGGAGAGCTTTGGAGGACTTAAGATCAAATAATGCAGAAGGGATAGCTAACATTCCAAAAGAATTTCTAAAATCATTTGTGGAAGTGGGAACAAATCGGCTATTCAACTTGGTGTGTAGGATGAACATCATCCACACAATTCCGAAGACTGGAGAGGTCAAAAACTGTAGAGGAAGACGTAGGTTGAAATACACTCCTGGAAATGGAAAAAAGAACACATTGACACCGGTGTGTCAGACCCACCATACTTGCTCCGGACACTGCGAGAGGGCTGTACAAGCAATGATCACACGCACGGCACAACGCACACACCAGGAACCGCGGTGTTGGCCGTCGAATGGCGGTAGCTGCGCAGCATTTGTGCACCGCCGCCGTCAGTGTCAGCCAGTTTGCCGTGGCATACGGAGCTCCATCGCAGTCTTTAACACTGGTAGCATGCCGCGACAGCGTGGACGTGAACCGTATGTGCAGTTGACGGACTTTGAGCGAGGGCGTATAGTGGGCATGCGGGAGGCCGGGTGGACGTACCGCCGAATTGCTCAACACATGGGGCGTGAGGTCTCCACAGTACATTGATGTTGTCGCTAGTGGTCGGCGGAAGGTGCACGTGCCCGTCGACCTGGGACCGGACCGCAGCGACGCACGGATGCACGCCAAGACCGTAGGATCCTACGCAGTGCCGTAGGGGACCGCACCGCCACTTCCCAGCAAATTAGGGACACTGTTGCTCCTGGGGTATCGGCGAGGACCATTCGCAACCGTCTCCATGAAGCTGGGCTACGGTCCCGCACACCGTTAGGCCGTCTTCCGCTCACGCCCCAACATCGTGCAGCCCGCCTCCAGTGGTGTCGCGACAGGCGTGAATGGAGGGACGAATGGAGACGTGTCGTCTTCAGCGATGAGAGTCGCTTCTGCCTTGGTGCCAATGATGGTCGTATGCGTGTTTGGCGCCGTGCAGGTGAGCGCCACAATCAGGACTGCATACGACCGGTGCACACAGGGCCTACACCCGGCATCATGGTGTGGGGAGCGATCTCCTACACTGGCCGTACACCACTGGTGATCGTCGAGGGGACACTGAATAGTGCACGGTACATCCAAACCGTCATCGAACCCATCGTTCTATCATTCCTAGACCGGCAAGGGAACTTGCTGTTCCAACAGGACAATGCACTTCCGCATGTATCCCGTGCCACCCAACGTGCTCTAGAAGGTGTAAGTCAACTACCCTGGCCAGCAAGATCTCCGGATCTGTCCCCCATTGAGCATGTTTAGGACTGGATGAAGCGTCGTCTCACGCGGTCTGCACGTCCAGCACGAACGCTGGTCCAACTGAGGCGCCAGGTGGAAATGGCATGGCAAGCCGTTCCACAGGACTACATCCAGCATCTCTACGATCGTCTCCATGGGAGAATAGCAGCCTGCATTGCTGCGAAAGGTGGATATACACTGTACTAGTGCCGACATTGTGCATGCTCTGTTGCCTGTGTCTATGTGCCTGTGGTTCTGTCAGTGTGGTCATTTGATGTATCTGACCCCAGGAATGTGTCAATAAAGTTTTCCCTTCCTGGGACAATGAATTCACGGTGTTCTTATTTCAATTTCCAGGAGTGTACATCGAGCAAATAATTGAGGATGTAGGTTACAAGTGCTACTGTGAGATGAAGAAGTTGGCACAGGAGAGGAATTCGTGGCAGGCCACATCACACCAGTCAGACTGATGGTGATTAAATCTTCTCGGGTTATCAGCCGAGTGGTGGCGTCATCTTGTCGCAACGTTTCAGTGAGTTTCGTACCCATCATCTTCTGGCGACCTTGCCAGAAGATGATGGGTACGAAACTCATTGAAACGTTGCGACAAGACGACGCCACCACTCGGCTGATAACTCGAGAAGAATTAATCAGTGAAATACGCTGAGAAAGACTGCAATCTCATACAAGACTGATGATTCAATAAAAAAAAAAGTAATTTCCATCGACTGTACGATTTGCGAAATCTCCAGAGGTACAAACTTGGCAGTGAGACCTCTGCCCTTTCGAAGCAGTACTACAGGCATAACCTCAAAGTTTTCTCTCATTTGATTACGTTTAAATAAATGACAGGATATCATGAAAATAGACATTCTGAAAACCAATTACTTTATCATCATATTCTCCTTTGAAATTGCTCACAAATGTGTTCGAGAATGTAATAAAAACAATCAAATAAACTTCCTTGTTAATCATTTTCCTGTTACGACAGCCAGCGGTCCATTCATCTCTTTTTGCTTCCTCGCACGACCATTTTGCTCTATTTCACACCACTTTATGTTCTATTTTATAAAGATGGGTTCAGATATTACTGAAGTACAACTTAGGCTGTGGTGCAACTAGTGCAAAATTACCCTACTGAAGCCAGCAAGCCGTAAAGGCCAGTCGGTGAATGTATTTATCTATATTGTCCATTGGTTGCCCTAGAACTTCAAGATTTAGATCAGTGGTTTCCAGTGATGCTTGGAAAGCCTTCCTTGTGCACTATCGATTCGTTAAGCCAACAAACTGCCTAGGATTTATATTTCAGGCAGACGACAACCAATTAATCATTAGTAATATGTATTTGCTTCGTTTCAAGGGTGGAGGCAAAGTCTTGCACCAGACAGTATTTATGGAATGATGTTGCAGTGCATGCATGTCTGAAGGAAGGGGCACTACGGTAAAAGAAATGTATTCGAAGTTGCGAATATGGACAACCTCCATCTGTAGAAGACATTGAAAATTTGCACCGGACGGGGACTCCAACACTGATTTCTCACTTGTCACGTGCAGTCGCCTTAAGTACTTCGGATATCCGAGCACGCTTCACCCCCAGATCCAAACTCCCTTGTGCCATCGTCCATGTGACTACCACCTGCACTAGTACATTCGTTATGTATATTCTCGTACAGGGGAGACATTTAATAGAAAGTAGCTCGTCCGGCATCAGCGGATAAATACGAATTGCATGCATTCCGTAGAAACAGAAGTATGGCGACTGCAGCAATCATGAAATAAATGACATGTATTCAGAGTTGCAAATATGGACAACCTTCAGCTGTACAATGGAATGATGATATGGAAAATTTGTGCCAGACCGGGACTCGAACCCGCATTTCAAGCCTTTTGCGAACGGTCGCATTAATCACTTGGCTATCTGAGTACACTTCACTGTCAGACCCAAAGGTTATATGTCGTCATCTATGTGTCTACAACCTGCACTTGAACATTATTTATTTTCCATAGTGGGGATGCATTTTAATTGGAAGTCGCTTGCCCGGCATCGGCAGATAAATATGATGCATGCTTGGATAGCTGAAGAGGAAAAGGTGAACGCTCGAAACAAGGGGGAAATCCGGGTTCGAGTTCCAGTCTAGCAGAAATTTTCAATGTCGTCATTCCATTATAGAGCTGAAAGTTTTCCATACTCGCAACTACGAATACATCTCATGTACTTCGTAACAAGTCACCGCAGTGCCTATTCCTGTGGATGGGTTTGCAATACAATATCATATTTAAAATGTACATCCTGTACGGGAACAATGAATGTACAACTGCAGGTTGTAGATATATGGACAACGGTATACAGAAGGTTGGGTCTGGGCATGAAGTGAGCTCAGATAGTCGAGGTTGTTAAGACGACCGCTCGTGACAATAGGGGAATAATGGTTTGAGTCCCCCTTCAGCACAAATTTTCACTTTCGTGACTAGATTATAAGCTGGAGATTGAACGTATATGCAGCTTCGAATACATTTCGTGTATAATATTCATGGTAGAGGAAATGCTACTGTTGAATAGAAAGAATCGCTAACCAGAAATCCAGACTGTTGGTAAGAAATTACTTTGATAGAGTTGTTCCAAAAGGACAGACACCACAAGTACACTGAAGCGCCAAAGAAAGTGGTGTAGGCATGCGTATGTAAACAGGCAGAATAAGGCGCTGCGGTCGGCCACGCCCATATAAGATAACAAGTGTCTGGCGCAATTGTTAGACGGGTTACTGATGCTGAAATGGCAGGTTGTCAAGATGTGAGTTTGAACGTGGTGTTATACTCGGCGCGCGAGCGATGGGACACAGCATCTCCGAAGTAGCGATGAAGTGGGTTTCTCCCGTACAGCCATTTCACGAGAGTACCGTGAATATCAGGAATACGGTAAAACATCAAATCTCCGACATCACTGCGGCCGGAAAAAGATCCTGCAAGAACGGGAAAAACGACGAATGAAGATAATCGTTCAGCGTGACAGAAGAGCTACCCTTCCGTAAATTGCTGTACGTTTCAATGCTGGGCCATCAACAAGTGCCGGCCGCGGTGGCCGTGCGGTTCTGGCGCTGCAGTCCGGAACCGCGGTACTGCTACGGTCGCAGGTTCGAATCCTGCCTCGGGCATGGGTGTGTGTGATGTCCTTAGGTTAGTTAGGTTTAAGTAGTTCTAAGTTCTAGGGTACTTACGACCTAAGATGTTGAGTCTCATAGTGCTCAGAGCCATTTGAACCATCAACAAGTGTCAGCGTGCGAATCATTCAACGCAACATCATGGAGATGGGCATTCGGAGCGGTGTGACGGCCAGCTTGTGGATGGTTTTGAAGAGGCGGTTTTCCAGCTGCCTCGGCGAATGCGGGCTGGTTCCCGTTATTGCGCCTCAGTTACACTACGTCGACGATTGCTGCGCAAACACTGTCTTCACGTACGCGTATACCATAATTACTCTACCACGCAAACATTTGAGGTTACACTCGTCTGGTATGAGACGTTCCCTAACCCTTGTTTCGGTGTGGGGTGGCGGTGGGGTGAGTGGACTGCTGTAGCCTGTTGTGGGGTTGTGTACCATTGAAAGCTACGGCGGGGACGAAGCCTCTCCGTCGTTTCTAGGTCCCCGGTTAAATACACTATACACAATACACACACCCTCAATGACTGCACGACACAAAGTTTTACGCCTCGCCTCAGCCCGTCAACATCGACATTGGACTGTTGATGAGTCGGACGTGTCTCGTTTCAGATTGTATCGAGCGGATGGACGTGTACGGGTATGAAGACTTCATGAATCCATCGACCCGGCGTGTCAGCAGGGGATTGTTTAAGGTGGTAGAGGCTCCGTAGTGGTGTAGGGCGTATACAGTTGGAGTGATATGGGACCCCTGATACGTCTAGATCCGAGTCCGACAGGTGACACGTACATGAACATCCTGTCTGATCACCTGCATTCAATCATGTCCATCGTGCATTCCAACAGTCTTGAGGAATTCCAGCAGGACAATGCGACAATCCACACGCCTAGAATTGCTCAGTGGCTCCATGAACACTCTTCTGATTATTAACACTTTGCTGCCCACCAGACTCCCTAGACATGAACATTATTGATCATATACGGGATGTCTTGCAACGTGCTGTTCTGAAGACATCTCCACCTCCTCGTATCCTTACGGATTTATGGACAGCCCTGTAGGATTCATAGTGTCAGTTCCCTGCAGCAGTACTTCAGACATTCGTCTAGTGCATGCAAGTCGTGTTGTGGCATTTCTGTGTGCTCGAGGGGCAGAACACGATATTAGGTAGATGTTAACAGTTTATTTGGCTCTTCAGTATGTAATTAAAGTCATGATGGCCATTGATCCCTTCACTGGAGATGCAAACACATACGGGAATCGGCGAGATGCCGTGAATAATTAGGTTAACGGGCGGGGACACTACATCAGTGGTGTGGTATAAGTTGAGAATTTGGCTCTGATGGGAGGTGAGCTAGAATAGTCCATGTGGTTGTGACGATCACCGTGTTCGGATGGCGTAATGGCCGGTGCGCCTTGCTAGAAAGCAGAAGACCCGGAGTCGACTCCCTGTCTGGCACAAATTTTCAACTTTCCCCATTGATATAAATAAACGCCCATTGGCAGTTAATGTCTTTAGTTCCTTTGTTTTTAACTAAGCATTTCATTTGGATATAGGGCTGTTTGTGAATCATTCCAGATAATAAGCGAAAGGAAAACAAAATCTGACAAGAAATCTTGATCAACAGTAATAGGGTATAATGTTACTAACAGGAAAAAGAAGAACTGTCCATAAATCTCGATCGACAATAAGATGGGAGGAGGGGGGAATTAAAGTAATACCGATAGCTAGTGAGAAGGAAAGCCATCATACAAACGTAGTGTTAGAAATTACTTCTTACTATAATAAAAGTACATCCAGAGCAATTACATCGCAGCCGTGGTTGGATGTCGACGTCTTTGCGTCCAGAATCCTGCCCGTACATGTCACAGTGAAAGGCTATCGATACCAAGGCTCAAAGGAGGCATTTCACGCATATAGAAAGATGATTACCGAATTTCTGGCTGTTGCGCCTGCACTCAGCAACAAAATGAACAGTAAGACTGTGTGCAGGCGTGAGGACGACTCCGCCAGCGGCCTGGCCGACCGCGGGCTGCCCCAGCGCCGGCGCCGGCGCCGGCAGTATTTCAGCCGGGGGCGGCGGCGCACCGTAGGGTGGGCGGCAGAGTGGCGAGCCGGCGCAGCCATCGATACCGGCGGCAGCCCGCCGGCGGCTGCTGAATATTTCACGGGACGGGGCCGCTCCCACCTCCGCCGCCGCCTCCGCCGCCGCCACCGCCGTTTGTCGACGTGCTCATCTGACCGCCGGCCGCGCCACGGCGGCATCAGCGATTCACCCTGACGAGACGCGCCGTCGGCAGACATGGCGGCAAGCTCAACAACAGCAATGACCGTGTCTGTCCAAAATTGCTTTAAGACTGACACACCGGCAGCAGCACAGAGTAGCCGTGTCCCGCACGCAATACACGTGCCCCCTTACATTTCATTCAACTCTCTCGAACGAGCAAACTAATCTCTTTATAAATATGGAAATTCCATGAATATGTTCTGGAAGAGTAACACTACGTTTTGATTTTAGTTTATCTGCCGCAACAAATCATTAAAACGGGAAGCGAACAGTTTACAACGTGCTTTTTCTCATGACGTTACCGAGTTTTCGATGTGCCGGAACTTTATTAAAAAACTAGGAACCCGACCCTAGTATTTACCTAGGTTTCGGCGTAGATAACTACACCTTCTTCAGAACAATAAAACCCACAAGTGCCTAAAAAGACCTTTGTCAATTATTAAAAGAACACCATGGCTATACATTTATAAACGAAAAAAGGGAAACACAAACAGTACATATGTACAAAGTCTAAACCGTTACTTCACTTAATGGTGTAACCTCCACCTCACACCGGCTTATGTTCGATGGGCCAGGACCCGCAATACACTACAGCTACAAATGGTCGCTCACTTACACGCTCGACCCGCTACCTATGCACATGCACAAGACAAGGGAAGTAACTTGAATGCGCATGCGCATACTAATACGTGAAAGTTTATACATGGGTCGTGGCTAAATAGCCCTTATATTCCCAACCATGGATCAACGTATTTCAAAAATAGAATGGATACAATGAGTGATGAGCTACATAGGAGATGAAGCTTAAAAAATAACCGCACACGGTTGCTTATGCTAGGAAAGAAACATATATGAAGCTATCTATGACAACAGATAAAGATATAGGGATAAAACGTGAGGTGTTCAACGAGCTAAAATCACCTTCATCATAAAGGAAATTGAAAGGGTACAGTACCGCCCGACATTGAAAATAGGTACAACATACTTCATTATTCTTGTCAGAACAACATACTTTTTCTAATAATAACTCAATTTCAATTAATACAGCGAAGCCGGATACCAGTGTGGGAAAGAATGACAATTTATTTATTTAATTGATCACATGTGCACTCCCACAAAATAAATCCCTACATTCAGTTTGGTGAGATCTGTGAAATGAATGAATGTATGGTCATATGCTAACCGCAGATAGTGAATGTGAATATATGATCATCTTTGAAACGATCCTTTGGCCACCTTTGGTGGAACCAAAGAGATGAAACTTACCGGAGCTTTGAGCGCCTGAAATGTGGCTGACCAATACGGTAGCATCGTCTTCCCCCACCTCGGCAGAGGTGCGAGAGGACCTGAAGAACGGCCATGTTTCAGCACTCTGCCGCTGGATCTTGTGCTGTTAAGACCTGTCTTAGGTGTGCTCCGTATCGACAAAAGAGTGGAGACATGGTATGCATGTGGAATATTTAAGAGTAGTTTGAAATAATAATTTCTCTATTTCAGGAACTTTTGTGGGGAGAATTAAACGTCAGGCAGGTAATATTAAAGGGATCGTAGTAATCTTCGGAAGTGACCAACGGTCACAATGAAACCACGTGTAGCAATAAGTTGAAATACTTCTGTGTGCTTAAGTTAAGCTGAATTACTAGCGTGCGTACTATAAGTTGAAATATTTAAGGAATGGCGTGTGCAGGACTTGAAATTAGAGACGAGTACTTCCACGTGGTGAGTACTGTGTGAGTCTCAATCTGTGTATGAGACAAAGGATAAAGAGAAGTACTCGTCCATGGTATCAGTTGAGGACTTGCGTGTGTGATGAATATGCTCTTAATATTACTTTGCATGTTGCGTTTCCGTGTGACGCTTGATTCAAACTATAATACTCTGAGAGAGAAGCAAGGTGAGTCAGCCGTCTATCCAGCAACGCCACTTGGCTTGCATTGCACAGGAAGACGTGCATATATCTCCAGAGTTCATAGTAGGAAAGAAGAATTACGAAGTGGGGCAGTGTCGTGTGAAACTGGGATAAATACTAATTGAAGTGGGATAGCTGAAAGTGATAGTGTTGTGACTATTTATTGTATTGTATTCCATGTTGTAGTGTGGTGTATGTCACGTAATTTGGGTCTGTGTGGTTTGCATGGGAGAGTAGCTAGGTAGTTACAGAGGTAGTGGGTTATGCGTGTTCCTTTTGTACCGCTCGGTCTGGAGGAAAGTTTCGTGATGATGATTGTGAGAGTCGCTGTGTGAGATATAATAAAAGATCCACCATCCTATCCAGAAAGTGCACTGTAGCGTTAAATAATTACGAGACCATAAGATAGAGAATCACCAATGTAAAGCCATGCCCACTGGGCGGAATTTCTCATGTGTTATTGTTGTAGGTTATAGAATTTGTGTGTTAGGGTTATAGAATTTATCGGAATAAATGAGATAGTGAAAAGAAAAAGATTGGTGGCCTTTTCTTCGAATAGTATGTTGTCATGATACCCAGAATTTATAATGTGTGCGCCACTCATATTCAGTGCGATGGCCACGTGTTGATAAAAGCCGTTAAATAAAAAAAGAAAATGTGGTATTGCCAGTGCGTAGTGAACAGTCAGAGTTCTGTAAATTACTGATAGTCAGATGTGCGTTTCCGTCGCCTGTTCTACCAATAATAGTTTACATAGGAATTTAACCCACTCCTTGCGCAATAAGAGCGATAAACTTTCCCAATCAGGAGTATATCAAATTACATGCGGGGATTGTCCAAAATTGTACATCGGGCAAACGGGACGAGCTCTGAGTCTCAGGTATAAAGAGCATATTCCTACTAGAAGCGGTGACGGTACTAAGGACATCTCGTGCACACGGCTCATGCACCAAGCCCTCCAGTTAATATCGAGTTACTTCATGCCGAGGTTAAGGGCTTAAAACTGAATGTTTTGGAAGAAATGCAGATCTTTAAGCATCTGCAACATGATAAAGACAATATCCTTAACGACCAACTCCTACTATGAAACAGAAAATTTTTTGAAGGTTTCGCACCTTTAATTTGTTCTTCATACTTGTAAATCTGATGATCTGCGGATTTTCGCATGCGTGCGCTGATTGGCGAGCGCGGTTGGTGAAGCTATTAATGATTCCTTTTTTCGTCGTTTCCTTTACGATGAAGGCGATTTTAGCCCGTTGAACACCTCACGAATTATCCCTATATCTTTATCTGTTGTCATAGACAGCTTCATATATGTTTCTTTCCTAGCATAAGCAACCGTGTGCGGTTATTTTTTAAGCTTCATCTCCTATGTAGCTCATCACTCATTGTATCCATTCTATTTTTGAAATACGTTGATCCATGGTGGGGAATATAAGGGCTATTTAGCCACGACCCATGTATAAACATTCACGTATTAGTATGCGCATGCGCATTCAAGTTACTTCCCTTGTCTTGTGCATGTGCATAGGTAGCGGGTCGAGCGTGTAAGTGAGCGACCATTTGTAGCTGTAGTGTATTGCGGGTCCTGGCCCATCGAACATAAGCCGGTGTGAGGTGGAGGTTACACCATTAAGTTAAGTAACGGCTTAGACTTTGTACTTTGTACTGTTTGTGTTTCCCTTTTTTCGTTTATAAATGTATAGCCATGGTGTTCTTTTAATAATTGACAAAGGTCTTTTTAGGCACTTGTGGGTTTTATTGTTCTGAAGAAGGTGTAGTTATCTACGCCGAAACCTAGGTAAACACTAGGTGCTTTTTTCGCAGTCGAGGCGGGTTTCTAGTTTTTTAATATATTAACCAACGACTGCTGACGCGCTGCAATGTTGTAGGTTCTTAGTGCCGGAACTTGTTATTGAGGTTAGTTGAATACATTATGGGAATGAAATCTTAAGATTAAGTAATTGCGTTTGTGTATTCCGTATTGAACCGTGGACCTAGAAACGACAGAGCGGTTTCGTCTCTGCTGTAGCCCTCAGTGGTTCACAACCCCACAACAGGCTACAGTAGCGCGTTGGACCGCGCGGCAAGCCGGGCGGGCTCAAGATTAAGTCATACTTTCATATTTTCGAAACCAGAACTCTGTAGATCTCTATAGCCAAATAATTTGAGTTAAATATGACGCACAATGGTTCGCTAGCGCGTCAAGTATTAATCGGTCGCCCGTGCGGTTCCGACACGAGAAACACATAACCGTAACTTTGTAACGAAGCTGTTATCAATTTCTATGAACCACCTGTTTAATTCTAAAACAACAAAAAGTAAGATTAAGCGTGTTTATCACGATGGAAAGACGTATCTTAAATATGCCAACCTCTACTGTTTAGAAAGAACAAAAGCGACACTGTCTACATCTACATCTACATCTACTTTTATACTCCGCAAGCCACCCAACGGTGTGTGGCGGAGGGCACTTTACGTGCCACTGTCATTACCTTTCTTTCCTTTTCCAGTCGCGTATGGTTCGCGGGAAGAATGACTGTCTGAAAGCCTCCGTGCGCGCTCTAATCTCTCTAATTTTACATTCGTGATCTCCTCGGGAGGTATAAGTAGGGGGAAGAAATATATTCGATACCTCATCCAGAAACGCACCCTCTCGAAACCTGGCGAGCAAGCTACACCGCGATGCAGAGCGCCTCTCTTGCAGAGTCTGCCACTTGAGTTTGTTAAACATCTCCGTAACGCTATCACGGTTACCAAATAACCCTGTGACGAAACGCGCCGCTCTTCTTTGGATCTTCTCTATCTCCTCCGTCAACCCGATCTGGTACGGATCCCACACTGATGCGCAATACTCAAGTATAGGTCGAACGAGTGTTTTGTAAGCCACCTCCTTTGTTGATGGGCTACATTTTCTAAGGACTCTCCCAATGAATCTCAACCTGGTACCCGCCTTACCAACAATTAATTTTATTTGATCATTCCACTTCAAATCGTTCCGCACGCATACTCCCAGATATTTTACAGAAGTAACTGCTACCAGTGTTTGTTCCGCTATCATATAATCATACAATAAAGGATCCTTCTTTCTATGTATTCGCAATACATTACATTTGTCTATGTTAAGGGTCAGTTGCCACTCCCTGCACCAAGTGCCTATCCGCTGCAGATCTTCCTGCATTTCGCTACAATTTTCTAAGGCTGCAACTTCTCTGTATATTCCAACATCATCCGCGAAAAGCCGCATGGAACTTCCGACACTATCTACTAGGTCATGTCACTGTTACCATTTCATGAAATCATAATTTTCTCCATTAAATTTGCCAAAAGAGCTTCGTTCCGAAGACTGGAGAGGTCAAAAACTGTAGAGGAAGACGTAGGTTGAAATACACTCCTGGAAATGGAAAAAAGAACACATTGACACCGGTGTGTCAGACCCACCATACTTGCTCCGGACACTGCGAGAGGGCTGTACAAGCAATGATCACACGCACGGCACAGCGGACACACCAGGAACCGCGGTGTTGGCCGTCGAATGGCGCTGGCTGCGCAGCATTTGTGCACCGCCGCCGTCAGTGTCAGCCAGTTTGCCGTGGCATACGGAGCTCCATCGCAGTCTTTACCACTGGTAGCATGCCGCGACAGCGTGGACGTGAACCGTATGTGCAGTTGACGGACTTTGAGCGAGGGCGTATAGTGGGCATGCGGGAGGCCGGATGGACGTACCGACGAATTGCTCAACACGTGGGGCGTGAGGTCTCCACAGTACATCGATGTTGTCGCCAGTGGTCGGCGGAAGGTGCACGTGCCCGTCGACCTGGGACCGGACCGCAGCGACGCACGGATGCACGCCAAGACCGTAGGATCCTACGCAGTGCCATAGGGGACCCCACCGCCACTTCCCAGCAAATTAGGGACACTGTTGCTCCTGGGGTATCGGCGAGGACCATTCGCAACCGTCTCCATGAAGCTGGGCTACGGTCCCGCACACCGTTAGGCCGTCTTCCGCTCACGCCCCAACATCGTGCAGCCCGCCTCCAGTGGTGTCGCGACAGGCGTGAATGGAGGGACGAATGGAGACGTGTCGTCTTCAGCGATGAGAGTCGCTTCTGCCTTGGTGCCAATGATGGTCGTATGCGTGTTTGGCGCCGTGCAGGTGAGCGCCACAATCAGGACTGCATACGACCGAGGCACACAGGGCCTACACCCGGCATCATGGTGTGGGGAGCGATCTCCTACACTGGCCATACACCACTGGTGATCGTCGAGGGGACACTGAATAGTGCACGGTACATCCAAACCGTCATCGAACCCATCGTTCTACCATTCCTAGACCGGCAAGGGAACTTGCTGTTCCAACAGGACAATGCACGTCCGCATGTATCCCGTGCCACCCAACGTGCTCTAGAAGGTGTAAGTCAACTACCCTGGCCAGCAAGATCTCCGGATCTGTCCCCCATTGAGCATGTTTGGGACTGGATGAAGCGTCGTCTCACGCGGTCTGCACGTCCAGCACGAACGCTGGTCCAACTGAGGCGCCAGGTGGAAATGGCATGGCAAGCCGTTCCACAGGACTACATCCAGCATCTCTACGATCGTCTCCATGGGAGAATAGCAGCCTGCATTGCTGCGAAAGGTGGATATACACTGTACTAGTGCCGACATTGTGCATGCTCTGTTGCCTGTGTCTATGTGCCTGTGGTTCTGTCAGTGTGATCATGTGATGTATCTGACCCCAGGAATGTGTCAATAAAGTTTCCCCTTCCTGGGACAATGAATTCACGGTGTTCTTATTTCAATTTCCAGGAGTGTATTTTCGCATTCGGTGGAGAAAGTTGGTGATTGGAATTTCGTGAAAAGACTCCATCCCAACGTAAAACGCCTTTCTTTTAATGATGTCCAGCGCAAATCCTGTATCATTTCTGTGACACCCTCCCCCATATTTCGCGATAATACAAAACGTGCTGCTTTTCTTTGAACTTTTTCGATGTACTCCGTCAGTCCTATATGGTAAGGATCCCACACCGTGCAGCAGTATTCTAAAAGAGGACCGACAAGCGTAGTGTAGGCAGTCTCCTTAGTAGGTCTGTTACATTTTCTAAGTGTCCTGCCAATAAAACGCAGTCTTTAGTAGGCCTTCCCCACAATATTTTCTATGTGTTCCTTCCAACTTAATTATATTGATAGTATGACGCTGCCTCCAATCAATCATTTCTTCCTTTCCTGTCAACAAGAGCTGAATGGCAAGCATCATTATCTACAACAGTTATTGACAATTTTTCAAAATTTGGTATTAGTGAATCTAAGAAAATGTCACGTGGTTTATTTCTTCGTCATAATCCCCTGTGAGAAAACGTTGTGAGGTGAATGGTTGAAGAAGAATGAGTTTGCCCCCGTTCTTGTGTCTTCTCTCCTGCTTGGCAACGTGACGAGAACTGATCCTCGTTTCGTCAAGCCATATCAGTTAGTCGGTAATTATGCTACGGATGTCCTCCCTCTCCATAAATAGCTTACGGCCACAGTAATGTCCATAATGAAATCATAAGTTGTGTAAAACTGTGGACGTGGATGTGCGACTGCTTTGAAAAAGTCCTGATTCTTTAAGTGTGACCAGTTACTCCTAGAGTGTCGGCTGTTCCCCCCTGCGATAGTAATCATAAACATAATGACGAATAGGATCCCCTGCAAACGAATAGATACTGGTAATCAGCATATACATACGACGTTTTCTCCAAGGGGTGTTTAGTTTCTACAGTCATTCAGCTTCCTTTTTTTTATCGAGCATTTTCTTGCCAATCTTCACAACTGCAGCAGTTCTATCGATTACTTCGTTAACGGAAAGCAGCGGAGCACTGTTGTTTTTCACTCACAAAGTACGCACATAACCCGCAAACCATTTCTCTGAACTGTTCTCGTGTGCCAAACCCTTGGCCAAGAGAACGACGTCGAAATTTTCCACGTATAAATTTCGATGACCTTCTTGCTCACGTCTTTGAGTGACACACAATAACAGAACCAACGAATAACGGTAACAACGAATCAAGTAACAACAAATAACAGTAACAACAACTCAAAGGTTAACTCCTACAATCACAAAAACGAACCCGCAAAAAGTCAAAGGGCGCAACGATCACACAGGACAGCAGGCTGAAAGTTTTGTAGTGTGGAGTGAAGGTCTGGAAAATTCAGCGGGTTGCTGCGGCTGCAGGTAGCGTGGTATTGGCAGAAATTGACCCGGGCCTACCGCGTGGACTTCTCCCCCTACCACTTCCGCCAACGCTGTCAATCCTACAGTAATTTTGGACAGCCTATAGTCGTTCACCAGTTTGACCACTCAGTGAAAGTATAAAATGATTGTTCACTGGTTAGAAATACAGTATTACCCAAACTGTCACTGGCTTACACCTGGATTTTACGCTTCCGCCATCGAGAATGTCATGAAGGAAGCACGGAAGGAATATTAGGGTATTAAGGTTTGAACATCCTGCGATACTGTTTGTTTTCTTCCAGCACTTGTTACGGTGCTTAGAACACAACACTGGCCATAAGAATTGCAACATCAAGAAGTATAGCAAATAATGATTTTTTATTCTGTACAGAGTACAACAGGAAGTACTTACGATTGAATTTGGAGGTGATTTGGCGGTGTAAATGGTACAAAATTGAGTATGCAGACATCACGTCTGGCGGCAACAATGGCTCTTACCCGGATAGGCATAGAGTGTAATCGCACTTGTAGATACAGCTAAGCGATATCATACTGCTGAACTCACCTGCCAATCTGTTCAGCGGTCATGGGGGCATTGGGCGTCTTCACGTTTAGTAGAGAGTTCAGTGGCTAACTAAAAACTTATTGACTTAGGGCAACAGGGGGATGCTACAGACAAGCAGACAGACAGAGCTACTACATGATTATTCACATACCGGCGTAAATGCATTTAGCAGGCTGTACGGGAGGATTTTAAAGTAAAGAATGGAGAAGATTGTAAATCAAGTGGTGGAAAAAAGTAGCTTTAGAAGAGGCAGATCATTTATAGATAAACATAAGACAGATCATGGAGAAGAGACTAAGCAGTCATTTGGTCTTCATAGATATTGAGAAAGCATCTGACAGAGTGCTACGGTAAAAGAACTGGAAAAGAATTTGTGTGAGAATTATCATAAAGCTCTACAGATCGAAAGTAGGTGGCATTAAAGTGTGGAAAAAATTTCTAGAGAGACCTTGAAATTAACTACAGGAGTGAAACAAGGATGCTGTCTGTCTTGTGTGGAAGACACTGGATCCATGGTATATAAAGTGCAAGGGCAGATGGATTGAGGTGGGGAACCAGTACGTACACACTTTTCTATGCTGACGTTCAGGTCGTTGCAGCAAACGATGAAGAGAATGTATCTTACATGCTTAGGAAGTTGTTGGAAGAGCATAAGAAATGGGATTCGAAAATTTTTAAGAAGAATGGACATCTACGTAGTGGAGTTGAGAGAAGCAACTTGGACGTCATATTAAAGTGTGTAAAGAGTTTAAGTACTTGCGTAGTATCCTCCCTCGTGATGGAAGATGTGACGAAGACATCCAACAAGTATCAGGCAGGGAAGGGCGACTTTCCAAAAATTTAATTCTGTGATTGGGTCCTAAACATTAATATAAGAAATGGTTAAAATGCATTTATAGAAAGCCATCGTAGAACCAATAATAAGCTACGGAGGTGAGTGCTGGGAACTCACAGACATAAATAAAAACTTAGACTTAGAAATGGAACACTTAAGAAGAGTATGTACGATTTCCCGCCTTAATCAACTAAAAAAAAAGAGAGAAAGAACGTATATTCGTTATAGCATTACGGACAGAAGAGAAGAAAGGCAGCTAGGGTGGTTAGGGCATGTTAAAAGAATGGATGAAGACAGATGGCCTAAGAGAGTGACTTCCTGGAACAAGAAGAGGAAGACTGGAGGGGCTGCTAAGTGGTATTTAAGAAACGATGGAGAGAAGACGAACAGAAGAGGATGAGGCAGAATGGCGAGATCGAGGCGTTTGGCGACAGAGATGCGGTATGCAGCTACAGCTGTTGAACCCCTGAAACAGCAACAAGAAGAAACTGCGGAACTACAGCGAAGTGCTCGGTCCATGGCCACTTGCCGCTTCCAAATACGGAATAAATCTTGTAGATACCGAAAAATGGTGTCCACACGCACTCTACTGCTGCCAAGAAATGACTCCAACCAAGAACTGCAACAAAATGGGCACTGAGAGCGGCTCTCTCCACTTCTGTCAATTCGGATGCCCCTCCACAGGAGGCGTCCTCCAGCAGAAAGAAGTTCCCGCAGTCAGCCTAACAGTGATGGGCGGTTGTGATCTGTTCCAGACAGTGATTGAGTTGGGTAGACTCAACTGGCACCGTCTTTGGGAAAGAGCGGGCCTAGTATCCTGGCATGTCGAAGTAGCCCTGGCCTAAAATTTAAACTAACGGCGCTGAACCTACGCAGTATTGCGCCATCTTGTCGATAATTAACTATAGTTAATCTGTGATCCTGAAAATTTCTCCACCTCCACCAGTCGATGGTTTTCTTTCTACGCTGGTCACCTGTGGTCTCAGACTGCCAGGAAAAATTAGTGTAATACTATATATTCATTAGTTACTTTTATTAACTTTCGAATTAATAATTCATTCAACCTATGATCGATGTCATTTAATTCATAATTTTACGAACAAATCGAATCTAGTTTCATTAGCAATTGCCTCTTTGATCCGATTAGAACATGTCATACAAATTAAAATTCTCGCCGCCGACTCCCTTACATTTCCTAACGACTACTTTCCCTATTCACCTAGGTGTAGTGGTGTGTATATCTCACCTTTCCTAAATTCAATAATGCCTTTTCCACAGTGTGAAATTCATAGACCTTACGCCAGTGTCTTGAGGTTTTCTTCCTTCCTCAATGAAAACACTTCATCCTACGTTAAAATTTGCAGTTTTTCATTGTTTGAGACTATTTCTCGCACCAGCTTTCCTCTTGCTCCACAGACTGGAACTACTAGATGTCGGATAGTCACCACCTAACTCTTAATAATAACAATAACACAACATGAAATACTCGTTCCATTTACATCGTACAAGAAAATCAAAAATTACTCTCTGTGAAGCTGGTTCGTCACAGAAAGTCATTGACGCCAGTACAACTAAAATCTCAACAGATTGAATATGAACGTCCGAAAAAAAAGAAAAAAAGCAATCACCAAACAATGAGGACAACTCAGTGAATGAAAGACTTAATAATTGCTACATTTTTCTATCCTTCTCAAAATCAGTGTTTGTGGTCCACTATTACACAAAAAAATAGTCTCCCAGAATCTTTTTTCTCACTGAAAGGTCATTCTCCCGTTGGTAAAACTTAGAATTATTTTTCTGCACCAGCTCTTATTGCAGCCGATTGCAAACCAGCACGAAGTCTCCTTCTTTAACTGTGGACAACTTTACAGTGCGGTCTTGACGTTCGTTTCTTCTTCATCCTTCGAATTCCCCTTAGGGCAATAGCCAAAATTGCTTCTAAATCTACGACCGGTGAAGGGCATAACTTTGCTGCTGTCTTTATTAGCGTTTCTACTGGCGAATCTACCATCAACTGTTTGGGAATAGCTAGTAGTGTCATGTACCACTTTGTTAGCGATATCTTCAAACTGGGACATGAGCTCAACCCACCGCGCATGCTTTTCGGAACCTTGAATGCTCGGTGGCTTCCCTACCACGTTGAAGCATCTCTTGACCAGGTTCGCTGACGCGTGGACACTGGTTCGGTGCTGGGTTAGTCCTCATCGTCGTATTTCCGAGACCTATTCGCAGTGTGTCAACCGTAGAGCGTTACCGAGGACGACACCTTTCGGGTTATTGAAAACTTCCGCATAATTCTGAAAGCAGCTCATCAGGGCAATTACTGAAGTCGTCCTTACCGGAAAAAGTTTAATGTGCTTCGTGAATACACCCAGCACTGCGAATAGAAATCTCGTTCCTCTTCTTCTTACCCGGAGGCTGTTGAAAGTTCACCTCCATTTCCGAATCATCACGCACGCAGCAGGAGTGACATCATTGTATTAGTTTCCAACCGATGCTTCAGATATCGAACCCGTCGTCTCTGGCAGCTTATTTTATCTCACGACTTGCGGTGGAGTATGTTGCCAGTAATTTGACTTGGTTTCCTCTTTCATGCTCAGCCTGCGCAGACATTACATTTTCTTCGCCTTGGTGATTCGGACGGTACTTGTTTCGTTGACTTCGCCCTGACTCGCTGTCTGTTCGTCCAGATCTGCCTGCATTCCTTACATTACTGCAGTTTTGCCACCTGTTGCCACTGTGATTCTATCCTTTGCTTATGGCGTGATGTCGGGTTCTCTCCTCTTGGAAATCATCTATTGTAGCTTGTATTTCTATTAAATGTTCTATGTCCGCTGCTGGTGAAGCATGTAAGTTTTCCAACCCAAATTACAATACACACAAGGGTTTTCTTCAATCTACGTGGACTGAGAGACTGCTGGACAAGTTGTTTATTGATTGTGTAGCGCGGCTGCCCCGCATGTAGACTGGTAATAAATAAGTACTCGTCGCCATTGCTACATTTTCGCGTTTCTTATGGATGAGCCTTCGTAGGGGAGGACAGCTGGACTAATGATTAGGCATGTTAGCTAAACTTTTCCGAATTTGGGCCACCTAAATTACAGTGAGTCATAGTGCACCTGCTTCAGTTTCGAGGAAATTTAAGAAGTTTTGCTTTCAGAATTATAGGTCTAACATGAATACCATTCCTAATTACCCTCAGCCGTCTTACTCTGAGAGGATGAATCTTAATATGAAGTCCCCTGAAATCATTTAGTATAATTGGGGGCAGGCAAGAATTAATATTGACTGTGCGCATCAGAGGATGGTGCAGCGATATAACCAAGGCAGACGACCGCCAAATTGAATACCAAACATGTATTTATTATTATGAATTTCAGCGCCCGAGGATAAGTCCAACAAGAAACTCTCAAATAAGTTGTCACCTTGTTATGTGGAATCTTGTAAGACTGTAAAAGTACTCACCGCAGTTAGTCTTCCGATTGCTGAGTACACCTAAGCCATGTTAAGACTGGTACTGGGACTTAAAATTTTATTAAACAACCCCCGGGGTGTTAGCGTTTAAGGGGACGAGATTTAGATGTGCCAGCTCTCACCAGTATTGTACGTGGTTACAATCTGTCGCTCTCACCCAACAGCGGCTTTGCGCCTGGTCCCATAGAGGACGTTCACGCCAACTTCCGGGCTTTGACAGGCGTACCGGGCTAGCAGAGAGGAGACTGTCTGGTGGTCAAGAGGGAACGTTCCATCTGGCAACAGGAATGTAGAGTCCATTCCGAGCTGACAAGCGCAGTGCGCACCTCCAATGCGTGGCCGAGTGCCCAATCCCGCCACAGTAGATACGCGAACGAACATCCAGTAGCTGAAGTGGGTGGCTGTACATTGGACAAAGAAATCGTTGGGTCGCGAAGAGCGACCAAATGGAGTCTGATGTATAAGTCCCCACTTGCGACACCCCTTTTTCCACCAAAAGGAGCCGGCCGGAGTGGCCGAGCGGTTCCAGGCGATACAGTCTGGAACCGCGCGACCGCTACTGTCGCAGGCTCGAATCCTGGACATGGATGTGTGTGATGTCCTTAGGTTAGTTAGGTTTAAGTAGTTCTAAGTTCTAGGGGACTGATGACCTCAGAAGTTGTCCCATAGTGCTCAGAGCCATTTGAACCACCAAAAGGAACCGAATTTGGTGAGCACGATTCAGAACATTTCCTGTCGTTGTGCACTTGCGCCAAAGAGCCATGTTTAACATACGGTCCAGTCTGTTTAGTGCTGTTTACTGGATCTTCACCTCCTAGTGGTCTGTAGTCGTTTTTTTTATTTAGTGTTTGATATTTTCTCTGACAGACTTGAACAGAACTCATTATTTATTATTTGGTGTTAAATGGCTTCCGCCCATTAATTTGTTCTTTTTTTGGCGAGCCTGAATTAAAAACTATATGGCCTATGTTTAAATCTGTAATTTATTCGTTTAAGTATCGGAGAGTATGGGAATAATAGATTTGAGTGGTATAGCTGGTCTGACCTTGCTCAGTGAGTATGTCAGGTTTTAAGATTTTTATTTTGTAAGTATTGTAGCTTGTCCCAGTCGATACTGTCGTTTCTCGTAATTCTGTTCGATTAAGCTTCCATCATCAGCACTGTTTCTTGAAGTTTCCGCCTATCTGTATTACGCTTTTACCAGGTATTCCTGCACTTATTGCTGTTTAAGAGTTAACACCTACTGGCGTTAGATGTAAGCGCTATTGCTCTAACGTATTCTTATTCTTTTTTCTGGGGTTTAATTTATTTATTAGTATTGTGAAAGGTTATTTTAAATATATTGTTGGGCGTGGGTAAGAAAAATTTTGAAGAACCACCTGCTTTCGTGAATTGGTTATTAGGCGTTTCTTAAATATACTCTGTTTGTGTATCTTAGAAGTACCAGTAACCACACCATTTGGCCAGCTCCATGTAGAACACCATGTCTAGTGTTGTGAGCAGGCACCGGATTCGAATCCTGTCCACACTCGGTTGATTGTAAAAGGAAGATAACTGGACATCTTCTTGTTGCTTTTGGGGGAGGAGACCAGACAGCAAGGTCATCGGTCTCACTGGATTAGGGAAGGACAGGGAAGGAAGTCGACCGTGCCCTTGCAAAGGAACCATCCAGTCATTTCTCTGGAGCGATTTAGGCAAATCACGGAAAACCTAAATCAGGATGGCCGGACGCGGGATTGACCCGCCGTCCTCCCGAATGTGAGTCCAGTGTGGTAACCACTGCGCCACCTCGATCGGTCTAACTAGACATCTGCTGGCATTTATAATTGAACTGTAAACTTTTGGGACAACCATTTGTATCCTGTTACTTAACGCGCGCGGTTCCCGTTGATTTTAATAAAATTGTTATTGTCCGAATGGTCCGTCCCAAGAACTGGCCATTTCAGAGGTCTGATACATTAAATGAGAGATATTCACCAAAGCAAAATACTTCGAATGAGAGGTAGCTCGTTACATAATGTGAAAGGTCGATCCACTCAGCTTACTGAAACAACCTGGCATGAAATTGTTTTACTGTAAGTCAAGACTAAACAATAAAACTTCACTGAACGCAAGAATGAAACGTGAAGCACCCATTCAGCCCCTTGAGACAGTGTGCTAAAAGAAAAACAAAAAGAAACTTGAGACTTTCAAATCAAAGAGTAAATAATCAATAGCCATGAGATTTTTATTTGAATTTTTCTTTTAAATAAAGCCTAGACAGGGCCGGCACGACTGGCTTACCATGTCAGCAAGCAACGCCTGTCGATTGAGATGCAAACGGTTGCGTAGTCATAAAATCGTGACCAAAATTACTGCGTGCATATTACCTAGAAACCGTGCCACTACGCGAACATGCTACCAAGTAAAGGAAGCAAGCTCATACATACCGTAAAACTGTGGCAAAAAGAGCTCTACTCCATCGCAGACTGGTTCCAACGTAGAACGGCAACGATATGGGGCGCTGAGAGCGACTGTCCGTACTTTTGTCAATACAGATGGGCTTCCACGGTAAGCATCTGCCTGCAGAAAGCAGTTCCCGCTGTCATTAAGTTATTGTTACTATGGTAATTTGGATAGTAGTCAATTCTCTGACTGCGTCCTCGACAATTGTATGTTCATACAGACCTGCCTTTATTAGTGTTACTAGGGAATTGCAATCTGCTGCCGCTGCAATTCTGCCTTTCACTGCTAGCGTTATGTTGGGTTCTCTAAAGCTGGAAACCATCCAATGTAGCCATTACTTACAATTATTGTTCCATACTTATTATTGGTAAGGTCAGAAGCTGACTCCATGCCCATTCCAGAACGCATTGGTAAATTATAGTGATTAATTCCTCTGCCTTGATGGGTCGGTTCAGGCGCCAGACAGTGTACACTTCACAGAATAAAAACTCACGCAGTCCCTCCACTATGATAGTGTGCCGGACCGACCATTAGAGAGTTCACGCTCTACTCTCGTGCCCAGAACCAATACAGAGGGAGCAACTCCCGGCTCAGTACTACGAAGATGGTGCAGTGCCTCCTTGTGATATGTCACCAGCGGCTCGCTTCGGATTCTAAGTACTGGCCAAATGTGTTTATTAACTGCCTGAGACTAACTCACACGGATTCGGACTGGTCTTCGAGGTTCTGTAAATAATCTACCGGGTGGGTCTGAGAAGTTGAGAAAGGACAAGTTACTCTGTCACCTATTTTCCGCACACGGAAAATTGTTAAAGATTTTATTACAATCTGACACACCTTGAGCGAGACTCTAGAAAGATAACGGCCTGAGCAGACGTTGGTGGAACCTGGTAGGGCGCTAAATGCATGAGGTATTTTTATGGTTCTTAGCTCATAGAAACGGCTTGTTTGGAGTTGAAAGAAATTGGCGACGAGCCCATCCCTCAGTAAATCATGCCTGACAGGTCCACAGCCGTACAAGGCTGGCAGGGAAGCCCCTCCTCGAGACAGATCTCCAGCAGAACAATGTTGAGCTACCTGCTGTGGCGCCAGAAGAAGGCTAGACTCGTGGTGCTGGACTTTGGTCTGCTAGGAGACTTCTGGTCAAAGTTCTGGCATGTGTGGTTGGTACTTGGGACCTGTCTTGAGACTGACTTCACTTGAGAGTAGTTAGACTGGAGAGCCTGTGTTTGGTACCCTTGTGTGCTCTGTCGTATAAGTGAGCCAAATTGGTCCTTTGTACGACTAGAAAACGGATGTGTCACACACTGAAATCTACCGTGATTTCAGGGCTCTGGTAGAGAGTAAATTGCGATCCATCTGCATGATCGCTAGACCGTGAGATTTTTGCGTTTCTTTCGTGGCCGCGATCGATTCACAGGTGCCGCCTTACATCTCACCTCCACCACACCCATCTTGCCAGCTGCAAGTTACATCACCGCACGAAGCAAACAGGGAACGTAATGCCGCTCCGGCATTGTCAGGGAGTACAGATCTCAATCAACACTTGCTCTCAGCTGCACCAATGTAGTGAAACTACAGTAGATTTGACCAATCAAAGTCTGCTCAGCGTCACATCAATTCGGACTGCGTTATCCACATTTTTAAGGCCAGGGTACTTGACTCACTTTTGTCACCCAGGATCCTTGTCCATTGTGGTCTTAAACCACCTGTTAGACGTTTACAGTACTCAATCAATAACTTGTTTAGCTTAATTTTTGTCTAATTGTATAAAATAAATGTTGCTAGTAAATAAATTTTGCTTCATTCTCAATCATTTAAATCGTCCCAACAGGGTTAACTTTCAAAGTCATTCCGCTAAACCTTTCCCAATTTGACAGGATATTCTGTCTAGAAGAATACAACGGATGCTGGTCATTAACTGCATTGAAACTCTGCTAATCTCCAACTTCACAAGGTTGCCGTGTACACCCCATGAAGTCTGTGGTAGCCCTCTCTTCGTGGCAGTGGCAGTGAATGAGCCACTTCTGGCAGTTCCATCGAACTTAGGAACCGAAATCGAGGGAGGAAGCTGAGAGAGTAGGTACAACGGCGAACACTGGCCATGACGGCTCGGCGCACGTGAATAAGACCAACAAAGGATTTGAGGGTTCGCCTATACTAACGGCATCGACCCGTCGTTCATTGCTCATGCCCTTCGCCGGTCTGGCTGACAGGCGGAACTTTTAGCGGGACTTGCTACACTGAGCTCTAAAGCTGGCCCGTCCGCTGTAGCTCACAAAATCTTTCGTACTAACTTATTTCATATTCCTTTTCGGCCACCTCGTACTGCACAGCAATTCTCTGTGTGACTCCTAAAATCAATTCTTTGAATTTCGTCACTACTTTGTGTATCCTAGTTCCAATCTCACGTAATAACCCCGTGGAACCCCACATTCCTGTGTTTGTCTCCTCAACGCTTCTGGCGTTGCGTGATGCTATAGAGAACGGTTTGTTCGACAGGACAGAGGTCAGGAGCGGTGGGCGTTGTGAAAATGAAAAGTAATGAAGTTGGAATGGACCCTGTTTATTCATGCAACGATGGTACATGGGTGCCTACGTAGGGCTGAGCAGCCCCAAGAGAGGTTGCCGTCTGTTCATCAGGAGGTTTGAGGGGAGAGGCAGAGGCTGGAGGAGCGACTACTCGGGGCCGAGGTCTGAAGCTAAGAGAGCGCGGAGCTGTTTTCAAGCCGCCCTCGCCGCTCCCGGCCGCGTCCCCACGTGATACACGACTAGTCTTTGATTGGAGGGTCGATTCCGCCAACGCGCCTTGCTAGTAGCGTACCCTCGTCAGCGCAACCAACCCGTGGGACTAGAGTCTGGCCGACGAGCACGTGGCAGGAATGTGCCGACCACGGTCTTCCGGCCAGCACCTTCCACCACAGTATTCCCAAGCCGGCTACGGCCGTACATTATGAATGGAAAAATTTATTTAATAAAATTTTATCGGCAATGATCCCTCTTGGGGGGTCTCCTCCCTGCACAGGTTGGTTACCTGGCCCGGTGAACTTGCGATCGGCAGTACTCAACTGAGTCCCAGTTTTTGTCAATACTTCGTTTTCTTGTATAGTACCTTATCTAACTATTCATCCTGTGCTTTCAATCCAGCATGAGAACTGATTAGGTGCTTCTTCGGAACGAACACTGAGGACCTCCGTAAATGAATTGCTAACTTGCTTGTAAGATTCTTGTACTTTACGCTTTTATTTCCTAGCAATTTTGCTTTCAAATTTGCGTTTTACGCTTTTGACTGTTTCCTGTGCTCTTTCGTTACCGTCATCAAGTGCAACAACATAGACATCACATCGCTTTTAACAGCTGCTTGCAGAGTGGTACTCGCCTTTTTGTTTGTATCATCCGCAGCCGGCATTGTAGAAGGTGATGCGTTGCATACCTAGTCGAAAGCATGATGCAACCAGTAGTTGTATCTCTGATGGTGCAGCGGAGACGGCACGAATGCTAGGTGGGAATTGGTGGGATGGTGAGAGACAGTTTTGTGCTATGTGGCCTAGTATGGGTTGTTGAGCAAGGCTCGACCTATCCTGTGGATAGGAACAATACGAGCCAGAAATAAAGTGCGCACCCCATTGTGTTCGCGAAGTCGATGCAACTTTGCGAACTGATTTTTGGAAGTGCAGACGAACCTCTCTGCCAGTTCATTGGAAGCACGGTGGAAAGATGTTGTTTTTACCAATGCTATCTTCTTCTCCTCACAGAAACTGCGATATTCTGCGGATGTAAACTGAGGACCATTATCCTCCGTAATGGTTTCCAGGATCCCTTCTATGTATTAATAGGATGCGAAATAAGGCCTGGATTTTGTTGATGATGTTAACTGCATCAGTGGAACGCATGGAAAATTGCTGCTGGCGTCTATTAGATGACCATGAAGGGCCCTGCAAAATCTAAATGAATACGAGACCACGGCCTTGTCAGATCAGGCCAAGGAAAATACCGACGGACTAGTGCTGCCTGCTTGCTTTGACAGATTGTGCAAGCTGCAGTCATACGTTATATATCTCTGTTAATACCCTTCCAGAAGACGTGTTGACAAGCAATCTGTTCAGTCAGGACCAAACCCAAATGTCCTTCGTGACTTAATGTCAAGAAGCGTCGTCGTTGGAGCGCTTGCGGAATAACCACTCTGACGTGGCCGTTGTCTCTCGGAGCAAAAAGGACGCCATGGAGAGCGGACTCTTCATGTCAGCTATACCAATACGTCTAAACATCTGGACGTTGAAGGGTCTTGTGGGTCGCTGGCCAATTATTCTTCACAAACCGCACAACTCTGCAGACGACCAGGTCCTCTGAGGACTGGTGGGTGATGACTGTGACGTTCACAGGCGCTAACTGTGTGTAATGGGGTTCAAAACTGTTTCTTCCTTTAAGAACAACAGCATGAGACGAAGCTAGATAAAAAGCAACATGTCACGTCTTAAAATCCTTGGCGTCAACGACGTGCTTCAAAGTTGGTGACACTTTCAGGTGAATGTGAGAACAATGAGACACATATCGAACACAGGTTCTGTAGGTAGGAGTTGAAATAAATAATTCAATGCTATTCATTGAATCGTGGACTTCAAACAAAAGGCACTGATAAGATGCAGTACCGAAATGTCTGTATCACTCTTCTATCGTCCACGAGAATGTGAGCTGTCTGAGAGACTGCTTGGTGCAGAACCTGCTCACAGAACTGGCCCTTGACTTCATTTGTTGTTACTATAACATTTCAGCTGCTTTGACAATGGTTGAGCAGTAGGGGATCCCAAGCGGCGACACGTTTCCCAGTAGAAAATGGTTGTTGATGGCCTACTATCAATTTTAAAAGCAATTGAGACGGCGTTGTTGGCCAATTCTGTTGTGAAAAGGCTGTTGGAGATTGGGATGAAGGCCTGCACATGAAGGACAGCAGGACTGTAGACGCCTTCAGCTTCGTCCAAATCAGAGTCTCAGATGTATAATCGGCCAAAATCGGCACCACCTTCATGTGTTCGGCATAATTCAGTTATATTTCCATTTTTTCACAGGCTGTGCGCAGCTGGCACGGATGTGTTGCAAAATAGTTACTGCATGAAGGTAGTTTCCGGTGCCTTGCCTACCCGCGGCTTCTGTACCTGATGGCGGCGCGGTCAGTCAATCAGGCCAACGTGGGGGATGGGGTCGAAAGTGATCCAGTGAGTCGGGTGTGTGGCAAATATTTGTGATGGATTCTGAAAAGCTGCTGGGATTCTGATCGACTGTTCAAAAGTCCTCATAAGGGAAGGCATGTAACAAAAGATGGGGCATTGAGTGTTAAGGGGTCTTTCCTGAGACTATCATCCGCAGGGTGAACCAAGATTATATCCCTAAAAAGCAATTCTGTTTTCACTTGGTACTCGAACATTGGAAATGGCAATCTCTCGAAATACCTTGTTATCGAGATATCCACTACCTACACAATTGCCCGTTTTGTTCACGGAAGCTAAAATACTTGTAGCAGCTGGCTGCTACATCCACTTGGGAATCAAAAGGTTGCAACAAACAGTATTTTAAACGTCTACAGGATATAGCACTAGGTTTGGCTCTGTAACGATCCGCTGGAATATGTGATAATCTTCTGCTCGTCTCCTAACATCCTGTGGCCTATGCTTTTCAAGACGGGCCACGTAGTTCTCTCACGACTCCACCTTTTCCCAAACGCCTGGAACGGCGTGGGTGCCTCCCGGCACTCCTTTATCAATGAGTCGAAGCGGGACAACGATTTGGAGATTCCCAGTGGCAGGGTAGTGACGGCAGCCATATTTGCTAACATCAACTCTTGAGCCTGTTGCATGTTTTGCAGGAGTCAATTAATGGTCAATTCCGTGGGCGTAGGCATACTGGAACGAAAAACAAATGTTATCCCAATAAAAACATAGGTATCACATCAAGAAAGACCTGGGTATATCGCAAGTCTGAAAACTGAGTCCACAGAAAGAAAACCCGTCGCCAGTTGAAGTGGCCCATGTCAATTGTTGCACAGAGATACTAAGACATAACTCAACAATGAAAACCATACTTACTAAAACGAACATAAACTTCAGCCCTCCTTCTTTGGAGCATTACTCAGTACAAGCAGCAGTTCACAATTAAGTCCCTGTCTTTGAAATGAAAAGAAATAAAAGTCTGGTGGACTGTATAGGGGTGTTGTTCAGTAATGTAGCCTTGTGGAATAGTCCACCCACAGTGCAGTACTGTTATGATGGAGGGCTATGTAGCAGCTTCCTTTACTGATTGCTCAATGTACGGGAGTAAGTTATGAACTTATCTACGCCTTTCTCAATTATGTCTTTCATGTCCTTCGACACTTATCCTTGTTACCGACAGAATTTCAAATAGTGCCCTCCAGCAAACATCAAAAAGTTTATTTATATCTAGGAATGATATGGAAATAGGTTTGTCTTTCTTCTGTCTATCTTCTGCGATAAATCATTTTGTCATTATGGCAAAGCATATCCTTACATTTTCTCTGGAATCAAAACTGAATTTCTGTAGGATAGCCCCATACCAGTTCTTCCAACCTTCTGTAAATAATTTATGCAAGTGTTCAAGAATCATGACTTATTCACACTATGCTTCAGTAATATTCACACCAAATTACTTCAGAATTTCCTAAACGGTTAAATAAACTGTCGTTTAACTTGACACGTATAAGTTTGTCTGCTTCTGCTCAAAAGAAGGTGGAATATCCTTTCAGATACATTATCTATTTAGCGGACAATGCTACTACGACAGTTGATTCCAACAATGATTGTACATTCGGTGAAGTGAGGGTTTCCTATTTTATTCTGTTACTCACACTTGATGGTACAGATACACACTAAGGGTTAATATTTTATCCAGTGACGTTTTGTTAGCTCTGGTTCCCTTCCCCTCGCCTCTCCCCTCAGGGTTCCAACTAAAGTTTCAGTTTATTGGCAAATACCAGACCTCTCAATTCCCTCCCATGTATCAAAGTAAAATTAGCTACAATTCTCCCCCTTCCCCACCCCTGGTCCCGATCAAAGTTTTCAGATGTTTTCCCACAGCAGCAAAGCGAATGCCAGAACTGCTAGTCCCTTTTCATCCTCGACAGAGGACGCCTCTGTTACTTGCCATGCTCGCTTTGACTGGCTGCCAAGAACTGAAAATTGCAATGAGTAGATGTCAAATAGCTTTCTCTACCCTTCTGTCAGAGAATGAAACATTAAAAAAATTATTTAGCTCTTGCATCGGACTAGCAAATGGTCACCGATGGCAGTCCTACACAATATACACAATACCTAATCATAAGCAAGTGGCTCTAACCGACCGCACTGACGCAGAAGCTTTTGTTTTGATACCTCAACACATCTTCGTAAGTGTGATCAAGGTGGAGCGAAAAATTTTGAAGCCAGTTTGTTCTGGCCAAGGTTCGGGGATGCTCGTAAGTACATGAGTTGAAATTGAGAACAATTTTTCTGCACAGTTTATCAAATGTAAAATGCGTGACAGGGAATTCTTGGGTCATATTGGAATATGACTCAAGGATTGCCTGTCACGCATTTTGCAGTTGATAAACTGTGGAGAAAACGTTGATCTCAATTACAACTCATGTACTTACGAGCATCCTTGATCCTTTATGAGAGTTCATTCACACTGCATTTTCTTTTGTTTGCTGATGAGTGTGAAGAGGGCCGTTTTGAGTTTTATAGATCAAAGGATGTTGTGTCGTCTTATGACACAAGACAGAATTTTGCTAAGTATGAGTAACCATTGAACAGAAATGAAAACCTATCTATCAAAATTGATTCTTGTAGTACGGCATAAATATAAAGTAACCAATTGAATAATGAGTTACTCAACAATGCAGTAGATTAATATTAAGCGGACTAATATAACAATGCTAAAGACGTTCTTCCAGCCACCTCCTCTCCCCCACCACTAATGGACACTTAGGCTGCTGGTCTGCAGCTGATGTAATAAAAATTATAACATCTGAAAAATCCGTCTGCTTCTGTGCGTAAAAAATAAAGTGGGTGGAGGCTGTGTTGCCACAGACACAAACACACATGGTGTCAGCAGCTCATCTGGGCTGGATTGGCGTGAGGCCATAGCACACCCACAGCCGTTTTCATGTTCCCCATGACACACAGAGGGCTGTGACTTAGCACCTACAGGGCACTGAAACAGCTTATGTGTCGAAACCACACGGTATGATGAGGCCTTAAATGTTTATAATAAACATGCCATCACTGTTTACTAATAACGTCACAATGTTCAAATGTGTGTTAATTCCTAAAGGACCAACCAAACTGCTGAGGTCATCCGACCCTAGACTTACCCACTACTTAAACTAATTTATGCTAAGAAGAACACACGCACACGCCCGATGGAGGACTCGAACCTCCGATCGGACGGGCCGCTCAATCCGTGACATGGCGCCTCAAACCGCACAGCCACTCCGCGCGACTCCGATAATGTCCTAGCATCATCTGGAGCCGGCCGCTGTGGCCGAGCGGTTCTATGCGCTTCAGTCCGGAACCGCGCTGCTGCTACGGTCGCAGGTTCGAATCCTGCCCCGGGCATGGATGTGTGTGATGTCCTTAGGTTAGTTAGTTTAAGTAGTTTTAAGTCTAGGGGACTGTTGAACTCAGATGTTAAGTCCCATAGTGCTTAGAGCCATTTGAACGTCATCTGCGCACAACATCTGGAGCTGTCCTGCACATGTGGTATGGTTACTTACTACAGCAGTCCTACATGTGAGGGCAGAAGGAAATTTGGTTTTAGTGACTGGTTCTGACATGATCTCGACCATTAATTTATTCCAACAGGTTTGCACCCTCCATGGGTGGTCTCGGGGCAGTGTAATATATGTTTAACTTTATATGGTTAACTGCTGTGGGAGCTACAGGGAGCAGCATTACTTCAGTTGTCAACCACGCAGGCTGTGTTCATTCTCTTATGTTTGCCACTTTCGCTCATCATAATGCTTTGCCCACCATCTGCAGGTGGGCTAGTTCCACTTTCTTGCATCCGCCGTCTTGGATTAACCCATGACTCTTTAACTACTGGGGAGCAGGATGGAGGTATACATTCCTTGAGCTAGACAGGGTGTTGGCAATCATTTAATTCAAACAATTCAGCGGCCATTGTCAGTGGCCTGGATTTTTAAAAACAAGAACTCCTTTGTGTTTCAATTGATTCTACTGTCAGCCAGGGAGATGGGGATTTGGTTATAGCGGGTTACTAAATCATCCTTCAAGAGGACGAAGAAGAAGGGGCCAAGGGATAGTTTGGGAAGATCTGGCAACAAACCAGGTAGCACCAGAACACACACACACACACACACACACACACACACACACACACACACATTGTAGTGCTACAACGATGAAAATTAATATTACGACGATGTCAAACCTTATTTTCATGATTTAAAGAAGTATTCATGATATTAAAAATGTAATTATAATTTTATTATTTTCATTTTGGTGCTCAGTGTATCGAAGACTTTCTAGTGCACGGAATAAATTAGCATTGTTTGTATTACGAAACTATATATGATTGTTAAGGGTTAAGCATGTAATAATTCGATGTAAGACATTTTGTTGAGTCTGAATTTTGTTCTCGTACTGGTCGGTAGAGAAGGAAAAGTTCCTTAATCGATGTGAAGGTATAAAGGCTGTAAAAAGGAGAGAGAGAGAAGGTAAATACAAGTTATTCAAAACATCTCTAAAGTGTAACGTTTTGTGATTTCCTATAACTAAAAATTGCAAGGTCTTATCTGAGCCTGTCCTGAATAACAGCGAAGAACATTTATGTTACCATATATTTTCTTCGTTTGATCACGGTTGTGATTCGCATGTTTCTTTTTGTTACGCGACGTGTTATGAATATTTTCATTATACGCGCAAAAGTGCACACAGCTTTAATCGAAGCTGAGTCTTTCGGAAACGATAACTTTTAATCAGTACAATTACGCGAATACCGTCTAAATCGCAACCGTGATCGCAAAAGTGTTTCCTGGACCAAATAATTCTTATTAAATGTGTATTCCCCTAAGCGAGCAGCATTGCACTATCGCTGACTCGCAACAATCGAAAGGGTATAAACAGTGCTTAAATAAAATTGCCACCTTTTAATAATTATTATTATCCCATTAAATAAATAAATAGCAATTCAGTGGCTATCCGATCAATAAACAGAGAGGGCAATGCAACACACACACACACACACACACACACACACACACACACACACACACACAACATTTTCTAATGTTTTAAAAGTGCGTGACAAACTGTCTGCGCCGGAATAAAATATTTATTGCCAGTGATAACCAGTCTCGATCAGACTGTGACCATCTTCAGACCTTATTAGACCATGATAGTAGGCCGCGACAGTGAACGGAGCAGGTATCATGGATCCACAAATGATGCTGCTCTACGAGAAACGTTCTCAAAAATTACGTTTTCTAATACGTTTACGTGTAACAAAAATGTTTAATTGTGCAAAAAACCTAAACATCAGTATGCTATGTTATCACCAG
Source organism: Schistocerca cancellata (assembly GCF_023864275.1). Lineage (NCBI taxonomy): Eukaryota > Metazoa > Arthropoda > Insecta > Orthoptera > Acrididae > Schistocerca > Schistocerca cancellata. The sequence goes on from NC_064628.1 coordinate 608,448,134, forward strand.
TGATGATAAGGAACTATGTACCTGTTATTCTTTCCTGATCGAAGAAAGAAGCATTCTTTGTGTGCTATCCGAATCTCATCTGTGTTTATCTTGAGAATTGCATCCGAGTCAAAGATATACAACGCAGTTCAAAAGTCTGGCCTAATACCATAGAATAATATTTATTTTCTGTAATAAGTATTTCTGCAGAGCATTTTATTTATGTGCAGCAGAAGTTAAACTCGACAAAACTACATTAAGGTTCCCTTTTTCTTCTGCCAAATATGGTGTACTTCGTTATTCTAGAATTCACTTTGATCGTCACTGTAAATAATGAAGTTCTTTCTTTCCGGTAATGAAGGTATAAATTTCGTAAATAAGAGAGGAAAGGGAAAGGAAGCAAACGGAGAATATGCTCGCCGAATAAAGATCTTTTCAGGAGACGTTCTTAATTGTTGGTAAATTAAAAACCGAATACAAAGCAAACAAGAGCACTATAATTATTATATTCACTAATTTTTAAGTACTGAGACAAAATATATTCCTGAGCTTTAAGTGGTTTCCGACTTCTTCGTTATTCCAAGGAGACTTGATAAACAGTTCTCTTCTTAACGAAGCACTTGCTACCAATTTTCCATCAACGACGAAACAGCGCTCAAATCTGTAATCTGCTTCTCATCCTCTTCCGCAAACAAGGATTAGCCTTTATATCGAACACGTCAGGCTGCAGGCGTTTCTGTCGAGTTTTGAGGACAAATGTTCGCTACACAGACATTCTTAATCCACTTATATTAAATTTTAATTACTTTCCTTATACAACTACAAAATATTTTAACACATTGATGCGAACAAATGTCCATTAATCTTATAGAGCTACCGGCTTTTTGTTATGAATAGAAGGTTGCTGTTCCATTATTTATTTCCTTTTCACAAAAACATGCTTTCTAGAACAATCTTTGTTTGTTAAAGAAAGAGTTGCAATGTGATTTACTTAATTCTAAAGTCCAGGAATCATTCTCTGTTGCCTCATTCTCTCTTTTTTTATTGTTTTTGTTCTGATAATAGTAAGTCTGTCTGTCTATAGTTCTGAAGTGACCAGATTAACACAAAGCATTTCTTACACAATTTCACGACCCTTATCAGTTGTGAATTGCCACTCAATCCTTGGGAAATTAACTCCAGATTCATCGTCAGGAGAAGAACAGCCGTAAATGCAGCTCAAAGGCCGCTTCTACCAGCCACTGCGATCATCGAATCTTCTGAAAGAGGGTGGGACTGTCTTGCGCAAAGTGCAGCATGATAACGAAGGGCTACGACAACTGCAGAGACAGATATTAAGTACAATAGTTTCATGGTATGGGGAACGCAGTACAGTGTCTATGAAGTCCCTCTATTATTTCAAAATCAGGTCTAGGAAACTAGTTGGGGTGGAGCATTGTGGTGTGTGGTACAAGTAAAGAAGCTGTAAAGACTTTTCCCTTTGCCCTTTGTTGCAGAATTGACTTGGAGTGCATTAAAATGGTGACAGATCAAGAGAAATCTCGTGCTGTTACATGGTACGCAGAATCGAAATCTGTGACGAGTGTACTCTGGAATTTTCAACGCCAGAATGAGAGGGTACTACCGACAAAACTAGCATAATGAGGTGGCTCAAAAATTTAGAAGCAACAGGTAGCGTCATAGACATTCCTCGAAGTGGGCTTTCCCCGGTATCTCAAACATGAGTCGACAATGTGCAAGCTGCATTTCAGTCAATTAGTCGCGTTATCATGCGAATTGCATGAAGCAAGACCAACTGTCTATAAAGTGTAAAACATGCGGTTACACCTTTTCGATTTGTTACTGTTGTGATCTTCCACGCAAAGACTGGTTTGATGCAGCTCTTCATTCTACTCTATCCTTTGTAAGTCTCTTCGTCTCCAAGTAACGGCTGCAAATTACATCCTTCTGAATCTGCTAACTGTATTCATTTCTTGGTCCCCCTCAACAATTTTCACACCACACACTTCCCTCCAGTACCAAATCGGTGACCCTTGACGTCCCAGGATGTGTCATATCAACCGATCCCTTCTTCTAGTCAAGTAGTGACACAGATTTCGTATCTCCCCAATTCTAATCAGAACTTCCTCGTTAGTTACGTAATCAACCCGCCAAATCGTAAGCGTTCTTCTGTAGCATCACATTTCAAAAGATCCTATTCTCTTCTTGACTAAACTGTTTATCGTCCTTGTTTCACTTCCATACACGCCTACACTCGATACAAATACTTGTAGAAAAAACTTTCTAACACTTGCATCTACAGTCGATGATACAAAAACAGGCGCTTCAGTCCGGAACCGCGCTGAATCCTTCCTCGGGAATGTATGTGTGTGATGTCCTTAGGTTAGTTAGGTTTAGGTAGTTCTAAGTCTAGAGGACTGATGACCGCAGAAGTCCCATTGTGCTTAGAGCCATTTGAACAAATTTCTCTTATTCGGAAACGCTTTGCTTGCCATTGCCAGTCTACATTTTATATCCTCACTACCCCGGCCGTTATCAAAGTTTCGTTTAGAAAGTAACAAAACTGATCTACAACTTTGAGTGTCTCGTCCCCTAATCTAATTCCCTCAGCACCACCTGATTTAATTATACTACATAACTTTGTCCTTCTTTAGCTTTTGTTGATGTTCATGGTATATCCTCCTTTCAAGACACTGTTCATTCCGTATAACTCCTCTTCCAAATCCTTTGCTCACTCTGACAATTTACAGATTAGTTTAGGGTCGAGACGCATCACTAGTCATCGACTGAGTAAAAAAGAAAATATTGCATCTTTGGACTGGTTTTTTCGTTGTACTGATTAACAGAAGTTGCTGACCCACAGCTATTTCATCATGCTGGAAGTTCTCAAAGATTTTATTTCGTCTCCCTGAACTTAAATTCCTACTCCAAATTTTTCTTTGGTTTCCTTTACTGCATGCTAAGTGTGAATAACGTCGGGGATAAGCTACAACCCTGTCTCATTCCCCTCTCAACCCCTGATTCCCTTTCATACCTCTCGACTGTTGTACCTGCCATCTGATTTCTGTACAAGTTGTAAATAATTTTTCGCACCCTGTGTTTTACCCCTACTACTTACGGAATTTCAAATAGACAGAGTATTCCAATAAACATTGATACAAGATTTCTTTCAGTGTACAGACGCTATAAACGTAGGTTTGTCATACTTTAACGTATTTTCTAATATAAGTCGTAGTGTTAGCATTGCCTCGTGTTTTCCTACAGTTCTCTGGAATCCCAACCGTTCTTCCCTGAGGTCATCTACCAGTTTCTTCGTTCTTTTGCAATTACATTCTTCTTGAAGTATGAGGGTATCTCGCCTGTCTCATACATCTTGGGCACCGTATGGAAGGGTTTTGTCACAGCTAGCTCTCCCAAGGCTATCAGTAGTTATGACGGAATGTCATTGGGTCTTCCAGTGCTCTGTCAAATTCTTCTCGCAATATCATATCTCTCATTTCATCTTCATCTACGACCTCTTCCACTTCTACAATATTGCCTTCAAGTTCATCTCCCTAACATACATCCTTTATATACTTCTTCCACCTTTCAGCTTCTTCTGCCTTTCTTAAGACTGGTTTTACATCTGAGCTCTTGATACTCATACAGTCGCTTCTCTTTTATACAAAGGATTCTTTGATTTTCCTATGGTTGGTATCTATATTTTCCTAGTGAAATATGCTTCTAAATCCTTACATTCGGGCTTAGCAATTTTAGACTTCCTGTCATTCTCATTTTTTAAACGTTTCTATTTCCTTTCGCATGCTTCATTTGCTGCGTTTTTATATATTCTCCTTTCAGCTATTAAATTCTATATTCCCTCTGTTATCTGAGGATTTCTCCTAGGGCTTATCTTTTTATGTATTTGATCCTCTACTACCTTAAATATTTCGTCTCTCTAAGCTACCCATTCGTAATCTACAGTACTCCATTCCCCTGTTTTCGTCAATCGTTGCCGAACGTTCTCTCCGAAACTCTTAAAAACCTCTGATTCTTCCTACTCATTTAGGACCGATCTCCTTAATCTCCTACCTTTTCTCAATTTCTTTATTGTTGATCCTACAATACATAACACTAAATTGTGATCTGAGCCCACAGCTGAACCTGGAAATGTCTTACAATTTATGATGTGGTTTCAAAATCTGTCTTATCAATATATAATCCATATGAAACCTTACGGGATCTCCAGGTCTCTTCAACGCCTACAGACTAAATTCATGATTCTGAAATCAACTGCTAGCGATGATTAAATTAAGCTCTATTCACAGTTGTACCAGGCGGCTTCTTCTTTAATTCCTTTTACCCAGTCCATATTCACTAAAATTTTTCCTTCATTTCTTTTCCTGCTGTCGAATTCCAGTCCACCATCACAATTAAATATCATCTCCTTTAACTATTTGAATAACTTCTTTTATTTTTTCAGTACCTTTTTGAGTACAAAGTGCAAATGATCCTAGGATTGCTACCAAAAGATCTGTCTCTGCCGTGTGCATTCGCACGTTACATACTGATCTTCATAGACACTGACAGTCACTTCCTGAAATAGTGCCTGTTTTTAGATAAAACAACACTCCAAATTTCTGTGAATGGCGACACTAAGATTTGGCACTCTGACAACTCACACAACACACATGAACAAATCTGTGATAGCTCGAAGCTTAGTGTTTGTTGTGGTCTACTGTACGATAGGATAACAGACCCATACGTAGAGAAAACCACAATGGGACATGTTTACCTGGACACATTCTAACAGTTCCTGCTACCAAAGATCGGAGAGCTCCAGCCGTCCGTCGTCTTCCATCATGATGGACTGGTGTATCCGCGCAATGCAATTTGAACGTGAAGGGTGCGCTGAAAGACACATTTCCTGAGTGGTGGATTCGTAGTGATGGTCCCATTCCGTGGCCTCCACGCTCTCCCGACGTCACGCCATTGAACTTCTTTTGCGTGGGGTTATGTCAAGGATAGCGTGTAAAGAGCACCAGTTACTGACACTGCTACCTTTCGTGCACGAACCATGAAGCAAACGGCACTGCTGATGCTGTAATGCTGATCCGTACATAGGCAGAACACGAATATTGTCTTAATCTTCTACGAGCAACGAGTGGAGCACACGTCGAAATTCTGGCACAACAGAAAAAAAAACCTAGAGCTGCTTAACGTTTTACATGCCACGGTGCTCTACCTCTAATCGTTTACAAGTTACGATTTTTTAATTGATACTGGTACCTTATGGACATCCTGGACTACATGCTAAACCCGCTTATCAGAGATTGTTCAGGGATATTTTCTGAATATTTTGGTATAAGCGGGCCATGGTCTCCCGTGGATCCTTACAGAGTACTAATTTAATTATGATTTATTCGTCTAGCATCCCCCAGTTACGTTTGTCTCTATAAATGACAAGAAATATCGATTCAACCAAAGGCTTAGCTGCATAGCGCAACAGCCAGGAAATGTGTGTTTTAGCCTGTTATGCCCCAGCGGAGACACGAAGTAAAAAAGAAAACCATTACGTTAACTAAATTCGAGAATGACGTCATATTCTTTACCTCCCCAGCTTCTCTGTGATACAGAACCTGTATACAGGTAAGTCGACTAACTGATAAAATATGCATAGGTATATTGAAGAGTACGGATAAATAATTTTGTAGCGCGGGCCGATATTCGTTTGTTCTTTTTTGTTTTTTTTTAATTATTATTATTATAGCTAGTGACCGCCTGTTGGCGTTAGTCAGCCAGTCAGGCAGCAGCGACCGGTCGAGACAGACGCAAAAACATGGAAGTAACAGATTTTGTGGCTTTTACGAGTTCCTAACCAGGAGCGAATTGTATAAATTCATCTCTGTGCTTTGATAGTTTAGTTTCTTTAGTTTCAGCGTGTTAATTTAATATCTAATAACCACAGTTCTCGCGTTCTCCTTTGTGTCGAAAACTAATCCGATTTTGTGACACATTACAAATTCCTAATCAGGGGCGAATTATTTAGTCTCACCTGAGTGCATCTGTAGTTCGGTTTTTGAATCTCTGCGTATTAATCTAATTTATTAGACACAGTTCCTGCGTTTTCGTCAACGTCTGCAGTAGAATTACGCAGCACGTGCCGATAGTCCGTTTATCTGGGTAGTGTGGTTTTCTATGGTCTTTGGTATGGATAGAGACTGCGATTGTTGTGTGTGGATGCAAGACGAGTTTGTGACGCTTCGCTCTCAGTTCAGGCTGTGATGGCTTCGGTTACACAGCTTGAAGCTGCAGTGGAAGGACACCACTGTTGTGAGCCGGCCGTGGGGATCTAACGGACGTCCAGCACGGCCGAGTCCTCCGATCGGTCCTCACCGGTGGCCAGTCCAGTTACTGTTCGCACTGAGGTTGACCCTTCACCTGTGGTCCAGTGAGAGGTCGCCCTGGGGCGTAGCAGGCAGCGAAAGACTTCCCAGGCGGCCATACGTTAGGCCTCCCCAGTTTCTCTGACAAACAGGTTCCAGGTGCTGTCTGCGGCTGACACTGTCGCTGAAATCCGGACAGTCACACAGGGTGGGATTATTAATAGTTGGGAGCTTCAACGTTAGGCGCGTTATGGGGCCCCTTAGGGACATGGTAGCCAAGAAGGGAAAGAAAACCAGTGTGAACTGCGTGTGCATACCAGGTGAAGTCATTCCAGATGCGGAAAGGGTCCTCCCGGTTGCCATGAAGAGCACAGGGTGCAGCCAACTGCAGGTGGCTGCTCACGTCAGTACCAATGAAGTGTGTCACTTTGGATCAGAAGATATTCTCTCTGGTTTCGAGCGGCTAACGAAAGTGGTAAAGGCTGCCAGTCTTGCTTGCCAGATGAAAGGAGAGCTGACCATTTGCAGCACAGTCGACAGGACCGAAAGCAAATCCCTGGTACTAAGCCGAGTGGAGGGTCTGAATCAGAGGACCAGACGGTTCTGCGACCGTGTAGGCTACACGGGTAGCTTGGGCTGTGTGGCGTGGACTGGGTGGTTTTTTAGGTTTTTTAGGGTCTCGGGAAAACACAAGAAGGGCTTCAGTACCAAATGGTGCAGGCCGAAAACAGGAGGAACATAGTTAAAGGAACCATCAGCATAACAGTTGTAAATTGTCGTAACTGTGGTGGGAAGGTACCAGAGCTCCAACCGCTAATAGAAAACGCTGATGCTCAAATCGTTATAGGCACTGAAAGATGGCTAAAGCTTAGGGTACAATTATTGATAGTTCGGTGCTCCAACGTTAGGCGCATTATGGGGCCCCTTAGGGACTTGGCTGCGAATAAGGATAAGAAAGCCAATGTGCAACCCGTGTGCATATCGGTTGGAGTCAGTCCAGACATGGAACGGGTCCTTCTGGATGCCATGAAGAGCACAGGGTGCAGCCAACTGCAGGTGGTGGCTCGCATCGGTCCCAATGATGTGTGTCGCTTTGGATCGGAGGAGATTCTCTGTGGTTTCGAGCGGCTTACAGAAGTGGTAAAGGCTGCCAGTGTTGCTTGCCAAATGAAACCAGAGCTAGCCATTTTCAGCACAGTCGACAGGAGCGATTGCGGACTTTAGGTACAGAGCTGAGTTGAGGTTCAGAATCATAGGCTCAGACGGTTCTGCGACTGTGTAAGCTGCAGATTCCCTGACTTGTGTCGTAGTGTGGTTGAGTTTCGAGTTCTGCTGAATAGTCAGGAGTCCACTACACACAGGAGGTGGCTACATGAGTAGCAGCGGTTGTGTGGCGTTTACTGGGTGGCTTTTTAGGCTAGAGGGTCTCGGAAAAACAGAAAAACGGTTCAATCACAAGGAGAGCAGGCCGAACCATCAGCATAACAGTTGTAAATTGTTGTAGTGTTGGGAAAGTATCAGAGCTCCAGGCGCTAATGGAAAGCACTAATGCTCAAATCATTATAGGCACTGAAAGCTAGCTAAAAGCGGAGATATAGACGAAATTCTTTCGAAGAACCTAAGGTGTTCCGAAAGAATAGGCTAAACACAGTTGGCGGTGGCGTGTTTATGGCTGTTAGAAGTAATTTCTCTTGTAGCGAAATTAAAGTAGATAGTTCCTTTGAGCTCCAGAAGTCGTTCTTTTAAATGATAATTGAATCCTTTTACTGACCTCCCAATTCAGATGATAAAACTACTGAAACGTGCAAAGATATATGGAGTTCTATTTCAAACGCATGTTGTTGTTGTGGTCTTCAGTCCTGAGACTGGTTTGATGCAGCTCTCCATGCTACTCTATCCTGTGCAATCTTCATCATCTCCCAGTACTTACTGCAACCTACATCCTTCTGAATCTGCTTAGTGTATTCATCTCTTGATCTCCCTCTACGATTTTTACCCTCCACGCTGCCCTCCAATGCTAAATTTGTGATCCCTTGATGCCTCAGAACATGTCCTACCAACCGGTCCCTTCTTCTTGTCAAGTTGTGCTACAAACTCCCCTTCTCCTCAGTTCTGTTCAGTACCTCCTTATTAGTTACGTGATCTACCCATCTTATCTTCAGCATTCTTCTGTAGCACCACATTTCGAAAGCTTCTATTCTCGTCTTGTCCAAACTGTTTATCGTCCATGTTTCACTTCCATACATGGCTACACTCCATACAAATACTTTCAGAAGCGACTTCCTGACACTTAAATCTATACTCGATGTTAACAAATTTCTCTTCTTCAGAAACGCTTTCCTTGCCATTGCCAGTCTACATTTTATATCCTCTCTATTTCGACCATCATCAGTTATTTTGCTCCCCAAATAGCAAAACTCCTTCACTACTTTAAGTGTCTCATTTCCTAATGTAATTCCCTTAGCATGTATTTTAATACATATTCCGAATTTTTCTTTTGTTTCCTTTACTGCTTGCTCAATATACAGATTGAATATCGTCGGGGAGAGGCTACAGCACTGTCTCACTCCCTTCCCAACCACTGCTTCCCTTTCATGCCCCTCAACCCTTATAACTGCCATCTGCTTTCTGTACAAATTGTAAACAGCCTTTCGGTCCCTGTATTTTACCCCTGCCACCTTTAGAATTTGAAAGAGAGTATTCCAGTCAACATTGTCAAAAGCTTTTTCTAGGTCTACAAATGCTAGAAATGTAGGTTTGCCTTTCCTCAATCTTCCTTCTAAGATAAGGCGTAAGGTCAGTATTGCCTCACGTGTTCCAACATTTCTACGGAATCCAAACGCATATCCGACTCATATAATTATAGTCCGTAGTGACTTTGATTTACCCTCTGTATGTTGGTGAAAATACATTTTTAATTCCGGAGGTACGCATAAAGCACCATCTGAAATTGTACTAAACGCATTCTCTGAAAATTCCTTCGAGCAGTTAGTTTATGAGCTCACGCGAATATTAAACGGTTGTGAAAACACACTTGACCTCCTAGCAACAAATAATCATGAGCTAACAACGAGCATCAAAAGGGATACAGGTATTAGTGGTCACAGAGCTCTCGTAGCGATACTGAGTATGGTACCCCACAAATCTTCCAAAAATAAACGAAAAATATACCTATTCAAAAAAGCAGATAAAAATTCACTTAACCGCTTCCTGAGAGACAATCTTTACTCATTCCAAATTAACAATGTATGTGTCGACCAGATGTGGCTTGAATTCAAAGAGACAGTATCGCCACCAATTGAGAGATTTCTTCCAAATAAAGTAATAAACGACGTAACTGATCCTCCTTGGTACACAAAAGGGGCCAGGACACTGTTGCAGAAACAACGAAAAAAGCGTTTCAAATTTAAACAAACTAAAAATTTCCAAGAATGGCGATGTTTTACAGAAGCTCGAAATTTAGCGCGGACTACAATGCGAGATGTTCATAGTACTTTCCACAACGAAACTGTGTCTCGAAACCTGGCAGAAAATTCAAACAGATGCTGTTCATATGTGAAGTAAGCTATCGGCAAGGCACAATCAACGTACTTTCTGCGCGATAGCAATGGAGATACTATCGAAGACAGTGCTGCCAGAACAGAACCTTCCGAAATGCCTTCCGAAAGGAATTCGAATCAAGAGCAGCTGCCACCATGAGTAAGGTATAAGCAAATATCCTTGGAGTAGTGAAGTAACGTAAATCACTCAATAAAGCAAGTCTTCCGGTCTACATTGTTTACCAATTACGTTCCTTTCAGAATATGCTGATGCAATAGTCCATACTTAACAATCATATACAACCGCTCGCTCGACGAAAGATCGGTAGCCAGACTGGAAAGTTTCACAGGTCACACCAATATTCAAGAAAGGTAGTGAAATGAAATTGAAATGTCTTGTAGATCGGTCGCATGGTGCAAGTCTTTTAAGTTGACAGCAGTTTCGCGACTTGCGCGTCGATGGGGATGATATGATGAAGAAGACAACAGAACACCCCGTCCCTGTTGCACAGCATTCGGCCGCGCTGACCACGCGGCTATTTTTTTAAATCTCATTTTGTTCGCAATTGATCGTTGTATTTGTTCGGGGCGGACGTCCTGTGACACTTGTTGAAGTTCATTGTTGATACACTTACTCAGATTTGTTTTTATTACAGAGGGCAGCTAACCCTCTGACCGAACACGAAGAGCCACCGCGCCGGCATTTCGAGGCGGATAATAAAGGCAGCAGGACTAATCCACTAAGTTACAGGCCCATATAATTAACGTCGATATGCAGCAGAAGTGTGAAACATATATTGTGTTCGAACATTACGAATTGCCTCGACGAAAACGGTCTATTGACACACAGTCAACACGGATTTAGAAAACATCGTTCATGTGAAACACAAGTGGCTCTTAACTCGCACGAAGTGTTGAGTACTATTGACAAGGGATTTCAAATTGGTTCCGTATTTCCGGTTTTCTGGTAAGCTTTCGACATTGTACCTCGCAAGCAGCTTGTTGTGAAATGGCGTGCTTATGGAATAAGTAAAAGAGAAGTGATTTCTGATGTTGTAGGTCCTTTGCTGGGATACAATATGAGCAGCAGCCAGGTTTGTGGGTATTACGTGTCGCGGAACCGTAATAACACACTTTTAGAGTCAGAATGAACTTTTAATTTCCGCATTGAACAGAGCGAATACAGAAAAAGGATGTCTAACAAGGCGCGAGTGCACAAAGACAGAATGCAAAGGCAAAGAAAATAATCAAGGAAGTGTCACTTCCCGTCAGAGACGCCACAGGTTGTTTGCATATGGCGCCATCGTTTATCGACTAGTAAAGTCATCAGAAGATCAAAACAAATTGCAAAACGATTTGGGAAAGATATCTGAATGGTGCGAAAACTGGCAATTGATCCTAAATAATGAAAAGGATGAGGTCATCCACATGAGTGCCAGAAGGAGTCCGTTAAACTTCGGTTACACGATAAATCAGTAAAATCTAAAGGCCATAAATTCAACTAAATGCCTAGGAATTACAATTACAAACAACTTAAATTGGAAGGAACTCATAGAAAAAGTTTTGAGGAATGTTAAATCAAGAGTGCGGTTCATTGGCAGGACGCTTAGAAAATGGAACAGATATACTAAAGACATTTCCTACACCACACTTGTCCGTCCTATTTGAGAGAACTGCTGCGCGGTGTGGGATCCTTGCCAGATAGGATTGACGGAGTGCATCGAAAAAGTTGAAAGAAGGGCACACGTTTTGTATTATCGTAAAATAGGGGAGAGAGTGTCGCTGAAATAAGAAGAATTTGAGGTGGACATCATTAAAACAAAGACAAGACGTTTTTCATTGCGGCGAAAACTTCTCACAAAATTTCAATCACCAACTTTCCCCTCCGAATACGAAAATCTTTTGTTGACGCCGACCTGCATAGGGAGAAACGAGCACCATAATAAAGTAATGGAAATCAGAGCTCGCACGGAAAGATACAGGTGTTTGTTATCTCCGAGCGGTATACGAGACTGCAATAATAGAGAATTGTGAAGGTGGTTCGATTAACCCTCTGCCAGGCATTTAAATGCGATTTGCAGATTATCTATGCGGGTGTAGATGTAGATGTTTGAAGTTCTCGTTCCGTTAAAGAGCCTTATTTTCTTGGATTATTTTGTAGAGTCGATGTTATCCAATATACAAAAACTCTAAGCATATACTAGGATAGATGAGTGTCCTAGTCACTTACTCAGCAGTTAAAAATATTAAGCTGCCGCCGGAGGCAAAGGAACACCTTCGTCGATGCACTGTATGTCAAAACGGGACTATGATAGCCATACATGTTACGACGCTTCCGGAATGTGCATATACACTGAAGAGCCAAACAAACTGGTACACCTGCCTAATATCGTGTAGGGCCCCCGCGAGCACGCTGAATCGTCGCAATGCCACGTGGCATGGATTCGACTGTGTGAAGTTGTGCTGAAGGGAACTGACACCACGAATCCTGCAGGGCCGTCCTTAAATTCGTAAGAGTACGAGGGGGTGGAGATCTCTTCTGAACAGCACATTGCAAGGCATCCCAGATATGCTCCATAATCTTCATGTCTGGGAAGCTTGGTGGCCACGGGAAGAGCTTAAACTCAGAAGAGTGTTCCTGCAGCCGCTCTGTAGCAATTCTGGACCTGTGAGGTGTCGCATTATCCTGCTGGAATTTCCCAAGTCCGTCGGAATGCAAAATGGACATGAATGGATGCAGGTGATCAGACAGGATGCTTACGTAGGTGTCACCTGTCAGATTCGTATCACTCCAGCTGCACACCCCCACACCATTACGGACTGTCAAGTAATATAATTTAGCCCGACACTGGTCAACAATCAGCAAACTAACTCAGTACTCAGGGTGGTTACGGGACTATAAATAATTAATTCTCTCTCTCTTGAATTATCACAGATATTCCTCAATATATATCAAAAGTATAGTTAAAACTCATGTCCTTATAGCACCAGATAATATTTCGTAGGTCAGTTCAATGTGAAATAATAAAATCGGTAACTCCAGATCATGGTTTCGTCTCGAATGCCAATATAAGATAACAAGCATAATCTTTTGCGGATGAAATCGTATACTAGAACTAGAATCCTGTAACAAGGCTTTTCTGCCTGGGATGTTATCTCGCTACCTTGAGAAAATCTGAAAGTGAAATGTATTAAATTGTTCGTGGCGGCCGAATATCTCGTGGAATCTGAAAGATAGTTTGTTGTCCTAACCGGCGGCATGTCTCGAAGATGAGCTGAAAGAAAATTACTAATTATTTTCTAGTATGGCGCCTAACAATGGTCAGTGTTCCGTTGAGGCCACGTCTACTTAGGACAAGCAAGGTTTAGTTTTACAAATAATTATGTACAGTACACAAGTTTGAAGTCACGAACAAATATATTTAATTTCATTTAAAACTGACATACACTGTTAACAACAAAATAAAACCTCATACAATCATTCTCTCCTCTTCGAGTCAAAGAACGGAAGAATACAAAAGAATTGATAGTTCAGACATAGAATCTCGAATGTCCATGGAATAATTCATTAAGGCCTATATTTCAATATAATGCATTTGTTTACTCTTTGGCATACATCGCCAGCTATTCAAACAATAATTATCAATAAATGGCATTTACAAACTTCAAATTCATGGCCACCTCAGGAGATACACTACAAGAGCCTCCACCAGCTTGAACAATCCGTTGCTGACAAGCACGCTCCATGGATTCATGAGATGTCTGCATACCCGTACACGTCCATCCACTCGATACAATTTGAAACGAGAGTCGTCCGATCAGGTAACATATTTCCAGTCATAAACAGTCCAATGTCGGTGTTGACTGGCCCAGGCGAGACGTAAAGCTGTGTGTCGTGCAGTCATCAAGGGTACACGAGTGGGCCTTCGGCCCCCAAAGCCCATATCGATGATGTTTCATTGAACAGTTCTCTACGCTGACACTTGTTGACGGCCCAGCAGTTTCCGGAGGGGTTGCACTTCTGTGAAGTTGAACGATTTTCTTCAGTCGTCGTTAGCCTCGTTCTTGCACGATCTTTTTCCGGCGGCAGCGATGTCGTAGATTTAATGTTTCACGGTACACCCGTGGAAAGGTCCTACGAGAAAATCCCCACTTCATCGCTGCCTCGGAGATGCTGTCCCACCGCTCGTGCACCGACTATAACACCACGTCCAAACTCACTAAAATCTTGATAATCTGCCATTGTAGTAGCAGTAATCGATCTAACAACTACGCAAGACACTTGTTACATAGGCGTTGCCAACCGGAGCGCCGTATTCTGCCTGTTTACATACCTCTGAATGTGCATGCCTTTACCAGTTTCTTTGGTGCTTCAGCGTAGATGTGAAGTCAAGATTTCCTATCTGTTGCCCTCCGGCGGGGTAAAGAATATCGCACTAAGTTCACTGATGGTTCCTCGACGTACCAACCAGATTTGTCGACCAGTTTAAAGTCGACCTCAGGGTCATTAGCTCTCTGTTTCTTTATTTTTTTCCCCTTTGCTACTGCGTTTGACCTCTATGTATTTACAAGGAACCCCTTGAGTGCGAGGTCGCAAAAGGTCAATGATATTTACGGTTTTCGACGCTCAACATACTGTCTACCATGCATCCACAGTATTCCAGAATGAGATTTTCACTCTGCCGCGGAGTGTGCGCTGTTATGAAACTTACTGGCAGGTTAAAACTGTGTGCCGGACCGAGACTCGAACTCGGGACCTTTGCCTACGCGGGCAAGTGCTCTACCATGTGAGCTACCCAAGCACGACTCACGCCCCATCCTCACAGCCTTACTTCTGCCAGTACCTCGTCTCCTACCTTCCAAACTTAACAGAAGCTCTCCTGTGAACATTGCACGACTAGCACTCCTGAAAGAAAGGGTATTGCGGAGACATGGCTTAGTCACAGCCTGGGGGATGTTTCCAGAATGAGATTTTCACTCTGCAGCGGAGTGTGCGCTGATACGAAACTTACTGGCAGATTAAAACTGTGTGCCGGACCGAGACTCGAACTCGGGACCTTTTTAATATACCAGTAAGTTTTATCCACAGTATTGATTGCTAACGCCACCAGGGGACGGGACTGGAGATATTCAATGATGAGCACAGCATGAGGCTTCGGAGCGTAGATGAACTGCTCTGTCGACGAGTAACTCACAACAATGCAACAGTGTTAGTGATGTTGATACAAAGAAATGTCAACGATACACAAAGCAAACCTTGCATTATGTCTACAGCAACAGTTGCCGAAGCTGTCATTCGTCAGGAAGGAAGGCAAGGTATTTCGTAGAGTAAGAAAGAAGTGGCAGATGAAAAATTAGTGTTTCTGCAAGATGAGTCTGTGGAGTGCGTACTATCGTATACTCTCAACTGTGCGGACAATGTACATGAGTAGTACAATGATGACAATATGCGCTTAAAAACTGAGAGTGGTATTGAAACAGATGTCGAGCCATGTAGTTCGTCAACCTTGTCGGACAGGAAGACACAAATCTCCTCTCCAGTGAAAGGAAGGACAATCGTCCCAAGGGGCGGATACTAAACATAATTAGGTACATGGAAGATAATCCGCAGCATAGTAAAAAAGAGAATCAATCATGAACTGGTTTATAATAAGTCCGCAGAAATATGACCGCGTAAAGCATAACAAAAACTACGTATATTCAAGGGTGCACGAGGCGCACTTGCTACAAAACTGGTATTTGCGCGTTTCAAGGATGCTCGATACAGTTTATAGGATGCACATCACCTATAGGATGTGACCTGCTACGTTATGCACATCAAATTGCGCGCGACGTACATTACAGAAATCTCAAGGGAATAAGTGGATGGCTTCATAACTTCAAACAGTGGTGCAGAACTGGAAGACGTACGATAACGAAATTTTAAACAAAGCTTCAGCTTGACGATGCACAGCAAACTGCAAATCGATCCGAAAATTTGGAGATGAGATAAACAAACTTATCCCATCGTTCAGTGTCCGCCACCGGTATCTGAGTGGCTTCTGGCACGGTAGCTCAGCGTGTTCGGCCAGAGGGTTTAGCTACCCTCTGTAATAAAAAACTGAGTGAACCGATCAACGAACAGCCTGAACGAGGGTCATCGGACGTCCACCACGAACAAATTCAACGAACAATATAGAACAAGATCAACAACAAAAAAAGTGGTCAGCGCGACAGAGTGTCAATCCTACGGGCCCGGGTTCGATTCCCGGCTGGCTCGGAGATTTTCTCCGCTCAGGAACTGGGTATTGTGTTGCCCTAATCATCATCATTTCATCCCCATCGTCAAATGGCGTCAAATCGAAAGACTTGCACCCGGCGAACGGTCTACCCGACGGGAGGCCCTAGTCACACTACATTTACATTTACTTGTTACATCGTTCAGTAAGGAATTTGTTTTCAACTCCGACCAGTCGGTACTTGAAGAGGAAATGCATACGAAAGGAACCCTGGGAATTAGAGGTACCAAAGTTGTCTTCACGCATTCGTGTACAATTATGCCGACCGTTCATTGGGATTGTAAACTGTCTGGAAAGCTATTTACTTTGCTGCGAGAAGATGAAGGTGCTCTGCCCCGTACGATTCTTACTCGTGTGAGTGATCATGCAAGTACAGTAGTGAATATTTACGTCACAGCAAGCAAGAGTGGGAAAATGGGCGTAAGAGAAATATGGTATGAGCCGTAGTTGGTCTAAATAATTTCCTTTTGCGTGATTCCTGGCCTGTCCATAAAAATCCTACTCCTTTATGAACTCAACCTCCTGAAAAGCGTATGTCATCCCAAATCGTACTACATGCAATTCAGCTTCCAGATGTTAGTTCTTTTCGCGCCTATAGAGCACACTCTGGCACTCTCCGCAGCAACGCCTTGTAAGGATAGCCAGTTTCACGATAAGCTCCACAACAGATTGTTTCGCATTCAGTTGCATGCCGACACATTCCATCAGCTCTCAACACCCCGTTACATTAATACGATGCTATATGCATTCCTTAAGAGTGGATACCTGGCTGAATGTCCCGCAGAGTTCGTAATTACCAAGGAGCTCGCATTCATTCTCGATAGAGCGTGCCTTTGTGATCACTGTGGCGCGCCATTTTTCGTTCGGTGTTCGTAGAGCAAGTTAATGGTTTGTTCTGAACATTTGCTGAATACCGATGAATTCCATTTTGTGAGGTGTAATACATACACCCCATAGAAGGTTGGTCTCTGCGTCTCACGGACACTCATTTTCTGTCGCCTTCCTTACGCACGTGGTGAGTCATTGACAGCTAATACTTTTCCTGTCATAATTTTTAACACAACTCTTTCAAATGAGCTCTACTGAAGATTGAACTTGAGACCTCGCACTCAGGTGTTCCTTTAGTATCCACCCGCGTATTGTTCACTTATTTCCGTCGCCAGGTTTATTTAGGATAAACCACATGTTTAGGTAGTGTTTATATACTTCTGTCTCTATCTTGCAAGTTCGACCGTGTCCTTCTCCACACGTATCTGGCATAATCCACCTGTATAGCTAGTGTTTTTAATCAGTTAGGCTCTATACGTCATCTTCCTTGCTGTAGATCGAGGGGTCTTGCATAACGTCTCAGCATAAATTTTTCTGTAAACTGTAGGTGTAGATACCAACCACTGTAGAATTGTAGAATTGTGTATACATCACTATTTCTCAAGAGTGTGTAAATTAGTAAAAGAAAGGCAAACACATAAAGACAGCCACAAAGTTAGGATTCTGAAATTTTGTAATCTATGTATACCTAGCTTGGATATACGTGAAACCCCGTAAGGGTTACCCCTGCATCTTCAGTCAGAGATCTAGTTACGTTGCAGCGACGACAACTAAGGATCATCAGATTCTCAGTGTAATCTCGGATTTGACAAAGAAATAGAAGGAACATGGTTATGACACACTCCGTGGAATCACTCCACCATTCGCATCAAACGTTTTAAGGAAACAACACAAAACCATAAATAATTGTTGTCTAACTGGTATTTGACCGACATTCCATCAGAATACGAGTGCATGGCTTCGACAAAAGCGTCATTTCAACGTGCTTTTCAAAATTGTTCAGTTAACAGTCTTCGAAAAGTAATTCAATGAAGATAGCTCAATATATACGAGAGAAACGGCACTTATGCTCACCTTAAATCAGTTTCAGCCTGCAGTGCCAGCTGACTCGGTGGGACAGCAGTTCCACTTGCAGGATTAAATCCACGTCTCTTGCTAAGACCGCTCGGAAATTTAAAGTGCGACACGCAGTGCGTGACGCAATTATGTTTGATGTGACTAAGATTTTTATCAGCACGAACAGATTTTATCAGATGACAAAACCGCTGTCGTTTTACATACGTCGACTGGCATTAATTTACATTTTGCGGCCGAAACTAAATTGGACTCCTGCAGCCACATTTCAAGCGACCAAAAGCTATTACGCAAAGAAACAAAAAAATCCATTAGTGTTATTTCCGCAAACATCGAATAAATATCGACATATTTGCCACTACATCAAACTCTGACCGCGCTATCGGGTGCACAGTTGTTACACGTGTACCGGCTTTAAACCGACATGAAATAAATATTACTGCAAAGTAAAATTGCTGGTTAATAAGTACCGCAATATTAATTATTTCGGATGTCACATTCCGGCCGTTACTTTTCAAATGGCTGTTGCAGAGCCGCTACACGGTGGCGGCGCATCCCCCATCCCCCGCTGCCGTCAGCGGCGCGCAAATTACTCTCACAGCGAAACAGGGAAACCGATGAACACTGGCGTCAGACAGGGCGTTGATCTCATAATTATCTTTCAAGAAGAGGTGGAAAAGATGTGACTATTTTCTTCTCCTTCTGGACAGTCTGTTGAATATGTTATTACAAGATTCTTTGTTACCATATGGTGTAATCTGTATTTCGGAAGAAAGTAATGGAGGGCCAATGGACGCACACATGATCACCTCTTGCTCTCATAACCGGTAATCCGGACAGCAGGTGTTACATATCTGACGTGTTAAGAGTGGTGGCTGAACCCTTTCTTCGAGGACTCTGTAGCGTCATCTTTCAACAAAAAACTCAAGACTGGATATTTCCAATACTGAGGATGTTTGACTGTTGGTCTGGAAAGCATGTTCTGCACATCTCACACCCAGTGGAAAAACCTTGCCACTACCATTGCAGAGCGTTGCATAATGCAGCAAGAATGACGTACCTCTTTCTGTCGTCCAAGATCAGATCGACTCGATATCCAGTCTGATGAGAGCTCTGTGTACGAAATTTCGCACTCTGAATACCATAATCTCTACATACACGAGGGCTTTCAATAACTAATGAACAAATTCTTTTTCTCAGCCAATTCCGGTTGCAGAAAAATGAGGAATTTTTTGTGGGAGAATAAGGCACTACCCACTCATCACGAACACCTGTCTTACGAAGAAATAGGCTTCGTTCGAGTCAACCGCCACTACTGTACACTGAACATCAAATTACAAAATCTCTGGAACAAGAACTGCCAACACGTCGGAAATTACCAAGAGCGTGAATGGTTCGAGAAATATAACTGTGATATTGTGGGTGTCGGTCTTGACAGAAACCTGTGGGTTATATTAAACTGGCACCACACTGGATGTGGTCGGTGTCCAGACTCACTCTATAAATACGGTTTTGTGGAGTCTCCGAGTTGTGACTGTGGTGCAATGTGATAACCTATAAGACATACACATATCAAGAAAAGTTTTGCGTCACCTCGGTTCCGAGAGTTCCGGAACCTGTACAGAAAATTGGCATAGAGAACAACATCAACATCATTTCCGCCCTTTTTATTGCTCATGAAAACCACACTTTGCATGTTGTACCACCATACAGCCAGACCTTCAGAGATGGTGGCCCACACTGCTATACACACCGGTACCTCTAATACCCAGTAGTACGTGCTCTTGCACTGATGTATGCCTGTATTCCTCGTGGCATACTATCCACAAGTTCAGCAGGCAGGTCCAGATTGCCCTACTCCTCAAAGGCGATGCAGCGTAGATCCCTCAGCGTCGTTGGTTAGTCACGTCGTCCACAAACAGCCCTTTTCAGTCTATCCCAGGCACGCTCGATAGGGTTCATGTCTGGAGAACATGCTAGCCACTCTAGGCGAGCGATGTTGTTATCCTCGAGGAAGCATTCACAACAAGTGCACCATGGGTGCGTGAATTTTCGCCCATGAAGACGAAAGCCTCTCGAATATGTTACCGATATGGTTGCACTATCGGTCGGAGGATGGAATTCATGCATCGCACAGCCCTTACGGCGCCTTCCATGACCACCAGCGGCATACATAGGACCCACATAATGCCACCCGAAAACAGCAGGGAACCTCCACCTTGGCTACACTCGCTGGACAGTGTGTCTAAGGTGTTCAGCCTGACCGGGTTGCCTCCAAACACGTCTCCGACGATTGTCTGGTTGAAGGCATATGCGACACTCATCGGTGAAGAGAACGTGATGCCAATCCTGAGCGGTCCATTCGGCATGTGGCTGGGCCCATCTGTACCGCGCTGCATGGTGTCGTGGTTGCAAAGATTGACCACGACATGGACGTCAGGAGTGAAGTTGCGCATCATGCAGCCTATTGCGCACAGTTTGAGTCGTAACACGACGACCTGTGGCTGCACGAAAAGCATTATTCAGCATGGTGGCGTTGCTGTCAGTGTTCGTTGGAGTCATAACCCGTAGTTAGGGGTCATACACTGCAGCAGTAGCCCTTGGGCGGCCTGAGCGAGGCGTGTCCTGTCTCTCCGTATTTCCTCCATGTCCGAACAACGTCGCTTTGGTTTACTCCGAGACGCCTGGACACATACCTTGTTGACAGCCTTTCCTGGCACAAAGTAACAATGCGAACGCGATCGAACCGTGGTATTGGCCGTCTATGCATGGTCGAACTCCAGACAACACGAGCCGTGTACTTCCTTCCTGGTGGAATGGCTGAAACTGATCGGCTGTCGGACCCTCTCCGTGTAATAGGCGCTGCCCATGCATGGTTGTTTACATCTTTGTGCGGGTTTAGTGACATCTCTGAAGAGGCAAAGGGACTGTGTCTGTGATACAATATCCACAGTCAACGTCTGTCTTCAGGAGTTCTGGGAACCGGGATGATGCAAGAATTTTTGACGTGTGTAAAAGAGGAGTGCGTCCTGATGCTATAAGAGCACGTGGCATGATTTTATGAATGCCAGTGCCACAGTTAGATATTGTTTAGTTGATTAGTTTTTTTTTATGTAATTATATTCATTACATGTAACAGATAGACTTCATGCGTGTGCCACATGAACGATAACGATTTTGGCGGAAAACCATAGCAACGCAGATATTCATAGGCGCTTGAAGAAATTCCAGTGACACCTGGCAGTGAGCAAAAGCACGAGGAGTGGTTGGGCGAGGCGTTTGTCATCATCCAGCGTAACAGGCTTGCCCCAGAAACATTACACACAACGAGTAGAATTTCGTAATACGCTATCCCTCATGGTGCATTGCTTCTCATGTCCAGCAGTGTAGACTCTCGCGGTGGGGACAATAAACTACTGATCACAATGTACATGTAATTTTTTAATTTGTATTGCATAGCGATGGGGGGGGGGTCGGTCTCTGAAACAGTATGTAAATACTGAAGTGTTCAATAAACTGTGCGTGTGCCGAACAGTTCTGGAGTCTGGAGTTACTATCGCTCTGCCAACATCCTTCTCAAAGAGGACGGAGGAGCGGACAGGCACCCTCTTGGGGTTGGAAATTTCTCTTAAACGGCTGAAGAATCAGCGAAGATCTACGACTTGAGGATGACGAATAACAATGTGTATTCGTACGACAAGTTCCCTATGTGTGAAGAAGTGTAATGATGATCCAAGCATTGGCAAATGATTACGGATTATTCCCACCATTTGGATCTATGGGACGGGTTTGCCAAGGGAGATTGAATTACATACTTGCGGGTAACATACCGTGAGCGATAGCGTGGAATGTCAGAAGCGTGAATCTTGCAGGACAACTAGAAAATGTAAAGATGGAAATGCAGAGCCTCGGTCTAGATATAATAGGGTCAATGTAATGAAATATTAGTAAGAATATCTGATCACACGAACATAGGATATTATTAACAGAGCAAAAAACGAAATGAGGAAGTAGGATTCGTTACGAATAGGAAGATAGTGCTGACAGTGAGCTCTTTTAAGCCGTTCATTCGATAGGATTGTTCTTATCATAATCGAAAGCAAACCTGCGCCAAAAAGAATAGCTAACGCGTACATGCAGAAAATGAAGAGAGAGAGAGAGAGATTAAATGAGGGCACTGAACGAACATATTATTATTGAAAGGGAGATGGTAATAATCATAGATATTGGAACACTGTAGAGAAAGACTAATATTCTGCAGTAATATTTAGTTGGTTGTAACGAATACACTGTTAAAAGAAGGCAAGAGGAAAAGACATATATGGAAAAGGCCTGGCGCTACAAGAAGATGTTAGCTACATTATAATTCGGTGAGACAGAGATTCCGAAATCAGACACTGGTTTGCAAAGCGTACACAGGAGCAGACACAGACACAAATCACACTTCAGTAATGAAAAGTGGGCCGAAGTTTAAGAGAATCAACAGGAAATCGACGTGGGAAGAAGTGACCCTCTGAGGTCCTGAGGAGTGGTGACGTGCATTTGCAGTCCTCTGAGGCCGTAGATCCTTCAATAATGAATACAACATTCGGCAGTTCAGTTAAAGTGGAATGGACATGTCTAAAATGGAGAATCATAGAACTGCCAAATTTAGATACAAAGAAGGTAACCGCCTAATGCTGGGTAACTGTAGAATAACTCCAACTGTTCAACTAAAGAAGGAAATAAAAAATAATTTTCAGAGAAAGACATAAATTCAGCAGTATAAAGCAGTATAAGTTGAGGCAAAATGACTGCGAGGGAAATGCGAACAAATCAAAAAAATAGTCGTCGGAAGGACTCATCCAGCATATAGAAAAGCCGAAACAATTTTGGTGGAAGTAAAGGCAATGCTGACATTAAGAGTACAGGAAGAACCCCGCTGTTAAACGTGTGGATAAGTGGAAATAATACATTGAAGAAATAGATTTGAAGAGACAGGGTATCCAATATTAGAGTCAGATTTTAACAGAGCTTTGGAGGACTTATGATCGAATAAAATAGACATAATATTTCTTCGGAAATGGAATTGAAACGACTATTCAGACATATGTATACAATCTGTCTGACTGGGGACATGCCAACAGACTTTCGGGGAAATATAACAGATCCAGTCTGGAAGACAGCAAGGGCAAATAAATGCGAAAACTATTACACAGTGAGCTTAACAGATAATGTCTCCAAGTTTCTGGCAAGGATAATATACACAATAGAGGAAAATATAATTAAATTTATCTTAGGTGACGATCAGTTCGGCATTAGGAGAGGTAAAGGTAGCAGTCAGTTCCGATGTTGCTCCTGATGATGGAAAGAGCACTAAAGAAAAATCAAGAAACATTCATTGGATTTGTCGACCTTCAAAAAGCTTTCGACAATGTACAGTGACGCAAGACGTTCAAACGTCTGAGAAAAATGTGTGTACGCTACAGGGAAAAGCGGCTAATATAGAATATTTACGAGACCCTAGTAGGAGCTATAAAAATGAACGAGAAGAACGAAATTGTCAGTTAAAAAGGGCATAAGATAGGGACGCAGTCTTTCTGCCTTACTGTTCAACCTATATATCGAAGAAAGAATGATGGAAATAAAAGTAAGTTTCGTATGTGCGATTATAGTTCAGGATAATAAGATTTAGTGTTGATATTGTTGTCCTCTATGAAGATGGGAAAGAATTGCAGGACATACTGCATGGAATAACGAGTGTGCTGAGCACAGAACACTGACTGAGGGTAAACCAAAGAAAGAGGAAAGTAATAAGGAGTGACTGAAGTGAGTTTAATGATAAACTTAACAAAATTAGTATGGAACATCGGCCCTCATTTCAGGAAGAAGTTTCTGAGAATGTATGTATGAAACACAGTATTGTGTAAAAGTTGTAATATTAGTAATTTTCGCCTCACAAACATTAATATACGCTCAATAGTAAACGCCTGATGGCCTAAAGTTATCGAACAATTGTAAAGTAAAAGAAATGAACCATCGCATAGCAGTGACAGAATCTATTATTCTTTATCTTTGCCGTTCTTGCGCGATGCCAGTAAATCTCTATGTACATGTATCGATTAATGGTGTAAAAAAAAAAAAAGAATTCTGTTGTTTCAAGACAAATGAGGTTTTTGGCGCCTCACCTTTTACTGTTTGTATTTCATGAGAGGCGGACGCGGACTTGCTGCGTTCCGCAACTGTATTTTATATTCTCTGTGAAAGTATTGAGTGAATATGCTAATTGTTATTTTTTCCAAACAGAAAACATGTAGTTTCTTGTAACTGATATCGAACAGACAGCGTCAAGAGGACATTTTTACTGTTATGTATAAAGTATCTAACCACAATGGTCATCTATTGTAATTTAATATGAAAAGGTACGTAGCATTAAAAAACGTGTGTTAAAGATAAGTGTGCTTATTTTCGTAAATTAACCTTGATGATTCCATCTCCTTATTTACCTGTATGTTAATTATTTTTGTGTTACTTCATCATCAGAAATACGATCACGCTGATGGGCCGAATGCAGCATGAGGCAGAAGGAACATTATCGTTTTCCTATTATTTCTGAACCAACTCCTTTTTTTTTAATTGTGTAGTGTTGCATTTCTTTTAAAGTCTATAAATCTTCTGGTCCCTTAGTGTTGATCCGGGTATGACTACATCGCGACTATAAAAATGCATAGAAATGATAATGTTTCTTCCGAACGATTTCAAATATATATACATCAATATGCTGCTCTTATTCAGGTATTTAATGCTCAACGTATGTTATTATAATAGTGTAATCAATCCCTGATTCTGTTGCCAAGTGGCCCACCAAAATATTCACTTTTTTCGACATTAAAAAAAAAAAAGTAACAGTTCTTTTTATTTTCGTTCCCCAAGAGCAACGCTACACTTGGCGCCCGAACAGGGACTCGATCAAAAAATCATTTCATTTATGTGTTTAAAAATTTTTCAGTGCTTGTTCTAATCATTGTTTCATTTTTTCATGTGGATGCAATTCAACCGAGAAAGAGAAGTGGGAAAACCTTTTAATTAATTCAGAATAACGATTGATGAAATTACCAAAAAACGCGAGTATTCATCTGTATCACCATCAAGACAGCCATAGTAAGTGAAATTTTTATACGCAGTAGCCAAGCTTTCGTAGTGACGTAGCATCTTTCGAGTTGATCAGAACGTAAACCTGTCTTTCCTTGCCTTGAAACAGCTTTACTTCAATTTGTCCATAGTCCATTCTTATGTAGTTAAATTCAGTGAAAGTGTACCATTGTTGTCGGTGCATAAAAAAATTACGATATGGCGGATGACAACGCTCAAAACTGGTAAAACGTGTGATATTTCACTTGTTTGTAAATAGTAGGAACCATCTTGTCTTCTTGGCGTAAATGAACGTCAGTTGTTACCTAGAGTTTAAATTTCATCTTAGGTCCCAGTAAGCCATAGCACTACGTCACAGACAAACGACTGACGGCAGTGACAAACAATATCTGTAGCATTTTGACGTTTGACAAATAATTCATGAACATGGCTGACGGTAAACAGCGGACACAAACAAAACCAGACGACAGCGGTGATGCGAATGGACCTCACTATCCATTACGATCACGCGCGATATGTACACGAGCGGAGGCAGAAACAGCCTCGACCGAAGTTTTAGAAGCTGGTCCTAGCGTGCAAACTATTCCCGCTTTTGAAAAAAATGACTTGGCTGCAATGATCGAAGCAATAATGGAACGCAAGTTCGAAAGTCAAAGACAGAGAGAGGCGCAAAGACAGGAACGAGAAAAGCAGGAAAA
The DNA here is from genome assembly GCF_023864275.1 of Schistocerca cancellata. Taxonomy (NCBI): domain Eukaryota; kingdom Metazoa; phylum Arthropoda; class Insecta; order Orthoptera; family Acrididae; genus Schistocerca; species Schistocerca cancellata. The sequence continues at coordinate 608,474,026 of NC_064628.1, forward strand.
ATTAGATGAAAAGGCCCGCGAAGAAAAAGAGAAGGCCGAAAGGCGGCATAATAAAAATCAGGTCCTTACAAATATGTGCAACTCAGTAAAAACAGAAATAGATTCGGTAAAAACAGAAATAAATTCGGTAAAAACAGAAATAAATTCGGTAAAAACAGACATAAATTCAGTAAAAACAGACATAAATTCAGTAAAAACAGATCTGCAAACGGAGATAAATGACCTAAATACACGGTTAAATTCGGTGAAGGCCGAACTAAAGGCAGACATAACAGCTGATTTAAATACCCTGTTGGGTAATGTCCAAAGCCAAATCAGTAGTCAGATCACGACCATGAGGCTAGAAATTGACACACAAGTAGAGTCAAAAATAGAGGATATTTCAAAACGGTTAGATGAAAAAATCGAAGCAGCCAAGGGAGAAATAAATTCAAATGTGATGGAATATCAAAAACAAGTTGCGACCTTAAAAGAAGATTATACTGCAATCTCTGATGAGGTCAAAGGAGTTAAAACCGCAGTAGACACGATCGAGAATGTTGTTGATGATCTTTCTAAACAGATTGAGACTCTTAATGTAGAGGATCAAATAAAGAATACTGTTAAGGCACATGCTGAAGCATTGTCCGACCACTACCAAGAGTGGATTAAAAACAAAGACGGGTTCATAGAAAACAAGGTCAAGAACGAACTCAGGGAAACTGTCAAAAACGTGACCTTTGAAATATTGGCGGCCCCTGGAAAAACAGGAGACACGGTGATGTCAGAATTAGGCCAGATAAGACGAACGTTAGCTCAAGATTTACCTGAATGGCGTCAACAGATAGTTGATGAAGTTCGTACACTAAAATGTCAAGTTGCAAATTCCCCACCTCCCGTGTCAGGAGACTGGAATAATTCACCACGAAGTAATGAACAACAGCAGGTACATTACCGTTCACCATTTGATAACGCTCAAACTCATAGTTCTGTAGAAGCACAAGTTAACCAGAGTACCAGCCCACCCACTTTCGTCAGTTTGATGCAGGAGGAAAGCGTGATCAAACATCGTATTTTTCCGACCTTTCACCCACACAAAAGAGAAATTCATCCTATAGTGTTCCTCCGAAATTTTTCAGGAATTTTCCCGAATAGCTGGAGTGACCGCCAGCGAATTCAATTCGTTAGTGGATTTATCGTAGGCGATGCTGCCTTATGGGGAACCGAAATGGTCGACTCTTGTAAGAGTTACAAAGAGTTTGAACAGATGTTTTTAGCTAAATTCTGGAGTTCTGGTGTGCAGCAGCGCCTGAGAAAAGAGGTTTACAACGCCGAAGTGTTTAACAGTAAGCGCGGTAGTTTGAGAAGGTATTTTGAAAAGTATTTAGCGAAAATCAAGTTCTGGGATTCGCCGATCACCGCCAAAGACGTTATTATGATTCTAAAAACTAAGCTACCTATTGCGATCAGAGAAAAGTTAGTAAACGTGTCTGAGGACGATACGGACACTTTCCTATCTGTGTTAGACTCGTTAGATCTGATTTACGAGGACGCTAGAGTTGATGTTGGCAACGCTCACTTCAGTGCAGGCGGCCAGCACAATACAGAATATGCAGGCAACAATGGTGGCCGAGCGAAAGCGCGTCACAGCGACAGCCAGTACCAACCCCACAACGGTTTCAAAAATAAAAACACTACGTACTCCAACAGCAAATACAAAAATAAGTACAATAACGGCCAGAGATACAATCCAATATATAATTCGTCACCACCTCAGTACGAAAATGCACATTATAACACACAGCCCCAGCAATATGGAAACACGCAACCGATCAACGGTAATTATCAAAACGATCAGTCTTACGATTCAAATCGTCAGTGGAAAAGAAATAAATGGCATAATCAAGGTGGAGACCAACGTACACCTTTCAGTAACGGTTACAATCAACACAAGCCACAGCAAAATACCTTTCAGCCACAAAATATAAACTTCACGCAACAAGCGAACGGACCTTCGGGAAGTCTGAAGCCTAAACGCCCGCATAATACGCAAATTTATTATGCGCAAGCGAATACGCCAGGACAACAAGATCCATTTCTAACCGAGTTCGTACCACAAAACCAACACCAGTTCCAGACGGAAGAAACTTTAAGAAATATAAATCAGCAGGAAAGTAAGCGTCGAGCGGAAAATTAAAAGCAGCACCTTTTAGCCTCCTAGAGGATGCTGCAGGTTTGAATGGGGGCACCCTGTCCCTTAGTCCACACGAAATTAAAGCAATTAGGTATGACAAAGAGACAAACTTACGGGATGATCTAGTAGCAGACACTGAGACGAAAGACAATGATGACGTATGGGACGAACAAGTTCAAGCTTCCATAAGAGTATCAATTGCCAACATACCAGTAACAGCCATTGTAGATACAGGAGCTAATATAAATGTCTTATCTTTATGTTTATTTAAGCAAATATCCTCTGTATGCAAAGTTTTATCATTTCCAATTCAAGGTTGCACCGTATCGGGAGCAATTGGTTCACTAACACAACGTGTAAATCTTCAGACTCAGCTTCAAATCCAGATAGAGTCTATTTCAGTAACGTGCATTTTTCTTATTGTTAAAAACCTATCAGTGCCATGTATCCTGGGTGTGGAATTCTTGAGGCATACGAAAGCTAAAATTGACATCGAGTGTGGAATCTGTACTCTAATAGCGAGCCAGCAACAAGTAACTGTAAATTTGTTAAGAAGTAAGGTGAAGACAAACTTTGGGGTGCTTCGAATAGCTGTACGGCCATGGACTAAAAGACAACAGTACAGTCAGACAGAAGACGTGACAGATCCTGAAAGTGTTAATGACGATGAGTATAAAGACCTAATTCCCGGTCAGAATGAATTATACGGTAAAGCTAGTGAGTCCACTGAATTATCCAAACAACAGAAGAATGAGCTTTACAATTTGTTAACAGATTACGTTCAAGTATTTTCTAAGAAACCTGGACTAATAAAAGGCTTTGAATATCGCATGGATGTCCTGCTCCATTCAACCTACTGTAGAACAAGCTATTCCATTCCATATGCGAGACGAGAAGCTGTCAAGTGCGAGATCAGGAAAATGTTACGCTGGAATGTGATAGAAGTATCTCATTCACCTTATTCGAGTCCTTTATTGTCTGTACTAAAATCAGATGGTAGCGTAAGGCTAGTCCTAGATGCAAGATTAATCAATAAAATTATAGTACCCATAAGAACAAGACCAGAGGCTCTTGAAGAGCATCTGCAGAAATTTCACGGAGTTAAGTATTTGAGCACCCTTGATTTGAAAAGCAGTTACTGGCAAGTAAAACTTGCGCAGGAGTCTAGAAAGTACACTGCGTTTATATTTGCAGGTAGATCTTACCATTTCAAAGTTGTACCGTTTGGACTAAATGTGAGTTCCGGAATTTTTATTTCTGCCCTTGACTATGTACTGGGTCCTGAACTTTTAGACGAGGTAACAGTCTATGTGGATGACGTTCTTGTAGCATCGAGAAATTGGGAAGATCATGTGGCCCTTCTGCAAAAGATATTTCAACGATTCAGAGAGTATGGTGTTACAGCAAATCTTAAGAAATCCAAGTTTGGAAAAAGTGAAATTAAATTTTTAGGACACATCATCACCCCTGAAGGAATTAAACCCGACCCGGAAAAATTGTCTGCTATAAAAAACTTTCCAACCCCTGTTACAAAGAGGCAACTGAGAGGATTTATCGGTCTTACGTCATTTTTCAGACGTTTTGTTCCCAATCAGGTACTGAACAATCCCGCTCTTCACAACCTTTTAAAAAAGAATTCACATTGGAATTGGACGCCGGAATGGCAAGACGGATTTAAGAAAATTAAAGACAGTCTGGTTAACAGTAACATTCTCCATCATCCTCAGATGGATAAGGAATTTTGTATTACTGCAGACGCTTCCTTTGTGGGTATCGGCGCTTGTCTTTTTCAGATTCAATTAGTAAATGGACACGAGCAAATCCAAGTGATTAGCTTTGCGAGTCGAGTGTTATCAGAGTGTGAGAAGTCTTATTCGGTTACGGAGTTGGAGGCACTTGCCGTAATATGGGCTTTTAGGCGATTTAACTATTATATCTATGGAAGAAAAATTAAAGTCTATTCAGACCATCAAGCCTTATCATTCCTCCTTACATGCAAGTTGCAACACCCTCGTCTTACTCGATGGTGCTTATTCCTGCAGGAATATGACTTTGACATAGTATATATTAAAGGTAAAGATAATGTTATAGCAGACGCACTTTCTCGCTCACCTGAGGGCTTACCAGAAACCAGCGAACTGGTGGAACAAATGTCTAATTATAAAGTTTTGTTAATGAAAGATCCAATTCACAGAAAGTATTTTCTTCAGTTATGTAGGCAGATTCAGATTCTTCAAAATACAGATCCAAAGTGGAAAAAGGTTATACAAATTCTTCACGAAAATCCAGCCCACAAGTTGTCCAAGTTTTATAAAGTTCATAACCAAGTGCTATTTCATAAGACGTCTGAGTCATCTGAGAGGTGGTGTGTTTGCATCCCTCGAAATTTCATTGAACATCTTCTGTGGTACACTCACATTTCATGGGGTCACTACGGACCAGAAAAATGTAAAAGGAAAATCTCGACTTACTGTTATGTTCCGAATCTACACCAGAGAATCCATAAATTATTGAGAAACTGTGTCATCTGTCAAAAGGCAAAATCCTTAAACGTTTCCACTTCAATCCCACTAAATCCAATAATTGCTGAAAGGCCAAACCAGCTTCTTAGTATTGATTTGGCAGGTCCACTACCCACCGGTAGGGGAGGCGCTAAATACTTAGTAGCAATCCTGGATAATTTTTCTAAGCACATAAGACTGTACGCAGTAAAATCTTCTTGTGCAAATCCAATAATTCGTCGCATTGAAAATGACTATTTCCCACGATTCGGGGTTCCAGAATCAATCTTGTCTGATAATGCTTCAAATTTCACATCACGCCCGTGGCGTGCATTTCTTGCTCGCCATGGAATCAAACAAATTTTGATATCCCTGTTTCGACCGCAATCGAATCCGACAGAAAGAATCTTCAAAGAATTTAACAGATTTATAAGGACGTATATTCCGAATAAGCAATCTAAGTGGGTAGACTTCGTAACACCTTTTGAACAGATTGTAAACCACCTTCCTCATCTGTCGACCGGATTCACGCCACATGAGTTAATGTCAAGATCAAAAGAAAGGAATGAATGGATAGACCCCCTTCCAAAGTTACAAGACAACGAATTGGACCTAGACGCAAAAATCAGGCAAGCTCTCATATCATTGACAACGTATGCTAACCTCCGAAAAAAGGCATTTGATAAGAAGGTAAACAGAGTTATAGATTTCAAAGAAGGAGAAAAGGTATTAGTCAGGACTCACTTTAAACCATCCCTGTTGTTAAAGAGGAATCGTAAGTGGCAACACATTTATGAAGGTCCCTTTGTGATAATGAGGAAACCACACATTGGTAGCTATTTGTTATCTGACCCTGCCACGAATAAAATCAATGGATTGTTCCACCATCATGATTTAAGAAAATTTTATAACGCCAGGAATTAAGTTAATTTAAGCTGTATGAAAATTCTAAGGTATTGGAGATCAGGATTAACCAATGAGTAACAAGAACTGAACTGAACTTAACTGACTACGGACGTTAACCGGTGCTAAAAGGAAACCTTATGTATCAAAACAACGTGTCTGGAAAATAAAATACAGAATAAGTTGTAGACAAGTATTTACATGAATAATCTTTATGTAAACAGGAGGACATGTCCTAGAGGCGATTTTCAATTTTAGTTATAAGTTAGAATGTAAGAAAAATGATGTACTCGAGAGGTATTAATTAGCCCCGAGGTACTAAAATGAGGAAAGAGGAAGGAGCGAATTATGCACTTCTCTCGGTACATAGTAATTTGAGAATGAGCAGGAAGGAGCGAATAATGCACTTCTCTCACTAAATAGTAATATGAAAATGATGATTATATGTGCTTAGTATTTGTAAGTGAAATTTAATCGAGGACAAGTTAATGACCTGTTTTAAAAGGAAATACTTAAACGTCCAGACAAAAGAGGAAAGTTATGTGAAAAGATTCGATTCCATGAGGTTATTCCCTATTTTCAAATGTGACGTAAATAAGGCACCACCTGTTAGCGCAAAACAGTCGGTAGATTTAACTTGTAACTTCCAGCACAGTGCTGTGCCAGCGATGAAATAACATCTCTTTGAAGTAAACAGATACCTAGGATTAAGCATGAACAGATTGATAACACAGTGCAATTGTTCTAAAAAAAGGCCTGACGTTAACCTTAAGTAAAAGCGTGATGGAATAAAAAGGAAGTTTATTATATAACGCAAAGTAAGATGAGTCCAGACTATAAACAAGCTGAGTAATAGAACATATGAGTAACATGATTTATTATGCCAACTTCACGGTACTATTGAGCATTAGCGATACTGCAAATTCACAAGCTAGCAGCAAATAGAATAAGAATCTCGCCCAAGCTTCACAGGTCGCGACAGCAGCAAACAACAACACTCTAGTGAGAGGCTTATATATATACAAATGATAATTAATACCCAAGTGCGTAATGCATAAACTTGACTTAGTCTAAGAAATGAGCAAAGAGTAGTAAGCAAGCTGCAGCAAGATACATATTAGATATACATGCTTGAAGTGATAGATTTTATTTTAAGTGCGCACTGCAATATTTATTGTTTTCTCTGTGATTATGTGATTATTGAATCCCTTTCCTAAGTGCAAATCCTTTAAGATCCTTGATCCTATCCACTCCTCAGGATCAACTTGTAAAGATGCACGTGTGCTTAGGAAGTGAGGCACTACATATAAAAATGAGTAGGTTCGCGACGCGCATATTGCTTTTGTAATGCGCAATGTAAATTAAATTTTCGACCAGGTTGAGGAGTAATTTAAATTCTGTCGACGATCTGTGAGTAGGCCCGCTTTGCCCACTTTTCTTTTACGACTGTTTGTATTTCTACACGAAATCCCGAGGCGGAATTGCTATTTTCAAATCTGTCCTCGAACTTTCTTTAAAGACAAGCACATTCGAGAGAAACTTTGACATAAATGAAGCTCCCCTCACAAGTCACTAAATAAGACGAGCAATTTAAAAAAAAAAATGCATTGGGCCTACAAAATGAATAAGCAAGCGTGATAAAGATTACTATGAATGAAATTAATTTGTAAAGGAGATTGGAATGGATTTTGTCAAAAAAAAAAAAGGACTTATAATAGCCTACCTGTGACCGTAGGCATAAATAAAAAAAAAGACTAATTAAGAAACAATTGTTCTGATTCAAAGTGGTCAATTAGATTAATTCTCGATTTAAATGAACTCTTGTAAATATTAGTATGTAAATCAACTTGTAAACACCGTGTGATGTTATGAAGCGAGAATTTCTTTTAATACACCGTTCACGCAGACGCTCACCACAGTGCAAGTGAAGTTTTAAAGTTCGACGATTTTCAGTGGCAGTATTCTACTGCACCATATGTGTAAAAAAATTCATTGATGTGTGCAGTGTGTAATAATCAGTGTCATTCCACACGTGCAGTTGCAGCGGTAGCTACCACTTACCTGTGAATCCGTAACTGGATAGTGGACAGGAAGTGATATGAGGCAGTTTCGGTGGCAGAAGCTCCCTCCAGCAATCTAAAAAGCACAAAGCCACGATCCGCCGAACAAAAGCGACGCACGGCACCTCAAGCGCGAAATCAACGCTCTGCAAGAAAGCTCCGGTCACGTGCGCGCGCACAGACTGAATTTCAAGATTGCTCGCAACAGTGGAGGCGGACAGCCACCACGTGACGAAATAATGTAAACGTTCAACCGCCAACACAGTCGCTGTGCGCTACATTCTGTAGCAAAAACATTCACACCCAGTACTGAAAGCATTTTGTATGTATCATAAACCTTCTGAGAGACTCTAAGATAGAGAAGTTAGCGTAATTAGTATAATGACTGATTGTACACAGAGACAAGTCACAAGGTCACCTCTGAACACTGTTGAAATGTAAACTTTAACGAAAGGTCACGATACGAATGAAAATAAGCACACGAAAATACGTCAAAGGATCCGATCCTTCCTAAATCCCATCCCATATGTGTATAAAATTAGTTTTGTAAGCTATTCTAATATAAGATATTTTATCTGTTTCATATGTGAAATAATTCGGAGAGCCACACTCGAGCCCTGAAAGTGAAAGATATGGACTTCCTTGTCGAAGCCATCACCAGTGGCCGCTCTACAATCCAAGTCTATCATAAATAGTGTATGTGCGACGAAAATAAATGTATAATTAAGTGCGACAACGGACAAGGCAGTCAATCGACAAGACGATGACAATAAAATGATTACAGTCAAAACAGAAAGTTGTGTACCAGTTGTGATAGTCAAATTACTTTTGCAACGTTGAAAAATGAAGTGTGACACTATTTCCTTATAAAGTTTGTAAATATGTGTACTTATAGCCTTAATTTTAAGAATCATCAAGAAAGACTGAATCCATGCAAACACTGATAGACACACAGAACAAATTCACAATGATCCATCGTCAGTAATTACAAATTGAAGCGTTACTTCTTTTATTATGGAATGAATGTGAAATGAAATTTTTAATAACCTGTATGTTACACCCGAAAATTACAAATATTCCAATGGGCATGAGGATGAAAGTAATACCTTCGGTATTCCTTCCCTCCTCATGGGAGGCAGTGTAATATTAGTAATTTTCGCCTCACAAACATTAATATACGCTCAATAGTAAACGCCTGATGGCCTAAAGTTATCGAACAATTGTAAAGTAAAAGAAATGAACCATCGCATAGCAGTGACAGAATCTATTATTCTTTATCTTTGCCGTTCTTGCGCGATGCCAGTAAATCTCTATGTACATGTATCGATTAATGGTGTAAAAAAAAAAAAGAATTCTGTTGTTTCAAGACAAATGAGGTTTTTGGCGCCTCACCTTTTACTGTTTGTATTTCATGAGAGGCGGACGCGGACTTGCTGCGTTCCGCAACTGTATTTTATATTCTCTGTGAAAGTATTGAGTGAATATGCTAATTGTTATTTTTTCCAAACAGAAAACATGTAGTTTCTTGTAACTGATATCGAACAGACAGCGTCAAGAGGACATTTTTACTGTTATGTATAAAGTATCTAACCACAATGGTCATCTATTGTAATTTAATATGAAAAGGTACGTAGCATTAAAAAACGTGTGTTAAAGATAAGTGTGCTTATTTTCGTAAATTAACCTTGATGATTCCATCTCCTTATTTACCTGTATGTTAATTATTTTTGTGTTACTTCATCATCAGAAATACGATCACGCTGATGGGCCGAATGCAGCATGAGGCAGAAGGAACATTATCGTTTTCCTATTATTTCTGAACCAACTCCTTTTTTTTTAATTGTGTAGTGTTGCATTTCTTTTAAAGTCTATAAATCTTCTGGTCCCTTAGTGTTGATCCGGGTATGACTACATCGCGACTATAAAAATGCATAGAAATGATAATGTTTCTTCCGAACGATTTCAAATATATATACATCAATATGCTGCTCTTATTCAGGTATTTAATGCTCAACGTATGTTATTATAATAGTGTAATCAATCCCTGATTCTGTTGCCAAGTGGCCCACCAAAATATTCACTTTTTTCGACATTAAAAAAAAAGTAACAGTTCTTTTTATTTTCGTTCCCCAAGAGCAACGCTACAAAGTGGACCATGGTCTGTGTGGAAACCAGAAATAAGAATCGAAACGTTTGAGATGGAATACTTTGACAGGAAGACAGGGCATATTTCAAGATGTCAGGAAGTAAATACCACGGTAGACGAAGATATGTAAGGTAAAACTCTATGGGAAGGCAGGGATTGGAATATATCCAAGAAATAACTGAGAAGATTGCGTGTAAGTGCTACTCTGAGCTAAAGAGGTTGCAACAGGAGTGTAGTGTTTGGTGGGACACATCAAATCAGCTAAAGGACTGACGACAAATAAAATTTTAAAAATAGTCAAAATACTAGATTGTACTGTATTGTATGGAACTGGGGACCAAGGAACGATTGAGAGGCTTCGTCCCCGCCGTAGCCTGCAGTGGTACACAAGCCCACAAGAGAGTACAGCAGACCTTTCAGCCCACCACCACCCACACCGAACCCAGGGTTATTGTGCGGTTAGGCCCCCAGTACGTCTCACACCAGACGAGTGTAGCCCCAATGTTTGCATGGTACACTAATTACGATGTACGCTCACGTGGAGACAGTGTTTCCGCAACAATCGCCGACATAGTGTAACTGAGGCGGAATGAGAGGAAACAGACCATATTCGCCGAGGAAAATGGAAAACCGCCTGAAAACCATCCACAGACTGGCCGGCACACCGGACCTCGACATTAATCCGCCGGGCGGAATAGTCCCAGGGATCGGCACGCCTCTCCGCCCGGAAAGCTGTGCATTAGACCGCACGGCTAACCGGGCTTGCTTAAATACTAGATAGAACCTGTTACGTAAAAATTAAACAGTGCATGGTGTTAGGGGTGTAAGTGAGGATATTTTCATTGTTGGCTATGGACAGTGTACTGAGCTGTGTAAAACCAGTACTTACTTCATTTTCAGACCAATAATTGTAGCTATTACATGTCGTACGTTTTAGGTTGAATAGTACCTGCAAGAACATGAGGCTAGATCAAACTAGTAGTGTTTTTTTCTCCTGGGCAGCAAGTCATGTGTTGAAGTGTGGACGCAAAATGGTTAGTCTATACTGACAGGTGTAGTCCATTTAGTGGTGAAGTTACAACCATGCAGAAAACATATGGTAAATTATGTGACGTATTTGCAGGAAGAATGTTAGACGTAGAGGAAAAACAACTTCCACACTGAAGTTGGCACATATTGAGATACCAATTATCACAATATTTGTACCTCTACCACTAACAGCCTGTATCAATAGTGGACATTATAATTGCTACACCACGAAGATGACGTGCTACAGACCCTAAATTTAACCGACAGGAAGAAGATGCTGTAATATGCAAGTGATTAGCTTTTCAGAGCATTCACACAAGGTTGGCGCCGGTGGCGACACCTACAACGTGCTGACATGAGGAAACTTTCCAACCGATTTCTCATACACAAACTGCTGTTGACCGGCGTTGCCTGGTGAAACGTTGTTGTGATGACTCGTGTAAGGAGGATAATTGGGTACCATCACGTTTCCGGCTTTGATAAAGGTCGGATTGTAGCCAATCGCGATTGCGGTTTATCGTACCGCGACATTGCTGCTCGCGTTGGTCGAGATCCAATGACTGTTAGCAGAATATGGAGTCAGTGGGTTCAGGAGGGTAATACGGAACGCCGTGCTGGATCCCCACGACCTCGTATTACTAGCAGTCGAGATGACAAGCATCTTATCCGCATGGCTGTAACGGATCGTGCAGCCACGTCTCGATCCCTGAGTCAACAGATGGGGACGTTTGCAAGACGACAACCATCTGCACGAACAGTTCTACGACGTTTGCAGCAGCATGTACTATCAGCTCGGAGACCATGGCTGCGGTTACCCTTGACGCTGCATCACAGACAGGAGCGCCTGCAATGGTGTACCCAACGATGAACCTGGGTGCACGAATGGCAAAATGTCATTTTTTCGGATGAATCCAGGTTCTGTTTATAGCATCATGATGGTCGCATCCGTGTTTGGCAACATCGCGGTGGACGCACATTGGAAGCGTGTATTCGTTATCGCCATACTGGCATACCACCCGGCGTGATGGTATGGGGTGCCATTGGTTACACGTCTCGGTCACCTCATGTTCGCATTGACGGCACTTTGAATAGTGGACGTTACAATTCAGATGTGTTACGACCCGTGGCTCTACCCTTCATTCGATCCCTGCGAAAAGCTACATTTCAGCAGGATAATGCAGGACCGCACGTTGCAGGTCCTGTACGGGGCTTTCTCGATAGAGAAAATGTTCGACTGCTGCCTTGGCCAGCACATTCTCCAGATCTCTCACCAATTGAAAACGTCTGGTCAATGGTGGCCGAGCAACTGGCTCGTCACAATACGTCAGTCACTACTCTTGATGAACTGTGGTATCGCGTTGAAGCTGCATGGGCAGCTGTACCTGTACACGCCATCCACGCTCTGTTTGACTCAATGCCCAGGCGTATCTAGGCCGTTATTACGGCCAGAGGTGGTTGTTCTGGGTACTGATTTCTCAGGATGTATGCACCCAAATTGCGTGAAAATCTAAAACATGTCAGTTCTAGTATAATATATTTATCGAATGAATACCCGTTTATCATTTGCATTTCTTCTTGGTGTAGCAATTTTAATGGCCAGTAGTGTATGATTTCTCCTTTGAAGCAGGTCACATTAGGCCAGCACAACAGTGATTCTTACGCAAATGGACGAGGGTAGGGCTTCGCGGCTGACGGCGCAAAGGGGCCGGCGGCATAATGCAGGGCCTGATCGCTTTAAGCGGCTGCTGCTGCTGCGGCGGCGGCGCCGGCCAGTGTAATATGTCAGGCGTGACGGGCGCTCGATAAGGTGCGCGCGGTGCGGCCGCTGACGGCAGGTGATTGCGTGGCACGGCGCGCCGCGCGCATCCTCCTCCGGCCTCCAGATAAGCGACCGTCCGCGGAAGCGCCGGCCCGCGTCCGGCCGCTGGGGGCAGGGCGCCCGCTGCGAGGGCTCCAGCCACGCGCTACGGGGTTCACTGCCTATAAATGGACTGCGAGAATGAGAACTGTGGTGTTCATTTAGAATGGCCCTTGTTTGGTTTTGTCGGTCGTCTCCACGGCAACAGGCATCGTGATGTGTAGACGGATAAACGCTGTTCTACCGAAACAAGTGGCAAGGTGGTTCGTCCTCTGAACCATTCCTCCCGAATGAGATAGGCGGTTCAGATCCCGGTCCGACCTTCCATATTTAGGTTGTCCGTGACTTCTCTAAATCGCTTAAGGGAAATGCTGGTATGGTTACTTCGACAAAGCACAGCCGATTTCCTTCTTCATCCTTCCCCGATCTAAACTTGTGTTCCTTGTCTAATGGCCCCCCTGTAGACGAGACAGTAAACACTAACCTTCCTTCTTTCATAAATTATTCTTATTTCACAGTTCAATACTGAATACTCCGACCGTACCACAAGTGTGCACAACATTACACTTCTGAGAAAAAGCAGCTATTCTGCACACTCAGCAATTGAAAACCCGGTCCTAGTAATTTAATGAAAGCTTTCAGGGCTAGCCTCTATTTTCCCTAAAACTTCCGAGCTGAGAAGCTATGGTCGGTGCATAAAATTATTTACGACCGTGTTGCGGCCACATGTAGGAAGCGTTGCTTCACACAGTGGAGTATGGCTTCTGCACCACTTGTTAGCAGCAGACACAGTGGCTGCGCCAAAGCCTGAGACGGCGTGGAGTTTTACTATTATTTATTGAACTTTCTTTACAATTTCTCCCTCGTCGTCGCTGCCCAGCCCTGCGGATCCCTCCCCCTAGCTGCTGCCGTGTATATTCTCCGACAATGCGCGCAACGCGCGCTGCTGATCGCACTCGGGAGCCTCAGGCCACCAGTGCTCCGCTGAAGCCAGGATGCCCTGTGGTTGAGATGAACTCGTCGCCGCTCGGCTCCCAGTACGACACGCCCACGGAGCCGCGTCGCCGTGAGGTCAGCTGCCAACGCTTGCTGCACCGGCGGCTCGGAAGCCGTCAGTCGCGATGTCCGCGAGGTCCCGTCACGGACGGACCACTCGCCGTGGGCCCGGTTCAAAAAAATGGTTCAAATGGCTCTGAGCACTATGGGACTTAACATCTGTGGTCGTTAGTCCCCTAGAACTTAGGACTACTTAAACCTAACTAACCTAAGGACAGCACACAACACCCAGTCATCACGAGGCAGAGAAAATCCCTGACCCCGCCGGGAATCGAACCCGGGCGTGGGAAGCGAGAACGCTACCGCATGACCACGAGCTGCGGACGCCGTGGGCCCGGGTTGCCGTGAAGTCCAGGCGTCATTCCCCGGCGGCGCCTGTGACCCAGACCGCGCTGCGGCCGGTCCTGCTGGAAGTTCTCGCTGTAGTTAGTCAGCCATGGTGCCGACCGAAGTCGGGCCGACCTCCAGAGCTGAAGTTGACATCTGGCGGCGAACGGATGACTCCTGCGAGCTGGAACAGACTTCCGGAATCGTCACCTACGAAGACTGAACATTCGGACACGGACCACGTCGGTCCTCAGATCCGAACTGCTTCCTAATGGCTTCTGTCTCTTGCTGCCTGCGCTCCACTATTTATATGCAGCAGGAGGACGTTTTTTACCCTCGGTGGTAGCTTTTTGTTATTACTCCCGCAGTACATTGCAGCGTAACTTAGCGTGCTGGCCTCACTTCCCCTTACTCAGCACTCTCCAGGCTTCGCTCGGCGCTCGGTCTGTGTACGTCCTTGCGTCAGTCTGTTGGTAGACTGCTGCTGTCAGCAAGGCTATCTGTGACTGCTTACTTCGCAACGCCTCGGTCGCCGGCATGCCTCTGTTTTGCCATTCTCCACTGCGTGAAGCAACGCTTACTACATGTGGCCACAACAACCGCTTCGTCCCCAGAAGTACCCAGTATTACTCGATATAGCGATTGTGGTTCTGGCTGTAACAAGACCTATTTCAGTCCTGTAATAGAGTGTAGACACGTCACGCGCTTTTTTCTATTTCAGAGTGCAAGGAGAACAGTGACCATTGTGAACATCGTCCCAGGCGGGCGCGAACACCTCACTATCAACGTCTGTAAATCAGGGGGAATGTATTTGGAAAATACTTATGGACAAAGGATGAAGCTGGCTTTTGAGCCGACTCTAAAAACAACTGACCAAGTCGTGAGTGAAATTCTAAACAGAATGTAGAGTCTGAAGTGCCACACAGCCTACGACTGATATAGAGGTTGACCATAATTAAAGTTAAACTTTCAAAACGCTTTAGAAATAACACTATTGGTCAGAATGACGTCAAATTGCAACGGAATATTATCGGAGATGAGGAAAACTTATGGCAAAATAAAAAAAATTGATCAGTAGATGGCGCTGTATGTGTCATATACATAAATGAATACACCTGTCATGCGCATGACCGATTGACGTCGATATAAAAACGCCGTGTACACGGCTTTTCCTCCTTTCGCGTCTGCCACGTTCGCCATGACTGTCTCAATGCAGGATCAGGCTCTTATAAAGCCTTATTACAATAATGATGACTGTGCAACACGTCGCTCTGCAGTAGTTCCGGACACAGATGAATTTGAAGAAAGGCGTTGGTCCGATGACTGCCGTGGGTATGCAGAAAATGATTCGCAAATTCGAAAAGATGAGTTCTTTTGGGGTGCAACGTGGTATAGGGAGGAAACGAATTGATTCGACGTCAGTGGAAGCAATGGCCGCAGCAGTGCACGAGGGCCGGCCGGAGTGGCCGTGCGGTTCTAGGCGCTACGGTCGCAGGTTCGAATCCTGCCTCGGGCATGGCTGTGTGTGATGTCCTTAGGTTAGTTAGGTTTAATTAGTTCTAAGTTCTAGGCGACTGATGACCTCACAAGTTAAGTCGCATAGTGCTCAGAGCCATTTGAACCAAGTGCAGGAGGAGTCGAGTGGCGTTGTGCAAACGTGTTGGGCGTGGAGAATTGCCCGAACATTGTACATACCCATGAGCACGGTGCGTAAAGTCCTATGAAACATCCTGCTTTGATATATATTCAAAATTACCCATGTGCACGAGTTGCTTCCTGTTGACCTGCACGCAAGAGAGACCTTTGCTTAAGAATTTCTTGCTCGCAGGGAAGTGGTCAATGATTGGCCATGGAAGATTTGGTGGACAGACGAAGCCCACTTCCATCTGACAGGATATGTCAATATACAGAATTGTTGAATATGGGCAACGGAAAATCCACACGCAAATCAACCGGTATCACTTCATCATGAAAAGGTCACTGTGTGGTGCAGTTTTACGGCATCATTTATCACAAGGCCATATTTTTTCGAAGAGTCAAGTGCTTCCGACCCTGTTACCTGTACCGTCACTGGTAATCGCTATGAGTGTCTTTTGCGCAACAAAGTCATTCCAGCTCTCCAACAGCGTCTATGTATGGATGGGATCATTTTTATGCAAGATGGCGCACCTCGGCATATTGCAAATCCAGCTAAGCATCTGCTGAAGCGACATTCCGGAAATGCTAGCATTATCAGCCGCCATTTTGCTACAGCGTGGCCGTCCCTATCACCTGATCTTCATCCGTGTAAATTCTGGCTGTGGGGCTATCTGAAACATGTTGTGTTCAGTGTTCCGATTGCAAACTTAGCTGCACTGAAGGCACGCACCGCGCAACACATTCTGAACGTGACCCCGAAAACACTTCGATCAGTTGTGGGACAAGCTGTTACTCGATTTCAACTTGTTGCAGAAAACGGTGGACAGCATATTGAACATGTTTTGCGCCAGTCTGACGGAAATTAATAATCCGATTTGATTTTTATTGATGCTTTCTATGCGATTTTTGGCCTCAATACAATTAAAAACCGATGTGATTGATGCTTTTTATGTGGTTTTTGGCCTCAGGACAATTACTAACCGATTTTTCCCATCCTTGCCTTGGTGGAAGGGCTTACGTAACTAACAGTATCATACTTGTACACCCATGCACACTGATTTTGTTTAACGTCAAACGTACACCTTAGGCACTGTTGTGTGATTCACTTGTACTTGTAGTTGACCACTATTAAATTATTTTGTAACTATTTATTTTTCTTCTGCCATACGTTTTCCCCCTTCTCCGACAATATTTAGTTGCAATTTGACATCATTCTGACCACTGGTGTTATTTCTACACCGATTTGAAAGTTTAATTATAATCACCCTGTATTTCAAGAGAGCAAAACCTGTACTGACAGCTGTAGAGAAATATGCCATCGATTCAGTCTACAGCTACATCTACATGGATACTCTGCAAATCACATTTAAGTGCCTGGCAGAGGGTTCATCGAACTACCTTCACAATTCTCTATTATTCCAATCTCGTATAGCGCGCGGAAAGAATGAACAACTAAATCTTTCCGTACGAGCTCTGATTTCCCTTATTTTATCGTGGTGATCGTTCCTCCCTATGTAGGTCGGTGTCAACAAAATATTTTCGCATTTGGAGGAGAAAGTTGGTGATTGGAATTTCGTGAGAAGATTGCGTCGAAACGAAAAACGCCTTTCTTTTAATGATTTCCATCCCAAATCTTTTATCATTTTGTGACACTCTCTCCCATATTTCGCGATAGTAAAAAACGTGCTGCCTTTCTTTGAACTTGCTCGATGTTCTCCGTCAGTCATATCTGGTAAGGATCCAACAACGCGCAGCAGTATTCTAAAATAAGACGGACAAGCGTCACAAATCAGTTGGTTCTACTGAGAAATTCATAAATGGAGTAGAAGGAATTGGCCACCAATAAATCCTTTAGGCTTCTCTTAAACTGAACTTCATTGGTTGTTAAGCTTTTTGCGGCTGCTGGCAAGTTATTGAATATGTGTGTTCCTGAATAATGCACACCTTTTTGTACAAGAGTAAGTGACTTTAAATCCTTGTGAAGATTATTCTAATTTCTAGTATTGATTCCATGAATTGAGCTGTTGGTTTTAAAAAGTTATATATGTTTAACGACAAATTTAATTAAGGAATAAATATGTTAGGAAGCAGTAGTTAGTATCCCTAGTTCCCTAAACAGGCCTCTGCAGAATGTTCTTTAGTTCACACCACATATAACTCTTATTGCACGTTTCTGTGCCCAGAAAACTTTAGCTTGGCTTGATGAGTTACCCCAAAAAATAATCCCATATGACATATGACATATTTGGCATCCCAATGGTATGGCAAGAGAAAACGAACCACTGCGACTATTGTAATTTTTGTTACACTTATGTTAGTGTTTATAATTCCAAAAAACAAAAAACTCCTTGTATACCCAAATCTTCCATGAGCCATCCGCCCGATTCTTCATCGCCCAGGCATTTCAGTACCTCAACCTCCGGAGTCATTACAAGACATTGTACTTCCTACAAACATGTCAAGTGATGGAGCTCCAGCGGATTCAAGTGATGAAGCAGGTCCTACTTTCAAGTGCGCTAGGCATCCGAACCGAGGGTTTGTGAGCCGTGGCGCGCCAGTTCGGTTTATCTTTACGCGAAATCCTCTTGCCTCATACATCGATAGTGCTCAACTCTTTGGTTGCGACCAGATGGTACGATGAAGGGCAGCGGATGTTCGAAAGAGCTAGCTTGTGGAGTGGCCGCCAGAAACCCGAGGTTGGGTTGAGTTCGTTGAGACCGCGTGAGCTGTGGTGTGCTCCTATTTGTAGTTGTGCGCGAACGGATGGAGCACGCCTGTAACGCCTAGGTGTTCTGAAGTGAGTCACTGCAAGAGGGTTCGTTGGTCTGGGACGTAACGGATGGACACTTCTACTGGACGTCTTCGGTGGAGTGTAAGTGAGTAGCCTTTAATTGTGTGCGTGTATCGTAAATACAAACCTGCGAATGTGAACTGACAATCTAAATGTGTTACAGGGCTCAAAGCCACATCACTTACATGAAATTGAAAAAAATCCTTTGTGTGTGCAAACCGATCTCAGTCGCAAGGAAATAAATAATCCCACGCTCAGAAGACTTCTTTAGGGCGAACTGTTTGAAAAAAATTTAAGTGTATCAAAAACCTACCTTTAATGTCAACTTGTACAGGAATGTAATTTGAAACACACGAAAATTTCTGCACTAACATGTGACCCTGGTAAAATAAAGAAAATGAGACAACCTACAAAGCGCAAAGGAAACGAAACAATCGCGTATTACATATCTCACCTGCAAAATTAACTACTCGCAGAAACATCAACACAACAAGACTGAGCAACAGCTAAAAAGATACTGCTAAAATCTACCAAACTACAGGTGGCCCAGGGAAATTGGGCGAATGATCTTGATACGGAATGCCAATGAAACACATGACTCAACCTTTAACTGCTGAAGTTTCAGTTACGAGGGAATTTATCAAAGAAAACAATTATAGATTCTAATATGAAAATTCATTTAATCTAATAATTTCCTTGGTACAGTCAACTAACTCACAAGATTAGTCAATAGAATAATTATCAAAACCACCTGTAACGATAATGAAAGGGACCAACGATACCAAATTTAAAAAATAAAAATAAACTTTTTCCCTCATCAAATAATATCTTGTTCTTCATTTCGAAACCTTCTTTTATGTCTGTATGATATCGAATCTTTGTTTGAGTCATCATTCCTCCTCGAAATAAATCTGCAACTCACATTTTTCCAAAAGTGTGTCCATGCATTACACTGTACAATCAACGAAACTCTCCTGCTGCACACCGTAGGTTTCCACTACTATCTGTCAAAGATTCTAGGACTCCAAAGTGTTGCCATTGCAGGCACAGATACTGTTGCCTAACAACTGTTTCTCTGGCCACAGATCTTTAAATATAATACATTCACTAACATCAAAACATAGCCATCTTACATCATCCCTCACTCTGTGAAGAAAAAAAATGTATTTTTATAACTTGCCATGGAAATAGAAAACGTTTTTGAAAGCAGTACTCAAATTTTTAAAAATAAAAATTACTTTAACTATGTGCTCAGGGTACCAAATTTCCATGTGTAGATGCGCAACCACATAGTGAAAAATATTTGAAAATTCACATCTTATTTAGTAAGCAGTCCAAAAAATGACTAATCATTTCTGAACACAGATCCTGTTAAAGTCTATATCACACTTTCCATTACCACAGGGCCAAACTTGGCTGAAGTCCTACTTGTTCAATGTTCACAACAAAACACATCCATTATTTAATACATAATGTAAATGCATTAAATTTTCTGAAGTATAATTGTCTATTGCAGCTGCCTTCACCTACAAAGTCCACATTGTAGCATCTATAACGCAAAAAATAAGTCACTGTAAAAACTTTCACTGCAGACAGTACTCCAGTCCATGCTACAGGAACACAGTTGAAACAGTAGTATGCCCGCCATAGAATAATCTTGAGTACTGGCAGTACAGTAGTATGTAGTATAGGTATTTGCATCTCGTAGACCCATAAGTACAGGTAGATATTGCACTGTACTTGTACCTAAGATATGCCATTTCTTGTACATTCACTGATAGGCAATGCAGCTGCAAGTGTACTGCAGGTGCAGGAAGAGTAGTATTGCTCGATATGGCATGGAAAATCTCCTCACTAACTAAAGGAATAGCTATGGACTCGGAACTAGGCACTCAGAATAGCACAGCATCCTAGATCATAAACACCTCTACAGTACACTGTTTATGGCACAAATTCTACCTGACAGTTATTAAATTGCAAAGTATAGTTCTCATTCCTAGACTCATCGCAAAGATCAAGTTGTAAAAGTCTAATCAACTGTTTGCCAAATTGACTGTAGCTGTTAGCACATAGTAATGCAGAGTTTGTAACAACATAGTCTCGTATTGTCTTAAAATCAGAATATCTTGGTAAATTGTTATTGGTGTGCATCATCCTGATACTTATAAACTACTGAGCATGAACAGAATAAAAATTGCATATGTATGTACATATAACATTAACATTTACACATACATGAAGAAGAAAACCAATGGACTCAAGTATATGTATACATCAATATTTGCATATAAATGCAGAAGAAGAATAAATCAATAGAATCCAGTACACGTGTACAAAAAAAATTACTCATAAATCATTAAGCATAGAATCATGAAACTGTTAACCTAAACAACTGTACATATCTGCTGGTAAACTATAAGCACACATATGAATGAAAAAATTCCTCTTGCTATGCTGAATCATAAGCGTACATTTTCACACTAAAACACAAGATGTGTACTAGTAGTAGAGCGTGTTTCAAGTGCCACAGAATTGAATTAAGAAATGTGTATACAAGTCCTAGAGAAAAAATAGTGTAAGATAACAGGTAAATTGTTAGTGATAGTACACATGAGACTGCGAAAGACAAATTGCATGTCACTCATCCATCAGTAAAAGTGAAATATTTTGTGTCAAGTATCTCAGTCTTTGAAGTTTCACATTTCTGTCTATGGGATCTCAGGTAAACGTTACTTTAAACATATTGTCCATGGACCCATATATTAATCAAAATTTCATCATACTTTCAAATACATGTTTTATTGACTCATAGACCACTTTTTCATCATGTATTACACATAAACCTCTGTGTCATCCTATTGGCAAGCTTGCATTTCGTCTGCCTAGAAAAACTCATCTTCAACCACTTCACAACAATATGAGGTACTCATTTCCTTTCTCTCTTAACATAAATTCGTTTCTTTTGCCTGTACCAAAATTCATTTCCCTAGCTATGACAAAAATATATTACAGTACCTGCCCCTTTATACGTTTACGCTTTCTTGCTTAATCATCATGTCATTCCAATGTAAAACCTTTCTCTCTTTCTCACTCACTTAAGGCTATGATTTATATAGCTGTTCTATCATAAACCTTAAAATTAATGGTTAATCTAGTTCATGGGATACCCACATTCTCTAATTCATTCAAGAGAAGAAAACAAATTCAACTTGAAGCCAAATACTACAGTAAATAAAGCAGAGAAAACTGAAAAGTACATATGGCAAACTCGTACAGAGATGCATTGCCACTATATCTAAAGTGTAAAACATTCAGAAAACTTGTGCAAAAATTAACGTATTCACAGTTTACCATACACATAGTAATGAACAAGAACTCACATTTTCAAGCAAAGAAATCTGAAAAAGCTGAAAAAGTAAGAAAATTGGGTCATTACGTTGTCCTTCCAAAACTGTACATATTTTCATATAAAACTGCCGTTTATTTCTGTATTGTGTGCTCTATGGCACTAGTCATAATCATTACACTGTATTTCCTTTCCTCCCCTTTTTTTATTCCATAAAATGCTGTTATCAGAGAAAACTGTCTATTAAGATCTGCAGGATGAGAAATGGTGATTAATATCAGGAGCCACATTACACTGCAGAGTCACAGTTGGATCATTAACAATATTTGCAGAATAAATTCATTGTCTTTTACAAAATCTAGAAAAGCATATGTTTCATAACAAAGTAAAATGTTCAGAAAAGAAAACGTCAGCAAGTTCCTTAAATGAGATACACTGAGATAAATACTGTTATAAAGAAACCAAATGCCATTCATATCTGTACACGTAAGAACCATAAGTGGAAATGTGTAAGCAGTAAAACATGTCCTCTCTCCAACAAACCAAAGAATTCATCAGACAACCACATTCAGGTTTCCTCGTCTCTTAATAAACATTGTCAGAACAATGTAATGTTGTCACAGTTGCATGTAAGCCTCATTAACAATATAAGCGAAAATATAACCTCATATAGTTCCATAAAAAATCTTCAAGCTCAACAAGCTATACTAAACACATAAACGCCATAAAGTATATCCTATAAATATGAATATTTCATCTCATCTCAATCAATACATCATAGTTCCTCTGTTCTGTTCACATACAAATAGACAATATGAAGACTACATCAATGGCAATATCATAGCTGTTCATTCGCTGTATATCCTTTAGCCATGCTCTACAAAACTAATAGTTCCACAGGATTTCATCATTTCACTTTATATTCCACACTTACCTTAATATATTTCCAATGTGGGTCATAAAATGTTTCACTGTACAGGTTGAATTGCAGGTACCAAACTATCACTAAACGTACCCTGAAATAGAAAGGTGCATGTCTCATGTTTCACTTCCAGTGCAGTATAATGAGATTACTGTAATATGTCATGACATAAGAAAAAAACAATAAAATATTCAAGAAAATGCTTAAGATGTGAAATGTGATGCAAACCTCTCGAATTTTTAGTGAAGTTTCTATCTCTATTGCATTTTCATGTGGGATTTGTTTGATGCTATATGATCCTTTATACAACAGGAAGAATTTTTTGCTTAATGACTTACCTTAGCTGAAGATGTAAGGTGCCCTAATTAGTGCCTTCTCTCCTACTTCAGACGTTCTTACTTTATCTTTAGCATTGCGGAGCTATCGACGTTTTTCTGCTGTGTCTGAAATGTACTGAATTTTGCCACTGTTGCTGATTGTGTTGGTTGTAATGACCTGACCTCTGATTTAAGTTTGAATGGTTTTGGTTGTGCCAGGAGTTACCTTTATTTGAATGATTACATTGCTGATTGCATACACTGTGACCGTTGCAGTGTTTGTCATTGTACTTTTTAGCGTTACCTTATTGAGTTTTGTTTTTATTAAAATCCTGTTGGTCACGACTCTGAAAGTGCTGACAATTTTGGTAGCTGTTTTGATGCCAGATATTCTTGTTATACAAGTGGTGCTGTAGTTTGTGTCTGAAATTTCTTTTGTAGTGGAACCTACTGTATAGTCCGTAGTTTCTGCTGTGATTACGAGATTAAAAATTTAAAAATCCCTCAATGTTTCCTTTAAATACGCTATCAGTGATAATTTGGCGTTAATGTGCTGGTAATTTCATCAAACAAATTTTGATCAATTCAGGAAGGGTGAGTGGGTTGTAAAGGTGTCTGTTTCGTCTGATTATGTCTTCAACGTACTGTGTAGGGCTGGAAAAATCTGATTGTTCGAAGTTTTGCAACATGATTATGCAGTGTTTAATACAGTCCTATTTCTCTGGTGACCTGTACGCTAAGAGAAAAGCGTTTTAAAAATACTGCTCGGAGCGACATTCGCCAATGAGTGCTCGCGTTCTTACAGCAGCTTCATTTTCAATAAAACTGCACATGAATCCTAACTTGTGTTCTAAAGACCAAGTAGATGGAATAGCACTATAAAAGTTGTTCAACCACGCTTGGGGATGTATTTCGGCATTATAATTACGGAATGTTTTAAATTTGCGTACGGATAAGAAGTGTTTATAGTCGAACGTTTCGTCGCGTTTTAGCGCGCCGAATTTTTTATCCTTCCAAGCACTACGCTCGCTGTGTTGCCGTAGCGTATTGTTTGGTATAAACTGCTGTTTTTCTATTGCTGGACTAGTGAAAGAAGCCCGCGATCATTTCCGTTCAATCTGTTTTCGATGCGTTTAAGCCCTGCCTGAAGCCGCCTGTTGTCTTTCTTCTGCTGTTCGTTAGTCTTATCCTGTTTTCCTTTGAAGTGTTTCAGTGACTGATGTTCCACCGTTTCAGAAAAATACACTGGTGTCGTATGAACTGAATCATTGTAAGAGTTCGTGGACAAGTTTGCCGTTTTATTGCTAATCTCATCTATTGGCTCTGTTATGTTAATAAAACGTTCATTGTGCGGATTTGTCAAGATTTGTAAACTTTCTATTTTGGCAGTTACCGTGCGACCTGCTACTGTAGTTGTGTAATGCGTTGTTGTTTTACCATTTCGTTAGGTACAACGCTTGTAATTTTGCCAAGAATCTCATCGTATTCCATCTGTTGCTTTGCTGGCCATCAATGGATAACAGTTTGTAATTCAGTTTTGAGCTCGTTTTTTATTTCTTCCGACAATGTTTCTAGCTTCTCTTGAGAGTGTTTCCCGTTCATCTAATGCATCTAATGTGTCAAACCGTGTGTTAAGTTTATTCCCTAATTTCGTCTAATTTGTCAAATTTTCGCTCGAGCTGTGAGAACATCCTCCGAAACATTGACATCATACGTGGGCTACCATCCACATTTACTAAATTTGTATCAGGATTTGTACGCTTAATGGTTTCCGTTTCACATCCCGAATCCATGTTAATATACCGGCAGTTGCAAATTACTTAATTCTTGACCGATTCGATCACTGTTTGTTACGTCAGAAAAGTGATTTACATTACGTGTGGATGTACTTTCACGAGAATCCGTTCCACTGTTATTATCGGAAGTCATGTGAGAAACGGGAGATTTCTGAATGATATTAACTGTTTCCACAGTCATAGCGTCATTTTGTTGTTTTAAGCACATTCGGTGAAATTGTGCTGTGCATCGCCTTTCTCAGGTCCTTTGTTAATGTTTCAAGACTGTCAGACAGTACTGTTGCTCAAAAAATGTATCCAAAAAAAATTGACTGTTACTACACGTATCGGAAAATGAAATTGAATCACAATAATGTGTTGGCTTTTAATTACGAAACAAAAACTGAAAATAAATTGCACCAGAAACCGTAGCTACGCAAACACAAAAACGTATCTAGGGAAGCACAAACTTCCCACCTTGGCCAAGAAAAATAACTTTTCCTACATAATAGACATACGTATTATACAAAAAGCATACACATCAAGTAAATCACAAGCTGAAAAGGAATTAGACAAATTGGTAAACAATGTACTAACTACTAGCTGTTGCTGTTTGCTGCTGCCAAAAAAATTATTTAATATTCTACTGCTGCGAAGGAAACCAAAACAACGTATCCTATGCAGACTGTCAAATGTAATTGAGTAGCCTTTACTTGTGCGTGTGTTAACTGACAACCCATATGTGCTACTGATCTCAGAGTTACATCACTTACAGGAAATTGAAAAGAATTCTGTGTGTGTAAAAATCGATCTCATTCATAGGCAAATAAATAAGAGAGCCAGTAATTTCACGCTCAGTAGACTTGATCAGTGCGAACTGTTTGAAAAGAACGTAACTGTATTAAAAAAAAAAGAAAAGAAAAACAATCCGTAATGTCGACCTGTATAAGAAAGTAACCTGAAACACAAGGAAATGTCCTTGGTAAAATAAAGAAACTGAGACAACCTACAATGCGCAAAGGAAACGAAACAGTTACGTATTTTGAATCTCACCTGCAAAATGAAGTACTCGTAGAAACAGCAGCACAATACTGCTAAAATCCAACTACAGTTGGTCCAGGCAAACTGGCTTCATAATCTTGACACAGAGAGCCAATGAAGTACATGAATCAACCTTCAAGTGCTGAAATTTGAGGTAGGAAGGAACTTATCAAAGAAAACAAATATAGACTCTAGTATGACAATTCACTTAATCTACTTCTATGGTACAGTAAATTAACTCAGATGATCAGTCAGTAGAACAATAATCAAAACTCGATTATGACGAGGCTGAAGCAGACCAACTATACTAGTCTAGAAGAATCAAAATTAACTTTTTACCTCATTATATAATACTTCGTTCTTCATTTCAAAACCTTTTTCACGTCTGTATGATATCTAACCATTGTTCTGAGTCTTCATTCCTCCTCGTAATAAATCTGTAACTCACATAGCTCCAAAAGTGTGTCCATGCATTACACTGTACACTCAACGAAACTCGCCTGCTGCACACCGTAGGTTTCCAATACTATCTGTCAAAGATTTTAGGACTCCACAGTGCTGCCATTGCAGGCACAGATACTGTTACCTAACAACTGATTCTCAGACCACAATTCTTCAAATATCTCATTTTTCTTTACAAATTTTAAAACATCCAATAACATCAAAAACCAGCCGTCCTACAGAAACCATGGCTGTTATGATAACGCCAATAGGACGCTGACTTCTCTCCTCTGAAAAACTTCTCTCCTCTGGATCCACTTTTGATTTGGATGTTTGTTATGGAGACTTCCTTTGTTTAATGATGCGCTCTGATAAATTTTCTTTGGAAATTGTAATTTTATCAAGAAACCTACCAGCGCTATCGCACTCTCGTGGTCTGCCACCGTGAGGTTGCAGAAGAAAAGAAAAGATAGAGTCCAGTTATCCGGGCTACGATAAAATTTGTCCATATTACTTTTGAAGTAATTAAAGTTGTACAGAGTGCAAGCAAGTTTGGTGACTGAGATTGTCACAGTGATTAATTAATCATGTAATTGTGTAAGATAGTGGTCGGCATTGTTGATACATTAAAGGTTATGTATGTCATGGCTTAGTGGTCCCTCGTTACCACTAAGAGTAATTATTGTCACCTTATTCCAGTAGCTAAGGCTGCTTGTTTTGGGCGTAATGCATAGGTCTGTTATTACTGTGATTCTTGAGACAACGTGCAGCCTTACTGATGTGTAAAATTTAATTCTTTGAGTGGTCCAGAAAGTAATTCACTTAATAGAATGCTGTTTAAGTTACTAACTGATACTTAATTATGATAGTGTCTTGCGATTTTACTTTTGTCACTAGTAAATTTTGTCACTACGAGGTGCATTCAAGTTCTAAGGCCTCCGATTTTTTTTCTCCGGACTAGAAAGAGATAGAAACATACGCATTGTTTTAAAATGAGGCCGCGTTCATTGTCAATATGTCCCAGAGATGGCAGCACCGTACGGCAGATGGAATTTTATCGCCAGCGGCCAGAATGAGAACTGTTTTAAATACTTAAAATGACGACGTTTTCCTTACTTGAACAGCGTGCAATCATTCGTTTTCTGAATTTGCGTGGTGTGAAACCAATTGAAATTCATCGACAGTTGAAGGAGACATGTGGTGATGGAGTTATGTATGTGTCGAAAGTGCGTTCGTGGGTGCGACAGTTTAATGAAGGCAGAACATCATGTGACAACAAACCGAAACAACCTCGGGCTCACACAAGCCGGTCTGACGAC
Source organism: Schistocerca cancellata (assembly GCF_023864275.1). NCBI lineage: Eukaryota > Metazoa > Arthropoda > Insecta > Orthoptera > Acrididae > Schistocerca > Schistocerca cancellata. The sequence goes on from NC_064628.1 coordinate 608,501,669, forward strand.
ATGATCGAGAAAGTGGAGAGAATTGTTTTGGGGGATCGCCGAATGACTGTTGAACAGATCGCCTCCAGAGTTGGCATTTCTGTAGGTTCTGTGCACACAATCCAGCATGGCGACTTGAAAATGCGAAAAGTGTCATCCAGGTGGGTGCCACGAATGCTGATGGACGACCACCGGCTCCCCGTGTGGCATGTTGCCAAGCAATGTTTACGCGCAACGACAGCATCAATGGGACTTTCTTTTCGTCGGTTGTGACAATGGATGAGACGTGGATGCCATTTCTCAATCCAGAAACAAAGCGCCGGTCAGCTCAATGGAAGCACACAGATTCACCGCCACCAAAAAAATTTCGGGTAACCGCCAGTGCTGAAAAAATGATGGTGTCCATGTTCTGGGACAACGAGGGCGTAACCCTTACCCATTGCGTTCCAAAGGGCACTTCGGTAACAGGTGCATCCTACGAAAATGTTTTGAAGAACAAATTCCTTCCTGCACTGCAACAAAAACGTCTGGGAAGGGCTGCACGTGTGCTGTTTCACCAAGACAACGCACCCGCACATCGAGCTAACGTTACGCAACAGTTTCTTCGTGATAACAACTTTGAAGGGATTTCTCATGCTCCCTACTCACCTGACCTGGCTCCTAGTGACTTTTGGCTTTTTCCAACAATGAAAGACACTCTCCGCGGCCGCACATTCACCGGCCGTGCTGCTATTGCCTCAGCGATTTTCCAGTGGCCAAAACAGACTCCTAAAGAAGCCTTCGCCGCTGCCATGGAATCATGGCGTCAGCGTTGTGAAAAATGTGTACGTCTGCAGGGTGATTACGTCGAGAAGTAACGCCAGTTTCATCGATTTCGGGTGAGTAGTTAATTAGAAAAAAAATCGGAGGCCTTAGAACTTGACTGCACCTCGTATAAGAACGGATTGGCTTGTACAAGCTGCAGTTTAGAGTTACTCGTAATTGAACGTTTCAAGGTTTAAATGAGAAGCTGCAATCGAGTTTTCTTCTGTAAAGTTTGCTTGTTTAAGTCCATTGCAGATGTGATCAATTAAATGAATAATTAAGATCCTGTTTATTCTCTGCAAAATTTTATCTGTAATAAATTTGCTTTAAAGTATTATGTGCTTATTAGCTAATCCAACCCCTCCCCCAGTCCACCATCTAGCTCCTGGCGTAGACAGGACAAGGTACTCTCTCATCTATTTTTCTTATACAGAAAATTATTAAAGATTTTTTTACAACCTTATGCACTTTGAGCGAGACTCTATAAAGTTAATGGCCTGAGCAGATATTGATGGAGCCTGGTAGGGCGCTAAAAGCATGAGGTATTTTTATGGTTCTTAGTTAGTAGAAATGGCATGTTGGAAGTTGAAAGCAATTGGTGGCAAGCCCATCCCTCAGTAAATCTTGCCAGGCAGGCCCACAGCTGTACAGGGCAGACAGAGCAGCCCCTAGTTGAGACAGGTCTCCAGTAGGACAATGCCGCTATACCTGCACTGGTGCCAGCCGAAGGCTGGGCTGGGGGCGACGGACTGAAGGGACACTCTAAACAGTGGAGTCATAAAACAGGCACTGTGTTCAGAGCCACACATAATAAAAATTCACAAGATTTCGTTTTCGCCAATACTGCAAATAGGCCTGTGACTCATTTCTATCGGCCACCTCAGTTGTATAAGAAACTCCAGCGTCTGAGAAACATTTAGAGATAGAATCTTTGTTACTCCTTATAGCTAGGACTAACATGCTCCAAGGCACAGGCGATTTAGATAAAGATCTTAAAGATTGTATCTGTTCCCTTGTTGCCGCAGGAAGCAACGCGACTTCAGAGAAAAACATCTTTACCCTACACGAAAACTTAAAAAAGCCAGTAATTAGCAGTTTCTTTTTTTCCAGAGACACAGGTTTCTTAACTCTTGCGCTTGTTTGACATGAGTTTGTGCTGTCGTGTAGGAGGGGAAATTTAGCGCCTTTAAAGCCCTGTGATTGACTCAAGAGGGGTGAATGTTGTGATGTTCGTGCAAAATGGAATTCTTTTATCTGGAGAGTTGCGACACACTCGGGTTCTGGACTTCGGTCTGGAAGTGATCTTCTGGTCGAAGCTCTGGCATGTGTTGTTGGTGCTTGGGACCTATCTTGAGAATGATTTCACTTGCAAGTTCAATTATTCAAATGGGTGTGAAATCTTATGGGACTTAACTGCTAAGGTCATCAGTCCCTAAGCTTACACACTACATAACCTAAATTATCCTAAGGACAAACACACACACCCATGCCCGAGGGAGGACTCGAACCTCCACCGGGACCAGCCGCACAGTCCATGGCTGCGGCGCCTAAGACCGCTCGGCTACTCCCGCACGGCACACTTGCAAGTAGTTAGACTGGAGACCCTGTGGTGAAGTTCTTACTGTACCGACTGGGTGACTTCAAACGTCTCAGACTACTCTTTGCCGAGGGTACACTTATTCGTTTTTGGTTTACCTGTCTTGACGTTTGGTATCCTTGTGCGCTCTTTTGTGTAAGTGAGCCAAATTGGTCCTTGGTTCAAATGGTTCAAATGGCTCTGAGCACTATGGGACTTAACATCTGAGGTTATCAGTCCCCTAGAACTTAGAACTACTTAAACCTAACTAACCTAAGGACATCACATCCATGCCCGAGGCAGGATTCGAACCTGCGACCGTAGCAGTCGCGCGGTTCCAGACTGACGCCCCTAGAACCCCTCGGCCACACCGGCCGGTGGTCCTTGGTACAACTGCAAACGGATGTGTCACACACTGAAATCTACCATGATTTCAGGGCTCTGGTAGAGAGTAAATTGCCATCCGTCTGCCTTATCGCTAGACGAAGCAAACAGGGTAATGTACAGCTCCTCCGGCCTTGTCAGGGCGTACAGATTTCAATCGCCGCTTGCTCTCAGCTGCACCTATATTGACTTGTGTAAATTATCTGTCAGAGTCTGCTCAGCGTCAGATCAATTCAGATTGAGTTATCCAAATTTTTAGGGTCAGAGTACTCGACAAACTTCTGCCAGCCAGGATACTTGTCCATTGTGGTCTTCAACCACCTGTTAGTTGTTTTCGATATTCAATCATCCTGTTAGTTGTTTTCGATATTCAATCATAACTTGTTAAGCATAATTTATGTCTATCATTTTTATGGGAAATTAAATGTTGTCAGTAAACTAGATTTTGCATACATTCTCAATCATTTTACATAGTAGGCCCCAAGCGTTAACTTCCATTGTGGCGTCCCATGCCAGGATAACTTTCGTGGCTATCATGAGATTAGAGTGGTAGCAGTTAGCGTGGTTTCAAGTGTCAAGTGTGTGAGTGATGAAGTACTGATTTGTGCTTAAGCAGGGAAAAGTGCTTACATTATGGATACTGGTTTCCTTTCAATTTTTCAAATGAGAAGACCAAGTGAAAAGGAACATTATAATGAAGGAAAAGTTTGTTACTGATAGTTTAACTCAAGGAAATCGTCCACAACATCTACATATCTGTACAACGGCATGTCATGTCGCTGATCGACGTTCGACTGAGTGAGCTGGCGCAGTGGTTAGCACACTGAACTCGCATTCGGGAGGACGACGGTTCAATCCCGCGTCCGGCCATCCTGATTTAGGTTTCCCGTGATTTCCCTAAATCGCTCTAGGAGAATGCCGGGATGGTTCCTTTGAAAGGGCACGGCCGACTTCCTTTCTCGTCCTTCCCTAATCCGATAAGACCGATGACCTCGCTGTTTGGTCTCTTCCCAATGACCCAACGCAATGATCGACGTTAAATATTTAATGTTTTGATAAAATTTTCATTTAATTTGGTCGTAGCGTAAAATACTGTGTACCGAAAATGCGTTATCCGGTACACATACTTTAAGTGATCTTAGGACTTTGTTGGACCACCTTTGGCCCTTACAACAGCCTTCACTATGTCAGACATCCAGTTGATCAAATTTCTAACGGTACTGATGTCAGTTTCATGGCGCCACAATTTTAACAGCTGCTGTTTTGTTGCAGCCTTCTTCTTCTCAACCCCTTTCCCAACCAGTCGCCCCAAATTCTCAATTGGATTAAGGTCTGGCGAATTTGCTGGCCATATTACTTCTCTGATACCTAATTCAGTCATGACAAAATTAATTTGGAAGGCTAGATTTGGGCGATATGTAACAACAATAACCTTGGAAATTTTTTTACAAGGAGAAAATCACCAAAACTCACCTTTTTTTATATGACATGGAGCCAGATCCTGTTGGAAAATCCTCTGCACATCCAACAAAATACAACATATAGTGAACATCAGAGGGCACCGAGTCACAACTTCATATTGCTCACTGGTCATTGTTTCCTGAACAGTTTCGTGGTTCGCACAAGGCAGTCAAGAGCCATTCTTTCATTGGGTTCACACCTGACGAGCTGTGGCGTGTCAGTCATCTTGGAAAATCGGCTTTCATCTGAAGATGTCACAATTCGCCACACCTCGTTTGTCCAGTTTACGTGCAGTCTAGCCCAAGCCGGCCTCTTTTGCCTCATTGCAGCAATTAAAAATGCCTTCTTCTTGGCAACTTTAGCCTTCATTCCCAATGCACAGAGTGTTTTTCGAACAACTGATGAGCTGGAATCGATTGCTTTTGCAGATCAACTGAAGTACTGCCGCGGCGAAGAAATGCTTGGGTGGCCGCTTCGTGGTAAATTTTCTACATTTCCTTAGGCTATCAGCTCACAGCTGACCTTGAACAGTTTAATCTCTTCTCAATTCGGTGTTGCTTAGACCTTCGTTGTGTGAAGCCTCGCTGCACATTTTCTTTTTAGGGGTTTATTCATGAGTTTCCACAATGACGATAAATACACAGGTGCACACTACAATGAAAATTTTAAAAAATCCAGCAATACTTTCAGACCATATCTAGCGAACGCTAAACCTCAGTAAACACAGAGCACTTTCTGAGGTAATAATCGGCAGTATGAGATCATATTCTTCGTAGGCATTGTCGCAAGGCATCCCTTAAAAAAAAAAAAAATAAAAAGATAATACATACACATGTCTGCGTGAAGACGTGTAACTTTCAAAAGAATATGGTTGCATTCAAGTGCGTGCAACACTTTAGATATGGAAGGTATCAGAACAGCGGTTCGGGCATTGTCTTTACAATGGGCAGAGTCAGATGCAGACAGTAACATTCTAGAAGGAATGCTTTCAGAAGATCGAGCTCGTATTGTGTTTGTTACCAAATCTGAAAGTTATCAGAGTTTGGATAAAATAGTGTCAAAGATAGAAACCATTAGATTCAGTGACGAGAAACGTATCGATAGAATGGGTACGGGCGTGTCACGGAACGGTGTTGGAAGTTCTACTACCAGTGGGGGAGGCACTGAGGAAAGACTATGCTGTAGGTGTAACAGGTCCGGTCCCTTGGTGAGGTGTTGTAGGGCAGGAGTCGGTAAAGCCGACGCCAGTTGCTTGGGGCTCAGGCAAATAATGAGCAAGGGCTACTGAAGGAAGCCAAGAAGGCTAAATCCGTACGCATTTGTGTGCATCATGCACCAGTTTGTTTGTTAACTGATTCTGGAAACAAAGTGTCACTGTTAGAATTTAAATAGTAAAAGAGGTTGCGGTATGTGTGTAAATTACCCCATTTATGTAACGAGATTGTCCATAGGTGGCATCAAGGGATTATGTGACCTATGAATTTTGTTGTCGTGACGGAGTTATCCACGTCGGGGTTGTTAGCGTGTAATTTTTTGCAGAAGACAATGACCATCCATAATTACAGGGAGAAGAGTTTTTCATTTACGTTTCAGTCCAGCAAAAGATTTAGATTGTTTGTAAGCATGTGGCAGCTGGACAAGTAAGGAACATGAAGGAAGATGAATCATTGTTCAGTATCGGGCACCTGGAGAAGCAGCAAACGGAGCCGTTGTTGAAAGTCCTACGCGATTTCCCTGAAATTCTGATGAACAGTTTGGGAATAACAAATAAGTTGGAGTATGAGATCCATCTGACTGATGAGACTCCCGTACGGCAGTCGCCGTACAGGTTATCGCCGGAGAACATTCGGGAATCAAGAAAAATAATCGATCAGCAGTTGGCCGAAGGAGTCATTAGGCCGTCTGTTTCTTCATATACGTCCCTAATTTTGTTGGTTAAGGAGCTTGGGGTGAAGGATTATCGACCAGTTGTAGGTTGTCGTTTACTAATTAAAAAGGTCGTAATGGAATCGTTTTCCTTACCTAATCTATATAGTTATTTCTCTAGGTTCACCAGGGCGAAATATGTTACCATCCTGGACCTGAAACAAGCGTATCATCAGGTGCCCTTGGCGGTGACAACGTTGAATATGGATTGGAACCCGTTCGAGTACAATCAAGCTCCTTTCGGGTTAGCAACGGGGGCTACAGTGATGTTTACTTTGTTGGATTCTGTCCTGGGTGATTTGAAATTTAATTGTGTTTATAATTATTAGGAACCCGTTGTTATTTACAGTTGTTTCTTTGACGAACACCAGGATCATTTTTAACATGTCTTGAGGCGCTTTGGCGTTGCAGACTTAACTGTGAAGTCGGCCAAGGTGGATTTGGTTCATAGGGAATATGCTTCCTGGAGTGCATTGTGTCAACTGTGGGTAGATCCTGAGCGTATCCGGGCAATCCACTCTTTACCCACACCTAAGGAAAAAAAGGCAATAGCAGGGATCATCGGTATGTTTAACTTTTAGAAAATCCATACCCAATTTCGCTCAGACATCTGAATCATTGAAACGGTTAAGACAAAAGGAAGTACTGTTTAAATGACCAGCGAGACAACAGCCAGCGTTTGAAGCACTGAGAAACGCCCGAGCCAGTGCTCAACGAATTTAAATTAGAGACTGGTAATTAGGCGCTTAGATGGGTATTAGCGCGTCCCAGAAAAACAAGAGGATCGCCCGATAGCCCGCGAGAATATCGATTTTTGGATTTCAGCTGGAGCATATTAAAGATGCGGAAAATACTATTGCTGATTCACTTCAAAATGGTTCAAATGGCGGTGAGCACTATGGGACTTAACATCGGAGGTCATCAGTCCCCTAGAACTTAGAACTACTTAAACCTAACTAACCTAACGACATCACACACAGCCATGCCCGAGGCAGGATTCGAACCTACGACTGTAGCGGTCGCCCGGTTCCAGACTGTAGCGCCTAGAACCGCTTGGCCACTCCGGCCGGCGCTGATTCCCTTGCTTTTATAGTCTAAGAGGAAGAGGGGGACGAATAACCGGAGATGTTGAGTACCCTGCAGGCAGTAGAAGACGAAGTATATGTCTCGATGATTTTGGGAGAACTTCCGGAGCTCTTTGGGGTTTAGCAAGAAAAGCAGGAAACAATTGCAGGCTGAGTCATATTAAGTGACATAGTAAACAAGGAAGGGGAGATAGCAGGATATGCACTTAGGAAGGATCTATTGTGTTATGCAAAACACCATAACAACAAACATAAGATATGTTTGCCGGAGGAACTTCTACTGTCACTGTTCAAGTATTTTCATAGTTCCTAATTTGAGGATACATAAGACTTCAAGCAAAATAAAAGAACATCTTATTTGGCCCACCATATACCGTGATATCAGAAAGTTGGTCAGCGGATGTCGAGAGTGCAAGGTGGCGAAGCCAAATCCGAATTCTCGTACCGGAGAACTTAGTTCGAATCAAGCCAGACATCCGCTAGATGACATTTTAAGTCCATTGTGGACGTGATCATTTCTTTGTTACTACATGATTATTATTTATTTACAATATAATTATTATAAATATCTGAAAAATACTGGCACAGAGTTACATAGTACTCAGTCGAGCATCGCAGGCGGTAGCGGTGGGACGGGGGTGGGGCGGAGGCGGGCGCACTGTAGCAGCAGGTATAGTTTGTTTACTGTGCAGTTTCCTACACCAGGAGAAACATTTTAACTGTTCTAGCTATAACTGTCGTCTCTACGGTATTTGAAAACAACGCCCTACTCTGTAAAATATTCATACAATAATTATCACCCAACAGTCACCTCTCCATCGACGATCGGAAGACTCAATCTTTGTCTTTAATGCGACATCAGTAAATATCTAGGAATAAATTATGTTAAGTATTTAGGGGTGGATTGTGTTACTAAACGTGTATCAACGTCTGGCTATAGCAAGATCAGTTATCACCATTCCCTTCTACATCTTACAAGATCTGGCAGCTCTCTGTAATTCTCTTTGTAGTAGCCGTAATTACTACATACTGACCCTCGCGGGTAATACGTCTAGTTAGGTAAAGTGCCACGTGATCTGGAGGGATTCACCTAGGCTCCCTGCTGTCACTCAAACAATTAGTGCTCTATCTCCGTGATACTATTAACTCCGAAGAATCCCCTGCCTGTAGATGGTAATTTCAAAGACTGCCACGCGTTACGAGTAATGCCGCCACTTAGATCGCTTTCTATATTCATAAATGATTTTCTCAAGTAAACCTGAACGACAGTTCTCAGTACCATGTAGTACTTATCGTTTAGCAGACAAGACTCATGTAATTATTGCTTACCGCGGAACATTACTTCTTTTAAACTCCAAACCGATTTTGCGACAATTATCCTCAAATTAACGTGAGATAATTTTACTGGCGTACTACCCTTCAAATCTCCGTGACTCACAGCTACATAATTTTTAAGATACTGTTGAGTATCACTGTTGTTGATTAAACGATTCTAATTTCATATTAGGAAATTTTTTGGTTGGCAGGGAAGGACTTGTTACAAAATTAGTTTTAAACTTTTATTTCGACCATCTGACAGTGTATGTCCAGTCGTAAACAATTACGTGGAAACTCTGTCAAAATAAAACAGCTAAAGGCGAAATTCTAGTACTATTTTTATCATTTTAAGACTAAAATTTTCCACCAATGCGCATTACAGTCTTCTAATTACACAAGAATAAAGGCGTCTTAGTTCTTTAACTCGGCCTAATGTGGTGACGGTGCCAAAGCCTGTAATAAAGAATCCAACAGAGTGCCTTTTTTTCATATACTTGAATGGGCCCTTCACGTAAAACAATTATCGAAACCTCAACTATTATAATCAAAAAACAAATAGCAACAGGTTGTCCCAAGCAGTGATTTTGAGTGACTTCCTCAAGACTGTAAATGAAATTAAATAACAAATGGGAAGAAAGAAGCATCTTCCTGTTGCGATTTCTGCACTAAGGAACAAAACATAGTGTCGAACGTACTGCCAGTAGCGGCGTTCTCATTTATGTCACGACAAAAAATACTTTGCAATCCATCACAGCTCCATTGATACGTAAATAGTACGAAATTGCAGGAACACACATTAATATTACTTATTGAAATTTCTTATTACTTCACATCTCATGGTTAACACGCTTTATTATGGAACTTAACGTTCGGATTATTGTCACAATAATATCTTATCAACATTTTTCAATTGTTTTCTATCGCTGAAAAGATGTTTCATTATTCGCCCAAGTCTGCTAATAATTTTTGTTGTTGTCTTTTCATTTTTCCATATCTTCGACATGATTAATGAATGAAATATGGAAAATCACCAAAAACTGCTAGTTTGATAACAATGTGTTTCTTCGACCAGTTAATGGCAACGACCATCATCTTCGCTTAGTGTTGTCCTTAGTCCCATAAATTTCTTGTTTTGAGTTAGAAAAGAACTGCAGCCGGCGAACTTTCAAATCACTGTTTTTTTGCTCAATCCCTTTTCACATACAGATTTACGCCTACAATGTTTTCACCTTTCAACGAGGTCCTCACCGTACTGATTAAGCACTTGGGGACTAAAATTCGTAACTTTTAAAATGTTTGTGTCTTTTTATTTCCATTTTCATTAATGCCTCATAATTATATTCTATATATCGTTTACCATAACTATGCTAGTCGTATTTTCCAAGTGATTTCATTTAGACATTTTGTTTTTTTACTGTTTCTTTAACAGTTACTACGTTCACTTAAACCTAAATTCCTTTCGTTGGTAATACATTTTACACCATATATACGGAAGTGCATTCAGAGCTTGTAAAGGACACTTTAATTTCTCCGCTGCCAACAGTTAATTTATTTATTCCCTTTCTCTTAATTATTCGTATTTCTAGCTAATGTACTAAATCAACATCTGGTCCTAAATAAGTTTTCAGTGCTTTATCAAGCTTCAATCTCCCAATACTAAGTAGTGTACAAATGTCCTATTCCCTAGACCTAGACCGTTTGCTCTGACAGGAAACACTCGTCAGTAATTCAAAATTCGTTTGTTACCTTTTGCTCGGCTTCTTGCATTATTCATTGATTACGCCACTTTTTTATCTACTGTTGTGTAGTAGGTTTTCCAAGGCTGCATTTTCATCCGCTCACATATTTTTTATTGGTTCCTTAGCATATATCGTTCTCCTGACACAACGTCCAAATAGTTTCGGATAGGAACTATTAATGGCGCTAGCACGTCATTAATATGAAACCATATCCCCTTAAAACAATTCTTTCTTAACTCAGTGAGTATAAGCTACTGCGTAAGGAACGACAACTTTGGCACGAGAGTTAGTAACGAGGGTCTGTTCTAATTCTTTTTTTAAATTATTGACATGGTCTGTTTACAAACATATGTTCCTATGTGAAACTATCTACTAACTGACCTACTAAAAGCTGTAAACCTAACAGGAATTGTGAAAGATATTAGTACAGTATTTAATTACTGCAGAATAAATTATTTTCTTCTGTTGTAATCACCGTCAAACTAACTCTTGGTGGAAAGACACGTGGAGGAACTTTTACAAATATGAAACGTTATAAAGTCTTGTTTAGTTTTCTAGATTTTTATAGACGTCATCTGGTTCAGTGCAATCGAAATATTTCGTTTATGATCATCCGTTTTTATGACTATTGTCAATTTCCACCAAGCAACGAATAAAAATTTTAAAGACACCATCGCTTACATCATCCATACATATTATAAAATGTGTGTATATGTGTAAATTCCACATGTATTCCTAAACAACTTGATCGATTTCAAACAGACTTGGTACACATATCACTTACTGTCTGGAAAGAAGGGCTGTGGGGCTAAGAATCGCCTGCATCTCGAAGACTTGGAGGGGGGGGGGGGGGGGGGGATGAAAAAGAAGTGGAAGAAGTGTGGCCGGTAATGCGCTAATAAATAGATTTAATTCATCCAGTATTTGAGAACGAGATTACTTGGTTACCTACAACAAACACATAGAAATTATTCCTGTTCTGTTTACAGCTTTTAGTAGGTCAGTTTGTAGATTGAGTTCCACATAGGAACATAAAGTTAAAAATTAACTTTCATGAAACATTTTATCGCTGACATCCCCCCTCCCCTCCACAAAATGACGAAAGGGAAGAAGTGTATCCCTTACTACATTATCGCTGCTCATGCAGTGAAACTATCAGATTACGCCTGACGTATTAATTTACTCCTTTACTGTTTACTCTATTCGCTACACATTTTGCAGACAGTTTTCTTATACACCACTGGATGTACCCGAAAAATTACATCATTTTACAAGACGTAGTTCAGGAGATATGACCGCATAAACATTGAGCTGCGTGAAAACGAAATTGCAGGCTGAAATTTGCTAGAGTTATGGGTGATATATGTGTACAATTGTGTGTGAAATATATGAAATACACAGTGTGCTCGAAAATTCCTGGTATAAACTTCCACGACATGTGGAGGGCAGTGAGAAATAATATTTTGAATTGGAACCCATGTACGGAAAAGTACTGTTTCCGAACTGCAACCATTTGAAAACATGTTGCTTACGCGACCACTTTCACAAGTAATTGATTACGCATGACCCAGTACACCATCGGTTGTACCATTCCACTCGTTCATAGCCAACACTCGTCGATGGGTTCTCTTCAACGTGATGAAGTACAGCCTCTTCCAATTTGGGTGTGCGGTATCTCCCTGGATCACCACGGTCACACTTGCTGGCGGTAAAGCTGTTGCGTAGTTGTGGCGAAAAGGGTATCCGATGGAGAACGATCTTGATAAAGGCGAAGAGCAGCTCTTCCATTACCATAAAGCTTTGCCATTCAGAAGGATCATGTCGGTGTATTCTGCAAACGAGTACTTATTCAGGTTGCTCTAACACTAAACTTGAATTAGGCTAGAGCCAGGTCAGGGAGGTAGCATAGACGTCAAATGACTTCAGCCTATCCGACGTAACCGTCCCCCTCTATGACTACTCTGTTTCATACGGTCCATTACTGGGATGTTATTGTCGTGTAACCACTTTGTCACAGGCCGTGCATTATGAACAGGTGCTCGATCGTTTTGAAAGATGCAATCGCCATCTCCGAATTGCTCTTCAACAGTGGGAAGCAATGTAGGCCTGTGCTGTGATAGTGCCACGCAAAACAACAAGGGGTGCAAGCCCCCTCCATGAAAAACACGACCACACTATAACACCACCGCCTCCGTATTTTACTGTTGGCACAATTCACGCCGGCAGATGACGTTTTCCGGACATTCGCCACACCCACACCCACACCCTGCCATCGGATCGCCTTATTAGGTACCGCGATTCATCACTCCACACGGTGTTCTTCCACTGTTCAATTGTCCAATGCCTATGCTCCTTACACCAAGTGAGACGTCGTTTGGCATTTACCGACGTGATGTGTGACTTAAGAGCAGCCGCTCGACCATGAAATCCATGTTTTCTCTACTCCCGCCCAACTGTCATAGTACTTGCAGTGGATCCTGATGCAGTATGGAATTCCTATGTGATTGTCTGGATAGGTGCCTGCCTATTACACATTACGAACCTCTTCAACTGTCGGCGGTCTCTGTCAGTCAACAGACGAGGTCGGACTGTACCCTTTCATGCTGTACGTGTCCATCCACGTTTCCACTGCACTATCACATTGGAAACAGTGAACCTAGGGATGTCAAGGAGTATGGAAATCTTGCTTACAGACGAATGACACAAGTTACACCCAATCAGTTGACGACGTTCGAAGTCCGTGAGTCCCGCGGAGCTCCCCATTCTGTTCTCTCACGATGTCTAATGACTTCTGAGGTCGCTGACATGAGGTACCTGGCAGTAGGTGGCAGCAAAATGCACCTAATATGAAAAACGTATGTTTTTGGGGGTGTCCGGATACTTTTGATCAATCATGTTTTCAAATGGCTGTAGCACGGTAACGGTACATTTCCGAAAATTGGTTCCTACTCAAAATATTATATACTCACTCCCCTTTACAAGGTCAAGAAGTTTGTAAGGGGAATTTCCGAACACCCTGTATATAACATGTGCATCCGTGAATAAACCTGATCACCGACTCTTTGTTTTTATATTTCCTTCGCAACTTTTCGCCATGTTTCCAGTTTCACACAGTCACGCTTTATCACCTGTTTTTATTGTTATAATATCTCCCAATTATGTTTTTAACTTTTCTGTAGGCTGCAGAGCGGCATATTACGCTGCTGCCAGCCCGCCCCCTCCCTCAATCCAATAGAGAAATAAATAAATAAACCTGAGGGTAAAATACTCCTTCTAAAGCTCTGATCGATTTCAACAAAACTCGGTACACATGCTACTCACTTTCTGGAAAAGAATACTCTGTGTGTAAGTACGATCAAACTCCTACTGGGGTGGAGGTGATGGACAGAAAAGGCTGAGGAGGAAAAGATGGAGAGACAGAAGGGGTTGTGGAAATTAAATGAGCGTATGGAATTGTTGGCCGAGGGGGCCCCATCGAGGAAGTTCGGCCACCGAGTACAAGTCTTATTTCAGTTGACGCTACATTGGGCGACTTGCGTGCCAGTGGTAAGGATGAAATGATGATGGGACAATACAACACCCAGTGCACGAGCGGAGAAAATCACCAACCTGGTCGGGAATCGAACCAGGGCCCGCTGCATGGGAGGCAAGCACGTCACCACTCAGCTAAGCAGGCGGACGGGGTGGTGGAGGAGGGTATGGACAGAGATAGTGGAGAGGAAGAGATGGACAGAGAGGGGGGAGGAGGAGATGGAAGAGAAAGGGAGGGGAAGGGGACAGGCAGAGAGAGGGGGTGCAGGCGATGGAGAGAGAGGGGGAGAGAAGATGAATGGAGGAGGAGATGGATAAAGAGATAGAGGGGAGAGGAGCTGAGGGACAGTACCGCAGCGTGCGCTTGAGGACCCAAAATAAAACTTTGCGATCCATCGCTGCATTGGTGATTAGGTAATACATTTTCTGCATTTTAATGGGATCAGAAGTTCAACGATCTGTGGTGAACTGCCAACAATGCAGTATCATATGACACAGTGTTTAGGTGGTCCAAACGCTTCCAATAGAATCATATAACTGAAATAACAAAGAAGGAACTAGCGGACCACCTGTCTGCGATAAACCAGGAATCAGAAGAAAAATGGAGGTCCTGATGATCCAAGACTGGCGCAGCACAATCGAGGCGGTAGTGGAAAAAGTGAAAAATCAGTCGCGAATCAGATTTCAACTTGTGGTACTACATTTTCAACACGGCAGAGGCCGCCAGCCGCTGGATTCTTCGACTCCTCACGCTCATTCAAAAATACCGCAAATGCCGCAAATTCTCTGTGTTTCAGCCGTATCAGGCCAGTCCGCATACCTACTTTAGCAGCCTAATAGCCATTGACGAGAGCTTGGTGTCAGTAGGACCCTGACACAAGTGAGGAAAACAAGCAGCGTAACACGTGGAATTACCCTGGCCAAAAAGACAACCATGATCGGGCAAGACGATGTTGAGTGTTTTTTTGCGACTGCTGTTGTGTGGTGCTATCAAATTATGCTAATAAAGACCGATCTTCGCTAAAATCTAAGTATCCGTGGAAATCGTATATGACGTAGAAGTCATCCATCGGTGAGAGTGCAATTTCATTCTCTGTGTTACCACGGATGACACGTAACTCTCTCTCTTTGTACAAGAGCAGAAAGGCGTGTAAGAGGCCTAATTGTTTACCGTCACGTCAAAGAAATACACAGAATTTCTAGATAGTCCACCAGCCTGGTGTCTTCAAGCGATGTCGTCATCCGTCCACAGAGGTATCAAATATATCTTATATCCGCTGCTTCAGCTGTGACGTTTTAGTGGAACTATCAAAAAAACAAGCTAATGCTCTCTCTTACTGAAATAATAAATTCCGAAAAGAAAAGACTGTGGAGTTGAAACAAAGTCTATAACAGAAGCCCTGTTGATGATCCAAACATTTCAACAGAGGGCTTTAACTTTTCGACAAGAGTATAGACTACCATAGATCGTGTAAGGACAGGTGACAGAAGTCGTGGGGAGATGACAGCAACACGGGGCCTTTCGAACCGCCCTCAGTGAAGTTTGGACTCAACTAATCGGTGGACTACCTGATCAAGTGCACTGTGCATGGCTTTACTGTTGAATTTGAAGACATGTATAAAATCACGGAGAATACCACTGACTGGCTAAAAAAAGTCTTATTGTGTAAAATTTTGTGTTACGTACTGCTAAATGTATTTGATATTATGGTGTAATCTCTTTTTTAGTATTCGCCTTGTAAACGTCGAACAAATAAATAAATAAATAAATAACTTCCCTAGTTTACAGGGATGGCAGCATTTTCATTTTTAATACTCACACCCTCGACTAAAAACTGAACTTTTTGGCGCTAACTATATCGCTAGTCGGCTAGTCGGTCATTCGGCACGAAGCCAATGACACAGAGTGATACGACTGTTCCTAATAATTTAAATATTTTCTTAAGTTAGATAATAAATTTATGTTTTGGCTGTGTAATGATAGCACAGCATTAGGAAATTCTTCGATTATTACAAACCGAAACTGAATGTTATTTTAATAACCCATACTATTATAAAAGTTGATGTGTGTGTGTGTGTGTGTGTGTGTGTGTGTGTGTGTGTGTGTGTGTGTGTGTGTGTACACGTTCTATATTCCCTCCTAAACCACTGGAGCGATTTCAACTAAACTCTTTACTGTCAGTCAACAATCGCTGTGGAGGTGAGAATCACCTACCTAACGTAGTTCAAGAGATACCATGCCATAAACAGTAAGTTGCGTGAAAAACTGCCGCATCGTGTATGATGTTTAAATTTATTGCTTCTTTACGACTACCTTTATTCACAACATATTTCACAGACAGTATCCACATATGGTTCTGACTGTACCTACAGAAATACATCAACGTACGACACATAGTACATGAGATATGGCGCCGTAAACACTGAGATACGTGAAAAAATGCCCCACCGTCTATGAAGTTTTAGTGCATTTATTCTTTACTACTACGACACTCGTACAGTCGAGGAAATCCCTGGCACCTGGCAATGATTTTGACAGCTTTCAAGTGCGAAAAGCAGGAGGCTATAAGGCCTAGGCGAAAACAGGAGCTGTCTATGGGGCTATGAAGAGGCGTTTCCATAGAGACGTTTGCAAGATCCCGTTGTAGACACGCAAAGCAGTTGCGCCCAGCATACAGAAACTGTATGGCATTGTGTTTCTTAATGTGGCTACTGTACCTATACATCTATGCGTTACGCTTATTTCCCCTTACGACTGTTTCATAATTTAAAAGTTATTGGAAACGGCGTTTGGCTAGGGCCTCCCGGCGGGTAGACCGTTCGCCTGGTGCAAGTCTTTTAGAGTTGACGCCACTTCGGTGACTTGCGTGTCGATTTCAAAGGTGTTTTCACGATTATGAGAAAATGAATAGTTTTTCGATATTTTACTACAAACACAGTTCATTCATTGTTTTCGTTGCTAATAGGATACTGGCAAAATGAGTACCCAGACAATACCGGGTTTGTCAGCTATAATTATTCAACGAAAATAAGAGTTTTGCCGCGCAGGCCAGAGGGTAAGCCTCCATCTTTTACTGCAGTAGCCAATCAAATCCAAATCGATTTAGTTGGCTCAGTTTCCCACATACTGTACCTGTATAGTGGCATTTGTCCTTCCTGCTTCACTCCGCTTTTTGACAAAATGTGTCAGCTAATCTTGGCTCAACTGAGATTTGAAACGTGGGAATACATCTTATGGTTGCAAGTGCCAGAAATGTTACAATCGACCACGTTTCACTCTCATAAAGCTACGCTCTGTACACTTTCTGAGAGGAGTGAAATTTATGTTATTTGACTTTCCCAGAAAATAGTTCCTTGCCATCACCAGATTGCATTTTATATCATCTTTACATGTGTCACTGCCAGTTGTTTTGCTACAGCAAAGGAAAAGTCGTCCGCTGCTCTTACTGTCTTATATCCTAAGATAATTATCTCTGCATCACCTGATTTTCCTATACAGCATTTATTTTCTGTACAGTCATGCATGCTTCTGCAATTTCACGTTTCTTCACTAAGTGTTACGTTGCCACGTTGAATCTTGTGTAAATTTTCTCTTTTAGAATTTCTTATTCCCCTCCTTCTGGATATTCCGCTGCTTTTATATTTTCACCTTTCGCTAGTTAAATTCAATATCATGCGTTATCAAAAGGTTTCTACTGGGTGTTACCATTTTCCCCAGTTTTAGTTCTAGTTAATCCACTATTTCACCTCTCAAAGCGACCCATTCGTTTTCTTATTGTATTCCTTTGTCCTGCTTCTTAGTCTTGACGTAACATTCTCTTTATTCTCTCAACATTCTCCTGTATTTTTCAACTTATGCAGGCCCTGTTTCTTCAATTCCCTACCTTTCTATAATTTCTTCAGTTTTAATCTGGATTCCATTACTCACAAATTACTACCATGGTCTACATTTGCTCATGAAAAACTTTTACCGTTTAATATCCGTATTCTAAATTTCGGTCCTAACATTATACACTGAAGATCCAAAGAAATTGGTTCACCTACCTAATATCATGAACGACCCCCGCTACCATCTAGAAATGCCGCAACACGACGTGGCATGGTCTCGACTAATGTCTCAAGTAGTGCTGGAGGGAACAGACACCATGAATACCGCAGAGCTGTCCATAAATCCATAAATCCATAAGAGTAGGAAGGGGTGGAGATCTCCTCTGAACAACACGTTGGAAGGCATCCCAGATACGCTAAATAATGTTCATGTCTGGGGAGTTTGGTGGCCAGCGGAAGTGTTTAAACTCCGAAGAATGTTCCTGGAGCCACTCTGTAGCAATTCTGGGAGTGTGGGGTGTCGCATTGTCCTGCTGGAATTGCCCAACTCCGACGGAATGCACAATGGACATGAAAGGATGCAGGCGATCAGACAGGATGCTTACGCACGTGTCACCTGTCACAGTCGTATCTAAGCGCATCAGGGGTCCCATATCATTCCAAATGTACACGGCCCACACCACTACAGAGCCCCCAACAGATTGAACACTCCATGGGTTCATGAGGTTGTCTCCATACCTGTACAGGTCCATCCGCTAGATACAATTTGAAACGAGACTCGTCCGACCAGGCAACATGTTTGCAGTCATCAACAGTCGGTGGTGACGGGCCCAGGCGAGGCGTAAAACTGTGTCGTGCAGGCATGAAGGGTACACGAGTGGGCTTTCGGCTCCGAAAGCCCACATCGATGATGTTTTGTTGAATGGTTCATACGCCGACACTTGTCGATGACACGGCATCTGCAGCAATTTGCGGAAGAGTTGCACTTCTGTCACGTTGAACGACCGTCTTCGGTTCCCTTCTTGTAGGATCTTTTCCCGGTCGCAGCGATGTCGGAGATTTAATGCTTTAGCGGATTCCTAATATACACGGTACACTCTAGAAACGGTCGTACGGGAAGATCTCCACTTCATTTCTACCTCAGAGATACCGTGCGCCGTCGCTCGTGCGCCAATTATAACACCATGTTCAAACTCTCTTAAATCTTGATAACCTGGTATTGTAGCAGCAGTAACCGATCTTACAGCTGCGCCTGACATTTGTCGTCTTATATAGTCGTTGCCAACCGCACCGCCGTATTCTCCCTGTTTACATATCCCTGTTTCTGCATACGTATACCTACACCAGTTTCTTTGGCGCTTCAGTGTATAACCTACGTAGAGCCTTCCAGTGTCTCCAGGTCTGTTCCACGTATACATCAGTTTCTCCTAATTCTTAACGTCAGTGTCTACATCGGTTAAATTACGCTCTGTACAGAAGTCTGCAGGCGGCTTCCTCTTATTACATTCCTTTCCTGCAGTCCATGTTCTCCTACTATTTTTTTCTCTTCCTTTTCCTACTATCGAGTTCCAATCTCCTAGTAAAGTTACATTTTCGACTCTTCTAGTGAACTGAATAATTTCTTTCGTCTCATCGTACTCCTTTTTACATCTCTTTTCAATCTGCGGAGCTGGAAGGCAAATAGACTTGTAATACTGTGGTAGGTCTTAGCTTTTTGTCTGTTGAGGTTATGATAATGCATTTGTTAGTAGGTTAGCCACATTACCTTTTTCTTCTTCATTATTAGTCCAAAGCTTACGTAGCTCCTGTTTGATTTTGTGTTTATAACCCTACATTCACATGGACAGAAATCCTGTACTTCGTACCAACATCATAATGTCCTCCTCACTACATCTACACTGGGCACCACAGTTAAAGAGTCACATTTTCTAAGTCACGTAACTGTCTCCTGTTGCGATGTAGAAGTTTGAAATTTAGCTCAAATGGGGCTACAACCTCCCTCTGTAAGAATGTAAAAGGATGGCATACTGCATCACCCTAGGGCTCGGTGGCACATCAAGCAGGAAAATGAGGATACATGAGAAAAAAAATCCCAGAGCTCAGAAGTTCATGCTGGTTGTATGGCTGAATGGCGGCAAATGTCACCACAAATCTGGCCAACACCGCTATGGACGTGTCACACAATGAGAAGGTAACCACACGCCCTCTTACACAAATTTCATCCTTTTTTTACGCCTCTACGATTGTTGAAATCACGCAGTTTCTTATGTGTGGGGAAGGAAAACATTTCAGACACACTACCGCTCAGAAGCGGCACAAAAGACCTCAGGGGGTGACAGAAAGCTTCTCAGTGAAAATACCCCTTTCCTTTGGGCGTTGATTCTCGCACATCTCACGCTGACATCTCAGCCCCCTAATCCCCACTCACTCGAACATTTCAACCCTTCTCTAAGGAAATCATAGACCTGCAACCCCTTTCAACATGACGGAACCCTTTTCGAGTGTAATGCGACTGCAATTTTTGCTTTGGTGTGCAGGATGGAACCATTAGGGCCGTTGAAAACCATTAGACGAAATTTAAACGTCATCCGAAGTAGCAAAGTTAGCTCATGCTTTTTCAGCCCTGCTGTTTTGCGCCCTCCTTTAGCATGATTCGTGAATAAAATGGCGAAGAGTCCCCCTAAGACCAGCCAATCCAGCAACACCCTCCATTCTACTGCCCACCTTTGATAAGTACTTTTAAAACGTACCTGTACAGACGTGCTCAACAAAGGTGGTTGGCATGACGGCACCGAAGGTGTTGCTGAACTTGGTGAGGTACATCTAAGAGGGACCCTTTGTCTTTTGATGCACACTTGTGTGAATATCGAACCCCTGCCACAGGAGGAGCGAAGCAGGAGAACTGAAAAAAGCACTATGGGACTTAACATCTGAGGTCATCAGTCCCCTAGACTTTGAACTACTTAAACCTCTAACTAACCCAAGTGCCTTCCGCTGCTTCGAATTATACTCAGATTTCCTCTAATGGTTTTGAACAGTCCCTAGTTGTTCCATCACGTACACCAGAGCAAAAGAATATAATTATTTCAGCGTGTTTGTTGGTCCACGATGATCTAAAAGAAGTGTTGAGTCGTCTGGGAGGAGAGGGATATGAGGGGTCAGGAGCTTCCAAGGTTGTCAAGACGTGGTCCTGTTGCTCAGTACAGCGCAAACTGTCGTTTTCGACCGCGAAATGTGCAGAAATCAACTCCGAGAGGGAAGGGGTGGTTTCGTTGACAGCATTGTTGCCACCCCCTGAGGCCTCTTCATGTCAGTTCTGAGCGGCTGTATGTCTGAAACGTTTTCCTCGGTCATCCATAGGAAATACGAGTGATATCAACGCCTGCCGGCCGCTGTGGCTGATCGGTTCTAGGCGCTTCAGCCCGGAACCGCGCTGCTACTACGGTCGCAGGTTCGAGTCCTGCCTCGGGCATGGATGTGTGTGACGTCCTTAGGTCAGTTAGGTTTAAGTAGTTCTAAGTCTAGGGGACTGATAGATGTTAAGTCCCATAGTGCTCGGAGCCATTTGATATCAACGCCGGGTGTCGCTCTTGTGATATCCATCGCAAAGCCGTCAAAAGAAGGGGCGAAAGCTGGGTAAGAGAGGGCGTGAGAAGTCCTTGGTGGCGTTGGGAAGAGTTGTGGTAAAATTTGGTGCAACTGCGACATCTTTAACCCTCCCTACATCTCACACGAACTTCTGGGCTTCGGTCATTTTTTCGAATGTGGCAACACTTTGCTGTTTGAAACGCCGTCGAGGGCGCCACGCCTTTTCAGTATTACAGATGAAAGCTGTAGGCGCTTTTGATCCAAATTTATAACTTTTACATCGTATTTTCAAATACCTTCCGGGAATTCAGCCAGGTAACAGTTTCAGCGACCGCCGATATTTCGGCGGGAGAACACCCCGCCATTTTCAAGGCAAACTGCAACGGACAGCTGACGTACACGCAAATTTAAAACCTCTGTTCTGGGACTGATGCAGGAAAGATAACACACACACTGAACACTATTGCCATCAAATATGGCCAAAGTCAGAGATATCGATAGCGATACTACGAACTCGCAGGTGAGGTAGCATTGACTCGGTCCTTCTGTTTTTTGACGAGGGAGAGAGCCGGATTCCAAACAGAGTTCAAACAAAACCTCTATCCATGTTAACGAGGTTGCTCGCTAATTTAATCTAAGCTGCTTCCTTAATAACACTGTCCCAATAGCTGGACGTGCGTGCCAATATCTCGGTGTTAGTATGTAACATGGGTTGACCAGTATACAAGCAATGTTCGGCAATAGCAGATCTACTTGGCTGCTGTAATCGTATGTGCCGTTTATACTCAGTACATCGGTCCTCCTCTTTTACATCGTAGTCGGAGACAATTACGGGGTTTCGAAAAAGTGACACCTTGAAACTTCCTGGCAGATTAAAACTGTGTGCCCGACCGAGACTCGAACTCGGGACCTTTGCCTTTCGCGGGCAAGTGCTCTACCATCTGAGCTACCGAAGCACGACTCACGCCCGGTACTCACAGCTTTTACTTCTGCCAGTACCTCGTCTCCTACCTTCCAAACTTTACAGAAGCTCTCCTGCGAACCTTGCAGAACTAGCACTCCTGAACGAAAGGATATTGCGGAGACATGGCTTAGCCACAGCCTGGGGAATGTTTCCAGAATGAGATTTTCACTCTGCAGCGGAGTGTGCGCTGATATCAGTGAAAATCTCATTCTGAAAACATCCAGGCTGTGGCTAAGCCATGTCTCCGCAATATCCTTTCTTTCAGGAGTGCTAGTTCTGCAAGGTTCGCAGGAGAGCTTCTGTAATATCAGCGCACACTGCGCTGCAGAGTGAAAATCTCATGCGGTGAAGTGACACCTTCATTGTGTTCAGCGCTGTATTTTATGTTAAAAATGGTTCAAATGGCTCTGAGCACTATGGGACTTAACATCTGAGGCATCAGTCACCTAGAACTTACAAGGGAACCTCCCCATCGCACCCCTTTTATATTTAGTTATAAGTTGGCACAGTGGATAGGCCTTGAAAAACTGAACACAGATCAATCGAGAAAACAGGAAGAAGTTGTGTGGAACTATGAAAAAAATAAGATAATTTACAAACTGAGTAGTTCATGAGCAATATAGCTAATATTAAAAATGTAGTCCTTGTGCAGAATAGGCAACATCAGGGATTATGTAAGCTCATGAGCGCCGTGGTCCCGTGATTAGCGTGAATATCTGCGGAACGAGAGGTCCGGGGTTCAAGTCTTCCCTCGAGTGAAAAGTTTCCTTTCTTTATTTTCGCAAAGTTATGATCTGTCTATTCGTTCATTGGCGTCTCTGTTCACTGTAATAAGTTCAGTGTCTGTGTTTTGCGACCGCACCGCAAAACCGTGTGATTAGTAGACGAAAGGACTTGCCTCTCCAATGGGAACCGAAAACATTTGATCGCAAGGTCATAGTCAACCGATTCCTCCACAGGAAGACACGTCTGATATATTCTACACGACACTGGTGACGGCATGTGTGTCACATGACAGGAATATGTTGTCGACCTACCTTACTTGTACACTTGGCGAATGTGTAAAAAGATTCTTCTACCTTGCCCGATTTAGGTTTTCTTGTGGATGTGATAATCACTCCCAAAAACGTGATGAATACATAAGAGTTTGTCACATAATCTGCAACAAATTAATCCAACAGTTTCACAGTCGCACAGTTTTCCCTGTGCTCTGTCAAAACATATGTTTTTAACGTTTTCAAATTTTTCCGTGTGTAGAGCGTCAAATCCTGCTTATGTCCAAGCAAATCTGAACATGTCCTGGAATTTTGGAGAGCGAAGTTGATTATGTGTGAGTGCCTGAATTTTGACAATTGTCTGAAAATAAGAAATTGAACTTTTCACTTGAGGGAAGACTTGAACCAAGGACCTCTCGTTCGGCAGTTGCTCACGCTAACCACGGGACCACGGCACTCCTGAGCTCACATAATCCCTGATGTTGCCTATCCTGCACAAGGACTACTCAGTTTGTGTATTTTACTTATTTTTTTCATAGTTCCACAGAACTTCTTCCTGTTTTCTCGATTGATCTGTGTTCAGTTTTTCAAGGCATATCCACTGTGCCAACTTATAACTAAATCTGAGGGGGGTGGGATGGGGAGGTTCCCTTGTTAGAACTACTTAAACCTAACTAACCTAAGGATATCACACACATCCATGCCCGAGGCAGGATTCGAACCTGCGACCGTAGCGGTCGCGCAGTTCCAGACTGAAGCGCCTAGAACCGCTCGGCCACATCGGCCGACCTATTTTATGTTAGTTTTTAAATGAAATCTGCCGGCCGCGGTGGTCTAGCGGTTCTGGCGCTGCCGTCCGGAACCGCGGGACTGCTACGGTCGCAGGTTCGAATCCTGCCTCGGGCATGGGTGTGTGTGATGTCCTTAGGTTAGTTAGGTTTAAGTAGTTCTAAGTTCTAGGGGACTTATGACCTAAGATGTTGAGTCCCATAGTGCTCAGAGCCATTTGAACCATTTTTTTTTAAATGAAATCTCCTGTTTATGGAGATGACACTACCCAAAATAAAGTGACTGGGTATAGATATTTGCGTATTTTGATTGATCACGTATTTAATCTGCTAATCGTCGTTTGAAGAGAGAACATATTCACTCCGCCCTGAAAACTAGTTCCGTTCGCTACATCACCGTGACAATAAATCTGGAAATCGCGTTTCGCCCCGTATTGGCACTTAATGAGGCGAGTGGCGTCGACGCCGCCACGGGTAATGGCCGTGTTACATGAATAATGTGGGAGCCCACGCGCCCATCCGGCAGCCTCCTACGGACGGAGCACCGCATTCGGCAACGGTTCCGCGCGTCCGTAACTCTTACATTTATTATTTCCTCTCCGCCTGGCGTCGTAATTTTCTGTTCTCATCCAAAATTTATACGCGAGGTGCTGGGGCGGCGGGCGAGGTAATCTGATCAATGTTATCCAGACGCGGCGTCGGACAGCGCTCTTCCCACCGCCCTGCCACACGCCCCTTCTCGTGTCCGTCAGCTGGTCAAATTTCCCACAATTCCTTTCGCTGCCGGCAAGAAAGGGGCTGGCGGTGGAGGTGCGCGGTAACGGAAGGGGGTAGGGGTGGTGCTGCTGTGCCGCGGCTGAGCCCAGGATAAAGGCGCCGGCCGCCCCTATCTCTCACCGCCTGGGCCGCCGAGAAAGGGAAAAAAAAAGAATTAAAATCGTCCTCTATCTCGCCGAAATTATTCTGCGCCCCGCAGTAATCCCATATTTCCGTCTGGAAGACCGCGCACAGGGCCCGAAATCTGGAACTCCCAGCTGCGGCGACCGTCAGAAACTTGTCCGAGTTCTCCTCCTGCGCTCTCTTCGACGCGTCTCAGGTGTCACTCGCTGAGGCAGCAGGGTATTCGTCACACTGCTTCTGTAAGAACTACATCTGGTCCGCACCCGGCAGTACAGTGGTCTTGGGGCGTGTTAATTGTTGTGAAGGGAGACTCGAAGTGCAAAAGAGGGAGAATGCGACTGTTAAACAGTCATCGGTGGAGTCGGAAATAGAAAACTCTGTTCTCCAGAACCACGTGGAATCGAACTAACAACTTTTACGATTGCAGTGTAGAGATATCATACGTTCGCTTCAGCCAATATAGCGTCCCCAACGAAATAATAAGAAAATACTTAAAAAACAGTATTTGTATAAAGAAGAGACATTTAAAAATTGAATAATATACATTTTTCTCATGTATCCGTATTATAATAATTTCTCTGGGTAAGTTTCCAGGGCAAAGAAATATAACAAAGTGATCTAAAGAGACGACAAGATGCGCTCTTTTGTTAATTTTTTAGTCGTCTTCACTTCTTCTCTTGTCTTGGTTACGTGTAGACGGACATCTTGTGAGTGCTGGCAAATGTAAGCATATTTGCACTGATTAAGCAGATAATATATTGGTTTAATATCATTGTTCACTTTTAATTTGTAAGAGGTGATCCCGATTTCATGTCCGCCTTCCTTTGAATTAACCTGCATTCGAGTAATAATCGCAGCGGCCGATGCAGCCAACGACGCCATTACGTAGTGATATAAACTCAAAAAAATTTAGCGGAAGCGAAAAACTCGCCCGCTAGTAACATAATATACATTTTTCTCCACAGCCGCCCGGAGTTGCAGAAAATACGTAGCTTTAAGATTCTTATTTTCAGTACCACAGCCGAGAACCAGGGCCAGGACTCCGACTACAATGCAATGATTAATGGAGGTAAGAAGAAATATTCTCGCGCGTGTGTGGGCCGCAATTGTAATTGATAACTAAAGGTTTTTTGCTTTAAAGTGAACTGACTAGCCGAGGAAATTAATATGTACAATTTATGCCATTGTTCAACTTATATACTCATGTTTTAAGATTCAGCGAGTCTAATTCCACTGAAGATCAATATTTTTTAAAAAAAGACAACTTTACAAAAGCATTTAATTGTAAATCAAAATTAAAATGAAGTATCATTTTGATTAAGGCCCACCACGTAAGTTGGCAACAATCAACGTTACCAATAAATAATACGAGGTGCATTCAAGTTCTAAGACCTACGATTTTTTTTCTCCGGACTGGAAAGAGATAGAAACATGTGCATTGGTTTAAAATGAGGCCGCGTTCATTGTCAATACGTCCCAGAGATGGCAGCACCGTATGGCAGGTGGAATTTTACCGCCAGCGGCGAGAATGAGAACTGTTTTAAATACTTAAAATGGCGACGTTTTCCTTACTTCAACACCGTGGAATCATTCGTTTTCTGAATTTGCGTGGTGTGAAACCAATTGAAATTCATCGACAGCTGAAGGAGACATGTGGTGATGGAATTATGGATGTGTCGAAAGTGGGTTCGTGGGTGCGACAGTTTAATGAAGGCAGAACATCGTGTGGCAACAAACTGAAACAACCTCGGGCTCACACAAGCCAGTCTGACGACATGATCGAGAAAGTGGAGAGAATTGTTTTGGGGGATCGCCGAATGACTGTTGAACAGATCGCCTCCAGAGTTGGCATTTCTGTGGGTTCTGTGCACACAATCCTGCATGACGACCTGAAAATGCGAAAAGTGTCATCCAGGTGGGTGCCACGAATGCTGACGGACGACCACATGGCTGCCCGTGTGGCATGTTGCCAAGCAATGTTGACGTGCAACGACAGCATGAATGGGACTTACTTTTTTTCGTCGGTTGTGACAATGGATGAGACGCGGATGCCATTTTTCAATCCAGAAACAAAGCGCCAGTCAGCTCAATGGTAGCACACAGATTCACCGCCACCAAAATAATTTCGGGTAACCGCCAGTGCTGAAAAAATGATGGTGTCCATGTTCTGGGACAGCAAGGCCGTAATCCTTACCCATTGCGTTCCAAAGGGTACTACGGTAACAGGTGCATCCTATGAAAATGTTTTGAAGAACAAATTCCTTCCTGCACTGCTACAGAAACGTCCGGGAAGGGCTGCGCATGTGCTGTTTCACCAAGACAATGCATCCGCACATCGAGCTAACGTTACGCAACAGTTTCTTCGTGATAACTTTGAAGTGATTCCTCATGCTCCCTACTCACCTGACCTGGCTCCTAGTGACTTTTGGCTTTTTCCAACAATGAAAGACACTCTCCGTGGCCGCACATTCACCAGCCGTGCTGCTATTGCCTCAGCAATTTTCCAGTGGCCAAAACAGACTCCTAAAGAAGCCTTCGCCGCTGCCATGGAATCATGGCGTCAGCGTTGTGAAAAATGTGTACGTCTGCAGGGCGATTACGTTGAGAAGAAACGCCAGTTTCATCTATTTCGGGTGAGTAGTTAATTAGAAAAAAAATCGGAGACCTTAGAACTTGAATGCACCTCGTATATTAAATTACGACGGTCGACGGACGCGAGACCAACCAGTCGCTTCTTCGATCTGTATCTATGTTTTCCTTATAGCTTACCCCAATTTTCCTCGGAATTTCGAACACATTGCACCATTTTACAGTGGCGAACGCTTTTTCAATATCGACAAATCCTGCGAAAGCATTTTTATTTTTCTTCAGTCTTGCTTCCATTATCAACCGCAACGTAAGAACTGCTCTCTGGTGTCTTAAACCGCGCAGGGTAGCCGCGCGGGCTCAGGCGCCTCGTGCCGGTCCGCGCTGCTCCTCCCGTCGGAGGTTCGAGTCCTCCCTCGGGCACGTGTGTGTGTGTTGTGCCTAGCGTAAGTTAGTATAAGTTAGACTAAATAGTGTGTAAGCTTAGGGACCGATGACCTCAGCAGTTTGGTCCCATAAGACCGTACCTATTTTTCCAATTTCTGGTGTCTTTACCGTTCCTAAATCCAAACTGATCATCATCTAACACACCCTGGATCTTCTTTTCTCCTCTTTATCATTATCGTCAGCGACGTGGTTGCATGATTTGTTAAGCTGATTGTCCGATGATCCTCGCACTTGTCGGAATTATGTGGATGATGTTATTCTTAAAGTCTGATGATGTATTGCCGATGTCATACATTATAAAAACTAACGTGAATTGTCGTTTATTGCCACTTACCCCAATGATTTTTTATATTCCGTTGGAATTTTATCCATCCATTCTTCATCATTTGATATAAAGTCTTCCAAAGTCCCTCTAAATTGTGATTCTCCTACTGGATCCCCTATTTCATCCCTATAGACTTAGTTTTTCTTCTTTACCACGTCACCGTACTGGTCCTCCCCTCATGAAGGCCTTCAATGTACTCTTGCCACCTATCCGCTCTCTCCCCTGCGTTTAACAGTGTAATCCCATGGCACTCTTAATTTGATTGTCCTTGCTTTTAATTTCACCGCAGGTTATTTCAACTTTTCTATATGCTGAGTCAATCTTCCAACAGTCATTTCTTTTTTCTCGATTTCTTTTCATTTTTTCATGTAGCCATTTTGCCTTAGTTTCCCTGTACTCCTATCTATTTCATTTCTAACTGACTTGTATTTCTTCTGTTTTACCTAAAACGTACATATATAATTTCCAAGTTCCTTGGCTAATTTTTGAAAAATATCACGTGGAAACAGTCTAAAACTGTCTAACACAAGCTATTTTCAACGCAGGGTACTTTTCAATTGTTTGTCTGGGGCCTGGTCACATGGGTGCGCTTGTATATGGACAGAATATTTTAGCCTGGAAAAGGAGTTCATTCACATGTTGATCGCATTTGCTGTAAGCAAGAAACCCGACACGATTCGTGAGTCCACAAGCAAAACATGCAAACCACAGAAAGTTGAGTGAAACTAGACAGAAAGGACAAGACCATTCATCAACAAATAAGTAAGACAGACTGAATCTTCCGAATGGAAACGAAAACGACGGAAAGGAAAATGACTCCCCCCATTTACGCGCCCACGCAGCCGTAGTCTGCAGATTTGTGTTCACAGTCGTGATGCTAAGTGCAAGACTGATAATGCTCAATGCACACGTCGACCTTATATTGCATAAATGACGACGTTGCCAAGGTTGTGAGAAGTTGTTGCTGCTATAGTTTTTAATACAACTCCATGAAACATGAACTACTCGAATTCTGGAATTCTTTTAAAATGATGCATTTTTCTGAATTGCAGTCTTTTACAAGTTGTGCTAATGTGGTGTGTTATGTTTTAATGTTAACAGTTACTATTATTCTTATTTCTCGTTATGTCCCGTTAGAGACTGTGTTTGAACTTCTTGGCTTGGTCTAACAACTTCCGTTCCCTCTTCTCTTTCCAAAATCGCTCATGTATTCACTATCTTGTTTCTTTCGTTTCTCTGTCCAGTGTTACCTAGTGGTATTTTTAGCATTCTCTGCGAATTTATGATTTGGATCTAGGATTTGTAAGGCTTTGCTTTCTCTGGTGGTATCTTCGGTGAGGTTTATTTCTCGTAAGCCCTGCCTAATTTCCTTTAACCAAGTGAGTTTTACCTTTCCTTAAATTGTTATATTAAACACAGTTGCTTATAATATGTCTGTTATGTTTTAAAAAAATTGTATGTGTTTCATTATTATTAAAATGCTAGGCAACCGTGGTACGTTTTGTGGGAGTGAGAGCAAATTATATTTAGGGGTGGGGTAGAAAGTAAGACATTATAAATTCGCCAGTGTCCAGTCCTGGTTCAGGGTCTGCTTGTATTACGTGACATTTCATGTCACCTAAAGAAAGTAATTTGATGCAAAGAGAGAAAAGCGAAGTTAATTTTCCAGGTAACAATTTACCGTTTGCACAAAAATTTAAACACTGTTTTCGTATTAGCGAATTTTGTTTACTTTCACACACATCTTTCAGTCAAACAGTCTTCTTAGCGTAACACGTCAAGAGATAAGAGCCGTTGCCGGAATTCACTTAGTAACAGGTAAATGAAAACGAATGAAAAAGAATACATATCCAATAACAGAAAGCTTTTCCCGAAACAAACAACAGCTGATACCAGTCAGGTCTCGAGTACTGCCCACTCGAGATGATCTGCAACGTGGAACGGGTGGTCTTGTTCTCGGATTTGGTACTCGAATAACCAGCGTCAGTTCCGAAGTACGCCAAGGAGATTTTGTAATACAGATCTCAGTTCTCTGTCCTCTGACTGCCAAGCACTACTCTGTAGCATAATAATAGTATCCGACGCACACTGAAACAAAAGAGATGTCGGCTTTGATGAATCTGAAATTAGCCAGCATATTATCGCCTCGTAGGTTGTCATAATAATCTACTGTTCATAATTCGTAACTTATGGTCTTAATCCATAACTGCGCAGTAGATACACTATACAGTCAAGTGTACAATTCCTACATCTCTCTCTAAATATAGATTTTAAAAATTGTATTAGCTTAAATGTGTCAGGAGTCAAGAAACTATCTCTTCCTTTATTTATTTCCCTTCCAAAACAAATGCTGTGTTGCCGGCCGAAGTGGCCGCGCGGTTCTGACGCTGCAGTCTGGAACCGCGAGACCGCTACGGTCGCAGGTTCGAATCCTGCCTCGCGCATGGATGTGTGTGATGTCCTTAGGTTAGTTAGGTTTAACTAGTTCTAAGTTCTAGGGGCTAATGACCTCAGCAGTTCAGTCCCATAGTGCTCAGAGCCATTTCAACCATTTGAACCAAATGCTGTGTTAATTTTGCTTCCTTTCTTACTCTTATTGTGTCGGAATATTCAGATTTTAACCCTCAAACTATCTTTATCATCTTGTGCCATGATTTTTAAATTTGTACAATGATCGTTAGCACTACTTTTTTTTAGCTTGTTCGTAGTACAAGAGCCACGCTCATCCCATTTTACCATGTACAACATTGCCAACTTACATTACGCCATACCCGACGCAAAATATAGTCCTGTCAATACCATGGAGGCGTCATGCACCAAATATCACACTGTCATGAAATGTACTGCATGCTTCAGAGGTGCGGCTATGGGCAGTCTGCGACACTTTGACCTTTAACAGTCGCTGAAGGTTATACATCGCAGGTACAACGATCATATACCGGTTTCTAGATGCAGGGACGGTATGTTGTATCAGTCGAAACCACACACATATTTAGGTAAGCAAAAGTTAAGCCCCATTAGCAAAAATTCTGCATAAGCAATGATTCTGGCTTGTGAGCAAAATTTCTGGCTCATCAGTGATAATTCGTCCTCGTCAGCTTCAAACGGACAGACACACATACAGACACGCAATGATTATGTCACGATAATTTTCATGTGAAAAGACATAAAAGTCCAACAATGCTTTCAACATATTAATGGATGATTTCTTGAAACGTTTGCCCAAGACTCACTTGAACAGACGAGAGAAAAGACCAATTCTGAACAAGTGCTTTACTGTTAGGGAACTCAACAAAGACATAATATTTGGAAGAAAAAATTTGCTAGGAACTGGCAATATACATTAACACATGCTCCCTCCATGAACGCAGAAAGGGAGGAACCATCTTTGTAGTATTTTTAATAATATTCGGAACAAAATAACTGAAACCAAGACACCACGAGTAGTGCCGATAGGAAAACACATTCGACCACGTAGTAAAGCAATCTCATATAGCCCAACAACGTTCTTGAGCTGTATACAAAAGCGCTGTAAAAGATGTTGTAACAAAGACTGGAGTAGTGGTCTGAGCACAACCGATTCCCAAAACTCTTTTATGTTCACATCGGGGACATACCGTGAACGAAACGCTGATAAAATTAATAACCAGTATCAAGATAAGTCTTAGTTGCAGCGGATATATCATTGCTGTTATCTGTATGCGCTATAACTGTTCGTTGTACATTTTTGACATGGTTTTCGCTTCATCGGAAATACCGTTTTCGACTATGTTACGATGACTTAAAAATGGGTCTCGGACCGAAACAAGTCATCGGGTGAAAAAAAAGTAAAATCTGCAACATTGGGTTAGTTTTTAAGTTACACTGTTGAACAGAAGTTGCTACTCAAGCATTCTGGAAGTTTGCAGTTCGTCATTGTCAATTTGTGTCCGATGTGCACAGAGAGCCGTATCCTGATCACATGATGAAAGATGCCACCATTCGTTCAGTTCCGGATACTGGGAGGTGCGAGAGCATGCCCTCCAGTGTGAAAATGCATCCATCTCCAAGGTTTCAGCAATTGCACAGTCGTTCGAGGTGTCGCGAGCTGCGGGTAACAAACCTGAGTCATGGTGTGAGGTACCAGCAATCCAACCCTCTTCTCCGCAACAGGCTTCAAATATACTGAGTAGCCAAAGAAATTGGTACAGGCATGCGTATTCAAATAAAGAAATATGTAAGTAGGCGGGCCTGCCGGTGTGGCCGAGCGGTTCTAGGCGCTTCAGTCTGGAACCGCGCGACGGCTACGGTCGCAGGTTCGAATCCTGCCTCGGGCATGGATGTGTGTGATGTCCTTAGGTTAGTTAGGTTTAAGTAGTTCTGTTCTAGGGGACTGATGACTTCAGATGTTAAGTCCCATAGCGCTTAGAGCCATTTGAACCATTTTTTTTTTAAGTAGGCGGAATACGGTACTCCGGTCGGCAGCGCCTACATAAGACAAGTGTCTGGCGCAATTTTTGGATCGGTACTGCTGCTACAATGGCGGGTTATCAAGATTTAGGTGAGTTTGAACGTAGTGTTACAGTCAGCCCACGAGCGATGAGCACAGCTTCTCCGAGGTAGCGATGAAGTAGGGAGTTTCCCGTACGACAATTTCACGTGCGTACCACGATATGAGGAATCCAGTAAAACATCAAATCTCCGACATCGCTGCGGCCGGAAAAAAGTCCTGCAAGAACGGGAACAATGACAACTTAAGAGAATCGCCCAGCGTACCATAAGTGCACCCCGTTGCGCAAACTGCTGCATATTTCAATGCTGGGATATCAACAAGTGTCAGCGTGCGAACTATTCACAAAACTTCATCGATATAGGCTTTCGGAGCCGAAGGTCACTCGGGTACACTTGATGACTGCACGACACAAATCTTTACGCCTCGCCTGGGCCCGTCAACACCGACATTGAACTGTTGGTAACTGGAAACATGTTGCCTGATGGTACGAGTCTCGTTTCAGATTGTATCGTGCGGATGTACGTGTAAGGGTATGGAGACAATCTCATGAATCCATGGACCCAGCACGTCAGCAGAGGACTGTTCAAGCTGGTGGAGGTTCTGTAATGTTGTGGACCGTGTAGAGTTGGAGTGATATGGGACCCATGATCAAGTGCAGATACGATTCTGAGAGGTGACACGTACGTAAGCATCCTGTCTGATCACCTGCATCCATTCACGTCCGTTGTGCATTCCGACGGAGTTGGGCAATTGCAGCAGAACAATGCCACACCCCACACATCCAGAATTGCTACAGAGCACCTCCAGGAACACTCTCCTGAGTTTAAAAAGCCCCGCTGGCCACCAAACTCCCCAGACATGAACATTATTGAGCGTATCTAGGATGCTTTGCAACGTGCTGTTCAGAAGAGATCTCCACCCCTCGTACTCTTACGGATTTATGGATAGCCCTGCAGGATTAATGGTGTCAGTTCCCTCCAGCACTACTTCAGACGTTAGTTGAGTTCATGCCACGTCATGTTGCGGCACTTGTGGAGGATCGCGGGGGCCCTGCACCATGGTAGGTGTACCAATTCGTTTGGCTCTTCAGTGTGGTTCCCACGGTACAGACCCGCATACGATCACTGCGTCGAGGCGGCCGGTCTCGCTCGCAGCTGCAGCCGCACCATCAAAGTAAACAGGCCAGTAAACGGTAATGTACGCGCTCCAAGCTCCCGTCCTGTCCTTATTGATTCATTAACCATGAGCGCCCACATCGCCCAAAACACTGGGCTACCTATCGTAATTGCAACAAAAAAGTTTACATTGCTTTTGTTTGTAATGCAAAATTTCAGCACAACGATCGTGGTGCAGATATGGACGTAAACACTGTAACGGCTATTTCTGTTGCGCCAAGCAAGCTTTTCCTCGATGTTACAGTTTTTCGTAAAGTTCTGCACATGCAAGTGGATACAGGAGCTGCGGTAACCTTGTTAAACTCACAAACTTATATGAACTTAGGTTAGGCTCCCCTCCGCTTCTTTCTGTCTCACTAAAATTACTAAATTCAAATAGACAGATTATTGCTATTCTCGGCGAATTCTCTGCCCCAGTGACCCACAAGTCAGTAGTCCGGCCACATAGATTTCTTGTTGTAGATAATGCACGTCCGGAGAATCTTTTTGGATCAGATGCTTTTAAGTTGTTTGGTTTTACCATTTCAGATTAAGTGAATTTAGTGCCAGTTTTCCTGTTTTACCTCCTCGATAGAAGTGTGCCAACAATTTTCAAGTGCATATTACTACTAAACCTTCTGCTCGGCCTCGGTTTTTGTCGGACCCATCCGGTTCCATTGACACTCAGGGAACAGGTCAAAGAAGAATTAGATCGCCACATGGAATCCTGCGTTTTCGGCCTATTGCATCAAGTGAATGGTCTACCCCATTAGCTACAGCAAAGAAACCGTAGGACCGGTTACGCTTCTGTGGAGATTTTAAGGTTTCTGTGAACGCACAATCTATAGTGGATACATACCCGACACCGCGCCCTGACGAATTCTTTCACATGTGATCAGTATTTCTCAAAAATTGACTTGTGGGATACCTATTTACAACTCTCTTTAAATACTTATGTTAGTTGTCAGTACTTGTGATTGCCTTTTGGAGTCGCCAGCACTCCCGCTATGTTTCAACGTTTTTTTGGAACAACTTACATTGACTGTGTGTGTCGTGCAAACTATTTGGTTGACATTGTATTTTCCGGTACTTCTACTGAGGAACATTTACAAAATCGTACTCTTTTTTTTCTGTCCTCCAATCGGCCGGGTTAAAGTGAAATTTAGAAAAATGTAAATTTTTTCAACCTTCAATCTTGGGTTTGAAGTTTCTCGTGGGGGTCTCAAACCCCTGCATCAACATGTTTCTGCTATTGTGTCTCTTCCACGCCCATCAGCCAAAGGACTTCAGGTTTTTCTAGACAATATCACCTACTACCATAGATTTTGGCCTGGGACAGCGACGATCTCGCAGCCGTTGTGTGCGCTGCTGCGCAAAGGGACTCAGTTTCGCTGGTCGCCAGTTTGTGAAACCGCGGTTTCCACACTGAAAACCACGTTGAATTCTGCGCCCTGCTTAGTGACGAACCAGCCAGGCCTCCAACTGGTCCTTACGCCGGACGCTTCGCAGTACGAGTTGGGGGCGGTTCTGGCTCATAGATATCCCGATGGCTCCCATCAGCCTATTGCTTGTGCCTCAAAAACGCTGACTCCTGCTCAGACTAAGTTCTCTCAGATAGAAAAAGAAGCTTTGGTCATTGCTGAGAAGAAATTACATATTTTTCCTCTTTGGTATCAGATTCCACCTGGTCACCAATCACAAACCATTGGTTGCCTTATTCAGCTCTTCAGGTAAAGCGGCACATCATATTCAACATTGGGCTCTTTTCCTTCCTCTTTACAACTACGAGCTTCATTTCAGCCCTAGGAACCAGCACGCAAATGAGGATGCTTTGTCCGCCTACCGACCAGTCCGGACCCAGTATTTGATCAGGAGGTGTTCTGTGAACAAAAATCATGAGTTGCGCTTTGAAGTCGGTAGTGCACTTGTATGCGAAAGGCAAACGTCTCAGGCTCGAATCCCACCCCGGCAGCCAGTTTTAGTCTCCTATTAAGTTTCGCTGTCAACCAGAATCACCTATCCACTCACAATGGCGACAATTTTCTGTGAATCGTATGGGACAATCATTCACCTGCATCTGAAATATACGGAGAGGTTTCTTTTGCAAACAAAACTTGAAGGCGCACTAGTCAAACAGCAGTTTGAGGTACTGTACGGTTAAGTGGGTGAAAAAGTAGTGGAGGCCATGGAACCCCAGTAGTACGACATGTGTTGAGGAAGTACTATGAACAGTGTTGGACGCACAAATGCTTGTTGTAATAAACTTATATTTGGGCTAAAGGCACTTATCAGATAACTATGTCTGCAGAGACGGGGCGAATTTGTGGGCAGAGAAAACATTTATGATGTATTCGAGTATATTGTTAATGGTACGCTGCCTGACTGAGTTAAATCTATTGAATGTTCAGTCTTAATGTTGGTGATGAAATGAAACGTAACGATCACATAAAGTTAGTTGTAGGAAAAGCGAATACTCGAGTAGCGTTGACTGGAAGGGTTCTATGAAAGGGTAGCGCACTTATACGAGAAACAGTATTATGAAGATACTTCTTCAGCTCGGATGGGAATCCTTGGCTGGAAGAAGACGAGCTTTCCTCGGAAAACTACTGACAATGTTTACGAAACCAGCATTTGTGGCAGACTGCAGAACGGCTCTGTTTCAGCCGTTCATCTTGCGTAAGGAGTTTAAGGACAAAACAAGGGATATTACTGCCATTTAGGTGCATAAAACCAATGTTCGAGTCAAACCGGTAAGAGAGTGACTCCCAGTGGTACAATGTACTCTCCGCAATGCACTCATAGTGATAAGAAGCGAGATACCGTAGTCTTCTGCTCCACTCTGTTCTATAATACGGCTGCCAGTCTTCATGTTCCTCTCAGCAATTTCCAAGATCTATCTCTTCACTGGTTGCTGGAAACTGTAAGTGTTTTTTTAAATGCTTTTCCCATCAAAGCGCCGCGTTACACAGACATAAGTCTGAACTGGTAACATACATTAGTCGTAAATATAATATTTGACACACAGTGGAATCTTCGTTATGCTAATGCTAGTTTTTGACTTGTTGCCTGTTGACTTCTGTCGCGGGCGTACGGCCAACATTGATGTAATGGTTTTTCTGACATTTCGCCTGCCAGTCCGCAATCAATCTTTGACAATGCCAGCCAATCGAAGTGCCGAAATGCCAGTAAAATAATTAAAGAAACGCCGGACGAGGATCCCGAGAAAAAATCCAACAATCTGTATGCAATAAGTAGCCACGAAAGCAGCAATAATTTTGTGTTTTTTTTTATTTTACAAAAAGCTGCGTAGGACATTTTTATTCTACTGCCTTATTGTGCTGTACGTCCAGTCGTTGTCTTCAGCGCTTGTCCTCGATGTCAGTTCTTAGCAACGGCGTTTGGTAGACTCAAGAAAAGCTCTGTCACTATGAAAAGTGTTCTTACTCTGTCCATATTCCAAGATTTTCTCTGCTGTTGCCTCTTTTGCTCATTTTCTCATTTTCTTTCCTCCTCTCCTCTCCCACCTCCGCCAACCCGATAGAAAACCTGAACTTGAAATACTGCGCTACGTCTTCAAACACAACACTGACCGTCGCTTTCCTCCAGCCGGAAGCTATTACTGGTCACGTGTACTATGCCGAGTCTTTGCAGCAACCAACAACACAGATGTGTTATACGGGCACGAACCTCGCAGGGGACAGCTCTTCAGATGACATACAATGGATGGCTGTGCTCTACCCGGCCAAGAGACAGCATCTTAAGCCACACCAGAGCTCGCTGACCCCGCAGACCTTTTCTCTTCTGAGGGCCACATGCCGGAAAGCAGTACCTGTAGTATCATGGCGCATGGACAGCATTTAGACCGGCGCTCGGGCTATGTCGAGCAGTACACTCATAGTGAGTTTCCTAGGCCAGCTGCCGATTGCGAAAGTATTCTACCTATCAGGATTTCACACTCAAGCCGCCGCTACGACGGCGATACCATCGACGTCAACCTTTGCCTGCAGAAGCTGTCAGCTACGGACCTACACCACTAGCGACCTCGACACAGAAGTTACTTGGCCACCGACGCTGTGATCAGCAACTAGACCTTGCAATATACGTCTTTGTTTTTCATCGGCAAGGCGCCGAAACTGAACTTTGTGCGTCCCTTCAGGACTTTTATTGTGGCATTGTTGCTGTATGGACATTGGATTTTTGGGCTCTCTGTGTTCTGTGACGTTTTCAGGCCTTCAGCCTTCAGGCGTGAGCAACACTGAAGAAGTGATTTATTTTCAGTTATTATATTTTAAGCTAACCCCCATCGGACAACACTGTTTATGTGTTTTACAATAAGCTTTACATTCACTCTAAACCGGGAAATTTTCCAGCACCACCTCCGGTGAACATATCAGCATCCCCATCGATCAAGAAATAAGTTTTGAATTTTCCACTTTAGCTGGAGTTAAGGATGTTTTTGTGAAACATTAGCAAGCAAAACGTTTCTCAGTCATATAAAAAAGTTATAAGGTCAAAAGAGATCTGGTACCCATCTTAAGATAAATTGTAAAAAAATCTTTAAAAAAGGTTATTTCTTCAACCATGTAAAAAAGACAGTAAAACTAAGCAGTCTTCTTTTTTTCTCATGTAGCCCCCTTCATATTCAGCTGGTATAGCGGAAACCACACACTTATTTCCTTCAGCACATCGCCTTCTTCCGTCGGCGGGTACAACCGCCTCAGTCCGCCGCTCGTGGTCTCGCGGTAGCGTTCTCGCTTCCCGAGCACGGGGTCCCGGGTTCGATTCCCGGCGAGGTCAGGGATTTTCACCTGCCTCGAGATGACTGGGTGTTTGTGTTGTCCTCATCATTTCATCATCATCCAATAAAGTGGCGAAATTGGACTGAGCAAAGATTGGGTAATTGTACGGGCGCTGATAACCACGCAGTTGAGCGCCCCACAAACCAAACATCATCATCATCATCAACCGCCTCATATCGCGTATTCTGCTATGTGTTTTCTGGGAAATATTGCCCGGCGTCCTGGCGCACCCATGACGCGAGTTAGCAGTACACTGCTCTATTTGCTGTTATTGTGGCAGCGATGTAAAAACATGTCAGCGATATGCATGTGCAATTTCCACCACACTGTGATGTTTCGAATCTGTCCGCAGCTAGGGATTGAATTACCAAATAAACAAGTCACCTTTATCTATCCCTCGTATGCCGTTATGCTTATTATATCGTCCCGAGGCGTGAAGGAATATAGCTTCTACGGAAAATAATCGAGCCACTCCTGACTTGGTCATTTAAAATATTATCGTCCCTATCTTCATGTACACATATTTCCAATTCTTTTTAAATAAGAACTAAGTTATCTAAGTAAAACATTCACATTAAATGGCTGCGATGTTAAAGTGACAGAGTCCTGGAGCGTAAAGGAGTAACAGGCAAGAAAGAGGAAGAAGACTACAATCACTGTACCGTACACACGGACCGTGCCGGATCGCATCGGAAGCTCCTTCGGCGTAACGGTCTAAAGCCAATTTTTCCAAGCAAACTTGAAACAAAAGATGTGTAAAGATCGATGAATGGTTAGCTACAGGTTGCTGAAGTATAGGAAATTTGATGCAGTGTAATAAACTACAGGTTTTACAGTTAAAGAACGCTTAACAGAGCAGCAATAAGATGTGCACCTCATGCTACCCATCAGAGCAGACGTAGATGAACACAGTGAACCTAGCGGATAGGTTGTAAATTCCTCTCATGTCTGAGTTTTAGTGAACACACAGTATCGATGCAAAACACTTTAGCTGGCGGCGGCTTGGTGGCCGGCTAGTAGTGCTAAAGAGGACTGCGTAGGAACATGCAAACATAAACATGCACAAAACAAGACGCCACTTATACATCGGTGAAAGCTTTTTCCTACCACTCCAACATTATTGAAGGTTTAATCACTGGCATTTACAACGATAAGCGCGGAAAATACTCTCCTGCTAAAGTGCGACAGTGCGCCACGGTGTGAAGACAGTCCCCAGAATAAGATCTCATCAAAAAGGCCGAAACATCGGATCGACTATTCTGGACAGAATGAACGGTTACGAAATTCATAACATCTAACTTCACCGGCAATGGCCACGAATTTTATAATGTGGCCGTCGATTTTTAGTATGTACATTTATTAAGGAGTATTAATGGTAGGGTAATAGGACACCAATCGTCGTGTGGCAATTATAATTTTAAGAGCATTTAGTGGAAGTAGGTCTACTATAACCTGTATTTTAGACATAATTTATTCCTAAGCATCTCCGATCTGGCAGTTCCAGTTGCACATTGCCTATCTAACGACTTCCTGCAACAACAAAAATTTGATTTTCATTATTTTGCGTGGTTATTGACCGAATGTAAAAATTTAAAATGGTGTAATAATCTATTCATTAAGGGATATAACCTTACGTTAAAGATTTACCACAGTAAGTGAAATATTACAGTTAAAAACACTGTGTAATATGAAACTTCCTGGCAGATTAAAACTGTGTGCCGGACCGAGACTCGAACTCGGGACCTTTGCCTTTCGCGGGCAAGTGCTCTACCGACTGAGCTACCTAAGCACGACCCACGCCCCGTCCTCACAGCTTCAATTCCGCCAGTACCTCGTCTCCTACGTTCCAAACTTCAGAGAAGCTCTCCTGCGAACCTTGCAGAACTAGCACTCGTGGAAGAAAGGATATTGCGGAGACATGGCTTAGCCACAGCCTGGGGGATGTTTCTAGAATGAAATTTTCTCTGTAAAGCGGAGTGTGCTCTGATATGAAACTTCCTGGCAGATTAAAACTGTATGCCGGACCGAGACTCGAACTCCTTTCTTCCAGCAGTGCTAGTTCTGCAAGATAAGCAGGAGAGCTTCTGTGAAGTTTGGAAGGTAGGAGACGAGGTACTGGCGGAACTGAAGCTGTGAGGACGGGGCGTGAGTCGTGTTTGGGTAGCTCAGTCGGTACAGCACTTGCCCGCGAAAGGCAAAGGTCTCGAGTTCGAGTCTCGGTCCGGCACACAGTTTTAATCTGCCAGGAAGTTTCATATCAGCGCATACTCCGCTGTAGAGTGAAAATTTCATTCTAGAAACATCCCCCAGGCTGTGGCTAAGCCATGTCCGAGGGAGGATTCGAACCTGCGACCGTAGCGGTCCCGCGGTTCCAGGCTGAAGCGCCTAGAACCGCTCGGCCACTGCCGCCGGCCAAATTTAGGGGCTCAGTAAGATTTTGTGTAGTAGATCCTCTCCTATAATCAAGGATATTGGCGTTCGGCCCCTTTTTATGGACACTTCAGAAGAACCAAAGCAGCAAAACTGATAATATCTGTAACGTGAGCGCGCAGATAATGGAGTTTGAAACAACTGACTTTAAACATAACTTTCGTGACTTTAAAAATAAAACACCATAAGCATGTGGAAAACCTCACGACTTTCATCCAGTTTGGTTAGTGGATCTACATTACCAGGAATTTTGGTGACTGCCGTGATTGTCAGCTCCCGAAATGCGTCCTGTGACTTGTAATATTTTTTTAAGTTTCCTTTCATTTACGTCTATGGTCACAAACTTTTGTTAACAGATTACCGGTTTCGGTCTTTAATGACCATCATCAGATCTGTTGCATGAAAACTGTTTTAAACAGTAGTACTACTGACAACATGACTCGTGCATGTTATGTTATTTATATGTATTTGACAATGCTGGTGCTGATTCCGCATTTAACATTTGACGGTGCCACTATGGCTGCAGTACATTATGACTTTGTTTTTATGCAACAGCTCTGATGATAGTCATTAAAGACCGAAACCGGTAATCTGTTAACAAAAGTTTGTGACCACAGACGTAAATTAAAGGAAACTTATTACATATACGGGTCACTGTTTTTTCGCGACGTTGTCGCAGCTTGTGAAATTGTAATATTTTTTTCACGAACTTTATGTGGTTGAGGCAAATTTCGATAATCTGGTAGTAAGGTCGCTGAGACCAGGAGGAGGGCAGTGGTACGGAGCTAGTGCCGCCCCCTCGCAGCCATCGCCGGCCGGGCTGCGCCAGTGGAGCCGTCCGCGAGGGTGCACAGTGGGGCGGGCGACGCGCCAGGCACGACCTCGCCGCGGCGACGGCGGCTTCGGCGGCAGCGGCAGCAGCGGCAGCAGCAGGTAGGCTTTCCCACGCTTAATGGCCGGCCTGTCAGAGCGGAGCGACACTCGGTGCGAGTCTCCGGGCCGCCCCACGCCGCCGCTAATGGAAAGTCCACCGTCAGATTATACGGCGGGCCCTGGCGGCGCGGCGCAGCGCAAACACGGCCGCGGCCGCACCGCCTGTTTGCCGTGCCATGCGTGTAAGCGATATCTCCGGTAATTGGTGCTCCGCGCCTCGCGACGTATTTACAAGGCGGCTGCGAAAGTGAGTAACGACCGCGGCCTGACCAGGCTAATAACCGGCCGCTTGTCCGCGAAAGCAGTTAATAACCTCGCGGACGGACCGCATCTGTAATTGCCGGCTGGCCGCAGCGTTTGATTCAGAGGGCACCGCCGATATTAGCCGCCCTTTGCTGGGATTAACCACTGTACACAACGGACCCTCGAGGGATCCAGTCTCCTTTGACGGTACTCTCTTCAAATAGATCGGCAATCGCTCTTTCCCGGAAAACCGCTCAGCACCGGCAATTCACTGCCTGACAAAAGAAGTGAAGCACTCGGAAGCGGAGGTAGGAAATGGAACGAAAGTTCACGGGTTGTGAGGATATGTGATATTTCAGACATTACAATATCGTCCGCCCACGGTAGCTGAGTGGTCAGAGCGAAAGACTGTCAATCCTATGGGCCCGGGTTCGATTCCCAGCTGGGTCGGATATTTTCTCCGCTCAGGGACTGGGTGTTGTGTTGTCCTAATCATCATCATTTCATCCCCATCGACGCGCAAGTCGCCGAAGTGGCGTCAAATCGAAAGACTTTCACCAGGCGAGCGGTCTACCCGACGGGAGGACCTCATCACACGCCATTACAATATCGAGTGAAATTTAGAAATAACTTGGCAGTATTAGCCCTCTTACCAGCACCTCGTTCCACACCCTGTGACGTGCACAATTGCACTGATTCTGTTCGGAAATAAGGCCTACGTATCCCCTCCCGAGGTAAGATAGACTGCAAAAGTTATAACTTCTTCTTGATATTCTGGATACCGGGACTGGGGCAGAGTTGACGTTCAGTCTGGTCCCACATACATTCTATCGGGCACAGATCTGGTGATCTTGCTGGCCACCAGAGTGCCTCAACATCACGCAGCCAGTTCATATCGACACACACCATATGTGGACGAGCAAAGTCCTGTTGAAAAACGTCATCACAACACTGTCGCGTGGGAGGTAGCTGCTCATGACACAGGAGGTCCGTGACGTACTGCTGTGCTGTCAAGAGTATCCTCAATCACTACCACCCCCAATCTTATGTCATATGCGATAGCTTTCCGGACCATGACGGCGAAGGGCAACTGTGTCTCTCGAAAACATTGGAAGAACGGGACCTCTCCCTTAGTCGCCGCCATACTCGCAGTAGAACTGAAATGCGAGTCATTGCTGAACAAGGTGTGCGACGCCATTCATTGGCAGCCTATGTTTCCCAGTCATAGCACCATTCCAAACGCAGCTGTCAGTGTTGAGGTGCTGACGGCAACCTGCGCCTGAGTCGCTAATTCCATAGTACGGCAACTGTTAGGATCTGAGCAGTAGTGCAGGCTGACACTGAAAGTTGGAGGGAATCCATTACTTGTTCTCGGTTGTCAGGTGTAGTTGTGATGACGTTACAATATACTTGGTGTACAATACGCCGATCCTCCCTTGTGGTGGGTTGGAACCTGGAGGACGAGTAAGCCTCCCTGCATGTTGCAGTGCAGTCCACCATTGGGCCACTGTCATAATCGAGCGAACCACAAATCTCGATACTGCATTATTCTACAAGCCGGCCAAATGGAGGCCCACAATGGGTCCCCTCGCCAACTACAATAACATTGCCTCACACAAGTACGCTACATCTGAGTCCTCAATGATTACATCTGAAGCTCTTACGTCTCTACCAGGATTGATAGAACACAAAACTGTCTGGTGGCCGTTCTCTCACAGAGAACTGCAACTCCTAATAGTTTAAAAACCCGTCAAATACGTGTACGTGGGCCGACCGCAGTGGACGAGCGGTTCTAGGAGCATCAGTCCGGAACCGCACTGCTGCTACGGTCGCAGGTTCGAATCCTCATCGTCTTCCCTGCCTCACTCGGGTAGAAATTCATGATGCATCCAGTCCTTGCTGTCGAAGAAGGTGATCAAAGTCATCTTAGACTTGGATTTTGTCAGATGACTTTTTTTTTATAGTTAAAGAAGACGATCAGCACAGAGCCATTGATTGTTGCTTTGTCTCCGAGTCGTACCGTTAGCCTCAGGTCTCATTTTCTGTAATGATGTGGATAGTCAATAACGGTTGACCTTGGTGCTTTGAGTGATTCCAGAAGACGCGTTT
Source organism: Schistocerca cancellata (assembly GCF_023864275.1). Taxonomy (NCBI): domain Eukaryota; kingdom Metazoa; phylum Arthropoda; class Insecta; order Orthoptera; family Acrididae; genus Schistocerca; species Schistocerca cancellata. The sequence goes on from NC_064628.1 coordinate 608,546,052, forward strand.
ACTGACAGAGTGCAATAGCTTTACAACCGACGTCAGGAGTTGGTTATAGCTGAAGTTTATCACTTTGAAGGCCAATTTGTAACTCTTGTTTCTTTTATTTTTTGTGACCATTCGCCGAACTTTTCAGATGCACCTTGTACGTCATCCAACATTATGAATAGCACCTGATAGTAATCTTATAACAGACTCTTAACACAACTAAACATTCACCAAGAAAGGTATTGTTGTACAAACCCTATAACGGTAATTTAAGAAACAATGTTTCATCAGTATCAACATGAATCTGCCCCGAGGCCTTCTCTCAAAGAATCGCAATGAGACTTGACCAAGTGGGCAAAGTCGCTGTGGGTTAACAACAGTGCGCCTGCATTACATTGACAGTAGACAGCAACAAGCCGCACAGTTTCAAAAGCCAACTAGCACACAACCAAACAAAGCCACAGCGGTACGCCACAGAATCCATAAAATACACTAAGACAAAAAAAGGAGTTACGTAAGTTGGTCACAAATTGATATGCATTCAGGTATCGACGGAAAATTAAAAATTGTTGTAATATTTGGCAGCCGGTACATGAATGTGTGGCAATGCAGCGCAGTTTCATCGCTCAGCTGGCAAGGCTAGTAAAAGAGTCCATATAGTCTTTGCGAATTTCATTCCACGCACCCTGTGGATGATGATGATGATGTTTGGTTTGTGGGGCGCTCAACTGCGTGGTTATCAGCGCCCGTACAATTACCCAATCTTTGCTCAGTCCAATTTCGCCACTTTCCGGGATGATGATGAAATGATGAGGACAACACAAACACCCAGTCATCTCGAGGCAGGTGAAAATCCCTGACCCCGCCGGGAATCGAACCCGGGACCCTGTGCTCGGGAAGCGAGAACGCTACCGCGAGACCACGAGTCCACGCACCCTCTTGGACCGTAACTGTGCCTCGCAGACAGGTGCGTATACAAATACGCAGATATCAGCATTTGAGAGAAGACATGCAGTTGAGCTCAAAGAAGCGGTCTGGAGTAATCGGTGAATCGCTCGACATTTAACTAGAGACGGTCACACTATTCAACGCTGTTGGCAGGAACGGGTGAATCCATGGCCGAAGAAAGCCTTAAGGAGAAAGTGGTCGACCTAGAGAGACGACAGAATGAGGACTGTACAGTAGTCAGAAAGGCACTCAAGGCGTAAGAGTCATCATTACCATCGATCTGAAGTGCAAGTGGTACTTCAGTGGCGGACAGGGACCACTAAAAGGCGGATCAAAGAAAGGAGGCTGAGCTCACGGCAGCCCCTGCGCCGACTACTATTGACCTCTGTACACCAACAAGCCCCCTTAGTGGTGTCGGGCACATTCGGCCTGGGATGTCACTAACTGGAGTGGAATTGTTTTCAAGCGAAGATGTGTCTGCAGACGTCCCGGACAGTGGTGGGTTATCAACCTGACTATTGCCCACCATAGGGCCCGACAACCTGGAATGATGGTCTGGGGTGCCGTTTCGCTTTATAGCAGGATCCCTTTCGTTGCCATACGCGGCACCCTCACCGTACAACGGTACGTCGACGATATTCTACGCACCGCCTTGTTGTCCTTCGTGGCAAGCTATCCTGGGCTTATATTTCAGCAAGATAATGACCGCCCGTACATGGCGAGAGTTTTTACTGCTTGTCTTTGTTCTTGCCAAACCCTACCTTGTCCAGCAAGGTCACCAATTCAGAACTTTAGGAGACTTATGGGCAGAGCCCTCGAAACGGCTTGGGTTTTCTACGATCTAACGCGCCAATTTGACAGAATTTGGCATGAAATGCCTATCCAACAACTTTATCAATCTTCCTGGGAACCATTATAACACTGACCGGACAACTCTTCATGTATTTGCAGTTCCGAATATGGATAACCATCAGCTGTATAACAACTTTACGACAATGAAAATTTGTATATTTTGACTAAAGTTCAGTCTTGATCACTCATGTATGTTTTAATGATACAGGTAACCGGTTTCGGTTCTTTCTACAGAACCATCATCAGACCCATGGCTCCCTTAGGATGGTAGGCGGAGCTCTCCTCGCTGCTACGCAGCGTAGCAGCGAGGAGAGCTCCGCCTACCATCCTAAGGGAGCCATGGGTCTGATGATGGTTCTGTAGAAAGAACCGAAACCGGTTACCTGTATCATTAAAACATACATGAGTGATCAAGACTGAACTTTAGTCAAAATATAATAATTAATTGATCACTGTTTCCAAAAATGTTTACCAAAATTATGAAAATTTGTGCCGGACCGAGACTAACCCGTATTTCCCGCCTATCGCAAGCGGTTGCCTTACTATTAGGCAATCCGAGCACGCTTCACGGCCAGACCCAAACTTCCACATTTCTTCAACCACGTGCCTACATCGTACTTCTGAACAGCACAGGCACTGCAATATCGTTTACTCTTCGTGTGTCTGGTGGCGCTCTCTCCGTATCGACGGCCGCCAGCTGCCTCTCTTCTCGGCAGGCGTACGTTTCCAGTCAAAGTGGCGCCGCTGCTCCCCAACAGAATCCATCATCCAGCTTTTTGATTTAGGGTGGCGTTAGTGCAGGTTTCGCTCTAGACTCCAACGCCCTCCCGCCAATGTGAGAAAACTGATGCCGCCTTGGCGTCACATACATTCTCCGTATGGCGAAATCACGGTGCAAGTATTGCAAGCTTTTGGGACAGAGAGCAATGAGTGTATCGGCACTTGTGACAACATAGTCTGACTGTGACAAAATATCTGCGCCTTCCAGTCTGCCTGACAGCCATCTTTTCTGGCGTTCAGAGGAGTCCTCACTCAAGTTACTGGTGATAATTAGGTGCCTCTTCTTCTCATTATTGAGTGTTATGATTGTCGTGCCGGAGTAAAATAAACTCGTTGGTACGACGTTGGGTTGTTTATTTTGCTCTGGGAGGTGTGGATACTGTAACATATAACAGAACTTAATTTGGGTTTTGCCTTGCGGCAGGTCTTGTCATGGGGGAAGCCTCGTCAGAGAGGTCCACCGCATGAGCGTCTAGGGAAGTGATTCCAGTGGTGGTTTCCCGTTGCCTTCCACTGATGATGATGAAATGATAATGAGGACAACACAACACCCAGTCCCGACCCAGCCGGGAATCAAACCCGGGCCCCTTGGCGTGGCGGACCGCCGCACTGACCACTCAGCTATCGGGGTGGACTGTAACATATAATAGAGGGTATATCAAAAAGATTTAAAAAAACTCATAACTATTATGTTACCCGAGATATGTGCGTGAACAACGTGCTGTTTGAAAGAGCAGGCTTTCGAGTTTTACATGGTTCCCGCTAGGAGGCAGCACTGTGCGTCCACTTCAGTTCCAGTAAAAGTGGTGTCGAGACAATAGAAAGCGTTTTGTAATCTACTTTTACCGCAGTGCGGGTCAGTAATAACTGTTCAGCGTGACTTTCGTACTATGTATGGTTTGGATCCTCCTGCAGCACAGAACATTAGAGACGATGGAATGAACAATTCCGTGAAACAGGTTGTTTGTGTAAAGGCAAATAGCCGGGCCGTTCCCGAGTGTCTGACACTGACGTCGAACACATCCACCATAGTTTCACAAGGAGTGAGCAGAAATCCGTTCGCCATGCAGGCGGCAGTTCAACATGCCCCCGTTGTCTGTCTGTCGTGTGTTACGTTTACGTTTACATATGAAACCATAGAAAATTCAGCTACTACAAGCTCTTCGTGAAGGTGAGAAACAACAACATGTGGAGTTCTGTAATTTCGTTTCTGGCAAGATGGAGGATGACATTTTTCTCCCACGCTTAGTGTTTAGGGACGAGGTAACATTTCATTGAAATGGAAAGGTGAACCGTCATAATGTGAGAATATGGGGTACGGAACAACCACACGAAGTTGTAGAGCCGGCGCGGTGGTTAGCGGTTCTATGCGCTCAGTCCGGAACCGCGCGACTGCTACGGTCGCAGGTTCGAATCCTGCCTCGGGCATGGGTGTGTGTGATGTCCTTAGGTGACTTAGGTTTAAGTAGTTCTAAGTTCTAGGGGACTGATAACCACAGATGTTAAGTCCCATAGTGCTCAGAGCCATTTTTTTGAAGTTGTAGAACATGAGGGAGACTCTCCAAAATTTAATGTGTTTTATGCGGTTTCACGGGAATAGGTGTATGGTCCATTTTTCTTTGCCGAGGACACTGTTGCAGTAAACACATATCTCGATATGCTTGAGAACTATCTCTTCGAACGATGGGGCAGCACAACACAGCCATCAGGAAGTGCGGGAATTTTTAAATCGAAGGATTACTGAACGATGGATCGGTTAGACTGGACCAAATGCTTCAGCCTCACATTACTGGCCTCCAAGATCACCGAACTGACTACGTGATTATCTCTTGTGGGGGTTTGTAAAAGATTCTGTTTATGTGCCTCCTTTACCAACCACAATGAATGAACTGAGACATCGCATAATAGCAGGTGTGGAAGCTTTAACTCAAGAGATGCTCGCTGCATTGTGGGAACAGCTTGAATGCCTCATTAACATATACCGTGCATCTTAAGAGGGGAATACTGAGCACCTACGAAAAGATGTGAAAAAAACTTTTTGAGTCTCCCGTTCATCAAAGAAAACAAAATTCATTGTATAGTTTCATTAGTTTCAGAAATATAGATGTGCCAAATCGGATGATTCTTTTTGATGCACCCTTAGATCACTTTATTACAACATAGATTAGAAGAATTACTTTGTACAATCCGTTTCCACAGGAAACATCCCCTAAGCTATGGCTAAGCCATGTCTCCGCAATATCCTTTGTTTCAGGAGTGCTACTTCTGCAAGGTTCGCAGGAGAGTTTCTGTAAAGTTCGGAAGGTAGGAGACGAGGTACTGGCGGAAGTAAAGCTGTGAGGACGGGGCGTGAGTCGTGCTTGGGTAGCTCAGATGATAGAGCACTTGCCCGCGAAAGGCAAAGGTCCCGAGTTCGAGTCTCTGTCCGCCACACAGTTTTGATCTACCAGGAATTTCATATCAGCGCACACTCCGCTGCAGAGTGAAAATCTCATTCAGGAATGTCATGAGTTTTTCAGCTTTCTCATGATACAGACAAAATACAAGTCTCTCTGTGAGTACATATAAAATAACTATGATGTTGAGTTCGGTATAATACATTTATCACACTGCTGGTCTAGTACAAGATGATGCTGTCTTCTTAGTCGATGATCGCGATCTGAGATGAGCGGTACTGTGATCGGCCGTAAATAGGCGATCCGTTGGCGTTCGTGGCTACGCCGGTGTCGCTCATACGTCGATGCTGCTTGCAGCGACTATCTTTCCCTGTGACTGCATGCTTTGGCACCTCTTCGGACGACACCGCAATGACCATAAGAATAATCATTTCTTCAGCAGGCAACGTAGTGCAACCATGCTTGGAACGAGATGACTCACGCAATGCGCTGAATTGCATCGTGTGTCGGATGATCTGTACGACGAGGAGCAGTCGTTATCACGGTCGGTGGGTAGCCGTCATTGGTACACCGAGGCTACCGCCGCTGCTGCGCCGATCAATGCTTGCGAACACTTGTTTAGGGTTCATCCCGTTTTGCGTCCCGGTACGCAGTCTATTAATTAATTTTATACCCGGCGCGGTATGATGAACGGCGCCGGGCGAGCGCGCTGCGCTGGAAGCCGCTAATGCCTTAATGCGCAACAAATAAGCGCTTAATGAAGTTGAATCGGCCCCGCGTGTTCGGCAGCAGAGGGCGCGTTTTGGCTCGCGCCCCACGCTCTTTCACACTGAGTTCCAGAACTGCGTAGGCCCTCTTGCTAAATATCATCGCTTGGGGAAGCAGGGCACAAAATTTACCTACAGAACGACAAGCTATATAACTACGCAGGGTGACACGCCAACTTATACCACTTGAAAAAAAAAGGGTGGATTGTTAAAAATACAGACTTGTGATTTATGTTCACCAAGAGATTAGTGAAAAACAAAGAGTAACGTGCTGCCGCAACTTCACTAATCAACGAGATACTGGTATTAACGCTATGCCGTCCGGCGACACCAGAGTGGTGTCGTGAACATAGTATCTTGCAGTGTCCGGCGACAGCACGTTAGTATCTTTTGCATTCTGTTGGTGTTTTGTTTAAGTAACAATAAATTGCACACGTCAATGAATGTTTTGTTTTTATAAGTACCTGTGCCCTTTTATCATGGCAGACGAAAGAGACAATAGGATTATTTACGATAAATGCGCGGGCGTCTTGTCTGACGTTCCGAACGAATTGGCCGATTGGGAAGAAGACACCGGATATCAAAATAATGAAAGTGAAGCAGAATAGTAGGAAGATAGTGAAATACGTCCAAGAAGAATTTGGCAAACGCTATGATTGCCAACTGATTCGGCTGAATCAGACGAAGAAGACAGTGCACAGTGGTCAGACTTTGATTTACCGAGGACCAATAACAAATCTGAAGGATCCGGGATCCAAACATATTTCCCAGAGATACACAGAGCGTCGAGGATATCGTACAACTACATATTGGGAACCATCTATTTGAATATATATGAGCAACGAAACCAAAAAGTACTACAGTCAAAATTGCAATAGAAGGAAACTGGATTTAAAAAAAATGCCAAATTTGTCGACGTTACGGGACCCGAACTTAGAAAATGGTTTGGGCTTGCTATCCTTATGGGAACTGTAAGAAAAGCAAGGATCAATGATTATTGGTCAACGAATCCGTTGATAGACACGCCGATATTTCGCAAAACGATGTCCTGCAACCGATTCAGACAAATATTATCATTTTTACATTTTTCCGACAGCAACAATAAACTGGTTAGTGCCGACCGGCTTGTCAAAGTGCAATTCGTAATTGATTATTTTTCCAATAAATTTAAAGAAATGTTTAATCTAAGTCAAAACATCTCAATTGATGAAGGAATGATAGCGTGGCGTGGACGGTTAAATTTTAAAGTTCACAGTCCGTCGAAAATTGCGAAATGCGGCATACTCATTCGGATGCTGTGTGATTCGAGTACGGGATACATTTCCTCATTCAAGATATGTTCCGGTGCTGGACAGCCTTTGGCAAAAACAGTGACGGAACTATTGATACCTTCTGGTGGAAAGTGGCATCACCTCTGCACGGATAATTATTATAACAGTGTAGAACTTGCAGAGAAGTTATTTGAAAAGAAAATTCGAGTTTATGGAACGATACGGCAAAATAGGGGATTTCCGGAAAATTAATGCGTGCAAAAGTCAATGTGTTTGAAGCTTGTAATCAAAGAAAAGGTGACAAGAGGCCGGGGACAAGCCAAGTAATCCGACTTAGCGCTGCCGGCGCCAAACGAATAACTTTGTACGAGACGTGCGGACGGCAAAGTGTTAACTTGCATTTGTGATAGATAGCGGAACGGCATGAGATAAATACAGTGATTTTACACGGGACGTCTGCATGAGACAGTGCCAGTGTCTGTTTCAAAGCCTGACAAAAAATTTCCGAGTAAAATTCATTGAATAAGCGTATTCTTGTGCTGCTGAATGGGACGCCTTCCATTAGTGCATCCTATTCTCCAAGAAAACTGGCGCCACTGATTCAAGCAATACGTGAGATACACTTTACTCAAGACAGTACGTTTGTCACCAGGTGTGTGCTGGTCTTTCCAGGAGCTGGTTTTAGTGCAGCGAAACCACTACCAACAGAGGTCAGGTTTGTTATGAGGTATACTGGAATCAGTTTAATCAGCAATGTTCCATCGTTACTAACTCAAACTACTTTCAGAAGTACTATATCGAAGGTAGAAAGGTAACCTGTCTCAGTCTTAAGGCTCAATGGATGATTTATTAACGATTTATTGTTCTCTTTGTAACAAAGAAAAGTTTCAGCCTTCGTAAAGTAGACAGAGGAAGTCGTTTCTCAACACTGTGGCGCAGGATTCGTGGCAGTATCAAATCTAGGAAAAAAAAATACTAAACACAAAAGGATTTGAAGTTCTAGAGCCAAATGAGACACCTAACGTGGGGTAAAATAACCGTCATAGCTAAAGTATCAACGTTCATTCCTTTTGTTGCACCAGTTCTGATCTATGGCTTTGAAATACGTATGCTCCAAGCTAAAGAAATGGAACTAACCAGAATCAGTTAGTTATAAGACTAACAAATATACAGAATAACATAAATCATAAGACTGAAATGAAATCATAATCAAGTAAATAGGAACGAACTTAACGTGCGGCACAAAGTCTTACAGGAGACACATCCTATGTAGGTGAACGGTGTGTGTCATTCCGAATGAAACCCCGTAGGCCGATTCGGTATAAAGTGTTGAACTGGATCATTCGAGCACCACTTTGGCCGACCACAGCGAAAACAAATGACACTCTTCAACTAGATATTTTCCAAATGGCAACCAGGAAAACAAATGGAAAATTACACAATTTTTTTTTTTCTTACCTATCTTCAGAGAGATTGACAAAGAACGCTAGGGGGAAACGCAACTTAGAAGACACAGATGACTAACATTCTGCAATATAACGATACCTAAACCAGATGGTACATGAGGAGAACCCACTCCAGCCAACCCATTACATAACATTAATTGAAGAAAAACTTATAATCCTTACGAAACATACTTCCGATAGAACTGGAAACACAACAAAAAAGACGTTTCTCGTCAGCTGATTTATTTTTCTGCACGGTAACATTTTTATAGGTATTGCCTAATTTTTCCAAGATATCCTAATGAACCTTATGGATATTAAAGCGAGATGAAGGCATATGCACTCCTGGAAGATGTGGATGAACAGTTAAATAAATTTTCAGAATTTGAAAGAATTCTGAAAATTTATTTAACTATTCATCCACATATTCCAGGAGTGCATATCCTTTCAAATTCTGAAGGTGGCAGAGATAAAACACAGGGAGCGAAAGGCCATTAACAATTTGTGCAGAAACCAGATGGCAGTTATGAAATGAAATGTCGTGTGACGAGGGCCTCCCGTCGGGTAAACCGTTCGCCTGGTGCAAGTCTTTTGATTTGACGCCACTTCGGCGACTTGCGCGTCGATGGGGATGAAACGATGATGATTAGGACAACACAACACCCAGTCCCTCAGCGGAGAAAATCTCCGACCCAGCCGCGAATCGAACCCGGGCCCTTTGGATTGACAGTCTGTCGCGCTGACCACTCAGCTACCGGGGGCGGACATGGCAGTTATCAGAGTCGAGGGACATGAAAGGGAATCAGTGGTTGGGAAGGGAGTGAGACATCTCCCCGATGTTATTCAATCTGTATATTGGGCATGCATTAAAGGAAATAAATGAAAAATTCGGAGTAGGTATTAAAATTCATGGAGAAGAAATAAAAACTTTGAGTTTTGCCGATGACAATGTAATTCTGTCAGAGGCAGCAAAGGACTTGGAAGAGCAGTTGAACGGAATGGCCAGCGTCTTGAAAGGAGGATATAAGATGAACATCAACAAAAGCAAAACGAGGATAATGGAATGTAGTCGAATGAAGTTGGGTGATGCTGAGGGAATTATATTAGGAAATGAGACACTTGAAGTAGTAAAGGAGTTTTGCTCTTTTGGAAGCAAAATAACTGATGATGGTCGAAGTAGAGAGGATATAAAATGTAGACTGGCAATGGCCAGGAAAGCGTTTCTGAAGAAAAGAAATTTGTTAACATCGAGTACAGATTTAAGTTAAATATCTTCAACATTTCGCAGCCCTGTCAGCAACTGTGTAAATATTAATTTTAATTTTAATAATTAACAGCCTCAGTTGCACTGTTTGCCTAGATTTTACCTAGGTTTCAGTCGGGATAATCTAACCTTCTTCAGAATGACAGTAACTACCGTTTGTTCATAGTGGACATCGTCAAGCTAAAACTACAAATCCATAAACTATCGTCAGACTATAAAACTTATCTCGAACTGCCTCGGCCCCACTTCGCGACCGCGATGCGGCAGCCACGAGTGTTTTACTGGAACTGACCGTAGCGTCATGAGGCCCGCCTAGGCGGACACAATACCTTGCGCCCGCGCATAAACTGCATGATAGTTACTTTTTGGGACAGGACGTGAACTTAACTCCTGACCTTGAATTTACTAGTAATGTAAAATAAAGGATATAGCTGAGGAAAAGAGCATATATGTTAACCTGTGCAGAACGTAATTAGATCGACTGTCTTAAAACTTATGAAGTATTCATTGGTCATGATATGGGGAAGACATGTGCTTAAATTATGGCCTATCTAGGAAAATTTTTGTGCTTAAGCACTAAGTTTAATCACCTAAGAAGAACTTAGGAGGGCGAATAATAATATAAAGCCAATATCGCCATTATTACGACTAGGTCTAGAAGTTTCTAAGACGTAATTGTTAAGCATTTGCTTAGCTATGGTTACAACGCATGAACATCTCACTGACTTAGCAAACAAATGGTCATGATTGAACTTAGGCACAAGTCTGTAGCTAATCTGTAAGAAAAGAAGAAATATCGGTGGGAAGTTTGAATTCTGGTCGGATTTTCCCCCACTCCTATAACATCATTGTGGAAGTAGGGCTGTTGTCCTAAGTATAAATTGGAGCGAAATTCAAAAATCAAAGACGGTGCTCTTTCATTCTGGTGGAAGTAGATCACTTGTGCCAAGTATAGAGCCCAAAATGGCTCTCCTGCAATACAGTCTTTGATGTCAGAATCCAAGATACTGGGACAAAGGGAGGAAACATGCTTGGTAGAAAGCGACCAGTCCAATAGAGGACTCCAGGGCTATTTATAACAGACAAGTCACCTGTTCTATGTGCGTAATTCCATACAGCCTGTCCTAAGTTAAAAACTACCCCTCTGCTGTCACCATTTAACCAATTCTTTTACTGTGGTTTAAAACATATGTCATATGGTATCATAAGCCTAGTTATTCCCCTAAATAAAGCCCAAACTTTAAAACTGTATGCTGTGTGTAATGAACAATTAAGTCTTTATTTAAATAAATATCAGCGAAGGGGCCTTTGTGGTCTCCATGACCCCCTCCTTCGCCATTGCCCGTGACCCTCTGCGCTGTCCACAGTATCAGACCATGTCCATGAGCCTTGTGAGACAACACAGGTCACTGCAACTGCAACCCACCCGGCCACCCAGAGGACAGGCAGCAGCTGCTCTGATTGTCAATGGCTGAGATGCAGGGCTAGTGCTATGTTCACTCTTCTGATGCTTAGATGTGGGTGTTCATATTTCAACACACAATTAATAAAGTGAAAATGCACCTCATCTTATGGAAAGATAGAAAGCGAGTGTTCAATACAGATGTTTCTGTCTACTGTAAAAAAGCTGAACACTTAATGTAGATGGAAGTGTCTGCCTATAGTAAAACAAACTTAATTGTATATGCTTCCATTCTTACAGAAAAACATGCATGAAATGCCAGTGTAACTGCATTTTGTGAATGTGCATATACGACAGGAAAGAACGAAAGAAAACAAAAGACAGGAGCGTAAAAGACTAGATCTATTTGATCATCAAAACAGTTAATGTTTTCTTACAAAAATATGTTCCTCATGTTGTGCTATTTCATTTCACTTAATACATACGTTTCAATATAGAAGATAAACAATTACTGATGAGCCGACCTGATGTGGTCTCCAGTGTGAGTGTAGGACAGACGCGTAGATGCGTGGTGGTGTGATTCCATGGAGCACTGGGACGTTAATGGGACATCATTTAATTAACAGATATATGTTTTGGGGAGTTTTACAATCACACTGTCTCCTTTGCAGGGCTGCCTAGCAGCAGTCGTGCTGAGCCCACTTCGCACAATGGTGCAGGGCAGCATTTCAGCACCTGATGGTGAATTTTCAGGTGCAGGCTCCAGCACTGACTGCGGACAGTGCCATGGCCACGTCAGGGGAAGAATCAACAACCAGTACGTAGCTACAATTCAGTGTGGCTGTAGACGTTTATCAGAGCTTCAGCACTCTCACTGAGTGAAGCTATGCTTATGCTTAGGCTGTGTTCCAGAAACATGTACATTCCTGTTGTCAGTGTTCGAGATGGCATGTAGGTGGAAGAACCAACAGTGACATGAAGGACAACCCAAGAGGCCGCCTCAGCATATGGCTGGTAAGGTGGCATAGTTGCCTTACTCCCATGCTCAACAGCTCACAGACGGCAGATCTGTTCTTCTTTCGTGGAAGAGCCGCCTGGCTCTTATCTTCAGTCAGTCACTGTTGCGTCAAACTGGAGTCCAGATGACAAAGTGGAAGTTCGCTCCACAGCCAGATGGCTGCTGAGTCATAGCAGAGAACTTCAAGGTGGTGGCAGCTATATACACTTCGTTATATTCATCTGGGGCATCTTACAAATTGTAGAACTGACCTTCCATTGGTATCAGTGATGCAAGTGGAGTGCCCTAACTCTGAGAGTGAATGGAAGGAATGCGAGGGTTTCATAGCAGTCGGTGATGTGACGCTCACTGGAGAGTGTATTCAATATATGCAGTGACAGAACAACAGTTCCTCACATTTCTGTGGGTCGTTCCGGACTACTCATGTTGGAAGACCATGATACTCTCCTCTTGACAATCTGTAACTCTTCCTTGGACATCAGCCAGAAAATTTCCCTGTTTCCTGAAATTAATAGTACTTCACTATCGCATACTCGAACCCATTTCCACATTATGCCCCATTTCACCTAGTGAGGGTGTACAATAAAACACTGATACTAGGCATTGAAATCTACCACCAGAAAACTTACAGACACAAACATGTAGTCTCGCTCCATCTGTCATCTCTTCGATTTTCGACGCGTGGTAAAATTGCGCTAATAGACCCTTAGCTGGTCCCAAAATATTTCATAGCTCAGTTACAAAATACTTCTGTGCTTCTCATAGTTCTGCTAAGAACTGCTGCAATGTCAATAGCGTAGCACTTAGTTGCCTATGTACGGCCTGGAAGATGGATTCCTGTAACACCGCTGTTTCCAGTCTAGCATCACTAAAATATCCATCAAATCCACAGCTATCTGCCCATCAATGTATCCATTTGATTCCGTGGACCTTTTAGATCGTTGTTTATAGTAAGCATAATGTTTTGCGCATATTGCATCAGTTCCATTGCCAGGTCTCATACCTAATTTGTGTTGTTACTTACAGCCTGTTCAATGTTTACTGGTTAGGTGGTATGTTATTCTGCCTTAGCCTTCATGGCGTGTGATACTGTTTGTACCTGATCTAGTATACTGTTTAAATTCTGAATATCTTTGTCATCTGCAGTCATGTGTACTGTCTTCAACAGTTTCCTGCCTGCATTTACCATTTCTCGATTTCTCAGAATCAATATTCTCATCAGCAAGTCGATCAAGCGGTTAAACTGCTCTCTCAGTTTCAAGTAAGAGCTGTAACGGAACTGAAATGATGGTGGGCTGACAGTAATTTGGAGCCCGCGCGTCTGAAACGGGCGCGCTTGTGTGAGACTGCCAGGGAGTGCACCGTGATGCCATCTATTGGCGAAACTGGGAATTAGCGCTGCCTGTCAGACAATGCACTAAGCTCTCAGAGTCAAATGTATTCTTTTTCTTGGTAATTATAAGTTATTACTGTATAATTTAATGTTGTAAAGCGCTAGTAGTAAATTATTATGACTGGTATGAACTCCAGGGTAGTAAATATAAATATTCTTAAATACTAAATGATTTCGGTAAAAAGGTGGTAGGGGAACGCCCCCACTCTTGGTGATACGAGCGTAGCTAGGGGTAGCTGGAGACACAGGGACTGAACAAGGGAATGGCCTGGGGAGTGTTGACGTGATCAGACGTGCGTAACTGTGCTCACGCAAAAGTGATTGTGCAACAGCGAAGAGGCGAATATCGTCGCCGTTTTTGGAGTAAAACGCGACGAATGGTTGTTGAAGCCGTCTCTATGCCACTGGGGCTGATTGTAAGAGTTCCTGTGCCCAGATTTTAGGCGGACGTGCAGTAGCTTATACGAGTGCTACAGCTCATAGTTCCAGCCGCCATTAAGGGCATGAGGCGTGAAGAGCTGCGTTAACCACATGCATCTCACCACCAGCACCGACACGTCTACCCAAGGCAAGACTGCTTGCAATTGTTAAGTCGAACTTTGTATACATGTAAAAGGAGAATACCAGTTTTCTTTTATGCAAGTGCAGAGGACAGAATATAGTAATGAGTAAAATTACGACGCATGTTGTTCATTGTAAAGTGTAGTAACCTCAAACATAGTATAGTGAAATCAGACTGAGGCCACCATCGCCTCTTTCATTTACAATTCTTTTGGTTGTAGAATACTTTAGCGTATAAGAATGTTGAAAAGAGCAATGGTCACACCAGAATGAGTCGCCTATTTACAGTTACTTAAATTTTTCTGAGCAACCTTTCAAGTAAAGTCACTTAACTAATTCTGTATCAATGGTCCAAAGAGTAATATCCAAAATCATTAAATAAGTTGAAGGATAGAATTTTGTTAACCGAAGCTGCATGAACTGTCTTGGTAGTAATTACCAAGCCAACTCACAGAAATTGAGAATTTGCTTTGTAGAATCATCTAGAATGATCAGAAATAGTAATATTCAGAATTAAGTTTAAATTCAACTCAAGCCATTTCACTTTGAAACGAGCCCAAAAATTGATTTATTCTTTTGCTCCTTCAGAGCTGGCGACCGTAGTTATAAGTATTTTCAGGAGCATTCGACGGTAAGTCTGCTGCTCTCGTCGTGCTGATAGGATTATCCACTGCTGCTAGCAGTGGTGATTGGATACATAAGCTCACTACCAAGTTAAGTGGGTCAGGTAGGCAGTGTTACCGTGTGAACTGTAGGGCACTGTAGGCCGTGGATCGAACCCGTTCAATCATCACAGCTCTTAGGGAAATAGTCCGGTTAGGAGTGTACTAATCATTAGGTAAATACTGGCGAGTAACGGTCAAAAATGTATACGCAAGTGAATTTAGCAGGGTCCACGTAGCACCTAGTTAATGTGGTGCAATGGCGAGGGTAGGAGTGGAGTAAAAGTGAGCTGAGCTTGTGGCAGCTGTGCTGGATTCAAATATTAACTACGTGAATTCACTACTGCCTCTTACCATTGGGACTGAGCTAATTACAGCTAAAATACGTAGCAGTAAGCGCAAAGGCGTGACAGCTACAAGTCCGTATTGGTTTTATACATACGGAATTGGAAAGTGGGTCATTCCGTCAGTGGAGTGGGTTAAAACAACCGAGTCAGTGGAGAACATACCCCATTTACTGATGGAAAGATTCAGCGGTTCGGTCGCAGAGCGTTGGGGTACTTCTCCTGAACTTCCGCCAGAATTTCCCCGTTCTTCACTTCCTTCTGCGACTCCCCAGATGCTTTCTAGCCTGCGCATCTCGTTGCTCACCTTTCACACATTCAATGTTAACCTAAAATTCAAGCAAATTAACGGGACGTCAATTTGTCTAGAGAATACCACTCCAGATTTAACAGGCTGGTTCTGCTCCTCATCCCATACTCCCCTATGGATGAATGGATTACCATATTCTTCCTGACTGCCTGTGTTGGCACGATACATGAATGAAAGGAATTTCTCATCTCTTACCCTCCCTCCTTCCAAAAGCGTTGTTGTATAATAAAATACTACCGAGTACCACAACAACATGAATCTATTAATCAGTCCAGTAATAACAAAAAACAAACCCTCAAAAACAAAATATAACAACCTCAGAATTTCAGAAGTACTAAGTGTAAATACACACAAGAAAGAAAAGGAAACTAAACATACTGTTTAATGCATATGGTATGTTTGTGAATTCTGAACTTTTTTAATCACTGTCTTCTTTGCCTTCGTAGAGTTTCTATTTCATACCTCCTGTGGCGTTGGAATCTGTGGCAAAGCATTTACTGGTCCACAGAAAGGCTTGACTCGGCTCATAACTCTAAATCGATGTCTTTCTTCGCAGCTGCACCTTCATGTTATGTCATGTCCATCACTCGATATTGACCCTGGTACCAAGATAAAAACTACTTTGTTCTCTTTTGATGTATACGGGTCTGTTACCAAAACACACTAACCCTCTCAAAGTTGCAGCACTTTCTCCATACAAAATTTTTGGTATCATTTTTGGGGAACAGTGATCTTGGGAACTATGTAAAATTAGTGAAAAACAGTCTAGATCGCGATGGTTATTTTATTTAAAATGACCTGTTTCAGCCTAGTCTTAGTCCACTAGAATCTTCAAAATAGCACCATCAGCTGAAGTTGATGATCTCCAGATTAGTCAGTAGACCTCAGTCGCTGAAACTGCTGCTACTGAGGTCATCAGCTGAGTTCTAAAGAATATTCTCGACATCGTCAATTCCAGCTGATGATGCTATTCTGAAGATGGCCTAAGACTAAACCGAAACTGGTCATTTTAAATAAAATAATCATCGCGTTCCAGACTGTTTTTTCACTAATTTTAATTTCTCTGTTCGTTGCTCCATCTTTTCCTCATGCTAGAGAACCTTCGAATTATCTCATTTGACCTTCTAACAAATTTTTACTTAATGGGTTTGTGGAGTTTCTCACTGACTCCTCATTAGCATCTATATTAGTTTACAGAATCTTGAAAGGAGATGGTATCTTTCTGCCATATACCATCTCATATGGCGAATTACCCATACTAGTATGTACTTTAGAATTAAACTTTGAGATGATATATTGAGATATGTGTCCCAGTTATCACGATGACTATTTATGTAAGGGTGTAACATTTTAGAAACTGTTTGATAAACCCTTTCAGAACAACCATTTGCTTGTGGATGGAAATGACTAGTGCAAAGTTTCTCGATATGAAGCAGGCGACACAACTGTTTCAAGAGTGCTGACATAAAATTTGTACCTAATCTGGAATTATATTATCAGGAACTCCAAATGTTAATACCAAATTATTAACTATCGCATTTGCACCTGTGCTAGCTTTCTGGTCTGGAATTGATATCATTTCTACAAAATGAGAAAACTTATGTATTACCATTAGGATATACTTATTTCCAGCAGCTGTGCTATTGAATGGTCCAGGAATACCAAAACCAAGCATTTCAGAGAGGTTTGTCCCTTCTGGCAACCTCTGTAATGGCATATGCTGGTGACTAAGACCTGTTTTTTGTGCACATGGCACAGAGTCTTTTACATGCTGTTCAACATCTTGCTTCCGTGTCTTCGATCAAACCGCCCGCATCTCGTGGTCGTGCGGTAGCGTTCACGCTTCCCACTCCCGGGTTCCCGGGTTCGATTCCCGGCGGGGTCAGGGATTTTCTCTGCCTCGTGATGGCTGGGTGTTGTGTGCTGTCCTTAGGTTAGTTAGGTTTAAGTAGTTCTAAGTTGTAGGGGACTGATGACTACAGACGTTAAGTCCCATAGTGCTCAGAGCCATTTTTTGAAGGGACACGTACAGCACAAAAGCGTACAGGCAGACCTCGTCTGTTGACTGACAGAGACTGCCGACAGTTGAAGAGGATCGTAATGCGTAATAAGCAGACATCTATCCAGACCATCACACAGGAATTCGAAACTGTATCAGGATCCACTGCAAGAACTATGACAGTTAGGCAGCTGCTCATAAGCTGCACATCACGCCAGTAAATGTCAAACGACACCTCGCTTGGTGTAAGAAGTGTAAACATTGGATGATTGAACAGTGGAAAACCTTGTGTGGAGTGATGAATCACGGTATTCGACGTGTCGACCCGATGGCAGAGTGTGTGTATGGTGAATGCCCGGTATACGTCATCTGCCAACGTGTGTAGTGCCAACAGTAAAATTCGGAGACAGAGGTGTTACGGTGTGGTCGTGTTGTTTTGCGTGGCACTTTCACAGCACAGGCCTACAACGATGTTTTAAGCACCTTCTTGCTTTCCACTGTTGAAGAGCAATTCGGGGATGTCGATTGTATCTTTCAACACGATCGAGCACCTGTTCATAATGAATGGCCTGTGGCGGAGTGGTTACACAATAACATCCCTGCACAGAGTCCTGACCGGACTCCCATAAAACACCTCTGTGATGTTTGGAACGCCAACTTCGTGCCAGGCCTCACCGACCGACATTGATTCCTCTCCCCAGTGCAGCACTCCATGAAGAATAGGCTGCTATTCCCCAAGACACCTTCCAGCACCTGATTGAACGTAAAAGCTGTCATCAAGGCTATGCCGGGCCAAAACCATATATAATTGCAGCATTACCGATGGAGGCCGCCACGAACTCATAAGTCATTTTCAGGCAGATGTCCTCATACTTTTGATCACATAGTGTAGGTGCACCGTATACGTAAATGAAAATCCAAAAGCAATGAAAGCATCCAGATCTAACAAACTGTGGGCGCCAGCATTATCCACTGCCAGAAGATTCAAGGAACCAATCGCAGATTTATGCACACCGGGAATCGTAAGTTGTCCAAAATTGTAGTATGGTTCTTGTTGTAACTCAACAGACGTCGACTCACCAGAGACAATGTCGGAGATCCGAAGTCCAAAATTCAGCAGTGTCACAGTCTCACCCGAGTCCACTTATAGTCCGAGCACTTTGTCTTTCACTCGCACTTCAATAAATAGTTGTTATTATTCGTAAGCACTGGAGACACACAATTAACATCCGTATCCATATCTGCAGGAGAGGGCCGGGAACGACACACAGACGCTGTATGTCCTGTTTTCCTACGTTTGTTGCAAGTCGGCCGGCTGCTGTGGCCGAGCGGTTCTAGGCACTTCAGTCCGGAACCGCGTGACTACTACGGTCGCAGGTTCGAATCCTGCCTTGAGCATGGATGTGTGTGATGTCCTTAGGTTAGTTAGTTTTAAGTAGTTCTAAGTTCTAGGGGACTGATGACCTCAGATGTTGAGTCCCATAGTGCTCAGAGCCATTTGAACCATTTTGTTGCAAGTCGCCCAGAGCTTAGGACAGGAGGCCGGGTCATTTTGCAGAAACAGTATGGGCAAGATGGGAGTAATGAGCGCTGCCGCCGCTGTGGTGGTGGTTGTTGTTGTTATCTGGCACGTTGCTGTCCAGTGCTGTGCGGAAGCTGTTTGCGTACGGCTGCTACGTCCCCCGCCCCCGAGAACCAACTGACGGCCGACGGACAGGAACAGGAGCCATTTCGGCATTGTCACAAATGTTCAAATGTGTGTCAAATCTTATGGGACTTAACTGCTAAGGTCATTAGTCCCTAAGCTTACACACTACTTAACCTAAATTATCCTAAGAACAAACACACAGCCCGCATCTCGTGGTCGTGCGGTAGCGTTCTCGCTTCCCACGCCCGGGTTCCCGGGTTCGATTCCCGGCGGGGTCAGGGATTTTCTCTGCCTCGTGATGGCTGGGTGTTGTGTGCTGTCCTTAGGTTAGTTAGGTTTAAGTAGTTCTAAGTTCTAGGGGACTTATGACCACAGCAGTTGAGTCCCATAGTGCTCAGAGCCATTTTTTGAACAAACACACACACCCATGCCCGAGGGAGGACTCGAACCTCCGCCGGGATCATCCGCTCAGTCCATGACTGCAGCGCCTTAGACCGCTCGGCTAATCCCACGCGGCGACATTGTCACACCAACCCTCAATTTGATCACCATCAGCACGGGGTAACTCAAAAAATTGAGCAATATTAAACACTACTGCAAAAGCTGTAGTGCGTGTTGATGCACTTTCTTGTCAGGAGCCAACCGAATAATGGCGTCATGGCCCACAGACTACTACACTCCTGGAAATTGAAATAAGAACACCGTGAATTCATTGTCCCAGGAAGGGGAAACTTTATTGACACATTCCTGGGGTCAGATACATCACATGATCACACTGACAGAACCACAGGCACATAGACACAGGCAACAGAGTATGCACAATGTCGGCACTAGTACAGTGTATATCCACCTTTCGCAGCAATGCAGGCTGCTATTCGCCCATGGAGACGATCGTAGAGATGCTGGATGTAGTCCTGTGGAACGGCTTGCCACGCCATTTCCACATGGCGCCTCAGTTGGACTAGCGTTCGTGCTGGACGTGCAGACCGCGTGAGACGACGCTTCATCCAGTCCCAAACATGCTCAATGGGGGACAGATCCGGAGATCTTGCTGGCCAGGGTAGTTGACTTACACCTTCTAGAGCACGTTGGGTGGCACGGGATACATGCGGACGTGCATTGTCCTGTTGGAACAGCAAGTTCCCTTGCCGGTCTAGGAATGGTAGAACGATGGGTTCGATGACGGTTTGGATGTACCGTGCACTGTTCAGTGTCCCCTCGACGATCACCAGTGGTGTACGGCCAGTGTAGGAGATCGCTCCCCACTCCATGATGCCGGGTGTTGGCCCTGTGTGCCTCGGTCGTATGCAGTCCTGATTGTGGCGCTCACCTGCACGGCGCCAAACACGCATACGACCATCATTGGCACCAAGGCAGAAGCGACTCTCATCGCTGAAGACGACACGTCTCCATTCGTCCCTCCATTCACGCCTGTCGCGACACCACTGGAGGCGGGCTGCACGATGTTGGGGCGTGAGCGGAAGACGGCCTAACGGTGTGCAGGACCGTAGCCCAGCTTCATGGAGACGGTTGCGAATGGTCCTCGCCGATACCCCAGGAGCAACAGTGTCCCTAATTTGCTGGGAAGTGGCGGTGCGGTCCCCTACGGCACTGCGTAGGATCCTACGGTCTTGGCGTGCATCCGTGCGTCGCTGCGGTCCGGTCCCAGGTCGACTGGCACGTGCACCTTCCGCCGACCACTGGCAACAACATCGATGTACTGTGGAGACCTCACGCCCCACGTGTTCAGCAATTCGGCGGTACGTCCACCCGGCCTCCCGCATGCCCACTATACGCCCTCGCTCAAAGTCCGTCAACTGCACATACGGTTCACGTCCACGCTGTCGCGGCATGCTACCAGTGTTAAAGACTGCGATGGAGCTCCGTATGCCACGGCAAACTGGCTGACACTGACGGCGGCGGTGCACAAATGCTGCGCAGCTAGCGCCATTCGACGGCCAACACCGCGGTTCCTGGTGTGTCCGCTGTGCCGTGCGTGTGATCATTGCTTGTACAGCCCTCTCGCAGTGTCCGGAGCAAGTATGGTGGGTCTGACACACCGGTGTCAATGTGTTCTTTTTTCCATTTGCAGGAGTGTATAATGAGCATAACAAGCTGACTTTTGCGTCTGAGGCCGTGGAGTTTGGCCGCTCATGCTCAGTACTACTTGGGTCTGTTTACTACAATGATAGAACACTACACGTGCTGCAGTGACATACGTGGGTTTGCGGTGACAATTTTACAACAACCTAAACATTTCTTTTACCGAAAGCGATGCAAGACGCTGGAGCGGAGTTGATTGGCACAACAACTGAGAAATCCGAGGAGAAATCGAAGAAAGGAACAAATCAGTGACACCAAAGCCGAGGAAATGTTACCGAAGCCGCTTCTCGTTACCCTGTCTTCGGCTTGACCGTCGTAAAAGAGGAAGGGCGGGGGTTACGCCGAGGATATTGGAGCCTGTGTGGTCACTGTGGCCGACAAGTTCATGATAGCAACCAGCTTACTACTATTCTAGAAGACATCGGAGCACTGCCTCCGTGACCAGAAGAACAGAAGGAACAACAAACAGACTGAGCACAAGCAAGTGAACACCGCATTCATCGCCAGGTGTGTCCGCCGCTCGTGGTCTCGCGGTAGCGTCTCGCTTCCCGAGCACGGGGTCCCGGGTTCGATTCCCGGCGGGGTCAGGGATTTTCACCTGCCTCGAGATGACTGGGTGTTTGTGTTGTCCTCATCATTTCATCTTCATCCAGGAAAGTGGCGCAATTGGACTGAGCAAAGATTGGGTAATTGTACGGGCGTTGATAACCACGCTGTTGAGCGCCCCACAAACCAAACATCATCATCATCATCGCCAGTTGTGTCGTCTATTAGTGATCCACATTCAAGAACATGGAACAAAGTAACAGTACAATAAACAATGGAACAGAAGCTAAGGACAGGGCGGGTGCCGTGCTGTGTGTGTAAGTCGCGGCGGCCTAATGTGGCAACCACGGGCGGATGTCGTTGACGGAGCATCTGAGTGTAGTGCGTCGGCCGCCTGTTGCCGTCCCGCGTAGCCAAATACTGTGTACAGGTTTATAGCAGGTAAAATGTCATTTAACAGTCACCTACTGAGTTAAGCCAGTGAGGTGGTGCACCATCTTGCTACTAAACAAATTTTCGTGGTTCAGCTTCTTCCAATTCAGGGAAGAACCACAGTTCTTGCACAACACCAGTTACAGCTGCTACACCGAAAAACAAGAGCTCAGTTGGGATGTGGCACAACAAACATCCAATTTAGGGTAGTCTCGGTGCAACTGTACGATCTTGTGGAGGTTTGCTGACCCCCACATGCGCACAGCACATTATGTCTGTTCACATTCCTGCTAAGGTAAAATGTCGCAATGTCGATTCATCACTGAAGACGACACGATCCATAAAATCTTAATCGCCACGCAGCAAAATTTCGCCTGCAAACTTGGCACGTAACCTGTACTCTGTAATTTGTAGAGCCTTTAACAACTGCCAACTATAAGAGCCTAGATGTGTCTCCTTAAGTCTCCACAAAGACATCACTAGAATTGCCAATCCTCAACTAGCCCTCCGAACTGATTTCTTGGAGCTACGGGTGACAGACACCCTCACTCGTTCAACACGTTCTGTAGGCTTCGTCCTCCAATACTCGTCCTTTCGCGTACAAGTATATAAACAAAACTGTTTGAGTTGATCCTCATTTGATCTACACTCCTGGAAATTGAAATAAGAACACCATGAATTCATTGTCCCAGGAAGGAGAAACCTTATTGACACATTCCTGGGGTCAGATATATCACATGATCACACTGACAGAACCACAGGCACATAGACACAGGCAACAGAGCATGCACAATGTCGGCACTAGTACAGTGTATATCCACCTTTCGCACCAATGCAGGCTGCTATTCTCCCATGGAGACGATCGTAGAGATGCTGGATGTAGTCCTGTGGAACGGCTTGCTATGCCATTTCCACCTGGCACCTCAGTTGGACCAGCGTTCGTGCTGGACGTGCAGACCGCGTGAGACGACGCTTCATCCAGTCCCAAACATGCTCAATGGGGGACAGATCCGGAGATCTTGCTGGCCAGGGTAGTTGACTTACACCTTATAGAGCGCCCGCATCTCGTGGTCGTGCGGTAGCGTTCTCGCTCCCCACGCCCGGGTTCCTGGGTTCGATTCCCGGCGGGGTCAGGGATTTTCTCTGCCTCGTGATGGCTGGGTGTTGTGTGCTGTCCCTAGGTTAGTTATGTTTAGGTACTTCTAAGTTCTAGGGGACTAATGACCATAGATGTTAAGTCCCATAATGCTCAGAGCCATTTGAACCATTTGAACCTTATAGAGCACGTTGGGTGGCACGGGATACATGCGGACGTGCATTGTCCTGTTGGAACAGCAAGTTCCCTTGCCGGTCTAGGAATGGTAGAACGATGGGTTCGATGACGGTTTGGATGTACCGTGCACTATTCAGTGTCCCCTCGACGATCACCAGTGGTGTACGGCCAGTGTAGGAGATCGCTCCCCACACCATGATGCCGGGTGTTGGCCCTGTGTGCCTCGGTCGTATGCAGTCCTGATTGTGGCGCTCACCTGCACGGCGCCAAACACGCATACGACCATCATTGGCACCAAGGCAGAAGCGACTCTCATCGCTGAAGACGACACGTCTCCATTCGTCCCTCCATTCACGCCTGTCGCGACACCACTGGAGGCGGGCTGCACGATGTTGGGGCGTGAGCGGAAGACGGCCTAACGGTGTGCGGGACCGTAGCCCAGCTTCATGGAGACGGTTGCGAATGGTCCTCGCCGATACCCCAGGAGCAACAGTGTCCCTAATTTGCTGGGAAGTGGCGGTGCGGTCCCCTACGGCACTGCGTAGGATCCTACGGTCTTGGCGTGCATCCGTGCGTCGCTGCGGTCCGGTCCCAGGTCGACGGGCACGTGCACCTTCCGCCGACCACTGGCGACAACATCGATGTACTGTGGAGACCTCACGCCCCACGTGCTGAGCAATTCGGCGGTACGTCCACCCGGCCTCCCGCATGCCCACTATACGCCCTCGCTCAAAGTCCGTCAACTGCACATACGGTTCACGTCCACGCTGTCGCGGCATGCTACCAGTGTTAAAGACTGCGATGGAGCCCCGTATGCCACGGCAAACTGGCTGACACTGACGGCGGCGGTGCACAAATGCTGCGCAGCTAGCGCCATTCGACGGCCAACACCGCGGTTCCTGGTGTGTCCGCTGTGCCGTGCGTGTGATCATTGCTTGTATAGCCCTCTCGCAGTGTCCGGAGCAAGTATGGTGGGTCTGACACACCGGTGTCAATGTGTTCTTTTTTCCATTTCCAGGAGTGTATTATTTACAACTGCAAGACGAGTGTGACAAAAGCTACAAAGCCTTAAAATCCCGATATTCATTCTGAAACACCAGGTATGATTCGAGATGCCACGTCTCATGTGACAAAACTCCACTTAATATGGAAAGCTTCCAACCTGAATATATATATTCAGATATTTGGCTGCCAGCTTATGTCTTTGCAGCTGATCGATGCGATCCACGCGACACGCGGATAAATCCACATCTACAGTTGCAAAACGAAGAATACAGGAAACAGATAAAAATACACAAAATATTATAGTTGCTGATGTAGTGATAGCTGCTGCCAGTTAATAGTAAGACGCGACAGCAGATGTGTGGGAGAGTTTCTCAAATACCTTTTCCGGTGTGATATTGCAGAGAATAAGTGAACTGAACAGGTTTGCTGATGTGTTGACAGATCAGAGTGCAAGGGGCAGTCAAATGAAAACGAGATAGGTGAAAAAAATTAAGTAAACTGTTTATTATTTCAAAAGTACGAGTAATTGCCGAAAATGTTTAAGCATTTATGCCATTGTGAGATAAGACAGTGAATGCGTTCATGGAAAAATGTTTTCGGTTGTCTACGTAGCCACAATTGCATCCAGGAGAGCATCTATCCGTCCCAAGGAGACCAACGGCCACGAATGTCTTTCTTCTTGGTTCCAAAAGTATGCAACTAGCATGGGGAGAGATCGGGCCTCTATGGAGGATTTGTAATGACTTCCCAGCGGAACTTCTACAGCGCGGTCGAAACAACCTTACCATTATCTTTCGCAGAATGATACCTTCCGTCAATAATCCTGCCGTTTGGACTTGACGGAGTGCTTTTTACAAGGTCCAAGTGTAGCTGTGCGTTAATTGAAGCGTTGTTTTCCAGAAAGTCACCGAACAAACAGAGCTTGGCAGTCAAAGAAAAAAGGTCATGATGACTTACCCGGAGCCGACATTTCTGTTATTTCGACTATGTTGCAGAAGCTTCGCTGGGAAGCCATTACTAACACTCCCTGCTGTCCCGTTCTCTCTCCATGTGATTTCATATTTTTGAATCGTAATGAAATTCGTAGCCTCGATTTGCACAAAGTGCTCGCCTGGGTACAAATATGGCTCCGTAGGCAACTCCGAACATTTTTCCATGAAGGTCTTCACCGTCTTGTCTCACAGTGGAATAAATGTGTCATTTTTGAAATAATAAACAGTTTACTTACTTACTTTTTTCCATCTGCCTCGTTTATATTTGGCTGCCCTTGTAGAAAAAGAAATCAGATCAACAGTAACAACGAAGTGTTGATTATTTCATGGACTAGCAGAATACGACGGTTTGAATCGTACTGAAGTTAGATTAATCGTGGTACGATTGGTGTGTGTATTGAACTGGGGACCTATAAACGACAGGGAGGTTTCGTCCCGCCCTATCCCTCAGTGGTTCACAACACCACATGAGGCTACAGGCGTCTACCTGCCCCACCGCCGCCCCACACAGAACCCAGGGTTATTGTGCGGTTCGGCCCCAGCAGATCCCCCCGGGAACGTCTCATATCAGACGAGTGTAAACCCAAATGTTTGCGTGGTAGAGTAATTATGGTGTACACGTGCCTGTATACAGTGTTTGCGCAGCAATCGCTGACACAGTGAACTGAGGCGGAATAAGGGGAACCAGCCCGCATTCGACGAGGCAGACGGAAAACCGCCTTAAAAACCATCCACAGGCTGGCCGGCACACCAGACCTCGACACTCATCCGCCGGGAGGATTCGTGCCGGGGACCAGCACGCCTTCCCGATCGGGAAGCAGCGCGTCAGACCGCGCGGCTAGCCGGGCGGGCTATACTGTGCAAGTCAGTAGCAACTCTTTATGTAGCCTAGTCTTAATTTAGCTGTCAACCAAACGAAAATCTTCTGTTCCGCTTCAGAAAATAATCTACATCTACATTTACATGGATACTCTGCAAATCAAACTTAAGTGCCTGACAGAGGGTTCATCGAGCCACCTCCACAATAATTCTCTGTTATTCCACTCTCGAACAGCATGCAGAAAAAACGAACACATATCTTTCCGTTCGAACTCTAATTTCCCTTATTTTATTATGATGATAGTTCGTCTCTATGTAGGTTGGCGTCAACAATTAATTTTCGCATTCGGAGGAGAAAGTTGATGAGTGAAATTTCGTGTGAAGATTCCGCCGCAACGAACAACGCCTTTGTTTTAATGGTGTCCACTCCAAATCTTGTATCGTGTCCGTGACACTCTTTTCCCTATTTCGTTATAATACAAAACGTGCACTTCGTAGAACTATCTCGATATACAGCGTGAATCCTATCTACTAAGGATCCCAGACCGCTCTGCCGTACTCTAAAAAGAGAACGGACAAGTGTAGCGTTGGCTGTCTCTTTAGCAGATCTGTTACATTTTTTAAGTGTTCTGCCAATAAAACACAGTCTTTGGTTTGCCTTCCGAACAATATTTTCTACTTGTTCTTTCCAATTTAAATTGTTCGTAATTGTAATTCCTACGTATTTAGTCGAATTTACGGACTTTAGATTAGGCTGATTTATCGTGTAACTGAAGTTTAACGGATTCATTTTAGCAGTCGTGTGGATGACCTCACACTTTTCATTATTTAGGGTGTCAATGTTCGTATTATTCAGATATATTTTCTAAATCATTTTGCTATGTGTTTTGATCTTCTGATGACTTTACTAGACGATAAACGACAGCATCATCTGCAAACTACCTAAGAGTAGGGTACGTGTTTGAGATTAATCTCAAGTTTTCTTTGAACCTTCCAGCAGTTGCATCATCTGAGTTGGGAGGTCGGTAAAAGAATCCAATTATTATTTTATTCCAGATCCCAAGAATGACCTCTGCTCGAGATCCGGCCTATTGAGAATCAGAATCAGAATTTTATTGTCTTATTATGCACATATGTAAATCATTGGTGAAAGTACAGGAGACTCGTCAAAATGGATAATGTACCAAAGGCACATACAATGTGTCAAACAAAGATTTAATTTATAAAAATCGTTACAGATTTGTTTATTACTCTACAAAGAAATCTTCATCATTTAAAAATTCCACTCCTGAATAATAACATTTTTACACTAGGATGGCGCTTAAATCTTGTCTTCAGTATAACTATTTCCATACTGTGACAGTTTGTCATTTTTAATTTATTGAAAATTTTCATAGCTATGCAATGAGGAGTCTGCGAGCATAGTTTTAGTCTATGGGACGACAAGATGAAATTATCTTTGTTATTTGTGTCGTACATATGTTGAAAATGGTCTTCTACAAATAATTCTGGACTGGAACAGATAATTATTTATTGAAGTAAGAATATTCTATTTACACTAATTGCTTTCTCTCAAAGGATTACTCCATCCTTTACAACTGTGTCAAAATAGCTGTGGTAAACCAATCTCCTAGTATCAGTGCCACGTGCATAGGAAAATATTGTCATTGCGAATGCTAGATTGTTTAATTTGTTTGTCAAGTAACTTACACGCAAAGACCAGGATATTTTTTTTTCTAAAACTATGTACAGAAATTTGACAGACTCTGCTTCCCTAAGTTCCTGATTTTTATGGATAATTTAGAAACCACTTCATTTTGACTGTTTGGTTTTAAAATGTATGAGGTGAGTTTGTTCATGTATAGTTTTAATACATTTACATCAAACAAACGTTCAAAACGATTTAGGGTATCGATGCATCTTTGGAGGATTTGGTCTGTGGTCTCACATTCAATGTTAAAAGATGTGTCGTCTGCAAGTAAAACTGAATGCGATGTTACGTAGGGCGGTAAATCGTTTACATAAAATAAAAACACGATGGGGGCTAGGATGGCACCTTATGGGACGCCCTGTGAAATAATTTTCCATTCTGAGAAACAATATTCTGTACCTGACGTTACAATTACCCCTTGCTTTCGGTGTTTTAAATATGATTTGAACAATTTCGAAGCGTTACCATTTATTCCGAGTGTTTCTAACTTGTGAACAGGAGAGAATGGTTTACACAGTCAAAGCCTCCGTAAGGTCCTGTGCCTTTTTGGGATTTGTCCAGAGATAAGCAAATTTTCTCAACATATTTGTTGATGGCACATACTGTACGCTTCCATTTTCTGGAAACTGATTTAATGTTATGATATTAGAGCTTGTCATGAAATTTTGGGTCTGAAGTGCCACGGCGTTTTTAATACTTTTAAAAATACTGAGAGAAGGCTTACTGGTCGGTAATTTTCTAGATCTTCCTTTGAGCCTTTCTTGAATAATGGCTTTACTGCTGCATACTTTGCAGCATCTGGGAAGTGTCCTTCTTCAGATGACTGATTTACCCATACTAATATTATAAATGCGGAAGTAACACTGTCTGTAAAGTTTTCACGACTAGAGAGTTGAACCGATGTTCGTGAAATTTGGCATGAGATAGCTTGAACTATAGCGAAGAAGATATTTATTGATTTAAAGGATATTACGCGAATAAACGAAAATTATTTTCGCTTTGAAAAAGCTATTTACTCTTTCACTTTTGAACTTAATCGTATTTGGTGGTTGATATGTTCCACGTAATATGATTCAACGTAATCAATATTTAATCTATACTTGCATACGAATACCAGTATTATTAATTGTGAAAGTGACTCATCCTCTTACGTTTTCACGACTCTACCGCTGAACCGTTTCCGATGGCATCTAGTACGGAGATAGCTTGAATCCTGAGGAAGACCATGAGCTACTCTAGAACTGCGTATTTTGTTTTTTGTTTTGTTTTTAGTATTACTGATATTTTTAAATGCAGGGTACGTGAGAGGCATGCAGACGAAGGTGGCGGTATGGACGGTGACTCGTAGTGTCTATAGATTATTCTGTGACAGAGCAAATCCAATGTTACCATGCGCGTGGTTTACGAGTTCCTACACCATCTCGCACAGCTGGAGAGTTTTGGTGGAGATAGAACAATAAAATCGCACGGTAGGCCCGAGAACCATATTTATAACTATTACTACAAGCCTCGATAACTTAAGTCTGCCTTAGAGCATAGTTCTAACAATCAAGCTGCGAAAGTTATTCGAATCTAACAAACCTCCGAGCAATCTCATGTCCACCGGAACTTGGATGCAGAACGTCAGGAGGTCTTAAGAGCTACAGAGGCTTAGAACCATTAAAAACCCGTCGCATTTTAGACGCTGAGCGTCACGCGTCTCTTACAGCTTCCAAGACGCCTGAAGACACACAACGACGGCGTCATTTAAAGGCTGTCCGACAAATATAGAGTCGTAGATTTGCAAGTGGAACGTGGGAGACTTTTGGTGAGGCTACATTTGATTGTGATCTATTAACTATGTTAATCATAAATTACTCATCATAGAGGGATGGATGAAAACGGTGGGACCACAATGCATTAAAATGGAAGTGAGAAATTGTTGGGATTTGTTCCTCTGGTGGCAAATTGTCACATCCTATACTAGGTGAGACACACAGACACCTTAAAACTCTACTTCTTCAAGAATGTAATAAACCAAGCATTTGTAAATGTAATTAGAAAATATAATGCATGCTTTCAGATTCCACGTACAACAAAATAAATATGTATCTACATACCACACTGCATATATTTTTTATGTATAAGTCTCTGCACCACTATAGACACAGACCTATCGTAAAACTACTAGTTTGCTTTTTCTCCACCAATCATCATAATAAAATAACTGATATACAGGCGATGCAGTGGGTAATAGGTAGTTATTTCATACTGGGGTGGTAATATGATATTAGAAACTGTTTGGTTACTGTAGTGGGTATTTCATCCCATCAAGGTGAACTTCCCTTTTTGAGCGAGAATATTGCTTTTTCTATATCTTTAGCTGAAATTCGGTCAAACCGAGTTAGATTTTCCCTGTTATCCTGATTGAAACAAATGGTTTGACATTATCTAGGTAACTACTTACATCAACATCTGATTTTGAGACCTTTATGAAAAACTCATTGAAATATTCTCACATTCCTGAGAGATTTACAATGGATTTGTCACCTGTCTTAATTTTTGAATTTTGTGGCTGGCCATACTGCCTTTGATTTATTTTTATGTTTCAGAATGAGCTGTTTCTGCGCCTTTTTTTTCCTGTCCCTACCACCCCCTCTAAGTACAAAACTTTCAAGAAATCCTGATAATATTTAGAACTTGTAGTACAACAATCCACTAACCAGTTTACATCTTTAAGCCTACGATAAAATAAGTTTATATTTTCCTTATTGAAGCATTGTTTGATGCACGTTTTTCTAATGACTGGTTCATTTATTTTTGGTTGCTCCAAAAACAGTGCACAATGATCAGAAATGCATAAAGCAATGTAGAATTTTTCTCTATCACCAAGTGAATAATTTGTTGGAGTAGTCCCCATGAATTTTGTTACTTTTACAGAAGCTACCGTCTACAACATAGTTCTATTAATTTATTAAGGTTTTTGATGCAGTCATTTGTTAGCCAGTGTTCATTTAGGCGAAAGAGTAATATATTTTTCCCTCTTGCCAAGAAAATTTGTAGATCATCAATTTTGGCTTCCCTGCCATTTATACGTTTAACCTTTAGGCCATTCATGTTGAAATGCATCAAAAATGTGCTTTTACCGTCACCTATTGTTTTAAGAATTGTTTTCTTAACGTATTTTTACCTTTTATTCCTTTACGCAACTTGTCGCCACCATCACTCACATTTAGTTTCCCTTATTGTTTATAAATCTGCACAAGTCAGTAAACATCTTACTGAACTCTGCCGACCGTAACCTGTTCAAATGTAGACCAACTTGTGCCAAGCAATCAGTGGTTATAAGCTTTTTTGGCATCTACAATTACCGTTCGTAGACTGTTACGCTCTTCTCTGACCCCTCAGTGATCACGTTTCTTGTTTCATTGCTGACTTCTTCTTCACTGTAGCTTCGACGGGAATTCCTCCTCAAATAGATAAAAACTGCTTTCTAATTTGCATTGCAGTTTACACTTCCCATTATGTTATGTTTTTCTTCAAGAACGTTATTGAAAAGTTTATTTAACTAATGTCCCTGGACAAACATCTATTGTACAGTTGTGAGCTACTACATTTTTAAGCATAGAATCTCCGACTATTAGAAATTAATTTCAACATCTTGTTCAGGACTGTGAGTACTATGTTTGCCGTTTGTGTTGGTCCATTTATATTTGTCTGTTGATTTTGTACGCTATTTGTCACTTGCAGTTTCACCGTTCACACCAGGTTCTATTTTCACCGTTCACACCAGGTTCTATCGTATTACTTAAGTCTGTTGCTGCGTGCACAGGCGTTTTTGTAGGTCTGTTTCATAACCGTATTTGTATTTTCAACGGGGCACAAATTCTTTCGTTTTCGCATCTTTCATGTTCTTCTTTCAACGAGTCTATTTTGTCTTTTAGAACTTCAAAGACTCTGTTCAGTAAGTTGATAATTTCGTTTTTAGAATTCCCTGTTCTTGTCAGGTCTACATGTTCTTCGCATTCACAATCACGGCACGACCAAAGAAACGCGACATTTAAAAACTTTAAATTGATTTTCGCGCACCTCTCATGATACCAGAAGTTATACGTAGCACATAATACACCTTTTAACACGCATTTTTCAGATACCTTGCACGTTGAACTACAACATGTAATTTTTTTGGTGGAGATCGAAGTGTCACTTAACCGATCTACCGGCGTCATCTTACAAACTCATTGCACGTTCCCACACAATCACGCCACAAAGCAACAGTCGCGGCTATACTCAGCTCATTATCAGACAAGCAGATTGTGTGTCAAATGGAGAATCACAGTTGGGAATAAATGGGTGGAGCATGACTGTGTATGTGTTACCGTACGGCAATGGTACCCAACCAGGGGATAATTATCCAATGAGGGGAAAAATGAAATTTTCTGAGGGGTGAAAACTAAACGATTCGATTCTGTTTCAGTCACGAAACTAAATTATCTTCAAAATATCATTATTATAATCACAATTTTGTAAGACTGTAATATTGATTATATAAGTTATCAGTAATAACTTTTTCTCAAGTAGTACCGTTAATGCGGTAGAGGTTACATGTTCAACACATATTCCACCCACTACATACATAGTTGTGCTTTGTCCCATACATTGCTTACGATGAAAGTGAGACATATACGCAACAAGTGGTAAATATCTCCATAAAATAAGTTATGAATGGTACCTGGAGTAGTCCAGGAATTGCTTCGTTACTCGCTTCGAAACAGGTAAATGAATTAATTAACAGCATGACACAGCAGTAACTACATAAGGGCTACTATAATGCTGTACACAGTTTCGTTATTATTATTATTATTATTATTATTATTATTATTAAAGCGGTTAGCACAAAGCATAAACAGCCTGAAGTCGTGCAGTCTCTGCCAGTTCAGTAGTAAGAAGTGAAGCAGTGAAGTGGTTTACAAACAGTAAGTGTAGTGCAAGCATCTGGAATTAACTGGTTTTAAATGGGTTACAATGTGCAGGTCAAGCAATTGCCGCAACAGTCAGGAGTAGCGCAGGGGAAAAGTGTTTTATACGAGGGTTGGAACTTAAATAGTGGCAACTGTTTATTCACAACCGATACAAAAGGGGTAATATGTTAGCACCTGTTACCCTCCTTCAAAGTAGGCACCAGCGTTGTGTAGAACCCATTGCCAGCTATGCGGAAGGCGTAGTATACCGTTAGCAGAGCCTGTTCTGTTGGTGCGAATGGAGCGGTCTACTGCCTGTCGAATCTCTGGAACAGTTCTGAAGCGAACACCACGAAGTGGTTCCTTCATCTTCGGAATCAAATCAAAGTAACAAGGCTCTGAGCACTATGGGACTTAACATCTATGGTCATCAGTCCCCTAGAACTTAGAACTACTTAAAGCTAACTAACCTAAGGACAGCACACAACACCCAGCCATCACGAGGCAGAGAAAATCCCTGACCCCGCCGGGAATCGAACCCGGGAACCCGGGCGTGGGAAGCGAGAACGCTACCGCACGACCACGAGATGCGGGCCAAAGTAACAAGGACTTAAGTCGTATTACTGTTGGCTTTTGGAGCATCACCTGTGACCAGCTTCGCGAAAGAAGCTGCGACACTTTCTGCGCAACCCGCCAATCATTTTGCACGACAATGCGCGGGTGCATACAATTCAAGCTGTGGCTGCTCTGTTCGGTCAATGGGACTGGGAAGTACTGTACCATCCACCATACTCCCCCAACTTGAGTCCTTGTGACTTTGACTTGATTCCGAAGGTCAAGGAACCACTTCGTGGCATTCTCTTCAGAACTGTTCCAGTGATTCGACAGGCAGTACACCGCTCCATTCGCATGACCAACAGAACAGGCTCTGCTAACAGTATACTACGCCTTCCACATCGCTGGCAACGGGTTCTACACAACACTGGTGACTACTCTGAAGGACAGTAACAGGTGCAAATATATAACTCTTTTGTATCGGTTGTGAATAAATAGTTGCCACTATTTAAGTTCCAATCCTCGTAAAATGGAATTGGAACCATAATAATTTATTTCTGAGACATATTCTTCGAAGTTCATATTGTCCAACCCGAAAATTAAAATGTACATCTGTGAAACATGTAGAAACCATGATAATTTGTTTCTGGGGCGTATCCTTCGTTGTTCATATTGCCCAACCGAAAACTAAACTGTACATGTCTGAAACTTGTATATGGTGAGTGAGTGAGTGTGAAAATCAGCGTTACCAATGGCAGTATTCCAAATTCCCCAAAAATGTAGGTGAAATCCCCCAAACGTGGGGAGAAAAATTTCCCGATTCCCACAAATTCTCCACATAGTAGGATATTTGAATTTTCTGGTACTTGTCTTGAATAACATATTGATTGCATTATTTCATGCACACAATATGCTTTTATTTTTCATAAAATTAACAGAAATTCAAGTAATTCGAAAAGTCACAAAAACGTTTCTTTTGAGTGGCGTGATGCCTGTGACATCTTGATTAAGTAAACTCTCACTATAGTCATAAAGTAGCTTCAAGTAGCACAGTGTTTTGCAATTTATGTTGTGAAAATTATGTGTAGCACCACAATGTAGAAATAAATCTATAACAACTTCGGAAAATTGTTTCTAAATGTTACAAAAAGTTAGAAGATGCTTCAGATGTGTTTGCAGCTCTCTCACAGAGATCTGAAAGATATACTTGTGTCTTCATGTATCTTCTCCTGCGAGGAT
This sequence comes from Schistocerca cancellata, assembly GCF_023864275.1. NCBI lineage: Eukaryota > Metazoa > Arthropoda > Insecta > Orthoptera > Acrididae > Schistocerca > Schistocerca cancellata. Next base: position 608,580,706 of record NC_064628.1, read on the forward strand.
CATTTTCATATACGTAAACAGAGCACAACATAAATTCTATTATATTACACTGAAGCGCCAAAGAAACTAGCATATGCATGTGTATTCAAATACAGAGATATGTAAACAGGCAGAATACGGCGCTGCGATTGGAAATGCCCATATGAGACAACTACTGTCTGCCGCAATTGTTAGATCGGTTACGGTTACTGCTGCTACAATGGCAGGTTATCAAAATTGATGTGACTTTGAACGTGGTGTTACACTCAGCCCACGAGCGATGGGCACAGCATGGGTAGCTATGAAGTAGAGATTTTCCCATACGGCCATTTCACGTGTGTACCGTTAATATCAGGAATCCAGTAAAACATCAAATCTCCGACATCGCTGCGACCGGAAAAAAAATCCTGCAAGAACGGGACCAACGACGACTGAAGTGAATCGCCCAGCGTGACAAGTGCACCACCTTCCGCAAATTGCAGCGGATTTCAATGCTGGGCCATCAACAAGTGTCAGCGTGCGAACCATTCACAAAACTTCATCGATATTGGCTTTCGGAGCCGAAGTCCACTCGTATACAATTGATGACTGCACGACACAAAGCTTTACGCCTCGCCTGGGCCCGTCAACACCGACATTGGACTGTTGATGCCTGGAGACATGTTGCCTGGTGGAACGAGTCTCGTTTCAAATTGTATCGAGCGAATGGACGTGTACGGGTACGGAGACAATCTCATGAATCCATGGACCCTGCATGTCAGCAGGGGACTGTTCAAGGTGGTGGAGGTTCTGTAGTAGTGTGGAGCGTTTGGAGTTGGAGTGATATGGGATCCACGATCAAGTCTAGATACGACTCTGGTGACACGAAAGTTGGCATCCTGTCTCCCTTCATGTCCATTGTGCATTCTGACGGTCTTGGACAATTCCAGCAGGTCAATGCGACACCATGCACGTCGAAAATTGCTAGAGTCGCTCCAGGAACACTATTCTGAGTTTAAACATTTCTGCTGTCCACCAAACTCCCCAGAAATGAACATTTTTGGGCATATATGGGATGCCTTACAACGTGCTGTTCAGAACAGATCGCCACACCCTCGTACTCTTACGGCTTTATGGACTGCCTTGCAGGATTCAAGATGTCAATTCCCTCCAGCACTACTTCAGATATTAGTCGAGTCCACGCCACGTCGTGCTGCGGCACTTCTGCGTGCTTACGGGGGCCCTTCACGATATTAGGGTGATGTATCAGTTTCTTTTAATATTTGATTATGCACAGGCGTTAGTGGTTAGGTTTCCATTGGTAAAATATTTGTTCTCGATTTGATCCGACAACCATACTGTAAGAAAAAAACGCATTATCGAGAGCACATGATGAATATACTATGTATTAATACAATGTAACATCGCCGGAAGTATTAGTTAGCACTGCGACAAACTTGCATACTTTGCTTGAATATAATTTACAGGTACCATTTTTTTTATATATACGCTTCCCGATATGCCACGCAAATGATTAATGTCTCAATAGCACAGTCTCAAGAGCCGTTATACTAACGGTATGCAACAACTCAAATCCAGAAAAAATTATTAAATGCCTCCAAGGAATAAAAAATACGCAGACTAGACGCGCTATTGTTGCTTAACTCCGGCCGCGGTGAGCGAGCGGTTCTAGGCGCTACAGTCTGGAACCGCGAGACCGCTACGGTCGCGGGTTCGAATCCTGCCTCGGGCATGAATGTGTGTGATATCCTTAGGTTAGTTAGGTTTAAGTAGTTCTAAGTTCTAGGGGACTGATGATCTAATAAGTTAAGTCCCATAGTGCTCAGAGCCATTTGAACCACTTTTTTGCTGCTTAACGTGACTGTGAATACTGTTTGCAGCTCGTAGAAGTATTCGGAAGTTGTCATACCGCTTACAAGTGTAACCAGCGTATGTGATTTCCGCAGATTGGTGCTGCAGTAGCGATTTGGCGATGACGTACTCACTGTTTGAGGTCTGCGGTAGCGCATTTAGTAACGACTGATGAAAGTAATCCGGTTACATCGATACCCATGCATTACCTACTCACTGAATAATTGAATCAGCACAGGATTATTTAATTTAATGTTCATTGTTAGACAAAATACAATATCGGGATGTCCATTGTTACGATAGGGTTGCTACAAATAAATACAATATATAAACAAGGAAGTCTCTGCAACGTGGTTTTAGGATAACTTCATACATTCGAGCACCTTTTCAGATACAAGAACATAAAGCGAGAGGGACGAGTTGTCAGGAGACAACACCGCGTGTAATCTCTTCCCCCCTCGCCACCTAATCCTCTCACTGCATCGGCAAGTGCTGGAAAAACAAAAATTGGATGACGAGTGGCGAGCTCACGCTATACTAAATTTTGCTCAAAATGGCCTCGATGCAGGTGATGGTGCCGAAAGTTATGGGGACAAAGCGTTCAGTTGCAAAAACAGCACCTTTGTAAATGACGCAACGAAAACAAGAGCGTCTAAAAAGAAATTTGTAGCATTAAATTAAACCTAACAACTTATGATTCCAAGTGTTCCACTGTTCAAATACGGCGTCAAAGGCCGAACATCATCGTTTTAAAAGATGCCAGAGTACATTGTGATCTAGTGTAATAGTGATGAGTGGGGTATACACCTACAATCGAATATGATATAGATGATTTAACAATAACATTTCAAAATAATCTGACAGAAACAAACTCTTTCGCCAGAAACTCCGCATAAATGCGTAGCGTGCCACCTGCTAGAACGCGCCGTTCCTTGGTGACGTCACAGCAACAAACCAATGGCAGAGGAAAATGGTTATTGCCCAACCATATTGTTTTAAGATCCTTGCTGTGGTAGAAATTTAGACTTTAATACTTGTATAGTTCTGTGGAAGCATACTGCTGTAAAGTCGATCATGTTGGCATATGGTGCTTGTTTGCAACGTAGAATATGACATTAAATTAAGCGCATTTCGAAATATTCAATGAGTGAGATAAGTATGATATTTAATTTATTTATTAATCCTATACAGCCGGATTACAAGCCTTCGAGGCGTTAAAGATGTCGATGACACAGACCTATGAACATTTTCTACGATGTCGCGTATCACGTGCATTCGCAACGCCCAGCAAACCGACAGTAACAACAATAAACATTTCACTGCCTTAATAAGAGTAATGTACCGTCACACACTGATACACGATAAGGCTGTCAGGGGTTGGAAAGCAGAGGGAAAACTTCCGAATTATCACCCACGACTCCAGATCAGAATATAAGCACAGGTATAGTTAAAATGTGAACAAGTTATATATGACCTGCTTAAAAGAATTCAAAGAAATTTAGTTAGTAACCTACCTTATGATTAGTTTCTGCTTTCTTATCTATACGCTGTAGCAACCATTTACATGTTTTTGCGCAAAATCTTTATTATTTCCCAAGGAAAGAAAACAAAGCCAGTCGACCGTATTAGACCACACGTTATATGAGCTGAAGAGCGATGAGAGAGTACTGCCCAGCAAACAAAGTGTTGAAGGGGAACAATACTTTGCTCAATGCATACGCTCAACAGTTTTTCCTCGCATGCGCTCAGCCACTGTTATGTTCAGTCTCGCGTAAATAATATCTATATATAAAAGTATTTATCTACCCTGTTTATTGATATTGCTTGAAATCTTCCCTATGAAACTCATTCTGAGCTTAAGTCTTGAAAATCATTAGAATCAACACCAACAACAAATTCAAAAATGGTTCAAATGGCTCTAAGCACTAGGGGACTTAACATCTGAGGTCATCAGTCCCCTAGACTTAGAACTACTTAAACTTAACTAACCGAAGGACATCACACACATCCATGCCCGAGGCAGGATTCGAACCTGCGATCGGAGCGGTCGCGCGGTTCCAGACTGTAGCGCCTAGAACCGCTCGACCACACTGGCCGGCTAACAACAAATTCAACAACCAACATTTTACCGATGTAACAGCGACGATATATTGTTAAATAGTAAAACGTTAAATTCATCACATGTTACCAACCTAATTCCAGGCTCAACAACATCGCCAATCGAGTTGAAAGACCTCACAGTTCGCTGAATTCTCCACAAACATACAGCGTGGGTGAACATGCGTTTACACAACTCTGGTTATATCAGCTGATTGTGAAGTCTCACCGCGACAGAAATTGAGTGTTAGCAATGCCACTGACATTCTGAACAACATTGTTACTTATTTCTTAAAAGAATCGCTATCACTGTCTACACAGTTCGCCTCAATTTATCTGTTATTATCACAACTATCCTGTTGTTACGTGATATAAACAGAGTTGGAGTAGGGTGTGGAGTCACAGATCAACGGATGCACATTCGCTTGTGTAAGCTGTTCCGCAGCTGACTCCGACTCTCTGTTGTTGTCGAAGACCGGTGCAAATGCTGTTGACAATCTTGATAATTACTAAATAATAACCAAACCTCAAATAAAATTTAAGACTGCTCCGGTGATTCGATTAGTGACATAACACACGAAAAAATCAGATTTTAGCTGTTTTCAGGCTGGATATGGGACTGAATTGTTGAGCAACAGTGACGGCAGCTTAACTGCATATTCAGCATATTCAGATATCTAGTCGCAGGTTTATTATTCCATTCGAATTGAAAGGGTGGAAGCGCGGCCCTCACACTTCTAAACGCAGTCTCGTACGAAGTAAATGGTTGTTCGGTGTACAGCATGTGTTCAGTCAAGTTACCATTCTTCAGTAACGCCAAAACAACAAACATCACAGTCTGTAGCTCATAATATATGTCACGAAATTTAGCTTAGTTGGCTGCTCACTATAAATCACGATGAAGTAGTCCTTATTTCCATATCATTAAAACAACTCTTTCAGAGTAACGAACTTTTCTCAGAAATTCTCCCTATTTGCTACTTCCCGTCTTAACACATCCGAATCGCTTTCTTACACCGACCCGCTCACCAATTGTCTCTGTTGCTCTAGTAAAACTTTCACACAGTCCCGTCTCAGTACACCAGTGCTGCATAAGTTCCTTGGAGTCTGCAGATGTGGCCGATCGCGAATACTCGATCGGAGGCAGTTTTCGAAAGAAAGCCAGGTAGTGAACTGAATTTAACGTTTGCGTGTAGGGAGTATACTAAACAGTAATTCGCAAGTGGAGAATGTCTCCAAGATCGAAGCATACATGCAAGTAGAAGATTTATTTGCGTAGTATGACTTTGTTATTACTCGTGTAATTAATAACATTTTTTCGACAAATGAACTTCATCCAACCTAGCATCAAATAATACTAATGATGTAACAATCCATGTCGACAAGCAGAGAAGTAATTATCACCTAAGTGAGCAGCAAAGAGGAAAGTCATAACATGATCCATATGGTATTAAGAATGTTTTGGTGTACAGTTCAGTTTACTTCTGTTATGTTTCACTACACACACGGTAGCAAAGAGGTTGAGATACTCCAAAACGTTCTGTTATATCTGTTATTAATCATGGGATGTCATAACAAAAGAAGGAATCAGAGAGGACAGTTCATCGACACAATTTTTTCTTGCAGCTTGATAGTGTAGCACTGCTTCATGGAATTATGTTCAGCGTTAGGAAAACAGAACTTTGCTGACCATGTTTGTAGAGCTGAGTACCTTTCTAATGAATAACTTTAACCTGGACATAGATCCTATCTACAATCTGTACGTAAAGGCGCTTGCTGTAGAACGGAACCTAGACTAGAAAGACTCGTATATGAGAAATCATCAAAGAGAAGAATCCTTACAAGTCTCTACTCATGATTAATGGAGTTAGTCGCCCTAGAAGTGGCTCCAGTCAGCCATCCTCATCCATGACCCCGAAACCGCTGCCCGCAATCGGGGTTTTCCGAAGCTGTGTCTAACATGTACGTATCACCCCAAATACATCCCTCTTCGCTTCAGCAATCGATTGGCGAACATTTCCATAGTTGGTTTATAACGCCAGCTGGGCGTATTCGAAGGGCGTGGACGGTACTACTGAAACGGAGGCTGGAAAATTCTCTGTTCAAGATAGCTAAATATTGGAGTGTTTTCGTTGCTCCATAACTGAATGCAGATGAAACAAATTTCTGAACACAATACTTAATTTTAGTGAAAGTTCTCTACACAAGACTGGGAATGCAGGATGGTTATAATAAAGTTTGGAAGGTAGGAGACGAGATACTGGCAGAAGTAAAGCTGTGAGTACCGGGCGTGAATCGTGCTTCGGTAGCTCAGATGGTAGAGCACTTGCCCGCGAAAGGCAAAGGTCCCGAGTTCGAGTCTCGGTCGGGCACACAGTTTTAATCTGCCAGGAAGTTTCACATCAGCGCACACTCCGCTGCAGAGTGAAAATCTCATTCTGGAAGTTTCGGTTATAATAAACTTTCGCTACTTGAGAGGGTCACAACGAAAGGCGAATAATCGTGGGGTAATGAAACTTATCGGAAACATTTGTAAGCACATGCGGAGGAGAAATAACTAATAAATCATTGAAAGAAACACATCTTAATTTCCACATGAAACATTCGTTAACTGCGTGCGATGTTTCATTTTACAAACGTTGCTCAGTGTTCCGACCGTCTGCATCCACAACATCCTGGAACTGCACTAGAAATTGCTCAACTGCGGCTCGAAATACCTCAGGTGGGATGTTGTTTAGATATCGTGACATAGCAATTGCACTGCTCGAAGATCGCATATTACCTCCATCATTCTCATCCACGGCAAGTGCAAACTTTGTCAAGAATTTGTGCGCAACTGGCAGTCAGCTTCTCCCAGGAGCAATTCCCAAGGCAACAGTTAACTCTAACTTGCGAATCGTGTTCCTTAAACCCTGTACGGAAAGAGGACTTCTCCTTATTTCTTTAATGCGTCAATACTTGTGGAGAGCAGCAGCACTATTGCTGTTGTTTTGATAAACAACTTTACGAGTAAAGCCATGCTCACCTTGTCCAGACACATGTTGATTGTCTGTAACTGTAATACACACTTATGCTTGTATATCAAACCCACTTCGTCATACCACTAACGGCGCCTAATGACAAGTCATGATACTAACACTACTAACGATGCAAATCCTGCAGCGCTCAGTCAGAACATCACCCCTAAAAAATTGGGTACCCATAGAGTAAATAATTTTCCTTCTACACGTGTGAAGTGACGAAAGTTTGATTACTGCCACAATATATGTTGCCCAAACAAGTTACGAAAAAGGCAATTTCCTGCAAGTGCTCACTTAGCGGTAAGGCACATTCCCGCATTCGCTGCTTCCAGAAGTGAGCGCTGAATGTTATCAACCTGTTTTCGACTGCGTGATTTTATCTGTGCTCCTGAGACAACTGACTTTTTTCTATCACGTAATGCCATAAGATGAAATCAGTAGCAGCAGGGTTGTCAGGAGAAGGAAACACTGAAGGGACCCACACGAGACGATAAATTATTTGGCCCGGAAAAAAATTCGCGTAGTGAGTTCTTTCTTTGGTGAGTCATGTGTATTTCGGGCCCAAACTGTTGAAATAGTAAGTTTCAAAATTCTATGATGTCAAAGTCTTGCAGCATTATTGTGTACTGTTCCTTATTGGATGTGATCGATAGACAGTTGCCAGTTACACACAGATTTGGTCAGAAAATTCCCACAATTGTCTCACAACACCGCGTTAGATACTTCTTGCATTCTGAGCGGCATCTAACATTGTCTCCATCTAGGTATCGGAAATGTTATTTGTCATAGCTATCCAACACGAAAATGTTCCACTCGTCATCAGTAAAGAATTTACAAATTGTAAATTATTCTCGATATTTGGAAGCAGTACTTTGCAAGAACATAAGTTAGTCTCCCAGTTCTGTTAGCCTGTTTCGCGAACGTTTGAAATTTTTTTTAAAAAAGTTTACAGTTACGTAAACTTATCTTAGAGCTTTCGTAAATATGTTCATGACGAAGTCACAATTGTCTGAATAGTCGAATTAGTGATTTGCGAGTAGATAACGTCCTCGCCTTTACTTATCACTATAATCTAGGTGTCATCACTGTAATCTAGGAGTCGTCTTAACTCATGCTGAACAATCGTAATACAGTCAACAGAATTTAGTTCTCGCACGTGCGATGGCTCTATAATTGCTGACTTGAAATATAACGTTATAAGCGGACATATGATACGATTCTTGCTGTCTCGAAACCATCTTTAAAGACAGTTTACCGAAATATTGGATGTTGGTATCATTGCATTACTTGCACCAACAGTGCAATTACAGAAGAACCAAAGTGAATCGATATCTAAGTAAGGTTTTGTGCAATGTTTCCGTAGTTATCAGTGGGACTGTCCCGCTCGCTATTGCCTAGTAACGGCCGTCCAGGCACATCACCCCGAAATAATTCCATCAGCAGTTCGGCCCCCATTAATATTGACGTTGTTATGAATACCTAGAAGCGCAATGGGACATTTGTCGATATTGCACCTAGCGAGGGAGGTACGCCGTTGGCCTGACTTAATGCATGACTGCAATCCGTCTGACCGAGCGAATTGGCGCAGTGTTGAGATACTGGGTTTATCCGTCGGAGAAATAACGTTCTAATCCCCGTCTGGCCACCTACGTGTCAGTTTTATGTGGTTTTCCCAAATCGTCCAAGGTATATGCTGAGGTGGCTCACTTAGAATAGACGCGACCGACTTACTTCTCCCTCCTGCACGTTCAAGTTTGTGTTCCGACCCTGTTGACCTTATCGGACCTGATTGTATTGCCTGTCAGTCCAAACGTGATAACGTGAAAAAACTCCACGGTCATGATATTAAACGAAAGGAAACCTAACTGTAGATATGTTTATAGTATTTGAGAATTACTGTCATTGAGTGTTCTGTGTTCTGACCATTACTGTTTGCAACACTATAATGTTAGCCTCCTCTTGTAGCTCATATTTGCTGGAATAATCATCAATGGATTATTGCGTTTTGAAAAGTTACTTTAACCAATGTCCAGAGACGAATTCATGGCTCTTCAACATTCAATCTCATACCTACGTACACGGCTAACCATTAAAATTGCATCACCAAATAGGATAAATGAAATATTATTTATTGTATGTTACATTACTTGTGATCCCTGCAAAACTTCGCAACTGCTAAATATGTGTTGGAATTAGATGCACATTCTAATCTCCTTCTCCTCTCTCTTTCTCTCTCTGTCCATCTCTTCCTGCTTCTCTCACATTGTCCACGTCCTCCTCCCCCTCCTCTCTGTGTCCATCACATCCTCCACCTTCTCCCTGTCCATCTCCACCCCCCACCCCCAAATTTCTCTTCAGCACCTCCTTCCCCCTCTCTCTGCCCATCTCTTGTCCATCCCACCCCCAACCCCCCACCTGCAGTCCATCTCTTAAACCCGCTCTCTCTGTTCTTGGGACCGATGGCCTTTGTAGTCTGGTCCCTTCAACCCCCAACAAACCAACCAACCAACCTTGAGACTTGACGTTTATTGCAAGCGAGACCTCGATTGGAAATAGAAGTCGCATAAAATGAATGGGCAAATCAGTTGCGATCATTAGTGTATAGAATATGAGAGACCTCTCCTGCTACTGGATCTGTGACGATAGTAGCTTCGATGAATTTCGCGTAGTTTTAATCTGCGGATGGGTAGGCTTACAAAGTTTCAGATTATTTAGATCCCGCTGTAGTATTCTAATCATAAGCCGGTAAGTATAAATACATCTTTCCTGATTTCTCCTAAAATCGACTGAGAGAAAGAAAACAAAACAACACAGCTGTGTATACAACCATTTTTTTAAACTATATACACACAACAAAAAAAGTTTTGCGTCGTCCCAGTTCCCAGAACTCCTGAAGATAGACGTTGACTGTGGATATTGTATCAGACACAGTCCCTTTGACTGTTCAGAGATGTCACTAAACCCGCCCAAAGATGTAAACAACCATGAATGAGCAGCGCCTATTAGACGGAGGGGGTCCGACAGCCGATCAATTCCAGTCATTCCGCCAGGAAGGAGGTACACGACTCGTGCTGTCTATAGTTCACCAATGCCTAGACGGTCAATACCGCGGTTTGATCGCGTCCGCGTTGTTACTTTGTGCCAGGAAGGGCTCTCAACAAGGGAAGTGTCCAGGCGTCTCGGAGTGAACCAAAGCGATGTTGTTCTGACATGGAGGAGATACAGGGAGACAGGAACTGTCGATGACATGCCTCGCTCATACCGCCAAAGGTCTGCTGCAGTGGATGACAGATATCTACGGATTATGGCTCAGATGAAGCCTGACAGCATCTCCACCATGTTGATTAATACTTTTCGTGCAGGCACAGTACGTCGAGTTACGACCCAAACTGTGCGTAGTAGGCTCCATGATGCGCAACTTCACTTCCGACGTCCATGGCGAGGCCCAACTTTGCCAACCACGACCCCATGCAGCGCGGTACAGATGGGCCCAACAACATGCCGAATGGACCAATCAGGACTGGCATCACGTTCTCTTCACCGACGAGTGTCGCATATGCCTTCAACCAGACAATCGTCGGAAACGTGTTTGGAGGCAATCCGGTCAGGCTGAACACCTTAGGCACATTGTCTAGCGAGTGCAGCAAGGTGGAGGTTCCCTGTTGTTTTGGGGTGGCATTATGTGGGGTCGACGTACGCCGTAACGGCTGTACGATACGTGAATGCCATCCTCCTACTGATAGTGCAACCTTATTGGCAACATATTGAGGAGGCATTCGTCTTCATGGACGACAATTCGCGCCCCCATCGTGTACATTCTGTAAATGACTTCCTTCAGGATAACGACATCGCTCGACTAGAATTGCCAGCATGTGCTCCAGGCATGAACTCTATCGAACATGCCAGGGATGGATTGAAAAGGGCTGTTTATAGACGACGTGACCCACCAACCACTCTGAAGGATCTACGCCGAATCGCCGTTGAGGAGTGGGACAATCTGGACCAACAGTGCCTTGATAAACTTGTGGACAGTATGCCATGACGAATACAGGCATACATCAATGCAGGAGGACGTGCTAGTGGGTATCAGAGGTACCAGTGTGTACAGCAATCTGGACCACCAACTCTGAAGGTCTCGCTAGATGGTGGTACAACATGGAATTTGTTGTTTTCACGAGCAATAAAAAGGGAGATAGTGATTTTTTGTTGATCTCTATTCCAATTTTCTGTACAGGTTCCGGAACTCTCGGAATCGTGGTGATGCAAAACATTTTTGGTGTGTGTATAAGCAGAAAGAATTACTCTAATGGCTTAAATGCCCTGCCATTGTAGCTAAAAATGACTACGACGAAGCAAATGAAACCACACATTTTCACTGCACAGCATTTTCTTTTTCGCAGTCATTTTTAATGAAGTACGACGTTGTTTAGAAAAAGTATGTAGCCTATGTCCGTCCAAATGTATATTACAGTATCACGCCAAAGTTTGAAGTAAGGCGGTCAAGCACTTTGCAAGGTTTTTGCTAGCAACATGTCCTCTATGCCCGTCCAACGGTTTCTTAGGTTGTCGGGCAAAAATTTTAAGCAAATGCGTTACGAACGTCTAGAGATTTTTGGTAACATTAAACAGCGACTTGTCTTCATACAATAGCATACATAGTAAGAAGGCTACATGATTACACTTGTAGCTAATTTCGGTGTACAGAGGGCATGAAATTTAGTACACTGAACCTCCATCTCTCGCAGAACCAACGGCTTTAATCTGGTTGGCTGTCGAGTCGAACTACTCTTAGATTACGTATACCGGTGAGTCACTCACCGCTGCACCAACTCTGCGTCAATGTTCATCATTTATAGGAGCTGCAGACTGGTTGTCGCCAACCAACGAGCAGATTTCTCCAGTGGGTGAGAAGTCTGGAGAACGTATTTGCCAGGGCAACGGCAAACATCGTCTCGGCAGTCTCAAAGACAAATCACAGTCACTGGCTTTAACACGTCATAAATGTGGCGGCTGCAGTCCAGATTACCGGCTATGCGAACAATGTATTTGATGTGGCTATACGAATCTTTTCGTCCGAGCGACCCACATGTATTTCCCCTCGGGCGCTAGTTGCGTGCAACTTTTGAAATTCTGCATGGCGATGATTATAGTCCTCGCATGACAATCACTGGATCCTACCAACACGACCGGCAGTGCCACGGAACGATAAACTGCAGTCTTAATAGGCCACGATTTTGCCGCTGTAAGATCCCAACACCTTGCGGAAGACGTTACTCCTCCTTACATGATGCCTAACATGAACTTTTTTGCAATCAAATTACATTCAAACGGTATTCCTAAATGAGAAACCCGATGCGTAATTTTCACTTATATTTTGGGATTGTGAGTCGGGGCATGGAATGTCAGAATCTTGAGCGTAGTAGGGAAGCTATGGCAGTTGGGGTCAGTGAACTAGCGGATGGATTTCTGGTCAGACAAGTATAGAGACCGGGATGCGGTTGTAGGGAAAGGAGTAGTAGAAAGGATTACGGGTGAGTATGGGTTTGGTAGAAGGAATGAGAGAATATAAATACTAATTGGGTTTAGCAATACGCTCTAGCTATTAATTAACTAATTGCTCAAAAATCACAAGAGGAGGGGGTATACTTGGGAAAGTTCGGCAGAAACTGAAAGATTCCAGTTACATTACATCACAGTCAGGTAGAGATTTCCAAATCATATATTGGACTGTAAGGCCTCCCCAGGAGAAGATATAGATTCACATCACAATTTAGTGATGATGAAGAGTGGGCTAACCTTTGAAAGACTCGCCAGGCAGAATCAATGCGCAAAGAAATGGGATACGGAAGTACTAAGGTATATAGAGATTTGCTTGAAGTTCTTTGAGGTTATGGATAATATGACAATTAATAGCTCAGTAGGCAGTTCAGAGAGAGGAAGGAGTCTCTAAAAAGTACTATCACATAAGTTAAAAGGGTACATAGGACTAGGAAGGTAACTGTGAAGAAACCATGGGTAACAAAGCAATACTGTGGTTGATCGACGAAAGACAGAAGTACAAAATTTTGCGGGGAATTCTGAAATACAGAAATACAAGTCACTTAGGATGAAATAAATAGAAAGTGTGGGGAAGCTAAGGCGAAATGGCTGTATGAAAAATGTGAAGAAATCGAAAAAGAAATGATTGTCGAAACGACTCACTCAGCATGTAGAAGTGCCAAACAACCTTCTGTGAAATTAAAAGCAAGAGTGGTAACATTAAGACTGCAATGGTAATTCCACTGTTAAATGCAGAGGAGAGAGCGGATACGTGCAAAGAGTACACTGAAGGCATCTATGAGTGGGAAGACTTGTCTGATAATTCGATAGAGACAGGAGTCGACAGAAGAGAGAGAGGGTATTTAATATTAGAATCATTCCTTCCGAATTTCTAAAATCATTGGGGGAAGTGCCAACAAAACGACTATTCACACTGGTGTATACGATGTACGAGACTGGTTATAAACCATGAGACTTTCGGAAGAAAAATCAAGATGTTCGAAATTCTGAGAAAAATAGGGATAAGCTGTAGGTAAAGGCGGGTAATACACAGGACATACAAGAATCAAGAGGGAATAATAACACTAGAAGACCAAGAATGAAGTACCCGAATTAAAAACGATTGCAAATGCATGAAAATATGCGGGTAACAGACAAAACATATCAACAAGAATTCAGTGGGAACTATAAGGCTGGAAGATCAAGATCGTAGTACTCAAATTAAAAAGGGTGTAATTCAGGGATGTAGTCTTCCATCTCTGCTGTTCGGCCTATACAGCGAAGAAGCAAAGGTACAAATAAAAGAAAGGTTCAGGAGTGGGATTAAAATTGATATGAGTGATAAGATCCGCTGATGTGATCGCTCTAAGCTTGTTGATACCAGTGCCTACCAATTTTAATTGTATCTTACAGCACTGAGGATGGTCACTAAGTAACCGAAAATCGATTTTGCGGATAATAAAACAAAACAAAAATATGACCAATGCTGTTTCTCCTTCCAATTATATCCAACACGCTTTCAAACACGTGGCTAGTTTTGTTCAAGCGTGATTGCGAGTAGTTGTTATACTTACGTCTGTAGTGCTTGTTTACGTGTGGTTTGTTGATTTTATTGAAGATGACGAAACGTAAAGGCATTTTCAAGAAACGACAATTTAGAGGAAATAAGTTTAGAAATCTTTCTGTACAAGAGGTTAAGTCGACTGGCTACGATGTTTCTAATTGTAATTCTTCAACAAGTGCATCATCAAAGAAGTTCTCACCATTTCAAGAGAGTTACAACGAATTTACTGTAAGTGACAAGGGTTGCAGCAACATTATCATAAATCTGAGAATATTATCAGACGTAATTTCTAAATTTGTACAATGTAGACAGTGTGGTGAACCACAGAGTGTAAAAATTTGTGAGAGTGCCAGTGGGAGAAAAGGCCTAGCAATTGCTTTGGATTTAATTTGCACTAAGTGCTCAGCTGGGATTTCATTTATGAGTTCTTCAAAACCAGATGCAAGTGGCCCTTATAAAATCAATACTAGATTAGTTTATGCCTTACGAGCCATTGGCAAAGGCATGGTTGCAGGAAGAACATTTTGTTCAGTGATGGACTTACATCAACCACCAAATAAATTTGCAAAACTGACTGCAATATTAGAGAAAGCTGTGAGTGAGGTCAGTGAGGAAAACATGAAACTGGCTGCTAGGGAAGCAGTGGAAGAAAATGATGGATGTTCGGATATTGCAGTTGCACTTGATGGAAGTTTGCAGAAAAGAGGACATGCTTCTCTGAATGGAGTAGTGACTTCCAAGAGTGTAGACACCGTAAAGTGTTAGATGTGGAAATAATGTCTAAATGTTGCAAATGTTGTAAAGTCAATTAACATAAAGAACACAACTGTGTGGCTAATTTTAGAGGAACAACGGGTGGTATGGAAGTTCATGGAGTACAACAAATATTTCAACGCTCTGTAGAAACAAGAGGTACACCAAATATTTGGGCGATAGTAACAGTAAGGCATACAACAATGTGGTGAACTCTAAGCCATATGGAGATGCCATTATTAGCAAAACAGAATGTGTAGGTCATGTTCAAAAACGTTTGGGAACAAGGTTGAGAAAACTAACTGTTGATATGAGAGGAAAAAAATTAGAAGATTTAATATTGTTGACCGGACAGGGTTGGTTAACTATAACTGAAATAGAAAACTTGCGGGCATACTATGGGCAGGCAATTAGGAGAAATAAAGAAAATCTGGAGGCAATGAAGAAAGATGTTTGGACCATACTCTTCCATAAGTCCTCTACTGATGATAAGCCATGTCATGGATAGTGTCTCCTTCTAAGGAGATGTCTGCATGGGCAGACACAGAAACCAAATGAATGTTTCAACAGCATAATTTGGAACCGCCTTCCTAAAACTGTATTTGTAGGCATGCAAACAATGAAACTAGGAGTTCATGATGCTGTTTTTACATTCAAGTGTGGTAATATTGGAAAGTGTTGGGTACTGAAAAAGCTGAGAATTAATCCTGGTGAAAATATGATCACTGGGTTCCAACATTGCGATAAAATGGGGACAGCCGATGCAGACAGGTCTGCATCTAATATGGCCAAGAAAGCAAGCCAGACATTCAGGAAGGTGAAAAAGAAGCTGCAAGACCTGCTAGAGGCCAAAGAAGGGCCATCATATGCAGCAGGACAGTTTTAATTAACTGTAAGTAACAAATTTCAAAGGTTTTTTCTTTAAAGTCAATTTCCCGCAAACTAAAATTTTCGGTACATATGAACCATTATATCAGAAACTATTATAGATAAATGAATGAAATTTTTAGAGACTCTGCATAACATAAAAAGCCACCTCTGGTACTACATTCATTTATATTCCCCCATTAGGAAGTTCACAAAAAAATATTTTCTGCAGAAAAAACTTAATATTTTTGGCAATAAATTTAAATAATATTCCTTAAAAACTATAAAATGGATAAAGTAGATTTTAGTACAGTTGACTCTATTAGCATCATGTAAAATACAGTAAAAATATTAAGGTCCTGCATCAAATAGTTTTTTCAGAAATGGGTCAAATACTTGCCTAAATTAACATGGGTTAGAGAGGCAGGGTGCGGTCAGAAGACCGGTGACTCAAAAAAGAAAACAAAGCTGTGAAAGAATCATACGTTTTACGCATATGTTGCTTTTACATGATAGATTTTTCTTTGTCCAATTTTACATTTCTATACGATGTAAAACTTTGTTTGTAAGCCAAAATCGTCATGTATTTACCGAGATTAGAATTACAACCAATTTACTGTAAGTGACAAGGGGTGCACTAACATTACTATAGATTTGAGAACCACAGTGTACTTGCCTCAGGAACACAGAATAAGACATTTGTACAAGAATCTATTAACCAGAAGTATCACTCAAATCCTATAGGAAATCATATGAGGGAAGAATCGTTTAGAATTAGCATTAGGGCTATTCCAAAAGAGAGCTGAGAATCTCGAAAGATCAAGTAGAGATACTAATAATGGATTAAATGGATCATTGTCATCGAATGAGACAAATTACAGTAGATAGTACAAAATGAGATTATCTCTCGTAAAGAAAGAAGCGTGCAGAATTCAAAGGAGTAGCTGGGACCGACACGTTAGCAATATAGAGTATGGTTTGTATGGAAGCCAAAATAAAGCATACATAGGGACACATTTAAGCATATAAGACGGGGTTACAGTACTCCTGAATGTAATATCACAGTCCGAATCACCAAATTATTTCCAGTCATTAAACACAAGTAACGAAGAACAGCCGGCCGGAGTGGCCGAGCGGTTAAAGGCGCTACAGTCTGGAACCGCTACGGTCGCAGGTTCGAATCCTGCCTCGGGCATGGATGTGTGTGATGTCCTTAGGTTAGTTAGGTTTAAGTAGTTCTAAGTTCTAGGGGACTTATGACCACAGCAGTTGAGTCCCATAGTGCTCAGAGCCATTTGAACCATTTTTTTGAACGAAGAACAAACAATATAGAAGTAGTTGTAATTAGCACTGTGGACCCCCACTCAATAAAGGAACTAAACCAGACCGTTAGAGATACGAAAAACTAAACATTATCAGTCTAAATTACTAAGCGACCATCCCGGAACCCAGTTCCAGTGTCATTTGCCTATCTTGAGGATTCCAGGAGCAAAAAAAATTGGTTTTCAATATTAAGCGTATTTATTGACAGAATTTAAAAATATAAAGTGCTGTCATCACCTCATTAAGCGGTATACTCTCAACACAGTACCATAAGTATTATTGTTAGAGGCTGCCTGTTTGTCTTGAGAGAGCGTAACTGATGGCGCGAAAACGCCTGGACTTCATTCATACAGTATTTGAAAATGAGAGCACTTAGCGACTCCAAAAACTTTTATGCATAATTTCAAATTTTACAAACCTCCCCTTCTAAGTAATGAAAGAAAAAAGTTTATCGTTAACTAAATTTTCACTGTTCATGCAGTAAAACTGCAGCATAGACATAATGTTTTAATTTATTACTTCCGTGGTGCTAAATCTATTCTCAGCACA
Organism: Schistocerca cancellata; assembly: GCF_023864275.1. Lineage (NCBI taxonomy): Eukaryota > Metazoa > Arthropoda > Insecta > Orthoptera > Acrididae > Schistocerca > Schistocerca cancellata. The sequence continues at coordinate 608,598,247 of NC_064628.1, forward strand.
CTTTACAGACAGTATCACTGAATGTACCTCAAAAATTACATCGCTGTTCGACGCACTGTCCAGGAGATACGACGTCATAAATATTGAGATGAGAGAATTACTAGCTTTTCGCATTTTACCCAGATATATTCAGACAGTGTTTCATGATGAGAACACTTAACGACTTCCGATAAACGTTAAACATGGGTTCAAACCTTTTCCAAACGTTTTCTACCTTACATGCGGAACGTCAAATACTTAACACACATTTGAAGATCCTTTATACATGGGTGTTCGGTTCTGTAAAAGAATTTGGGGTCTACTGGTAATGGAACTAATCAAATATATACCACACAATGTTCCACAGAGCCTTCTAAACTTTATAAATACCTGTTGGGAACTCGATACATAGCAAAAGAGTAGAATAAAGCTGTGATATAACTACTGTATACGATAAGTTCACTACTGGCCATTAAAACTGCTACACCAGGAAGAAACGCAGATGATAAACGGGTATTCATTGGACAAATATATTATACTAGAACTGACATGTGATTACATTATCACGCAATTTGGGTGCATAGATCCTGAGAAATTAGTACCCAGAACAACCACCTCTGGCTATAATAACGGCCTTGATACGCCTGGGCATTGAGTGAAACAGAGCTTGGATGCCGTGTACAGGTACAACTGCCCATGCAGCTTCAACACGATACCACAGTTCATCAAGAGTAGTGACTGGCGTATTGTGACGAGCCAGTTGCTCGGCCACCATTGACCAGACGTTTTCTATTAGTGAGAGATTTGGAGAATGTGTTGGCCAGGGCAGCAGTCGAACATTTTCTGTATCCAGAAAGGCCCGCTCAGGACCTGCAACATGCGGTCGTGCATTATCATGCTGAAATGTAGGGTTTCGCAGGGATCGAATGAAGGGTAGAGCCACGGGTAGTAACACATCTGAAATGTAACGTCCACTGTTTAAACTGCCGTCAATGCGAGCAAGAGGTGACAGAGACGTGTAACCATCAGCCCATCATGTAACCAATAGCGATGTCGCCAAATGTGGATGCGACCATCATGATGCTGTAAACAGAACCTGGATTCATACGAAAAAATGACGTTCTGCCATTCGTGCACCCAGGTTCGTCGTTGAGTACACCATCGCAGGCGCTTCTGTCTGTGATGCAGCGTGAAGGGTAACTACCGCCATGGTGTCCGAGTTGATAGTCCATGCTGCTGCAAACGTCGTCGAACTGTTCGTGCAGATGATCGTTGTCTTGCAAACGTCCCCATCTGTTGACTCAGGGATCGAGACGTGGCTGCACGATCCGTTACAGCCATGCGGATAAGATGCCTGTTATCTCGACTGCTACTGATACGAAGCCGTTGGGTTCCAGCACCGCGTTCCGTATTACCTTTCTGAACCCACCGATTTCATATTCTGCTAACAGTCATTGGATATCGACCAACGCGAGCAGCAATGTGGCGATACGATAAACCGCAATCGCGATAGGCTACAATCCGACCTTTATCAAAGTCGGAAACGTCATGGAAAGCATTTCTCCTCCTTACACGAGGCATCACAACGTTTCACCAGGCAATGCCGGTCAACTGCTGTTTGTGTATGAGAAATCGGTTGGAAACTTTCCTCATGCGCCAACCTTGTGTGAATGCTCTGAAAAGCTAATCATTTGCATATGAGCATCTTCTTCCTGTCGGTTAAATTTCGCGTCTGTAGCACGTCATCCCCGTGGTGTAGCAATTTTAATGGCTAGTAGTGTAATACGTACAAATTATAGATTAATAGGTTTCCTAAATTACTATTATAAAATATAATACAAAATAATTAATAAACGACTCGAACTTATTAGTGATATACAAATTTAGGCGGCAAACGTGGCTTCAGAATGTATTATTATTCACACTGCTAACCAAAACAAGGAGCTAGTTTAACTTACCCACTCACTGTTGGTACACAGACTACAAGAATGTATTTGAAATGGGGAACCAAACCTGCTGGTATTATGGACAGCACTAGAAGTTCAGTGCATTTCATATCAGACGTTCAGACCCTGTACCTGAATAAGGAGTCATCCTCTGAAACGTGAATCAGTTCCACCAAATGTTAGCTACAGAGTCTGAAAACGGTGTCTTCTTTCAATCACACTTTTTAATATTTATACACACGCAGCCGTGAAGATTCGGCTACGAACAGAAAACGACACTTTCATTATTAATAATGCAAATTTTACAACTCACCTGTTTGTTGACCTCCATGTCATAGTGGGCAACGCTGAAAATGAAATACAGACAGCAGTAGATACATTTAGCCAGGTTGCTGGTACGTATGGCATGACGAACTCCACAGATACAATGAAAGTGATAGCGTTTAGAAGACTAAAACCAATAAGAGCAAAAATTAAAATAATTAGAGGTATACACAAAGTGAATTTAATTATCTGTTAGTGACCGATGACCTCAGCAGTTTGATCCCTTAGGAATTCACACACACACATTTAATAATCAGTGGTATCATCGTAAGTATAAAATATCAGACGATGTTTTCATGAAGGGCGAAATATTTGGGCATTTGTTCAAACAATTCAAAGCAACGCTGTCTCTGATATTTTCGACAACCGCCATTATTTCAACCGTTGAACAGCCTGTCATTTGCAAATTTTAATTTTTAAATTTCCTTGCTTACCACTCTCTCTTTAAATTTGTGCCTTGAAAATAACGGGGAGTTGACATGTCCAAATATAGGTGGTTCCCGAAGATGTCAACTGGATGCATTCTCATATTATGTTTGAATCTGTTATACGCCGGAAGAAACTCAATTTTCATATTTTGACATTTCTCTGGCAAAATGCGAGGAACGTTAAACGTAGCATTTGGAAGAAAATGCTACTTAAATTATACAATGTTATTGTTGTACGGATCAGAAAACTACATTCTAACTTCTGATCAATTAAGACAAATTGAATCGTCTGAAATGAGGTTTCTCCGCTCTGTAGTGGAATAATGGTTTCTACATCATATGAATAATATTGAATGTGGTAGGATTTAAAATTGAAGTCAGTTACAGACGCCGTAGTGGGTGTAAAAGAACGATGAACACAAATTTCAAGTTATTACAGGAGATAAGGACATAAGTCTCCACACTACTTCTGCGAGCCTTTTCATCTCCGAATAACTACTTCAGTGCCCCTACTTAGTGTACTTGTCGTTTCGTATCCCTCTACAATTTTTACCCGCTACACTTTCCTCCAATACTAAATTGGTGGTTCCTTGACGTCTCCCCTCATTAGTTAGGCATTCTACCCATATAATCTTCGACATTCTTTTGTAACGCCACATTTCAAAAATTTTTATTCTCCGGGTTGTACAGCCGTGGTCCATGGAACTCTTCTATCCCTGAAGTTTCGATCAAAGCTACGTTGGACATCTTCGGAGGTGCTTTGGTTGTGCTGAGTCTTGCCGACTGACGAGTGTGACGTCGAAAAATGGACTAAGTACCGTGGAAAGTGGGCGTGGTATGGATTTCACGTGATAGCAGAGATAAATCTTGTCAAGGATAAAATATATCCATCGATCATAGTACGTCAAAGATAAAAACTCATTGACTCTGTAGCGCCACTGTCCATATATCGCTGAGTTTCATAGCTTCTTCTTTTCTGTTAAAATCTTCCCCTTTTTTATACATTTCGATTGCTTCCCTATATAGAGGTGGATAATAGTTCGTCATAGTACATAAAATTTCAGTTTCCGAAAATTTCACTACGTGATCACCCGACTGAAGAGCATGTTCCGCCACGGCTGCCTTGTCTGTTTTCCCTAGTTGGCAAAGTCTTTTATGTTCCTGCAACCGTGTATTCACGTCCTACCCGTCAGTCGGCAAGACTCAGCAGAACCAGGAGCACCTCCGAAGATGTCCAACGTAGCTTTGGACGAAACGTCAGGGATAGAAGAGTTCCATGGACCACGATCATACAATGCAGAAGAATTCTCGGCAGCTGAAACATTCGGTCGTGAAAGCCTTCATTGTATGACTTTTATTCTTATTGTCTGAACTACTTGTCATCCACTTTTCATTCCTGTACAAGTCTACACTCCAGATGAATGTCCCCACAAAATATTTCTAAACATTTAAATTCATGTATATTGTTAACACACTCCTCTTCTTCAGAAACGATTTTCTTAAACTTACCGTTTACATCTTACATTCTCTCTACTTTACCCATCATCAGTTATTTTACTATCCAAATAGCTGAACTCATCTACTACTTCTAGTGTCTCATTTGTTAATGTAATTCCCTCAGCATCTCCTGATTTAATTCTATTACATTCTATAACGCTTCTTATGTTTTTATTAATGTTCATCTTATTTCCTCTTTTTAATACATAGTCAATTCTGTTCAAGTGCTCTTCCAAGTCCTTTGCTGTCAGTGACAGGATTACAATATCGAAATCAAAATTCAAAGTTTCTATTTTTTTCTCCTTGAACTTAGATTCCTTCATAATTTTTTTTTTTGTTTCCTTTACTGCTTTGTCCATGTACAGATTGAATAACAACAGGAATAGGCTACAACTCTGTCACATTCGCTTCTCAACACTTCTCCCCTTCCTGCTTTCTGGTGTCTGCTACAGTTGTAAATAACTTTTCGCTTGTTTTATTTTACCCCTGCTAGCTTCATAGATCCTGAGAAATTAGTACTCAGAACAACCACCTCTGGCCGTAATAACGGCCTTGATACGCCTGGACATTGAGTGAAACAGAGCTTGGATGGCTTGTACAGGTACAGCTGCTCATGCAGCTTCAACACGATACCACAGTTCATCAACAGTAGTGACTGGCAGAGATCTGGAGAATGTGCTGGCCAGGGCAGCAGTCGAACATTTTCTGTATCCAGAAAGGCTCGTACAGGACCTGCAACATGCGGTCGTGCATTATCCTGCAGAAATGTAGGGTTTCGCAGGGATCGAATGAAGGGTCGTAATACATCTGAAATGTAACGTCCACTGTTCAAAGTGCCGTCAGTGCGAACAAGAGGTGACCGAGACGAGTAACCAATGGCACCCCATACCATCACGTCGGGTGATACGCCGGTATGGCGATGTCGAATACACGCTTCCAATGTGCGTTCACCGCGATGTCGCCAAACACGGAGGCGACCATTATGATGCTGTAAACAGAACCTGGATTCATATGAAAAAATGACTTTTTGCCATTCGTGCACTCAGGTTCGTCGTTGAGTAATACCATCGCAGACGCTCCTGTCTGTGATGCAGCGTCAAGGGTAACCGCAGCCATGGTCTCCGAGCTGATAGTTCGTGCTGCTGCAAACGTTGTCGAACTGTTCGGGCAGACGGTTGTTGTCTTGCAAACGTCCCCATCGGTTGACTCAGGGATCGAGACATGGCTGCACGATCCGTTACAGCCATGCGGGTAAGATGCCTGTCATCTCGACTGCTAGTGATACGAGGCCGTTGGGATCCAGCGCGGCGTTCCGTATTACCTTCCTGAACCCACCGATTCCATATTCTGCTAACAGTCACTGGATCTCGATCAACGCGTGCAGCAATGTGTATGAGGAATCGGTAGTGGTGGTGGTGGTGGTTAGTGTTTAACGTCCCGTCGACAACGAGGTCATTAGAGACGGAGCCCAAGCTCAGGTTAGGGAAGGATTGGGAAGGAAATCGGCCGTGCCCTTTCAAAGGAACCATCCCGGCATTTGCCTGAAACGATTTAGGTAAATCACGGAAAACCTAAATCAGGATGGCTGGAGACGGGATTGAACCGTCGTCCTCCCGAATGCGAGTCCAGTGTGCTAACCACTGCGCCACCTCGCTCGGTATGAGGAATCGGTTGGAAACTTTCCTCATGTGAGCACGTTGTAGGTGTCGCCACCGGCGGCAACCTTGTGTGAATGCTCTGGAAAGCTATTCATTTGCATATCACAGCATCTTCTTCCTGTCGGTTAAATTTCGTGTCTGTAGCACGTCGTCTTCGTGGTGCAGCAATTTTAATGGCCAGTAATGTATCTTCTAAGAGAAGTTGTAGGATTAGTATTGCCTCGGATGTTCCTACATTTCTTCGGAAACCAGATTGACCTTCCCCTATGTTGGCTTCCACCAGCTTTTCTCTACTTTTCTGTAAATAATTCGTGTCAGTACTTTGCAACAACTGCTTATTAAATTGATGACATTCATACCAGCCAGCATCTGCTTTTTTTAGAACTGGCGTTATAACATTCCTCTTTAAGTCTGAGGGTATTTTGCCTGTCTTGTGCACCAGTTGGAATAGTTTTCTCATAGCTCACTCTCTCAGTGATCTCAGTAGATCTCAGAGAATGTCGGCTACTGCAGGGGCCTTATTTCGACTTAGGTCTTTTAGTGGTATGTCAGAATTTTCTGGCAGTATCATATCTCCATCTCATCTTCATCTAAATCCTCATCTCTGTCTAAAATACTGCCTTTAGGTTCATTTCCCTCGTATAGCCCTTCTGTATACTCCTTTCAACTTTAAGCTTTCTTATCATTGATTAGTGCTGGTTCCCCCTCTGGGCTTTTGATGTTCATACAGCAGCTGTTTCTCATTTCTGCAACTGCTCTTTTTATAGGTAGTATCTATATCTCCCCTAGTTATACATGCTTCTATAACCTTTCATTTGTTTTCTAGTCATTTCTACTTGGCCATTTTGCACTTCCTATTAACCATATTTTTTAGACGTCTGTGTTTCCTTTTTCCGGCTTCATCTGCTGCATTTTTATATTTTATCCTTTCATCAATTAAATCTAGTATCTTCTGTGATATCCTTCTACAGTGCCTCGTCTTTTTTTACCTATTTGATCCATTATACCTCCAGTAGTTATCCTCTCAACGCTATAAGGTACCCATTCAATATCCAACTGTATTCCTATTGTTGTCAATCGTTGCCTAATGCTCCCTCTGAAGCTCTTTCAGCTTATCCAGATTCCATCTTCTTATTTTAATACCTTGTTTTTCAATTTCTTCAGTTTTACTGTAGAATTCATAACCAATAATTTGTGGCCAGAGTCCACATCAGCCCCCTGGAAACGTCTTACAGTTTAAAATTTAGCTCTTAAATCTCTGTCTTATCATTACATAATCAGTCTGAAGTCTTTGGGTGTATCCAGGTCTCTTCCACGTACACACTTCTTCCATGATTCTTAAATCAAGTGTCAGAAATTATTAAACTAAGCGCTGCGAAAATTCTGCCATGCTGTTCCTTTTCATTCCATTCCCGCAGTCTATATTGTCATCATATTTTTCGTCACATCCTCTTCCTAATATCGAATTCCAATTCCCCCATCACGATTAAATTTTCCTCCCCTTAACTTGCTGAATAATTTCTTCTTTTTTCTTTTCGTATTACACTTCCAAGGAATTCACCATCTGTGGTACTAACTGGTACATGAACTTATATTACCATAGATGGTGTTGGCTTCGTGTCTGTCTTGGCCACGATAATGCGTTCACTATGCTGTTCAAGGTAGGATACCTGCTTCCTATTATCTTGTTTATTATTGGACCTGCTACTGTACTGATTTTGTCTGTGTAAAGCTGAACTGACCTGCCACCGAATTTTACTAATTCCTATTATATTTAACTTAAACCTATCCATTTCCCTTTTTCAATGTTCTATCCTACCTGCCCGATTAAGGGATCTAGCATTTCACACGGACCTGCAGAATGCCAGTTTTGCTTTTCCTGATGACGACGCCCTCTTGAGTTGTCCCCACCCTGAGATCAGCGCAGTATTTTACTCAAGAGGATGCCGATATCGTTTAACCAAAGAGTAGAGCTGAATGCAGCTGTAGTTTTCCCTTGGTTTCAGCAGTGCCGGTGGTATCTACACCTAACTGAAAACATTGCCGAGTTCCAAATATGCGTTTTGTGTACTGACGAGGCCGCTGTCATCAACGGCCATAATAGCCATGTTTAAGAGTTGGAAAATCCTAAGGTAAATCGTGTGTTGCAGCATGAGCAGAGATTTACCATAAATGTGTGGTCCGGTACCATTCGCTACCGTCTGATAGGGCCGTATCATCTGCCTAACACACTCGAGAGTGGGAATTACCATATCCTCCTCCGTGAAGTAATACCGGAAAAATTTGTAGAATGTCCATTTAGCAATCGGGCAGCGACCTCTCTCCTAACGATTTATTTATGTCAGTGAAGAAGAAACATTATGTGTACAAGACGCCGCAGACACTCCAGAAGAGATTATTCCACGTTTGGCTGAAGTTGGAGACATGATTCGTAAAATACCTCGTTCTTTTATGCGTGTTGCACGATCATTAGCACTCAGATGCTAGCTGTGTATTAATGTAAACAGATGGCATTTTCTGCAACATCTCTAAAACAATATTCATCATATGAAACTTTGTAAGATCTCCTCTGTACGTTATTAGCGTCAAAACATTCATGGACCCCTAGTGGGGAACCGGTACAAATGTGGCAGTTTTGTCACCTAAAAAAATGTTTCTTTTTATCTCCCCTAAAAACACTACAACTTTTTATATATAGTTTTTTACACGCCACGCAAAATATAGAGCGATGGTTCAAATGGCAATTACAAAAGAAATCAATGACAAAAATCAATACTTAATCTATTCGCCTAGCAATGGTTTCCCTTAAGAATTCAACACCTATCATTATCAAAATTACCGTCTGCTGCTACGCACATACACAGACCCTTTTCTTTAAATTAATAAGGGCGCTGCAAATTATAAAAAATATTAACTCAATACCAAATCCTGAGTCGCTGCTGGCGGACACGGCAGTACGGCAGCTCGGCGATGACCCCTCGCCCAACACACGTGCGCACCACAGCAGGCGGGCCCCGACACTGGCTACCAAATTGCCACTAGTTAATCCGTGCGCTGCCAAGCGTGACAACAATATCTTAGATTCCAGAGCTTGTGTATGCGCGCTGTAGCCAATCTTTAAATCCTAAGAGCGTATTGCCAACTCTCAGAGTCTAAATGCAGATTTTTTTTATTGGTGACGGAGGACAGTGTACTGAACAACATTACATCAGTATGTACTTCATTTGCAGACTAATAATTACAGGTATTAACGGTAGTTTGCTTGTAGGTTGGTTAGCATCCCCTTGTACGTGTGGCAAGAGCAAGCCATTTATGATTATTTACCGACAAGCGTCGTCCATTTAGTCGTGCAGTTACGACCGTGCAGAATATATCAGATAGTAAATTATATGACGTGTCTGTGAGAACAATGTTAGAGGCAGAGAAAAAACAACTAACACAGTGAACTGAGGATACAGTATATTAAGTTACTAATGATCACAACCTCCCCCCATGAACCATGGACCTTGCCGTTGGTGGGGAGGCTTGCGTGCCTCGGCGATACAGACAGCCGTACCGTAGGTGCAACCACAATGGAGAGGTATCTGTTGAGAGGCCAGACAAACGTGTGGTTCCTGAAGAGGGGCAGCAGCCTTTTCAGTAGTTGCAGGGGCAACAGTCTGGATGATTGGCTGATCTGGCCTTCTAACACTAAACGAAACGGGCTTGCTGTGCTGGTACTGCGAAGGGATGAAAGTAAGGGAAAACTACAGCTGTAATTTTTTCCCGAGGGCATGCAGCTTTACTGCATCGTTAAATGATGATGGCGTCCTCTTGGGTAAAATATTCCGGAGGTAAAATAGTCTGCCATTCGGATCTCCGAACGGGGACTACTCAGGAGGACGTTGTTATCAGGAGAAAGAAAACTGGCGTTCTATGGGTCGGAGCGTGGAATGTCAGATAACTTAATGGGGCAGGTAGGTTTAAAAAGGGAAATGGATAGGTTAAAGTTAGATATAGGGGGAATTAGTGAAGTTCGGTGGCAGAAGGAACAAGATTTCTAGTCAGGTGAGTACAGGGTTATAAATACAAAATCAAATAAGGGTAATGCAGGGGTAGGTTCAATAACGAATAAAAAAATAGGGTTGCAGGTAAGCTACTACAAACAGTATAGTGAACGCATTATTGTGGCCAAGATAGATACGAAGCCCACGCCTACCACAGTAGTACAAGTTTATATGCCAACTAGCTCTGCAGATGACGGAGAGATTGATGAAATGTATGATTAGATAAAAGAATTTATTCAGACAGTGAAGGGAGACGAAAATTTAGTAGTCATGTGTGACTGGAATTCGATAGTAGGAAAAGGAAGAGAAGGAAACGTAGTAGGTGAATTTGGAATGCGGGTAAGGAATGAAAGAGTAAGCCGCCTGGCAGAATTTTGCACAGAGAATAACTTAATCATAGCTAACACTTGGTTCAAGAATCATGGAAGAAGGCTATATACATGGAAGAAGCCTGGAGATACTGATAGGTTTCAGACAGATTATATAACGGACAGAGATTTAGGAACCAGGTTTTAAATTGTAAGACATTTCCAGGGACAGATGTGGACTCTGACCACAATCTATTGGTTATGAACGGTGGAGTAAAACAGAAGAAACTGCAAAAAGGTGGGAATTTAAGGAGATGGGACCTGGATAAATTGACTAAACCAGAGGTTGTAGAGAGTTTCAGGGAGAGCATTACGGAACGATTGACAGGAATGGGGGAAAGAAATATAGAAGAAGAAAGGAACGATTGACAGGAATGGGGGAAAGAAATACAGTAGAAGAAGAATGGGTAGCTTTAAGAGATGAAATAGTGAAGTCAGCAGAGGATCAAGTAGATAAAAAGAAGAGGGCTAGTAGAAATCCTTGGGTAACAGAAGAGATATTGAATTTAATTGACGAAAGAAGAAAATACAAAAATACAGTAAGTGAAACAGTCAAAAAGGGATACAAACGTCTCAGAAATGAGATCCACAGGAATTGCAAAAGGGCTAAGCAGTGATGGCTAGAGGACAAATGTAAGGATGTTGAGGCGTATATCACTAGGGGTAAGATAGATACTGCGTACAGGAATATTAAAGAGACCTTTGGAGAAAAGAGAACCACTTGCATGAATATCAAGAGATCAGATAGAAACCCAGTGCTAAGAAAACAAAGGAAAGCAGAAAGGTAGAAGTAGTATATAGAGGGTCTCCACAACAACGCTGTTCTTGAGTACAATATTATGGAAATGGAAGAGGAGGCAGATGATGATGAAATGGGAGATATGACACTGCGTGAAGAGTTTGACTGAGCACTGAAAGACCTAAGTTGAAACAAGGCCCCAGGAGTAGACAACATTCCATTATAACTACTGACAGCCTTGGGAGAGCTAGCCCTGACAAAACTCTACCATTTGGTGAGCAGGATATATGAGACTGGCGAAATACCTTCAGACTTCAAGAAGAATATAATAATTCCAATCCCAAAGAAAACAGGTGTTGACAGATGTGAAAATTACCGAACTATCTGTTTAATAAGCCACGGCTGCAAAATACTAACGCGAATTCTTTACAGACGAATGGAAAAACTGGTAGAAGCCGACCTCGGGGAAGATCAGTTTTCATTCCCTAGAGATGTTGGAACATGTGAGGCAATACTGACCATACGACTTATCTTGGAAAATTGGATTAAGGAAATGCAAACCTACGTTTCTAGCATTAGTAGACTTACAGAAAGCTTTTGACAATGTTGACTGGAATACTCTCTTTCAAATTCTGAAGGTGGCAGGGGTAAAATACAGGGAGCGAAAGGCTATTTACAATTTGTACAGAAACCAGATGGCAGTTATAAGAATCGAGGAGCATGAAAGGGAAGCAGTGGTTGGGAAGGGAGTGAGACAGGGTTGTGGCCTCTCTCCGATGTTATTCAATCTGTGTATCGAGCAAGCAGTAAAGGAAACAAAAGAAAAATTCGAAGTAAGAATTAAAATCCATGGAGAAGAAATAAAAACTTTGAGGTTCACCGATGACATTGTAATTCTGGCAGAGACAGCAAAGGACATGGAAGAGCAGATGAACGGAATGGACAGTGTCTTGAAAGGAGGATATAAGATGAATATCAACAAAAGCAAAACGAGGATGATGGAATGTAGTCGAATTAAATCGGGTGATGCCGAGGGAACTAGATTAGGAAATGAGACACTTAAAGCAGTAAAGGAGTTGTGCTATTTGGGGAGCAAAATAACTGATGATGGTCGAAGTAGAGAGGATATAAAATGTAGACTGGCAATGGGAAGGAAAGCGTTTCTGAAGAACAGAAATTTGTTAACATCGAGTATAGATTTAAGTGTCAGGAAATCATTTCTGAAAGTATTTGTATGGAGTGTAGCCATGTATGGAAGTGAAACGTGGACGATAAATAGTTTAGACAAGAAGAGAACAGAAGCTTTCGTAATGTGGTGCTACAGAAGAATGCTGAAGATTAGATGGGTAGATCACATAACTAATGATAAAGTATTGAATATAATTGGGGAGAAGAGAAATTTGTGGCACAACTTGACTAAAAGAAGGGATCGGTTGGTAGGACATGTTCTGAGGCATCAAGGGATCACCAATTTAGTATTGGAGGGCAGCGAGGAGGATAAAAATCGTAGAGGGAGACTAAAAGATGAATACACTAAACAGATTCAGAAGGATGTAGGTTGCAGTAGGTACTGGGAAATGAAGGAGCTTGCACCGGATAGAGTAGCATGGAGAGCTGCTTCAAACCAGTCTCTGGACTGAAGACCACAACAACAACAACAATGATCACAATATCTGCACTTATACTCGTAACACCTTGTATATTGTAGAAGGAACTATGAGACAGACGGTACAATAAAGAGTTAAGAACCCAACTAATACCGCAAAGGCAAGGATGGTTCGGTGCAAATGTATTTATATCCATGCCAGACGGTGCACCATGCCATAAAGCAAAGAAAGTAATGGAAGTATTGAGAGACCAATGTAAAAGTGCTTGATTGGCCTGGAAACGGCGCAGATATGAATCCCTGGGGAAATCACCAAGGGAAAGACCAGAAAAATAGACATACCCTCAAAATTAATTTGCTTGAAAAGCTTATCGGTCTGGTTTCATGATGATACAAAAAAATAGTGTTGGACGTTAACTGAGAGTATGCGCAGGAGAATCAGGCACTTATTGAAGGCATACAACGTACTGAAGAAGAAAACCGTTTTTTTGCAAATGTATAAAATTTTTGCCTACGCTCGCCATCTTGGATCGGTTATCATGAAAAATTACTCTATTTAACATTTTATTTCTTATACGTTCATATTATTTCAGGTAATACTAATTTCTTCAATCATTTCTCGATAATGCTTGGACTACTGTGTACACTGTCACGACAACAGACAAATAACTATTGCAAAATCGGTTTGGAGGCCGAAACCAGTCGTGACTCTTAAAAGAAAAAGAAAAGTGCTACTGGTGGGTTTACTCGATTGTAAAACTAGTGTGAGTATTTGAATATATGTCTATCAATAAGTGTCTGTGGCAACATTAACTGTGATGACGACATACAACGAATTGTTAAAAAAGCATATGCCGGGCCGAGATTCATTTGGAGACCACTGAAGGAAACAATTCATCCGCGAAAGAAATAGTTTACAAAACGTTTGTAAGATTGATTCTTGAAAGGAGATCAGTTGGAATATGACAACTACAGGGGATTCACATTATTTAACTTAAGGTGTAATGTACTCTCCAATCGACTATTCGGCAGTCTCCTCCAAATAATTCAGAGCAATATGGGGGGTTGGGGGGGGGGGGGGGTTATCAATGTCGATTTCGGATTTCTGCCAGGAAAGCCAGCTGTACATCAGATCTATACACTATGGCAAATCCTAGAGAAGATGCTCGAATTATGAACTGGCATGCATCACCTCTTCATAGAATTTAAAGCAGCGTGCAATAATATCGATACAGATCAATTACAGCACGTTCTAGCTGAACTGGGAATCTCAAGAGAGTTGGTAAGATTAGTAAGAATGGCAATAAGTAAGATATGAAGAAGTGTAAGAACGGGAAGACTGATGTCTGATACAGTAGATATCAAAAACGGTGAACGGCAAGGAGATGGACTTACCAGCCTCCTCTTTGGCGCCGCCCTGGAGAAGTCGGTGAGAGATAGAAACCGTTTGAACAGGGGTACCATCTTCCACAATCGTGCAGATACTCGCTTATGCGGATGACATAGATACACTCCTGGAAATTGAAATAAGAACACCGTGAATTCATTGTCCCAGGAAGGGGAAACTTTATTGACACATTCCTGGGGTCAGATACATCACATGATCACACTGACAGAACCACAGGCACATAGACACAGGCAACAGAGCATGCACAATGTCGGCACTAGTACAGTGTATATCCACCTTTCGCAGCAATGCAGGCTGCTATTCTCCCATGGAGACGATCGTAGAGATGCTGGATGTAGTCCTGTGGAGCGTCTTGCCATGCCATTTCCACTGGCGCCTCAGTTGGACCAGCGTTCGTGCTGGACGTGCAGACCGCGTGAGACGACGCTTCATCCAGTCCCAAACATGCTCAATGGGGGACAGATCCGGAGATCTTGCTGGCCAGGGTAGTTGACTTACACCTTCTAGAGCACGTTGGGTGGCACGGGATACATGCGGACGTGCATTGTCCTGTTGGAACAGCAAGTTCCCTTGCCGGTCTAGCAATGGTAGAACGATGGGTTCGGTGACGGTTTGGATGTACCGTGCACTATTCAGTGTCCCCTCGACGATCACCAGTGGTGTACGGCCAGTGTAGGAGATCGCTCCCCACACCATGATGCCGGGTGTTGGCCCTGTGTGCCTCGGTCGTATGCAGTCCTGATTGTGGCGCTCACCTGCACGTCGCCAAACACGCATACGACCATCATTGGCACCAAGGCAGAAGCGACTCTCATCGCTGAAGACGACACGTCTCCGTTCGTCCCTCCATTCACGCCTGTCGCGACACCACTGGAGGCGGGCTGCACGATGTTGGGGCGTGAGCGGAAGACGGCCTAACGGTGTGCGGGACCGTAGCCCAGCTTCATGGAGACGGTTGCGAATGGTCCTCGCCGATTCCCCAGGAGCAACAGTGTCCCTAATTTGCTGGGAAGTGGCGGTGCGGTCCCCTACGGCACTGCGTAGGATCCTACGGTCTTGGCGTGCAGCCGTGCGTCGCTGCGGTCCGGTCCCAGGTCGACGGGCACGTGCACCTTCCGCCGACCACTGGCGACAACATCGATGTACTGTGGAGACCTCACGCCCCACGTGTTGAGCAATTCGGCGGTACGTCCACCCGGCCTCCCGCATGCCCACTATACGCCCTCGCTCAAAGTCCGTCAACTGCACACACGGTTCACGCCCACGCTGTCGCGGCATGCTACCAGTGTTAAAGACTGCGATGGAGCTCCGTATGCCACGGCAAACTGGCTGACACTGACGGCGGCGGTGCACAAATGCTGCGCAGCTAGCGCCATTCGGCGGCCAACACCGCGGTTCCTGGTGTGTCCGCTGTGCCGTGCGTGTGATCATTGCTTGTACTGCCCTCTCGCAGTGTCCGGAGCAAGTATGGTGGGTCTGACACACCGGTGTCAATGTGTTCTTTTTTCCATTTCCAGGAGTGTATATTTACAAGAGCCCGAAAAGCAATGGAAGAGACATTCATCACCTTTGAACAGGCTAGCAAGAACATCGGATTAAACCTCAATCAGCAGAAAACAAAATACGAAGCTGCCGAAAAGACACGCTAGGAGAAGTCAAGGGAACTATGTTTTCAAAATCCTAAGCACGAGTTTCATCTAACTTGGATTCCTCTGGTACAAGCACATTTTTGTGGGAAGTTACCTTTTTGAGACAGGTGAGCAGTACAAGTAACTGGGTTTGATAGTCACTTCAATCGACACATCTTATGAAATCAAACAGAGATTAACAGTAGCCCATAGACCCTATTTTGCTCTAAAATAATCTGATCCGTACCACCAATCTACTTATTCACAAAACTCTTAAAAGAGCTGGGACCCTAACGGCAAAAGATTTCAAAATGCTGGAAGCATTCGAAAGAAAGGGCCTTTGAAGAATCGTAGGCAGAGTATGTGAAAGAGGCATATGGAGGAAAAGATATAATCATGCGTCGTACATCACTTATAAATACCCACCTATCAGAAGAATAGAGAAATAATCCAGACTGAGGTGGCTGCGCATATAGCACGGATGAAGGAGTCGGAGGTGTCCAAAAAGGTATAACAAGGCAACTGAGGAGCAGGGAGAGGATGTGGTCGGCCGAGAATCACATTGGAGGATGGATTCACTGAGGATCACCGGAAAATAATTTATAGAAATTGGAGAACTCGAGCAGCGAACCACGTTAAATGACGAAAAATTGTTGAAGAGGTTAAAAAGTATTACAAGGAACTATAGAGCCACAAAAGAAGAAGGAGGAGGAGTACATCCAACGAAGCGTGGCACTTTTAGTAAGTGCGAGAACGTTACGGAGATGTTAAACGAACTTCAGTCTAAACCCTGCATGAATTTCGAGAGCGTACACTCAAAGAAAATCTGGGCAACATATTACTTCCTTCCACGTATGTCCCGCAAAAATCTGAGAAATTAAGAGTTCATACGAAGGCTCATAGACACTCTTTTCACGTACCATTCTCGAACGAAACAGGGAGTGGAAGTGAAATCGTGGTGAAGTACCCTCCGCCACATACCACAAGAGAACTTGCGGAGTGTAAATGTAGACTCGCCGGCCAGGCTCACTACTATTCTCCACTTCTGAAGAAGGTAACGTGGTGAATAATTTAATTCACAACAGCACAAGATGAACCTTCCTCTTTCCGCCGTTTATTCTCAGGCTGCCACAGTCCACGCCATACCATCTTTTCAGCATGGACAAGTTTGTGAATTTTCCACTTCATTTATATGTTGTCGGCCCTGCTTTGCGACATCAGTTTCTTTAGCCACTACCCGTATTTCGGAATTATGTGTAGGTGTACCTCCAGGAAATCTATGCTACGAAACTACCGTTTCCACTAACGCAACCGCTCAACAAGGACTCTTTCATACACGTGCATCTATCCATCCACCCAGTCCCGGATCTACTACATTTCCGAAACGGGGTAAAAACATAATAGTGGGACCCCCTCCGCCTCGAACGTTTGAGACAAGCTGCTGTCAAAAATTATGTTGATTTTGTAGCGCACATCTTTCTCAAGAGTTTGGTATGTAAAACACAAACGTTCGAGGAAATGTGAGAATGTTACCCGGTCTCAAGTGTGCCGAAGTGCAGTGCCATGCCTCGTCAGTCAACATTCTTCTATCGCACGCCACTGTATTTCGCTATGTGTAATTCAAACGTGTGTACTTTGTAATGGAAGCAATCAAACCTATATTCAGTACAGTGGAAATTAAAGTATCCTATGGTGCCTCTCCTGCTGCCCTTGACATCCTACCGACCTTAAAAAAACTACGATGAATATTGGGTGAAATTATTTGTGAAGGGAAGAATAAGAACTCTTCAGAAAATCTGCAGTCTTTATTGCCTATTAGCAATAAGTTTCTCTTTTGTGTGACGTAAAATTAAATATAGGAATCATAAAACCAGTAAAGTCAAGAGACAAGCAAAACAGTACACATTTCTTCAATCCTTAGTTCCCAGCATTTTTTTTTTTTCTCTCTGATCTTGCTATTGCTTTCCATGGCGTGATTTCCTTTCTGCGAACGAATCTAGTACCTCATCAAAGTTCGTCAAATGTTTTGCTACTTGTACAATAAAAATGTCGTTGTCTAATACAGAAAAAGCTGTTAATACGGATAGTACCCGAGACTGGTGTGTTTTCTCGATCTGATTACGTCTAATTTGTCACTGTCTGCTAGATAAAACGAAATAGGCCTTTCTGATATTGCAGCAGTTGTAACAGACACCAAATGGCACAAATTGTAATTTTTTATGTACCTCATTTACATAAGTAACACGACAGAACATAATTCACGAAGTACTAATATCAAATGACTATTAGCCCTACTAAAAGTAAAAAGTTTTATGTTAGGAAATAGCTTCACATTTCAATCATACGCTACAGTTTTTCAAGCATGCGATTAAAAAGTAGTATACGAAGTTTTTACATAAATTTGAAATTGCCATATTCTTCCATAAAATTTGTGTGACGTCCCCGTTTCTTCTCTTTCCTCGTTCTACGAAACAATCTTGTCATCACTAATTCTGTAACTACTCTTGCCATTGTCAAAACTTATTCTCCGGTTAACTTCACTAATGCTGCCGGAATCAGAGGCTCAGTTACGAATAATCGATAGACCAATGTGCGCTGGATGCTAGGCGCTTTGTGAAACACGGCTTTTCTCTGCAAGAGTACGAATTGGGCGTCCCCTGAAATTGCCGCCCAGGGCAGATAGCCCGGTTTGCCCCCGCCCTCCTAGATCTGACCTGCATCCACCTACTCCCACCCACACACACCAACACACACAGACACACACGCGCGCACACACTATTTCCCTGCTCAGAATATGAGCGTGGCAGCTGAGTGACACCGACCAACATTTCCGTAAAGAGGG
This sequence comes from Schistocerca cancellata, assembly GCF_023864275.1. Lineage (NCBI taxonomy): Eukaryota > Metazoa > Arthropoda > Insecta > Orthoptera > Acrididae > Schistocerca > Schistocerca cancellata. Next base: position 608,616,716 of record NC_064628.1, read on the forward strand.
CGGGTCATTTATCCCCCCTGGTAGCCGTAGCGGCACACCTGCCCGCGACCGCTAATCACTGCAAGTGAAATTTACGATATATTTTTCGACGACCGCTGCGCTGTGCAATTTTAATTAAAAGCCGCACATCTGTGGCGGGCGTGTTATTGGCAGAGGGCGGCGGCGGCGCGCCAGGGCGGCTTACGTTGAAGCGCTGAGGGGCTGAAGCGCACGCTCGCCTGTCGGCCACGTCACAGCCAGCGATGTCGTAACTGCGAGCGAGGCAAGAGAGGGGGCAGCGGAAAATGTTCGTCCAGTATTTTCGCAGTTGCTTTTATCCTTTAAATTGACTGCACGAGCAAAATATTTTAATTCTAGTGTGTTCCGAGCTACGTTCGAATAAACGTTGTTCGTGGGAACAAAAGAACACGAAGTTCAACAATGAGCCATCAGTGGCGAGCCCATTTTTGCTTTTCAGAGGCCCCCATTTAATGTGAACAGGTCCAACATTTCATAAAAGGTTCAAAATGCTGGTTGGTGTTCGACATTTTTCGACGTTGGAGGTCTACATTTCTATTTACGTATACAGGGCGCAGTACGACGCAACCAACAAAGTTCCGGAGGCTGTTCAGATACTTTCTGAGTATTTTCGTAATCTCCTGTGACTCGTTTTAGAGACATAATTACATTAAGTTTTATGCAGTTCTTTACCACAGTTTCTATTATTGTGTGAAAACTCTTTCACAACAATGGTAAATTCCTGTAGTATGCAATCACAAAACGTCGAATCGCAACACAGAATAATACAATAACCCTCAGCTGCATAAGCACTGTGATGTGTTTGCTGTCGCTGATGGAACAGCTGGACATGGCGTTGGTGTGACGCTTTTCCGTGGAAATCACTGAACCCATACACGAGGTGTGTATCGCGGGCAGCTCTTCATCAATAAAGCTATCCGTACTGGTTTGTTAACCATGTCAACGTACACCGAACACTGCCGGGAAAAAAAACTGAGACAATAACGAACAGTACTGAATCCAAGCTTGAGGACAAAGAGTGAAGTTGGCATTACTGTCCAAGCAGTCACTTCTTTTGAAACTACCCACGAGCTTGCATTCAAGATTATGAACACATTTCTGCCCCGAAACACACCCGCAGATAGTGAATATGTCCCACTGACAATGCAAGTTAACCAGCAAATGTAAATGGCAAGCACACGCAAAGCGCAACGGAAAACGACGAAGTGACTAGGAAGTAACGTAACTGAATACTGAACACGTACATTAACAGCAATTTACATACTAGACAACCATGTTGTTGTTGTGGTCTTCAGTCCAAAGACTGGTTTGATGCAGCTCTCCGAGCTACTCTATCCTGTAGCTTCATCTCCGAGTAGCTACTGCAACTTATATACTTATGAATCTGCTTACTCTATTCATCTCTCGGTCTCTCTCTACGACTTTTACCTCCCACACTTCCGTCCAGTACTAAATTGGAGATCCCTTGATGCCTCAGAATGAGTCCTACCAACCGATACGTTCTTCTAGTCAGATTGTACCACAAATTTCTCTTCTCCCCAATTCTGTTCAGTACCTCCTGATTAGTTACGTGATCAGCCCATCAAATCTTCAGCATTCTTCTGTAGCACCGTATCTCAAAAGCTTCTATTCTCTTCTTGTCTAAACTGTTTATCGTCCATGTTTCACTTCCATACATGGCTACACTCCGTAAAAATACTTTCAGAAAGAACATCCTAACACTTTATTCTTTATGATAACAAAATTTCTCTTCTTCAGAAACGCTTTCCTTGCCAATGATAGTCTACATTGTATATCCTCCCTACTTCGACCATCATCAGTTATTTTGCTCCCCAAATAGCAAAACTCATTTACTACTTTAAGTGTCTCATTTCCTAATGTAATTCCCTCTGCATCACATGATTTAATTCGACTACATTCGATTATCCCCGTTTTACTTTTGTTGATGTTCATATTACATCCTCCTTTCAAGACACAGTACATTCCGTTCAGCTGCTCTTCTGTCTCTTACAGAATTACAACGTCATCGACAAATCTCTGGATTTTAATTCCTACTACAAATTATTCTTTTGTTTCCTTTACTGCTTGCTCAATATACAGATTGAATAACATCGGGGATAGACTACAACCCTGTCTCACTCACTCCTCAATCACTGCTTCCCTTTCATGCCCCTCGACTCTTATAATTGCCATATGGTTTCTGCACAAATTGTAAACAGCCTTTCGCTCCCTGTATTTTACCCTTGCCATCTATAGAATTTGAAAGAGCGTATTCCAGTCAATATTGTCAAAAGCTTTCTAGACGACCATAGAATATAGTAACCCACGCATTATTCGTCCTATTTGTGCAAGATAAATGTTATTGTCTGAAAAGATTCAGCTTATATGGCGAATGCGATGAACTGCAACGACTTCGTCTCAGCCGTAGGATACGTCGGAAAACTGAACCAGCGTCAGCTTACCTGGATTGTTCTAAACCTCTTGCAAAACAATACATGCTAGTGCGGCACGTATCTGCAGTGTAACCCCTGAGGAAATGCAACGTCAGTGTAAGAAACACGTTTCTACACGAAAATACTTTCAAAGCTTCAAAGATGTAGGCATGACGGAATAGATAGTCCCAGGAAAAAGGTGTACGGAGATGAATTTGCGAAGTCGAGGTGTATCAGAAAAACAGTATTTTACAAGTAACTAAGCTTTCTCCGAACAGGCCTTGCATGCCCAACGGTACAGACCGACCACCGTGTCATCTTCAGTCCATAGGCGTCACTGAATGCGGGTATGGAGGGACGCAATAGTCAGCCCTCCGCATTCCCAGCCGTATGTCACTTTGCGAGACCGGAGAAGCTACTTTTCAATCAAGTTGCTCCTCAGTTTGTCTCACAACGCCTGAGTGCACCTCGCTTGCGAAAAGCGCTCAGCAAACCCGGATGGTCGCCCATCCAAGTGCTAAGGAAGCCTAACAACGCTTAACTTCTGTGGTTTGACGGGAACTAGTGTCATCACTGCGGCAAGGCCTTATGTTTTACAAATACCGGTAGTTAGACACATGGTTTCGTCATGGTGGCTGGGAGAAAACATCAAATCGTAGGATATAAAATCAGTTCTGAACAACATCTCTGAACCACTGGCGATATAACAATCGCTTGAAAACATAGTCACGAGGGAGAGGAGCTATTTGTAACTCATTTCAATTTACAGATGCCTAGCACAGAAACTGATTCCGATCACAGCGTGTTGCGAAACAACTGAAAATGAGAAAAAATATCTGGTACTCTGCACGTGAAGTCTGCATGTTAGTTAAATCAGCACTCCCTGTTTTTGGCATAGGTGAGTCCTTCTCGAGGCCAGGGACGACTCGTGGGTGACTGTGACTCCAGAAGTGAATTAACGCCGAGTGGAGTGCTGTTCTGCGATGCACAAAAGGCAATCATTAGGGAAAAGGCGCCTTCCAGCAGGTAAGTACCGTGGGTGAATGGAACAAGTTTGTTTCCGAACAAGACACACAGCGGATGCCAGTCGAAATTAGCTCCATTGTGTAGATAAAATAGATAAATAAATCAGATGAAACGCAATATTACTCTGTGCAGCTCTGTAATGAGCACCAGACACCACGGGCCCGATATATCAAACTACTCAGAGAATCTAATGAAACAACAAGTTTACTGTTACCAGTCACTGTTAATTTATCTCTGTTCAGAGAATATTTCTGAACAACCTACGAAATTTCATCGGTGAAGTTTGCGTTCACCCTGCGTAATTCGCAATCTGCTGTTAAGGTGCATGTAGTAGGGTACTTCATAACAGCATTAGAAAATTTCCTGTTCTCCATATGCATCCTGAGCGATGGCAAAAATTATCTATATCACTCTGTACACATCCTGATCTTCAATGTTTCCGTCAGCTCCAGGCGTGAATATTCGATGGCGGTAGCAAAACTGTGTCACAGTCTTTCTCTGACACATATTCTCTAACATTACCTAAAGAGTTTCGCGAGAACAACGTCAGCTTTCTTTCAAGAGGTTGCCATTCAAAGTTCCACGACCATCTTCAGAATGAGCGACACCAACTCGTTGCCAGGCGCTGACTCTGGCTTAGGGTTTTGGGGAGGGGAAGGGGGAGGTCAAGGTTTGTTACATTCTCCCTCCTCAAGTTCGTTACATTCTGCTTCTCCTTTTCAAAATTTTACCTTGCCCTCACTGCCACTTTTAACATGCCACAGATACCTATGATTATAATAATGATGCAATATTTTAATATAATAGTAGTTTATTGAAAACCTTCTACATTTTATCGTGTAATAAACGGACTACATGAAATACATGAGTGCAGTAAATTGCCCTGAAAATGTGCCCCTTTTATACAAAATTTTGACCCAAGCATAATTATTAACCCTGTCAACGGTTTACGGGAAATGTTGAATATTAGGAGATGCTTTCAGATTTACACTTATGAATCGTGCTATGAATCCACAATGTGTAATCTTTATTTTGCAGTCGGTAAACATTCTTTCAAGCCCCCCTTTTGTCCGTTGCGCAGTGAAAGCGAAAGAGATGCCTTCACTGAGCAACAGAGAAATGGGGCTTGATGGAATGTTTGACCGATTATGATAACACCTTGTGGGTTCGTAGCATGATTCATAAGTGTAAATGTGAGCTCCGTTACAGACAGATCACGTGGTCTCAGGATGTAGAACTTCACTCTGAACACTGAAGTCGAACATAACCTTGAGCGATACGAAGTCTCGAAATCACGACAATACTAACTTAACTTACCGTCAAAGCATGCAAAGAATTCAAAATGTTTGTACTGACGCCAATTTCTTTCGCTTCGACTAACACTATGGCAGAATACATCGAATAGTTTGCTGTGAAATCAAGTACTGTCTCAAGTGTGACTATCATAATTTAGAAATCGTTCTGGCTTCATAAATGACTGAGTGAGGAAAATAAATCGAAGATGCTTTAGAAAAATTCCTGATTATTAAAAAGCAACTCAAAAAGCTGTGACAAACAAGAAATTTACACACTTCCGGCAGATTAAAACTGTGTGCCGGACCGAGACTCGAACTCGGGACCCATGTCTTTCGTGGGCAAGTGTTCCACCATCTTAGATACCCAAGCACGACCGAGGACCCGTTCTGACAGTTTCAATTCCGCTAGTACCTCGTGTCATACCTTCCAAACTTCACAGAAGCTTTCCTGCAGACCTTGCAGAACTAGCCTGGAAGATAGGAGACGAGGTACGGGCAGAATTGAAGCTGTGAGAACGGATCGTGGGTCGTGCTTGGTTTGCTCAGATGGTAGAGTACTCGCCTGCGGATGGCAAAGGTCCAGTGTTCCAATATCGGTCCGGTACACAGTTTTAATCTACCAGGTAGCTTCATATCAGCGCCCACTCCGCTGCAGAGTGAAAATTTCTTCTGAAGGAATTTACACTTGTCTGTGATAGACGACATGGTGTACAAGTCCACGATACATGAGGAGTAAGCTCCACACACACTACAATACTCTAAGCAGTTTTAAATCAGTTGGAATGTATCGAAGGCCGTACAGAGGGTACATAAAAAAAAAGGAAACATCAAAAACCATGCATAATACGATGTAGGAAAAAGCCTGATTACCAAACAAATTAATATCTTTATTTATTTGGGATCTCTGCTATTTACAAATTAAAGTCCAGGATATCTGTAGCACTATCTAAAGGACTCTTGAAATTAAAACTAAGAAAGAGAACTGTGCTATCCGGATGTATGAAAGCAAAAAGTGAATTTCAGCAGGGGAACATTTTTAAACAGCACCATCAGATTCATTATGCGAATTACGGAATTCAAAACAGCTTAATATCGAATCGGGGTTGGATAAATACACGTACAGATCCTGTATGGTTTTCGAAGGTATCTTATAGCATTCTTCCTGCAAAGTAATGGCAAGTTCTGGAAACGATGATGGAGATGGATCACGATCACGCATCCTTCTCTCGAAAGAAGACAACAAAGGCTCAGCACTAATGAGGTGGTGACAGAGGAGAGGCCACAATTTATGCTCGTGGTCACAAAACCAGTCCTGGACGATAGGAACTTTGTGGCCTGGGATCCTGTGTTCTTAGAATACAGATCGCCGTTGAAGAATAAACGTTGCACCATGTGTTGGATCTGATCGGCCGAAAGGGTCACACAGTCATTGGCAGTAACGCGATGTTGTAGAGTAACGGTGCTGCCCATGGAATACCACGATATGGCTGCCCAAATCATTAATGAATCACCGCCGTGTTCCACTCTTGGGACGCAAAGTCGGCCATAAGCTGTTAGCGGCGTGAAATAAGATTCACCAGACCAATTTACTTTCCTCCGTTACACAATAGCCCAGTTTTTGTGGCTTCAGCACCGCGTTTTGCTTTTACTGGTACTTGCATCACTCATGAGAGGTTTTGTAATTACATCGCGCCTTGCAATACCTTGCTTATTGAGCTCTCTTTCGTGTTGTTTTAGTGCTGAGAGGGTTCGTACGGCCGGCCGGGGTGGCCGAGCGGTTCTAGGCGCTACAGTCTGGAACCGCGCGGCCGCTACGGTCGCAGGCTCAAATCCTGCCTCAGGCATGGATGTGTGTGATGTTCTTAGGTTAGTTAGTTTTAAGTAGTTCTAAGTTATAGAGGACTGATGACCTCAGAAGTTAAGTCCCATAGTGCTCAGAGCCATTTGAACCATATGAACCTCTTCAATGACCATCTGTCACTATCAGTCAACAGATACTTGCATGTGCGTAGTGATTTAGTGGATGATGTTTTTCCACCTTCTCTGTATGCAGTATAAATCTTGGATACGCTAAGCACGCTTGAAACGCTAAGCACTTCGATTACATTGATCAAGCAAGCACCTGCCAGACAAGAACCAACAATTTAGCCATGTTTTTATCGATATTATCATCAAATTGATTGATAGTACACTCCTGGAAATGGAAAAAAGAACACATTGACACCGGTGTGTCAGACCCACCATACTTGCTCCGCACACTGCGAGAGGGCTGTACAAGCAATGATCACACGCACGGCACAGCGGACACACCAGGAACCGCGGTGTTGGCCGTCGAATGGCGCTAGCTGCGCAGCATTTGTGCACCGCCGCCGTCAGTGTCAGCCAGTTTGCCGTGGCATACGGAGCTCCATCGCAGTCTTTAACACTGGTAGCATGCCGCGACAGCGTGGACGTGAACCGTATGTGCAGTTGACGGACTTTGAGCGAGGGCGTATAGTGGGCATGCGGGAGGCCGGGTGGACGTACCGCCGAATTGCTCAACACGTGGGGCGTGAGGTCTCCACAGTACATCGATGTTGTCGCCAGTGGTCGGCGGAAGGTGCACGTGCCCGTCGACCTGGGACCGGACCGCAGCGACGCACGGATGCACGCCAAGACCGTAGGATCCTACGCAGTGCCGTAGGGGACACCACCGCCACTTCCCAGCAAATTAGGGACACTGTTGCTCCTGGGGTATCGGCGAGGACCATTCGCAACCGTCTCCATGAAGCTGGGCTACGGTCCCGCACACCGTTAGGCCGTCTTCCGCTCACGCCCCAACATCGTGCAGCCCGCCTCCAGTGGTGTCGCGACAGGCGTGAATGGAGGGACGAATGGAGACGTGTCGTCTTCAGCGATGAGAGTCGCTTCTGCCTTGGTGCCAATGACGGTCGTATGCGTGTTTGGCGCCGTGCAGGTGAGCGCCACAATCAGGACTGCATACGACCGAGGCACACAGGGCCAACACCCGGCATCATGGTGTGGGGAGCGATCTCCTACACTGGCCGTACACCACTGGTGATCGTCGAGGGGACACTGAATAGTGCACGGTACATCCAAACCGTCATCGAACCCATCGTTCTACCATTCCTAGACCGGCAAGGGAACTTGCTGTTCCAACAGGACAATGCACGTTGCATGTATCCCGTGCCACCCAACGTGCTCTAGAAGGTGTAAGTCAACTACCCTGGCCAGCAAGATCTCCGGATCTGTCCCCCATTGAGCATGTTTGGGACTGGATGAAGCGTCGTCTCACGCGGTCTGCACGTCCAGCACGAACGCTGGTCCAACTGAGGCGCCAGGTGGAAATGGCATGGCAAGCCGTTCCACAGGACTACATCCAGCATCTCTACGATCGTCTCCATGGGAGAATAGCAGCCTGCATTGCTGCGAAAGGTGGATATACACTGTGCTAGTGCCGACATTGTGCATGCTCTGTTGCCTGTGTCTATGTGCCTGTGGTTCTGTCAGTGTGATCATGTGATGTATCTGACCCCAGGAATGTGTCAATAAAGTTTCCCCTTCCTGGGACAATGAATTGACTGTGTTCTTATTTCAATTTCCAGGAGTGTATTTTTAATCATTTTAATAATACTGTGACGACTTGTTTATAAATTTTTATTCTGCTATTTAGCAAAGGACATGACTATCATCTTGTTGTGACAAACCAAAATTCTTCTTGACAGCAGTCCATATTGTCGTTGTCATACTATGGCTGAGAACTCATCTTTCACACGCAAAGATAGAGTCCCCGGTAAGATTATTAGCTGAGTGCAGACTTTCGTTTTGAGCGTGCTTCTATACTCCATATGTACAATACAATCTAATTTCGTGATGTGTTTATACATACTAGTCGTTTGGTAGTTCCGCAGTAGCGGTTTCAAGAAAAGTATAGGAGTTTTCGCGACTCATTACCTTCGACATTGGTGACAAGGAGAAATAATCGTGCGACAATGTTCAGTTAGGCCCACGTTTGCTAAGGCAACCCTACACCACCGTGTTCGCAATAAAATTATCCACATTTTGTAACTAGGCTGTTTGGGTTTTTATGTTGGTAACGCCATGTAGCGCTCTATATGAAAATCACTGACTGTCCTGTGTGCAGTCTGTGGCTGGTTTGCATTGTTGTAATTTGCTGTTGTGGTGGTGGGCACTTGGCTATTAACAGCGCGTAGCGTTGCGCAGTTGGAGGTGAGCCGCCAGCGATGGTGGATGCGGGGAGAGAAATGGCAGAGTTTTGAGAGCGGATGATCTGGACGTGTGTCCGCCAGAAAGAGTAAATTTGTAATACTGGATATCATTAACTGATATATATATATATATATATATATATATATATATATATATATATATATATATATATATATAATGACAGTGGTTCATGGTGTGGGTTCCTGTAGTCATGTCCTAGTTCATGAACCACGGGCGACGTATGAGTGGCCAAGTAAGTGGTCCTGACAGTCGGGATACCAGTTGCTTTGGAATAAGGCTGGGCATCTCGGACATATTCTGAGTCGTGGTCATCTTTGTGCTCATACGGCAAAGACTACCAAATCCACCGGTTAGTCCCTCAGCCGTTAGGGGTAAAACCCAGTGGGACTCGGGGCAAGTAAGGCTAGCAACCTGCTTCCCTGGCACTTTAAATATGATGCTGGCAACAATCAGAGCAAAATGCCTCGGACCTTTGGAGGTGACGGAGTCCCACCTCTAACTGACAAACCAGGAACTCCTAAGATACGACTTGGCAAACAAATGGTAATGAGATGGGGAGCTATTAATATCAATGGGGGCTACTCTGGGAAGAAGGTAGAGCTGGCAGAGGCTGCAAGTAAGATGGGGCTGGACGTTTTAGCTGTTAGTGACATTCGGGTAAGGGGTGAGAAAGAAGAGGAAGTGGGAGAATACAAGGTCTACCTGTCAGGAGTCAAGGAAGGAATAGCACAATTGGGTGTAGGACTTTACATCAGGAAAGAAATGGAACCCAGCGTAGTTGCAATAAGGTATGTAAACGAACGACTGATGTGGATAGATTTGACAGTGTCTAGCAAGAAAATTAGAATTATGTCAGTATATTCGCATTGTGAAGGGACAGATCAAGATAAGATGGATAGTTTTTATGAGGCACTCAGTGATGTAGTTGTTAGAGTGTAGGACAAGGACAGTGTTCCGCTCATGGGTGATTTTAACGCCAGGATTGGAAATCGAACAGATGGGTATGAAAAGGTTATGGGTAAATTTGGAGAGGATATGGAGGCCAACAGGAACGGGAAACAACTCTTGGATTTCTGTGCCAGTATGGGCTTAGTAATCACAAACTCCTTTTTTAAACATAAGAACATTCACCGGTATACTTGGGAAGGCAGGGGAACCAGATCTGTCATTGACTATATAATAACAGATCAGGAATTCAGGAAGGCTGTGAGGGACACACGTGTATTCAGGGGATTCTTTGATGGCACTGATCATTATTTAATCTGCAGTGAAATTGGGATTGTGAGGCCGAAAGTGCAGGAGGTCAGGTCAATATGTAGGAGGATAAGAGTGGAGAAACTTCAGGATAAGGAAATCAGGCACAAGTACATAACAGCGATCTCAGAAAGGTACCAGTTAGTTGAATGTAGTCAATTACAGTCATTGGAAAAGGAATGGACAAGGTACAGGGACACAGTACTAGAAGTGGCTAAAGTATGTCTTGGAACAGTAGTGTGTAAAAGTAGGATGAAGCAAACAGCTTGGTGGAATGATACAGTCAAGGCAGCCTGTAAAAGCAAAAAGAAGGCGTATCAAAAATGGCTACATACTAGAACCCTGGTAGACAGAGAAAGTTATGTTGAAGAAAGAAACAAAGCCAAACAGATAATTGCAGCATCCAAGAAGAAATCTTGGGAAGACTTTGGAAACAAGTTGGAGACTATGGGTCAAGCTGCTGGAAAACCATTCTGGAGTGTAATTAGCAGTCTTCGAAAGGGAGGTAAGAAGGAAATGACAAGTATTTTGGACAGGTCAGGAAAACTGCTGGTGAATCCTGTGGATACCTTGGGCAGATGGAGGGAATATTTTGAAGAGTTGCTCAATGTAGGTGAAAATACGATCAGTAATGTTTCAGATTTCGAGGTAGAATGGGATAGGAATGATGATGGAAATAGGATCACATTTGAGGAAGTGGAGAAAATGGTCAATAGATTGCAGTGCAATAAAGCGGCTGGGGTGGATGAAATTAAGTCGGAACTCATCAAATACAGTGGAATGTCAGGTCTTAAATGGCTACACAGGATAATTGAAATGGCCTGGGAGTCGGGACAGGTTCCATCAGACTGGACAAAAGCAGTAATCACACCAATCTTTAAACATGGAAACAGAAAAGATTGTAACAACTACAGAGGTATCTCTTTAATCAGCGTTGTGGGTAAAATCTTCTCAGGTATTGTTGAAAGGAAAGTGCGAGTATTAGTTGAGGACCAATTGGATGAAAATCAGTGTGGGTTTAGGCCTCTTAGAGGTTGTCAGGACCAGATCTTTAGCTTACGGCAAATAATGGAGAAGTGTTATGAGTGGAACAGGGAATTGTATCTATGCTTTATAGATCTAGAAAAGGCATATGACCGGGTTCCTAGGAGGAAGTTATTGTCTGTTCTACAAGATTATGGAATAGGAGGCAAACTTTTGCAAGCAATTAAAGTTCTTTACATGGATAGTCAGGCAGCAGTTAGAGTTGACGGTAAGTTGAGTTCATGGTTCAGAGTAGTTTCAGGGGTAAGACAAGGCTGCAACCTGTCTCCACTGTTGTTCTTATTATTTATGGATCATATGTTGAAAACAATAGACTGGCTGGGTGAGATTAAGATATGTGAACACAAAATAAGCAGTCTTGCATATGCGGATGACTTTGTGATGGCAGATTCGATTGAAAGTTTGCAAAGTAATATTTCAGAGCTAGATCAGAAATGTAAGGACTATGGTATGAAGATTAGCATCTCCAAAACGAAAGTAATGTCAGTGGGAAAGAAATATAAACGGATTGAGTGCCAAATAGGAGGAACAAAGTTAGAACAGGTGGACGGTTTCAAGTACTTAAGATGCATATTCTCACAGGATGGCAACATAGTGAAAGAACTGGAAGCGAGGTGTAGCAAAGCTAATGCAGTGAGCGCTCAGCTACGATCTACTCTCTTCTGCAAGAAGGAAGTCAGTACCAAGACTAAGTTATCTGTGCACCGTTCAATCTTTCGACCAACTTTGTTGTATGGGAGCGAAAGCTGGGTGGATTCAGGTTACCTTATCAACAAGGTTGAGGTTACGGATATGAAAGTAGCTAGGATGATTGCAGGTACTAGTAGATGGGAACAATGGCAGGAGGGTGTCCACAATGAGGAAATCAAAGAAAAACTGGGAATGAACTCTATGTAGCAGTCAGGGCAAACAGGCTTAGATGGTGGGGTCATGTTACACGCATGGGAGAAGTAAGGTTACCCAAGAGACTCATGGATTCAGCAGTAGAGGGTAGGAGGAGTCGGGGCATACCGAGGAGAAGGTACCTGGATTCGGTTAAGAATGATTTTGAAGTAATAGGTTTAACATCACAAGAGGCACCAATGTTAGCACTGAATGGGGTATCATGGAGGAATCGTATAAGGGGGGCTATGCTCCAGACTGAACGCTGAAAGGCATAATCAGTCTTAAATGATGATGATGATGATGATGATGATGATGATAAATAATGACTTTTGAACACTATTAAGGTAAATACATTGTTTGTTCTCTATCAAAATCTTTCATTTGCTAACTATGCCTATCAGTAGTTAGTGCCTTCAGTAGTTAGAATCTTTTATTTAGCTGGCAGTAGTGGCGCTCGCTGTATTGCAGTAGTTTGAGTACCGAAGATTTTTGTGAGGTAAGTGATTCATGAAAGGTATAGGTTATTGTTAGTCAGGGCCATTCTTTTGTAGGGATTTTTGAAAGTCAGATTGCGTTGCGGTAAAAAGATTGTGTGTCATTTTATTGATGATCAGAATAAGTAAAGAGAGAAATGTCTGAGCACGTTTAGATTTGCTCAGCTGTTTGAAAATCAGATAACGTAAGGGGTTTATCAGCTCAGTCATTAATAATTTTTCCAAGAGGACGTTTCATACGGCGAACCTGCCAGGATACCTGACTGGAATCATCTGATTTTTTCTTGCAGTTTGAGTAATTAATGAAGTTATTGTTTACTGCTAGCACGTAACTGTAGAGAGAATTCCGTTTTTACTTGTAGTCTTTCATTGTTGTACAGTGAAACAGTTGTGGCATGCAAGTAGAATTGCACCAAATATTTCCCAGCCATGCTTGCAATTAATTAGATATTATTTTCAGTGCTATCTTAATGTGTTTTCTTATTTTTCTCTTCAAATTGTGGTTTTCTGTGCTATCGTGTGAAATATTTTAACAATTGTGGCGTGTGAAAAACGTAACACTAGGCTGCAAAGTAAAATGAGAAATGACAGTGAAGACGAGACTAGTGTGTTAGCGCCACTGTGTGAACAATTAACACATATTCAAAATACCAGTTTGGTAATTGGGCATAGGGAAATGGACCACGCAGTAAATAATGGTGTAGACAGTGAAACAGCTAGTGAACAGGATAGTATTCTTGATCGATCGGTCGGCAACAGCTCGCCCCAAGAATCCGAAATGACAGGACACAATCTTGCAAATACTGTAGATTCACGTTTTACGTCATTACCCGTTTCTCAATCAAGTCAAGACAGATTTTGTGCTTTTCAAAATACGAATGTTGCCTGTGCAAATGCACTGCCGAAAAGTACAGAGGAACTTGTTTCAGAAACCAGTGCACTGTTATTACAATTAATGCAATAAATGGGACAACAGCTTCAAAAGTTAGATGCAATGGAACAAAATCAAAAACAATCACAGCAACAAATGGGGCAAAATCAGGAACGAAAACATTAACAACTACAAAAGTTAGACACAGTGGAACAAGATCTTCAAATGTTTAACACAATGGAACAAACGCTTGAACAAACACGTGAAGATTTAACTGCTGAGTTACTTAAAATCGAATCGAAATGTCAAAAAGTCTGTAACGACACAAAAACACAAGTTTGTGAGCATTTTCAACCTATTTTTTCTCTTCATGAAAATGCATTACAGAATCAGAAGCAGCCATAAAACACAACTGCAAATTATTGTTCATGAAAATCACGAAACCTTGCAAGCTGAAACTGAGTCAGTTGCATCTACCGCTTCGGTTACGCAACTTGCAAAAACTCAGGAAAACTTAAAGGACACAGCAAACACGCTTTCGACACAAATGGGCACTCTGCAACTTGTTTGAGAAAGACGCACGGAGGAAACCAGTTCACTATCAGAGAAAGTAGTCGAACTTTCGGATCACCTAAATAATTGATCTACGAAGATGGATGATGATCTGAACGACACAAGACTGGCAGCCTTTACTGACAGAGAAGAGTATGAACAAATTAAGAAATTCAAACAAAATCAGGATCAAATTAATAAGCAACACGAAAGAGAAATCCGGGAAGTACAAAATCAGTTGGCACAAGTAATACAAGAATTACATATTTCAGAGGACACTCGCGCTCCAATGCTGGAAGAACGATTTTGAAGTACGGAAAAGCCACAAAATAATAACACAGGGCATTTTGGAAACTTTGAAAGAAATTGGCAAGGTGCACCGAATTGTGAGATGGAATCGCCCACACGACGCAACAATGACCGATATGCTACTCGCCGACATGATGATTTTGACTATAAGCTGTTCATTACTACACGTAAATTCAAAACATTTAAGAATTCTGGCAATGACATTCATCTACAAGCATGGCTCCATCAATTCTCTCATTGTTTTCCTCCCAACTGGTCACTGGAGCACAGGTTAGAATTTATGTGTGACTACTTAGAGAATGAACCAGCTGTAAGAATGCGATCGGTCATTCACGATTGTCACAGTGAAGGAGAATTTTATCATGCCTTCCTCTCAGCATATTGGTCTGAACCTACTCAAGACCGAGTAAAACATAGCATCATCATGATGAAACATTTCGAACAATCTGAATTTTCCAGTCTTGTCAAATATTTCGAAGACATGTTACATAAGAATCAGTAACTTTCAAACCCATACAGCCCCTCATAACTCATCCGCATTTGCTTAATCAAATTGCCTGAACATTTACGACATATTATTTTGGCAGGACGTTGCAAAGACGACATTGAAGCTTTTCAGGGACTGTTACAAGAACTGGAAATTGACACTGACAATCGCGGAACGCGAAAACAGGAGCACAACAATTACAGGTCACATCCATCACAATTCCACGATGACAGAAATAATAACTGGACACGACAACGATATCGTGACCAAAACAGACACCACCCGTATGACAACTGTTGGCAGAGCAGTAATAATTACAGGGAAAGATCACCCCTCCACGGTAATGACTATCACAGAGACAATCAGAGAAACAGACAATATGGAAACAAAAATAATTCGTATCATGGGAGACAGAATAACTTCAGACGCCATGGTTCACCGTGCAGTTACAATGCTGGGAGAAATTCTCCACCACATGACTGACATAAAAGAAACTATGTAAACTACCGACAAAACGACAGACCTGAATTTCATCAGAACTGTCGGGATTCAAACAGGGCACGGCCCTCTCGACAAGGTGAATTTGTAGAAGTTAGGTCTCCTAATCCTAATAACAATGCGCGCCAACAAAGAGACAGACAATGACTCGCACTGCAGGCAGCCACGTGCGCTGGCTGGCTCAGAGAAAAATAACATTGACGCTAACCTTGAGATAAATTTTAGCATTCCTTACTGGCATATGCAACATAATAATTGCTTTGAAGTTGAAACTCTACGCACAAGAAAGGGTAAAAGGATTGCACCACATTTCACATGTAAAACTGTTCATTGAGAGATAATCTGTTTTATAACTTAGTCTTTGCTATAAAATTTTTCACTTCACATTACTAGTACTCTTTGTCACACTTAGAAACTGTTGACATCCAACTATGTTTTAAAGTTAACTATCCAGTCAAGAACCTAGGCAACTTATTTACTTAATTACAAATTTACTTAATTACAAATACGTTGTCATAGTGAACAGAGGACACAGTGTTATTGTGTGTGTACATTCTTGCTTGTTAGTTGCACGATTGCGTAACGACTATAAGGCTTACATACTTAGAACATATACTGCTAATGAGATTTTAATACAACATTTGGTTTACTTGAAAAGACATTCTTTATTTGAAGTACTTTCTGTGAGATTAAAGATGACTTAGTATTTGGTTTCTTTGACAGCTACACGATTATATCTGTTTTATATCTGCATAGTTTTTCTGATTTCTTCTGGAAAGTAAAATATGTTTTAGTAGTAACTTTTGTGGTATAACTACAATGAGACAGCCTTTTTTGTAGCACAACAATACGTTACAGTATAGTACTTTCTTGATCGCGGTACTGTACGTAATAACTATGATATCTATAGGCAAAGCATTTCACTTTCGTTTATTACGAGATACGTACATTGACTTCTACAGAATTTTGCTTACGAACGACGATAATTACGACACTTGGCACATTTATTTACCCTTAAGTAATGACAGAGTTTATCTTACAACAAGACGCACAGTTTAGCGCTATAGTGCATGTGTTTGAGTGATTAATTTTGTACTTAAAACATTTATTTTTAAAGATTTTTGAATTACAAAGATACGAAGGTTTTCCGTGATACATTTCATTCCATTGCTGTAATCGGTAACACCTGAGGGTATAATTACATTAATCCTCAGGGCGGTACACGCTTACTTTGTGTACCATGTGTGTGGCAAACACAAGGAGCCCTAGCTAATATGGTATTTGCTTATACTACTTTACACATCGGTAGCATGTTTCTCTAACACACAAATTACACAGCCATCTCATCATTTAACTGAGAGAGACAAACATTTTTTTTTACTACGTCAGTAACACATGCTTACGTAATTACACAGTTGGATAACATCACACTTATGAAATTGTATTTTATCTGTACTTTGTGGACTGTTCATATTTTTTTGGAACCATTGTGATACTATGAGAGCTTTGAATGTTGTATTTGGTAAGGGATCATGATTTTAAAGTACGTTTGAGGTAGATGACTTTATTGAAGGTTTTGAAATTATTGAAAGAAGCTGCAACGATTTTGAGATATGACTGATCTGTTATGATGTTATTATTAGACAACGATGTGTATTATGCTGCTGAGGTATGTTTATGATCAATAAGCTGATGCTATATGAGGAATTTGATTATGCTATGTATTTATTATCATGAAATATTGAAGAAGTGTCGCTGAATATGTATATGTGTAATAAAGTAAGGAATAATAAGTAGTGATTAGGGATTCTGATTTGTGAAAAAGGATGTTGGAAACCAAAAATCGTACTTTAAAGAGTTATGAAATGTGTGTAAATGCGTGAATGTATCACAATGCTGGCGAAAATTTTTTGGACGCTGTTATATTTATAGGATTTTGTTTCTACACATTTGTAACGCAAATTCTCGACCTGTGAAATTTTTTTTATATGCGACTGTCACTGTAGCGCAAACTGCTGTCGTAAATGTTTTGGTAAGAAAGGTAAGTGACCTTGACGTAATGCATTGTGGGTGCCCAGCTGAGCAATAGTCGCCTGAAAAAAGAAAGCCATGAGGTGGAGAAAAATAGAGACCATTATCGTCGCTATTGACATTTCTTTGTAGAAAGCATTGCAAATACGACACGCTCAAACTTGAAAACATATGATTAACTGTGGAGCTCTTAATTTATGATATTTACTAAAATGCCTAATGAAATCATGAGAAACATTTTTACGGCTATTGTCTTTCTAGTTGAGAGATTTTTTTACTGCCTTTGGAGACGCCATTTGCCTAGTGAATGACGTTTCACGTATTGCTTTGTATATATATTTGCCTATTTTGTTTAATAGCTAGTTTCTAGCTGCACTGCAGCATTTGTTAAAATAAAATTTAATAGATGTACTAATGTAAATATTTTCTGTCTACAGATCCATTAAAAATAATTTTATGATCTACTTTCCTAAAAAAAAAAACAGGAACACAAATAGAACTTTCCCTTCACAGGTTGCATAAATAATTTTGTAATGATTTGGTAACTTGTCTGCTAGAGTAAGTTATCGTGATGCATCAATGTAGTGTTAAGATGTGACATAGGTATTAGACATGGCCATCTTTACTGTAATATTTTTTCTGTTTGAGCTTTGTCATGTTTAGATATAAGTTATTGCATTTGCTGCTGCTGCTTGTCAGGCATAGTGCTACTGAATTTACTTTGTGTTACTGTGTTAAGCCAGTTTTAATACTGATTTTCTTGTTGCAGTACATTGGCTCATATTAGTTGTAATATTGCAATTTCTTTGCTAATTTAGATATACTGCTGCTTGCTTTGCCAATTTCCATTTTTTTTGTCATTGCTGTTTGTGTTAATATGTTATGTGTTGCTGCATTGCCTCGTCCCTTAGTTTATGTATCTGAGCTCAGTAGATTTAAGTTAGCTTAAGAGGGGGATACTATATAAGAAACTAACTATGGAGAATAGGGAAACAATGCATTGAGAAGTTGTATGAAAGAGATTTGGGCCAAAATGAGTATTGCACAATGAGAAATAATTATTTTAAAAGAGGATATGAATAAAATACAGAAAACATGCTTGGATAGGATTTTTTTGCAGGAGCAAATGTTGAAATAAAAGGAAAGATCTATGGAATGAAGTTCTGGGTTGGACTACAGTACCAAATGTTACACTGAAAACGAACTCTGTCCTTTCCTTTTGTGTTATTCCGCTGTGTGTTTGTGTACCCTTGTGTATTTGTGTTCTTCCTGCTCAGACTTTGGGAAAAACACTGCAATTTTACTGTGATGAACGATCAGGACTGTCTTTATGGACTGTGAGAAAATCTTTGCTTTTGACCAACATTGCATTAATAAGTGTGTGCATTTCATATCTTTGTTATTGTAATTATGAAAAATTTTTTCACATCTGTATTTGGCACTGCCCAAAACAATTTGTAAAATTTGTTTGTAGGGAGAATGGGGGCTATGTAACTAAGCTGTTTAGGTTTTTATGTTGGTAACGCCATGTAGCGCTCTATATGAAAATCACTGACTGTGCTGTGTGCAATCTATGGCTGGTTTGCATTGTTGGAATTTGCTATTATAGTGTTGGGCAGTTGGCTGTTAACAGCGTGTAGCGTTGCGCAGTTGGAGGTGAACCGCCAGCAGTGGTGGATGTGGGGAGAGAAATGGCAGAGTTTTGAAGGCGGATGATCTGGACGTGTGTCCGCCAGAAAGAGTAAATTTGTAATACTGGATATCATTAACTGATATATATATATATATATATATATATATATATATATATATATATATATATATGACTTTTGAACACTATTAAGGTAAATACATTGTTTTTCTCTATCAAAATCTTTCATTTGCTAAATATGCCTATCAGCAGTTAGTGCCTTCAGTAGTTAGAATCTCTTATTTTGTCAGGGCCATTCTTTTGTAGGGATTTTTGAAAGTCAGATTGCGTTGTGGTAAAAATATTGTGTGTCATTTTATTGATGATCAGAATAAGTAACGAGAGAAATGTCTGAGCACGTTCAGTTTTGCTCAGCTGTTTGAAAATCAAATAACGTAAGGGGTTTATCAGCTCAGTCATTAATAATTTTTCTAAGGGGACGTTTAAATTCTACATATTATTGTATAAGGAAACTCCCGGTGCAGAAATATTAATGGATATCGGACGACATCATATGAAAACTGTATCTATGCAATGCGTTGTAATCTTTCTCTTCTTCGGTTAAAATCATGTCACGGTTTGTGTTTTCATTATCCACAATTACGATCGCGACTTCGTCTACCTGAGGTGCAATAAATCGACGTCATGTTCTCCAGGAGGTTTTTTGCCACCTCAAATGACTTTATAGTCATCAGAAATTACTCGGTCTAGTGCTGTTTTGAATATGTGAATCAGTTGATTGTATTTGTGTAAGATCTTCTGTACGTCTTGGATTACTTCTCAGTCCACTGATATTTGTGCATCGTTAATCAATTTCTGTTTCTTCATTTCCAATGAAATATACTTGCAGAAATCTATAGTCCTCCATGGTTAGTAGCAGTAATGATCCCATGTTGTGACAGATTTGTCCTTGGATGGAAAAACATAATTGATTTCATCTCTGTTACTGTTGCTCGAAGTGACACCGAAAGAAATTGTTTGGAAGCTGGCGTTGTACGCTTTTATATTTTGAAAAAAAGTGTTTTGATTCTGGAGTTTCCCCGGTTTCGTAATGTAAAAACTCCTGCGGAGGTGCTTCCAATGGTGCTAATCGAATTTTTCTATTCCTGCAACAGAATTGTATTGCTTCTGTAATGGATTTATTCGCGTTGCAAAACTGCCAGAAGTTGTCCATTTTTCCGACTATGATGTGTTTGTGTTTCTTTTTTTTTTTTTTTTCATCTGGTCTTAGAGGTATGCTTCATTTCTTAGGTTGTACTGCTCAGTTGTCCTCCTCCTCGCTTGTCGTAGGGCGATATTTTCATGGCTGGCCTGAGACCGCAGTTCTTTATCATAAGATTTTGTCGCAATTCTTCATTCTTCAATCCGTTCATTTCGTTGTTCTTGGGTTTCTCTGCTTCTCAGGGTGCTCATTCTCCTTCGTTGGGAACTTAAACGTGTTTCGCACTTCTCGTCCGTTTCGTTCTTTTAGTTTTCAGCGTTTTGCTACAAAACTGGCAAGATCTTGTCCTCTTTTACGTTGGGGCGTCGCCTAAAATATAAATTAAATCAACTTTGTACTAACAAATACACTAAGTACAATTTACACACTTTTCACACTTTACTTTCGATTTATATTCAGTCACTGTGTCGCTCTGACTACTCACACTTCACTATTTGTTTTATTCTCTCACTACACTACTTGTTCGGTTCCTCCCATCGTCACTGATAAGAAACTGACGTTCGAGCCCACGACGGGCCTTATGAGTGGCGAATTCCAGAACGTACCAAAAAGGCTTCGAGTGGTCCGCAATCTTCCAGAACGTTCCACAACATTATAGAGTGTTTTGGAATGTCCCGAATGTTCCACACTATTCCTGAACATTCCAGAACATCCCAGACTATTGTGGAACATTCTGGAATGTTGTGGCATGCTCACCAATACCCTCAAATGTTCTGGAATGATCTCGAATACTCTGGAATGTTCAGGAATGTTCTAGAAATTTCTGGAGGGCGAAACTTCCCAGCCCTTATATCTTCAAAAGTACCCCCTTCAGACAAAAAAGGGAACCTTCTTCACGGAGGTGGGATAGAGGGCTAACACACCACATAACTCCCTTGATTGTACCGAGACTCGTTTCTGAGTTTTAGCGGCACGCTCATTGCACACTTACTTTTATTATATATATTAATTATAATGTGTAAAATACATATGAGGGTTGTCCAGAAACTAAGTTCCAATCGGTCGCGAAATGGAAACCACTGGGAAAATCCGGTAAAGCTTTGCACAGATGTGTTGGACAGTGTCTCTAATATGCCCGTCGATCGTTTCGTGTCGCTCTTTTCAGTTTTGACTGAACAGTGAGCACGTAAAGATGCGTAGGGAATAGCGTCTCCCGCCAACTATAAGGGCCTGGTTAGAGATTCCGCCTGTGTCATGCAGCCCACATAACACAACTGTCGAGCAGTTCCTTCTTCATGCCAGTTCTCGGCCGCACATTGCAAGGGCAATGAAGACGCTCCTGCAGCGTTTCCTATGAGAAGTGTTTGATCACCCACAGTACAGTCCGTAATTAGCTCCCCCTGAGCCTCATCTCTGCTCACAAGAACCGCTGGCTATGAAGACAAAATTTTTCCATAGACAACGAGCTGCAGACCAGTGCAGCACAGGCGGCTGCTTTCTATGATGAGGATATTGGAAAGTTGATACAACATCACGAAAACACTCGAAGTTGGAGCGGCGACTATGTAGAGAAGTAGGTGGAAGGTGTACCTAACTGTTGCAAATAAAATCTTTCTGGTTTTCACTGTGGTTTCCCTTTCGCAACCGATCGGAATTTACTTCTGGACAACCCTCCTATTTTCTTTGGAAACTCGATGTGGGAAGAATTTTTATAACTGCATTAATTTTAGTGAAGGATGTTGGTACTACTTCTAGTTACTTAAAGTTTTGCGGAATGAATTTTTTGATATATTCTCTTTCTTCTTCAACTGAACGATTTAATCCTATATTTGCTCTAGAGTTTCTAGAGTAATTGTTAAAAGTACTTGCAACTTGTGAATTATCTGTCATAAGATTGAAATTTATCATAACATTGTAATTTAGATTGCTTGAAATCTTGTACACTGACAATTTGTCCTATCTCCCATTCACCAATGTCTCATACAGTTTTAATCTTATCATCTGCATTATTTATTACTATTAGGACATATAAACTTCTGGACATTTTAATGACTTACCTTAAAATACAACAGAATATTTTGTAGAATGCAAGTAATGTCCGATTTTGACTTACTCTGGCCTTTACCTAAATTTCCCTTCTCCTCTTACATAAAATTTTAAGTCCCTTAGTTATACATAGCTTACTTGTTATATTCTATGAGGTTTCGGGATTTCAGTCAAATCATGCTGACTTCTTGCCACAATACTTCGTCCTGCAATAGTCCAGGAATCTTCAGGTGAGTCTCCGCCACTGGAGGCTGCTGCTGCTGCTGTATGACAGGGACTGATGGGTCCTTGTTGTTCGATGGAGTCCAAGCGGGAGAGCTATGCCTCCAAATGGTTCAAATGGCTCTGAGCACTATGGGACTTAACATCTGTGGTCATCAGTCCCCTAGAACTTAGAACTACTTAAACCTAACTAACCTAAGGACAACACACACATCCATGCCCGAGGCAGGATTCGAACCTGCGACCGTAGCAGTCGCGCGGAGCTATGCCTCCAAACTCACGAGAGCGTGGGTGTGATCCTGGCTTTGTGATGGTGTCCTATCGGTCGGCTGGGACGGTTTCGTCCTGATGTACTGGCGACTTAGTGGTCACGGAGCAGGTACTGGAGCCTGCTAGTTCACGGTGTCGTCTTTATAGCAAAAATTGGCGCGAAGACGCATGCGCATTGGAAGCCGTCCTCTATCGAAATCCCCGCCCTCTGCAAATGCTGTTCCATCTGTGGCGAGCAGGCGCATGAGTAAAGTTGAATCTACGAGGGTAATCCCAAAAGTAAGATCTCCTATCCTATGTTTTATAAGTACAGAGCTCTGTTTGTGTGGCAGTTGCTCACACTGTTATGAAGAGTGCATCACGCGCTGTTTGTAAACATGCGCACGCCGCGCTGTGGCACTCAGTCTTGGCTTGGCAGCCGTTGATAATGGAACTCGCGTTGGATGTTACCGCCAGGTGCGAATTGCGCGCAGGTATTCAGTTTTTGAATGCAAAGAGCACTGCACCGATTGAAATCCGTCGCCAATTGACGGAAGTGTATGGTGTGTCGTGCATGGATGTCAAAAATGTTCGTAAGTGGTGTAGAGAGTTTGCAGCTAGTCGGACCGAAATTCACTACGAACAAAGGAGCGGCAGACCGTCAGTTTCTGAGGAGACAGTGTTGAAGGTAGAGCAAAGCGTGCATGAAGATCGGCGGATCACCTTGGATGATCTCTGCACGTTGGTTCCTGAGGTCTCTCGAACCACCGCTCACAGAATTTTAACGGAAACACTGAACTACCGTAAGGAGTGCGCAAGATAGGTGCCACGCATGCTGACTGAGAACCACATGCGGCAACGAGTTGATGCTTCCCGCGCATTTATTCACCGCCTTGCAGGACAACTTTCTGGACTCAATTGTCACGGGTGACGAAACCTAGGCATACCACTTTACACCTGAGACCAAGCTACAGCCGGCCAGGGTGGCCGAGCGGTTCTGGGTGCTTCAGTCTGAAACCGAGCGACCACTACGGTCGCAGGTTTGAATCCTGCCTCGGGCATGGATATGTGTGATGTCCTTAGGTTAGTTAGGTTTAAGTAGTTCTAGGGGACTGATGACCTCAGATGTTAAGTCCCATAGTGCTCAGAGCCATTTTTTTTAACCAAGCAACAATCACGTCAGTTCATAACTTTCTGAACAGCATGGCGGCGAGCTGGTATGACATGGGCATGCAAAAACTGCCACAGCGTCTACACAAATGCATCGACAGAAATGGTGATTATGACGAAAAGTAGCTAAATGTTCAAGCTGTAAACTGATGTAAACCATTGTAGAAATAAACAGGTCTACGTACTTATAAAAATATAGGAGACCTTACTTTTGGGATTACCCTCGTACATGTCCGGCCTCTGTCGGAATGCACGCTTGCGCCGCTAAAAACTAAAGCCTGCGCGCCACAGATGGAACAGTATTTGTGGAAGCCGCGGATTTCGATTGAGGTCGCTCCTGTGGCGGCCGCCAAAGCGCATGAGATTCCGAGCCAATTTTTGAAATAAAGTCGACATCGTGAACTAGCGGCCTCCAGTGGAGGATACTCACTCGATAATGAGTGGACGAGTGCCAGACGAAATACTGAGTTAAGAAGTCAACATTATCCGGCTGCTATCCCAGAAACTCATAGAATATTTAGTACGCTGGGAAAACTTCAATAATCACAGCTTACTTGTTTTCTTAATAGACCTTTAGGATTTTTTGTAGAAAAGCAACGTGCAAATATTAACATAAATTTACTGTGGAATAAATTGAATTTGTCATTAGCATCCTTCTTTACGAAGGTATCATCCCATGTCACCCCTCTCAGCTTTTTCTTAAAACACTGTATCTTGTTCTCAGAAGAGGGTAGCCGCAGTCCCTCATCTCACATTTTAGAAATGAATTGCTACGCCCTGTGAAACTACTTCAGGCATTGTAAGTAACATTAACTGTCATAATAAAATTTAAATCGTGTTTCACTGAATACACCCAAAATAATTTGTGCGTGTGACCTTAGCTCTTCGCCCACAGTGTTCCCAATATGCCCAATTCAAACGTAGCCAAAAGCCGGTTTTATTCAGTATCAATTCTTTTGCTATGTGATACCGTGCCTTATCCAGAAAAGTTTTACGTTAACAGACTCTGGTTGCCGAAGCCTTCGCACTTGAACTATGTATTTGATGTTCTCTTTAAAATACGGCCATATGGTACTGAATGGAAAGCTTTTCCTAAATGACGAACCGCCGAATCTACTTGTAGCAGTGGTTCCCAACCTTCCTGAGACCACCACGACTGAGTAAAACCACATATTTGATGATATCCTCTTCAACCTTTGCGTCTAATTAACTTTAGAGTGAGAAATATGTATCTGCAGTTGTATTTTCAAAATGATGAATGCTAAATGATATCTAGGTTTTGTGTTTTATTAAACCATGAACTAATCAGTTAGCAGACAGTTGGTACTGATTCTCTTTTTATAACATGATGAATTACTTCTCAATAAATCATGAGTGATACTTTCAGCTCCTTCTCCAAAAACAAAGCTAGCTGTCCACATCGGCGGTGAACACTTGTTACAAGACATTCTTCCTCTGCACCATTCCTCTCCGTACCGACAGTTGCTTCACTTACAAACTGCACGTCCAAATAAACTCAACAAAAACTTTGTGCACTGTACTTGAAAGTACTGTTTATAAATCACTTGCTTGCTAGACTCCTTACTTTCGAAAAGGAAGAAATTTTAGGACTTCAGGCTCCACTGACCTTCCACCAGTAACAATGTTCGAGCCCTAGAGAAATAAAGTAACCATTACATACAAACATCAAAAAAAGTTTTGCATCACCTCGGTTATCAGAGTTCCGGAACCTGTATAGAAAATTGGAATAGAGATCAACATTAACATCATTTCCGCCCTTTTTATTGCTCATGAACACCACACATTGCATGTTGTACCACCATTCAACGAGACCTTCAGTGGTGGTGGTCCAGATTGCTATACACACCGATACCTCTAATACCCAGTAGCTCGTCCTCTTGCGTTGATGCATGCCTGTATTAGTCGTGGCATACTATCCACAAGTTCAAGGCACATCTTGTCCTGATTGTTCCACTCCTCACCGACGATTCGGCGTAGATCCCTAAGAGAGGTTGGTGGGTCACATTGTCAATAAACAGCCCTTTTCAACCTATCCCAGGCATGGTCGATAGGGTTCATGTCTGGAGAACATGCTGCCCACTCGAGTCGAGCGATGTCATTCACAAGACGTGCACGATGTGCGCGCGAATTGTCGTCCATGAAGACGAGTGCCTTGCCAGCATGCTGCCAATATGGTTGCACTATCGGTCGGAGGATGGCACTCACGTATCGTACAGCCGTTACGACGCTTCCATGACCACCAGCGGCGTACGTCGGCTCCACATAATGCCAACAAAAACCGCAGGGAACCTCCACGTTGCTGTTGCTGCACTCGCTGGACAGTGTGTCTAAGGCGTTCAGCCTGACCGGGTTGCCTCAAAACACGTCTCCGACGATTGTCTGGTTGAAGGCATATGCGACACTCATCGATGAAGAGAACGAGATGCCAATCCTGATCGGTCAATTAGGCATGTTGTTTGTCCTATCTGTACCGCGATGCAGCCTATTGCGCACAGTTTGAGTCGTAACACGACGTCCTGTGGCTGCACGAAAAGCATTATTCAACATTGTGGCATTGCTTTCAGGTTTCCTCCGAGCCATAATCCGTAGGTAGTAGTCATCCACTGCAGTAGTAGCCCCTGGGCGGCCTCAGCGGGGCATGTCATCGACAGTTCTTGTCTCTCTGTATCTCCTCCATGTCCGAACAACATCGTTTTGGTTCACTCCGAGATGCCTGGACACTTCCCTTGTTGAGAGCCTTCGTGACACAAAGTAACAATGCGATTGCGATCGAACCGCGGTATTGACCGTCTAGGTATGGTTGAACTACAGACAGCACGAGCCGTGTACCTCCTTCCTGGTGGAATGACTGCAACTCATCGACTGTCGGACCCCTCCATCTAATAGGCGCTGCTCATGCATAGTTATTAACATCTTAGGGCGGGTTTAGTGACATCTCTGAAAACTCAAACGAACTGTGTCTGTGATGCAATATCCACAGTCAACGTCTATCTTCAGGAGTTCTGGGAACCGGGGTAATGAAAAACTTTTTTTTATGTGTGTAGTTACTGTTCTGTTGGGCTGCCACTTTGTTCTTTTACGTTGCGAAGTGAATAATTATTCAATTTATGATTTATTGCGGAAGCTACCTATAATTAGAAGAGATATTTTCGTGAAATATTGCAGCATGCGTGACACACATGCTCCACTTTAGCTGTCATAGATGCCTGAGACAAAGTTCAGAGTATGTATGTAGTGGACGGACTCTGTGAAGTACATGTTCACACATTCGCTTCACAAGCTGTAACCTCTACCATATTGTGTCACTTGTTAATGCTATTATTTGAAACAAAAAAAGTAATTTTTGATAATTTATGTAATCAATATTACAGACTTCCAAAAAAGTGATAATAAAGGGGCATTCAAATGAAACCCAGTCACTAGTTTAAAGTAAGGGTAAATATTTTATTAACTCAAAAATGTAGTGATATACAGTGCACGCACTCAAAAATAGTTGCCAAAACTGTTGACACATTCATCCGATTGTGACACTAGCCAGTCGTTTCCATCGTTGAAGAAGCTAGTAGGCTGCTGTCGGATCCAGACCTGGACCCAGTCACACACATCGTCGTCCGTTGATAATCGATGTCCTCTAATAGCTTGTTTTAGAGGTCCCAACACATGAAAGTCTCACGGTGAAAGGCCGGAACTGTACGGTGGATGTTCCAGCGTTTACCACCGAAATTGCTGCAGTCTCGTCTTTACCGCATTGGCCGTGTGTGGGCGGGCATTATCATTCATGAGGATAACGCCATTGGACAGCATGCCTCGGCGTTTCGACTTGATGACTCGTCTAAGGTTCTGCAAAGTGGCTTGATAACGCTGGGCATTGATGGTGGTTCCCCATTCCAGGAACTCTACAAGCAGTAGGCACTTGTGGTCAAAAAAGGACATCATGACTTTACCAGAACTGGTGTGCACGGCCTTTGATTTCTTTGGAGGTGGTGACGTCGCATATTTCCACTGCTTGCTCTGACGCTTGCTTTCCGGTTCAAAATGGTAACACCATGTTGCGTCACCTGTGACAACACGCGACAGAAAGCCATATTCCTCCTCATGGTAACATTGCAGATGGTTCAAAGAAAGCGCGGTTCGAGTATTGCGTTGTTAGGCGGTCATTTGGTGTGGAACCCACTGCGCACAGATTTTTCGAAAGTTCAAGTGTTGATGCTTTATGGTGTGGGCGGTGCCCACGCTAATACCCAGTAACCGATGGATCTCGTCCACGGTGATCCTGCGGTTGCCCAAGACTACCGCATTCGTTTCCGCAATCATTTCCGGTGTGATGACAAGATGAACCTGTCCAGGACGAGCATCGTCTTCCAGTGACTTGTGCCCCTCAAGGCATCGTTTTCACCATTCCACAACACTTGAACGACTCAGAACTCACAGTACACAGCCTTCATTGTTCGATACATTTCACAGCCTCCAACTCCCTTCGCCAACAAAAAATTAATCATTCCTCGTTGTTCCTGCTCATTTGCCTGCATGTTCGGTAGTGGACGATAACTTATGTGACCACCTGCTCTTCGGCGTGAAATCACAGTGGCACTATGCAACATCAAACGGTGCACACGCGTCAGTCTGTCTACCAATAGATGGTGCCACCATAGCCACAGTTACGTGGTGCCACCCTATGTTTAAGGCAAAGGTAGACACACTAACCAGGTTACGTTTGAATGAACCTCATAGTAATGATCATTCAAAAATAATTTAGTCTCATTAATGAAACACAAATGAACCTATTTGTTTTTACCCCTCAGAAAATTCCATTTTACTGCTCGGAGGCCAATTGCCCCAGGTTGGAAATCACTGACTTAGAGACGCTCTTAATCCGTGTGCACTAACAAGGAAGCAACAGCGGCATATATACTGACGAAAAAATATCGTAACACTAAAAATAATTAATTTGCAGTAATGAAATTTCGGGAATACATGTTTAGATAACATATTTAACTGATTAATACTGCAAGATCGCATGTTAACGTAAGCGCGAGAAAAGCCACTGCAGATGAGAAATGCTGGTACATTAATAACTTATGTAAACGCTAGTATGTTGAATACACGCATTCAAACGTGCATGCATTGTGTTGTACAGGTGCCGTATGTCAGTCTTTGAGATGAAGTTCCATGTCTGTTGCAGCTGGTCGGTTAATACTGCGACAGTTAATGCTGTTTCCGGATGGCGCAGAAGTTGTCGTCCGATGATGTTCCATATGCGCTCGACTGGAGACAGATCTGCTGACAGAGCAGCCCAAGGCAACATGTCGACACTCTGTAGAGCATGTTTGGATACAACAGCGGTATGTTGGCTAGCGTAATCCTGTCGGAAAACACTCCCTGGAATGCTGTACATGAATGGCAGCACAACAGGTCGAATCATCATCTTGACGTACAAATCTGCAGTCAGGCAGTGCGTGGGCTAACAACGCGAGTGCTTCTACTGTCATACGAAATCGCACCCTAGACCACAACTCCAGATGTAAGTCCAATGTGTCTAGCAAGTAGATAAATTCTTTGCAGGCCCTCAACTGGCCTCCTTCTACCCAACACAAGGCCATCACTGGCACTGAGGCAGATCAAACTTTCATCAGAGAACACAGCAGACCTCCACCCTGCCATCCAATGGGCTCTCGCTTGACGCCGCTGAAGTCGCAAATGAAGGTGGCTTGAGATGAACGCTCCAGGGAGTCTGGCTCGGAGATGTCCTTGAAGTAACCGATTTGAAACAGTTAGTTGTCTCAATGTGATGCCAACTGCTGCTCAAATTGTTTCTCCATATGCAATACAAAGTGCCAAAGCCATACGCCGAAGACGATGGTCTTCCATCTCAGTAGTGCCACGTGCTCGTCCGGAGCCCGGTCTTCTTGCGACTGTACATTCTCGTGGCCAGCGCTGTCGGCAATCATGCACAGTGGCTACATTCCTGCGAAAGTCTTTCTGTAATATCGCAGAAGTAACATCCAGCTTCTCGTGGCCCTATTACACGACCTCGTTCAAAATCAGTGAGGCATTGATAATCCCGTCTTTGTCGTCTTAAAGGCATTCTAGACAAATATCAACTCTCCACGACCAATCTCAAAGTTAACTAACATCCACGATCGTTATGGAGTGTATTTAAAGCAAATCTACTAGCGCCACTCTTATGCGACTGCCCTGAAGTTTGAGTAGGTATTGTCTTCCAATTGCAGAAACACGGCTACCAGTTTTCGTTTATGTCACACAACTCCTTCTTGGTGTTGCGGTCTTTTTGCTGTCAGTGTAGCACTATACGAGGGGCGTTTAAAAAGTACGTGCAAAAATAAAAACTACTTACGTGTCTGGGGTAAACCTTTTTTAATTTGCGACATTGTCTCCTTTTAGACTTACACACTTCGTTCACGCTGTTCCAATTTGTTGATCCCTTCTGAATAATAGGAATTGTCGAAGTCTGTAAAACAGCTATTAGCTGCTGCAATCACCTCCTCGTTTGAACATAATCATTGTCACGCCAGCCATTTCTTCAGATTGGGGAACAAATAATAGTCCGAGGGAGCCGAGTCTGGAGAATAGGGGGGATGCGAAACGAGTTGGAATCGTATTTCCATTAATTTTGCGACCACAACTGCCGAGGTGTGTGCTGGTGCATTGTCGTGATGGAAAAGGACATTTTTGCGGTCCAATCGCCGACGTTTTTCTTGCAGCTCCGTTTTCAAACGGTCCAATTAAGATGAATTACATGCAACTGTAATAGTTTTACCCTCTTCCAGATAGTCGATGAGGAATATCCCTTGGGAATCCCAAAAGACAGGCGCCATAACCTTTCCAGCTGAAGTAATGCTCTTCGCCTTTTTTGGTGCAAATTCTCCCTAGGTGACCCATTGTTTAGATTGTTGTTTGGTTTCATGACTATAAAAATGTATCCATGTTTCATCCACAGTGACGAAACGATGCTTAAAGTCCTGCAGATTTTCCTGAATAGCTGCAAACCATCCTTTCAACTCTTCATACGACTCCATTTTTGATCAAGCGTGAGCAATCGCGGAACCCATCTTGAAAAAAGCTTTCTCATGTCCAAATGTTTATGCAAAAGAATATGTACCCGTTCATTCCAGATGCCTACAGCACTAGCAATCTCACACTCCTTAATTCTTCTGTCATTCATCACTATATCATGGATTTTATGAATTATTTCTGGAGTCGTAGCCTCCACAGGGCGTCCAGAACGTTCAGCATCACTTGTGCCCGTATGGCCACTCCTAAAATTTTGAAACCACCTATAAACCTAATCGAAGGTGCAGAGTCACCGTAATGTTTGTCAAGCTTCTCTTTAGTCTCTTGAGGCGTTTTGCCTTTCATAAAGTAATGTTTAATCACCACATGAAGTTCTTTTTCGTCCATTTTTTGACGATCACTCGACTTCCTTGATCCATACGAATGCCAAACACAAAGAAATAGACAAATATGGCTGAAACTTGGTGTGCAGTCTTTCCAAAGATGCTACTAACTAAACGTGACCTCGATACGCGCCGGTGGTGCCATCTCTCTGGCTTTGCACGGACTTTTACCCCTCGTACTATGAATATTTTACTCATAGGCTGAATTATATTACTAATTCGACCTTGTAACGCACTGCCCATCAGTTCGACAGTGGCCCAGAAGTCCTTGCGGTCTAGAGAAATCGTGCTACCTCGGTAAGATTCTAGGGTACGGGCTGTGAAGCCTCTCTGCTCGAGTATTTTGCCAGTGCGACCAGTAACTGGAAAGCACAAAGTGTATTGCAGTCGGTTTAGGCTGTCGCTGGTGTGGACCTCCGACGACGGGCGTGACTGATTCGTCGGTGGCGCCGCTGAGGCGCGACAGATGGCCGCTGTCGGCAAACTGACGGCCGCTACACGCGTACGGTGTCGCCCCCTGACCGGGGAATTAAAGTTAATGCCCCTAATCTGGCGACACACCTCCGCCATTAGGGAACAGCGGGCCCCTCTGCGCGCTGCCGGACGAGGGTGTGGGGCGTCACGCTAGGGGAGAGAGGGAAGGTGGGGGGGGGGACATGTAGGGGAAAGGGGAGGGCAGGCAGCTGGCACTTTAATAATCAAAACACTATCCTTTTCCTGTCTGTTTATACTTTAGTATGTCGAAGAGTGACAATCTCAAATAGATCAGAAACACCACATGTCCATGGTTTGAAAACTGTCGTCCAAATCTTAATTTTGATTCTGAACGTCCTCAGTTTCCCACAGCACAAAGTATCACATTTCGCGCCTATAATCGCACGTAACCTTTGGAGAGAAGAGAACCACTTGTATGAATATCAAGAGCTCAGATGGCAACCCAGTTCTAAGCAAAGAAGCGAAAGCAGAAAGGTGGAAGGAGTATATAGAGGGTTTATACAAGGGCGATGTACTTGAGGACAATATTATGGAAATGGAAGAGGATGTAGATGAAGATGAAATGGGAGATAAGATACTGCGTGAAGAGTTTGACAGAGCACTGAAAGACCTGAGACGAAACAAGGCCCCGGGAGTAGACAACAATCCATTAGAACTACTGATGGCCTCGGGAGAGCCAGTCATGACAAAACTCTACCATCTGGTGAGCACGATGTATGAGACAGGCGAAATACCCTCAGACTTTAAGAAGAATATAATAATTCCAATCCCAAAGAAAGCAGGTGTTGACAGATGTGAAAGTTACCGAACTATCAGTTTAATAAGTCACAGCTGCAAAATACTAACGCGAATTCTTTACAGACGAATGGAAAAACTGGTAGAAGCCGACCTCGGGGAAGATCAGTTTGGATTCCGTAGAAATGTTGGAACACGTGAGGCAATACTGACCTTACGACTTAACTTGGAAGAAAGATTAAGAAAAGGCAAACCTACGTTTCTAGCATTTGTAGACTTAGAGAAAGCTTTTGACAATGTTGACTGGAATACTCTCTTTCAAATTCTGAAGGTGGCAGGAGTAAAATACAGGGAGCGAAAGGCTATTTACAATTTGTACAGAAACCAGAGGGCAGTTATAAGAGTCGAGGGGCATGAAAGGGAAGCAGTGGTTGGGAAAGGAGTGAGACAGGGTTGTAGCCTCTCCCCGATGTTATTCAATCTGTGTATTGAGCAAGCAGTAAAGGAAACAAAAGAAAAATTCGGAGTAGGTATTAAAATTCATGGAGAAGAAGTAAAAACTTTGAGGTTATCCGATGACATTGTAATTCTGTCAGAGACAGCAAAGGATTTGGAAGAGCAGTTGAACGGAATGGACAGTGTGTTGAAAGGAGGATATAAGATGAACATCAACAAAAGCAAAACGAGGATAATGGAATGTAGTCGAATTAAGTCAGGTGATGCTGAGGGAATTAGATTAGGAAATGAGACACTTAAAGTAGTAAAGGAGTTTTGCTATTTAGGGAGTAAAATAACCGATGATGGTCGAAATAGAGAGGATATAAAATGTAGACTGGCAATGGCAAGGAAAGCGTTTCTCAAGAAGAGAAATTTGTTAACATCGAATATAGATTTAGGTGTCAGGAAGTCGTTTCTAAAAGTATTTGTATGGAGTGTAGCCATGTATGGAAGTGAGACATGGACGATAACTAGTTTGGACAAAAAGAGAATAGAAGCTTTCGAAATGTGGTGCTACAGAAGAATGCTGAAGATAAGGTGGGTAGATCACGTAACTAATGAGGAGGTATTGAATAGGATTGGGGACAAGAGAAGTTTGTGGCACAACTTGACTAGAAGAAGGGATCGGTTGGTAGGACATGTTCTGAGGCATCGAGGGATCACAAATTTAGCACTGGAGGGCAGCGTGGAGGGTAAAAATCGTAGAGGGAGACCAAGAGATCAATACACTAAGCAGATTCAGAAGGATGTAGGTTGCAGTAGGTACTGGGAGATGAAGAAGCTTGCACAGGATAGAGTAGCATGGAGAGCTGCATCAAACCAGTCTCAGGACTGAAGACCACAACAACAACAATCGCACGTAACTGTCTTCTTGCGGAAGTACTGCGGCTTTGTACATTTACAAAGAATGAACACTTAGGAGATGAGTAGAAAGAAGATAGGTGAAGTATTAGTGCAAGAATGTAAACCTTGATTTAGATACTTTATATGATGACTATTCGGAAAGTAAGGTACGATCAGGTGCGGAATAGAAACCACAGTGAAACTCCGATGAAGCTTTGCTCAGATTTTTTGGATAGTGTCTAGTTTGCCTGTCGATCGCGTCAAATCGCTCTTTTCAATGCTTAGCGCGCAATGAGCACGCAAAAATGTCTACATAAATAGTCTCCCGCCAAGTTTGGGAGCGTTGTCAGAGATATCGGCTGATGTCATGCAGCACACATTACATAACTGCCATGCGTTTCCTTCTTTAGGCATCTACATCTACATGATTACTCTGCAATTCACATTTAAGAGCTTGGCAGAGGGTTCATCGTACCACAATCATACTATCTCTCTACCATTCCACTCCTGAACAGCGCGCGGGAAAAACGAACACCTAAACCTTTCTGTTCGAGCTCTGATTTCTCTTATTTTATTTTGATGATCATTACTACCTATGTAGGTTGGGCTCAACAAAATATTTCGCATTCGGAAGAGAAAGTTGGTGACTGAAATTTCGTAAATAGATCTCGCCGCGACGAAAATCGTCTTTGCCTTAATGACTTCCATCCCAGCTCGCGTATCATATCTGCCACACTCTGTCCCCTATTACGTGATAATACACAACGAGCTGCCATTTTTTGCACCATTTCTATGTCCTCCGTCAATCCCACCTGGTAAGGATCCCACACCGCACAGCAATATTCTAACAGAGGACGAACGAGCGTAGTGTAAGCTGTCTCTTTAGTGGACTTGTTGCATCTTCTAAGTGTCCTGCCAATGAAACGCAACCTTTGGCTCGCCTTCCCCACAATATTATCTATGTGGTCTTTCCAACTGAAGCTGTTCGTAATTTTAACACCCAGGTACTTAGTTGAATTGACAGTCTTGAGAATTGTACTATTTATCGAGTAATCGAATTCCAACGGATTTCTTTTGGAACTCATGTGGATCACCTCACACTTTTCGTTATTTAGCGTCAACTGCCACCTGCCACACCATACAGCAATCTTTTCTAAATCTCTTTGCAACTGATACTGGTCTTCGGATGACCTTACTAGATGGTAAATTACAGCATCATCTGCGAACAACCTAACAGAACTGCTCAGATTGTCACCCAGGTCATTTATATAGATCAGGAACAGCAGAGGTCCCAGGTAGATCAATTGTTAGTCGCACTCTCCAGGGGCAAAGGAGACGCTCCTGCAGTGTTTTCGATGGGAATGTTCGATCACCCATCATATAGCACTTAATTGGCTCCCCCTGAAGTTCATCTCTGCACCCACGAACCGCTGGCTGTGAAGACTATATTTTTCCACAGACGACGAGCTGTAGATCAGCGTAGAGAATTGGCAGAAAGCACAGGCCGCTGCCTTTTATGAAGAGAGTATTGGAAAGTTGGTACAACGGTGCGACACGTTTCTTAGTCGGAGTGGGAACTATGTAGAGAAGTAGCTGGAAGATGCAGCTATGTGTTGGAAATAAAATATTTATGATTTTCACAGGGTTTCCATTCGGCGACCGATCGGACCCTACTTCCCGATCAGCCCTCGTAATTATCAGGCTCCACTCACATACATTACGTGTAACTCATTGACTAGAACAAGCCTTCGTACTGAACGGCAGTTTATGAGCCATCGTGTCAAATAACTGCGCAGCGTTCGTGATCCTGTGTAGAGTGACATCTCCTTATTCACTCTAGAAATTCATCAGAGAGAAACTATGGGATGAAATCAGTTGTCGAGATGTAGCTTACTCCTATCATATGTTGACAATGAGACTGTCGAGAGAAAGCATACGTTTCCAGTATGTATGGTAACTGGACATACGTCCTAACCTCCATCTCCCCCCTGTCTCTGTACTTCTCCTGCACCCTTTTCTTTGTCTACTGTCTCCCCTTTCCCGCTCTCTCTTTCCATCTTTTCCTTCCCCCTCTCCTGTCCATATTTTCTTCCTACCCCCCTCCACTCTCTCTCTCTCTCTCTCTCTCTATCTATCTATCTATCTATCTATCTATCTCCTCTTGCCCCTCTCTCTCCCCCTCTCTCAGCCCATCACCTCATCCCCTCTTTCTCTACCCATCTCCTCCTGCCCCCTCTCTCTTCATCTCCTCCTGATGTCTCTCTCTGTCCATCCCCTCCTTCCCGTTTTCTATGTCCATTTCTTCCCACCCCTCTGTCCACCTCATCTTCCCCTCTCTCTGACCTTGAACCTTGCTTATTGTTATTGCAAATTCAGTTTACGTAATACTATTTCAATCATAAACAATAAATACAGCTTTCCTGTTTGCTAATGAAGTTCCACTATTGCATATTATATTTATCTACATTGAAGCACTAAAGGAACTGGTGTAGGCATGTTTATTCAAATACAGAGATATGTAAAAAGGCAGAAGACAGCACTGTGGTCGGCAACGCCTATATAAGACGCAAGCGTCTGGCACAGTTTTTATGCGGGTTACAGCTGCTACAATGGCAGGTTATCAAGATTTAAGTGACTTTGAACGTGATATTGTAGTCAGCGCACGAGCGATACGACACAGCATATCCGAGGTAGCGGTGAAGTGGAGATTTTCCAGTTCGACCCTATCACGAGTGTACCGTGAATATCAGGAATCTGATAAAACATCAGATCTCCGACATCGCAGCGGCCGGAAAAAGATCCTGCAGGAACGGGTCCAACGACGACTGAAGAGGATCGTTCAGTATAACAGAAGGGCAACCCTTCCGCAAATTTCTACAGATTTCGATGCTGGGCCGTCAACAAGTGTCAGTGTGAGAACCATTCAACAGAACATCATCGATAATGGCTTTTGGAGCCTCATGTACCCTTGATGACTGCACCACAAAGCTTTTCATCTCGGCCGGGCCCGTCAACACCGACACTGGACTGTTGATGACTGGAAACATGTGGCCTGGTCGGACACGTCTCGTTTCAAATAGTTTCGAGTGGATGGATGTGTACGGGTATGGAGACAACATCATAAATCCATGGGCCCTGCATATCAGCAGGGGACTGTTCAAACTGGTGAAGGCTCTGTAATGGTGTGGGACGTGTGCAGTTGGAGTTGTACGGGATCTGATATGTCTAGATACGACTTTGATGGGTGAAAAATATGTAAGCATCCTGTCTGATCACTTGCATTCATGTCCATTTTGCATTCAGACGGGCTTGAACAATTCCAGCAGGACAATGCGACACCTCACACGCCTAGAAGTGCTACAGAGTGGCTCCAGGAGCACTCTTTTGAAGTTTAAATACTTCCGCTGGCCAGCAGATTCGCTGGACATGAGCATTATTGAACGCATCTCGAATGCCCTGCAGCGTGCTGTTCAGAAGAGATCTCCACCCCTTTATGCTCTAACGGATTTGTGGATCCCCCTGCAGGATTCATGGTGTCAGTTGCCCCCAGCACAACTTCAGACGCTAGACGAGTACATGCCACGCTGTGTTGCGGCACTTCAGTTTGCAACACGATATTAGGCAGGTTTACCAATTTCTTTGGCTCTTCAGTATATCCTAAATGTGTCTAAAAGCGTAAAAATTTGAAATAAATCGGAAAGAGATACAGTTTTAGATTTCTAGTATCAATATTTCCCCTTTTATATATATATATATATATATATATATATATATATATATATATATATATATATATATATATATATATATATATATATATGATGCCGGGTGTTGGCCCTGTGTGCCTCGGTCGTATGCAGTCCTGATTGTGGCGCTCACCTGCACGGCGCCAAACACGCATACGACCATCATTGGCACCAAGGCAGAAGCGACTCTCATCGCTGAAGACGACACGTCTCCATTCGTCCCTCCATTCACGCCTGTCGCGACACCACTGGAGGCGGGCTGCACGATGTTGGGGCGTGAGCGGAAGACGGCCTAACGGTGTGCGGGACCGTAGCCCAGCTTCATGGAGACAGTTGCGAATGGTCCTCGCCGATACCCCAGGAGCAACAGTGTCCCTAATTTGCTGGGAAGTGGCGGTGCGGTCCCCTACGGCACTGCGTAGGATCCTAAGGTCTTGGCGTGCATCCGTGCGTCGCTGCGGTCCGGTCCCAGGTCGACGGGCACGTGCACCTTCCGCCGACCACTGGCGACAACATCGATGTACTGTGGAGACCTCACGCCCCACGTGTTGAGCAATTCGGCGGTACGTCCACCCGGCCTCCCGCATGCCCACTATACGCCCTCGCTCAAAGTCCGTCAACTGCACATACGGTTCACGTCCACGCTGTCGCGGCATGCTACCAGTGTTAAAGACTGCGATGGAGCTCCGTATGCCACGGCAAACTGGCTGACACTGACGGCGGCGGTGCACAAATGCTGCGCAGCTAGCGCCATTCGACGGCCAACACCGCGGTTCCTGGTGTGTCCGCTGTGCCGTGCGTGTGATCATTGCTTGTACAGCCCTCTCGCAGTGTCCGGAGCAAGTATGGTGGGTCTGAGACACCGGTGTCAATGTGTTCTTTTTTCCATTTCCAGGAGTATATATATATATATATATACCGGACAGCAGCGACGCACGGATGCACGCCAAGACCTTAGGATCCTACGCAGTGCCGTAGGGGACCGCACCGCCACTTCCCAGCAAATTAGGGACACTGTTGCTCCTGGGGTATCGGCGAGGACCATTCGCAACCGTCTCCATGAAGCTGGGCTACGGTCCCGCACACCGTTAGGCCGTCTTCCGCTCACGCCCCAACATCGTGCAGCCCGCCTCCAGTGGTGTCGCGACAGGCGTGAATGGAGGGACGAATGGAGACCTGTCGTCTTCAGCGATGAGAGTCGCTTCTGCCTTGGTGCCAATGATGGTCGTATGCGTGTTTGGCGCCGTGCAGGTGAGCGCCACAATCAGGACTGCATACGACCGAGGCACACAGGGCCAACACCCGGCATCATGGTGTGGGGAGCGATCTCCTACACTGGCCGTACACCACTGGTGATCGTCGAGGGGACACTGAATAGTGCACGGTACATCCAAACCGTCATCGAACCCATCGTTCTACCATTCCTAGACCGGCAAGGGAACTTGCTGTTCCAACAGGACAATGCACGTCCGCATGTACCCCGTGCCACCCAACGTGCTCTAGAAGGTGTAAGTCAACTACCC
The DNA here is from genome assembly GCF_023864275.1 of Schistocerca cancellata. Taxonomy (NCBI): domain Eukaryota; kingdom Metazoa; phylum Arthropoda; class Insecta; order Orthoptera; family Acrididae; genus Schistocerca; species Schistocerca cancellata. Next base: position 608,655,978 of record NC_064628.1, read on the forward strand.
TGGCCAGCAAGATCTCCGGATCTGTCCCCCATTGAGCATGTTTGGGACTGGATGAAGCGTCGTCTCACGCGGTCTGCACGTCCAGCACGAACGCTGGTCCAACTGAGGCGCCAGGTGGAAATGGCATGGCAAGCCGTTCCACAGGACTACATCCAGCATCTCTACGATCGTCTCCATGGGAGAATAGCAGCCTGCATTGCTGCGAAAGGTGGATATACACTGTACTAGTGCCGACATTGTGCATGCTCTGTTGCCTGTGTCTATGTGCCTGTGGTTCTGTCAGTGTGATCATGTGATGTATCTGACCCCAGGAATGTGTCAATAAAGTTTCCCCTTCCTGGGCCAATGAATTCACGGTGTTCTTATTTCAGTTTCCAGGAGTATATATATATATATATATATATATATATATATATATATATATATATATATATATATATATATATATGTGTGTGTGTGTGTGTGTGTGTGTGTGTATGTGTGTTTTATATGTATTAATAATGTACATTAAAGCATTAGGTACCTGAAAACATGCCAAGTTAGAATTCAACGTTGCGTCAAAATTTCGAAGCAATCGCTCGAGAACTTTTGGAGATTTTCAAGAAGCCAACGTTTACATTTTTATAACGTTTTCCCTTTTATTACAAATACATTACACAAATATCAGATGGCTTTCTCGTATGTATGTAAAAATATTTGCGAATTCGAGTGCAACGTTGTGTCAAAATTTTGAAGTAGTCGGTCCAGAACTTTTCAAGGTATAGCCATGCTCAAAAGTATCCGAACGACCTGAATTGCATTTCCCCTGATTTACATGCAACCCACATAACGCAGCTGTCTAGCAGTTCCTCTAATCGCTCCTTGGTACAGTCGTTTGACTATTGAAAATGGTTCCAACAAGTCACCACTAGAAAACTCTGCTCTGTATCGCAATAACTCAAGATATAAAGTAATACCGCGATTCTACAAATATCAGGGAACACCTTGTCACAGATAAGACTGTCCTTAAGGCTTGTAAGCTGACATTTATTGCAATAAATGACATACGTGGAATGTTACCACTCTCATTACTACATCAGATAGGTAATGCACGTAGTAAGTTCGTCGTATTCTTGATTTCCTCTTCAAAGTAACATACCGTACTTGTTATTTAACACAAAATGACATTAAAAATTTGCGTTATTCACTAGCAGCTGGTTGAGAAAAAGTATGAACTTCAAATGACACGAAGAACCGCCTCGTTCTGCATATTGATTCAAACCCAGGTCATACAGATTAATATTTCGTGACTGACGGAAACTAACAGTCATTCCTTACTACGCATACAGATATTGACATACCTCGATTTTAGACAGTATCAGTTAGCAAATATCAATTTTAAATTACATAACGTAAACATTTTTAATGGACGCGAATTCCTACCCAGCATCTATTGTGCCTGTTAACGAACTACGAGAGATGCTAAATACTGCTTCTTCACAAGTAACGTACTTGAAATGCCGTGAGGCAAAGCTTTGTGTTGGACGGGGATTCGAACCCAGAACCTAATCGGATTGTTGTCGCAGGCCATTCAACTGTGCCACATCGGATTTTCTCGGCAGTAGCTAGATGTTTTAACTGAAATGCCAAGACGAAACATTAATTTTTTCCTTCCCTGACACCAACCCGGCACCTATTGCTGTTATATCCTAGAGAAAACGGACGTTAAATATGGGTTTGTTACAACAGCAGCGACATGTGAGCATGTTTGAACTAGAAATGATATGACGAAGAGTTCAGTGCTGACTGGGAATCGAACCCCACACATATCGTTGTCGACTGCACACAAAAAGACGACAACTACCGAATTTATCTCCACCAGAAGCTCTGAATAACATCCTTGAACCTACAGTGATCTCTCAAATAGTTCTGTGTCTCACTGGGAGTCAAAAAACGTCAGATATCGTTAGTGCTGACAACGAATGAAAATGCATTAAAAATCAAAATTATTATCCACCAGCAGATAGGTGTTCTCATGCTAGAGCTTGAAATTACATAATGAAAAGTTTAGTGCCGGTCCAGGATTCGAACCCGTTCACGCGCAATCAGTGGAGATGTTGAGGAATCTGCAGTTTTGAACAAACAACAGATAGTAGTCGAGCTGTATTGTCACGAAGGGATCAAATTCCGTGTTAAGGGCGGTCTGAGCTACATTCCAAGTTCGGAACCAATTTTATCGACATACAGAAGATCAAATAAAAGATGGAATAAGTGTCCTGTGACCCTACATAGTGTTTTTTTCGTCACTAGAAATAAATAACTAGTATTAGAAAGGTTACTGGTGATAGAGTTCCCACATTTCGCTACTCCTGACTTTACTGTGGTTCAACCTAACGTCTACTTTGTAGAGAAGGAATATCAGGTTTAATCCCATTATACCTTCTTCACTTGGCGTAGCCAGAAGAGAATATAATCTGTCTCTCCCTATTTAAAACCATTGTCAGCAGTTGGAATCTAACCCAGACCACCAGCAGAGGAATCTTTCATCAATCCAACAGACCACCACACACTCTTCCCTGAGCCTAATTTTTCTATTATAATACTGTTGCGGCACACTGGATGAGAATTCTGACACACTGGCTCTCTGTAGTGGGTTGCAGCATGTTCAGTACATTCATTAACTTGGTTGACCGAATCGCCATGAACTAGCTGCCTCGGCTACCAGTGCATTGCCACCTGCACAGAACTGCCAACAGTGTAGGATGCAAAATTTGAATAGGAAGTGTTCCTTTCCTTTTGTGCTACTCTATTGCGCTATGTTTTTGTTGAAAGCGTCGTGAGGTTTAAAAGAATAGCTGTAACTGTCTGTCTCTCAGAAGTTTAGATCTGGCAATATGCATTATCTCACAGCACTGTGGAATGCGGAAATTGTGGAATAACTGCCGTAGACTTCTGCAACTGCAGTACCTATATGACAGCTAGTAGCGTAACGGTAAGCGTCGCGCACTGTAGACAAGACGTCGCGACTTCTGCTCGTACATTCGCTGCTACATTATTTAAAACGCAATTCTGCTGTCTGCTGAAGTTATCAATTTAATAGAACTTTGAACATAATTCCCTTCACTTCTCAACCCCAAAATAGCCGCATGTGGAAAAAGGGCTAACTTCTGCGACATTTTGTTCTTTTCAGGTTTAATAGACGGCCAGGCAGCAGATGCATCTCGATGCTTTTGTATTATGTATGGGGAGAGCGCATCGTGCCAAAATAGTCAGAAAAGTATTTTCTACATTATCAGTCGTCTGGTAGTGGCATTTTATTCTTCTTCAAACCTTGTTTGACAGCTTTAACTGAGAACAAGTTTTCTACATGCATGTAATCAATAAACTGCATGTGCATTGTCAGACTGTTATAGATAACATCATAGAAGTCGCATATATGGTTGATGATTAATTTCTCTCTCAGGTTTAGTATTGTTTTAACAACACTAAAAGAAACCTTACGAAAATTGTGCACTGTATTATAAGAAATGAAATAAAACTACCCACGATAACCTTATTACGAATGTCTGTTTTCATGAAACTGAGTATCTGCACACAAGCGTGCCTCTATCGGCACGAATTAGGAAGATACTACTCACTTACATTTCGCTTGGGTTTGTGTTTAATTGGTATACTGTGTCATACTCAACAGGTATGCAAATGTGGCATTTCATAAATAAAGTTATGTATTCATAGAAACCCAACATTTGCATGTAAGCTGCGAAAGAGGCGTTACCTGTTGTGCAGCATTGTAAGTTTCTCAGCATTGCACTATGAGCTGAAAGTATTTTCTTGCGATTTCCTTATCGATGTTTGATCTGACTGCTTGTAGCTCTTTCACAGAAGGGATAAAAACGTTGCAGTCTGCAAGACTGGAACCGCGATCCCATAACAGACGCTTTTTCACAGGCCGGCACATCCACACAGAGCTAGCGAAGAGGCATGTGTTTTTCCTTACTCTTACGAGGCCAGTAGTGGCTAGAACTCGTAAACCGCTTTTTAAAGGACGAGATTATTTGCGATTTCCACGTGCAACGACTTTCCTGGACTGAAAATCGTAAATTTTCAATCTTTTGTTACACCTCAAGCGATAATAACTCAGATTATTCAATGGAAATGGCAGGAAAAATCAAGTAAAATTTGACGCTTAATTCCCTGCACACCAGGAAGTAACTTGTCGATCACTGGAGCGTAGTTATGGCTTCATAGATGCTATGATGTCTAGAAAAGTCTTTACACCCTGCTGACATGAGAATAGCATAATCTCCATGACAGAAGCTTGCTTCTACTTAACCATTTAACAGACTCGCATTTTTTCCACCGTGACTAATTTTGTAAGTTAAGCACATCATCCGTTACAGCACACTCCTGGGGCAGGGAAATGTGGCCACAATAGTCTGGTGGAACGAACTATCACAAGTGCACTGCGTGGGTTCAGGCATTTACTTTTAAGAGGCACAAACAGATTTACGTTGCCTCTGGTAACCTCAAGATAAACATGTTATAATCCAGAATCCGCATTAAACATCACGTTCCTTCATTCCCAACTGGGCAGAGCCAATTTACGTTGGAAAATGACATAGGTGGAGGTCATGGTAAACAGAAATACTGTCGCCAGTAAACGTACTTACATTAGAAAAGTTTATTTTATTTGATGAACCGATACCCATTTAAAGGAACAGGGCTCTTATTTCACTTGAATTTGATTGAACTAGAGACGTTGAAGAATTTGATGCTGTACTGTGATTCGAATTCGTATCTCCTCTTTCGAGGATCTGAATCTCTCGGAACAGTGTAGTTCAATCATTTCGTTCCTTTTTCCAAGACTTCAATCTTCTATAGGTCTCCTCCAAAAGTAATTATGTGGGTCCGAATCCTAATCCAGTACAAAAATACTCATAATTTCATTTCAAGCCCTATCACGTGCACACCAGCCTGCTAGTGAAAATTAACGTGCATTTTTAATGTCTGTTCATCTGTTGCCAACAATTACAGGTCAAACACGCACACACTTTACTGTTGGTGAGTAAGAAATTGATACTTAAGCTATATTCGTGGACGATAAAGAAGAACGGTAGGAGTGTGGTTCGATCGTCGCTTAGGCACAAAAATTTGTATCCTTATTTTAGATTGAAACACTTAGCAGCTGGTAAGAAAAACCGATACGTAACATTTGACTTTACGTAATTAACAATCCGATTACGTGTTGAGTTCGTATCTCCGTCACAGAACTTCACATCATGCACTTCATCTTTAAATGCAGACACACTTTGTTGCTTCTGGATGGAGGTATTTCACACATCTTTCGTGGTTAGTTAACAGGGATGAAAGGGTCTTGATAGGAGTCCCGGTTTATTACAAAAACTGCCGTCTTTTATTTTCAAGTTGTTTGATTGATATTGGCGAAAATTTCGGTAATTCATGACCCTACACGGCTACTCAGCAATATAATACGATTAGATTAGATTAATACCTGTTCCATAGATCATGAATACAACATTTCGTAATGATGTGGAACGTGTCATTTTAATGAAAGATTTCCTTACATACCGGTATACAATTTCTTTACAACAATCCTTTACCCTCTCTCTCATTCTTTTTTTATTTTCATCTCTCTCTCTCTACCTCTCCTCTCTCTCTCTCTCTCTCTCTCTCTCTCTCTCACACACACACACACACACACACACACACACACACACAGACACACACATTCTTTTTTTTATTTGTTTGGTGTTTTCGACTATAGGCGAGGCACGAAAACGTCCATGAATAAGTTTCTTAGTTTTGAGTACAGTTACGAAAGAAATATGAAAACAACTATGAGAGTTACTGATTTATGATGCTTAGTTTGCAGTCAGTTCTGAGTATTACTAGTAACTACGCTCCAGTCCCTAAACCAAGTTACAGAAATGCGAATCAGACGCATTACGTATTCCAGGCCGTAGCAGCCGCGTCTCTGAGACGCCAGCTATGGCCACTTCCCAGCCCGCCGTAGAAACACATCGGTTCGTCTTCTTCCTGCTTGTACTGTAACTGAGATTTGGCAACAAGGCAAGGTATGGTAGTCAACTCTGTGATCGACGAGTTACTTTCTGGTGTGCAGGGAATTAAGCCTCAAATTTTACTTGATTTTTCCTGTCATTTCCATTGAATAATCTGAGTTATTATCGCTTGAGGTGTAACAAATTGAAAATTTACGGTTTTCAGTCCAGGAAAGTCGTTGCACGTGGAAATCGCAAATAATCTCGTCCTTTAAAAAGCGGTTTACGAGTTCCAGCTACCATTGGCCTCGTAATAGCAGCGCACAATACTTCCCTCTTCGCTAGCTATGTGTGGTGGGCGTGCTGGCCTGTGAAAAAGTGTCTGTTATGGTTCGCGGTTCCAGTCTCGCAGACCACAACGTTTTTATCCCTTCTGTGAAAGAGCTACAAGCAGTCAGATCAAACTTCGATAAGGAAATCGCAAGAAAATACTTTCAGCTTATGGTGCAATGCTGAAGAACTTAATGCTGCACAGCAGGTAACGCTTCTTTCGCTGCTGACAAGCAAATGTTGGGTTTCTAGGAATACATAACTTTATTTATGAAACGCCACATTTGCATACCTGTTGAGTATGACACGGTATACCAATTAAACACAAATCCAAGCGAAATGTAAGTGAGTAGTATTTTCCTAATTTGTGCCGATAGAGGCACGCTTGTGTGCAGATACTCAGTTTCATGAAAACAGACATTCGTCATAAGGTTATCGTGGGTAGTTTTATTTCATTTCTTATAATACAGTGCACAATTTTCGTAAGGTTTCTTTTAGTGTTGTTAAAACAATACTAAACCTGAGAGGGAAATTAATCATCTACCATATACGCGACTTCTATGATGTTATCTATAACAGTCTGACAATGCACATGCAGTTTATTGATTACATGCATGTAGAGAACTTGTTCTCAGTTAAAGCTGTCAAACAAGGTTTGAAAAAGAATAAAATGCCACTACCAGACGACTGCTAATGTAGAAAATACTTTTCTGACTATTTTGGCACGATGCGCTCTCCCCATACATAATACAAAAGCTTCGAGGTGCATCTGCTGCCTGGCCGTCTATTAAACCTGAAAAGAACAAAATGTCACAGAAATTAGCCCTTTTTCCACATGCGGCTATCTTGGGGTTGAGAAGTGAAGGCAATTATGTTCAAAGTTCCATTAAATTGGTAACTTCAGCAGACAGCAGAATTGCGTTTTAAATAATGTAGCAGCGAATGTAACAGAACTCGCGACTTCTTGTCTACAGTGCGCGACGCTTACCGTTAAACCTGATATTCCTTCTCTACCAAGGAGACGTTTGGTTGAACCACAGTAAAGTCAGGAGTAGCGAAGTAAGGGAACTCTATCACCAGTAACCTTTCTAATACTAGTTATTTATTTCTAGTGACGAAACAAACGCTATGTAGGGCCGCAGGACACTTATTCCATCTTTTATTTGATCTTCTGTATGTCGATGAAATTGGTTCTGAACTTGGAATGCATCTCAGACCGCCCTTAACGCGGAATTTGATCCCTTCGTGACAATACAGCTCGACTGCTATCTGTTGTTTGTTCAAAACTGCAGATTCCTCAACATCTCCACTGATTGCGCGTGAACGGGTTCGAATCCTGGACCGGCACTAAACTTTTCATTATGTAATTTCAAGCTCTAGCATGAGAACACCTATCTGCTGGTGGATAATAATTTTGATTTTTAATGCATTTTCATTCGTTGTCAGCACTAACGATATCTGACGTTTTTGGCTCCCAGTGAGGCACAGAACTATTTGAGAGATCAATGTAAGTTCAAGGATGTTATTCAGAGCCTCTGGTGGATATAAATTCGGTAGCTGACGTCTCTTTGTGTGCAGTTGACAACGATATGTGTGGGGTTCGATTCCCAGTCAGCACTGAATTCTTCGTCATATTATTTCTAGTTCAAACATGCTCACATGTCGCTGCTGTTGTAACAATCCCATATTTAACGTCCGTTTTCTCTAGGATATAACAGCAATAGGTGCCGGGTTGGTGTCTGGGAAGGAAAAAATTAATGTTTCGTCTTGGCATTTCAGTTAAAACATCTAGCTACTGCCGAGAAAATCCGATGTGGCACAGTTGAATGGCCTGCGATAACAATCCGATTAGGTTCTGGGTTCGAATCCCCGTCCAACACAAAGTTTTGCCTCACGGCATTTCAAGTACGTTACTTGTGAAGAAGCAGTATTTAACATCTCTCGTAGTTCGTTAACAGGCACAATAGATGCTGGGTAGGAATTCGCGTCCGTTAAAAATGTTTACGTTATGTAATTTACAGTTGATATTTGCTAACTGATACTGACTAAAATCGAGGTATATCAATCTCTGTATGCGTAGTCAGGAATGACTGTTAGTTTCCGTCAGTCACAAAATATTAATCTGTATGACCTGGGTTTGAATCCATATGCAGAACGAGGCGGTTCGTCGTGTCATTTGAAGTTCATACATATTCTCAACCAGCTGCTAGTGAATAACGCAAATTTTTAATGTCATTTTGTGTTAAATAACAAGTACGGTATGTTACTTTGAAGAGGAAATCAAGAATACGACGAACTTACTACGTGCATTACCTATCTGATGTAATAATGAGAGTGGTAACATTTCACGTATGTCATTTATTGCAATAAATGTCAGCTTACAAGCCTTAAGGACAGTCTTATCTGTGATAAGGTGTTCCCTGATATTTGTAGAATCGTGGTATTACTTTATATCTTGAGTTATTGCGATACAGAGCAGAGTTTTCTAGTGGTGACTTGTTGGGGCCATTTTCAACAGTCAAACGACTGTACCAAGGAGCGATTAGAGGACCTGCTAGACAGATGCGTTATGTGGGTTGCATGTGAATCAGGCGAAATGCAATTCAGGTCGTCCGGATACTTTTGAGCATGGCTGTACACGATTTTCAGCAAATGAACATTTACATCTTTATTTATATAGATTTAATTTAAGGTATTAGCACAACATTAGGTGGTCAGGTACTTAGCGCCACCATCTCTCCTCCCCCCTACCGGGAGATACGTACATACATTCATATCCAGTAGTCACAGGCCCTGCAGACCAACCGCTGTTTCCACTAACTGCCTCCATTCCCTGCTATTTTGTGCTCGGTTCCGCCAGGTATCGTCAGTCGCCAGGGCTTCCTGGTCCTTCGCCATCCAGCGCTGCCTTGGTCGTCCTGTGTGGCAACTTGTGTTTGGTTTCCCCTCAAGTGCTTTCTTCGCCTGTCGTTCTGGCATACGAGCTACACGGCACGCCCAATGGATTCGTTTGCTCTTCAGCTTCTTTAAGCCGCGCGGGATTAGCCGAGCGGTCTGGGGCGCTGCAATCATGGATTGTGCGGCTGATCCCGGCGGAGGTTCCAGTCCCTCCCTCGGGCATGGGTGTGTGTGTTTGTCCTTAGGATAATTTAGGGTAAGTAGTGTGTAAGCTTAGGGACTGATGACCTTATCAGTTAAGTCCATAAGATTTCACACAGCTTCTTTAAGGTTATTGGTTGTTGCATTGTAAGAGGTCCATGATTAAGGAATTTGTTGCTAGCGCACTCGAGCAGATGTAATTTCTATGGATTGTTCACGCGCTGCCTGCGATATGTAAGCTGTAAGAGAATCTCAGACCAGAGAGCAGTGTTGTCAGCAGTAGGAACTGTGTAGGAGTTGTAGTAGTAGCGAGCAGTCGCGTGTATGGAGTTGGCTGGACCGGTCGTGAGGAGCGATGGCGGAGCCTGAGCGATGTAGTATAACGTAAAACCAATCTTGCCCAAATGTACTATTGTTATATCAAGACCCATGTAAATGTTTTAAAAAATCTCTTAATAATAATCTATCTTATAAAAATGAACTTTTGACAATTATTCATCTCAATTTAAAGAATTTACTAATTTCTCCAATCCATGGTCATCCCGATTATTGTAAAGAACAAGCAATTGTTTCTTTTTATACATGACAAATCTATCGGCTAGCATTGCACTGGGCTGTGCCAGAAAAATTTCTTATAGGAGCAGATATATATGCGTTATCCGGCGACCTTATTGAGGTAAGAATTTCAATTTATTGAGAAGGATCTTTCAAGGCCATGACGCAGCACTGCTGACGTCTAAATTTACCAGTTTCAATTCATAGTCAATTATTGAAAGGTTGCAAGTGAGCAACAATTTTATTGAGAGATTAGTCACATTGTATTATTGGTAGGTTTCGCAATTTATTTAATTGGGAGGTTACGCTACATGTCAATGTTATATTTTTTACTATTGGGAGGTTATAATAAATTTTATTCATCTGTGGGGAGGTTACACTGAATTTGAATAATATACATTATATTTTTTGGGGAGGTTACACTTGGCGACAACCGGCCAGGATTGTATTTTCTTTGTGAATTTCTGAGAAATAGTGATATATCTGCTCTTATTTACTTAATGTTAAATGTAGTTTGCTTCTGGCGCAACGCATTTACTAATTTGTCACTCTTTCTTTCACAGACCATCGGCAATTTATTGAACCTGTGTTGTTATTGTATTTGTTCAATTTTTGCTTTGTCTTTGTTTGATTTTGTGCTTAACTTTCATTTGTGAGAATGCCGCGAAAAACTGCTAACAGTACATCGCGATGTGCAATGAGCGAAAAAGCCGACTTGAATAATTTGACTGATAATACTAGCAACACTCAGTGTCATAATGATAATCCTCTAATTACAGATAATCTGTGCATACCGACCAGCAGTAATGATTTTAATCCAAATGATAAACAAACAAATTCGGTTATGTACACACTTAATTTAACGATAATTGATGACGCGGCACGTTCCATTACAATGAACGCTGTCCAGTTTGACACACCTGATTGGCAAAATTTACACAGTGAACAGATAAATATTTCTAATGAAGATGAACAATGTAGTCAAAATACTTCAGTTTTATTTGATTCGGTGTAGTGACCAACAGTGCACATCCAACTGGCAAACCTTTTCGTGAATCAGACAATGACCAAATGGTTACACAAAATGTGACACATTCAGATACACCATTACACTGCACAGAAAATAGCGTCGCTAATTTTGGCTTGGATCAAGTTATGGCATTATTACTACATATCAATGAAAAAAATGTAAAATACCAGAACCATTTCAAACAACATAATGAATCGAACAAACAACTTCATGAAAATTTCAAACACTTGAATGAAAAACACGACAACCTTAATGAATCGAACAAACAATTTAATGAAAAACAAGACAAAAATTTTAAACAACTTAATGAGAAACAAGACAACAATTACAAACAACTTAATGAAAATCTCAAACAGATTAATGAAAAACTTGACACCTCTACTGAACAGCTTACTGAAGAGATTACAGCCGTTGCCGAGCAATGTAACGAAACTAAATAAACAGTTACGTGAGGGAATTAAGGCTTGTGCTAGGAACAGTACTGAAGAAATTAGATCTGTTGCACATGAATTAAGTAATACACATGCAACCACAACGAAATTACTTAGAGATGAAATCAGTGCAGTCGTTAAACAATGTTCTGAAAACGCTACACAGTTACGCGACGAGTTTAAATTAATGTCAGCAGAACTTTCACGCACACTGGATGCGAAAGTCAAGAAATTTGAATAACAAAATAGACAAATTGACGAACGTCTTGATCACCACCTACAAAACAGTGAAACGCGTTACCGTAAATTCATACAGGAACAGAACAAAGTAAAGAAACAAGTCATGGAAACAGTTACTGCACAGAGACAGGAAGATAAGCGTAAGTTGTTTACGAAAACAAAAACATACGTAGACAACAACATTGCTACACTATCAGACGAAACCAAACAGTTGAACACCGAATTGCATGATGAAATCTCCGATCTTAAAACAAAAAACAGATACACACACAGTAAACTTTCAGACAGTGACCAACAGACTAGAACAATTAGAATTAATACAGGATCCTGATGCCATCAAAGCAGACGTTAAGAAATTGAACAAAACCATACTTAAAATGCAAAAACAAATTATTGCTTGTGACACTAAAAACGACGATCAGGTAAAAGCACTGACTGAAAAATTTGATGAATTGGCCAGTCGTATTGACGTTATCGAAAATAAAAATGACAACAAATCAGACGATACGTCACCAGTTTCGTTTAATCAAACACCCGAATTCCAAAATTTACAGCAGACAATCAATGAGACAGGTTCGCTTAGTAATACATTACGTAGAAAATTGTCATCTTTACAGCAAGAAGTGACAGAGATGAAAAATGTATCAGCCTCTAACACGACACAGCATATGCCATATTCCGAACATTTCTCACACTCACACAGCCAGTATAATTTAGGTAATTTACAGAGAGTACGTGACTTAGATTCCCAACAGTCACAGAAAAACAGATTATCATACAATCTTGAACGTGTTCAGACATGTACAGAGACCATAATTTTGATTATAAGCACTTTCTATCCGTGAGAAAATTGAAGGTATTTAATAATGACAGAACACAGATTCACCTCTTGGATTGGATACAACAATTTAGCTTTGCTTCTCCGCCAACTTGGTCCGTGACACACAAACTTGAATTTATTTGCAGTTTTTTTGGAAGGCGAACCGGCAACTCGTATGAGGCAGATCGAGAGACAATGCTACTCGGTAGAAGAATTTCAGAATGCTTTTCTGTCAGCGTATTGGTCGGAGACGACACAGCGCGGAATCAAGAATCAGTTAATTAGTTTACCGAATATGAGAACTCAGATTTTCCCACTGTCACGCAATTTTTTGAACACATGGTCCAACAAAACCAATACTTAAGTGAGCCGTACAGTGAATCAGCACTTATCCAATTATGTATTTCTAAATTACCACAATCGTTAAGAGTATCATTTTTAACAGGACAGCAGAAAGAAAATATTTCGGCATTTAGAGATCTGCTACAGCTTTTGGAAGTTCAGCAATCAGACTATTCTTTCATAAACAAAAATTTTTCACATCATAACCAAGGCCAACAAGCATACAGTAATTACGATCAGCCACGCTATTTTAATAGCAAAGGTGATAGACGCTCCAGGAATGACAACCACCAGAATAGCAAAGTTGATAGACGCTCCAGGAATGACAACCACCAGAACTTTAGTACCAGTCAAAATTTTAATTATCAGTATCCTCATAATTATCAGCAACAACAAAGACATTTTGGCAGCAATAGAGGCTTTTCCCCACAACATCAACAAAACCAGTCGGTTAGCATACCTACCCAACAATGTAGTCTGCAAGGTCAACCAAGCTTTAATGTTGCGCCGCCTACACGTATAGCGTCGGCTCCACGAAATAGTAACGCACAGCAACAAGGAAATCACTACGTACAAAATACACATAATTTCAATTCCTATTGCAACGCGCCGTATAGTAATGATTATTATGACAGACGTAAAAGTAATGAGCACAGTTTTCACCGTAACAGTCGGTCTTACCAGCAGCAGAGTCATCCACAACAACAGATTATCATGAATGAACCAGACAGTTGATATCATCCCGAGCCAAAGACATCAGGATGAAATAACAGAACAGTAGAAATAGTTGAAATGTCACAGCATCCTCCCGCAAACAACAGCACGTGAGAAAGAATTTGACTAGACAGGTTGCGTCTTCCAACAACGTAAGCAATACTTTTGACACGCAGAATCTTGTTCACGAAAATGTTATTACTTTTGACGACATCCGAGACACACTTTTCCATGAAAAACCAGTTATACAAAAAACCATTTCCCACCCTGTTATTGAAGTAAAGATTGTATCATCCACATTTTCAGCAGTAATCGATTCTGGATCACCTATGTCAGTTATAAATGAAGAAACTTTCAACGAATGTAACAAAGAGAATACTTATCCTACGTTACCATTAGGCAAAACTAAAGTAAAAGGAGAAGTATCTGGTAAAGGAGTAGATAGACACACTTATCATTTTGTATTGCAGGTCATACGTTCCACTCAAATTTTTGGGTTGTTCCCTTATTCACAACAGCCGCAATTATTGACTTTCAAAATTCCTATTTAATGTTAAAGGATGAAAATGTACAACTGGCATTAGAATTTCAGCAGTCTTTATCTGCAGAAGAACAAACAATTAATCGGACAGAGGTCACTTCTGCATCACGTAACTCGTACACTGTCATTCCACATTGTTCACAGATACGTATGTTCACAACTACAAAACACCAGACGAAGCTTTGCCAGCCGCGGTGGTCTAGCGGTTCTGGCGCTGCATTCCGGAACCGCAGGACTGCTACGGTCGCAGGTTCGAATCCTGCCTCGGGCATGGGTGTGTGTGATGTCCTTAGGTTCGTTAGGTTTAAGTAGTTCTAAGTTCTAGGGGACTTATGACCTAAGATGTTGAGTCCCATAGTGCTCAGAGCCATTTGAACCATTTTGAACCAGACGAAGCCGACTATGACATTATACAGATGATTTCTGATAAGGTTAACAGAGCAGTGCAAATACAGATGATGAACGTACAGAGCTACGCAAAATTCTTTTACAGCAAGCTCCAGTTTTTGACAACATCCCTGGTACTATGTCCGGTTTCATGTATGAATTTCAAGTTGAACAGCAAGACACATTTAAAGCTAAACATTATCCTATTCCGAATATCCGTACACAAAATATTGTAGCAGACGCACTATTCCGTTCCCTCAGCAACAATCAGCAAGACATCGCAACCAACTTCTGCAAAGCAAATTCTAGCGTCATGTATATTCAACAAGTTGCATTTTCATTTCGTCGTCATTACGAGACAGAGCATAAGAGTAGAGCAAAGACAACGTATTGGAAGATATTAAACACCTTTGGCAAGATAGGAATAACGTTACCATTAGAAACCATTATACTGTACGCAATAATATTCTGTTTCGCCACTCTCACTCTGACAGCAACAACTGGTTATTATGTATTCCTGACGAACTTGTTAACAAATTAATTTGGTACACTCATTTAAGTTACGCACATTATGGAGCCAGAAAATGTTTTTTTGTACTAAGACAGAACTGTTCTTTTGCGAACTTGGAGAAACGTATTCGACGAGTTTTAGCGTCATGTAAAATCTGCCAGAAAGCTAAATCAGACACGACTTCACATATTCCTCCGTTACATCCCATTGTACCCGTTAAATTGAGACACATGGCCGCTGTAGACATTTTGGTCCTATTCCCAGATCTAATAGAGGTTTTTGTTGCATCTTTGTCGCTGTTGAACTCACTTCGAAATTTGTTACCTTCACTCCGTTACGCAAAGCCACTGCGAAATCTATTTCGAATGCATTTGTAAAACATTTTCTATTTCATGTAGAACATGTATTGAAAGTAATTTCCGACAATAGACCACAATTTCGATCTGTAATATCGACACGTATGTTACGAGCATGGTGACTGGGTGTTGTGTGATGTCCTCAGGTTAGTTAGGTTTAAGTAGTTCTAAGTTCTAGGGGACTGATGACCATAGATGTTAAGTCCCATAGTGCTCAGAGCCATTTGAACCATTTTTTTGTTGCGAGCAAGAAACATTTCTCCGATCTATATATGCAAGTATCGCGCTTCTTCAAACCCTTGTGAACGACTAATGAAAGAAATTGGTAAACTACGTAGAATATACTGCCATAAAAAACATTTTGATTGGGACACACACATACTCTCATTCCAGGATGCAATTAACTCCATACCAAATGAATCTACTATGCTATCTCCGACTGTTGTATTGAAAAATGTTGAACCACCTAACAAAATTAAAGAATTAGTATCCTTTCCTATATATATGTATACACTCTGTGACTGTAGACTTAGTAAACTAAATAGATTATAGAAAAATTTGTTGCTCATGGCATGTCCAGTTAACAGAGAGATGTGATCCCAGTGAAATTTGTTCCAACAATTAGTGCCATGACACTTCACTAATGATTGGCATTACAGACTTGTGCAGTCACTGTGACTATGGAAATTCAGTACGGACTAGAGCCACGACATCCTGCAATCAGAGCTGCTGGACATCATGGCATGGAGTCAAAGAGCACCTGAATGTGCTGCTGGGGAATACTCTGCCACCACACAGTTTGTTTACGCGTCCATAAAGCATCAACTGTCGCTGCAGGAGGACCTGAACGAACAAGTTACAGACCGACCATGTCCTAGACATGTCAGGTGAACAGGCAGGCCAGGGAAGCAGTGGTACGCGTTATTCCTTGAAGAAGGCTTGCACATTTCTCGCCACATGCGGCGGGGCACAGAACTGCTACAATATGGCATGTGGAACAGCCTGCAGGAGAGGCTGAGGCTGCGCCTCGGGCAATAAAATCTTCCCAATATAGCGGTAGCTCTTCAGATTGGCCTCAAGACGTAGGAGGCGAGATCACATGTTCTAGGCAATGGCACCCCTAACCATCACACTTGGCGTTCGTTCACTATGCCGCTCCATACGCCGCTCCACGACGGTGTCGAACGCTTATGCGGCCATCACTGAAGGAAAAGTTGAAGCGGGGCTCGCCGAAAACTCTACATTTTGCCACTCAGCACGCCAGTGTTGGCTTTCATGTGCCCATTGCAGCGTACGACGTTGGTGGGTTCTGGTCAATGGAAGCCATAGGTCCATCGAAGCATATGTCCTCAGCCGTTGCACTGGTGCAAAGCTGCGCTAAGTTACGAAGCAGCGGACGAAGCTGTCCTGTCCGTTACAGCTAGTCTGACAAGAGGGCTGTTATCTCGCGCTGTGGTCACATTATGTCGTCCAGTACTCTGCCGGCGCTGTGTACGGTCCTCTTCTCTCCACTGCATCCACAAACGTCTCATGCTGAAGTAGCGTGCCCTGTGCGAGCCGCATTGTAGGAACAATAGACCCGCTTCCCAGAAACCAGTCCTCGCACTCACATGCCGATCTTCCACCTGGTGGAGTCGAACACTGACCTGTCCCGTCCCACAAAAGAGGGCTCTGTTGGGCGTGCGTGTGCACAACCTCTCTGCCATTTAAATCACTTATTATGGTTCCGCTGTTCTACACGTTCTCTTATCGTGGCGTGCTGCAGACCATTGCTTCCGGGTGATTCACTTTTTACAAACAGTAGCGTATATCTCCAAAAGCAAGCTCTTGCCTCCCTCTTTAATCAATTCTCCTGTTACCCTGTCCTCCTATGGGGACTATTTGTTTCTGTATCTTTTGATTGCAATTTTCACATCTTCTTTTCCAGTCACTTTCCGTTCTTCTTCATCTTTCCTTTCTTCCGTTGTATCTACAGGTAGCATCTCATCTGGGTCTGGACGATTCAAGTATTCTGAGAAGTATCCTCTGCATTTTTCTACAATTTTTCCTTGTCATTTATCAACTTGCCGTTCTTATCTCCAATGGAAAAGGCTGGGCTGAGAAATCGATGTTTCCGTATTTTGATGCATTGGAAAAATTGTCTAGAATTCTTGTTATGTCTCTTTGCCTCAACTTGCTCTGAGAAACTGATTATATATATTCTCTTCGTCTCCCTTCTGATGTTGAGAAAACGTTCCCTGTTCTATTTATTCTCTCTGTCAGCTAGCCACTTCTTCAAGTGCAATACCAACCAGACTGCAAGTTAGGACAGTCTTTTCAGCCAATATAAGGTGCTGTAGATGTGGATAGACAAAGCATATTTGGAAGAAATGTCAACAGCTAAGGGACAGTGGAGGTAGAGGCAGATGTCAGAATAATATTAACTGTAATTTCAGAGATAGAGGACCGGGAAAGAGGCAGACGTTAAACGCCAAAGGGAACGTGAGGTCCACCTATAGACGTTCCCAGTAAAATTAGATGCTATGAAGTGGTATGCAGAGGTGGATTGTGTGTTCGCAGGAACAGTGGGGAAGAGGAACTGAGCGACATTCCTGGACAAATGGTGGCATGTGCCGGTTGCCAGTGGAGATCTGATAGAACATAAACGGCAATATGGACTGGGGATAGAGATGTCACACCATTAGGATCGTTGGACCTAAAATTTTTCCTTAGTACACTCCTGGAAATTGAAATAAGAACACCGTGAATTCATTGTCCCAGGAAGGGGAAACTTTATTGACACATTCCTGGGGTCAGATACATCACATGATCACACTGACAGAACCACAGGCACATAGACACAGGCAACAGAGCATGCACAATGTCGGCACTAGTACAGTGTATATCCACCTTTCGCAGCAATGCAGGCTGCTATTCTCCCATGGAGACGATCGTAGAGATGCTGGATGTAGTCCTGTGGAACGGCTTGCCATGCCATTTCCACCTGGCGCCTCAGTTGGACCAGCGTTCGTGCTGGACGTGCAGACCGCGTGAGACGACGCTTCATCCAGTCCCAAACATGCTCAATGGGGGACAGATCCGGAGATCTTGCTGGCCAGGGTAGTTGACTTACACCTTCTAGAGCACGTTGGGTGGCACGGGATACATGCGGACGTGCATTGTCCTGTTGGAACAGCAAGTTCCCTTGCCGGTCTAGGAATGGTAGAACGATGGGTTCGATGACGGTTTGGATGTACCGTGCACTATTCAGTGTCCCCTCGACGATCACCAGTGGTGTACGGCCAGTGTAGGAGATCGCTCCCCACACCATGATGCCGGGTGTTGGCCCTGTGTGCCTCGGTCGTATGCAGTCCTGATTGTGGCGCTCACCTGCACGGCGCCAAACACGCATACGACCATCATTGGCACCAAGGCAGAAGCAACTCTCATCGCTGAAGACGACACGTCTCCATTCGTCCCTCCATTCACGCCTGTCGCGACACCACTGGAGGCGGGCTGCACGATGTTGGGGCGTGAGCGGAAGACGGCCTAACGGTGTGCGGGACCGTAGCCCAGCTTCATGGAGACGGTTGCGAATGGTCCTCGCCGATACCCCAGGAGCAACAGTGTCCCTAATTTGCTGGGAAGTGGCGGTGCGGTCCCCTACGGCACTGCGTAGGATCCTACGGTCTTGGCGTGCATCCGTGCGTCGCTGCGGTCCGGTCCCAGGTCGACGGGCACGTGCACCTTCCGCCGACCACTGGCGACAACATCGATGTACTGTGGAGACCTCACGCCCCACGTGTTGAGCAATTCGGCGGTACGTCCACCCGGCCTCCCGCGTGCCCACTATACGCCCTCGCTCAAAGTCCGTCAACTGCACATACGGTTCACGTCCACGCTGTCGCGGCATGCTACCAGAGTGTATATATAGAGATTGTGCCATTCCTGAGTAAGGCCTATGGCTTCATTTTGGGGTTGCATTTCTTGCATCAGCATTGTGACAAAATCGATCTTTGGCACCACATGGCAGAGCTGGACGGGAAAATGTTTCGGTTGATTGAAACTGCTGCCAGTGTAGTAACGTCACGATGCGAGTCTGTCGACTATGACAAATCATTTAAACCACAGACAATAACATTAAGACTCGACACACACTATTGTGTACCTAAGGTTACCGGGAAATCGCTTTGGGTTAATGTTAAATCTAGCTTACCAGTAGGGATGTTATGTGAGGTGGAACCATTGGAAGTAAATGAAGTATTGGGTTAAGGGGATTGCGTAGTGAAAAGTAGTTTTGTTGGTGTACAAGAGGTGAATAGTGAAAAAACTATATCTGTGTTTGTGGATAGTTTCAGCGCTGAAGATTTGAGCTTGACAAAGTGGTTGTTATTTGCTAACATGTGTATTCTGGAGGAGGAAGAGTGGAACACAAGGGCTACTGGCCACAGACAATTACCAAACGCCACTGAAACTGCAGTACACGGAAAGTAAAACACCTAAATGAGAGTGATAAGGAACAGATGGAAGAGTTACTGTTGGAATTCAAGGATTTGTTTTCTCCCAAAGGGCTATTGCGAGAATACATATTACGCAGCACCAGATATCAGCAGGAAATGAATTAGCAGTTTACCACAGACCATACGGAGCTCTGAGGTACTTGCAGCTGATTCTGGAGGAATGCATAGGTCATTAGCTGAAGGATGGGATTGTTGAGGAAAACAATAGTCCATGGAGGGCCAGAATTGTCGCTCTGCCCAAAAATCAGCGGATGAATCATCAGATTATACATTTTTTTGCGATTATCGACATCTGGATTCCAAGTACACAACTGATGCCTGCCCTTTGCCTAAAGTTAAGGAGACCATATAATATTTAAGCCAGTGCAAGTTTTTCAACCATGGACTTACGAAGTGGTACCGTTAGCAAGAAGTTGCTCTGGTGGAACCAGAAATTTCTTCGCTGTGGGGACACAATCAATTCTGAAGGATATCTTTTGCATTGAATAATGTACCTATGACCTTTCAGAGGTTGTCGGACAGAGTTCTCTGAGGACTGAAACCTCATCAATACATTATTTATCTTTATAAACATCTCTGAGAATGATATAGAACAGCACATAAAATGCCTAAGGTAAGTATTCCTGAGATGGAGAGCTACGAATTTAACGTTGTATACAGATAAGAGCCATTGTGTTTGGAAGAGATGGCATACCTCGATCACATAACTAGTAAGGATGGGGTCACAGACGTGGGAGGTGGTGACCGGAAAGGAAGACTATTAACATGGACCACAGACGACGATGTTCAGGCAATGGATAACCTGACTTACAGCAATCGCAGATTTCCCCACGATGAGGACATTCACTCACAAAACGGTCCTCGAATAGTCAAGTAGCCAGTTTCTTACAGTAGAACAATTGGTAGAACGTTTCAACCGTTGTCTATAGAGACCTCCTGTCGATACTAAAAATAGTGTCATGTATCCTTATCACTCTGAACTGCAGTGCAGCATTCAATAAATGTTACTTGGCCTGCCATACGTTTTCAAGACTCCCTGTAGTTAGATTCCGTAAAACTTCATACATCACTGACGGAGTTACATTTGTTGCTCAGAAAGCATTCCAGATGTTACATTTCGTTTCCGAGGTGCTGCGGATCGCGTGTTTTACGAGTGTTCTAATCATAAATGCTTTTTGTTATGGATGGTGATCTACAAGTATCGATTTCCGACATGTGAAACATCATAAAAGATACAAACCGACTGTCAGCCTCCCACGCCGAAAAGAGTGCCAACAGGCAACGCGTCAAGAAATGGACGCAAATTATATAATCTTTAAATACTTGTACCGGTTTCACCCTGTTATTAGTTATTGTACCTTCCGACGCTCTAATTGTTGATGTACGGTGCCTGCTAAACATAGGTTTCTGATTCGTTTGCTTCGCAGTTTATTTTCTACTGTTTCACTTGCGAAAATTTTATTGTACTTTCTCGCATCCTCTGAAAGTCATCAAATTGTTAGTTTAATGCTCTATGGTAGGAAAACGAGCATAACACTGCAGTTGTTTTAGAAATACAGGTGGCAAACAGTATAATCAACGACAGTATTTCAGTTAGAAATTTCTTGAATGGTATCAGTTTGCTGCATTGGATGTTATTGCCGGGATTAAACCATCCTTTTATTTTGTATTGTTCACTGCTACGTAATTTCGGCCGTGTGTCCATTCTTAGGTGCCAAGGATAATGCGTTCAATGCACATACTTGCGTCACATTGTATACTTGAAAATGGATACAGAATCGAATCTGCGTAGCAGCGAATTTGTACACACTACAAAAAAGGATGTAAGTGTATACGTATGTATGTATGTGTGTTCCACATCTGCTCTCACTTACTGTCTGGAAAAAAGCACTGTGGGTTTAAAAACAACCTGCCTCTCGTGGTGGTAGGGCTGGGGGGGGGGGGGGGGGGGTGTTAAAGTAGAGTAGCTCTCACGACTAACAAATATCTAGATAACAGTCATCCAATATTTGAGAATGACAGCACTTAGTGACTTACAACCAACTTTACACATAATTTCAAACCATTACGTTTTCTCGCTGACACCTCTCGCAAGAGGATGACAGGAAAAAAGTTTATCGCTTATTACATTTTCACTGTTCATGCAGTAAAACTACCGCATGAGGCACGACCTTCTACTTTATTACTTTTTTACTACTAACTCTATGTGCAACACATTTTCCAGACCGTATTCACATACCACTGAAAGTACTTGCGTAAACATATCATTATACCACGTATAGTTCTAGAGACATGACGCCATAAATGCTGAGATACGTGAGAAATTGCGCGCATCATACGTGGTGTTTTAATTTAGTACTTCCTTACTATTAACTACATTCGCAACGCATTTCGCAGACTGTATCTGCATATACCACTGGATGTACCGGCCAAATTATACCAATTTCGACTCACAGTTCAGAACACATGACGACATAAACATACAGCTGCCTGAAAATGAGACTGCAGGGCGAAATTCGCTACAGATACAGGTGAAATACGTGTACAGATATGTGTGAAGCATGTCAAATACATATGACATGTGCGTACGCGAGCAAAGCCACAGGTAAAAACCTTCTCCTAAACCTCTGGTTTGATTTAAACCAAACTTGGTACACATACTACACTCCTGGAAATGGAAAAAAGAACACATTGACACCGGTGTGTCAGACCCACCATACTTGCTCCGGACACTGCGAGAGGGCTGTACAAGCAATGATCACACGCACGGCACAGCGGACACACCAGGAACCGCGGTGTTGGCCGTCGAATGGCGCTAGCTGCGCAGCATTTGTGCACCGCCGCCGTCAGTGTCAGCCAGTTTGCCGTGGCATACGGAGCTCCATCGCAGTCTTTAACACTGGTAGCATGCCGCGACAGCGTGGACGTGAACCGTATGTGCAGTTGACGGACTTTGAGCGAGGGCGTATAGTGGGCATGCGGGAGGCCGGGTGGACGTACCGCCGAATTGCTCAACACGTGGGGCGTGAGGTCTCCACAGTACATCGATGTTGTCGCCAGTGGTCGGCGGAAGGTGCACGTGCCCGTCGACCTGGGACCGGACCGCAGCGACGCACGGATGCACGCCAAGACCGTAGTATCCTACGCAGTGCCGTAGGGGACCGCACCGCCACTTCCCAGCAAATTAGGGACACTGTTGCTCCTGGGGTATCGGCGAGGACCATTCGCACCACCGAGCGGGGTGGCGCAGTGGTTAGACACTGGACTCGCATTCGGGAGGACGACGGTTCAATCCCGCGTCCGGCCATCCTGATTTAGGTTTTCCGTGATTTCCCTAAATCACTCCAGGCAAATGCCGGGATGGTTCCTCTGAAAGGGCACGGCCGACTTCCTTCCCAATCCTTCCCTAATCCGATGAGACCGATGACCACGCTGTCTGGTCTCCTTCCCCAAACCAACCAACCAACCAACCATTCGCAACCGTCTCCATGAAGCTGGGCTACGGTCCCGCACACCGTTAGGCCGTCTTCCGCTCACGCCCCAACATCGTGCAGCCCGCCTCCAGTGGTGTCGCGACAGGCGTGAATGGAGGGACGAATGGAGACGTGTCGTCTTCAGCGATGAGAGTCGCTTCTGCCTTGGTGCCAATGATGGTCGTATGCGTGTTTGGCGCCGTGCAGGTGAGCGCCACAATCAGGACTGCATACGACCGAGGCACACAGGGCCAACACCCGGCATCATGGTGTGGGGAGCGATCTCCTACACTGGCCGTACACCACTGGTGATCGTCGAGGGGACACTGAATAGTGCACGGTACATCCAAACCGTCATCGAACCCATCGTTCTACCATTCCTAGACCGGCAAGGGAACTTGCTGTTCCAACAGGACAATGCACGTCCGCATGTATCCCGTGCCACCCAACGTGCTCTAGAAGGTGTAAGTCAACTACCCTGGCCAGCAAGATCTCCGGATCTGTCCCCCAATGAGCATGTTTGGGACTGGATGAAGCTTCGTCTCACGCGGTCTGCACGTCCAGCACGAACGCTGGTCCAACTGAGGCGCCAGGTGGAAATGGCATGGCAAGCCGTTCCACAGGACTACATCCAGCATCTCTACGATCGTCTCCATGGGAGAATAGCAGCCTGCATTGCTGCGAAAGGTGGATATACACTGTACTAGTGCCGACATTGTGCATGCTCTGTTGCCTGTGTCTATGTGCCTGTGGTTCTGTCAGTGTGATCATGTGATGTATCTGACCCCAGGAATGTGTCACTAAAGTTTCCCCTTCCTGGGACTATGAATTCACGGTGTTCTTATTTCAATTTCCAGGAGTGTACATACTAGCTCTCAGAAAAGAAATACTGTGGGAGTAAAACCAGCAACCTTCTGTTGCGGTGTATTAAGATGTAGATGACCCATCTTTGGAGTGGGCTTGCGACTGCAGCTGGTCACAAGCTTGTGGCCCTTCAGCAAACTGAAAAGTGATACTCAACCTTCGCTCATTTAGCAAAGGATACATACACTCCTGGAAATGGAAAAAAGAACACATTGACACCGGTGTGTCAGACCCACCATACTTGCTCCGGACACTGCGAAACGGCTGTACAAGCAATGATCACACGCACGGCACAACGGACACACCAGGAACCGCGGTGTTGGCCGTCGAATGGCGCTAGCTGCGCAGCATTTGTGCACCGCCGCCGTCAGTGTCAGCCAGTTTGCCGTGGCATACGGAGCTCCATCGCAGTCTTTAACACTGGTAGCATGCCGCGACAGCGTGGACGTGAACCGTATGTGCAGTTGACGGACTTTGAGCGAGGGCGTATAGTGGGCATGCGGGAGGCCGGGTGGACGTACCGCCGAATTGCTCAACACGTGGGGCGTGAGGTCTCCACAGTACATCGATGTTGTCGCCAGTGGTCGGCGGAAGGTGCACGTGCCCGTCGACCTGGGACCGGACCGCAGCGACGTACGGATGCACGCCAAGACCGTAGGATCCTACGCAGTGCCGTAGGGGACCGCACCGCCACTTCCCAGCAAATTAGGGACACTGTTGCTCCTGGTGTATCGGCGAGAACCATTCGCAACCGTCTCCATGAAGCTGGGCTACGGTCCCGCACACCGTTAGGCCGTCTTCCGCTCACGCTCCAACATCGTGCAGCCCGCCTCCAGTGGTGTCGCGACAGGCGTGAATGGAGGGACGAATGGAGACGTGTCGTCTTCAGCGATGAGAGTCGCTTCTGCCTTGGTGCCAATGATGGTCGTATGCGTGTTTGACGCCGTGCAGGTGAGCGCCACAATCAGGACTGCATACGACCGAGGCACACAGGGCCAACACCCGGCATCATGGTGTGGGGAGCGATCTCCTACACTGGCCGTACACCACTGGTGATCGTCGAGGGGACACTGAATAGTGCACGGTACATCCAAACCGTCATCGAACCCATCGTTCTACCATTCCTAGACCGGCAAGGGAACTTGCTGTTCCAACAGGACAATGCACGTCCGCATGTATCCCGTGCCACCCAACGTGCTCTAGAAGGTGTAAGTCAACTACCCTGGCCAGCAAGATCTCCGGATCTGTCCCCCATTGAGCATGTTTGGGACTGGATGAAGCGTCGTCTCACGCGGTCTGCACGTCCAGCACGAACGCTGGTCCAACTGAGGCGCCAGGTGGAAATGGCATGGCAAGCCGTTCCACAGGACTACATCCAGCATCTCTACGATCGTCTCCATGGGAGAATAGCAGCCTGCATTGCTGCGAAAGGTGGATATACACTGTACTAGTGCCGACATTGTGCATGCTCTGTTGCCTGTGTCTATGTGCCTGTGGTTCTGTCAGTGTGATCATGTGATGTATCTGACCCCAGGAACGTGTCAATAAAGTTTCCCCTTCCTGGCACAATGAATTCACGGTGTTCTTATTTCAATTTCCAGGAGTGTATATATCCATTGGTGTCATGGATTTCTAGATGGAAATACGACAGAACAAGACGTAAGTCCTGTTTGGGTTTAAAATGGCTCTCAGCACTATTGGACTTAACTTTTGAGGTCATCAGTCCCCTACAACTTACAACTACTTAAACCTAACTAACCTAAGGACATCACACTGTAAGTAGGCTGTTTATGTTTTCTTATTGGCAACGTTACGTAGCGCTCTGTATGAAACACTGGCTGTGCTGTGTGCAGTCCGTGGCTAGTTTGCATTGTTGTCTGCCATTGTAGTGTTGGGCAGCGGCAGCTGGATGTGAACAGCGCGTAGCGTTGCGCAGTTGGAGGTGAGCCGCCAGCAGTGGTGGATGTGAGGAGAGAGATGGCGGAGTTTTGTATTTTGTCATGAACTGCTATATATATTATGACTATTAAGGTAAATACATTGTTTGTTCTCTTCATTTGCTAACTATCCCTATCAGTAGTTAGTGACTTCCATAGTTTGAATCTTTTATTTAGCTGGCAATAGTGGCGCTCACTGTATTGCAGTAGTTCGAGTAACGAAGATTTTTGTGAGGTAAGTGATTTGTGAAAGGTATAGGTTAAAGTTACTCAGGGCCATTCTTTTGCAGGGATCTTTGATAGTCAGATGGCGTTGCGCTAAAAACATTGTGTGTCAGTTTAAGCATAGTCTTGTATAAATTGTTCTAAGGGGACGTTTCATATGTCGACCCTTAGCCTAGGATACCTCACTGGAATCTTCTGATTTTTTCTTGTAGTTTGTGTATTTAGTGTAGCTTTTGTTTATTGCTAGCGCATAATTATAGAGAGAATTTCCTTGGTAGTTGTGGTTTTTCATTGTTGCACAGTAAAACAGTTGTGGCATGCATGTAGATTTGCACCAAGTATTTCGCAGCTGCAATTAACTAGATATTATTTTCAGTACTATGTTAATGTGTTCTCTTATTTTTGCTCTTCAAATTGTGCTTTTCTGTGTTATCGTGTGAAATATTGTGACAATAATGACGTGTGAAAAACGTAACACTAGGCTTCAAAGTATACTGAGAAATAATAGTGACGACGAGCGTAGCTTATCAGCACCACTGGGTAGTGAATTAACAGACATTCGAAGTAGTAATTTGGTAATTGTGCATAGGGAGATGGAGCGGGCGGCAAATAATGGTGTAGACAGTCAAACAGGTAGTGAACAGGGAAGCATTATCGATCGATCGGTCGGCAACAGCTCGCCTCAGGAATTCGAAATGACAGGACACAATCTTGCAAATACTGTAGATTCAGGTTTTGCGTCCTCACCGTTTTCTCAAATGAGTCAAGACACATTTTCTGCTTGTCAAAATGTGAATGTTGTCGGTGAAAATGCACTGCCAAAAAGCATAGAGAAACAGATTCCAGACACTAATACATTATTATTGCAATTAATGCAACAAATGGAACAAAATCAGAGACAAATGGGACAAAATCTTCAAAAGTTAGACACAATGGAACAGAATCTTCTAAAGTTAGACACAATGGAACAAAATCAGAGACAAACACAGCAAAAGCTTCAAAAGTTAGACACACTGGAACAATATCTTCGGAAGTTAGACACCACACTTGAACAAACACGTGAAGATTTAACTACTGAGTTACATAACATTGAATCGAAATGTCAAAAAGTCTGTAATGACGTGAGCATTTCCAACCTATTTTTTCGCGTCATGAAAATGCATTACAGAATCACGAAGCAGCCATAAAAGAACTGCAAACTATTGTTCATGAAAATCATGAGACCTTGCAAGCTAAAACTGACTCAGTTGCATCTACCGATTCGGTTACGCAACTTGCAAAAACTCAGGAAAACTTAAAGGACACAGTAGATACCCTGAAAATTGGTTCAGAAATACACATGGAGGAAATAAGTTCACTATCGGAGAAAGTAGCTGAACTTTCGGATCAGATCACTAACTTATCTACAAAGGTAGATGATGATCTGAATGACACAAGACCCGTAGCCTTCACTGACACAGAAGAGTATGAACAAATAAGAAAATTCAAACAAAATCAAAATCAAATCAATACACAGTACAAAAGAGAAATCCGGGAAGTACAAGATCAGCTGACACAGGTAATACAAGAATTACGTATTTCTGAGGACACTTGCGCCCCAATACGGGAAGAGGGACATAGAAATACGGAGCAACCACAAAATAATAACACAGGGCATTTCGGAAATTATGAAAGAAATTGGCAAGGTACACCGAATTTTGAGATGGAACCGCTGACACAACGTAACAATGACCATTATGCTACTCGCCGACACGATGATTTTGACTATAAGCTGTTCATTACTACACGTAAATTCAAAACATTTAAGAATTCTGCCAACGACATTCATCCACAAGCGTGGCTCCATCAATTCTCTCATTGTTTTCCTCCCAACTGGTCATTAGAACACAGATTAGAATTTATGTGTGGCTACTTGGAGAATGAACCAGCTGTAAGAATGCAATCGGTCATTCATGATTGTCACAGTGAAGGAGAATTTTACCATGCGTTCCTCTCAGCATATTGGTCTCAAGCCACACAAGACCGAGTAAAACATGGCATCATAATGATGAAACATTTCGAACAATCTGAATTTTCCAGTCTTGTCAAATATTTTGAAGACATGCTGCACAAGAATCAGTACCTGTCAAACCCATACAGCCCCTCAGAACTCATCCGCATTTGCTTAATCAAATTACCTGAACATTTACGGCATATTATTTTGGCAGGACGTTGCAAAGACGACATTGAAGCTTTTCAGGGACTCTTACAAGAATTAGAAATTGACACAGATAGTCGCGGGATGCGAAAACAGGACAACAATCACTACAGGTCACATCCGTCACAATTCCGTGACGATAGAAACAATAACTGGACACGACAATTCTATTCTTACCACGTAAATCGTGACCAAAAGAGACACCACCCGTATGACAACCACTGGCAGAGTAATAGTTACAGAGAGAGATCGCATTTCCGTAGTAATGAATATGACAGAGACACTCATAGAAACAGACAATTTGGCAACCAGAACAATTATTATCACGAGAGACAGAATAATTTCAGACGCAACAGTTCAGCGCACAGTTACGAT
Source organism: Schistocerca cancellata (assembly GCF_023864275.1). NCBI lineage: Eukaryota > Metazoa > Arthropoda > Insecta > Orthoptera > Acrididae > Schistocerca > Schistocerca cancellata. The sequence continues at coordinate 608,684,903 of NC_064628.1, forward strand.
TCAGGGAGAAATTCTCCACCACGTGACCGACACGAAAGAAACTGTGTAAACTACCGACAAAACGACAGACCTGAATTCCATCAGAACTGGCGAGCTTTAAACAGAGCTGGGCTCTCTCGGCAAGGCGAATTTGTGGTAGTTAGGCCTCCTAATCCCAGTAACGACGCGCGGCAACAAAGAGACAGACAATGACTCGCACCGCAGGCATACACGTGCGCCGGCTGTCTCCGAGAAAAATAACATTATATCTGATACTGCTAATGAGATTCTAATGCAATATTTTGGTTTACTTGAAAATACGTTCTGGATTTAAAGTACTTTCTGAGAGATACCAGATGACACAGTGGTTAGTTTATGTGACAGCTACACGATTTTATCACGACGCTACTAATGAGTGACAATTTACAATGTTGCTTTTGTGGTGTATCTGTTTTATATCTGCACAGTTTTTCTGAATTCTTCTGGAAAGCAAAACATGTTTTATTAGTAACTTTTGTGGTATAGCTACAAGGAGACAGCCTTTTCCATAGCACAACAATACGTTACAGCACAGTACTTTCATCATCACAACAATAAGCGTAATAACTAAGATATCTCTACGCAAAGCATTTCACTTTTGTTTATCATGAGGTAAGTACATTGACTTCTGCAGAACTTAGCTTTCGGAGGACAATAACTACGATACTTCCACATAGATTATCTTACAGCAAGACGCACATTTAGCACTACAGGACACGTATTTGAGTGATTAATTTTGTACTTAAAACATTTATTTTTAAAGATTTTGGAATTACAAAGAAAGTTTTCTGTGATACATTTCATTCCATTGCTGTAATCTGTAACACCTGAGGGTATAATTACAATAATCCTCAGGGGGGTACACGCTTACTTTGTGTACCATGTGTGTGGCAAGCACAAGGAGCCCTAGCTAATATGGTATTTGCTTATACAACTTTACACATCGGTACCATATTTCTCTAAAACATAAATTACACAGCTATCTGATCATTTAACTGAGAGAGACAAACTTTTTTATTACGTCAGTGACAGATGTTTACGCAATTACACCGTTGGGTAACTTCACACTTACGAAATTGTATTTTGTCTGTACTGTGTGAACTCTTCATATTTTTTCGGAACCATTGTGATACTATGAGAGCTTGGAATGATATATTTGGTATGGGATCACGATTTTTAAAGTACGTTTGAGGCAGATGACACTTTTGACATGAGCAGAGAATTTTTTAGTTTTGAAATTATTGGAGGAAGCTACGACGATTTTGAGAATTGACTGAGATGTTATGATATTTTTACGACAACGGTGTGTATTATGCTGTAAGATTTTGCTTCTACACATTTGCAACGCAAATTCTTGACCTGTGAAATATTTTTATATGAGACTGTCACTGTAGCGGAAACTGCTGTCGTAAATATTTCCGTAAGAAAGTTAAGTGACCACCTGCACGTGCATCGTCGGCGCACAGCTGTGTCAGACACCTGGAGAACAAGCCATTAGGGTGTGCCTTTCCGGAAGCTCAGGTAGAAAAAAATAAAAAAGGGAGGCCATTATCCTCGCTATTGACATTTCCTTGTTGAAAGCATACTGTGGAGCTCATAATTTATGATATTTACTGAAATGCCTAATGAAATGACGAGAAATATTTTTACATCTGCACACCTGATTACGACAAGCATCTTTCTACGGGATTTGAGAGAATTTCTACTAACTTATGAAATGTCACATGACTATTGAATGATATTTTTATGCTTTGCTGTTCGTAGTTGCTTATTTCATTTAATATCTGGTTTCCAGCTGTGTTGCAGCGTTAGTTTTATAAAATAAACTTCGATGCATTTGCTAATGTGAACACTTTCTGTCAACAGATCTATTAAATAATTATTTTATGATCCACATTCTTTAAAAAAGGAGCACTTGGAAAGGAAAGAACAATAGAAGGGACTAGTAACAGTAACTGGACACATAATTTTCTTTTCATGTACATGGTAATATATTTTTTTTACAATAAGTTGTTGTGGTGCACCACTTTAATTACATAGACATTAAGATGTGAATATACATTTCCCTTATCTGCATTGTTGTTTTTACTGTAATATTTTTTTGCTTCAGCTATGTCATGTTTAGATATAAGTTGCTGCTGCTGTTTGCCAGGCATAGTGTTATTGAATTTGACTTTGTATTATTCTGTTAAGCCAGTTTTACTAATGATTTATTTTTATTGTTTGCTGCACATTGCCTTATATTAGTTGTAATATTACAATTGCTTTGCTAATTTCTTAATGCTGCTTGCTTCGCAAATCTGCGTTTTTTTTTATTGCTGTTTATATTGTTTTATGTGATGCTGCATTGCCTCGTCCCTTAGTTTAGCATCTGAGCTCAGTGGATTTAAGTTAGCTTAAGAGGGGTAGACTATATAAGAAACTAACTATGATGACTTGGAAGAAATGTATTGAGAAGCTATATGAAAATGGTTTGGGCAAAAAAAAAAAAAAGCATACTGTACAGTGGAGAAAAACTATTTTTGACAGAGGATGTGAACAGAATACAGAAAGCAGGCTTAGATAGGACTTTTGGGAATAATGATGAACGAAGGGAGATCTCCATGCAAAATACTGCAGTAAAACAAACCCTGTCCTTTCCTTTTGTGTCATCCCTCTATATGTTTGTGTACCCTTGTGTATTTGTGTTTTTCCTGTCTTTATGTGTTTAGCTGATGAGAGCTATGTTGTAGAATTTTTTTAATACTCTGTTATTTACTTTGTAAAGATGCTTAGACATTATTTATTCTGTTTTGTTTTAATGCTCATGTGTGAAGTTGATGTTTCAATAATTATTCTGATCTTTTATGTATGTACTTATGTCATAATTCCTGTAACACTGATGTATATGTTTATTTCTATTCTTTTGTAAAGCCCTTATTACTACAAACGTTATCTGTATTGTTATGTTCTTTAATGATGTATTTTGTACCTTTGTTATTGTATTTTTATGTTATAAAATTGTAATTGACACCAGTTCATCTAATTAAGTAACTTGTACGTTACATTTCACTGCACACGTTTCTGTTGGTCATAGTATATGGACAATATGTGAGAAGTAGGGCCTGTTAGTGTTTACATGTGTGTTGATAATTCCGCAAGGGACTGGATAACAGCATTGCTGGTTCTAAGGACAATTCCAAAAACTTTGTGAGTGCACAAGTGGTGGTTATGGACTTGCTCTATTATCCGCAAGACTCTTCAATGGTGATTGTGCACCTGCACAGTCACAACGGATGGCTGCTAGTCATCTCTACAAGGACTACAGTGGGTCTACACCTTTGATGACTCACCAATACCATTATTTCTACAAGGACTACAGTGGGTCTACACCTTTGCTGACTCACCAATACCATTATTTCTACAAGGACTGCAGTGGGTCTGCGTCTCTGGTGGCCCACCAATACCACAATCTCTACCAGGACTACAGTTGATCTACTCTGTGATGACCTACCTACCAATATTCTTCAAAACGTCGAATGACTCTGCTGTGGGTTTGCTCTGTTGTGGCCCATTACCTGTCAGCATGTCAAGAGTCAGCACTGTCTTTCAGTTGGAAGGACAACACTACTTCTTCAAGACTGCATGGAAATCCACTACTTCCGTGTGCATTGTCTTTTACTGCTCAGACTTTGAAAAAAAAAATCACTGAAATTTTACTGTGATGAACAATCTGGACTGTCTTTATGGACTGTGAGAAAATTTTAGCTTTTGACCAACATTGTATAAATAAGTGTGTGCATTTGATATCTTTGTTATTGTAATTATGAAAAATTTTTTCAAATCATTATTGGCCACTGCCCAAAAATATTTTGTAAAATTTTTTGTGGGGAGCATGGGGGCTATGTAAGTAGGCTGTTTATGTTTTCTTATTGGCAATGTTACGTAGCGCTCTGTATCAAACACTGGCTGTGCTGTGTGCAGTCCGTGGCTAGTTTGCCTTGTTGTCTGCCATTGTAGTGTTGGGCAGCGGCAGCTGGATGCGAACAGCGCGTAGCGTTGCGCAGTTGGAGGTGAGCCGCCAGCAGTGGTGGATGTGAGGAGAGAGATGGCGGAGTTTTGTATTTTGTCATGAACTGCTATATATATTATGACTATTAAGGTAAATACATTGTTTGTTCTCTTCATTTGCTAACTATCCCTATCAGTAGTTAGTGCCTTCTGTAGTTTGAATCTTTTATTTAGCTGGCAATAGTGGCGCTCGCTGTATTGCAATAGTTCGAGTAACGAAGATTTTTGTGAGGTAAGTGATTTGTGAAAGGTATAGGTTAAAGTTACTCAGGGCCATTCTTTTGCAGGGATCTTTGATAGTCAGATGGCGTTGCGCTAAAAACATTGTGTGTCAGTTTAAGCATAGTCTTGTATAAATTGTTCTAAGGGGACGTTTCAACACACATCCATGCCCGAGGCAGGATTCGAACCTGCGACCGTAGCGGTCGCGCGGTTCCAGACTGTAGTGTCTAGAACAGCTCGGCCACTCCAGCCGGCCTCCTGCTTGGGGTGGTGGTGAAAATATGGAGAGAGAAGGGGGGAAAAGGAGATGGACAGACAGAGAAAGGGAAGGAGGAGACGGACTCAGATAGGAGCGTGAGGAGATGGGCAGATAGGGGATGGGGGCAATGGACAGAAATGGGAGAATAAATGGACAGGAAGAGGAGAGATTAGTAGTGGACAGAGAAAGAGGAGGAGATGAACAGATAGAGAGGCAGGAGGAAATGGTCAGAGAAAGGGAAGGAGATGTACAAAGGGGAGGAAAGAAGATGGACAGAGAAAGGATTGAGGAGATGGACCACAGAAGAGGAGGAAGAGGAGACAGACAGATTAGCCAGGAGGAGATGAACAAAAAGATTAGTGGAACGAGTATATGGACTTACAGGGGGTGAGGAGAAAGTACTGGAAGGAGATGGCTTTAAAGAGAGAGGAGGAGATGGACATATGAAAGACGAATAAACTGATGGGGGGGAAGAAGAAATGGACAGTGAGAGGGGGAGGAGGACATGGATGAGGAGGAGAAGGAGGAGGAGGAGGAAGTGGGTAAATGGTTCAAAATGTTTCAAATGGCTCTGAACACTATGGGACTTAACATCTGAGGTCATCAGTCCGTTAGAACTTGGAACTACTTAAACCTAACTAACCTAAGGACATTACACACATCCATGCCCGATGCAGGATTCGAACCTGCGAACGTCGCGGTCGTGCAGTTCCAGACTGTAGCGCCTAGAACCGCTCGGCCCTTCCGCCAGAAGCTGATAACAGTTTCCTCAAGACCGTCCTGCTTCCTTTCGGGGACATAACGGAGTATACGGCAGGAGTGCTTGTCTGCTCAACCGTCGTTTACAATTTTATAGTGGCGTTCGATCAGTGGAGATGGTGGTCAAATGGAATATCTCCTCTCAGTTGAAAATGAGCAGATACCGGGTACATATAATTTACACAGAGCAAGAAGGTACTCCTTTTATAAGTAATGAGAGTGTGTAACAACACTAACGTTATCCTACTATATATATAATACAATTTTTCTTCTGAATTTCAATAAGTTAGTATAATCGATGTTCTGATTTCATTTCTTTTTTTTTTGTTTCATGCCATTATGTTGAAGAAGCTATAAACAATTTTCGATGTAAATTTTAATATTTATGTCAAATTTCAAGTAATGTTGTAATCGAAGGGAAGTGTACCTAATGTTGAAACTATTGTAAGATGTGAAAGTTGTATTTGTACGCCTGGTCCATACGCAGGCAATGTATTAGTATATGTGGAATGAAAAACCTTTGGTGAATACCCTGTCTGTAGGGGAGCAGGAAAAGGTGGAGGTAGGCGAGCACGGGAAAATGCACACGGGCACAGTACGGCATAACGGGCTCAGCAGTAGTCAGTCGGAGTTGGGGCATCGATCTGAGAAACACGTGCTGGATCGAGGAGGCTCTCCTGGTAAAAGTGGTTTCGTTGAGCCTCGGATGCGCTGTTTCCGACGTCTATACAGCATGACAATATTCCACAGGCACTAAATGGAAAACCATTGCGACGCCATGAAGAAGTAAAGTGTCGATATTTCATGAGCCATTGCTGTAATTGCACGTGTGCTTTGTGCCTCGCCATCTCGCCGCCTGCCAACCGCCTCATCGATACGAACAGGTTGAAACTTTCAGTACTGTATTCGTGTGGACCAGTGTCATTTTTGCTACATACTGTTCAATAATAACTTAAATTTTACCAGAACTGTCCTATCAATTAATTATCCTGACAACTAACCTAGACAGGGCCTTTCCGCATGTTGTGCAATCCGAGTGTCCCAAGATGAAGATTTAAAGTTTATGTTAATAATAATTACCTGCAGACCTATCTATGTTAGGATGATGTTTAAAGAACTTTGTTGTTAATGAAATCCTGGACGAATAATATAGGTCTGACCAAGTTGGAAGATAATATTGAAATTGGTTTAGTAATGAAGTTTATTTACATTGAGACAAAAATAACAGTAGTTAAATGAGCAGGAAATAAGACAAAAAGAGTGGTAAATAATATATTGGAAATCTAGAATGCTTAAGGCTCTCAGTGATCAAACTTTCACTACAGTGATCATAACAGTTTCAGGGTCCCCCCCCCCCATTCTCCTTTCTTTCTTTTCTATTCATTTGAATCCTGAAGTGTATTGAACTGATTTGACCAGCAAAGTTAAAGTCAATATAAAACCTAAATTTATCAGTGTTTTACCCTTCTTAAAATTGACATTGTATGTATGTTTCAAAAGTGCTATTTTTAGAGTAACCTATGCCCGATTTCAGTCGGATCAATAGACAAAACGCAGTTTGTAGTAATCATTATAGTGTAACGTTGTGTATTTATAGCTTGTCCAAATTAGTACAGAAAGGGAAAATATTAGTCCAGTAGATTTTTATGGTTCTAAAATTTACCATATAATGCAGTATTACTACGTGTTGTTATACTTGTACGTACATCCACTTGTACAAGGAAAAAACTCACTTAATGCCTAATTAGGCTGGCGACCGTATTATTAATAATTGGTAGCATCTGCTGTGTATGTTTCTTGCCTGTCCTAACGTGTAGTTGCACTTTAGACTTGCTTGACGTATCATTGTTGTTACTGAGTGGGTGTAAGTCTGATTTTGCATCCATTCAGGTACACGCGGTCAACATATTTACTAAAATCCTTTCTTATAAGGTGAAGGCCGTCAACTTGCCATAGTACAGGCTTTAAAGAGTTAACGTACGCGAGAGCAGACACGTTACAAGTGGACACCTCCTCACAAATTAACCACGTCGTGTTACGGTCTTAAAATGCACTTATGAACAACGTAGAAGACCAACTTTAGAGGACCTGATTCCCCAAGTGGCAGTCATTGTGACTAACCAAGTTTCTGAGGGGCAAAGCAAGCCACTGCGGCCGCGCATGATGGCCGCTCCGTCTGAAGGCGCCTTGTCACGGTCAGCGCGGCTCCCCCCTTGGAGGTTCGAGTCCTCCCCGGGCATGGGTGTGTGTGTGTGTCATCCTTAGCGTAAGTTAGTTTAAGTTAGATTAAGTATTGTGTAAGCTTAGGGGCCGATGACCTCAGCAGTTTGGTCCCATAAGACCTTACCACAGATTTTCCAAGTGATAGTCCTAGCGCCATTTACCTCGCATAGGGTCTTCGTCACTGTATGAGTAGCTTCCGCATCGCCACTACCTACACTTCAAGACAAGCGTGGACGGACGCAAGATGGCGAGGCGTCCGACGTTTCCTCTTCCCTTCTGCAATCTACTGAAAATATTCCGTTGGAGGTGGCCTCCCCCTTCCTGAGTTCAGACCGGGCGATAACATGTCCTCTGCTTTTAAAGATGCGAAAGCGTCCACCACTTCCTCCTATGTGACTCCCCAGACCTGGACCGCCTCCTTGGCATCACTTGAGGATGGACCTGTTCTGAAGCTCCGTGCTGTATCGGCTGACTTACCAGACATTCCTGAATCTGTTACGTATTCCAACTCTTCTGCTGCGCCTCCGGATGGGTAAGAATGCTATGGGCCGCTGCTTTTAAAGATGCGAAAGCGTCCACCACTTCCTCCTATGTGACTCCCCAGACCTGGACCGCCTCCTTGGCATCACTTGAGGATGGACCTGTTCTGAAGCTCCGTGCTGTATCGGCTGACTTACCAGACATTCCTGAATCTGTTACGTATTCCAACTCTTCTGCTGCGCCTCCGGATGGATAAGAATGCTATGGGCCGCTGCTGATCAAAACCAGATTGGCACAAGTGTGCCAGTGAAACATTTGGTGACGGTAAAAGACGCCCCGCCAGTTTTCGTTTCCGCTGATTTCCAGGAGCAGCACTGACCACCTGTGGAAGAGTCGAGTCTGTACCTAATACTGAATTTCCGCAGATCACCCCGCCCCGTTGCCCCATGCGGTAGTCACCTTCCCTCACAACCGCAACAAACAGTGTTTTAAAACTGAGGGCGCTGTATCTCAAAGAAAGAAGAAACAGAGAGAGTGTGGAAGATAGGGATCCACCTCTTTACACTCAGATTCATCCGTTGACTATGCCATGGACTGTGATACACGGCCTTAAAGGTCACTTGAAAGTGATCAACCGACTTGACAGAAAATCCTAGGAAGTTCTGGTCTTACGTTAAATCGGTAAGTGGCTCGAAACAGCATATCCAGACACTCCGGGATGACGATGGCATTGAAACAGAGGATGACACGCGTAAAGCTGAAATACTAACACCTTTTTCCAAAGCTGTTTCACAGAGGGAGACCGCACTGCAGTTCCTTCTCTAAATCCTCGCACAAACGAAAACATGGCTGACATCGAAATAAGTGTCCAAGGAATAGAAAAGCAACTGGAATCACTCAACAGAGGAAAGTCCACTGGACCTGACAGGATACCAATTCGATTCTACACAGAGTACGCGAAAGAACTTGCCCCCCTACTGACAGCCGTGTACCGCAAGTCTCTAGAGGAGCGGAAGGTTCCAAATGATTGGAAAAGAGCACAGGTAGTCCCAGTCTTCAAGAAAGGTCGTCGAGCAGATGCGCAAAATTATAGACCTATATCTCTGACGTCGATCTGTCGTAGAATTTTAGAACATGTTTTTTGCTCACGTATAATGTCGTTTCTGGAAACCCAGAATCTAATCTGTAGGAATCAACATGGATTCCGGAAACAGCGATCGTTTGAGACCCAACTCGCTTTATTTGTTCATGAGACCCAGAAAATACTAGATACAGGCTCCCAGGTAGATGCTATTTTCCTTGACTTCCGGAAGGCGTTCGATACAGTTCCGCGCTGTCGCCTGATAAACAAAGTAAAAGCCTACGGAATATCAGACCAGCTGTGTGGCTGGATTGAAGAGTTTTTAGCAAACAGAACACAGCATGTTGTTCTCAATTGAGAGACGTCTACAGACGTTAAAGTAACCTCTGGCGTGCCACAGGGGAGTGTTATGGGACCATTGCTTTTCACAATATATATAAGTCACCAAGTAGATAGTGTCGGAAGTTCCATGAGGCTTTTCGCGGATGATGCTGTAGTAAACAGAGAAGTTGCAGCATTAGAAAATTGTGGCGAAATGCAGGAAGATCTGTAGCGGATAGGCACTTGGTGCAGGGAGTTGCAACTGACCCTTAACATAGACAAATGTAACGTATTGCGAATACATAGAAAGAAGGATCCTTTATTGTATGATTATATGATAGTGGAACAAACACTGGTAGCAGTTACTTCTGTAAAATATCTGGGAGTATGCGTGCGGAACGATTCGAAGTGGAATGATCATATAAACTTAATTGTTGGTAAGGCAGGTACCAGGTTGAGATTCATTGGGAGAGTCCTTAGAAAATGTAGTCCATCAACAAAGGAGGTGGCTTACAAAACACTCGTTCGACCTATACTTTAGTATTGCTCATCAGTGTGGGACCCGTACCAGGTCGGGTTGGCGGAGGAGATAGAGAAGATCCAAAGAAGAGCGGCGCGTTTCGTCACAGGGTTATTTGGTAAGCGTGATAGCGTTACGGAGATGTTTAGCGAACTCCAGTGGCAGACTCTGCAAAAGAGGCGCTCTGCATCGCGGTGTAGCTTGCTGTCCAGGTTTCGAGAGGGTGCGTTTCTGGATGAGGTATCGAATATATTGCTTCCCCCTACTTATATCTCCCGAGGAGATCACGAGTGTAAAATTAGAGAGATTCGAGCGCGCACGGAGGCTTTCCGGCAGTCGCTCTTCCCGCGAACCATACGCGACTGGAACCGAAAAGGGAGGTACTGACAGTGGCACGTAAAGTGCCCTCCGCCACACACCGTTGGGTGGCTTGCGGAGTATAAATGTAGATGTAGATGTAGATAGTTTTGTTAATAAATAGATGTAGGCCTATACCTTTCTTACCGTCATGTGAACAGAATTAGTTCCGAGTTTAGACTTGTGGCGCTGCGACAATTTACGATTCATTTGCAGACGTGGTATTTTTGCAAGAAGTGTTATCTGACCATTTTTCTATTCCCAGCTTTTCTGCTGTCTTTAATGTGGCTCCTGAACTATCTACTGATACTGCGTTATTTTACAGAGTGAGAATACCATTGTCTGATTTCGAAGTCCTTGATAACGGCCGAGGAATAGCGTGCACTTTTTGTGACCTTTTCTTTGTATTGTGCGTGTATCAAACTGGGAATCTATAGACGACGGAGAGGCTTCATCCCGCCGTATCTCTCAGTGGTTCACAACCCCACAACAGGCCACAGAAGACCACCCACCTCACGGCCGACCCACATCGAACCCAGGGTTATTGTGCGGTTCGGCCCCCCTTCTCGGTTACAGCGTATGTGGATCATGTTATAGTATTTCTACGTGGTAACGATGACAAATCCTTGCTGAAGAACATATTATATTCCTTTCGTTCTCTCTCTGAGGCCCGCATTAATGACCGGAAAGGTACCCTGATACCACTGCAGGGTTTTCAAAACGTTCTCGTTCTATGGCCAACTGCGGTATCTCGCTACAAATCGCTGAGAACTATCGTCGATCGCTGCCCGATGAAAATGGCAAGGAAGTGACGAACCGAATTCAAGGGTCAATTCGTGAGCAGGAGCGCAGTTCCCTTAGTCTTCTTCATAAAGTACGGACCTCATATTCCCACATTTTCAACGAAGTGTAGTACGTTGCAAAATGTTCACCCTTCCCGTAAGATGGCGCCAAATTGATTCAATTGTCCGGTCGTTTCATTTGGAAAAGCCGTATTTTTCGACATGTGGCCTGTGTGGCCCTGTTCCCTTTTAGGATTGGGACTTCCCAATATCAAAGTGAAGGCTTCAGTATTGTTTGTACGGCGTACCGTTTTACCACGTACTCGAGCAACTCATTCTGTTACATTTCGCTTATTAATGTGTCTTTTACCAGCCAGTCTGATTCCTCCTGCCAATACTGGCCAATACGTTTTCTGGGAAGCGACATTTTATCAATGACACATCTTGCCACCATATCTTTGCTTTTTCGTTGGGAGTACAATCATCCCTCTCCCCAAATGAAATGGCAGCGCCATTGATATCTTGGAAAAGAGTGTGTTTCCACGTTAGTCTTCCTGTCCTTCCGATGGATGTCGCGTCGTCGTGGTACAAGTTCAGTCACAATCTGAACCCCCCCAACGAACGCCTCCATCGCTTTGGTCTTATTCCGACTGACACACATGGCATCACCTGGTACATTACCACACAGGCGTCTCCTACAGACGAGAACACTGGCACTGGACCTCCGACAATTAGCTTTCCTTGTCGAATCAGCTGAAACTGCTTTTATGGTTGAACTTATTGTGTCCATACTTTTCCGTCTTCTCTCGGACGAAGCCTAATTCGATCGTATGGCTCCCCGGACACTACGCCCACAACGTAGTCGGGTGTGCCAACGATCCTGACCCCCGTGTTTTTTACCAATACGTGGTGAACGCTCATTGGTAGTAGTAGATGCCTCACATTATCACGCTTTATTTATAAACATCTTACACCTTGTCTTTAACCATCAAGGAATTCGAAAGCTTTGTTTGTTTGTTTTTATGCTTTTCCTTGTTCTGTTGCCTTTTTCTCTTTGTTTTCGTCCTAGAGAAAGAAATTGTTTTCTTTTGCCTCCCGGAATTATGGAAATTATGTCTGTCAAGTTTTCTTTTCACGAAAAATCAGAAACAAAAATTAAGAAAAAATTAAAAAACATAAAAAATGAAATTAAAAGACCAGCCTAGTGCCATGTCCATGTGACGGGCCAGCACAGTGACGCGGGGTAGGTGGGGGGGAGGGGGGGCGGCACGGTTAGCATCATGGCCCGGATTCGGATTTCGACCCTTGCCCACCTACCGGATGGGAGGCTCTAGCCACATGAAAATTATTTTTAGAGCTGAAGAGATGTAATCTTTATAGTGGTACACTTCATCCTTATTTTATACAGTGAAATGCTAGAAGCCCTTTGCTGAAATGGAAATAGCAATAGCTGACGCTCTGCGAAATTTCCAACTCCCGTCAGAACAACGTTGGAAATAAGACGATTTCAGTGCTTTCGTGTTGTGTACTTGTAACTATTTGTTGAATCCTCTCCGTGGGAAAAGTACTTAAGAGCTTTCCTGCGGCTCAGTTTTGCCGACTCGGGAGTAACTGTTCGCACATCGATCACTTCTTTTACTTAGCAGCACGCCGCAGACGGAGCGCTGTGTTGCTCAACCCGCAGCCGCGGGCCATTTATCAAGCTTCAAGAATTTATACACGCAAATGTATTCTAACGATCCGGTAAGCATATTACCCGGCATTCTAATGGCAACAAATACAGCGCCGGCGCGATAAGTGGCGGCGAGCGCTATTATTGGATTAGAATCTGATACCGGCCCTTCCTAATGCAATTCGTATGTAAATCCCGGACGGGCGCGGGCGGCATTAATATTTGATATAAAACGCAGGCGGGGGAGGGACCGGTCTGTCGGACGTCGACTGCTCTCCTCTGCGGCGCCAACGACGAATCCTCAATCTCGCTTAATTGCTATTGTTAAGGCGGCGGAGGGAAGACGTTGTAAATTAGCATTATCGCATATTTTAATCCCTAACTTTATTTAAGGTGGTGCCGGTGGGGATGGCAAGAGAGAAACTGAGGAGCAAGGGAGGGGGGCGAGGAAAAGAAAGGCCTACAGCGCGGGAGAAAACAAGGAAGTTGAATAAATTATCACGCCTGTTACACAGCGTCGGTCGTGATTCGTGTTCACGGAGAAAAGTTTCGTGGGCGAGGCGGCAACAGAGCGAGCAGCTCGCGCCATTCCGCGACGTCATTTGTCCGCTCGCGGCACGCACGCAGCGCAGCCAGCGGCTGTAAAGCGAATTAGTCAGCGGAGTCCACTTGGAAGCCAAAGCGCATTCTGCGGTCGCAGATTCGTCCCCTGTCGAGCTGCACTCTGTAAGACTTGCTTGCAGCGAGTATTGTATCTTTTAACGCAGCCATAGAGTAAATATCTCTGGAGTGATCATTGCGCTCTGCGCATATTGTCAACATTAAACCAGGATTATCACGTGTTTTCGGGACTTCGCTGTGCGTGTGTGCTTTCCGCAGAGTTTGAAGTTTATAATATCAAGAGTTATTGTTGTGTTTTCACCGTTTGTTGATAGCGTAATAGCGATAGTGAATTACCGTTGTTGCTACGGATGCAAAGAAAAATATGTGAAAGGATGGATAGTAACTTTTCATGGGTACTATGTTTAAAAATTTCGAGACGCATTATAATTAAGGCTTGATTCTGTAGACATATTTTTCTACGATTTTGTTGTTGTTGTTGTGGTCTTCAGTCCTGAGACTGGTTTGATGCAGCTCTCCATGCTATTCTATCCTGTGCAAGCTTCTTCATCTCCCAGTACCTACTGCAACCTACATCCTTCTGAATCTGCTTAGTGTATTCATCTCTAGGTCTCCCCCTACGATTTTTACCCTCCACGCTGCCCTCCAATACTAAATTGGTGATCCCTTGATGCCTCAGAACATGTCCTACCAACCGATCCCTTCTTCTGGTCAAGTTGTGCCACAAACTTCTCTTTTCCCCAATCCTATTCAATACTTCCTCATTAGTAATGTGATCTACCCATCTAATCTTCAGCATTCTTCTGTAGCACCACATTTCGAAAGCTTCTATTCTCTTCTTGTCCAAACTATTTACTGTCCATGTTTCACTTCCATACATGGCTACACTCCATACAAATACTTTCAGAAATGATTTCCTGACGCTTAAATCTATACTCGATGTTAACAAATTTCTCTTCTTTAGAAACGCTTTCCTTGCCATTGCCAGTCTACATTTTATATCCTCTCTACTTCGACCATCATTAGTTATTTTGCTCCCCAAATAGCAAACCTCCTTTACTACTTTAAGTGTCTCATTTCCTAATCTAATACCCTCAACATCACCCGACTTAATTCGACTACATTCCATTATCCTCGTTTTGCTTTTGTTGATGTTCATCTTATATCCTCCCTTCAAGACACCATCCATTCCGTTCAACTGCTCTTCCAAGTCCATTGCTGTCTCCGACAGAATTACAATGTCATCGGCGAACCTCAACGTTTTTATTTCTTCTCCATGGATTTTAATACCTACTCCGAATTTTTCTTTTGTTTCCTTTACTGCTTGCTCAATATACAGATTGAATAACATCGGGGAGAGGCTACAACCCTGTCTTACTCCCTTCCCAACCACTGCTTCCCTTTCATGTCCCTCGACTCTTATAACTGCCATCTGGTTTCTGTACAAATTGTAAATAGCCTTTCGCTCCCTGTATTTTACCCCTGCCACCTTTAGAATTTGAAAGAGAGTATTCCAGTCAACATTGTCAAAAGCTTTCTAAGTCTACAAATGCTAGAAACGTAGGTTTGTCTTTCCTTAATCTTTCTTCTAAGATAAGTCGTAAGGTCAGTATTGCCTCACGTGTTCCAGTATTTCTACGGAATCCAAACTGATCTTCCCCGAGATCGACTTCTACTAGTTTTTCCATTCGTCTGTAAGGAATTCGTGTTAGTATTTTGCAACTGTGGCTTATTAAACTGATTGTTCGGTAATTTTCACATCTGTCAACACCTGCTTTCTTTGGGATTGGAATTATTATATTCTTCTTGAAGTCTGAGGGTATTTCGCCTGTTTCATACATCTTGCTCACCAGATGGTAGAGTTTTGTCAGGACTGGCTCTCCCAAGGCCGTCAGTAGTTTTAATGGAATGTTGCCTACTCCGGGGGCCTTGTTTCGACTCAGGTCTTTCAGTGCTCTGTCAAACTCTTCACGCAGTATCGTATCTCCCATTTCATCTTCATCTACATCCTCTTCCATTTCCATAATATTGTCCTCAAGTGCATCGCCCTTGTATAGACCCTCTATATACTCCTTCCACCTTTCTGCTTTCCCTTCTTTGCTTAGAACTGGGTTTCCATCTGAGCCCTTGATGTTCATACAAGTGGTTCTCTTATCTCCAAAGGTCTCTTTAATTTTTCTGTAGGCAGTATCTATCTTACCCCTCGTGAGATAAGCCTCTACATCCTTACATTTGTCCTCTAGCCATGTCTGCTTAGAAATTTTGCACTTCCTGTCGATCTCATTTTTGAGACGTTTGTATTCCTTTTTGCCTGCTTCATTTACTGCATTTTTATATTTTCTCCTTTCATCAATTAAATTCAGTATTTCTTCTGTTACCCAAGGATTTCTACTAGCCCTCGTCTTTTTACCTACATGATCCTCTGCTGCCTTCACTACTTCATCCCTCAAAGCTACCCATTCTTCTTCTACTGTATTTCTTTCCCCCATTCCTGTCAATTGTTCCCTTATGCTCTCCCTGAAACTCTGTACAACCTCTGGGTCTTTCAGTTTATCCAGGTCCCATCTCCTGAAATTCCCACCTTTTTGCAGTTTCTTCAGTTTTAATCTACAGGTCATCACCAATAGATTGTGGTCCGAGTCCACATCTGCCCCTGGAAATGTCTTACAATTTAAAACCTGGTTCCTAAATCTCTGTCTTACCATTATATAATCTATCTGATACCTTTTAGTATCTCCAGGGTTCTTCCATGTATACAACCTTCTATCATGATTCTTAAACCAAGTGTTAGCTATGATTAAGTTGTGCTCTGTGCAAAATTCTACCAGGCGGCTTCCTCTTTCATTTCTTAGCCCCAGTCCATATTCACCTACTACGTTTCCTTCTCTCCCTTTTCCTACACTCGAATTCCAGTCACCCATGACTATTAAATTTTCGTCTCCCTTCACTATCTGAATAATTTCTTTTATTTCATCATACATTTCTTCAATTTCTTCGTCATCTGCAGAGCTAGTTGGCATATAAACTTGTACTACTGTAGTAGGTGTGGGCTTCGTATCTATCTTGGCCACAATAATACGTTCACTATGCTGTTTGTAGTAGCTTACCCGCATTCCTATTTTCCTATTCATTATTAAGCCTACTCCTGCATTACCCCTATTTGACTTTGTGTTTATAACCCTGTAGTCACCTGACCAAAAGTCTTGTTCCTCCTGCCACCGAACTTCACTAATTCCCACTATATCTAACTTTAACCTATCCATTTCCCTTTTTAAATTTTCTAACCTACCTGCCCGATTAAGGGATCTGACATTCCACGCTCCGATCCGTAGAACGCCAGTTTTCTTTCTCCTGATAACGACATCCTCTTGAGTAGTCCCCGCCCGGAGATCCGAATGGGGGACTATTTTACCTCCGGAATATTTTACCCAAGAGGACGCCATCATCATTTAACCATACAGTAAAGCTGCATGCCCTCGGGAAAAATTACGGCCGTAGTTTCCCCTTGCTTTCAGCCGTTCGCAGTACCAGCACAGCAAGGCCGTGTTGGTTATTGTTACAAGGCCAGATCAGTCAATCATCCAGACTGTTGCCCTTGCAACTACTGAAAAGGCTGCTGCCCCTCTTCAGGAACCACACGTTTGTCTGGCCTCTCAACAGATACCCCTCCGTTGTGGTTGTACCTACGGTACGGCTATCTGTATCGCTGAGGCACGCAAGCCTCCCCACCAACGGCAAGGTCCATGGTTCATGGATTTTATGACTATATAATAGATATTACGGCTCGTACAAAAGCTTACAAACAATCGCTTCCTCTCGTAAATCTGCTAGTGGCACAGGAAAGGGAATGGTTAGTTGTTTCAGCAAATACTATCCTCCATGCATTTATCAGTGACTTGTCGATTATGTATATAGATTTGAAAGACGGGAGACAGATAAATTCAATGAAGTGGGAGTCTGTAATTGTCTTCGTATAATATGTGTGTAGCTAATGGTAGCTGGCACGGTGGCTCAGCATGTCTGGTTAAGGGTTGGTTGCCCTCAATAATAAACAAACTGAGCGAAGTAGTCAACGATAGGTCTCATGTGACATGCACTCAGACCAAATGGCGTGAACAACAACGATCAAAATGAAGAAAAAAAATAGTAAGGCGACCGCTCACGATGAGCAGTTTACAAATTAAATTGAATTGTCTAAATATATTTCAACTTTATAATTAACAGTTTGAAATTGAGTGGAATAAAATAAAATGGGAAAGAAAGTTGATAACAGCAGGAATTGAACCTAAGTTCATGAATTGCCAGTCACTCTGCTGGACCATTCAACCACTGGGCCGTTACAACAGCTTCTCAAAAATCCTTGGTACTGTACGGTACACGCAATTTAAACGAAAAATACTGATTTGGTTGTGTGAGCAGTATAACACTCGTAGTGCCAGAAGGGATGACGTCACATAGGAGCATGCGCAGTGGAAAACAGACAAGTGCACCCTTTCTCTGAGTTGATCGTAGAGCAGCTGACCATCATTTCAGCACTCAACACTGGTTTTAGCATGTAGTGGACACATGTGGACACATGTCTTCGTCCGTTTTGTTTGCATACCACCACGCATCCGAAGAGAAATCTACATCTACATTTATACTCCGCAAGCCACCCAACGGTGTGTGGCGGAGGGCACTTTACGTGCCACTGTCATTATCTCCCTTTCCTGTTCCAGTCGCGTATGGTTCGCGGGAAGAACGACTGTCTGAAAGCCTCTGTGCGCGCTCTAATCTCTCTAATTTTACATTCGTGATCTCCTCGGGAGATATAAGTAGGGGGAAGCAATATATTCGATACCTCATCCAGAAACGCACCCTCTCGAAACCTGGCGAGCAAGCTACACCGCGATGCAGAGCGCCTCTCTTGCAGAGTCTGCCACTTGAGTTTGTTAAACATCTCCGTAACGCTATCACGGTTACCAAATAACCCTGTGACGAAACGCGCCGCTCTTCTTTGGATCTTCTCTATCTCCTCCGACAACCCGATCTGGTACGGATCCCACACTGATGAGCAATACTCAAGTATAGGTCGAACGAGTGTTTTGTAAGCCACCTCCTTTGTTGATGGACTACATTTTCTAAGGACTCTCCCAATGAATCTCAACCTGGTACCCGCCTTACCAACAATTAATTTTATATGATCATTCCACTTCAAATCGTTCCGCACGCATACTCCCAGATATTTTACAGAAGTAACTGCTACCAGTGTTTGTTCCGCTATCATATAATCATACAATAAAGGATCCTTCTTTCTATGTATTCGCAATACATTACATTTGTCTATGTTAAGGGTCAGTTGCCACTCCCTGCACCAAGTGCCTATCCGCTGCAGATCTTCCTGCATTTCGCTACAATTTTCTAATGCTGCAACTTCTCTGTATACTACAGCATCATCCGCGAAAAGCCGCATGAAACTTCCGACACTATCTACTAGGTCATTTATATATATTGTGAAAAGCAATGGTCCCATAACACTCCCCGTGGCACGCCAGAGGTTACTTTAACGTCTGTAGATGTCTCTCCATTGAGAACAACATGCTGTGTTCTGTTTGCTAAAAACTCTTCAATCCAGCCACACAGCTGGTCTGATATTCCGTAGGCTCTTACTTTGTTTATCAGACGACAGTGCGGAACTGTATCGAACGCCTTCCGGAAGTCAAGGAAAATGGCATCTACCTGGGAGCCTGTATCTAATATTTTCTGGGTTTCATGAACAAATAATGCGAGTTGGGTTTCACACGATCGCTGTTTCCGGAATCCATGTTGATTCCTACATAGTAGATTCTGAGTTTCCAAAAACGACATGATACTCGAGCAAAAGACATGTTCTAAAATTCTACAACAGATCGACGTCAGAGAGATAGGTCTATAGTTTTGCGCATCTGCTCGACGACCCTTCTTGAAGACTGGGACTACCTGTGCTCTTTTCCAATCATTTGGAACCTTCTGTTCCTCTAGAGACTTGCGGTACATGGCTGTTAGAAGGGGGGCAAGTTCTTTCGCGTACTCTGTGTAGAATCGAATTGGTATCCCGTCAGGTCCAGTGGACTTTCCTCTGTTGAGTGATTCCAGTTGCTTTTCTATTCCTTGGACACTTATTTCAATGTCAGCCATTTTTTCGTTGGTGCGAGGATTTAGAGAAGGAACTGCAGTGCGGTCTTCCTCTGTGAAACAGCTTTGGAAAAAGGTGTTTAGTATTTCAGCTTTACGCTTGTCATCCTCTGTTTCAATGCCATCATCATCCCAGAGTGTCTGGACATGATGTTTCGAGCCACTTACTGATTTAACGTAAGACCAGAACTTCCTAGGATTTTCTGTCAAGTCGGTACCTAGTATTTTACTTTCGAATTCACTGAACGCTTCACGCATAGCCCTCCTTACGCTAACTTTGACATCGTTTAGCTTCTGTTTGTCTGAGAGGTTTTGGCTGCGTTTAAACTTGGAGTGAAGCTCTCTTTGCTTTCGCAGTAGTTTCCTAACTTTGTTGTTGTACCACGGTGGGTTTTTCCCGTCCCTCACAGTTTTGCTCGGCACGTACCTGTCTAAAACGCATTTAACGGTTGCCTTGAACTTTTTCCATAAACACTCAACATTGTCAGTGTCGGAACAGAAATTTTCGTTTTGATCTGTTAGGTAGTCTGAAATCTGCCTTCTATTACTCTTGCTAAACAGATAAACCTTCCTCCCTTTTTTTATATTCCTATTAACTTCCATATTCAGGGATGCTGCAACGGCCTTATGATCACTGATTCCCTGTTCTGCACTTACAGAGTCGAAAAGTTCGGGTCTGTTTGTTATCAGTAGGTCCAAGATGTTATCTCCACGAGTCGGTTCTCTGTTTAATTGCTCGAGGTAATTTTCGGATAGTGCACTCAGTATAATGTCACTCGATGCTCTGTCCCTACCACCCGTCCTAAACATCTGAGTGTCCCAGTCTATATCTGGTAAATTGAAATCTCCACCTAAGACCATAACATGCTGAGAAAATTTATGTGAAATGTATTCCAAATTTTCTCTCAGTTGTTCTGCCACTAATGCTGCTGAGTCGGGGGGTCGGTAAAAGGAGCCAGTTATTAACCTTGCTCGGTTGTTGAGTGTAACCTCCACCCATAATAATTCACAGGAACTATCCACTTCTACTTCACTACAGGATAAACTACTACTAACAGCGACGAACACTCCGCCACCGGTTGCATGCAATCTATCCTTTCTAAACACCGTCTGTGCCTTTGTAAAAATTTCGGCAGATTTTATCTCTGGCTTCAGCCAGCTTTCTGTACCTATAACGATTTCAGCTTCGGTGCTTTCTATCAGCGCTTGAAGTTCCGGTACTTTACCAACGCAGCTTCGACAGTTTACAATTACAATACCGATTGCTGCTTGGTCCCCGCATGTCCTGACTTTGCCCCGCACCCGTTGAGGCTGTTGCCCTTTCTGCACTTGCCCGAGGCCATCTAACCTAAAAAACCGCCCAGCCCACGCCACACAACCCCTGCTACCCGTGTAGCCGCTTGTTGCGTGTAGTGGACTCCTGACCTATCCAGCGGAACCCGAAACCCCACCACCCTATGGCGCAAGTCGAGGAATCTGCAGCCCACATGGTCGCAGAACCGTCTCAACCTCTGATTCAGACCCTCCACTCGGCTCTGTACCAAAGGTCCGCAGTCAGTCCTGTCGACGATGCTGCAGATGGTGAGCTCTGCTTTCATCCCGCTAGCGAGACTGGCAGTCTTCACCAAATCAGATAGCCGCCGGAAGCCAGAGAGGATTTCCTCCGATCCATAGCGACACACATCATTGGTGCCGACATGAGCGACCACCTGCAGATGGGTGCACCCTGTACCCTTCATGGCATCCGGAAGGACCCTTTCCACATCTGGAATGACTCCCCCCGGTATGCACACGGAGTGCACTTTGGTTTTCTTCCCCTCCCTTGCTGCCATATCCCTAAGGGGCCCCATTACGCGCCTGACGTTGGAGCTCCCAACTACCAGTAAGCCCACCCTCTGCGACTGCCCGGATCTTGCAGACTGAGGGGCAACCTCTGGAACAGGACAAGCAGCCATGTCAGGCTGAAGATCAGTATCAGCCTGAGACAGAGCCTGAAACCAGTTCGTCAGACAAACTGGAGAGGCCTTCCGTTCAGCCCTCCGGAATGTCTTTCGCCCCCTGCCACACCTTGAGACGACCTCCCACTCTACCACAGGTGAGGGATCAGCCTCAATGCGGGCAGTATCCCGGGCAACCACAGTCGTAGTCCGATCGGGGGATGCGTGGGACGAGCTGGCCGTCCCCGACAAACCCCCATCCGGACCCCCACAGTGATGCCCATTGGCAACAGCCTCAAGCTGTGTGACCGAAGCCAACACTGCCTGAAGCTGGGAGCGAAGGGATGCCAACTCAGCCTGCATCCGAACACAGCAGTTGCAGTCCCTATCCATGCTAAAAACTGTGCAAAGAACGTCTGAACTAATCTACAGAGAGCGCAAACAAAACGACACAAAATTGAAGCGGTTATTAAAATACAAGATTGCCTAGTAAATGCAGTAATGCTGCCACTTGTGCACTGCTGACACACTGCTCGGCGGCGGAAGGAGACTACGCGATTTAACACTATTCGAGTACTAAAACGTGATGCTACAACTCTCAAATACTATAATACGCCCGAAATTTATGAATTAAACAATGCAAGTATCAAAAACACGCAAAGAAATTAAGAATTAAACTATGTAACAAATGAGTGAGCTAGGAGTATACGACTTGCTGCTGCAGCTGCTTATCCAACGGCGGCAGGGAGCACACTGACTGTGACCAACCGACACTGGCCGTTCAAAACAAAAACAGTTGACAGACGACTACGCGAATTTACACTATTCAGGTACTAAAACGCGATGCTACAACTCTCAAATACTATAATACGCCCGAAATTTATGAATTAAACAATGCAAGTACCAAAAACACGCAAAGAAATTAAGAATTAAACTATGTAACAAGTGAGTGAGCTAGGAGTATACGACTTGCTGCTGCAGCTGCTTATCCAACGGCGGCAGGGAGCACACTGACTGTGACCAACCGACACTGGCCGTTCAAAACAAAAACAGTTGACAGACGACTACGCGAATTTACACTATTCAGGTACTAAAACGCGATGCTACAACTCTCAAATACTATAATACGCCCGAAATTTATGAATTAAACAATGCAAGTACCAAAAACACGCAAAGAAATTAAGAATTAAACTATGTAACAAATGAGTGAGCTAGGAGTATACGACTTGCTGCTGCAGCTGCTTATCCAACGGCGGCAGGAAAGAAATTAAGAATTAAACTATGTAACAAATGGCTTGCATTCAAAGAGAAATGACATAATTTTCAAAAATCGTTCAAATGGCTCTGAGCACTATGGGACTTAACATCTATGGTCATCAGTCCCCTAGAACTTAGAACTACTTAAACCTAACTAACGTAAGGACATCACACACATCCATGCCCCATGCAGGATTCGAACCTGCGACAGTAGCAGTCGCGCGGCTCGGAATTGAGCGCCTAGAACCGCTAGACCACCGCGGCTGGCGACATAATTTTAGTGCGATGGTTACAGTAGGCCATATCACATTTGCACATGATAACCAGCAGCTATTGTGAATCATTAACAGTGTACTGTGACAGATGCTAGTTTTTGGAGATAATACTGATGCTTCGGTATGCAAGTTATCAGATACTGAAGTTGAAACAGAGCTGTAATAACCGCCTTTGGTTCAAATGGCTCTGAGCATTATGGGACTTAATATCTGACGTCATCAGGCCCCTAAAACTTAGAACTATTTGAACCAAACTAACCTAAGGACATCACACACATCCATGCCCGAGGCAGGGTTCGAACCCGCGACCGTAGCAGTCGCGCGGTTCCGGACTGCAGCGCCCAGAACCGCTCGACCACCACGGCCGGCAAATGCCTTTCGACTTAACAGGGGTAAGCTGGTACCATCTTTACCTTCTGTGACTTGATCGTATTTTTGAATTGATATAATTACGAAGTAAATTTTCCCTCCTTCACTGAAAGAACCAGGCAGCATTAAGTGTCAATGGCCGGACGACTTTTCTGGCGAAGCGGTAAGAAATTATATGCACAAACCTTCCTGGTGAATTAGTGTATCTATTAGTGACTTCTGTACCTAAATCCCTACCGTAGTTTCTTTATAAAGTCAGTACCGCCATTAGACTGTTATTTATTTGCAGTGTTACATTTACACTTACACAATCATGATTTCGCCTTCAAAGTGCCATTATCAAGTGTTTTAAGTGTTATAAATTGCCTAAGATGGCATACTCATGCAAATAAACAACAGTCTAATGGCGGTACTGACTTTAAAGAAATAGATTATGATTCTGGCCCCGTATTATGAAAATAAATAAATAAAAAATTACCCTACCGTAGTACCTTAGATTAGCCCTCACATACGGACACGAAAATGGAGGGCTTTGTAATATGTAATGATGACGTCAGGGGAGAAGAGCGGAAACTGCTGTAGCGTGAAGGTCGTGCTGTGCTGCAGGGAACACTAAACAGATACCGTACGCATTAGGTTGTCAGACCAAGCTCCAGAAAGTTTTACAATATACCTACGAAAATCATGACAAAAAGTTTTTAATTCTTCTCTCCCGTATAGTGCGATAAAGAAATAAATAAAGAAAGAAAGGAAAAAATATATTCATTGCCAGTAAAGTACTATAAGAAATAAAAGTATTGTTAACAGTAGTTAGTTCCGTTATTTAAAAGCTTGGAGCTTGTTTTAATAGCTCCTAAGTGATTATAAGAGTTGCCTAATTTCTTCAGTCGTCTGTTACAAAGGGAATGGAATCAAATATATTTATGTTGTTAAACCTATGTTGTTTTATCCACACATTTTTAAATGAGTAAGTGCTGCACACAAATTATAAAAAAAAGTACACTATGTACCACTATTTTAATGTAGACTTGACAACAAACAAGGAGAAAGCATAAACAAATTCTTGGGTGAGAAAAGATGAATGTGTGCATGCTACAGTATAACTTTGGAATTAAATGTCATCAGGATTCACCAATCAACCTATCCTCTAAGTACAATGTTGATTCGACAGCTATTTCTCTTGTTTCAGATTATTTTTACATGTCATCAACTTTCCACAATATCCCCACCACTGAGAGAGATAAGAGAGTTTTATCCACATTACAGTTTTTCCAATTAGTAAGCACCAGGTTTAAAGTGCTCTAGGCATCGTGGAGTTATGTAGATACTTAGTTTTTCATCTTACCTACTCCCACCACCTTATCTGCTCTAAAGGTGCCACTGCAGTCTCATTCCCATCGTAATTTCTTTTTCTGGTCCTATGTCCTCCCACGTTTGATTCACTGAGTGATAAAGATGGCGCTGTCCCTTATTTTTGTTTCTTTTGTTGTAGCATTATCAAATATATGCATGAGTACAGCCCATGAGAATAGCCATGCTGCCACAATAATTAAAAGAACACATCCAATAACACAAGTAACAGTGTAATCGTAGAAGTTTAATCACATTGTCAGACTTCACAATCAAAGGTATGACAATGTCACTCCATTTCCCCAGCCCCAAATTAACAAATGCCATTCTCGTCTCTCCACAGAACTGTCCTTCAGTTGGCGTCATCTCTTTGTTCCTTTCAATTTCTCTAGCCATAGTACTCAAATTACAAAACATGTTCATGTATAGCACTTGTGCGCCGTGCGCAAGTGACATCCTAGGCGCTCATTTATCGATGCTATGTGCCCTCATGTGTCTGCCCCATTGCTAGAAAACTGCAGGATGCCGGCCATCAAGACAGCACGTGAGCATCGGCGGGTGGGGACATTGGGGCGTGCGGAGCAAGCAGAAGGGAAGGGGATTACTGGTAGCAGTGTGGAGAGTTGGAGGTCCAGTTTTACCAAGGAGGTCTGAACGCTCCGTCGGGACGAACATAGGTCGCGTAGCCTGTGGAAAGTTACTGGCGCCACCACGCCAGTTGCAGTTTAACTGTCAGCTACTCGACGGTTGGAGGAAGCGAGGTTGGTCGGGGAACCGTTACGTGCCTATATTGTGGATTTTATGATGAGCTCTTTTCTGTAACAGGCAGTAATTTGGTTCTTAACTGACGTGTGACCCACTGCATCCGGGTTCCATCGATATTTTATGTTGTGAACTAAGGAGCGCACTTTTTATTTTTCTACCTGACTGTGTTCAGCCGACTTTCTGGGCACGTATTCGTGATTTCTGTCGAAAATGGTTTGTAATTTGGGTTATGATTCCACTTACCACGTTACTGAGTAGCGTGACATGGTTGATGGCGTACGCAATCCCGCGCTTCCTGTTAAATTTTTTCCGTAAGCTACTTGTCTGGCGTATTATCTATCCATTGCTTGCCAGCCTTGTTTTATGTACTGGTGTGTTGTGTTCGATTACAACAATTTTAAATCTGCTTATATTTGTGTGTTATGGGACAGATTAGCTGTTAGTTAATACCTTGTTTATTGAATTCAAGAGCGAGCCCGGAAAGGAGCTGCACTATATGCTTTAGTTGGCCACGTGGCTTCCATCAGCTCATTTTAGGTAAATTCTTTTTACATCTGACGAAAAGGTATCTGCTTCTGTAAGATACCTGGCCAGCTGATTCTAGTAAATCCGTATTACTTGTTATAGGCTGTTTGATAAACTAGTCACCTGTGTAATAATTACAGTCAGTTCCACAAGAAGTGTACGCCATAAAAATGGTTCAAATGGCTCTGAGCACTATGGGACTCAGAATCTGTGGTCATCAGTCCCCTAGAACTTAGAACTACTTAAACCTAACTAACCTAAGGTCATCACACACATCCATGCCCGAGGCAGGATTCGATCCTGCGACCGTAGCGGTCACGCGGCTCCAGACTGAAGCGCCTAGAACCGCACGGCCACACCGGCCGGCTGTACGCCATAATTTTAAATGCAACGTCCGCAGCGACATCTCTGGTAGTGGTCTCGATTCTGAACTCAATGCACTTTTGCACAGCGTATACATAAAAAGTCTGAGAGCTGATTTTCTAATTGAATCGCAGAAAAAATGTGCATCATTTATCAAAAACGCCTTCTGAAGTCCGTTAGGAAGCTATTTGGTTCGACGAGGCAAACTGTGTGCTTCAAGACGATAATGATCCGAAACAATTCAGCTGTCTCTGTACAGCGAGGAAATATGGCAGCGGGGTGTCTACGATGGATTGGCCTTGAAGAAGAGTTATCTAAATATTCATTTTTTATTTTTATTTATTGTGTTTTCTCTTTTCTGTAAATATTATAATAATTGTCAAAATGATTTATTTTCAAAGAAGTATGTAAGCTGTAGGAAGGGATAACTCGGAAAAAAACAAAGAACCGCTTCGCCTTTAGTTTTTTTCTCGACGAAGAGTCGTCTTTCGTTACCTGTGAGTCGAATAGTAAAGACGTACGAGAATGTTTTGTGTGCAAAATGCTGAATAACTACCATATAAAAACGTATCAACACTGATTTTCTTTGACGGTCCAACGAATCCACAACCTTGGAATCCCGCGAAGTTATTTCTTGGAAATTTTCTTTTCAAAATCTCATGTAAGATTGGATGGCCATCTTCGATACGACGCTGCATAATAACTGAGGTATTACGTGAACGCACTTATCTGCTTCCTTTTGTGGCCACCATATTTAACATTGTTCTCAGATCATGGTAAACCGCGACCAGGGACCTGTAACTATTTTCCTTTCACGAAGTCCGATCCAGTCTATTTCTTTAAAGATAAAATAAATATGTATCGCCCCCCCCCCCCCAACATTTTTTTTTACATTGGCCTCGAGGAACAGGCCGTGCGCGCCTCTGAACGAAGTGTACGTTCGCAATTTTCACATAGGCACGTAACTAACCAGTAGAAATATTTGAGAAACATGGGATTATTGTTTATTTGTGGTCTCATTTTATCGCGAATGTACGTTCTCTTTTATTCTTACAGCCACGCCGATGCCATATTTTAGTAACATTTGTCTCATATCTTAATCGCACCCCTGCTTTACGGCGGAATTAATTACGCGATTTGTCGGAAAGCTTTCTGTTTCCAAATTGCCGCGCCAACTGGCCGAAATGTACAACAGTGAACATTAGCAGAAGCTAAGGGAGAACTTACAATAGCGACCGAATGCCATGACCATTGTTATTATTACAGAATTCTCAAAAAAATTATTGAACTGAAGTAGTTTTTTTAATTTTTGTTCAACAATTTTGTGGCTTTAGTAAATTCATGTTGCATCTTACGCCAACCGCGTACAATACGAGGAAATCACTAACTAATCCCATGTACGCCAACCAAATTTAAAAGGAATTTAACCAGAGAGAATATTGGATAAGGCAATTTTATTTATCTTTTACCAACCAAAAGAGCTGACCGACGCAGGAGAGAGCGTAAGGTAAAGATAACAGCACTATTATGCTTCTGTTGCCAGTAAATGTGGGCTGGATTTTCATTTTTCCGACACCCACGGCGTAGAACGCATTAATGTTTCCAATTTTTTTTATTTCAATTTGCGTAAAAGTTAGTAGTTTTATTA
Source organism: Schistocerca cancellata (assembly GCF_023864275.1). Taxonomy (NCBI): domain Eukaryota; kingdom Metazoa; phylum Arthropoda; class Insecta; order Orthoptera; family Acrididae; genus Schistocerca; species Schistocerca cancellata. The sequence goes on from NC_064628.1 coordinate 608,712,910, forward strand.
CACGAGAATATATCACAAGATGGCGGATAATTTTCATTGACTTCGCGCATAGAAGTAACATCAGTCTTCTGTTTCACCAGACACACATTTTACTACATTGAATTTCACGAACGATAGCGACATCATCTCTTATTTATTTACGTGTAGTACGAGCCGCAATAGTAGTGATGTTCCACTGCACGCTGGTTTACGGCTATATACAGCTATGGTGAAATTAAGATCACAAACCAAAACGATGGATAATTCATCCGATGAGGAATCAGTTGCTCAACCTATGTCTAACACAGAAGTAGAAAATATTGCAGATACTGATAACGCAGTCGCGGCGACTCGTGGCACTCAGTTGCAAGCGACAGACATTAATTTGTCAACTTTGGAAACTGTACCAGAGTCTGCAAATGTACAAGGTCCAGTAGAGCCAGACATTATGCAGGAGTCGCGCGGGGTAGCCGCGTGGTCTTGGGCGTGTTGTCACGGTTCGCGAGGCTCCCCCCGTCGGAGGTTCGAGTCCTCCCTCGGGCATGGGTGTGTGTGTGTGTTGTCCGTAGCGTAAGTTAGTTTAAGTTAGATTGAGTAGTGTGTAAGCTTAGGGAACGATGACCTCAGCAGTTTGGTCCCACAAGACCTTACTAAATTATCAATTATCATTATGCAGATGTTCGGAGTAATGCAGACAGATTTTATGACACAATTTGTAAATGAGATAACAGGCCAAATAAATAAACAGATAGGAAATGTCACAACACAGATAAGCAATGTCATTACGCAGGCAGACACTGTCACAACACAGATAGGGAGTGTAACCACTCAAATGAACAAGCTAGGCAGTGATACAAAAACCTTACAGACATGCACAACAACCTGACAACACAACTGACACAAATAAAAAGAGAGGTAGCGCATCAGGTAATAGATACTGATAATTTGAAAACCACAGTTAACGATGTGCCAGATCAGATACGTAAGTTAACTGAAAATTTCAATGCTATGGGTACACAGCAAACCGAGCTCAATATAAAAATGCAGGAAGCTGTAAATCAAGTTGACGACATGACAAAACAGCAGTTTGAGGACTTTCTAGAAGAAAAAGACACACATAAACCGTCCTCTAGAAAGAGATACAAAAAGCAATAAGTAACACAATGGAACAAGTATACACTACACAAAATACATCTGTAGTTAAACTGCAAACTGACAGGCCAGATACAGAAAACTTTGACACAGGACTCACTAGGCTGACAGAATCAAATAGTCAAGCAACTTAACAGGAAACTTAGTACAATGAAAGAACGACACCAAGACGCCGAAGAAGAGCTTGACAACATACCCACAGGTAAGAGCGATAGTGCAATTAGTGACTATCCTACCCGAATGTACATGTGTATTCACCAAATTACGAGATGTACAGTAACCAAAGACACCTTTATGAAAGAAAGAAACAGCAGATAGCTGAGCCCACTTTGTCATCAGTTTTGTTAGAAGAGAGTCTTATAAAACACCGGCAATTTCAGGTGTTTATCCTTGCAAAGAATTCTGTGCATCCAGTAATGTTTATATAGTCATTCAAAAATGTATTGCCTAATACAAACTGAAGATACTGTTTTTCAGTAAATTTTTCTAGTAGCAGAAGGGCCGATAGAACGGTGTATTTTCGGGATGGATTTCTTAAGGGAAAATGTGCAAAAATTGACCTAGAAACCACCACTGCTATGGAAATTATTTTGGATGGTGTGGGTTTGTCCAAGACAGACAAAAAAAATCATAAATAGGAAAAACTGTACTGTAGATATGATAAAAGTCAAAAGTAGGAGTGGTAAGCATTGTCAAGCTACACTCATCCAAATCTTAAAAGCCAATACCTTTATATGCAATGATTCGAACGAACTGTGGTGTCAACAAAAGAACGAACTAAAAAGTGTATTGTTACGTTAATTAAGCGTGTTCGACAAGAAATCTGGAGTTATTAGAAAGTATCAATATCGCATGGATGTCCGGCCCCACGACACGCTCTGTAAAACTACTTATTCCATACCATGCTCGCAAAGAGAGGCTGTGACCCAGGATGCTCGCGGAATATTATAGATACCTCATTATCGCCATTTTGCAGTCCGCTACTTGCAGTAAAGCAGATCAATAAAATTATTGTCCCAGTAACCAACCGACCTGAAAACCAAGAACAACAATTACAGCGGCTTGATCGATTACAATAGTTAATTAGTGTCTACCTCCGTAGTTCATACTGGCAGATTGCTTTATCACCTGAAAGTAGGGAATACACATCATTCATATTTGCAGGTAGGTCCTACTAGTATTGCGTTTTGCCTTTCGGGTTAAACATGAGAGCTGGGGTTTTCGTTACTGCACCCGACACTGTGTTAGGGCCTGGGCTCCTAGACAAAACTCACAGTATGTATAGACGACATCTTAATAGCAACACCTACTTGTAGTAAACATCTAAAGCTTTTAGACAGGCTGCTACAGAGGTTTTCAGCAGCTGGTGTCACAGCGAACCTCAAAAAATCTAAATTTGTAAGAAAAACTTCAAATTTCTCCGTCACATAATTTCACCAGCAGGGATAAAACCTGACCCTGAGAAACTGTTGGCGATAAAGAATTTTCCTGCACCTTGCACAAAACAACAGCTAAAGGCATTAGTAGGTTTGTGTTCCTTTTTCCGTCGGTTCATACCGTACCAATTACTCAGTAGCCCTGCATTATTAGGTCTATTAAAGAAGGACAGACAGTGGATCTGGACGCAACAGCGCCAGGCTGATTTTGATGATATAAAACATGCTCTGGTAAACTCCAATATTTTAGGACGTCCTGACATGAGCAAAGATTTTTGTATAGTGGCATATGGTTCATTTTCGGAATTAGGAGCCTGTCTGTTTCAGCTGGACGAAGGTGGGGCCACCGACGATGTTAAAGTAATTAGTTTTGCTAGTCGCACTCTATCAGAATGTGAACGCAGATATTTCACAACAGAGCTAGAAGCCCTTCCTATTATGTGGGCTTTTAAGAAATTTAATTATTATCTTTACAGCTGGCATGTACGAGTCTACAGTAACCACCACGCATTAAGCTTTTTACTCACTTGTAGGCTGTTACATAATCGCCTTGCGCAGTGGACTTTGTTTTCGCAGTCGTATAATTTTGAAACCATATAGATGAATGGCGAAGACAACGTAATCACCGATGCGCTGTCACGGTTACCATATTTTATGTAGTTACGCGATTCAGATCATTTCAATAGCTTTGTTTGTATTTGTCAGTGAGTATGGACACAATATACGAGCAAGCTAGGAGATACACATCAATTGATAACTAGCAATGTTAGCACAGGGTGTACTTGGAAGGTTTATCTGAATAGTTTATGATCACAGTGGTACTTTAGTTTTAAGTTTATGTACGAAGGATTCTGGAGCGAACAATTAGCACAGACCTGCGCAAGTCAGAGAGCAAATACACTGTTGAGATACGATTTGTAAACGTTATCTGAGGCAAACTTAACACCGTCCCTTATAATAAAAAAAAAAGGAATTTTTACGAGGCAAGTTACAGGAAACTGACCAGCAGAGATATTAGGTGATGCCGGAACAAACATAATTCTTTACACATGGCGTTCATCGTGATGATAAGAGACTTTAACCGCCGATGAGAAGCAACGAAGTTACGCTAAAGTCACTACGATTTGCGATCGACGTTGTAAAATATTACCGAGATCACTGGGAAGTACGGTACTTGACGCTCAGTAACACCAAAGATTTTTAATAACTTGCCTTTTCTTCGCATGAACGTAGTAGGAAATTATGTTGATTTCAGAATAATACATACACTGATTTTCTCTTACGTTTACATATTTTATCCAATCTGAGTAGATATTTTGTTGGAGAAGTAAAGTAAGAAGTGACTAAAGTCACGTTCAGTATAAAAAAAATTTCTCACATACCAATGATACAATGATGAACATACGAACATGAAAAACATGTACAATCACAGACACAAACTTAGGAAGCAGTACAGCGTACAGCAGCAATCAGTTGTTCGTATTACCTAGCATTTTAATTTTCTATATATGTAGAAATTTAAGAATAGTGATTTCTTTATTTATGTGTTTTTATTTCAATCTACTCGTTTTTGATGTGTGTACCATGCATTGTTGCAATGATTGGCGACGAAAAGATGAAATTCCCCCCACAGAAGCTCGCGGGTAGTTAGCGTACTTGAGACAAGCTCTATGAGCACTCTTTGTGCAGACACTGTTTGCTAGAGTCATTTTGGTGGCATTGTGCATTTGCAGCACTATCGCATGTTAGAGGGGTGCTGTTATTCCTAAATTATGCATTCTCTTGTGCCCATGAGGTGCAGAATTTTAGTCGCGACTGCAAATTAAATGCAAAAGGCAAGCATATTCTGAGAGTATAATCACCTACTAGTAATTTGTATTTTGAGCTGTAAAGAGCAGTGTCATTCCAAACGAAGTCTAAGTGATTATCGGGAATCAATGATGAACGTGGGCATAAACTCACATATACGAGCTGATAGTATCATGAACTACGATATTGAACGTTCAAGTGATTAGGGAAAGTGAATATTTTTAAGACAGACAATGACATATTCAATGATAAGTGAACTCTAGGGATAAGTGTAAATGATAACAGTTTTAGTGTCACGAACCATTTAGTTCGAACTGAAAGAGACTTGGTAAATGAAGGAATCTTGCTATGTCACGAGTGTTTGTGCAAAGAAGCAGTGTGCTTTAGCCGCGATTAAAGAGAAAAATGCAGTACTTAGCCTTGTGCTGCGAATCTGGGAGGTGCCTATGGCTCCGTCCTGCAGCGAAGGTGTTTGAACTGGAAACAGGTTTATAAGCCTTGCAGATACTGTAAGCGCCGCACAAAACACTTTGTAAAGACGAACTGTTTAGCACGCACATGGCACCTAACCGGCGAACGGCCGCTTATTGGATTTCAAACGGCGAGTGCGCTGCGCCCATGGCGATTGTTGCGTTGGAGTCGCGCCGCGCTACTGACATAGTATTGACTGTCGACGTATTGTAAAAGAACAATTTAAATTCAAAAGTGAAAGACAATATTAAATGGACACTCACAAAAGCAAATAAAAGAGAAAGAATGAATATTAGAACCCCGAAAGAAACCAGCACCACTACAGCTTATAATGTCTCGCCCACGTCCCCAATTAAACACGAATGAACCTATCCATGGACCTTACCCGTGTACTTGTGTATATACTCATATTAGAATTAAGTTAGCTGAAGTATTAAGCCACACAAATTTTATCTCTTTCATGTAAATAGGTCTGTGATGAGACGATGATATAAAATCCAGTAGAAAATAAAGGAGTAATGAGAAATAGTGAACTGATCCGGGTACCCAGGAAGAGATCTTTAGAGAATACACACATTCGGACAGAAGATTTGTAGAGTTACTACTACTCCAGGAATGCCTGCCAAACATTCAACCTGGATCGACACAGCGAACATCACAAACCATGTTACATATGAGAGTTTTCTTATGTCATGAGTAATATAAACTGTAATTGTATCGCTACCAAAGACTTGACAAATGGTCATATGACACAGTTTCTTTTAGTGTATAATGTGATGTACCTACGGATCTATTCTCTACAGACAATGATGTTTAAATATTAGCAAACAGCTCGTAGGTTTCAGTGATTTTTTGTGTGTGCTGTATTTGTTGGGCTCATTGGCCGAAGACAAAAAGTATTTTCCTTGTGGACAATGCGCCCAAGGGGGCGTTGAAGAAGAACTATTTGAATATTCCTAGCCGGCCGGTCCTATGGGACCGTGTGACCGCTACGGTCGCAGGTTCGAATCCTGCCTCGGGCATGGATGTGTGTGATGTCCTTAGGTTAGTTAGGTTTCAGTAATTCTAAATTCTAGGGGACTGATGACCGCAGATGTTAAGTCCCATAGTGCTCAGAGCCATTTAAATATTCCTTTTTTATTTTTGTTTATTGTCTTTTCTCTTTCCTGTAAATATTATAAAAATTTTCAAGTAGACTTATTTTCAAAAACGTTTGTAAGCTATAGGAAGGGATAACGCGGAAAAAAACAAAGAACTGCTTCACTTTCAGTTTTTTTCTCGACGAGCAGTCGTCTTTCGTTATCTGTGAGTCGAATTGTAAAGACGTATGAGAATGTGTTGTGCTGAATAATTACCAAATAAAAACGTATCGACCCTATTTTTCATTGACGGTCCAACGAATCCACAACACTGGAATCCCGTGAAGTTATTTCTTGGAAATTTTCTTTTCAAAATCTCATGTAAGAGTGGGCGGCGATCTTCGATACGATGCTACATAGTAACTGAGGTACGTGAATGTATTTATGTATCTCCTTTGTGGCCATCATATTTAATTTTGTTCTTAGGTCATGGTAAGCCGCGATCAGGAACCCGTAACTATTTCCCTTTCAAAAAGTCCGATCGAGTCTGTTTCCTTAAATATAAAATAAATGCATTTTTCTCCCAACGTTTTGTTTACATAGGGCACAAGGAACAGGCAGTGCGTGCCTCTGAACGAAGTGTACGTTCGCGAGTTTCACGTAGGGCCATAGCTAACCAGTATAAATATTTGAGAAACATAGGATTATTTCTTATTTGTGGTCTCATTTTATCGCGAATGTACGTTCTCTCTTATTCTTAGAGCCATTCCGATGCCATATTTTAGTAACCTTTGCCCCATATGTTAATCGCACCGCCGCTTTACGGCGGAATCAATTACGTGATTTGTCGGAAAGCTTTCTGTTTCCAAATTGCCACGCCGACCAGCCGAAATGTACAACAATAAATATTAGCAGAAGCAAAGGGAGAACTTACTGCCTCTAATGTTTCCGGATGGAAATCCGATCCAAAATGGTTGGTCGTAAATTAAGATGAAGCTTAAAGGAAAGCCAATATATACCTTGAGGCAGCTTTCATAAAAAATCAGGACATATGGAGGTCGTTACCGAGTGAATATGCAGTAAATCTCGTAAAAGGCATGCCAAATAGGTGCCAAGCTGTAATCGATAAGGGCGGCGATTGGATTAACTACTAGGTAATTGTGCAATTAGTAATAACATGTATTTTAATGCAAATATATGGTGTCTTTTATTTCACAAAGATAACGGCTTACACTTTCTTGTAGAACTGTGTGTTACGATTTGTTTTTTTGATGTTGCTGCCAGCCGGGCTTAGCTAATTCTTTCTGCGTAGTTGATCAGCTACTGCCGTTGTTTCCTTGCTGCAACCATCCGAAATTAAATGGTTGCCATACCTAGACGTCCTACGAAAGCCATTTCAAAGTCCTGCTCACTACCCATGCGCGACCGTTAAACGGTGGCGTGATGAATTTGAAATTCATGTCAGTTGCGAGCGAAGCTTTTCTGGTTAGTGTGGATGAGTCAGAAAGTAATTCAGTTTTAAAATGGAAACCAGGACAGATTGCATGTAGTGGCCAACGTTCCTACAATGAAATTGAATCCCTACTTGTAAATAGTGTAGTGTAGTGGATTATAGCACAGTATCGCTGTTGTCTGTTCGTTTCTAAGAAGATCGGGTAGGCGCTGAGGACAACCCAATAGCCGGCCGATGTGACCGAGCGCTTCTAGGCGCTACAGTCTGGAACGGCGCGACGTCTACGGTCGCAGGTTCGAATCCTGCCTCAGGCATGGATGTGTGTGATGTCCTTAGGTTAGTTAGGTTTAAGTAGTTCTAAGTTCTAGGGCACTCATGGCCTCAGGAGTTGAGTCCCATAGTGCTCAGAGCCATTTGAACCATTTTTGACAACCCAATAAGTGCAAGGGCATCCACTGCAACAGACTACATATCTCATAGAATGAGATTTTTCACTCTGCAGCGGCCTGTGCGCTGATATGAAACTTCCTCACAAGATACGAGGTACTGGCGGAAGTAAAGGTGTGAGGACGGGGAGCAAGTCGTGCTTGGGTAGATCAGTTGGTACAGCAGTTGCCCGCGAAAGGTACAGGTCCCGAGTTCGAGTGTCGGTCAGTTTTAAAATGGTTCAAATGGCTCTGAGCACTATGGGACTTAACATCTATGGTCATCAGTCTCCTAGAACTTAGAACTACTTAAACCTAACTAACCTAAGGACATCACACAACACCCAGTCATCACGAGGCAGAGAAAATCCCTGACCCCGCCGGGAATCGAACCCGGGAACCCGGGCGCGGGAAGCGAGAACGCTACCGCACGACCACGAGCTGCGGACACACACAGTTTTAATCTGCCAGGAAAGTTACATCTCTCATGTTATCGTTAATGACATTTTGAGAAAGGATGTCGAAAAATATGTGAGGAAATTGCATATGTGGCCAGTTAGTTTACAGAGTCATAACAGGAAAGTTAAAGATGAGAAATGTTACTGCCAGATGGGTTTCGTATGAGTGAAGATCAAAAAGATGCAAGACCGTATACTAGCCGATCAGTGACAGAAACGATCGACAAATATGGACTGATAATACTTCTCCACCTACCATACAGTCCAGATGCGATCCGACCATACTTTGTTTCCCAAATTGAAGGAACAGCTCTGTGGCAAGTGTTTCGATGCAATTGATGGAGCTTCCAGTGAGATGACCCGAGTAACCAACAGTAGTAAAATGAAGTGTCCCTATCCGAAATGCAGACGTTACCAAAACGTTGGGGAACTGTCATAAGGAAGAATGAAGATTTTGTTGAAGGCCTGTAAAGGTATTTTGTAAAATAAAGTATTTTCTTCAGTTCTATCTTACAGTGTACAAAACTTTTGAAATTACCTTCGTATATTTCATTTGTGTATGATGCAAGCCTGGGGGCATTTATATTTATAATTAGTATCCCGCGGCTTTTAGTAGAAGTTTAGTTTGACTGTTTCCTGCACCCTGTATGTTCGAGGCGTTTTGCCGTGAGGGTCTCACGAACATCATGCCCTGAACGTGGTGTTTATGATCGACCATTGCACAGTAAAGGGCACTGTGTTATACACCTGATAGTCATCCAACCAGCAGATGCGTGTCTGGACGTAAGATTATAAGGTCCCTTACAATAAATATTATTTTTTGATACATCTACCTCAAAAATATAAAATCATTAAACCAGTTCAACGTGGTGATATTAATAGGTTCGCTACAGCAATTATTATTCTGAATGAAAATAAAAATATTCTGTAAAATATCTATAATACATGGATTTCAACAACATACCTCTTAGTACATCGAATGTTAAAGCAGAAGTGAACCATAAGAAGAGGAAGACTCCGTTTCCTACCATAATATTTGTTTCTTTAGAAAAATGAACGTAGGTTGTCTCAAAAGAGGTTATACGGTTTACATATGCAGCCTTTCAATTTTTCTTTGACATCTGTTAGTTATTTACTGACATTTATACGTTACTCGTTATTCAAGAGTTTTTACAAAGTGAGTTTCTTCGTAAAAGGTAAGAAACAAACTTCTTGTTATAAGATACGCTTTATTGCCATCCTGAAATCTGGAAGTTATGGTTTAACAGCACCTCACCTTCTGGAGCCAGATGAAATTACTTAAATGGAAAAGGGGATCGGATAGTTGACCCGATAACTAATATTTTCGTCTGTATATACAAGTTAACAAAATATGACTCCTATCTGCAAAAAGTTTGCTCGTTTAATGACTTGCTCAGGGAGTTTGGAATCATTTTGACTGTAATCCGGACAGATGTTTTGGTTCTTTCATCTATTTGGGAGCGGGATGGAGGAAAACCGGATCTTAAATCCCAAATCTGAACCTTCAGACTTCCTCATTTTCAATAATTTGATTAAATGACTCTCAGTAATTGGTACATGTATGTAATGTGAAAAACAACATGGAATAAGTGCTCACTTTCTAAAAAGACAAAGAAAAATTTTAGTTTTTTACTTGAAAGATGACAAATATTAACTGTTGAGTAGGTATTGTTGGCGTTTTGAAACAGTTGTTTAAAATTTAATGATCATTAGTATTACGATCACGAATTTCATTATATTTTTGACAGTGTTTTTTCGTTGTATGTTGTATGATTATCATTTTATGCTATCAAAATTTTATGTTTCAGTTTAAACATATTGTGCAGTGTTGATTTCTCTTTCCACACTACACAAGTGTGTCAACACAAAACATGATTTTGTCGTTATGTTTCTACGAAGGAAGGTTGAAAGCGTTGTTATGCGATTGGCGGCGCAAGTGCTTGGAATGTTGTGACGTCGGCGAGATGGGAGTTGTGGAGGTCAGGCCTTTACTATTGCTATTAAGCCGCCACTCTTGCGGGTTCGCCAATCGTTGACGTCATTATCAATGGGCTGATCTCCAACGGGTTGAATAGCCGCTCCTCAAGGTTTACGTAATAATCTTACAGCAGCATTAATTATCTACAGCATGTAGTCTACTCTAATGTAGCCGGCCGCGGTGGTCTCGCGGTTCTAGGCGCTCAGTCCGGAACCGCGCGACTGCTACGGTCGCAGGTTCGAATCCTGCCTCAGGCATGGATGTGTGTGATGTCCTGAGGTTAGTTAGGTTTAAGTAGTTCTAAGTTCTAGGGGACTGATGACCGCAGCTGTTAAGTCCCATAGTGCTCAGAGCCATTTGAACCATTTTTTTTACTCTAATGTATGCTGAAAAATAATGGTGATAGTACATCAATTCTTTCTCTTACAAGATACTAGAATGTTTGTTTTTGGTGTCCACTTTTATTTATTTGATCCATATTCGATAGTGGAGAATTCAGTTCGCATCACGAACATTTGGTGTACTTACCAAAAGTCAGTACGCTTTTATTTTTATTGTAAAGTCAAACAGTCTCCTATTTATCACGAGGTTTAATAACCTTTATGCATAAATGTCTGTTCGTTTCTGAATCACCATCACAAGCATTTTCTAAAGCGTCCTTGCATGGCATGTTTTAATAACAGTTTTCAGTCGACAACTGCACTGATCACGCTCTTTTCAAAAGAGACAATTGACTATCGTCGCAGATTGTATTGTCGAGGCAGTCATATGCATTCACAGTCTACAGAATTGCCACCAGTGTATGCGGTGTTCACATCTTCAAAATGTCTTTCTTTGGATGTGGAAGTACATTACTTTCCTTGAAGAGCCTATACACTTCAGAATTTGGCTTTAATCTACACTTCACAGCTCTAGGTCACTGAGGCAAGTGACCAGTTCTCTAATTTTTTCGTCACTGTTCTCTATGCCGCCCAAAATGGTTCAAATGGCTCTGAGCACTATGGGACTTAACATCTGGGTCATCAGTCCCCTAGAACTTAGAACTACTTAAACCTAACTAACCTAAGGACATCACACACATCCATGCCCTAGGCAGGATTCGAACCTGCGACCGTAGCGGTCGCGCGGACCCAGACTGTAGCGCCTAGAACCGCTCGGCCACTCCGGCCGACTATTGGGTTGTCCTCAGCGCCTACCCGACCTTAGAAACGAACAGACAACAGCTCAGCCACCACGGCCGGCCGTCGCTGCACATATATTGCCTTACAAGTGTCGCTTGCATGAGCTTTCACAACTGCACAACTGTCCCTTTTGAATTAATACAAATATTTGACTAGCACTATCGAATCCACGATATTACAGTTTTTACATCTCCTTACGCACCTTACGTTCTACACTTTATTATATTGCCAGTCCCTATCATTTTTGTCCCACCGGATCAGAATTTTATTTTTACTAATAGTATACTCAAAAGTCTCGGAAACGCTATATACACTCTAGTTTCAACATTAATATTTACACTGAAATTCTAACATATGTATAGCCATTTCTTTTTCGTATATGGCGAAGGGCCTGATTTATTTTTGGCTTTTGCTTTAATTGCATGCATATAATCTTGGTATAGTTACATTGCCATTGTATCGGACATCCTTTTTGGTTGCACAGATACCAAATCTCTACTTTCGAGATATTGACAAACCTGGATAAGTGCAAATAAAGCACATATGTTAAAACTACCGTTGTAGTACAAGCGTGCCTGCCCTATTTGGAATCGTCCTTGAATTTTGAGGCCCACAAAAGAGTATCACTAGACATTAGTAGACACATTAAATTGCATATACATGAAAATAAACATGCACTTACTAACTACTGAAAAATTCCTTTTCTCTAGCACATTTAAATGGATTGTGTGCATGTTTATTTACGGTTCTCTGCATTTGACTGCATTTTCTACAGAAATTTTCCTTATTTTATTAATTCAGCTTTGCTGGTTTTTCTGTACTTTCACTGTACTTAATTATGTTAAATCCTGCCAATACCTTGAGATGCAGTTCATTGATCTCTTTTACTTGCATATTGATGATTTGACATTATTTTACCATTAGATGTGCATTATAATGTTCACTTGTTTAGATTCCCACTTATTAAGTATGTAATACACAAAAATATTGTGACCAGTATTCCTATTCACTTTTAGTTGCTGTGCCTTTTGCACTAACTCCATAACTTTTCAAACACTTACATACTAAGATATTCTTAAATTACGCAAGAAAATTTTCTTGCAGTGTAAAACGTTTAGCTACTTGTTATACTATTTACAATATAAATTATTTAATATGGCTTGTCTAGCCATTAACCTCACTTATCGCATACATTTGGACTGCAGATATTTGTGTTTAGCAAAAATAGGTATGCTACTTGGTGGTAACTCATACAGACGTTCCTGTCTCTTTGGTTGGCGAGTCGAGCGCATTCATAGCTCTCATAAAGATAAGTGTTTAATTGTGTAATAGCAATTAAGTCAGTATTACATCATAATTAAGTAAATTAATACCTACTGTAAGCTATCAATTGAAGGTTTACATTTTTCTAAAGATAACTCAAATCACACAGAAGTCAAAAAATAAACTGTTAATTACACAAGGAATAAAGATATTCTGTAGGACAAAAAGGAGACTGTATCAACTATCTAGTGACAACTGTGATGTTAGAATTGTAATGTATTACAAAGAATACAGCAAAATATTGAAGCAAGTAATCCAGAAATCGAAGCAGCTTTACTATGAGGAAAAGATAATTACATCAGGTAACAAAATAATAACAGTATGGGATATAATGAAGTCAGAGACAGGTGGGTCAAAAAGGAAGAGGAACAGATAGCTCTAAAAATAAATGAGACTTTGGTATCAAGTACATGTAGTGTTGCAAACCTCTTGAACAAGTACTTCATTTCTGTTACTGACAGCTTGGGGTTATCTGGTTTGGTGAACAGTGCATTGGAGTATCTGAGACCAGTCTTTAAAAATAACTTCAGTAAAATGGAAATGACACTCATGCCTCCCAAATAGTAGCATCTGTCATAAAATCCTTAAAATCTATGTATTCCAATGGGTATGATAACATATCAGTGAAGTTAATCAAAGAGTGCCCATGTGAGTTGAGTTCTGTCTTAAGTTATTTGTGTAATCAGTTTCTTATCAGCAGAACATTTCCATACTGGCTAAAATATGCTGAAGTTAAGCCTCTTTACAAGAAGGGGGATAAAGAAATACCATCAAACTATTGACCAATTTAACTTTTGCCATATTTCTCAAAAATATTTGAAAAGGTTGTGTTCAAGTGTCTCCTTAAGCATCTGACTACAAATAATATATTGTCCAAGTCACAGTTTGGATTTCCTAATGGTTCTGATACAGAGAAAGCTATTTACACTTATAGTGAGAATGTACTTAATTCATTAGATAATAAATTAGAGGCTACCGGCATTTTCTGTGACCTGTCAAAAGCCTTTGACTGTGTGAACCACAGCATTCGCTTAAGTTTATTTATTTATTTATTTATTGTTCCGTGGGACCAAATTAAGGAGAAGTCTCCATGGTCATCGAACGAGTCAATACATGAAATTATAACACGATAGCAGAAACAGATAAAATGAAATATAAGAAACAATTTCAGGCGACAATTCGTAAATTTAAATAAAGAAAATCCACAATGTAGCACTGGAATTTGCTTAATTTTTCAGCTCTTCCCGGAGCTCCTCGACAGAATAGAAGGAGTGAGCCATGAGGAATCTCTTCAGTTTAGACTTAAAAGTGTTTGGGCTACTGCTAAGATTTTTGAGTTCTTGTGGTAGCTTATTGAAAATAGATACAGCAGAATACTACACTCCTTTCTGCACAAGAGTCAAGGAAGTGCATTCCACATGCAGATTTGATTTCTGCCTAGTATTAACTGAGTGAAAGCTGCTAACTCTTGGGAATAACCTAATATTGCTAAACGACATTAAAGAAAATATATACGGTGAGGGCAATGTCAGAGTTCCCAGACTATTGAATAGGGGTCGACAAGAGGTTCCCGAATTTACACCACACATAGCTCAAACAGCCCATTTTTGAGCCAAAAATACCCTTTTTGAATCAATATGAATTACCCCAAAAAATAATACCATATGACATAAGCGAATGAAAATATGCGAAGTAGACTACTTTTCGTGTTGAACTGACACTTATTTCAGATACTGTTCTATTGGTAAATAAATCAGCATTTAGTTTCTGAACAAGATCCTGAACACGGGCTTTCCACAACAGCTTACTGTCTATCCGAACGCCTAGGAACTTGAACTGTTCCGTCGCGCTTATAATATGCCCATTCTGTCTGATCAAAATATCGGTTCTCGTTGAATTGTGAGTTAGAAACTGAAAAAAACTGAGTCTTACTGTGATTTATCATCAAATTATTTTCCACAAGCCATGAACGTATTTCATGAACTACATTATTTGATACTGTTTCAATATTACACACAAGATCCTTCACTACCAAGCTGGTGTCATCAGAAAACAGAAATATTTTTGAATCACCTGTAATACTAGAAGGCATATCATTTATATAAATAAGAAACAGCAGTGGCCCCAGCACCGACCCCTGGGGAATGCCCCACTTAAGAGTGCCCCATTGGGACTGAACATCACTACCACTCTCAATATTGTGGAGAATTACCTTCTGCTTTCTGTTCTTAAAGTAAGAGGCGAACCAGTTGTACTCCATAATGGTCCAACTTCTGAAGTAATATTTTGTGGTCAACACAGTCAAAAGCCTTCGTTTGCAACCTTTTACTTAATCCGTCCGAAACCTCACAGAGAAAAGAGAATATAGCATTTTCAGTTGTTAAACCATTTCTAAAACCAAACTGTACATTTGACAGCAAATTATGTGAATTTAAATCCTCCAGTAACCTTGTATATACAACCCTATCGATAACTTTAGCAAACACCGATGGCATAGAAATAGGTCTATAACTGTCAACATTATCCCTGTTTCCCTTTTTATAAAGTGGCTTCACTACCGAGTACTTTAATCGTTCAGGAAACTGACCACTCCTAAAGGAAAAGTTACAGATATGGCTAAATACTGGGCTAACATACATAGAACAATACTTCAGTATTCTGCTAGATACCCCGTCATATCCTTGAGAGTTCTTGGTCTTTAGTGATTTAATTAGTAACTCAATCGCCCTCTTGTCAGTATCATGGAGGAGCATTTCAGGTGACAGTCTTGGAACACTTTTTTCTACGAGCACTATATGATTCCCTGTTGGGACTAGGTTTCTATTTAGTTCACCTGCTATATTCAGAAGGTGATTATTAAATACTGTACATATATGCGACTTATCAGTAACACAGACATTCCCACTACGCACTGATTCTATATCCTCGACCTGTCGCTGCAGACCAGCCACTTCCTTTACGACTGACCATATGGTTTTAATTTTATCCGGAAACTTAGCTATTCTACCTGCATACCACATACTTTTTGCCTTCCTAATAACTTTTTTAAGCACCTTACAATACTGTTTGTAATGGGCTGCTGCATTTAGATTTTGACTGTTTATATCGTTTTGATATAATTGCCACTTTATTCTGCAGGATATTCTTATCCCTCTAGTCAGCCACCCAAGCTGTCTGTTTGTGCTAGTACCCTGTTTTGAACGTTCTAATGGAAAGCAACTTTCAAAGAGCACGAGAAAAGTCTTGAGGAAAGCATTATATTTATCGTCTACTGTATCAGCGCTATAAACATCTTGCCACTCTTGTTCCTTGATAAGGTTTACAAAGGTCTCTACAGCAACTGTATCAGCTTTCCTAAAAAGTTGATAACCACATTTAACATGTGTTGCAGCACAAAAATCTTTAAGAGTTAAAATTTGTGCTTCATGATCGGAAAGGTCATTCACCATTTTGCTAACAGAATGCCCTTCTAGTAATGAGGAATGAACAAAAATGTTGTCTATGGTTGTTCTACTGTTCCCTTGCACTCTCGTTGGAAAGAATACGGTTTGTATAAGATTTAGGAGGTCTACCAGCATCCTTTTCCTTGCACAATCACTTATACAATTAATACTGAAGTCACAACATATAACTAACTTTTTGTATTTCCTATAAAGTGAACCAAGAACCTCCTCTAGCTTTAGCAAAAATGTTGTGAAAACGGAGTCTGGGGATCTATAAATAACAACAGTTAGAAGTTTAGCTCCACTAAATTTAACCACACCTGCACAACATTCAAACACCTTTTCAGTGCAGTACTTTTAAACATCAATTGACTCAAATGGGATACCGTTTTTCACATACATGGCTACTCCCCCACACCGCGAAGAGCTCCTAGAAAAGCTGCCAGCCGACCTGTAGCCTGGTAAAGGAAGCCTCTGAAATATCTCCTTCTTTAAGAAGTGTTCAGATATACCAATAGTTTCAGAGTCAACATCTATAAGCAGTTCACTAACTTTATCTCTAATACCTTGTATATTTTGATGAAATATACTAATTCCTTCATTAATCGGATACCTAAGCTTTGTCGAAAGTGGTTTCTTTGTTAGAGAGACTTCCCTTAAGCAGGAATACCTATCAGTTGACTTCAATCTAAAAAAAGGTACAGCTCTAACACCCACTACTACAGGAATTTTCCCATGGGTGATCCCATTACCCCCATCTATGCTGTCACCTATAAGCTTTGCCAACCTCCCCTTTCCATACCTGTTGAGGTGCAGGCCATGTATAGTGAAACCTGTCCTGCTGATAGACTCCACCAACACCACTGAAATGTGACTCATGCCTTCTGTCATCAGCGCACCCCCAAGTCTCATGTTATTACGCCTGACGGCTTTATTAAGATGAGGCCGATCGTGACGCTGAAACAGTTCCACGAAATGCACATTCGTGTTGCCAGTCTGAGTGGCTATCTTTTCCAGGTCACCATCTATGTCATACTCCCCATCCCAATCAATACTATTACTAGCCCCACCCACAATCCCTACCTGATCCTCTTTAGTAAAATCCCTGCATAACCCCCCTATGTTAACAGTCACCTGAGCCAATCCTGCATTAGGCTTCACAATGCTGGTGACCTGGTACTCACTCCCCAACACTTCCTGCAACTGCTGACCTACACCTCTACCATGAGAACTACCTAACAGCAGAACCTTCTTCTTTCTCATAGACATTGCAATTGTCCTAGCCACCGTAACTGCTGAGGTCTGCTGTATACTTCCTACATCTACAGCTACTAGAGATTCCTCTCCACTAGACTCTGACAGTTGGTCATATCTATTGCAAACACCAATAGTAAAACTATCTGAAAATCTCCTTCTCCTATCAGATGTCTTGCCAACAGCCAGCTCCCATTCCCCAACCCCCTTCTCCCTCCTCATCCTATCTAGCTCCTCCTGTGCGTTTTTCAACTGCACCTGAAGGGTGCTGCTGCTCCCAGCAACTTACTCTTGCTACATAACCTGCAGTTCCAGGAGAGAATCTCACCAGAATGCCCACTGGCTTCCCCACTGCATTCCCCCCAGTGAAAATACTTCGAACAAGTCTCACACCGCAATCCACTACTCACGAACCTACGGCAAAGCCCACACTTCTCACTCATGGTAAAATTTTACTTTTTCTAAGTTCCGCTACTACAATAAGAAGATGTTAAAAAACTGACTATGATAATCACAAACTTGCTCTACAAGGGAAGTAACTACTTTTATTGACAGTATTAATCATCAGCAAATGAGAATATAACAAAAAACTAACACAGAAAGAAAATCAAACGTCTAATGACACAGTAACGAAACTGAAAGCAGTTTCCAGAAATTTCTTCTGAAATTATTTCACCAGAAAACACCAAGAACACCGGTTGAAGACTACTAAAGTTCCTAAATAAACCACTATACACAAACAATTAATTAGTACTTAGCTTTCGATGCGCCGCTACAGCTGCAACTGGTCAGCGCGGAATGTAAAAACAGGTAAGAGGTTAAGTTGCTCGATACAAAACACTCACAAATATCAGGTCACAACTCAAGAAAGGCAGAGGTGAATGAAGAAACCACTAATAAGTTACTTATATAGTAAATATTATCACAAAAACCGTTAAAATATATATCTGAAACCTAAAATATATATGAAAACTCAGAGAGCGATCTCACACGCAGTCACGCGCTTATGACGTCACACCAAAGAGTCATTGATGAATGCTGGTATAACAAGCCCTTTCGGTCCACGGAGGTTCGTAAGAAGCAATTGTATTTATTTTGCGATACAAATATTGGCAAGTCAACTTTAGTGGAGAAGGTGTTGTGTAAAAAGCAGCACGTATGTTTACCATTTTGTTCCGAATTCGGATTTGGTGGTTATGATAATTGTATTTACAAAATAATTGTTTTTGAAGAATTAGAATGGTCCAGGTGGCGTCAGTATGCCTCTGTTTTGAAGCGTATTGTCGAAGGTCGACCAGTTACTGTAAACGTTAAGCATAAGTCTGGTATGGTTATTACACACCGTGGCTTGGTTATATATGTATCGGATGAATTTAGTATTGGAGACAAAGCACTGATTTCTAGACGTGAAGTAGTACATGCAGATTGTCGTATTGTTCATTGCCGTTCGTTTAAGGATGAGGTGGATGCGTCGGACGTGGAAGCCCCGGAAGAGGTTGTCTGTATATCGTCGGATGAGGATGTACCGGAAGTTTCGTGCTGCACGCCCTCGGCGTTGGATACGCTGACGGACGAATCTATATTTGGTCGCATGTGTAGGTAGCGTATCGAATTTACGCAAACAGATGGTGTACGCTTTGAATATGGTAAAATGGCCGCTCTTAAGAAGCATGATGAGCAAGTTAAGAACTTTTCCACCTTGCAACATTATGATATTACCGATGAGTTTAAGTTTTTTGGTAATAAACATGCGTCTGTAATTATTAATAAAATTGTAACATATGTGTATAAAGTTAATTTAGAAGTAATTTAGAGTAATTTAAAATATTACGATGTCACCGGCAATGCTGCTAAATGGTTTGAGTCTTATCTGTCTAACAGGAAACAAAGGATGTTGTGAAATACCGGTGCGGTAAGCAGTTAGTCTTCATCTGACTGGGAATTAATTACCTCAAGGTGCCATCTTGAGTCCATTGCTTTTTCTTGTGTACATTAATGACCTCTCATCCGTTACATTGCCAGATGATAAGTTCGTTTTGTTTGCAGATGATACAAACATTGCAATAAGTAGCAAGTCAAGTACAAATTTAGAAATAGCTGCTAATCAAATTATCAGTGGTTTAAAGCTAATTCACTGTCATTAAACTTCGAGGAGTCCCACTATCTGCAGTTCAAAACCTGTAAGAGATTTCCTTCCAGCATGTGTGTAACGTATGAAGACATGCTGATCGAAAAGGTTAACAGTGTTAAATTTCTGGGATTACAACTCGATAATAAACTCAGTTGGGAAGGATATACAACAGGAATTACTTAAGCGCCTAAACAAGTCTGTATTTGCCATGAAAATGATGTCAGATGCAGGAGATATAACTATAAGAACTTGCATACTTTGCTTGCTTTCATTGTATTATGTCATGTGGAATCATATTCTGGAGCAACTCATCAAACCGAGCAAAAGTTTTTAGGGGCAAAAGCGTGTGTTGTAAATTCAAGAACATCATGTAGAAACCTGTTCAAGGAACTTTGTATTCTAAACACTGCTGCTCAGTATATCTATTCTGTAATCAAATTTGTTGCAAGTAATACATCAACATTTCCAGCCAATCGCTAGATATAGTATCACTGCTAGGAACAAGAACAATCTACATAAAGACCTAAAATCACTTACCTTGCTCCAAAAAGTGGTCCAGTATTCAGGAACACACATTTTCAATAAATTGCCAGCAACCATTAAAAATTTGGTTTCAGATAAAGAACAGCTTAAACAGAGTCTGAAAGACTTTTTGATAGACAACTCCTTCTACTCCATAGATAAATATCTTAACAGACGATGTTAAGCCAGCTTGAGTAAAAATATCTGTTAGATTTCAGTTTTGACAGCACTTAGGCACAACAGTCAAGATTATGTATTTTGTATATGATAAATTTATTGATAATGCATAACAGTGTTTCATTCGGACAGTGTGTTAATTCTGTAAATATTAGATGTTTCAGTTTACTGCATTGTATTCACCTATTTCGACAATCTCCTGACAAATGATAAAGATAGTAAGTATTATATTCAAATGTTTTAAGTTTTTATGTTATACTATCTGACATGTACCATGCCCACGAGAATCATCTCCACTTTTTCTGTATGACAGGTGACAGTCAGCTTGGTATCCCACAGCTGTCCTGAGCGTCTTCAGAAGCGTCTTCAACCTGGAATTTCATTGACTGTAGTAGAACTGTCTTCAGTGACAAGTCCCGCTTCGAACAGAGCCCCAACGACCATTCTTAGTTACTCAATCAGTCAAATGTTCCGTAGATCATTTGAATGATTCTTTTATCAAAATGATGTTGAACTAGCCAATATACAGCATATGTACACATGATTACTGTTAATATTAATGAACATATTATTCTTTTATTCCTACTGATCCATCTATAGTTAAAACCAAGCTTTTTTGTGCCAGTTTTTAACTAGAAAGTCGTCAGTGGAATAGAAGGAATTGTTCATGAGAAATTAGACATGAAACTTCCTTCGCTACCTGTGAGACATTTTATATTATTGGGCATATGATCAAAAATTTTTATTGCTGCATATGGAACTCGTCACTGATAGCTTTAACAATGAGTAACGAAGGTTATTTTTCTCTCTAGTGTTGGAGGTATCTACATCATTGTTCTTCTCAAATTGTGATAGATTATTTATGAGGGATTTCATTAGCAAAAATACATATTGTCACGTCACAGCTTAAATGCCTAGCTATTTTAAGAGGTACCTACATGACGTCCATGGGTGAAAACCACATATTATTCATACTGCTCGTTTTTGTGGAATCTGTACTTTCTTTCTAAGTGACGGGTTACCTCAGAAATTATTCTGTACATTGAGTGGAAATATGCAAAATATGTCAAGAGGCTGACACATTTGTTTCCAAGATTAGAAGTTACACAAAGACGAAAAGTAGCTGAAATTAATTGTTTGAGACGCTCAGTAATATGCTTGTTCCAGCTCAAGTTTTCATCAATATGAACACCCAAAAATTTGGAGCGTTCTACTCTAATCATTGACGCCTGTTCATACACTACATCAGTTTTTGGTACGACTCCATTTGTTATGCAGAACTGAATATAGTGTATTTTTACAAAATTTAGGGGAAGTCCATTTTCAGAGAAACACTTAATAATTATTTGGAAAATATCATTTACTAATTCTTCTGTTGATTTCTCACTAACGGAATTTAATGTAACAATAGTATAGTCTACAAAACGTACTAATTTTTCTTGGTGAATATTAAGTGGAAGGTCATTCCAATATATAAGGAATAGGAGTGGACCCAAACTTGAACACTATTGGACACGCTTTGTGATTTTCACCCAACTCACTAAAATTTTCTGCCTTTCCGACATTTCCCGAGTTATACAGCAGAACCTTTCGCATCCTGTTTGTCGAGGCCTGACAACCGGGAATGATGGTCTAGGGTGCCATTCCTTTTGATAGCAGGACCTCTTTGGTTGTCAGCTGCGGCACACTTACAGCACAGCGGTAGGTCGACGATATTATATGCCTTGTTTGTTGTGCGGCTTCTCCCAACGACAACCCTGAACACTGGAGTGGTACCATCTCTTCATTTCAGATGAATTCCGGTCCTGCGCACAACTTTACGATGGACGAATCTATTGTACAGGCTCTGAGGAGAAAGAACGTTGCCAAATTGCATTCCTCATCATCGTATGAGCCGAGCACACCCCAATTTGCTAAGAGGTGGTTGGATACGTAACAGATCACCTCTGATTCGTATAGCTGGTAATTTGGACAGCAGGCAGTAGCTCTCTGAGGTGTCATAGACGGTGGTCGTGTCCTATCTCTATATGAAGTTGTCTTCCAACAAAATAACATGGGACTATATATTTCCCACATTGTCGTGACCTACGTCAGTATAGGATATTTCAAAATGTCTAGGGGTAATAGAGCATGTCACAGGGAAAAGTTTTTTAGCGACAAAATGTTCGCTGACGGTTTCTGGCGACTCTAAGTATCCTTTAGTATTCACTGGCCCTGTGACAGCGAGATTTCACTGCACTAGCAGGGTCTGCTAACAAGATGTCCCTACATTGTAGCTACTCCACTAAACTGACAGTGATTTTCAATAAGGAAACCACAAGAATGAATATCTCCAGGAGGAGAGAGGTATTTATTTTTGAAGCGAGTCAAGAACTTTAATTTTGCTCATCTCAGCCCCTTCCACGCGGAATTATGGACAACACATATTGCATTGAGTGTACGTCTATGCTCTGCCCTCTCTCAGGGCCATAACCATTACAGAATGACATCGAGTGTCGCCAGAAAGTGTCAGCGAACTTGTCTGCTATGAAATGAACTATCACCCCTAGACATTAGATACAAATATTGTGAAACACCGTGTACTGACGTAGGTCAAGACAACTTGGGCAACATATGGTCTCACGCTATCCTGCTATAAGAAAGTATCACAGAGAGAGAGGGCACGACCATCAGCTATAACACATCAGAGATGTACTCTCTGCTGTCCAAATTACCAGCTGAGCGAGACACATGTGGTCAATTTATGTATCCAACCACCTCATACCACCAAGAGAGTTGCACAGCTCACATGACAATGCAGGATGCTGTCTGGCAACGTTCTTTTTCCTCAGAGGTTACAATAATGAATATTTCCATCGTGTTTAGTTGATTCGGGACGACGGAATGTGTGTATGTCGGTGTGTGTGTGTGTGTGTGTGTGTGTGTGTGTGTGTGTGTGTATGTGTGGATGGGGGGGGGGGGGGAGGGGAGGAGAGTACCAAACAGTAAGATCATCGGTCCCATCGGTTTAGGGAAGGAAGGGGAAGGAAGTCTTCCGTGCCCTTTAAAGGGAACCATCTCGGCATTTACCTGAAGCGATTTAGGAAAAACACGAAAAACCTGAATCAGGATGGCAGGAGGCGGTTCTGAACCGTCGTCCTCTCGAATGCGAGTCCAGTGTGCTAACCCTTGCGCCACCTCGTTCGGTATATATCCATCGTGATGCTGTACATCGTTTGGGTTTGATGTAAACACTGTCCGGCTGTTGTCCTACTCAGTCCATTGCAAACGTCTGTTCTTGGGTTGCCGAGAGAATAGCATGGTACCACTCACCAGTCCCTGTGATTGATGTACACAGCTACAGATCCGAAGGAGAACAATATGAATAAGATACATGTGTCTGTAATCCAAGCACATACAAGATGCCCGTCCGAGTTCCAACTTTTATTTATTTTGTTATTTTTTTAACAGATGTGCTATCATCCTGTCCCTTCTTCTCGTGAGCGTTTTCCTCACATTCTTTTCCACTCTGATTCTGCGCAGAACCTCCTCATTCCTTATCTTTCAGTCCACCTAATTTTCAACATTCGCCTGTAGCGCCATATTTCAAATGCTTCGATTCTCTTCTGATCCGGTTTTCCCACAGCCCATGTTTCACTAGCATAAATGCTGTGCCCCACATTCTCGGAAATTTCTTCCTCAAATTGATACTAGTAGACGTCTCTTTGCCAGGGATGCTCTTTTTGTCAGTGCTAGTCTGCTTTTGATAGACTCCTTGCTCCGTCCGTCATTGGTTATTTTGCTGCCTACGTAGTGGAATTCCTTAACTTAACCAACTTTTTGACTATCAGTTCTACTGTTAAGTTTTTCGCTGTTCTAATTTCTGCTACTTCTCACTATTTTTGCCTTCCTTCGATTTGCTCTTAATCCATATTCTATTCTCATTAGACTCTTCATTACATTCAGAACATGATGTAATTCTTCTTCTCCTTCACTGACGATAGTGATGTCACCAGCGAATTGTATCGTTGATATCCTTTCGCTTTGAATTTTACTTCCACTCCTGAACCTTTCTTTTACTTCCATCATTCCTTCTTAGATGTATAGATTGAACAGTAGAAGCGAAAGACTACATCGCTGTCTTATAGCCTTTTTAATCTGACCACTTCCTTCTTGGTCTTCATGCCATCTTGTTTATTACCCACCTCTCTCTATTACCTAGAATTAGGGACATCTTGCACAATTTGACATTGTCGAACGCTTTTTCTGGGTCGACAAATCGTATGAACGTGTCTTGATTTATCTTTAGTCTTGCTTCCATAATAAACCGCAATGCCAGAATTACCTCTCTGGTGCCTTTAACTTTCGTAAAGCCAAACTGGTCGTCATCTAACACATCCTCAATTTTCTTTTCCATTCTTCTGTACATTATTACTCTCAGCAGCTTGGATGCACGAGCTGTTAAGCTGATGGTGCGATAATCTCTCACTCGTCAGCTCTTACAGTCTTCGGAATTGTGTGGATGATAACATCGTCAGACTCATACATTCTACGCACCAACGTGATTAGACGATTTGTTGCCACTTCCCCAATGACTATAGAAATTCTGATAGAATGTTATCCATCCCTTCTGCCTTACTTGATCTTACGTCTTCCAAAGCTCTTTAAAATTCTGATTCTAATACTGGATCCCTATCTCTTTTAAATCGACTCCTATTTGTTCTTCTATCACATTAGATAAATTTTCCCACTCATAGAGGCCTCCAGTATATTCTTTCCAGCAGTCCGCTCTCTCCTCTACAGTGAACAGTGGAATTCCAGATGCACTGTTAATGTTAGCGCCCTTTCTTCTAATTTCACTGATGGTTGTTTGACTTTCCTATATTCTGATCAGTCCTTCCGACAATCGTTTCTTTTTCGATTTCTTCACTTTTTTCCTGCAGCCATTTCGTCTTAGCTTCCCCACACGTTCTATTTACTTCATTCCTCAGCGACTTGTCTTTCTGTATTCCTGAATGTCCCTCAACATTTTTGTACTTCCTTCTTTCAACGATAACTGAAGTGTTTCTTCTGTACCCCTGGTTTCTTCGCAGTTACCTTCTTTGTACCTTAGTTTTTCTTTCCATCTTCTGTTTTTTAGAGATGTCCAATCCCCTTCAAATGTACTGTCTTCTAAGCTATTCCTTATTGCAGCATCTATCCACAGCCTTAGAGAACTTCACGGGTATCTCTTCATTCCTTACTATTGACGTGTCCCACTACTTTGCCTGATGTTTCTTCATGACCACTTCTTTAAACTTCAGACTACTTTTCATCATTACTACATTGTGATCTGAGTCTGTATCTGCTCCGGGGTAGGCCTTGCAATCCAATATCTGATTTTGGAATCTCTGACTGATCTTGATGTAATCTAGCTGAAATCTTCCCGTATCTCCCGGCCGTTTCCAAGTATACCTTCTCCTCTTGTAATTCTTGAACAGAGAATTCGCTATTACTATCTGGAATTTATTACAGAACTCAATTAGTCTTTCTCCTCTCTCATTCCTTGTATCAAGGCCATATTCTCAACCTAACCCTTTTTTCTAGTCCTTCCCCTACAACCGCATTCCAGTCACCTATGACTATTAGATTTTCATTTCCCTTTACGTGCCAAATTACCTGTTCAGTATCCTCATATACCTTTTCTATCTCTTCATCTTCAGGCTGCGACGTCAGAATGTGTAGCTGGATTACCATTGTCGGTGTTGGTTTTCTATCGATTCTGATGAGTACAACCTTACCACTGAACTGTTCACAGTATCACACTCTCTGCCTAACCTCCCTATTCATAACGAATCTTAGTCCCGTTATAGCATTTTCTGTTGCTATTGATATTACACTACAGTCGTCTGACCATTTCCATTTCAATTCACTACCTCCTACTATGTCTAGATTTTATGTCTAGATTTAGCCTTTGCATTTTCTATTTCAGATTTTCTAGCTTCCCTACCACGTCCTAGCTTCTGACATTCCACGGCCCAACTTTTAGAAAGTTAAGCTTCCATGGTTATTCAGTCTTTTTCTCGTGATCACGTCCCCCTTGGCAGTCTCCTCCATGAGCTCCGAATGGGGGGACTGTTCTGGACTAATGGAGAGGCCGTCATGACACTTTTCCAATTAAAGGTCACATGTCCTGTGGATACAAATTGTCTTTAATGCAGTGGTTTCCACTGCGTCCTCACGCCGTTGATAATTGCTGATTCTTGCGCCTTTGGGGGCAGTTTCCAATCCCATGGGCAAGAGAGTGCCCTGAAACTCTGTCCGCTCCTCCGCCTCTTTGACAAGGCCGTTGGCAGAATAAAGGTGACTTCTTATGCCGGAAGTCTTCTGCCGCCAATGCTGATTTGTATTCAAAACGTAAGCAGTGGCGGCGTTTGAACCCGGGAATGAGGACGTTTTGATTAGTAATGAAAGACCTAACCTCTAGACCAGGGGGCCAAATCATTAACAAGTCTCATATTCTTCCTGCCGAAATGTATATGGACCATTATGGACCATACGTAAGTTTTCGTTATTTGTTGTGCTTCCTGGTGCTGAAATTTTATTTCCTGCACTGTAGTACGTAATTTTTTAATTTCTGCTGAATCTTTAAGCCTTTTTTGTGCAACGATGGAATATAAGAATAAGGCACAAGCGAAGCAGATTCTATTTTCAGATTAACTTATCAGTGTATTGATCATACTGCGAGGTGCTGGGGCAAGCAGTGTATTTAACTCTAAATTCGTCTAGAACCTTCATATGGAAATGATGCTCTAAGCCCCCCCCCCCCTTTCTAACTCCGACTTTTGCTGTTGCACATGGATTAAGAAGAAATGCGAACTCACTGTAATCGACCCTGCGAGTGGAGTAGAAAAGAGCTTGGCACCTGCAATAATTTAATTTTATAGAAATTAATTTCTTAAAGAAAAGTTTCATTAGCACGGTGAGAAATGAAAGGGTTGTTCTGCCGATCTATGGAATGAAAGTTCTGTCCAAAATAAAATTTGATTTATTATGACTAAACTCAAAATAATAAATAAAACACATGAAACATTTACAATACGTCAAATTGGATACTCACATAAATCCTGTGAAGGTGAAGTTCTCCATAAACTAGCTTGTGACATTTATGACCATGTGGTATGTGGAGCCAATTCCTTGCAACTCAAATCTTAAGAGAAACACCCAGTCAACCCAACATTAATTGCTGCTACAGTAGTGAAAACTCAAACAATGAACATCCAAGACAGAACCACGTTAGAAAATACGGGAACAGGTGCGCTCTGCTGAGCTCTGATTGTCACATAGCAAAATTCCCTAATCTGCCGGTGCTGCGGACATACATTACCAAGCTGTGTTCTTTACTGCAAGGACACGATTTGGCATACCGGAGACGATGGCTGGTTGCTTCGTGGTAATAATGTCGCGAGTATAGCCCGAAACAAATTATCCTGGTCTGGTTGTTCCAGACTAAAGGCTTACTAGCAATACAAATGCGCCTCTGAAGGAGACGAAGAAGGCTCGCCACACAATCATTGACGGTACAGTGATTGATTTTAACAAGCGAAGTCACACAGTAACTCCGATACAGTCAACTTTAGCCAAAACTGCTCAAGACGGACAACATAGGCCGCTTGTACGCAGAACGCTCAATTGCCAACTGTATGCAGAAAGTTACGTTGAAGTCGAAACTTCAGCAACTTCGTCAAACAGTTACAATTATAGGAAAGTACATTAGACAGCCAACTGTCCAGAGCTGCGAGAGCTTCGTCTTCTAACCTACTCCGACCAAAAGGCGAGAGCCGACTCTATCAAGACCACCCGTACAAGCCTAACACAGAACATTACCGCCCCTGCCACAGTGGCTGTGGTTGAACGTGCCAATCAGCAACTCGAAAACCGGCGGAAAATTCCACTCTATTCCACCAATGGAGATACTTGACGCCAGTTTCTGCGCCGATTTTGCTACGTCACGGAGCTATCCCCTGAGCAAGCCAATCACAGTTATGATTTTGCAGAAAATGCGGGAATTTCCCCGCCAAGACTGCCTGGGAACACAAGTCATTCCCACGTCTCGCTGGTAGCCCGTGGTAGTGTTTTTACTAAGTTTCTGCGAAGTAAGGGAATCTCTAACCCCAGCCACGTTTCAGGCCCCTGTGGGCGTGTCGCCCTGCTCTTATGACCATGTCGGCGTCTGGAAAGCAGTCACTCGACTCCCTCACACCCGTCGGCATAACCCTTCAAAGATCAGCAGAACCCGCCTATCACCAGACCACCCGGGTGACGAGAGACGCTGTGTGGGAAGTCCGTGTGTGAAGGAATAGCAACTTTTCACCACATGCAATTAGAGAGGAAAATATTCATATCTTCTGAGTTCTTAATACTAGTCTTGTAATGGCAATGCTCGGCTGTTGTTGTTGTGGTCTTCAGTCCTGAGACTGGTTTGATGCAGCTCTCCATGCTACTCTATCCTGCGCAAGCTTCTTCATCTCCCAGTACCTACTGCAACCTACATCCTTCTGAATCTGCTTAGTGTATTCATCTCTTGGTCTCCCTCTACGATTTTTACCCTCCACGCTGCCCTCCAATGCTAAATTTGTGATCCCTCGATGCCTCAGAACATGTCCTACCAACCGATCCCTTCTTCTAGTCAAGTTGTGCCACAAACTTCTCTTCTCCCCAATCCTATTCAATACCTCCTCATTAGTTACGTGATCTACCCACCTTATCTTCAGCATTCTTCTGTAGCACCACATTTCGAAAGCTTCTATTCTCTTCTTGTCCAAACTAGTTATCGTCCATGTCTCACTTCCATACATGGCTACACTCCATACAAATACTTTCAGAAACGACTTCCTGACACCTAAATCTATATTCGATGTAAACAAATTTCTCTTCTTGAGAAACGCTTTCCTTGCCATTGCCAGTCTACATTTTATATCCTCTTTACTTCGACCATCATCGGTTATTTTACTCCCTAAATAGCTAAACTCCTTTACTACTTTAAGTGTCTCATTTCCTAATCTAATTCCCTCAGCATCACCCGACTTAATTTGACTACATTCCATTATCCTCGTTTTGCTTTTGTTGATGTTCATCTTATATTCTCCTTTCAAGACACTGTCCATTCCGTTCAACTGCTCTTCCAAGTCCTTTGCTGTCTCTGACAGAATTACAATGTCATCGGCGAACCTCAAAGTTTTTACTTCTTCTCCATGAATTTTAATACCTACTCCGAATTTTTCTTTTGTTTCCTTTACTGCTTGCTCAATATACAGATTGAATAACATCGGGGAGAGGCTACAACCCTGTCTCACTCCTTTCCCAACCACTGCTTCCCTTTCATGCCCCTCGACTCTTATAACTGCCATCTGGTTTCTGTACAAATTGTAAATAGCCTTTCGCTCCCTGTATTTTACCCCTGCCACCTTCAGAATTTGAAAGAGAGTATTCCAGTCAACATTGTCAAAAGCTTTCTCTAAGTCTACAAATGCTAGAAACGTAGGTTTGCCTTTTCTTAATCTTTCTTCCAAGATAAGTCGTAAGGTCAGTATTGCCTCACGTGTTCCAACATTTCTACGGAATCCAAACTGATCTTCCCCGAGGTCGGCTTCTACCAGTTTTTCCATTCGTCTGTAAAGAATTCGCGTTAGTATTTTGCAGCTGTGACTTATTAAACTGATAGTTCGGTAACTTTCACATCTGTCAACACCTGCTTTCTTTGGGATTGGAATTATTATATTCTTCTTAAAGTCTGAGGGTATTTCGCCTGTCTCATACATCGTGCTCACCAGATGGTAGAGTTTTGTCATGACTGGCTCTCCTGAGGCCATCAGTAGTTCTAATGGAATGTTGTCTACTCCCGGGGCCTTGTTTTGACTCAGGTCTTTCAGTGCTCTGTCAAACTCTTCACGCAGTATCTTATCTCCCATTTCATCTTCATCTACATCCTCTTCCATTTCCATAAGATTGTCCTCAAGTACATCGCCCTTGTATAAACCCTCTATATACTCCTTCCACCTTTCTGCTTTCCCTTCTTTGCTTAGAACTGGGTTGCCCTCTGAGCTCTTGATATTCATACAAGTGGTTCTCTTTTCTCCAAAGGTCTCTTTAATTTTCCTGTAGGCAGTATCTATCTTACCCCTAGTGAGACAAGCCTCTACATCCTTACATTTGTCCTCTAGCCATCCCTGCTTAGCCATTTTGCACTTCCTGTCGATTTCATTTTTGAGACGTTTATATTCCTTTTTGCCTGCTTCATTTACTGCATTTTTATATTTTCTCCTTTCATCAATTAAATTCAATATTTCTTCTGTTACCCAAGGATTTCTATTAGCCCGCGTCTTTTTACCTACTTGATCCTCTGCTGCCTTCACTACTTCATCCCTCAGAGCTACCCATTCTTCTTCTACTGTATTTCTTTCCCCCATTCCTGTCAATTGTTCCCTAATGCTCTCCCTGAAACTCTCTACAACCTCTGGTTCTTTCAGTTTATCCAGGTCCCATCTCCTTAAATTCCCACCTTTTTGCAGTTTCTTTAGTGTCAATCTGCAGTTCATAACCAATAGATTGTGGTCAGAATCTACATCTGCCCCAGGAAATGTCTTACAATTTAAAACCTGGTTCCTAAATCTCTGTCTTACCATTATATAATCTATCTGAAACCTGTCAGTATCTCCAGGCTTCTTCCATGTATACAGCCTCCTTTCATGATTCTTGAACCAAGTGTTAGCTATGATTAAGCTATGCTCTGTGCAAAATTCTACAAGACGGCTTCCTCTTTCATTCCTTCCCCCCAATCCATATTCACCTACTATGTTTCCTTCTCTCCCTTTTCCTACTGACGAATTCCAATCACCCATCACTATTAAATTTTCGTCTCCCTTCACTACCTGAATAATTTCTTTTATCTTGTCATACATTTCATCTATTTCTTCATCATCTGCAGAGCTAGTTGGCATATAAACTTGTACTACTGTAGTAGGCATGGGCTTTGTGTCTATCTTGGCCACAATAATGCGTTCACTATGCTGTTTGTAGTAGCTAACCCGCACTCCTATTTTTTTGTTCATTATTAAACCTACTCCTGCATTACGGCTATACTTCCCCAAATCGAATTACTCAGAGTAAGATATAAATATGAGAGGGGGCAAGTCACTGTGTGCATCGTAAAGGCATGCCACCTCTCAATACCAGAGTTTTGAAATGAAATAGCAGAAATGCCACTGTTTTTAGTTGTTGTTTTTCCGCATTTGTTCTTACAATTTCATTTTATTTCTCTTCAGATACTGAAACAGCCATGTACGGCTTCATAATGAAGAAATATATATTAGAACAACAGACCACAATATGTGCGCTCCTGTGTCAGCTGCAAGTGGTTCCTATAAATATGCGTATTTACAATTGTGGATACATTGCTTGCAAGAGATCGTTAAAAGTAGCACTATTGATCGATCAAAGAGTTTTCGTTCAAAGGTCGTAAAGTCGAGAATTGGTATGCTCCTCAGGCAGAAAATCACTGTCGGCACTGAGGGAATCATCCCACAGACGGACCAGGTTGAAGATACATGTTTGGTAAAGCACCGTGTCCTGCACCGTGATGAAATCCGTAACTGCGTGCTGTATATCCTCTTCCGAGAGGATTCATCGACCTTCAATCCTTTTGTAAGGGACAGAAGGTGTTATAATCGTATGGGGAGAGTTCAGAAGTATAGGTCGGGTGTTCGTGTGTCTCCCACTGGTCACGGGTGGCCTCTCAAATTAACTGGGATGTTGTGTTGAATCGTGACCAGCACGGAATCATTCCACAACAGTGGGTTTCGACAGGTATCTTGCCCCAGTCTTCATTTTCGGTTGGATGTCTACTGGTGTTTGTTCTTCAAAAGCCAAGTAACACTAACAGCACGTGGTCCTGTTTGGTCGCATTTCATAATAATATCGCCGTACTTCAAGTCTCCGCATTTACCGCTCGCACATCAGAAAGACACGAATGCCGCACTAGTCCATGTCGGTGCTTATAGAGGGTGCTCTAAAACTCCTCTTACTAACTTCTAGGACTTGTAGCAGGACTGAGTAGATAATATTCTGAATTAGAACCCATGTCAGGAAACGTACCGTTTCCGTGGTACACTTTTTACAAGTAATTTATCAGGCTTGACCCAACACTTCACAATTCCGCTCATTGATAACTAAAGAAACAAAAAGAAAATTTCATCAGTTTAAAAAAATCTGTTGTTTACAATTAAACCGTTTTTGTCTGTTTCAAAGGAGGGTTAGCATTCTGATCCACTACAAGTAAGATTCGATGTGGCGACGACCAAGTTTGGTGCAAACACGACGTATCACACCTGGTTTCTCTGCAATTTTTCCTGCAGCGACCACAATTCGTGCCACCAGATTATCTTCTGTGTCTACAAGAGTGTTGGGTCAGACGGCAAATGACATTAACCGATCCGATGTAAGCACCTCTCCGGAATGACTGCCCTGTTGCATACCTACCTCGCAAACGTGTTTTCAAACGGCTTTCGCACGGAAACGGTACGTTCCCGGACGTGGGTTCTAGTTCAAAATGTCGTCTTCACAGTCCCGTCTACAAGTCCCCGATGTTTGTAAGGGGAATTTTAGAGCACCCTGTACAGTCGCGTCCGAATTGCGCTACTTTGCATAAACGCTGCAGCAACGACCTCAAACGGAAAATTTTTGATCGCCTCTTGTACCAAACGATGAAGAGGTTTAAGAAGCGCTTCGACGTAGGACAAACGGCTCAGATCATTCATAACTTCCCCCACTGAAGCCGCCCTTGGGGCCGCAGACATCTCGAAGATCCCCGGGGTGCGAGGCATTGTTGTGTGTGCGATAGCGCAGCTCGGGGCGCAGTGGAGCGGCACGCCACGGCAGAGAAACAGCAGGTGGAAGCGCCCCGGCGCGGCGGCGCGGGCCTGCGTGAAATATTAAACTATTTCACGGGCTGGCAGCGCGGAGGAAGCCACCTAGCGCCGCGTGCCGCACGCGAAAATAAATCAGCCGCGCGATTGGTTCGTATTACTCATTATTCCAGGCGCTGCTCTGCTGCAGATTTATGCCGTGCCTCCCACGGGCGCGCTGCCCCGGTCCGCTAGGAGAAGGCGCTAATAACGTTATCCTTCAGCGGGCCGGGATTTCTACGTCTACATCCAAGACGCTCCTCACTCCACTGTGCAGAAAGCAAACGTGCAGCACTTTCTTTACCTTATGTTCAACCCTGTGTGCATAGAGACGCAGTTTTTGGCTGCGTCTTAACTGGCGAAATCCATAAGGGGGGACACTAGTACTCATGGATGTACCTCTTTTTTAGACTAATATCAGTGTCCAAGGAGAAGTTCAGGCAGTCAGTTGCTAAAGAGGTCCAAAACTCACAAAATTCTCGCCACAGGAAAGTAAATAATAATGTTACCATATTTAACCAAAATACTCGTGGATGAAAGAAAAAAGTAGATTCTCACAAAAGTAAAGTAAATAATAATGTTACCATTTTTCACCAAAATCTTCCAGGATTGAAGAATAAAGTAGATGAGCTCCTGATTTGTTTAGATGACATTGAATCTGATAATGTAATAGATATACTATGCCTGTCTGAGCATCACATTGTGTCTCATATGGAAAAGGTAAATATCAATGGTTATAAACTAGCTGCACATATGAGTAGAGAGAATAAGGTGGGATGAGGAGTTGCCATATATGTCAAAAGTTATCACTGTGAAGAAAGCTTGTATACATATAAGTTTTGTCTAGAGCAGCATATAGAAGCATGTGCCTGTCAACTTAAACTGAAGGAGCGCTCTTTTATAACTATATAGGTCCCCTTCAGGAAACTTTCATTTATTCCTGGAAAACTTGGATGCCTTGTTGTGCTATGTGTCAGATAGGGGAAAGCAAATTATTTATTATTTGTGGGGACTTCAATGTTGATTCATTGAAAGAGTGTAATACGAAGAATGACCTGCAAGTCTTGCTCGGTTCTTTCAATTTGACATCTGTCATTAAATTTCCTACTCGGGTAGTAAAGGACAGCAGCACATTGATAGATAACACTTTTATGGACCAAGATAGGTTTAAATTCTTGTCCTGTTGAGAATGGGCTTTCTGGTCATGATGCTCAGCTAGTTATCGTATATGACATAGCTCCATTCAGTAATTCAAAACTACCCTCCAAAGTTGTGCGTTCAGCTAATGACTCAACAATTAGAAATTTCAGAGAAAATCATTAGCAGTTACACTGGGATGAGGTGTACAAGGGACCTGATGCTAATTTAAAATATAACTTATTTCATGATACACTTGTAAGAGAATTTGAAAACTGTTTCCCCAAGAAAGTAGTTAAATCTAATTATAAGAAACCATGCAAAAAAACCTTGGCTTACTAAAGGAATAAAAATATCTTGTAACCACAGAAGAGAACTGCATCTTACAACAAGAAAGAGTAATGACCCAGAAACAGCCAAATATTATAAAAACTACTGTGCTACATTAAGAAAGGTTATTAAAAAGTCCAGAAGCGTGCATCATGTCTGAGATTAATACCTCTGTTAACAAAATCAAAACAATTTGGAATATTATTACAAGGGAGACAGGACAACCAAGAGTGCAGGATGACGGTATCACCATCAAAGCGAATGGAAACTTGATAAACGACTGCCGGAAGTCGAAAACATTTTGAATAATCATTTTTTAAATTTTGTAGAGAAAATAGGATCTAAATGTTCATTAGAAGAAGCAAGGCAGTTAATGGAAGAGGCCTTACCCACACCATTTGATACAATTGAAATTCCACCCACCTCTCCTTCTGAAATTAGGAAGATAATAAACTCTCTCAAGAATAAAAGCTCACATGGAATTGATGGCATTTCCAGCAGGATAATAAAAGATTGTTCCCAAGAAATAAGTGGGATTCTCAGCCACATATGTAATAGCTCTCTGAAGCAGGGCATTTTCCCAGATAGACTGAAGTATGCCATTGTTAAACCACTGCATAAAAAAGGGGATACGATTGATGTCAACAACTACCACCCAATCTCTCTTCCGACTGCCTTATCCAAAATCCTTGAAAAAGTAATGTATTGTAGAGTAGCTTCACACCTTTGTAAAAATAAAGTTTTAACAAAATGTCAGTTTGGTTTCCAGAAGGGTTTCTCAACGGAAAATGCTATATATACTTTCACTAATGAAATATTAAATGCTCTGAGTAACCGGAAGTCACCCATGGGGATTTTTTGTGATCTATCAAAGGCTTTTGATTGTGTAAATCATGGAATACTTCTAGATAAGCTCAAGTACTGTGGTATGAATGGGACAGTGCACAAATGGTTTAAATCATACCTAACTGGAAGAGTGCAGAAGGTTGAAATAAACAGTTCAAATAGTATGCAAAAAACTGGTGCTTTCTCAAACTGGGGAACAATCAAGAATGGGGTGCCACAAGGTTCGGTCTTGGGTCCTCTGCTGTTCTTAATATATATTAATGACTTGCCATTCTATATTCACGAAGATACAAAGCTGGTACTTTTTGCCGATGATACAAGTATAGCTATCACACCTGACAGACAAGAATTAACTGGTGAAATTGTAAATGATATTTTTCAGAAAATTATTAAGTGGTTCTCTGCAAATGGGCTAGCATTAAACTTTGACAAAA
Organism: Schistocerca cancellata; assembly: GCF_023864275.1. NCBI lineage: Eukaryota > Metazoa > Arthropoda > Insecta > Orthoptera > Acrididae > Schistocerca > Schistocerca cancellata. Next base: position 608,748,869 of record NC_064628.1, read on the forward strand.
CACAGTATATACAGTTCCACACAGTAAATGGAATGACCCCGTTAATAAATATAGACTTCGATCGGAAATCGGTAGCTAAGGTAGAATATTCAAAATTTCTAGGTGTATGCATTGATGAAGGGTTGAACTGGAAAAAACACACTGAGAATCTGCTGAAACGTTTGAGTTCAGCTACTTATGCTATTAGGGTCATTGCAAATTTTGGCTATATACATCTGAGTAAATTAGCTTACCACGCCTATTTTCATTCTCTGCTTTCGTATGGCATCATATTCTGGGGTAAATCATCATTGAGTAAATGAGTGTTCATTGCACAAAAGCGTGTAATCAGAATAATTGCTGGAGCTCATCCCAGATCATCCTGCAGACACTTATTTAAAAGAGCTAGAAATCTTCACTGTAGCCTCACAATATATATATTCACTTATGAAATTTGTTATTAACAATCCGAACGAATTCAAAAGTAATAGCAGTGTACGTGGCTACAACACTAGGAGAAAGGATGATCGTCACTACTCAAGGTTAAATCTAACTTTGGCTCAGAAGGGGGTAAATTATGCTGCCACAAAAGTCTTTGGTCACTTACCTAATAGCATCAAGATTCTGACAGATAGCCATATAGCATTTAAAAGGAAATTAAAAGAATTTCTTAATGGCAACTCCTTCTACTCATTAGATGAATTTTTGGATGTAGTAAGTGGGTAATTTCCAAACCCCACAAAAAAAAAATTGAGTGTGATGTAATATTTTGTCTAATGTAATATCTTGTATAGACATCTTTTATTAACCTGACACGTTCCACATCATTACGAAGTGTCGTATTCATGATCTATGGAACAAGTACTAATCTAATCTAATCTAATCTGACGGTCACAGTGCGAGTGGGCGATTGACGATCGTCGCTTTCTCGTACGACCAAACAGTTAAAATTATAAAAGAAGCGGGAAGTGTCCCGATTGCACACTGAGGTAGGCACTCAAGCAGATAGGGTGGATCGTATTCGCATATTCTGAATCCACAATGTGATTCCTTGTGTTGTTTTTTTTTTTTTTTTTCGATGTGGCCCCTCACGAATCCCTATCCTGCGCCAACCTCTTCATCTCAGAGCAGCACTTGCACCCTATGTCCTCAATTAATGTTGGATGTATTCCAGCCTCTGTCTTCTACAGTTCTATGCTCTGCAGGACCCTCTGTACCAGGGAGGTTATTTTCTGATATCATACCACATGTCCTGTCATTCTTTCCCTTCTTCTTGTCAGTGATTTCTATATGTTCCTTTCTTCTCCGATATTGTAGAGAACCTTCTCATTCTTTGTTTTATCAGTTTCCCTAATTCTCAACATTCTCCAGCAGCACCATATCTCAAACGCCTCTATTCTCTTCTGTTCAGGTTTCCCCGCAATCCACGATTCACTACCATACAATGCTGTGCTTCAAATGTACTTCCTCAGAAATTGCTCCCTCAGATAGAGGCCATTGTTTGATAGCAGTAGATTTCCATTCACCAGAATGACCTCGTTGCCTGTAGTAGTCTGTTTTTTATGTCCTCCTTGCTTCCTCCATCATGGGTAAGTTTGCTTCCAAGGTATCAGAATTTCTTAGCTTCGTCTTTTTTACGATCACCATTTTTGATTTTAAGTTTCTCTTCGTTTTTATTTCTGTTACATCTCATCACCATTGCCTTTATACGATTTATTCTCGTTACATTTTCTCTACTTATTAGACTGTGCATTCCATCCAACAGATACTCTAATTCTTCTTAACATTCACTGAGGATTGCAATGTCATCACTGACTCTTATCATTGATATCCTTCCACTCTGAGTTTTAATCCCACTCTTAAACCTCCCTTGCCGGCCGCAGTAGCCGAGCGGTTCTAGGCGCAGGTTCGAGTCCTGCCTCAGGCATGGGTGTGTGTGATGTCCTTAGGTTTAAGTAGTTCTAAGTTCTAGGGGACCTCAGATGTTAAGTCCCATAGTGCTTCCATAGTGCTCAGAACCATTTGAACCATTTTGAAGCCTCCATTTTATTTCCGTCATTGCTTCTTAGATGTATAGATTGAACAGCAACTGTCCTGCACACTTTTAAATCCAAGTACTTCGATTTGGTCTTCCATTATCATTGTTTCGTCTCTGTTCCTGTATATATTTTATATTAGCTGGTCTTCCCTAGAGGTTACTTCTATTTTCCCCAAATTTCGAATACCTTTTTAAATTTTACATTGTCGAAAGGATTTTCTAGGTCTGCGAATCCTGTGAGGGGATTTTGCCTTTTTCTTAGCCTTGCTTCCATTATCAAGTACAAAGTCATAACTGCCTCCTACCTTTTCTAAATCCAAACTGACCATCGTCTAACAGATTCTCAGTTTCCTTTTCATTTTTCCTTTATTTTATTCTTGTCAACAGCTTCGATGCCGCGGCAGTTAAGCTGATTCCGCGATAATTCTCGCACTCATCTGCACTTGCTATCTTCGGAATGGTGTGGACGATGTTGTTCCAAAAGTCTGATGGTGTGTCGCAAATCAAATACAGTGTGAGTCATGAAGATGTGCAAATATTTTAATATGTTATTCTACAAGTTAAAGTAAAGAAAAAAGTTAATATAAACACAGGTCTGCAAATGTTTAGTTACGGAGTTATGGCTAGTAATTGTGGATAGGGCCTTGATATGCAAATGTTGTTAATTGATTATTACTGCTGATGAATTCATGTATATTTGTAATCAATAGCCGGCCGTGGTGGCCGAGCGGTTCTAGGCACTACAGTCCGGAACCACGCTACCACTACGTTCGCAGGTTCGAATCCTGCCTCGGGCATGGATGTGTGTCGTGTTCTTACGTTAGTTAGGTTTAAGTAGTTCTAAGTTCTAGGGGACTGAAGACCTCAGATGTTATGTTTCATAGTGCTAAGAGCCATTTGAACCATTCTGTAATCAATAAAGAAGTGTTGCAACTACAAACTGCTTGTGTTACTGATATACAAGGTGAGAGTGTGCAATCGCCACACCAACTATCTTTAAATGTGAGTAGATAGTTGTTTTTATATCACTGGCAAGAGGCTTCTGAGAGAAGTACAACGACACAGTACCTATGGAACTAGATCAGTTAGTAACAAGGTAAAGGCGTCGCAGGTCGCTCTGCCGTAATGGGGAGATCTCATCAACAACTGATGTCCTCCGACAAATGTAAGCAATCCGATTAAGACTTAACGAGCGCACGTATTTGCCTGAAGAGGAAAAGCGGCCGTTACAAATTAAAATTTGAGAGCCATCATAAATGGTACGTAACTTATTCTTTATTTCACGTGCTACACTGTGCCGACGCGAGTGTCTTCGAAAATTACCTAGCAGAGGCCAACACTTTGTGAGCGTGTGGGGTTGCTATTCTGTCATTCTGTGCAACGGATTAGTCTGAGATGTACCCTTTACCCTGTGGCTCCTGCAAGATGCAATTTCCACCCCCACACTACAACAGAAGTCAGACAGACGCTCCTAACGTTCTAAAGAGAAATGCCTGAAAAACTTTCAGCAATAAATATCTTCTGGAGTCGTCTGCTGTAAGGAAATGACACAAAAATTCACAAAATTTCTTACGTAACTAGTGGGATAATGGTTCAAATGGCTCTGAGCACTATGGGACTTAACTTCTAAGGTCATCAGTCCCCTAGAACTTAGAACTAATTAAACCTAACTAACCTAAGGAGATCACATACATCCATGCCCGAGGCAGGATTCGAACCTGCTACCGGAGCGGTCGCGCGGTTCCAGACTGTAGCGCCTAGAACTAGTGGGATACTTGGGTACTGGAATAGTGCTAGTTAGTATAAGAAAAACATGAAACTAACGAACATTATTATTTATTTTTCTAAAACGCTGAGAAATCACAATGGCACTTTTAGTTATGATCTTAACACGTTATTTCCCGGTTATTTTCGGAATGTGAAGTTACCTCTCAAGGATAGGATTCGCTAATGAAATTTCTATACAAAGTTTAAGATTGTTATTGACTTGGCAGAATGGCTGAGAGGCGCGCCTACTCAACTTGAATAATTATTCGTTAGAATGTTGCTAGGTACGGTCGCGTGTGAAATGCAGTGAAGTGTACTGCTGTGGAGGAAATATGGGGCTCACAAGAGCTGTAGCGCACAATACCGTAAGCCGTTACGACTGCTGTCTGCGCTACTGCTGCTGACAAATAAGATAACTCTTGTTCTATTTGGATTGACCTTCGCCAATCAAACTCTCCCTACACCTTGATGAAGTCAAGGACTCCTATTCGCCCCTAGTCTAACTATTGGCATGGTACACAGGTCAGATAACCATTTACCACGATGCCACTCAAAAATTCGCTCGCAGGCGTTTAACTATAACTCTGACCGTTCACACTGCACAGTAAGTGTGGTGGCCAACACAGTGAACAACGCTTAATCGCAAGGACTCAATATAGAGTCGCACTCCGATTCGCTCTCGACAGAGGTGCTCTCCCAGTGAAGTACTGAGGAGAGACTTGTTCCTCGCTCTTTGAGTACACGTATGAACGCGCACGCTCTCGTTACGTGTTCTCATTCCAAGAGCAACAATGGAACGGCCCCTCTCCACGCCAGACGTGAAGGGGTATATCTTTCAGTCTCTTCCATTACTCCTTCAGCTCAAGGCGTCAGAAATATCGTCTGCCAATCAGCATTGCTATTCTAAAACGGCAGAATGACGTTTCGTTTGAGACGACCAATCTGAAATCTGTAGCATCAGCGTTTGGCGTTTGCTGTCTCCCTGTGAAAATCTCTGAAACTGCATGCTCTGTTTGTAAAGAATGTGTAGGCTGGGCGCTCAAACACAATGTAGCGGAATTTGTTTTTAAGCCTACACGGGGTCGTTCCCCCTTTCACTAGGGCATATGCTGTCTGCTCCACAGGCGGTCACTGGTCGATGTAGATAGGTTGGGACCGGCCTCCTGCCGTGCAGTTGCTCTCCCAAACTAAAAGCTTTTGTGGCCGTCGTGTCTGGAATGTATGTGTGTACGCCAGCATCGAGTATTTCAACCACGGTGCGCTTACTTGTTATTTGCATATCGTTTACATGAATTCATACACCATTGACTTTATCTTATCGAGTTTCGGTTCGAATGAAGCGTTTTGATGTGCGGAATATGATTGTGAAAGCGGAATATGTAGGCAATGAAGGTCAGGAGACCATGACGTCTTACATGAAGTATGGAATATTGCCAGTATTGTTCAGTGCCGTGGGCAGTAATTTTATGAGTGAGTATGAAAAGAGTATGTAAACGACTGTGTATCAAGAAAGTACAGATAGCAAGACAACTCCCTCAAACAAACGGAGTATCGAACATTAACGGAGATGTTGCGAAACTCTGTAAATAGAGCACAGACAAATTTCATTTGACGCTTTTGTGTATTACACAACACCGCATAGTGTGACAGGTTATATGCCACATAAATTGTTCTTTGTGGAGGAATATGTAACGTTCCAGAAATACTATAGAAAGATCTGGCTGAATTGAGGTATAATTTTGATGATTATGTGGCAGAGTTAAAGCAGAGCATGCAAGAAATACACTGATGTGCAAGAATGAAATTTAAAATAAAAAATAAGGAATACTATGATAAGACCCACAACCCAAAGGAATTCAAATGGTTCAAATGGCTCTGAGCACTATGGGACTCAACTGCTGTGGTCATCAGTCCCCTAGAACTTAGAACTACTTAAACCTACCTAACCTAAGGACATCACACACATCCATGCCCGAGGCAGGATTCGAACCTGCGACCGTAGCAGCAGCGCGGCTCCGGACTGGAGCGCCTAGAACCGTACGGCCACCGCGGCCGGCAAAAGGAGTTCCGTTGTGGTGATACGGTTTTGTTGTTGATGAGAGCTTACGACGAGGCAGATCATGTAAGTTAGATACACAGTGGCGAGGTCCACACACGGTGGTAAGAACAAAAGCCCTTAAAACTGTAATATGTCTGAAACGAAATAAATATATCACTGTTCATGCAAACAGACCGGAATTTTTCTAATTCCAAATGTCGGTGTGATACTGCTTCGTCGGTGTTATCCAACTGCATATTGGGGTTGAGCACACCAGAAAACAACCGTACACGCAAGTAGCGAAATTTCAGTCATTACCTGGACTGTATGAAAATATGGTCAAGCGAAAATTTACAGAGTACCATGAAACATTGTGAGTTATTTTCATTTAATGGAACAGAGAGAGAAATTTGAGCACACTGAGGTTCTTGAGAGTCAAAAATCGGACATTATAAAGACAGGCTGTCATTATTGGATACAGTGCAACAGTGTGTAACAGTGCGGAATTTGCATTAAAATGGCGCCTAGGAAAAACAAAAAAGGTACTGGGTCAGATTGAGCAATTTGCAAGCATGAATCCAGTACAAAGAAACAAGAAATCCTAAACTTTGTGGGCGAGGTCAGTAAGATTCCGTTCGGAACGCTAGACAGAGATGACGCCACGTACTTTCGAGGCAAAGAAAGATGTCATAGAAGGGGAACAGCTACTCCGACTTTCGAAGGAGCAAGAAGAAGCAAGTGACAATAGTTAAAGCAGTCCAAACTAGTCTTAGTAGAACGGTAAGCTCCATAGCGAAAAATGAAGAAACTATCACCCATGGAATGAGGCAATTTACTCGGCACATACTAGAATTTGAAAATAGTACTGACAAGCGGTTGCACAGAGCCGTAATTTTGATCATCTTTAACGAACAGCTAATGTAGCTGACGAGAATTTTCAGTAATCTAGAACAGGAATACGATATGTTAACATCAGCGATTGTTAACGCTCAGAAAGGTATTCTGGAGCCGCACCTGATCAATCCTGTTCAGATCGTAAAATACCTACACTCATGCTCATAAATTAAGGATAATTGCAGAATGTGGTGCCACACGATGTGGCACTACACAAAACTGGCGCCAGTAGCATAGGCACATAGGGAACACACACGACACAGATCTGTAAGTCCATGCTATTGGTGATAAGTTGAGAAAACCGTCCCGAAACACATGTGCTACAAAACGCCAGTGTTTCCTGCGCATGTACCCCGACATCAATATGGAATATGATCACCATGCACACGTACACAGGCCGCACAACGGGTTGGCATACTCTGTATCAGGTGGTCGAGCAGCTGTTGGGGTATAGCCTCCCATTCTTGCTCCAGTGCCTGTCGGAGCTCCTGAAGTGTCGTAGGGGTTTGAAGAGGTGTAATGATTCGTCGACCGACAGCATCCCAGACGTGCTCGATGGGGTTTAGGTCTGGAGAACAAGCATGCCACACCATTCACCTGATATCTTCTGTTTCACGGTACTCCTCCACGGCCGGCCGGAGTGGCCGAACGGTTCTAGGCCCTACAGTCTGGAACCGCGCGACCGCTACGGTCGCAGATTCGAATCTTGCCTCGGGCATGGATGTGTGTGATGTCCTTAGGTTAGTTAGGTTTAAGTAGTTCTAAGTAAGTTCTAGGGGACTGATGACCTCAGAAGTTAAGTCCCATAGTGCTCAGAGCCATTTTGAACTCCTCCACGATGGCAGAGCGGAGGGGCCGCGCGTTATCATCCATCAGGAGGAAGGTGGCACCCACTGCACCCGTGAAAAGGCGGACATACTTATGCAAAATGACGTCCCGATACACATGACCTGTTACAGTTCCTCTGTCAAAGACATGCAGTGGTGTACGTGCACCAATCATAATCCCACCCCGCACCATCAAACAACAACCTCCATACAGATCCCTTTCTAGGACGTTAAGGGACTGGTATCTGGTTCCTGGTTCACGTCAGATGAAAACCCGGCGAGAATCACTGTTCAGACTATACCTGGACTCGTCCGTGAACATATCCTGGGACCACTGTTCCAATGACCATGTACTGTGCTCTTGACACCAGGCTTTACGGGCTCTCCTGTGACCAGGGGTCAGTGGAATGCACCTTACAGGTCTCCGGGCGAATAAACCACGTCTGTTCAGTCGTCTGTAGACTGCGTGTCTGGAGACAACTGTTCCAGTGGCTGCGGTAAGGTCCCGAGCAGCAGTACTCCGTGGCCATCTGCGGGCTCTGATGGTGAGATATTGGTCTTCTTGTGGTGCTTTACACTGTGGACGTCCAGTAATGTAGCGCCTGGACACGTTTCCTGTGTGCTGGAATTGTTGCCATAATCTTGAGATCACACTTTGTGGCACACGGAGGGCCCGTGCTACGACCTGCTGTGTTTGACCAGCCTTCAGTCGCCCCGGTAACGTCTAATAACGTTATCAGTATGTGTTCTTTGAGCCATTTTCAACACACAGTCACCATTAGCACCTCTAAATACGTCTGCACACTTACTCGCTGCACCGTACTCTGACGTGCACCAACACACCTCTGTGTGTGTGGACTGCTGCCAGCGGCACCGTGCGACGACCCCAGGTCTAATGCACCACATGGTCGTATCCCGAGGTGATTTAAACCCGCAAACCGCCCACCAGACCGTTGTTTCACCATGCATCGCATTATCCTTAATTTATGAGCATGAGTGTAGTGCTAATAAAAGATTACATCGAAGACAGACGCTTCTCTGTCGATCTTACGTTAGGCAGAGAATACCAGTTAATCAGAGTCGTTGATCTGTACGTTTTCAGTGCTGGAAACATCTTAAGTTACGTGTTAAATGTCCCGCTGACGTGTATGACTTCTACAAAATGCTACCATTACCGTTAGAAGTGGACGGATCGAGACATTTATTTCCGTATATTGCCCCAGAGAAAGAGCTGCTGCTAACTGATGACGTGAAACGTCAGTACGCGAAGTTAAATAGCGAACAGTTGCAGTGTAAGACGGTAGATCAGAGCCTCAGAATATGCAAGCAGGTATTTATACTTTTGTTCACGTATGATCATGAGAAGTGTGAGGCTAAGACGTTGCAACCAGTATGAGACGTTCCGAAGTATTGCGTGCAGAAGATAATAGTGGTAAGCAAAAGTCTGTCGACACCCTTAAGTAATAATAAATGGCTGTTTGTTGCCCTGCTAGTCGAAGGCATTACCGTGATCTGTCATAACGGAAGTCCCACAGATATCATTCTTCGAGGCACAGGGAAGATAAAATTTTGAGGTAAGTATCGTGGGTATACGGCTCAGCTGCTGATACAGTCTGAACTTATAATACGAACAGCTGCCAATACAGCCAGCAATTACGCAGGTAGACGATCTAGCAGCTGAGGGACAGAAGTTGAATGAGCTACAAAGTGAGACTGAATACCAGGAAAGAAATGCCTTCAGCGAATTATTTCTCTTTCTGGAGTTTCAGGGGCTCTGGTGTAGTAATCATAGTAATAATATGTTATCTATGCAGATATTGTATATGTTGCCGAGACTGTTTTAAAATTGTGTACAAAACAATGGGTAACGATTTTTGCGGAAAAGAGCCGGCCGCTGTGACCGAGCGGTTCTAGGTGCTTCAGTGTGGAACCGCCCGACCGCTACTGTCGCAGGTTTGAATCCTGCCTTGGGCATGGACGTGTGTGATGTCTTTAGGTTAGTTAGGTTTAAGTAGTTCTAAGTTCTAGGGGACTGATGACCTCAGATGTTAAGTCCCATAGTGCTCAGAGCCATTTGTTGCGGAAAAATATGTTTGAAAAACACTATCGTAAATCAGTGCCCAGAGAGGAATATGGGCGGGTACCGTACTATGAGCAGCACATCTAGAGACAACGAAGAGAGAATTTTTGACAGTTGTCTAGTGCCTGCTAGAATTGTTAGAATTGAAGTTAGAAGTGGTGTTTATGAAAGTGTTAAGACAAAAACGGACAAATGCTGAGGATAACACTAGTAGACAGTGTGAAAAAATAGTGTAAAGTGCTTTCTCCTTCAGGTACTAAAATTGTAATTTTGTTATGAGGTGTACAGCAATGTATCCAGTATAAATCGTTGTAAAGTACATTGTAAAATAGTATATACATCCATCCTACCAGAAAAGAGAATTCATAGGATAATACACGATATCTCATATTGTAAAACAGAATGTACCTTTACTCCGGGTGTCTGAATATGTAACAGTGGTATTAAGTCTGAGACGTAAAAATGTAAATGTTTCTCTCTCAAGAAAAGATTGAGTTATGCGTATTTCTGTCGTGGTAAGTTGTTAAGTAATTATGTGTCTCTTTTGAACATGATTGTAAAGCATTTGCTTATATTTCTCTGTTAATGGAATAAAATTTGTGAAAAACCTTGTATAAAAATTTGTAGTCGGTGAGGACAGCGTCTACAAATTTCTCGCTAAGGAGGTGGAGGTGTCGTATGTTTAGAAAATGCAACAAACAGAAGTAGAAGTAGAAAGTACACGGGAGTACAAAGGCGACGCCACAGGAAGGGCGATGCCTTGGGCGTTGACTGGCAATGTAACATGGACTCACGAGATATCACGTGAGCTCACGTGGAGAAACCGCGAGGCGCAGCAAGGCGTTGGTGGGGACCATACACGGTAACATACGAGGCCCCAAAGGGTGGTGACTGGAAGCGCCAAATTGGAAGTGGTGACACAGCCTGCCGCACAGATAAAAGGCGGCGGCAGTGTAGTCCGCAGGAGAGTTCAGTACAGACAGCAGTTCAGGAGGGATATCTGTGTTCGTCAGGCTCGGAGCCTGAACTTGTAGTATCCGCTCTGGCTCTGCTCGCGCTCATACTTAACCAAATACCTCCCTCTATGGGATTTTGCAATCTGGGGTAGTGTACTTTGTTTCAAGTCATTATCCAATTCTTGCTCGGACGAGCAGTTGAGGATTTTAGTTATTCAAGTATTGTCTTTGTTCTGTTATCTCCCGACAGAGTTCCATAACTCTTTCAAACTTCCAGTTAGCCATCTCCACGCTAGCAGACTAGACGGAGCTTCTCCATTTTCCGACTTCATTGAGCATCTAGACCACTCGCGGTCGCGACACCATTTCTGTTGATCCATCTTGGATATGGGACAGTGTCCTGGCAGACACTTGCCAAAGAAAAATCACCATACAGCCTTCTGTTTTCAAAAGTTATCATTTTTTTTTTACACGTCCAATTCCAGCATCTCATTAATGCCATTTCGGGCCCCTGTGCTGTCCATGTGTAGAGAATCAAATCCATCGGTGCTGCAGAACAGGAGCCATCAACACGTGGATTCCGTGAATTGTTTGTGGAGTGTGTGCTTCGAAGAGTCGACAACAACTGACACCCTTTGTTGGTCACGCCACACTGCCAAGTGGTGAGATCACGTTCAGCGGTGTCACAGCCCCACGATGTCGCTGGAGAAGAGTTGAATCGTCCGAGAGAAGACAGCACTGTCAAAGATTGTCTTGCTGTTGTACGTCAAATTACAAACTGTCGATTTTGACGGCGAAATGTCTGAAAACGAACACCCCTAGGCAAAAGGTGGTTTCATTCATGTCCTTTATGACAGCTCCTGAGGCCGTTTCTTGTTGATTCTGACCATCGGCGTCTCCGAAATGTTTTCCACGGAACCACATAAAAACGCTGGACGTCGCGTTTCTGATCTCCGTCTCGTAGAACTCATGAGTGGGTGTAGGATGTCGGTAGGTGAGGCTGTGACGACCTTCCCCCGGTGTGACAAGTCCACGGTGGCATTGATCAGAACTGTGGTGGAATGTGGTGCCAATGTGACATCGTTAATCTTAATCATGACCTAACGCGAAGATCTCTGTGCCCTTTTTTTATGCACGCGTCGACACCTTGTTGTTTAAAGAATTGCCGATCCTGAATGACGTCGCAGGGCTCCATGCTTCTCTATCGTGGGAGAGGGACTTTGTAGGCACCTTCGAGCCAAATTTCGAACCTGCATCGCAATCGAAGAAAATGAGTGGGTTTGAAAAAAGTTCCCATTTAATTTTGTTGCGCACTTTAAGTAATAATGAAAAATATGCGATCGGAGGCTTTCCCGGCGTATGTGTTGTTTCCAGGGCTCTTGGGTGTCCAGCCTGATGCGATCGTTGAAGTCCCACGATATTTCGGCGAGTAACCTTTCTGCCGTCATCAGGTAGTTCTGATGGAATGGTCTGTCTGCGCTCTCTCTCTCTCTCTCTCCTTCTCTCTCTCTCTCTCTCTCTCTCTCCGCCGGCCGCTGTGGTCGAGCGGTTCTAGGTGCTTCAGTCGGGAACCAAGCGTCTGCTACGGTGGCAGGTTTGAATCCGGCATCGGACATGAATGTGTGTGATGTCCTTAGGTTAGTTAGGTTTAAGTAGTTCTAAGTTTAGGGGACTGATGACCTTAGATCTTAAGTCCCATAGTGCTTAGAGCATTTGAACCATCTCTCTCTCTCTCTCTCTCCCTCCCTCTCTCTCTCTCTCTCTCTCTCTCTCTCTCTCACACACACACACACACACACACACACACACACACATTTTACTTTCCCCTCCTTGGGGAAATGTATGGAGGAGTCTGTAGCCTGTTCGCTTTTACTCCACATTGTATGCTTGTGTTTTCATCTAGGATAGTTTTGGCTGTCTTTGTATTGTGATGGTGTTCTGGTTGTGTCTTTTACTTGCCTGAGGTAGGCGAGATGTTGGGTATGGTATTAGGGCTTGGAGATTTTCGGATTTTTCTCTTCGACTTAGTCGTCGAAGATCGTCATAGAGCGTTTGTGCTTATCGCGGGACATGTAATACCGACCTAGGGAGTGGATAAGGTCATTTCCAGATCTGGTAGAGCTCTCATAGAAAACCCTTGCCAGATCTTGAAATCTTTCTTTGAGGAGGGGGATTTCAGCAGCGGCGTGCAAGTCGTCTGTTGGAAACCCATGGGGTAGATGCAGATCCCTCCTGAGAGCGCGGTTCTGCAGCCTCTGGAGCTTGTCCAAGTGCTGCTGCGCCACGTACCCCACGCAGGAGATGCATATTCCATTAGTGTACGTGTGAGTTATACATATACATTCAACCCTATCGAGCAGGAGAGAGAACTCGTTGTGTTGAGAATTTTGTATAGGGTGGACGTTCTGGCACAGACCTTCCTATGGACCTCGTCTATGTGGGACTTCTACGTTAGTCCAGAGTCCAAGGTTTGGTGGTGTCTGCTCATTGTCGGAGTTATTTATACCCGTCAGTCGGGCTTCGATTCCCTGCACCGACGGTCCGACTGCGGCCGCCGACATTCCGACTGCGAGCGCCGACGCTTCGATTGCGGCCGCCAAGTCGTCTGCGGGCGCCGACCCAGGACCACGCCGTCCCCGGCGTCGCACCGGGTGGTGGAAGATGCAGAATCCCGTGGAGTGTCCCCGGTGGCCGTCGTGGAAGGATCTTGTGTCCGCTTGAGGCGTGACTCCTTGAAGGAGCTAAGTAATGGTTTCCATGCCTTGCAGAGTTGAAAACCTGTGTCTCATTTTATGAGATTGTCCGTTTGTAAGTAGGCTGTTTAGGTTTTTATGTTGGTAGTGCCACGTAGCGCTCTGCCTGAAAATCACTGACTGTGTTGTGTGCAGTCTGTGGCTGATTGGACTCATTGTTGGAATATTCACTTGTGTAATGATGTGAACAGCACGTAGCGTTGGGCAGTTGGAGGTGAGCCGCCAGCAGTGGTGGATGTGGAGAGAGAGATGCCAGAGTTTTGAGAGGTTACTACAAGCTGACGATCTGGACGTGTGTCCGCCAGAAAAAGGAAATTTGTAAAGATGGATGTCATGAATTGAACATTATTAAGGTAAATACATTGTTTGTTCTATATCAAAATCTTTTATTTATTAACTATGCCTATCAGTAGTTAGTGCCTTCAGTAGTTAGAATCTTTTATTTAGCTGGCAGTATTGGCGCTCACTGTATTGAAGTAGTTCGAGTAACTAAGATTTTTGTGAGGTAAGTGATTCATGAAAGGCATAGGTTATTGTTAGTCAGGGCCATTCTTTTGTAAGGATTATTGAAAGGCAGATTGCGTTGCGCTAAAAATATTCTGTGTCAGTTTAGTGATGATCAAGATAAGTAAAGAGAAAACTGTTTGAGTACGTTGAGTTTTGCTCAGCTGTTTGAAAATCAAATAACGTAGAAGTTTACCAGCATAGTCATACTTACTTTTTGAAGGGGAAGTTTCACGTTATGCGAATTTCAATGGCCTCCTTGAAGATGATGCCGCAGTAGAAGCTGGTATGGGCCAGAATCTTGGTCTCTTCTTATTTCTCGTTGTATCATGGTTCCAAGCAGTTTTCTACCAGTGCCGATTTGTTGGGCCGGCCTAGCCACTTGTGGCGTTGGTGTTATTTGCAGCGCTCTTCGACTGTTCGGATTGTTTGACCGAGGTAGGATTTGCCGCAGCCACATGTGATATTATATACGCCCGCTTTCTTGAGGCCAAATCCGTCTTTCACTGTCCCAGTCAGGCGCGTATCTTGGACGGTGGTCGGTAGACCGTGTCAGTTTTGTGTTGTTTTAGCAGTCTCCCAACTTTGACGTCATGTTGCCTGCATACGGTAGAAAGGCAAGGCCTGGTCCCTTATCTACAGACTGTTCTTCATCTGGGTTTCTGCTGGGTTTTCGTCGTCTGAGGGCTGTCTGGATCTGCTGTACCCGTTCTTGCAGAACACATTCTCTAGGTGTTGGAATTCTTTGTGCAGATTTTGTTCGTCCTATATCGAGTATGCGCTGTGAACCAGTGTGTTGAGCATGCTGTTGAGTTGTGCAGGATGGTGGCAACTCGAAGCATGTAAATATAAGCCCGTATGTGTAGGCTTGCGGTACACGCTGTGACCCAGTGTGCCATTCTATCTCCGCTCTACAAATACATCAAGAAAGGGTAATTTCCCTTGCTCCTCGATTTCCATGATGAAACGTATGTTGTCGTGGACGGAATTTCGATGTTCTAATAACGTCTGTTGATGATCAGGTCCATGGGTCCAGATGACAAACGTGTCGTCCACGTATCGTAAAAAACACACAGGTTTCCGTTCGGCCGCTTGTACCTCCTCTTCGAAACTGTCCATAATTAAGTTGGCTACCACTGGTGAGAGAGGGCTCCCTGTAGCCACACAGTCGGTCTGCTCGTAGTATTGGCCATTGAAGACGAAGTAGGCGGATGTAAGTACGTGCGTGAAAAGTTGTGTCAATTCGGGACCAAATTTGACGCTGGTACGGTGGATCGAATCTTCTAGTGGGAACCGTGTGAAAAGTGATACGAAATGATATCTGACCGTGATGTCTGTTTCTCGTAAGGTCAGCTCCTTAAGACGACGAATGTAGTCCGTTGAATTCTGAATATGGTTTTCACAATTTCACACATACGGTCTGAGCAGGACTGCCAGGTGTTGTGCTAGAGGATACTCTTCTCTTGTACCAACTTCTTCAACTCAGAGTAGCACTTGCATCCTACATCTTCAATTATTTGTTAGATGTATTCCAATATCTGTCTTCTCATGCTGTTTTTCCCACTGCAGCTATCTTTAAAACCATGGAAGTTGTTCCCAAGTCTATTAACGCGTGTCCTATCATCGTGTCACTTCTTATAGTAAGAGATCACCATATGTTCTTTTCTTCAACGATTCTGCTGAGAACCTTTTCATTTCTTATCTAATCAGTCCACTTAATTGTCAACGTCCTTCTACAGCACCACATCTCATACGCTTCGATTCTCTTCTTTCCTGGTGTTACCCCAGAACATGAATCACTACCATACAATGCTGTGCTCCAACTTCTATTCTCAGAAATTTCTTCCTCAGATTAAGAGCGATTTTTAATACCAGCAGACTTCTGTTCGTCAGGAATGCCCTCTTTGCCAATGCTAATGTGCATTTTTGTCCTCCTTGGTTGGTCTGTCATGTGTTATTTAGCTTTCATGTTAGCAGGTATCTCTGTCTTATCACGATGTATGATACAGCTGGAATCGTCCCGTGTCACCTGGCTTTTACAAGTACGCCACCTCCTCTTGTGATTTCTGACCGATGTATATGGTTTAAACTTTGAAATTTATTGCAGAACTCAATTAATCTATCTCCTCTCTCATTCATATTACCAAGGCCAAATTCTCCCACGATTCTATTTTTTATTCCTTCCGTTATTACTGCAGTCCAATCCACATATTTATTACGTTACCATCTCCCTTTTGATACAGAGTTACTTATCAATACCTTCATGTACTTTTCTCTATCTGTTGATCTTCCATTACCAACGTCGTCATGTGTACTGCATCAATGTTGTTGGCATTGGTTTCCTGTCCATTCTGATGCGAACAACCTGACACCGGAACTGCTCACAGCAGCTCACTCTCCGCCCTACCTTTCTATTCATAACAAATCCTTCTCCTGTTACATAATTTGGTCGTACTGTCGATATTACCCTATATTCGTCTGGCCGAATGTCTTTACCTTCTTTCCATTTCCATTCACTGGCCATCCACTACACTTAGGCCGAGCCTTTGCAATTCTCCTTTCAGGTTTCCTGCTTTCCTACTGAGCCGTGGTAAAAATTGCTGTTTTGAAGAGCGCGCAGTAGCGCGTTGTGTGAAGCAGTCACCCTCCGTTTCTGTCGGTGGCGCCGCTGTGGCAATCGCAGCTTTTGTGTCTCCCTCTGGTGGGAAAGGGGGAAGGTTGCCTGTTCACGTGTATTGAAGGGGCGCTATGGGCTCGGCGGTTAGTCGGTCGGGGAGTCTAGACAGTTGGTCAACCAGGTCAGTGTGGGGCAGTCAGTGCCTGTCTGTCGTCCCCACAATAAAATAATATGAATAATATTAACATTTAGTGTAACCTCCCAACAGAAAAGTTCCGAAACCTCCCAACAGTAAAAAATATAATTATAGCATTCATATTCAGCGTGACCTACCAACAGATAAATTCCGTAGCCTACCAATAATGAAAATGTGACTAATCTCTCAATAAAATTGTGACTCACTTATAACCTTTCAATAAATGACTGTGAATGTAAACTGGTAAATTTTGGACGTCAGCAGTGCTGCGTCATGGCCCTGAAAGATCATTCTGAATAAATAGAAAATTCTTACCTCAATAAGGTCGCCGGATAACGCATATATATCTGCTCCTATAAGAAATTTTTCTGGCACAGCCGAGTGCAATGCTGGCCGATAGATTTGTCATGTATAAAAAGAACAACTGATTTTTCTTTGCAATAATCGGGATGACCATGGATTGGAGAAATTAGTAAATTCTTTAAATTGATATGATTGATTGTCAAAAGTTACTTTTTTATAAGAAAGATTATTATTAAGAGATTCTTTAGGTACATTTACATGGGACTTGTTATAACAATACTACATATGCACGAGGCTGCTTTTACCTTATACTACAACGCTCAGGCTCCGCCATCGCTCCCCACGACCGGCCCAGCCAACTCCATATACACAACTGCTCTCTAGCAATAACTTACTCCTACTGCTACACAGTTCCTATTGCATACAACACTGCTCTTTGGTCTGAGATTCTCTTACAGCTTACATATCGTAGGCAGCGCGTGAGCATTCCTTCGAAATTACATCTGCTCGAGTGTGCTAACAACAAATTCCTTAATCATGGACCTCTTACATAACCCTCCACTGGGGGGGGGGGGGGAGGCAAAAATTTGGCAGTGATAGTGAATCAATTGGACTTGCCATGAGCAATCTATAATATATTTAGTTACTAAGTCTACAGTCACAGAGTATATACACTCCTGGAAATTGAAATAAGAACACCGTGAATTCATTGTCCCAGGAAGGGGAAACTTTATTGACACATTCCTGGGGTCAGATACATCACATGATCACACTGACAGAACCACAGGCACATAGACATAGGCAACAGAGCATGCACAATGACAGCACTAGTACAGTGTATATCCACCTTTCGCAGCAATGCAGGCTGCTATTCTCCCATGGAGACGATCGTAGAGATGCTGGATGTAGTCCTGTGGAACGGCTTGCCATGCCATTTCCACCTGGCGCCTCAGTTGGACCAGCGTTCGTGCTGGACGTGCAGACCGCGTGAGACGACGCTTCATCCAGTCCCAAACATGCTCAATGGGGGACAGATCCGGAGATCTTGCTGGCCAGGGTAGTTGACTTACACCTTATAGAGCACGTTGGGTGGCACGGGATACATGCGGACGTGCATTGTCCTGTTGGAACAGCAAGTTCACTTGCCGGTCTAGGAATGGTAGAACGATGGGTTCGATGACGGTTTGGATGTACCGTGCACTATTCAGTGTCCCCTCGACGATCGCCAGTGGTGTACGGCCAGTGTAGGAGATCGCTCCCCACACCATGATGCCGGGTGTTGGCCCTGTGTGCCTCGGTCGTATGCAGTCCTGATTGTGGCGCTCACCTGCACGGCGGCAAACACGCATACGACCATCATTGGCACCAAGGCAGAAGCGACTCTCATCGCTGAAGACGACACGTCTCCATTCGTCCCTCCATTCACGCCTGTCGCGACACCACTGGAGGCGGGCTACACGATGTTGGGGCGTGAGCGGAAGACGGCCTAACGGTGTGCGGGACCGTAGCCCAGCTTCATGGAGACGGTTGCGAATGGTCCTCGCCGATACCCCAGGAGCAACAGTGTCCCTAATTTGCTGGGAAGTGGCGGTGCCGTCCCCTACGGCACTGCGTACGATCCTACAGTCTTGGCGTGCATCCGTGCGTCGCTGCGGTCCGGTCCCAGGTCGACGGGCACGTGCACCTTCCGCCGACCACTGGCGACAACATCGATGTACTGTGGAGACCTCACGCCCCACGTGTTGAGCAATTCGGCGGTACGTCCACCCGGCCTCCCGCATGCCCACTATACGCCCTCGCTCAAAGTCCGTCAACTGCACATACGGTTCACGTCCACGCTGTCGCGGCATGCTACCAGTGTTAAAGACTGCGATGGAGCTCCGTATGCCACGGCAAACTGGCTGACACTGACGGCGGCGGTGCACAAATGCTGCGCAGCTAGCGCCATTCGACGGCCAACACCGCGGTTCCTGGTGTGTCCGCTGTGCCGTGCGTGTGATCATTGCTTGTACAGCACTCTCGCAGTGTCCGGAGCAAGTATGGTGGGTCTGACACACCGGTGTCAATGTGTTCTTTTTTCCATTTCCAGGAGTGTATGTATGTCTGATAGGTTATCACATTGCACCACAGTCACAACTCGGAGACTCCACAAAACCGTATTTATAGAGTGAGTCTGGACACCGACCACATCCAGTAGGACCATAATGACATCTCCATCATTCAACGTGGTGGACAGCTTGATATGTCAACACCACATTCTTGTAGAATCCATAATCTTACGTCAACGTAGAATTAGTGCAGAAAGCAAATATAGTGCTCCATGATCATGAGGATGGACAGGACATACGGATATTGCAGTAATTGGTGGTAATTAGGTCAGAAGGTGAAGGACATTAAGTCTTATGCTAGTCATCATTCAGAATTACATTAGTGTATCAACCAATCTGAATAATTATTGGCGCTCATTGGTTAGTTACTAAACCTTTCTGTACTATGTATGGAGTATTACAGAACATTATTCATAAGTCATCTCGTTGCAGTAATTATTACAGAACATTATTCATAAGTCATCTAATTACAGTACTTATTGGCATAGTATTTGTGCATAAGTCATCTCATTACAGTAATCATTGGCATAGCAATTATAGAGTATAACAAAACATCATTCATAACTCATCTCATTACAGTAATTATTGGCATAGCATTTATGCATAAGTCATCTTATTACAGTAATTATTGGCATTCAATGGCCAGTTACAAAGTATTCATATAGTTTTACAAATCATTATTCAGTGTTTTCAGTGTTATTCACAAGTCATCATTTAAAACAGGAGTTATTGAGTGTAGCATCAAGCTACTGGTGTTTATATATGATGTCATGTAAGTGACATAAGACATATTTAAAATGTAAGACATTGGAAATAATTTAATCAATACATCAGAGAAATTTGCATTATCTTTAGCACTAGAAATATATCTTACACTGGTAGCATTATTTAGTTGTATACTAGTAATAGTTTGAACTGGTAATAAATTATTTTTTTTTGCTAGCTATGCATTGCGTTGGGATCGATAGTCAATTGCTGGAGAATGACAATATTTGCTTTAGACTTATTGCTGGAAATAAGGATTAATAACGTCACTCGTCATGAGTCAGCTGTAGCACGATTATGAAACAAGTAGAGTATATGTGATCACATTCATGAATGATACATACAACTGGGTAAAAAAAATGCAAGTATTAGAACAGGTTTCATAACTAAGTGTTTATAGCATATTAATATCATGAAAAGCTTCTCCTGGAAAAAATACAAAATGGATTATTGAGCTGAAAGAAGAAATGCATATTATGCTGAAAAGTAGTGAACTTCGAATTAACAGGTAATGAAACGTGTACTTAATATGTATGTACTCCAGCTGTCTTTTCCAAAACATTCAGTCATTATACTATGCAACATAAGACATGCTGTCAAAAGGAACTGCAACAAATACTTAAATAACTACATAGCATTTCTTAACTAACAGTAAATATCATCATCTGCAAAGAACAACTTCATTATTCATATTACCATAACTTCATCATTATCATCACCTGCAAAGAAAAACTTCATTACTCATATTACCATATTCTTCATATAACTATTCATCATCATTTATTATCATCTGCAAAAAATAGACACTTCATTATTCATATTCATATTACCATTTACTTCATACAACTATTCATAGTACACAGTTTCTTATTTCTAGCATATTTCATCACTCAAATTAACATGTGTAGTTCTGTCTGACAGCTTGCATCAATCGCCTCGTATTCTGAAAGAAAAATAATTAGTTAAGACTGTTATTATACAGTGTGTATAGTATATTCTTGTTAATTCTGATCCATTTCCTCTTCATGATACAGTACTGCATTTTCTTTCGTTCATTCCGATGGTGAAACTTCCATTCCATAGTAAACCACTGTGGTTTGTTTAATTTATTTCTTTAACACAGTATTGCTTTATGAAAACGATGAATATGAATTAATATCTTGCATTTAAATCATATACTCATTAGATAAAAACTTGTTTCTACTGATATAACTAAGCATACAGCATAGCATGACAGAAAACGTATTATGTCAAAAACAGACAGTTTTCAAGTGCAAAAAATGTACACACAGTATCATAATGTAGTAGCAAAACATGTAGAATAGTCAAGATATTGAGATATCAAAAGGAAAAATGTCAAAGTCAACTGGTGTTTGTTACATCTTAAAGATTTCATAATGCATACAGACAAAAATTCTACTTTCGATAGGAAAACAATCATTCATACACCAAAAAATGGAAAATGTGCACTGTCTGATATAAGACGACAACAAAAGCGACCTGCTAACCTTACCTTGCCGGGCACTTGCCAACTAAAAAATATAATCATCATCAGTAAGTGATCATATCAATATCTGGAAATGGTATTACACTGTGATAAGTCATAAAGTATGTCTATTCAGTAAAGGGTTTAATATTGGAAATATGGTGATCGCCTTTGCTTTTTCTGGTTCCCAAAGTTTCGACATGTACTACATTGGGGCAAGGAATGCTGCGAATTCTATATGGACCTGCGTATAGAAGCTCTAATTTACTGCATCTACTCTTTCCTCTGTTGGATAAATAGTGTGTGCGTACTAATATCTTCTGTCCTATGTGAAATTCACAGCGTGTACAATCCTGTTTTTGCTGTCTTCTCCGGCGCTCTGCAGCACATTTGATGTTGTTCAGCGCAATGTTAATTATTTCATGGTGGCGTAGTCGACGAGATGTGGGAAAGGATACTAATTCTTTAATTTTGTTAGGTGGTTCAACATTTTTCAATATAACAGTGGGATATAGCATAGTAGATTCATTTCGTATGGAGTTAAGTACATACTGGAATGAGAGTACGTGTGTATCCCAGTCAATATGCTTTTTATGGCAGTAAATTCTACATAGTTACCAATTTCTTTCATCAGTCGTTTAGAGGGGTTTGAAGAAGCGTGATACTTGGATATGTAGATCGGAGAAATGTTTCTAGCTCGTAACATACGTGTCCATATCGCAGATCGAAATTGTGGCCCATTGTCGGAAATTACTTTCAATACGTGCCCTACATGAAATAAAAAATGTTTTACAAATGCATTCGAAATAGATTTAGCAGTAGCCTTGCGTAACGGAGTGAAGGTTACAAATTTCGAAGCGAGTTCAATAGCGACAAAGATGTAGCAAAAACCTCTATTAGATCTGGGAATCGGACAAAAAATGTCTACAGCGGCCATGTGTCTCAATTTAACGGGTACAATGGGATGTAACGGAGGAATATGTGAAGTCGTGTCTGATTTAGCTTTCTGGCAGATTTTACATGACGTCGAATACGTTTCTCCATGTTAGCAAAATAACAGTTCTGTCTCAGTATAAGAAAACATTTTCTTGCTCCATAATGTGCATAACTTAAATGATTATACCAAATTAATTTGTTAACAAGCTCGTCAGGAATGCATAATAACCAGTTGTTGCTGTCAGGGTGAAAGTGGCGAAACAGAATGTTCTTGCGTACAGTATAATGGTTTCTAAAGGTAACGTTATTCCTATCTTGCCAAAGGTGTTTAGTTTCTTTCCATACGTTGTCTTTGCTCTGCTCTTGAGCTATGTCTCGTAATGATGACGAAATGAAATTTTCGAATGCAACTTGTTGAATATACATGACGCTAAAATTTTCTTGGCAGAAGTTGGATCCGATGTCTTGCTGGTTGTTGCTGAGAGAACGGGATAGTGCGTCTGCTACAACATTTTGTGTACCGGGAATGTGAACAATTTTAAAATTAAATTCCTGTAAATAAAGTTTCCATCTGCTTAATCTGTCATGTGTAAATTTAGCGGAAAGTAAAAACTGTATAGCTCTATGGTCTGTGTAAATGGTAGTATGTCTTCCATAAAGAAAATGCCTAAATCTGGTAAATGCCCATACAACACATAATGTTTCAAGTTCTGTAACA
This sequence comes from Schistocerca cancellata, assembly GCF_023864275.1. Taxonomy (NCBI): domain Eukaryota; kingdom Metazoa; phylum Arthropoda; class Insecta; order Orthoptera; family Acrididae; genus Schistocerca; species Schistocerca cancellata. The sequence goes on from NC_064628.1 coordinate 608,771,834, forward strand.
GAATAATTGCGTTCAGCAGGTGACAGAATGCGACTTCCAAAGGCATTGTTTTAATTACTGTATTACCGTCTTTTTCAATTTCCTGAAAAATGTGTACGCCTAAAGCTGTGTTAGAACTGTCGGTGGCAATGGAAAAATTTCTGGTAGGGTGTGATAAAAGTGGTGCGTTCAAAAAGCTTGTTTTAGATTGACAAATTCAGACTGTGGTTGGCTATCCCACGACCAAATAGCGTTTTTACCCCTCAACTGGCATAATCTAGGGGTGTCTAAAGCAGAGTAATGAATAAATTTACGGAAAAAGCTAATTGAACCCAAAAAGCTGCGTAGTTGTTTCTTCGTCGTAGGAACAGTAATGTCACGTAAAGCTTGAAGTTTTTCCGTGTCAGGCGCAATGCCTTCTGCTGAAATTACATGTCCAAGAAATTTTATGGAAGTTTTGCCAAAGTGTGATTTGCTAAGATTAACTGTGAGTCCTTGTGCACGAAAAGTTTGCTACAGTTGTTCAAGAATCAGATTGTGTTCAGACCAGTTAGCTTCTGCGATAAGGATGTCGTCTACATACGTTGTGATTCTGTCTTTAAGTTCTGTCGGAAGTATAGTATTTAAACCGCGAATAAATGCTGCTGAAGAAATTGTTAAACCGAACGGTAATTTGCAAAATTGGTAACAATTGAAACGTCCCCTTAGAACAAATTTATACATGACTGTGCTTAAACTGACACACAATATTTTTTTAGCGCAACGCAATCTGACTTTCAAAAATCCCTTCAAAAGAATGGCCCTGACTAACATTAACCTATACCTTTCATAAATCACTTACCTCACAAAAATCTTCATTACTCGAACTACTGCAATACAGCGAGCGCCACTACTGCCAGCTAAATAAAAGATTCAAACTACGGAAGGCACTAACTACTGATAGGCACAGTTAGCAAATGAAAGATTTTAATAGAGAACAAACATTGTATTTACCTTAATAGTGTTGAAAAACCATAATATACATGTTCATAATATCCAGTATAACAAATTTCAAAACTCCGCCATCTCTCTTCCCACATCCACCACTGCTGGCGGCGGCTCACCTCCAACTGCGCAACGCTACGCGCTGTTCACATCCAGCTGCCGCTGCCAAACACTACAATGGCAGACAACAATGCAAACTAGCCACAGACTGCACACAGCACAGCCAGTGATTTTCATACAGAGCGCTACGTAACGTTGCCAATAAGAAAACATAAACAGCCTACTTACATAGCCACAGCCTACTTACACAATCACCAAAACAGAGAAATGCTGTGTACTTTCTGCAGTTCGGATGGAGCTGAATTTGCCAAAATCCCGATTTCAAAATTAATGTGGAATAAACAGCAGTACCATGAAATTTCTGTAGAAGTTCTTTTAGTGTCTGTGGGCGATCTGTTTCATTAATAATAATGTCGTTGACATGACGCGAATCAAGTACGAGGCGAAGTGATCCATCCTTTTTCTTAACAATATGGAGCGGGTTTATGTACGGACTAACTGCCGGTTCAAATATACCTTGGTCTAGCATTGCAATTCTTTCTTAACTTGTTCACTGTGAATGTACGGAATGGGATAATGTTTGGCTTTAAGCGTGTCGTGCTGTTTAACTTGAAATTCATACATGAAACCGGACATAGTACCAGGAATGTTGTCATAAACTGGAGCTTGCTGTAAAAGAATATTGCGTAGCTCTGTACGTTCGTCGTCTGTATTTGCACTGCTCTGTTTAACTTTATCAGCAATCATTTGCATAACGTCATAGTCGGCTTCGTCTGGTGTATTATAGTTGTGTACGTACGTATCTGTGAACAATGTGGAATGACAGTCCGTGTTACGCGATGTAGAAAATACCTGTGTTCGATTAACTGCCTGTTCACCTTCAGATAAAGCGTGCTGAAATTCTAATCCCAGTTGTACATTCTCATCCTTTAACATTAAATAGGAATTTTGAAAGTCAATAATTGCGTCATGTTGTACCAGAAAATTCGTACCTAAAATAATGTCTGTTGTCAATAAGGGAACAATCCAAAAATTTGAGTGGAACGTATGACCTGCAATACAAAATGATAAGTGTGTCTGTAATTTTACATCTACTCCTTTACTAGATACTGCTCCTTTTACTTTAGTTTTGCCTAATGGTAACGTAGGATAAATTTTCTCTTTGTTACATTCGTTGAAGGTTTCTTAATTTATAACTGACATAGGTGATCCAGAATCGATTACTGCTGAAAATGTAGATGATCCAATCTTTACTTCAATGACAGGGTAGGAAATGGTTTTTTGAATAACAGGTTTTTCATGCAAAAGAGTGTCTCGGATGTCGTCAAAAGTAATAACATTTTCGTGAACAACATTCTGCGTGTCAAAAGTAGTGCTTACGTTGTTGGATGATGCAACCTGCACTGTATCTAGTCAAATTCTTTCTGACGTGCCGTTATTTGCGGGAGGATGCTGTGGCATTTCAACTATTTGTATTGTTCTGCTATTTCGTCCTGACGCATTAGGTTCGGGATGATACCTACTGTCTGGGTCATTCATGATAATCTGTTGTTGCGGATGATTCTGCTACTGGTAAGACCTACTGTTATTAAATGTACGCTGAAAATTGTGCTCATTACTTTTAGATCTGTCATGATAGTCATTTCTATACGGTGCGTTGCGATAGGAGTTGAAATGATGTGTATTCTGTACGTACTGATTTCCTTGTTGCTGCGCGTTACTATTTGGTGGAGCCGACGCTATACGTGTAGGCGGCGAAACATTAAAGATTGGTTGACCTTGCACATTACATTGTTGGTTAGGTATGCAAACCGGCTGGTTTTGTTGCTGTTGTGGGGAAAAACCTCTATTGTTACCAAAATGTGTTTCCTGTTGCTGATAATTTTGACGATACTGATAATTAAAATTTTGTCTGATATTAAAGTTCTGGTGGTTGTCGTTCCTGGAGCGTCTATTACCTTTGCTATTGAAATAGCGTGTCTGACCGTAATTACTGTATGTTGGTTGCCCTTGGTTATGATGTGAAAAATTTTTGTTTATGAAGGAATAATCTGATTGCTGAACTTCCAAAAGCTGTAACAGATCTCTAAATGCCGAAATATTTTCTTTCTGCTGTCCTGTTAAAAGTGATACTCTTAACGATCGTGGCAATTTAGAAATACATAATTGGATAAGTGTTGATTCACTGTATGGCTCAGTTAAGTATTGGTTTTGTTGTACCATGTGTTCAAAAAATTGCGTGTCAGTGGGAAAATTTGAGTTCTCGTAATTCGGTAAGCTAATTAATTGATCCTTGATTCCGCGCTGTGTCGTCTTCGACCAATACGCTGACAGAAAAGCATTCTGAAATTCTTCTACCGAGTAGAATTGTCTCGCGATCCGTCTCATACGAGTTGCCGGTTCGCCTTCCAAAAAACTGCAAATAAATTCAAGTTTGTGTGTTACGGGCCAAGTTGGTGGAAGAGCAAAGCTAAATTGTTGTATCCAATCCAAGGGGTGAATCTGTATTCTGTCATTTTTAAATAGCTTAAATTTCCTAACGGATAGAAAGTGCTTGTAATCAAAATCATCGTCTCTGAATGTCTGAACAGGTTCAGGATTGTATGATAATCTGTTTGTCTGTGACTGTTCGGAATCTAAGTCACATACTCTCTGTAAATTACCTAAGCTATACTGGCTGTGTTAAGTGTGACAAATGTTCAGAATGTGGCATATGCGGTGACGTGTTAGAGGCTGAAAAATTTTTCATTTCTGTCACTTCTTGCTGTAAAGATGACAATTTTCTACGCAATGTATTGTTGGACGAACCTATCTCACTGATTGTCTGCTGTAAATTTTGGAATTGGGTGTTTGATTAAACTAAACTGGTGAAGTATCGTCTCATTTGATGTCATTGTTATTTTCGATAACGTCAATGTTGTTGTTGTTGTTGTCTTCAGTCCTGAGACTGGTTTGATGCAGCTCTCCATGCTACTCTATCCTGTGCAAGCTTCTTCATCTCCCAGTAGCTACTGCAACCTATATCCTTCTGAATCTGCTTAGTGTATTCATCTCTTGGTCTCCCCCTACGATTTTTACCCTCCACGCTGCCTTCCAATACTAAATTGGTGATCCCTTGATGCCTCAGAACACGTCCTACCAACCGATCCCTTCTTCCGGTCAAGTTGTGCCACAATACGACTGGCCAATTCATCAAATTTTTCAGTCAGTGCTTTTACGTGATCGTTATTTTTTGTGTCACAAGCATTAATTTGTTTTTGTATTTTACGTGTGGTTTTGTTCAATTTCTTAACGTCTGCTTTGATGGCATCGGGATCGTGTATTAGTACCAACTTTTCAAGTATGTTGGTCATTGTCTGAAAGTCTAATGTGTGTGTGTCTGTTTTTGTTTTAATATCGGAGATTTCATCATGCAGTTCGGTGTTCAACTGTTTGATTTCGTCTGATACTGTAGCAATGTTGTTGTCTACGTATGTTTTTGCTTTCGTAAGCAACTTTCGCTTATCTTCTTGTCTCTGTGCAGTAATTGTTTCCATGGCTTGTTTCTTTACTTTATTCTGTTCCTGTATAAATTTATGGTAACGCGTTTCACTGTTTTGTAGGTGGTGATTAAAACGTTCGTCAATTTGGCTGTTCCGTTGGTCAAATTTCATGTCTACATTCGCATCTAGTGTGCGTGAAAGTGCTGCTGACATTAATTTAAACTCGTCGCGTAACTGTGTTGCGTTTTCTGAACATTGTTTAGCAACTGCACTAATTTCATCTCTAAGTAATTTTGTTGTGGCTGCTTGCGTATTACTTAATTCACTTAATTCTTGTGCAACAGATCTAATTTCTTCGCTACTGTTCCTAGCACAAGCCTTAATTTCCTCACGTAATTGTTCTTTAGTATCATGACATTGCACGGCAACGGCTTTAATCTGTTCACTAAGCTGTTTGAAATTGTTGTCTTGTTTATCATTCGACTGTTTGGAATTGTTGTCTAGTTTTTCATTAAGTTGTTTGTTCGCTTTATTAGCTTGTAGCAATAATGCCATAACTTGATCCAAGCCAAAATTAGCGACTCTATTTTCTGTGCTGTGTGATGGTGTATATGCATTTGTCTCGTTTTGTGTAACCATTTGGTCATTCTCTGATTCTTGAAAAGGTTTGCCAATTGGATGTACGCTGTTGGTCACTACAGCAGAATCAAATAAATCTGACGTACTTCGAGTACATTGTTCACCTTCGTTAGAGAAATTAATCTGTTCACTGCGTAAATTTTGCAAGTCAGGTGTGTCAAACTGGGCAGCGTTCATTGTAACGGAACGTGCCGCGTCATCAATTGTCGTTAAATATAGTGTGGACATAATTGAATTTGTTTGCTCATCATTAGGATTAAAATCATTACTAGTGGTCAGTACGCACTTATTATCTGTAATTAGAGGATTATCACTATGACACTGAGTGTTGGTAGTATTATCAGTCAAATTATTCAAGTCGGCTTTTTCGCTCATTGCATATCGTGATGTACTGTTAGCAGTTTTTCGCGGCATTTGACAAATCAAAGATAAGCACAAAATCAAATACAAAGCAAAATAGAACAAATACAATAACAATAAAGAGCAATAAATTGCCGATGATATGTGAAAGAAAGAGTGACAAATTAGTAAATGCGTTGCGCCAGATGCAACCTACATTTAGCGTTAGGTAAATAAGAGCAGATATATAACTGACTACCACTCAGAAAATCACAAAGAAATACGATCCTGGCCGGTTGTCGCCAAGTGTAACCTCCCCACAATAAAATAAAATGAATAATATTCACATTTAGTGTAACCTCCCAACAGAAAAGTTCCGAAACCTCCCAACAGTAAAAAATATAATTATAGCATTCATATTCAGCGTGACCTACCAACAGATAAATTCCGTAGCCTACCAATAATGAAAATGTGACTAATCTCTCAATAAAATTGTGGCTCACTTATAACCTTTCAATAATTGACTGTGAATGTAAACTGGTAAATTTTGGACGTCAGCAGTGCTGCGTCATGGCCCTGAAAGATCATTCTGAATAAATAGAAAATTCTTACCTCAATAAGGTCGCCGGATAACGCATATATATCTGCTCCTATAAGAAATTTTTCTGGCGCAGCCGATTGCAATGCTGGCCGATAGATTTGTCATGTATAAAAAGAACAACTGATTTTTCTTTGCAATAATCGGGATGACCATGGATTGGACAATTAGCAAATTCTTTAAATTGAGATGATTGAGTGTCAAAAGTTACTTTTTTTATAAGAAAGATTATTATTAAGAGATTCTTTAGGTACATTTACATGGGACTTGCTATAACAATACTACATATGCGCGAGGCTGCTTTTACCTTATACTACAACGCTCAGGCTCCGCCATCGCTCCCCACGACCGGCCCAGCCAACTCCATATACACAACTGCTCTCTACCAATAACTTACTCCTACTGCTACACAGTTCCTATTGCATACAACACTGCTCTTTGGTCTGAGATTCTCTTACAGCTTACATATCGCAGGCAGCGCGTGAGCAATCCATCGAAATTACATCTGCTCGAGTGTGCTAACAGCAAATTCCTTAATCATGGACCTCTTACAGGAGTGGTAGTATGTGTTAGGCCGCCAGTCTGTTCGAGTTTGTTCCGGGAATGGTCATTGGCGGTTGGGTCGATTGGTTGGTCGGTCGCGCCCTGGGAAGCAAGACGACTTGTCCGTCTTTAACGTCGGCGCATGTGAGGTCGCCACGTCAGTCCAGTGGGCCGCGCCGTATAGCGAGGGGTAGTGGATCCGCGGCTGACACGAGAGCAACAGGAGTCAACCCACAACATCGGCTGGCCGGTGCGAGCTGCGACGCCATGAGATGGGAGATCGGCGCGCCTTCCTGCGTCCGTTGAAGCGGCTGGCGGCGGGCGGTTTGGGGGAGCGTTTTGGGGGTGCTGCGCCAGGTCTTCGCCAGACATCGCAGTTTATTATAAGTGATTCGTGATGTGTTGTTTCATTTACTTGTTAAATTCTACTTGTTTTCTTGGTCAGTCTCGTCCCCAGCTTGCTCGTCTGTCTCTCGTCCGCATTTGTTAGGCAGTTAGTGTCTGTTTGTCGGTCTGCCGTACATTAATAGCTACCTTTGTCATGTTTGTCGGATTCGGTGTTAACGAATTTATTGCTTAAGGTCTAAAGGCTGAATTCCTGAAATATGTTTTTATCTTGCCTATCATATTGAGAGGCGGCATATGTGTAATGTAGAGCATGTTTGTATATTTTATGTAAGAAAGCATTTCATGGGTTTTTATTTAAATGGTCATTTTAGCATATAAAGTTGCCACCCTTCCACCGTAAGAGTTTTCTTTTAAAAAACAAGTTGCACTTTCGTTGGCAAGTAATTTTTTTTTTTTAATGTGAGTGTTTTGTACCGTTTCCATCCCTCCTACGGAGTGCATAGTTTACGTGCTTGTGTGAGTTGTTAAAATTTTTAGTTTAAAGTAATCTGGTGTGTTGCAGATTTGCACCAGTGTAGTCTTTCAGAGGTTGTTGTGAGCGGTCGTGACTAAGGCCGTGTTGGGAGGGAGCAGCAAGGTTCTCAGCCCGAAAGCTCGTACTGAAAAAAAAAAATTATTATTATATCTGCCTCTGAATAAATCGTAACTTGATATTTAAAGGGTGCTTTCAGATTATAATTTCTAAATCTGTTTTTTTTTAAGGAAAGGGTTGTTTTAGGAATAAAATTTCCATTTGTTGAAAGAAAATTGTTTTCATCAGTTACCCACTAGCAACTACTTCCACGCTCACATAGTGTGATTAAATGTGTTAATGTTCTTGATGAATCGCTAGCAAATAAAGTAAATTCCTTAAGGAAGATTTTGAAAGTAAATCCAGGGTTCACCTACCACGTTCAAAGTTCTGACATTCCACGTTCCGACTCGTTGTATGTTACTCTTTCTTTGGTTTTCAGTCTTTTTCTCATTGTTACCTCCGCTTGGCAGTCCCCTCCTGGAGTTCCGAATTCAGGACTAATCTAGAATCTTTTGCTGCGTAATTGCTGCAAATAATTGGTGCAAGAAAATGTTTTTACCAGACTTTTCTAATAAATCTGGTTTTCCGCGAGAACGATAGCTGATGGAACGAGCGGCTCAGTACTTCGACGAAAAGAGCTGTGAATTCGACGCAGAGCAACAAAATTCTCTGGACGGTTACTCTGGTACTTGTGGTAGCTTGGATGCCATTTACAAGGAAAGTGATGTGAGAGATAACGTCTTCCAGTATTTTTATCATAGCTAGGTTTTACACTGACTACTTCTCATCCTCTGTCAGTAAACGTTCCTTCAACATTCGTGGACTCATTTGTGTCAAAAGGCAGGTGGTCGTGTAACAGCACAGGTGTAATAACTACTGCTTCAAAAATGCACACTATCTATCACTAAACTCAATTGTAAACGTAACCGTTCATTACACACAATTCACGGATTTCTTTGACGAAGTGCTTTAGTCACTTCATGTTCTGCAACTTAAATAAGGCTTCAAGCAAATTTACTACATTACGGCCTCTTACAGTAGCAGCAGAGATTTTTTAATTAATATCACGCAAGCAAACTTTTCCTGTTCGTGATTTTGACTGTGTATACATCTAGAAAAGTGCCTATGTTTATTGCAACTAAAACCGGTCCATCAGATGATGCGTTTACCTTGAAAGTACTATCCGGTCTGTTACTCAACAGACCTTTATAAAAGGCTATAATCCAATAGCTGGCGATGAGGGCATCACGTGCTCGGTGGCGCTCTGCAGCGCACATCATTGACTCGGAATGCACTTTGCTGCTATTTGCAGCAGTTACCGCGCATCAACTCGGATGGATTGACAACCTTGCAGTGTAATTACGGGGGAAAACCGTTCAAACGAAATATATTTTCAGAGTTTTTCACAGTTTATTACACAATATTGATTCATACATTCAATGGCATGACAATAAAGGGTTTGGATATAATTTATCACGTCATGAACGCTCAGGTACGTAAAAAATATTCACATTACCAGTTTCTACAAGTAACTGCCACCTACAGATGTGCTTAATACACCATAAATGTTCGTATAAATATACGTATACAAATACAGTAGGCATTATGAACATCATGAAGTCACATAACATATTTCAGTGAATGTACATCATATCATTAGATGAGAAAAGAGACTGAAATTAGATTGTAGTCATGCACTATTATACAGGTACACTGGAGAGTGAGGGTACAGGAAAATGGAGAAGGGGGAAGACAGGCGAAGCGTGCGGGTAACAGCGTACTCTACTTATGATCGCTGTGGTCAATCATGTAAACTTGTGTTTTTACGAACGCAGGTAAGCGCGCAAATATCTAAAGCCAAAAACTTGAAAAATTTGAAAAAAGTTTTTTTTAAATAAAAAATTAAAACGTAAAACGACAATTTAAAAATTTCTGCATAAGTCAATGGATGTTATACATTGAATTTCTAAAAGGAACATAGACTTCTTTACGCATGATTTAATATTCAGAGCAAATTTTCTTACTAAGACTAGTGCTCATATTATTTTTTCTGTTACTTTTACTCCGTACCCCTCGCCCCATATGTGCAGAGCGGGTAGTCAGCGGTACATTTACCTCTCTTTAACCCTTTAATGGATAAAATTCATTTTTTACAGATTTTTAAAATAGTAAGGTGATAACAGTTTCTTTTCAGTCCCATTATTATATTTTCACCACCAAAATATTTTTTAAGTTCTCCATTTTTTCACAACAGGAAGTGGGACACACATGTCCCATGCACCAACGCAAGATACCTTTTCTGCTGACTGACTGATTTTGCAATTTTATTTTTTTTAGCCATAAACAGGATTTTGCAAAGAATAAAATAACTACAAATTATACATGCATGTAATCTTTTTATTTGTGTAGAGCCAGTGTAAAAAATATTCATTACATTTCAGTTTTCACGATACATGATCAGTACTTACAAAACTTTACATGCCATGAAACTTGGAAAAACATGGTGTGGCACAGAGTGGTACACCACAAGCAGTGCAAACAACTTTTTCTCTCTTCTCTTTAGAGTTTGTGCTGCAGAATCTGCATCGCTTCCTAGCGCCACTGTCTTTCGGTACATGTTTGCCTACGTTCACGAGCCGGACGTCATCTGGCACACTAGAGACTCCTCTCTTTGATCCCCTCTTTTTCCTGGATGAATACCCATTAATCAATTGTCTTGCTAATCTGAGGCTAAAGGTTAACTGATCTGTCTTCTGCCGCTGTGTTTGATACAATACATAAAAGTTGATAATAGCCAGATCAAGAAAAAAATAGAATAGTCGATGCCACCATTTTATGGATCGTCTGCCTACCATATATCTTTCACGTAGCTGATCAAATCGGTCAACGCCGCCCATTGTGTTGTTGTAATGACTTACTACCTCAGGACAGGATACAGTTACCTTAGAGCCATCTTTCAGTTTTCGTTCAATAAATCTGACATCTTTTGGATTGTTGTGTGTGGAAAGAAGGCAAACTGCTTTGTTCTCCTGCCATTTCACAGCAGCTACACCACACTTTACTGCATACTGAAACTCTCCACGTTTGAGATCACTTTTTTGTTTGCTAATATTCATGGTAGCCCTTTCCTGTTTCCTCTTACAGTTCCACAACTATAGAGGCCTTTGTTCCTCAGTCCTTTCATCACCTTGTAAGTTGTGAAGAAATTATCGAAAACAATGATTCTGCCTGTGTAAAAAAAATGGTTGACACCAAATTTTGTAGCCCCTCTTTGTTGGCCTCACGGGCATATACTGTTTGAGAGACGTACGTCCCTTGAATGCCACCATTGATTCGTCTACTGCTAATGTAGAAGATGGCTCATACACTGCCAAACAGTTTTTGTTTAGTGCTGCAATAATGGGTCTAATTTTATAAAGTTTGTCATAGTTTGGATCTGTTTTTTGGAGGAAGAATAACACTGTTGTCATTGCAGTGCAGGTTCTGTACGATTTTCTTGTATCTCGACAGTGTCATGACGTTTGAAACTGCACTCACTTTCAACATTGGATCTGAACTCCAGTAATTGTCAGCTGCTGGTAGTTGATGGATACCCATTATTATGAGCATACTTATGAATGCCTTCAGTTCAGGAACAGTTATTTCTTTCCATTTTACACTGTTCTTCTGAGCAGCATATAATTTTGTTAGAAAACATGTGTGCTCCATAATGTTTTTGCAAAAAAGTTTCTCAAAATAAACACATTCACTGTCTGTTACACTGAAATCTACTTTCGATTTTGGCTCCTTACACAGAATCACAGTGTTTTCAAAACATGCAGTATCATCACTCCAGTCACTGTCAGAATCACTTACATCTTGATCTCCTTTCTCTTCAGTGTTTATAACACATGCATTTGTTCAGCCTTTTCATAAGAGTTCTCATCAGCGAAAATATCAGGAAAGACATTTGCAATTTTACTGTCAATGTTATTTGTTATATGTGAAATGCCTGAACTACCACCTGCTGTTCGATTTTCTGATACTCATGTGGCATACCACTTCTAGATGACTGCATTTGAAGTATTGTCTTCAAGATAATCAGCTTCAGCTTCCGAATCCTCAGGATCATCTGGCAGCGAGAAACGATAATGGAGAATCTTATTGTCTTTCAGTATCTGCAAAATAGTAATGATAATTCATTCATAGCAAACTTTAACTGTATTATTTTCAGTGTGAAAAGGAATAAAACAGCATCACATTGTATTTCAAACCGTTAAATAACTTTACAAATAATGTCTGCTGGGACACATGTGTCCCACTAATTTTATTTCGATAATAAGATAGTACAGTCGCTGAGAAGTACATTCCACACTGTATTTGTACTAAAAAATGATTATTAAGTTAATAATAAGATGAATTACTTACTTCAGACATCGCTGGAAAGTGAGAAATGATGAAAACTGAAGAATGACACAAATAAGTGGCGTTGCAGCGGCCATATATGCACGCCAGTCAACAAAAGCAGTCACCGCTTCTCTATTGCCTTTGCAGTGCAGTCCCGACTTTTTTATTAGGTTCAGTACAGTCGTCCCTAGATGGCAGCACCGTGCAGAGCTGGGTAACATATATCTCGACACTCGAACTGGCGCTCAAAGTTAGTGGGACATATATGACCCATCAACCACGAAAGGGTTTCCAAAGAGACTTATAAACTGATAGACACGAAGAAGAAAATACAGAAAGGGAAATTTATGGAAATTTTTATACATTAGACATGACTTTATTTGCTTTTTGTTAAAAGCTGTAGTAATGAAAGGTAACTAAGAGTACATTTTAAAACACTTAAAAAACTATATGAAACTCTGATGTTAGAAGAAGGACTTTACTGTCACTAAAGCCAGAAGGACCTACCCTGGGACAGGTAGTGTAGTGTTGAAAGGGAAAACGTTGATCTTTAAGGATAGTAGTAGTGTGTGGTAAAAAGATGGAGGACTGGTGAATGCTGTCGACGGGGTAGCAATACCTGTAGGGATACAAGGAGAGGAGAGTAGATGGGTGTATCGGTGAGGCTAATGTTTCAAGGGGAAAAGGAGGTTATGAAAGAAGGGGGATGGGATAAAATGCATAGAGAAATATGGGGAGATGAAGGAGAGTGAGTCCTGATAGGTGGAATGGGTGGGTAGGTTTAAAGTCCTCCAAACACATATTCTCAGAAATTTCTTCCTCAGATTAAGGCCATGTTTGATACTAGCAGACTTCTCTCGACAGGCATGCTCTCTTTATCTCTGCTAATCCGCTTTTGATGTCCTCCTTGATTCGTCCTTCATGTGTAATTTTCCTTCCAAGGTAGCATAATTCCTCAACATCCCTTACTTCGTGGTCCCCAATATTGATCTTAAGTTTGCAGCTGACTTCATTTCTGCTACTTTTCATTACTTTTATCGTTCCTCTGTTTACTCTCAATCCATACCTAGACTTTTCATTTCATTCAGGAAGTCCTAACTTTCCGAAGGATACCGAATCTTGTCACATATAGCCTTCCACCCTGAATTCTAATCCCATTCTTGAACCTTTCTTTTATTTCTGTCATTGCTTCTTCGACGCTTAAATTGAACAGAAGCTTTTTAATCCGAGCGCTTCGTTCTTGGTCTTCCATTCTTACTGTTCCCACTTGCTTCTTGCACACCTTGTATGTTAACCTTTTCTCCCTATAGCTTTCGCCTATTTTTCTCAAAATTTCGAACATCTTACACCATTTTACATTGTCGTACTCTTTTTCTGGGTCGACAAATCCTATGAATGTGTCTCGATTTTTCTTAAGTCTTGCATCCATCATTATTCGCAATGTCAGAACTGCCCCTCTGGTGCATTTATTCTCCCTAAAGCCAAACTGATCATCCCCTAAAAGGTACACTGTTTTCTTTTATATTCTTCTGTATTCTTGTCAGCAACTTGAATGCATTAGCTATTAAGCTGAGAGTGTAATAGTTCTCGCACATATCTGCCGTTGCTGCCTTCAGTACGGTGTGGATGATATTTTCCTGAAGGTCTGATGTGTCCAGCCTCATAGATTTACTAACAAATCTGAAAACTTTTTTGATTGTGACTTTCCCTAATGGTTTCAGACATTTTGAACATTTGTGGTAAGGTGGGATCAAACTGCTGAGGTTGTCGGTCCCTAAGCCTACACACTACTTAATATAACTTAAACTAACTTACGCTATGGACAACACGCACACCCATGCCCAAGGGAGGACTCGAACCTCCGACGGGAGGAGCCGCGCGGACCGTGACAAGACGCCTCAAACCGCGTGGCTCCCCCACGCGGCAAAGATCTCAGAAATTCACAAGGAACGTTGCCTATCCCTTCAGCCTTATTTGATCTCAAGTCTTTCAAACCTCTAACTCTGACTCTAACGCTGGATCCCCTATATCGACTGTCATTTTCTTCTTATATCATGTCTCAGACATGTCCTCCCTCTCGAAGAGGCCTTCATTTACTTTTTCCACCTCCCGGTCTCTTCTCTGCTTTTAATAGCGGAATTACCGTTGTACTCTTAATGGTGACACCCTTATAATTTCGCCCAAGGCTGTTTTGACTTTTCTACATGTTTTCGAAATACTGAATCGATTCTTCCGACGACGATTTCTTTTGCGATTTCTTCACATTTTTCCTGCAGTCATTTTGCCTTGACTTCCCTGCATTTCCTATTTATGTCATTTTTATGTGACTTAAACTGCTGTATTCCTGAAATTTCCTGGAGATTTTTGTACTTTCTTCTTTCGTCGATCAGCAGAAGTATTTATTCTTGCACTTATGTTGGTTTGCCAACGTCTGTGATCCATTCCTCTTAAACTGAAATGCCTATCGTGGTATTCGTTATAGCACTGTTTATAGCCTCAGAAAACTTCAGACTGAATTCCTCAGCCTCAATTCTTAAGTATATAACTTTTTCTGATATTGATTCTTTCCGACGATTCTCTTAAACTTAAGCCTACTCTTCATCATTACCAAAGTGTGACCTGACTCTATATCTCTCCCTCATACGCTTTACAATCCAATTACCTGATTTCGGACTCTCTTCTTTCACCATGACGTAACCAAGCTGGAACCTTCCTGTGACTCCAGATCTTCTCCAAGTGTACTTCCTCCTCTTCTATTTTTTGAGCAGCATATACGTTCTCACTATATCCATTTCTAGACAGTTCCCTAACCCACCTAACTGATTAAGGGTTCCAACACTCCACCCTCCGATTCATAGAACGACGGTTGTATATGTCGTGATGAAAACATTCTCCTGAATAGTTCCCAGTTTGAAATCAAAATGAGGGACTATTTTAACCTCCATAATATTTTATCAAAGGCAATATCATAACCATTGAGTTATGCATATGCTCGAGAAATATAACGGCTGTAGCTTCCCCTTGCTTTCAGCCATTCACATTACAAGCAAATTGAGGCCATGCTGGCTAATGTTATAAGGCTAGTGTAGGGGTATAATGTTCGTTTTGGCGCAGTTTTCATTGTTGATAAATTTATTCAAGATAGTGGCTCTCATTGGGTGGTCCCCCTACCTCCTCTCCTTGAGGAGTAAATGTAGCAGCATCGCATTATTGACATCACCACCCCCAGTCCTCCCTCATGGACTGTCCTATAACTGCTTCCACATTCCCCCACTGCGCCGCCCCCACTTTCTGCTGCTTCCTACACCCACGTTTTCCGATCGCGCATCTGTATGTTAGCCTCGTAGTTAGGATACCGACTGCTCTAGTCCACAATACCGCCACCAGAGGGTGCTCAGAACTGTCCCACAACCGCCCCTAACACCTCTTCCCACAGCCACACCCCATTTATGCCGATCGTGTGTGTGAATATGTTCACTGCTGCGTGGCCTAGTCCACAGTACCACTCAAAACTGGTGGGATACTGTCCTACAGCCACTGCCAGAAGAATTGCCTTCTACCAATCTACAAATGTATAGCTGCGGAGTAAGCTGTACACAGATACAGCGTATGATGGGCAGCAAACTATCACTGAAGTGTAGGAAGAGTTGACTCCTACCGATCTACAAGTGTAGAACTCCTGGACAACAAAATTGAGGATGCGTTAGACGACAGATCAGTCTGGCTTTAGGAAAGACAAAGGCACCAGAGAGGAAGCTTTTTTTTTAATGGCTCTGAGCACTATGGGACTCAACGGCTGAGGTCATTAGTCCCTTAGTCCCCTAGAACTTAGAACTAGTTAAACCTAACTAACTTAAGGACATCACAAACATCCATGCCCGAGGCAGGATTCGAACCTGCGACCGTAGCGGTCTTGCGGTTCCAGACTGTAGAGCCTTTAACCGCACGGCCACTTCGGCCGGCAGAGAGGAAGTTCTGACGTTGTGATCGATAATGGAAGCAAGACTAAAGAAAAAATCAAAACACAGTGATGGGATTTGTCGACCAAGAAAAGGTGTTCGACAATGTAAAATGGTGCAAGTTATTTGAAGAGGAAAATAGGCATAAGCTACAGGAAGAGATGCGTAATATATAACATGTACAGGAGCCTAGAGAGATTAATAAGTCTGTAAGACCAAGAACAAAGTGAAGAGATATAGTCTTTCGCCCATACAGTCTGCAGCTCGTGGTCTGGTGGCTATCGTTGCTGCTTCTGGATCACGGGGCCCGGGTTCGATCCCCGGCTGGAGTGGGGATTTCCTCTGCCTGGGGACTGGGTGTATGTGTTGTCCTCATCATTTCATCATCATCATAATTCGTGATTGTGGCTAGATTGGACTGAGTAAAACATTGGAGTGTGGAAAGATTGGGACTTCGTACTGGCGCTGATGACCGCGCAGTTGAGCGCCCCGCAAAATCGAACATCATCATCATCATCGCCCCTACACTTCACTCTATACACCCAAGAAGCAATGAAGGAAATAAAACAAAACGAAGTAAACATTACATAATTCGAATCAAGAACAGCTGCCAACATGAGTAACGTAGAAGTATATATATCCTCGGAGTAGTGAAGCAACTTAAGTCACTTAATAAAAGCAAGTCTTCGGGTCCAGACTGTATGCCTATTAGATTCCTTCCAGAGTGTGCTGATGCAATAGCTCCATACTTAACAATCATATACAACCATTAGCTCGACGAAAGATCCGTACCCAAAGACTGGAAAGTTGCACAAGTCACGCCAATATTCAAGAAAGGTAGTAGGAGTGGTCCACTAAATTACAGGCCCATATCATTAACGTCGATATGCAGCAGGATTTTGGAACATATATTCTGTTCGAACATTATGAATTAACTCGAAGAAAACGGTCTATTGACACACAGTCAACACTGATTTAGAGAACATCGTTCTTGTGAATCACAACTATTTCTTTACACCCATGAAGTGTTGAGTGCTATTGACAAGGGACTTCAAATTGACTCCGTATTTCTGGATTTCCGGGGGGCTTTTGACACTGTACCACACAAGCGGCTTGTAGTGAAATTGCATGCTTGTGGAATATCGTCTCAGTTATGTGACTGGCTTCGTGATTTCCTGTAAGAGAGGTCACAGTTCATAGTAATTCACGGAAAGTCATCGAGTAAAACAGAAGTGATTTCTGGCGTTCTCCAAGGTAGTGTTATAGGCCCTTTGCTGTTCCTTATCTATATAAACGATTTTGGAGACAATGTGAGCAGCCATCTTAGGTTGCGTGCGGATGACGCTGTCGTTTATCGACTAGTAAAGTCATCAGAGGATCAAAACAAATTGCAAAACGATTTAGAAAAGACATGACATCTGTATGGTGCGAAAATTGGCAATTGACCCTACATAATGAAAAGTGTGAGGTCATCTACATGAGTGCTAGGAGGAATCCGTTGAACTTCGGTTACACGATAAATCAATCAAATCTAAAGTCTGTAAACTCAACTAAATACCTACGAATTACAATTGCGAACAACTTAAATTGGAAGGAACTCATAGAAAATGTCGTGGGGAAGGCTAACCAAAGACTGTGTTTTAATGGCAGGTCACATAGAAAGTGTAACATATCTACTAAGGAGACTGCCTACTCTACACTTATCCGTCTCTTTTAGAATACTGCTGCACGGTGTTGGATCCTTACCAGATAAGACTGATGCAGTACATCGAAAAAGTTCGAAGAAATGCAGCACGTTTTGTACTATCACGAAATAGGGGTGAGAGTGTCACTGAAATGATACAGGATTTCCCATGGACATCATTAAAACAAAGGCGTATTTCATTACGGAGGAATCTTCTCACGAAATTCCAATCACCAACTTTCTCCTCCAAATGCAAAAATATTTTGTTGACGCCGACCTACATAGAGATGAACGATCAAAACGATAAAATAAAGGAAATCAGAGCTCGTACGGAAAGATATAGGTGTTCGTTCTTTCCGCGCGAATTACGAGATTGGAATAATAGAGAATTGTGAAGGTGGTTCGATGAACCCTCTGCCAGGCACTTAAATGTGATTAGCAGAGTATCCATGTAAATGTAGATGTAGAAAGATTCAAGAGTGGAATTAAAATTCAAAGTGAAAGGATATCAGTGCTAAGATTCGTGGATGACATTGCTATCGTCAGTAAAAGTGAATAAGAATTACAGGATCTGCTGAATGGAATGAACACTCTACTGAGTACAGAATATGAATTGAGAGTAAATTGAAGAAATACGAAAGTAATGAGAAGTAGCCGAAATGAGGACAGTGAGAAACTTTACATCATAGATGGCGATCACGAAATGGATGAAGTTAAGGAATTCTGATATCTAGGCGGCAAAATAACCCATGACAGAGGGAGCAAAGAGGACGTAAAATGTAGACTATCACTGGCAAAAATGGAATTTCTGACCAAGAGAAGTCTACTGATGTCGAAGATGGGCCTTACGCTGAGGAAGACATTTGTGAGAATACGCATTTGGTGCATAACATTGTTTGGCAGTGAAGTGTGGACTGTGGGAAAACCAGAACAGAAGAGAAGCGAAGGATTTGAGATGTGGTACTACAGACGAATGTTGAAAATTAGGTGGACTGATAAGGTAAGGAATGAAGAGGTGCTGCACAGAATCGGAGAGGAAAGGAATATATGGAAAACACTGACAAGAAGAAGGGATAGATGCTAGAAATTTTGTTAAGACATCAGGAAATAACTTTTGTGGTACTGCAGGGAGTTGTAGAGGATAAGAACTGCAGAGAAGACAGAGATTGGAATACATCCAGCAAATAATTGAGAATATAGGTTGCAAGTGGTTGGCACAGGAGAGGAATTGGTAGTGGGCCTCAGACCAATCAGAAGAGTGAAGGCTCAAAGAAAGCTAGTGGGGAACTTGCACACAGACGTATGATACGCAGGGGTAGGACAGAAAACTATTACTGAAGTGTAGGAAGACCAATACATGCTATCACAAGTGACAGAAAATGCTTCACCGCTCTCATTAAACATCGAAATTGTCATGAAAAAGCCACCGCTTGTAGGCATCGGATCATAACGCACGCACGCACACACGCACTGGGACCGGAGAAAAATCGTTGTAAAACACAACTACTGCAGAAACTGACCCCAAAATACGTCGCCCAGAGAGAGTTGCGGGAGCTGCACGTGTGTTCACCTTGATGTGTGGATACAGCCTAAGCAGCTTAGAACTTAAAATTAGTCATACCTCACCTCCCACCTCCGCTCCTCCATTCCTCTCCTCCTCCTTGTAAGTAGAGATACGAGTTCTCCAGACCTGTTCTAACCTATCGCTCATGGTACACAATGAGATCTATCTAATGGCAGTGATGTACTGCTTATGGTCTGTAGAAGTCAGTCACAGATGGACGAAAGACCCAAGAACAGGTCACTTGCCACAAATAATTGAACTTATTTCTTGGAAAGACTGGCCCATCTGAAACAATACCGAAATACCTGACTATCTGTAATGGATGAAGAACTGAATGGTCAACGGCAACATGCTTTCAAACATTGTGGATATGCCAGCACCGTCTGCAAGTGGTCCTCACCTACGTAAAATCAATTTCATGTAGCAGAAACAATGAAACAATACATCCCATGTAAATGAGATACACACGGACCTTTGTACTAGGCATCTCACGGTGTGCCGATCCACCCACTCTGTCCATGACAGGTGAAGAGCAGTGCCTGCACTCGCTAGCCTCTGCTGTTGCATGTGGTTTTAACCTCTAATCGCTCATGTTATTCTACTTCTTCAGGTAAACTGTCCAAAGACTGTCTGGTAAAGGTTTCAGATGCTGCACTGTACCATGTAACATCTTCGTGTGTGTGTGTGTGTGTGTGTGTGTGTGTGTGTGTGTGTGTGTGTGTGTGTGTGTGTGTGTATTCTTGTATACTGTGGAAGGATGAGATTTTCTGTATAGATGATGGAGGAATAGAAGGTGGCGGAATTATACACAGGTCACTTCTTCCTGCTGTACAGATGGTGGAGGGATAATACACAGGTCACTTGCTCCTTGTGGAGTAACAAATTTTGTGTCTGCTTAAGCCATTCTTAACAGCTCAACTACAGTAATGTCAGATGATTTATTTTTTAAAAAAGGCACTATGTAAACACGAACACTCATTTTCTGTGTGAATTATTATCATGGTGTACTCTCCAGGTGTGATTCTTATGCTTGCTACAACGAATATTGTACCAACAGACATCATCTCACATAATCTTATGCTTTTAAAACAAATACTGTCATGGCAACAGTGCCAATAGCGGATAAAGTACTAAAATCACTTAAATCTCCAGCCAAAGAAGTATAAACTCACACACATGGTATGAACTTATGATTGCTACAATGAATGTTGACCCAAGAACATTGAATCTTACGTTGAATATACACTCCTGGAAATGGAAAAAAGAACACATTGACACCGGTGTGTCAGACCCACCATACTTGCTCCGGACACCGCGAGGGGGCTGTACAAGCAATGATCACACGCACGGCACAGCGGACACACCAGGAACCGCGGTGTTGGCCGTCGAATGGCGCTAGCTGCGCAGCATTTGTGCACCGCCGCCGTCAGTGTCAGCCAGTTTGCCGTGGCATACGGAGCTCCATCGCAGTCTTTAACACTGGTAGCATGCCGCGACATCGTGGACGTGAACCGTATGTGCAGTTGACGGACTTTGAGCGAGGGCGTATAGTGGGCATGCGGGAGGCCGGGTGGACGTACCGCCGAATTGCTCAACACGTGGGGCGTGAGGTCTCCACAGCACATCGATGTTGTCGCCAGTGGTCGGCGGAAGGTGCACGTGCCCGTCGACCTGGGACCGGACCGCAGCGACGCACGGATGCACGCCAAGACCGTAGGATCCTACGCAGTGCCGTAGGGGACCGCACCGCCACTTCCCAGCAAATTAGGGACACTGTTGCTCCTGGGGTATCGGCGAGGACCATTCGCAACCGTCTCCATGAAGCTGGGCTACGGTCCCGCACACCGTTAGGCTGTCTTCCGCTCACGCCCCAACATCGTGCAGCCCGCCTCCAGTGGTGTCGCGACAGGCGTGAATGGAGGGACGAATGGAGACTTGTCGTCTTCAGCGATGAGAGTCGCTTCTGCCTTGGTGCCAATGATGGTCGTATGCGTGTTTGGCGCCGTGCAGGTGAGCGCCACAATCAGGACTGCATACGACCGAGGCACACAGGGCCAACACCCGGCATCATGGTGTGGGGAGCGATCTCCTACAATGGCCGTACACCACTGGTGATCGTCGAGGGGACACTGAATAGTGCACGGTACATCCAAACCGTCATCGAACCCATCGTTCTACCATTCCTAGACCGGCAAGGGAACTTGCTGTTCCAACATGACAATGCACGTCCGCATGTATCCCGTGCCACCCAATGTGCTCTAGAAGGTGTAAGTCAACTACCCTGGCCAGCGAGATCTCCGGATCTGTCCCCCATTGAGCATGTTTGGGACTGGATGAAGCGTCGTCTCACGCGGTCTGCACGTCCAGCACGAACGCTGGTCCAACTGAGGCGCCAGGTGGAAATGGCATGGCAAGCCGTTCCACAGGACTACATCCAGCATCTCTACGATCGTCTCCATGGGAGAATAGCAGCCTGCATTGCTGCGAAAGGTGGATATACACTGTACTAGTGCCGACATTGTGCATGCTCTGTTGCCTGTGTCTATGTGCCTGTGGTTCTGTCAGTGTGATCATGTGATGTATCTGACCCCAGGAATGTGTCAATAAAGTTTCCCCTTCCTGGGACAATGAATTCACGGTGTTCTTATTTCAATTTCCAGGAGTGTACTATAAAATAAGGACTTAACACCATCCAGCAATCCTTAAACTCACATTCAGCTAGCAAATTCCGCATGCTACGGTAAGTAGAAGAATTCGCCAATAACACAGTGCTGGTAGGACCAAGCAACAACACAGTAACCAATACTGAACGAACATTCCGGTATGTATAGACCTGTTTTTCTTGTGGCTGGTATGAGTTCGCCTTAACAGGAGAGAGACGTAATCCTCTTAGAAGCGAGCAACTGTTAAAAGAAACCAAAACAGCAGCGACTATGTTACACTAGGAGTGCATCCTGGCCTTGATTGTACAGGAAGACAAAACACTGTAATAACATCACACAACTGTCGAAAAAGAGAACCTTCCACCAGAACAATGCATGTGTCTTCACCTCATTGTGTGGAAACAGACTAAGCAGCTTAGAATTAGTCTTACCTCCTGTTCTACATGCCCTTCTTCCTCCCTCTCCAGGGATATTGGTTTTCCAGACCTGTTGCAACATATCGCTAATGGTACGCAAAGAGGTGCATCCAGAGCAGGTGCTCTGCTTTGACCGACCGATGCTGTGTTAACGATGGTATACTATCTTTAGTCTTCAGCTAGACTCTCCCATAGGTATTGATTCTGCTTTCCCAGGTCTGTTCTAACCTCTCGTTAACGGCACACAGAGAGATCTATCGGTTGGCAACACTCTCTTTTGGTTGGTGTTGTGTTGACAATTATATACTGATTCAGGTCTGCAGAAATTAACCCATTATGTCCCGAATTTTTTCAAAGAAAATACGGAAAATGTTCCTAACCATAACTAGAGAGGTGCCTGTAAACAAATACTATCAATTAGTTTCTTTTCACACTTCCCACTTTCTCCCAACAATCCGTTGCCATATGGCAACGCTGGTTCATACTCCAACACATTTTTCGTTTCCTACTAGCTTTTATTGCTTGCAGACACGAGAAATGTCATTATTTGCATGAAATATGAGCATACAATAATGTTTTACATGTGTTTAGTACCTTATTTAAGTGTTTAAATGGTAATCTTGAAAACATTTTGTGCATAGTCCACTTTCACACTTTGAGCTTGCAGCTCGACTGATTGTGGAGCAGTTTTCACCAGCACATCTCCTTTTCTTCTCAATTGGAACTGGCCACTGATTAAGTTCGTCATAACGTAGATTTTCATAAGGTGTATCTTGTAATCCACGCTTGCGTCCTGGGCCTTTGGATTTTTCTCTATAGTGATTGCAGTAGTAGATGGCGATGTGACGGCGGAATTCTAAGTAAGATGTGGTAGGAAGGGCAATTCTATGTAGCTGCTGCGCATTATGCACGCATACGTTTACCAGCCATGTAAAGGTGCAACTCCATCATACACTCCTGGAAATTGAAATAAGAACACCGTGAATTCATTGTCCCAGGAAGGGGAAACTTTATTGACACATTCCTGGGGTCAGATACATCACATGATCACACTGACAGAACCACAGGCACATAGACACAGGCAACAGAGCATGCACAATGTCGGCACTAGTACAGTGTATATCCACCTTTCGCAGCAATGCAGGCTGCTATTCTCCCATGGAGACGATCGTAGAGATGCTGGATGTAGTCCTGTGGAACGGCTTGCCATGCCATTTCCACCTGGCGCCTCAGTTGGACCAGCGTTCGTGCTGGACGTGCAGACCGCGTGAGACGACGCTTCATCCAGTCCCAAACATGCTCAATGGGGGACAGTTCCGGAGATCTTGCTGGCCAGGGTAGTTGACTTACACCTTCTAGAGCACATTGGGTGGCACAGGATACATGCGGACGTGCATTGTCCTGTTGGAACAGCAAGTTCCCTTGCCGGTCTAGGAATGGTAGAACGAGGGGTTCGATGACGGTTTGGATGTACCGTGCACTATTCAGTGTCCCCTCGACGATCACCAGTGGTGTACGGCCAGTGTAGGAGATCGCTCCCCACACCATGATGCCGGGTGTTGGCCCTGTGTGCCTCGGTCGTATGCAGTCCTGATTGTGGCGCTCACCTGCACGGCGCCAAACACGCATACGACCATCATTGGCACCAAGGCAGAAGCGACTCTCATCGCTGAAGACGACACGTCTCCATTCGTCCCTCCATTCACGCCTGTCGCGACACCACTGGAGGCGGGCTGCACGATGTTGGGGCGTGAGCGGAAGACGGCCTAACGGTGTGCGGGACCGTAGCCCAGCTTCATGGAGACGGTTGCGAATGGTCCTCGCCGATACCCCAGGAGCAACAGTGTCCCTAATTTGCTGGGAAGTGGCGGTGCGGTCCCCTACGGCACTGCGTAGGATCCTACGGTCTTGGCGTACATCCGTGCGTCGCTGCGGTCTGGTCCCAGGTCGACGGGCAGGTGCACCTTCCGCCGACCACTGGCGACAACATCGATGTACTGTGGAGACCTCACGCCCCACGTGTTGAGCAATTCGGCGGTACGTCCACCCGGCCTCCCGCATGCCCACTATACGCCCTCGCTCAAAGTCCGTCAACTGCACATACGGTTCACGTCCACGTTGTCGCGGCATGCTACCAGTGTTAAAGACTGCGATGGAGCTCCGTATGCCACGGCAAACTGGCTGACACTGACGGCGGCGGTGCACAAATGCTGCGCAGCTAGCGCCATTCGACGGCCAACACCGCGGTTCCTGGTGTGTCCGCTGTGCCGTGCGTGTGATCATTGCTTGTACAGCCCTCTCGCAGTGTCCGGAGCAAGTACGGTGGATCTGACACACCGGTGTCAATGTGTTCTTTTTTCCATTTCCATGAGTGTATTTTACCACAATTCCCGATTTGACAAAGGTTTACATTCAGGTCCATTCGGCCCGCACCTCTCAATGATCTGTTGTATTCTTTGATAATACATGGCCGGCTACCTGATTTTCTTTTTGTGTTCTCTGGAATAACGCTGCACAAATGAAACGGGTTGCTTTCCATATGATGATGATGCAACAGCATTATCCAACCATTTGGTGACAGTTACACCACTATCCTACATTTTGATGGAAGTAACATGTCCTCTTGGCCTTTTCTTGAGAACTACTTTGCTTTCAAGGGGCAATTTTTCTCGGAATTCTGTTCTCACAGATAGTTCCTGTTCCAGAGAACCCACGAGATTTCAGTTCCGCTAACAATGGAAATCCAGTAAATAAATTATTAAAATAAAATGAGAATGGGTGCTGCTGGACATCTGTTTCAAACTTATCAGTCATAGTCAAATCTTTCTTCATGCCCTTGAACTGATCGTGGATTTTCATCCTGATATATTTCTAAATCTATTAGGTGACTTACTTGAGTGCATAAAGACCAAACCTTGTATCCAAATCGCAGTGGTTTTCCCTTCATAGACTGCTTACAGCCATGACTTCCGAAGTACGCTATCATATTTTCATCATATGAAAGATTCTGCTCGGGATGTAATTGTTTTAGCATATTTGCTTTCATATGGTCTGTAATGGGACGTTATTTCCACATTTTATCCCCCTCACTTCCTTTTTTTCGCTGTTCTCAAAGTGAAGAAACTGCAGTATCTGTTGAAAGCGGTTTCTTCACATAGCGTTTGAGACCATTTCATTCTTTAGATCACCATCACTGCTCCAAAATGATCGTACACGTGGGTGATAGTTGTATCCAGTTACAAGCAAAACGCCAATAAAGACTTTCAACTCTTGCACGGTAACGTTTGGATCAGGCTTCCCAAGAAATATAGCGTACTTTCCTGACTCATCACAAATATGTTGTAATAGAGCGTCATTGAAAAATTTCTCAAATTCTTCATTGGGTTGCATTCCAAAACAATCCTGGTAACTAGTGGGAGAAAATACTGCAGTAGTTGAGTCAGATTCGTCTTCCACGCATTTGAAATCTGCGTTCTTGTTGAATGATGGAATTGTACATGTAGACCTCGTTGACTCAACACGTTGTAACTTCACTGAAGACTTGCAAGACTGTTTTCTTCATAATATCTTTATTATTAGTACTCACAGTTTGTTGAGAACATTCTAAAACGTCAGCCGAAATTTAGTCATCTATTCCAGTTTCTGCTTACACGTTTTGTTGTGATTTCATTTGTTCAATAGTCTCAATACAGCTGCCACTTCTCATAATTATTTCACAATTACCTTTTAATTGTCCATGGCATACATTATCTGGTAACCCACATTCTTCATCTTCCTCGTCATCTTCTCCGCTAATAGCTCCATCTTCGGTTTCAGGGGATTGTAAGTACAATGCTGTTGGCTCGTCATCTTCATCCATAATTTCCTCTAAGTAATCAACTGCTTCTTTCAGTGAAATGGGCCTAAAATAACGTGAAGACATGGAGAAAAATTATCCGTCTATTGTAATAAAGTTAAAGTTTTAAATAAAACTAATCAAACACCGTAAAATATGCAATAGCGTACCAAAAATGTCAACAATAGGGAAAAGCTCCTTATCGCATACGGCAATAAAAATACAACGTACCGTAAAACGAATTTTAAAATAAAATTTTTTTGGAAACCGACAATACTAAAATAAAGATACATATTTCAATAAGAATCTCCAGTAGGTATCACTACTGCATTGAATAAGAAAATAATTCAAAAGTAACTTTTATCTTGTCATCTTTCTCTGACGTCGTGCTGACTTTTCAAGTCTTCTCTCGCTGATGGCGAAGCAACAACCGAACCAAGCTTGTACTAGACGTCTGCTCGAGTTTACAACAATGAAATTCCGATGCGATTATCTGTGACGTGTAGCGCCAATTCGTGGAAACGACGACGCTTGCGCTGCGTTGCCATATCGCAACGCTGAGATGATACGGGTTAAATATATTTCTAGGAAATGCCAACTGTCGGAACAATGGTGAAATACTTAATGGTTCATGATGGATGGGGCAAACACGAATCACTGGAAGGACAACAGCCAACACCATGCTTGTGATGAGAAGAGGCAGCTTCAAGAACTGCACTCGCCAGAGGGGCCAGAGGCCATGGCCAATGGCCGTTGATGTCACTGCAGGTGTCCGCTATTCAGTATACTGGCGCTGATTACCCTCACTGCAGCCACCTGCTTCCAACAGCCATGTGCTCTCCTAGCTTCCAAACACTCAAAATTATTGTTTGTAAAAGTCCTGTACATAAATTGTCATGCATGTGGATATTAAATACATTTCAGATGCACCAATATCAGTACAGAACAGCAGTTTCCAAGAATGTCGGAAAAAAATCAGTCATTTTTACATTCAACAGCAAACTACAACTCACATCTCTCTCTCTCCCTCTCTCTCTCTATATATATTGGTAACATCTGATAGAGTAATACTATAAACTATAAAAGCATCACTGTCACCTGGTGGAGAACTTGATAAGATATTTACCTGTCTCTCTCTTTTGATATATCGAAAACAAATACAGCCCACGTGATGACATCAAGCATATGTGGCCATCCCATTAAATTAACATGTATTGGGCTATTGGAGCAGGTGGCCTGTGATTGAATTCGCTTCCACAGATCTTTGTGAAATTTTGTCACCTGTCCTGGATGAAGATCACACACCACAGACTATCAGTAACAATACAACGTTCCTGTGCTGTAGTTTCATTAGCAGTTTGATACACTGTTTTTTGCTGTAACACATCCAAGCAGGGTAACAGTACAGCTTTGTACATGACCATACATTCTCTTTTCATACCATGACTTTGAGGTGCTAAACCGACATTAACACATTTCGATCCATTAGTTCTCACAGTAAGCTGGACATCACACATTGTAGGGTGTGCTGCTTCCACAACACACACTGTATTTATACTCGGAGTGAAGTGGAATTGTGTCATTTCACAGAATAACTCATTGGGATTTTATCTATTGTGCTGCATGTATGGGGCTGTGATCGAAGTCGTTTCGATAGACACATCAAAGACATACATGTAAAGTTTTGTCACATTTTTGTACCGATTTGGGAGTATTTCGATACACTGTCAAACTCGCAGACATTCAAAACCGAGGAAAGCTTCCAAAATTATGCTCTGTCTGCATTCAGTTTTAATTATTTGCCTGTTAACTATATGAGGATTCGTAACATTGACCTCAACAAAGACGATATAAGTATTACACAGAAGCGCTACATTAAAACAGGTGAAACACATTTCCACCAATCCAGGACAGTATTTTCCGCCATAGCATCGAATATAGATATTAAAAATTAAAGCTGGTTCTCACAAACCAAGTTTTTCCCACAAATATTAAGGAGGGGAAGCAAGGTATGGAACATATTTAAGCCATTCCCTATTAAGGAACTTACTCCTTTAAGTACAATTAAAATGCTATGTGTATGAAAAAGAAAACTGGAGCTACACGACATCTAAGTCTTAAAACGAGGACTGGGGTATGTGGCAGAGACAACTGTAACTGTAAAAAGAAGAGGCAATTGCTAATGTGATGGCAGTGTTTACATGTGGCTTCAAACATCATGTAAGGGGAAATCTGGTTACAATTGGGGGACTAACAGCATTTACAGTAAAGAGTAATGGAAACTGGGCACGTGTTGGAGTACTGGCCGAAATCGATACAACTGCATGTTCTGGGGCACAGTCGACTAATGATAATTATGTATGTCTTAATAGTGGAAGGAGAGTGCACTACAGAGATGTTGTGTCCAGACAAAACTGCCATATCCCCCTGCACATGAGCAATACTACCTAACATTGGAGCATGACTGCTGTCATACTAACAGCTCTCCCCCACAAGCAATAGGAATGAACTCAACCTGAAAGATGCAGGGTGTTGACTGTGTCCAACGGTTTCGGGGTCAGGACACTCAATGAGGCTAGCTTTGCCGGTAATCCTGAATGACATTTAAGTGATGGATCCCTCCAAGAAAGCCACTGAAGTCGCCACTACATGTTTACAAAGACAAGCACGTTTGGGATGAAGTAATTTTCCGGTATACGCGCATCTTTAGGATCACACATTTATATAGAACATTTCGATGTTTAGTAGTTGTCATGAGGGACATTGCTCGTTGTATTATTTCAATCAACAT
This sequence comes from Schistocerca cancellata, assembly GCF_023864275.1. Classification (NCBI taxonomy): domain Eukaryota; kingdom Metazoa; phylum Arthropoda; class Insecta; order Orthoptera; family Acrididae; genus Schistocerca; species Schistocerca cancellata. The sequence goes on from NC_064628.1 coordinate 608,800,678, forward strand.
CACACACATGTTAGTAATGGAGGGATGGTTTAACAAGATACACAAATTGAGAACCATGTGTGGCGGGGCGGGAACGGTCGTATTCGTTCGTGATGAGAAGATTTGTTGACATGATGAGTCAAATGGCTCTGAGCACTATGGGACTTAACTTCTGAGGTCATCAGTCCCCTAGAACTTAGAACTACTTAAACCTAACTAACCTAAGGACATCACAAACATCCATGGCCTAGGCAGGATTCGAACCTGCGACCGTAGCGGTCGCGCGGTTCCAGACTGTAGCGCCTAGATCCGCTCGGCCACTCCGGCCGGCTGACATGATAAGTCGTCGAGAGCAGTGGTTTAGAACTCTAGTAATTGGGTAAAATTTGTTAAAATTATGGAAAACCTGGTAAAATTGCGAAAACTGATGTAAAATATGTAAAAATGAGAACACAGCAAAAATGAGGGTACTTACTTGTTCACCTGGGTGTATGAAAATCATTCCATTCCTGCACCAGTGTGGTTGACAACTGATGGTTCATACTATCCATGCTCTATTGTTTTAAGTCCTGCAAAATACACCCACATTCCATATGTGGTTAAGCACTGTAAGGCATACTGTGTCCAAAGATTTGGAGCTCAGGATGACCATGACACAGAAACAGTGATCATGTACCTGGGTGTAATATGAAGAATCATGCTCTTGGTTTCTTCAAAATGGAACACCAAGAACTCTGCTAACCCATTTCTGTTGAACATGAAATTAAATGTAGAGATCACCACCTTCAGACAGCTGTTTGAAAATGCTCCACAATGCTGCAAACTCTTCAGGTTTCTGTATGTTACAATGTCTTCCACAATTTTGTCAATAAGAAACACAATCTTTCCCTTTTATTTCCACCACCCTGTATGTGTGTTGTGGGAGCAGCACTCTGTACACCATGTGATATCCAGCTTTCTGTGAGAGAATGTTGTGTAGTACCTGACATACACCTCAAAATCGTGGTATTAAAAGAGAATGTATAACACTGCTTGGATGTGTTACAGCAAAAAACAACGTATCAAACCGCTTAGGAAACTACAACACAGGACTTTCTGTTTTGACTGATAGTCTATGGCATATGATCTTCTCCCAGTACAAGAGACAAGAAGCCACACATTTTTGTTGGAACGAATTTGATCACTAGCCACCTGCTCCATGGAGACTAACATGCGTATATTGAATGGGTTCGCCACATATGCTTGATGTCAACATGTGGACTGTATTCGTTTTCAGTATAATGGAAGAGAGAGAGGTGGTAAAAATCTTATCGAGTTCTGTACCAGGTGACATTGGCAGAATTCTTGTAGTTTGTGGATATACTCTGTTGGATGATATAAAAACAATGAGAGAGAAGAGAGAGGAGGGAGAGGTGGAGAGGGGATGGCAGTAGGAGTGGGAGATAGCAATTGTAGTTTTCTATTTAATATAAAAGTGACTGTCGTTCTTCTTTTCTGACATGCGAATAGATAGCATGAAAGGTAATGCTCTGTAGTGATATTCCATGTATTTGAAATTCATGTAATTCCCATGTGCATAACGATTTTTTTACAAGACTTACACACACACACACACACACACACTAGTTTTGAATATGAGGGACACTGTCAACTATGCCAGTTTGTCCATCAAACTGAAATAAATCTGTTGTATCAGTTCGCATGGAACCAGGACTTCTTTATTATCACGATGAATGTGTTTTTCCTTTTTAAATAGGTGGTCGCTTATGGTAGGTAATAATGTAGCTGTTTGGTAGATTCAATGTTTCTGCAGATTAAAGTTCTCACTTTTGCTCGGATGGATGTCCCAAAATACCAAGGACAGTCAACAGTGATTGGTAGGTTTCACACCAAAACTGTGGAAGTTTTCAATTTATTTAGGATGTCTTACCGATTTTATGCATGGTAGACAGGTACAAGAAATGTGTGTTAGGTTAATACATGTATCAGATGTCTTGTTATAGAGCTCTGACCTTGGCAGTTTGCTCATCCAACATTGACAACAGTGTCATAACCAAGTTCATAGTTTTACTCAGTTGGATGTAATGAAATAAGGAGGAGAGAGGAGATGCAAATTGTAGCTTGCTGTTAGTTGTAAAAATGACTGTGGTTTTTTTTCATTCTTTTTGACATGTGATTAAATAGAATGAAAACCGCTGTCCTGTATTGATATTTGTGCATTTGAAATGTATGTAATACCCACATGCAAGGCCGGCCGGAGTGGCCGTGCGGTTCTAAGCGCTACAGTCTGGAGCCGAGCCACCGCTCCGGTCGCAGGTTCGAATCCGCCTCGAGCATGGATGTGTGTGATGTCCTTAGGTTAGTTAGGTTTAATTAGTTCTAAGTTCTAGGCGACTGATGACCTGAGAAGTTAAGTCTCATAGTGCTCAGAGCCATTTGAAAAAGCCCACATGCATGACAACTTACCTATAAGACTTTCACAAACGATAATTTGCAGTGCACAGAGGCTGTGAGAGCGCATGGGCTACGGAAGGCAGCTGGAAGTGGCTGGCAGCAGTAGAAATGCTTGGCGGCACCATATTGAATAGTGACCACATGCAGTGACCTCAGCAGCTGCTGCTCATGGCGCCCTGACCTCTGCTGAGCGCAGTCCCTGAAGCTGTCTCTTCCCTCAACGAGCTGTAGCCTACGGCTGTAGCACACTGTTGGCGATTCTTCTTCTTCTAATGTATCGTCTTTTTCCCATCCATGGCAAATAGTTAAGTATTTCGTTAGTGTTCCAGTATATCACTGTCAACCCAAGACCGACTAAAGCAGAGCATCACCACCAGATATATCTCTTTGCGTACCATGAGTGAAAGGTTATAAAAGACCTAGGAATGCAGAACCATTACCGATGGGAGGGTCCAGCTGCAGACCAGAAACAGTGTATCATTGTCAACCCAACACCAATCAAAGCAGAGTACCTGCACTGGATGCACCTCTTTGTTTACCATCAGTGACAGGTCAGAACATGCCTGAAAAACCAGTATCTCTACCTATGAGGAGAGGAGAGGGAGGGAGAAGGGGAGAAAGGAGTGGGGGGTAAGATTGGTTCTAAGCTGGTTAGCCTGTTTCCACACATCGAAGTGAGGATACATGCAGCTGCCGCCACTCTCTCCTGGCGAGATATTTTGAGGTCGGTTTTTGCGGAAGTTGTGTTGTTACACTGATTTTTCTCGGTTCCCAGTGCATGTGTTCCATTGTGATCCGTTGTTTACGAATGGTGGTTTTTCACGACAATTTCGGGGTGTAATTAGGGCAGTGAAGCATTTTCAGTCAGTCACGGTAGCGTATGTTGGCCATCGTAGACTTTAGTGATAGTTTGCTGCGCTATCCCTTCTCACAAAGTATCTTTGTACAAGTTCCTCGGTAGATATACACTTGTAGACCGGTAGAAGGCAACTCCTCCTACACTTCAGTGATAGTTTCCTGCCATATTGCTTCTTACGATGTATCTTTGTACATGTTCCTCAGCAGCTGTTCACTTGTAAATCAGTGGGAAGCAGATTTTCCTACACTTCAATAATAGTTAACTACCCTATTCCTTTATACCATGTTTGTTTTTACAGTTTCCGCAGCAGCAGTAGGAGGCAGTTCTTCTGGGAGTTGCTATAGGAGAGGGGTATTGTGGACTGTAGCACACAACAAAGTGAACATATACGTACACGCGATCGGAAAATGTAGGTATGTGGGTGGTGGGAAGTGGAGGCGGTGTCTGAAGGACACTTTCGAGCACCCTCTTGTGGTGGTATTGTGGACAAGAGCTGTCAGTCTCAAACTTCAAGAAGAACATACACATGCGCTATCGGAAAAAGTGGGTTTGGTGAGTGGCAGGGGGCACGTGTTGGTGGATTGTGGAGGTAGCTGAAGCACAATCCAGAAGCAGCATAACAATGTCGAAAGCAAATAAAGTAAGTAAACAAAGACAGTATCTTACATCCTTCCTCTCCAGCAGGTCAGCAAAATTCAGTCTTTTTCTCACCAACTCCCAATTGGGGGAGGTTAGCGGAAGCGTTGGAGAGGAGGGGAAGTAGGGGTGGAGAGGCTTCTTGAATAAATTTGGCAACAATGCAGACTGCAACAGAACAAACATTGCTTCCCTACTGGCCAGCTCAGTACTCATCCAGATCACTGCCCTTGCAAGTACTGAAAAGGCTCAGGAACCATATGGTAGTTTAGTCTCTCTATAGACACCCCTCTAATCTAGTTACACCTATGGTATGGCTATTTATATCGCTGACATAACTATGAGAATTTCAGTCCCCACAAAATTACTTCACAATATTAATACGCAGTGTTAATATCTTCGATAATGGACACGCCTAACACTTACTTGGTATTATTTTCTCAAGGAAACTGTCTTCGGTTAAGAGGAAGCTGGAATATTGGCAGCAGCCTGATATGTCTCGTAATAAAATAGTTATGCACAGAAACCTTAGTCGTAGCGCATTAGAAACAATTTTTTCCGATAAATAAGCGGATTTAGCAATATATTTTAAACAGCTGACAAATTTGTTTTGAAATATCGACAGAAATGAACTAATCGCTGAACTCTGAAAACTTCTTTGTACCGTCTGCCGCTTGTCAATCCAAGCTCTAGTTTCCTGGATCCATAAGCGTACAACACGAATTATCTGTGGCGTGAATCAAGAAAGTACTATAGAAGCTTGTTCCAAAGAACTGGTTACGCAACTGCCTCTGTGTCTCAGTGTACGTATGCTTTAATGACATCTGCACTAAATAATATACATCTCTCTGAGACCAAACAGTTCATTTTACCCCATCAATAGCAATAATATGAAAAATTTACAAAATAAACTTAATCACTTTTCTTCCACAGACTCCACTATTCAGGAACACAGATTTTCAATAACGTGTTAGAAGCCGTTTAGCCACTAATTAAGTACAGTTCGGTAGTCATTGGTGACTGTGTCTTTCACTCCATTGACGAATTTATTATGAGAACCAATTGGTTTATGTCATATTAAAAACATTAAACAATGTGAATGCAATGTTATGTCTGACTGACGTACAAATTTAGGCGGTAATGAGATCTTTGTGTGTAAGCACTGTGAAGATATTTTACACTGAGGTGACAAAAGTCATGGGATATCTCCTAATATTGCATCGCATCTCCTCCTGCTGGTCGTAGTGCAGTAACTCGACGTGGCATGGAATCAACAAGACGTAGGACGTCCCCTGAAGAAATATTGAGCCATGTTACATGTTACATGCGAAAGTATTGTCAGTGTAGGATTTTGTGCATGAACTGACCTCTCGAATATTCGATGGGTTGCATATCTGGCAATCTGGATGTCCAAATCCTTCGCTCGAGTTGTCCAGAATGTTCTTCAAACTAACTGCGAACAACTGTACACATAGCCATGCTACATTATCATCCATAAAAATTCCATCGTTGTTTGGGAACATGAAGAACATAACCATTTCCAGTCAATGATCGGTTCAGATGGGCCAAAGGGCCCAGCCCATTCCATGTAAACACAGCCCACACCATTATGAAGCCACCACCACCAGATGACAATTTGCGTCCACGGCTTCATGGATTCTGCGTCATATTCGAACCAGCTCTTACCAACTGAAATCGGGACTGATCTGATGTGACCAGGCCACGGTTTTCCAGTCGTCTAGGGTCCAGCCGATATGGTCACGTGCCCGGGAGGGGCGCTCCAGGCGATGTCGTACTATTAGCAAAGGCACTCGCATCGGTCGTCTACTGCCATAGCCCATTGACATCAAATTTCGCCGTACTGTCCTAACGGATATGTTCGTCGTATGTCTTGCGTTGATTTGGGTTACTATTTCAGGTAGTGTTGCTTGTCTGTTAGCACTGACAACTGTACACAAATGCCGCTACTCCTGGTCGTTAAGTGAAGGCCGTCGCCAACTGCATTGTCCGTGGTCAGAGGTAAAAACTGAAATTTGGTAATCTCGGTACACTCTTCACACTGTGGATCTCGAAATGTTGAATTCTTGACAACAGGGGCTCAAGCAGGAATATTCCATGATGTTCCAAAACAAATTCCGCTTTCTTTCAACCAAAATTGACTGAGAAAAACTTTTGCCATATTTACTGAACACCCCTCGTATCAGTATATCGTATTTTAAATGTTTATGAATCGTAATTTCTTAGGCGGAAATTGGGGGTCTGCACAATATTTGACTAAACGACCATGGGAAACCACCTGCAAATCACACTCACGCTGGCCGGTACACCAGCCACGCAGATTACACCGCCGTCTGGGATCGATCTGGGTCTGGATCAACTTTCTGTCTCGCATACTTAGGATGCTGCGCGCTACGTTAAACGAGTAGCTCGTTATAGGTATAGATACGTTTTTGATTTTTCTCTGCACTCTTAAAAATAGTATAAGGTATACAAATTAGTGGGAGAATTTACATTTGCGATACGGGCATATTTTTTTGTAGTCCGTCCTCAAGCCTTTGGAAGACTGAACAACTTTTCAGCTACACCCTCAGTCCGTTCTGCCACCAGAGAAACTTTATGCAGCAGTTTTAAGAATTATGACATCTTCCCTATTTCTTCAAAGTCTTGGAATCTATTTGTAAAGTCCTTGCCAAGATCAAGTTAAGTATTGCTTCAAACTGGAGAAATTCTTGATTTCCAATATCTTTTTCAAAGACACCCAGCTTGTGACGGAAAGAAAACCCAGTTTATATCGCATCATTTATTAACTTCGTGTTTCCTTTTAACTCGGTGTTGAGCGCCTTTAAAAATTTCAGCAACTCATTCAGGAAAGCTCTCGCTTACTAGGGATTTCAAGAACCCCCTTGCTTTTTCTTTATACAGCTTTTCCAGGAACGAGGTTATTTTTCTTTTATTTGCCGGAGATGTACTGTTACTTGGTGTTAACATTTTTGTACTGTATTTAGTTGGAATACCCAGATTTACATTCCCACAGAAAATACCTTGAACTGCATATGCTGAAGAGCTGAACAAAACCTCATAAAATGGTCTAGTTGACCAAGCTAACCATTACGGCTTTCAGCATAATCCTGGGTTTGTGACAAACGGCCGTGTGGTGAATTATGCACTGATAAGACAGCAACTCAGTTTTCTTACCCCCGATTCTTTTATGAAACCGTCTCCTTTTCCATGGCCCCATCAGTTGAAAGGGAAACCATTTCATCGTAACACATGTTTTATTTTCTTTTGAAGCCATCGAAAGTCTTGAACAAATCTTCTCTGCAAGTTTGTCTTTAAACGGGAGTAGTACTGACAGTTCAGCCTTAAATGCTTTATTTTTGATGCAGTTTTCTTCTGCACTATTCATTTATTTATTTGTAGTGATTGCGAAGTTACAGGACGAGATCGTTTTGGCGTTCTACCACTACAAGCATACTTGTGCAAGGTGCATAATAGGTATAATATCGTTGCTTACTTCTGTATTAGTTTCTATGCTTACATCTTAGCTGTATGACGCGGTCTATATTGCCTCTTGGAACATAAGTATCAGTTGCCTTCCGGTATGTTATCATCACTTTTATTTGTGTGATATCGGTAAAATTATTTTTGACAGCTCCGCCGCCGCCGACTTTATATGTTTACAATAGAAATTATATTTCGCGTAAATCAGTGATTATATTTAATTTTCAGAGATAGCATTTTGTGGTTTTGCGTAAATAATAAACGTGCTGTTGTTTATTTTTGTCGTGATAATTTACCTTTAATCTTTCATAATGTAGCAAATTTTCCAGGCATTTCTTGTGTTTAAAATATGTTCATTATGGATGTCCTCTGGGTGTTTTACTGTATTTCTACTCTCTCTAAAATGTTCACTGTTTTTTCCTTCAGGCAGGCCCTGCTCTAGGGGCTGGGGCCAAAATTTAGGGTTGCCACTTTGGTTGTACGTGTGAAAAAAATATTAACGTGTTAACTACTTAATAATATAAAAATTACTGCGTGCAAACATAAATTGTACGTTGTAGTCACGCGAGTGGTTTCCGTCGCGTCAGTTATCTACATTTTCATTATTATGATGTGTCTCGTTCCGCGGCCTGCTGCTGCGATGGCTAAGGTTGTCCACTAGCTCAGACACACCACTGCCCATTCTTTTCATTTTCTTAAAATTAAGTATATCTACAATAATTAAGCTGTTGCTTAGTTTGATAGATACTAGTTTATCGTAAATCGATTATTGAACTGAAACAGTGAAAGCGTTTTTAAATAAAATAAATATTTAATTTATTCAAAAACACTGTTTATCGACTCAAAGAAATATTGTATCAAATCTGAATGTAATATTTCGGTATATTTGTTTATATTTCTGTTTTATGAATATAATTTTTTGTATGAGCAATAAATGGCATTCAGTATGTTCGTTGCTTCGATAAAACGCGTTTTATAATAATATATTTGAATAAGTGAACCGAATGAAATCTCAGGATCAAGAATCAGAAATTTTTTTAATCTCTATTTATAATTTGTCAAAATATTTGTTACATATATCACAAGACTTTCTTTACGTTTATAGTACACGAAAAATATTTTGTGTAAGCCATAAAAATTTTTATGTCGATTGATAGACAGTAAATGTAGAGTTACGTTTATTACTGTTTTGGCTTATTTAGAAAAAGGATAAGTCTTTATTTTTTATAGTTTACGTTGCTTAAAAGGAGTAGTGTTAGTGTCTATTCCGAAACGCTTAGCGGTCAAAGAAATCTGCCTGGTTGCTACTACAAATTAAGAAGGCTACAAAAGGAAGCCAAAAAGAAAAAAAAAACATGCTGACTCGTTAAAAATCTATATCCAGAGTTGTACCAAGACAAATGACGACCCTAATAATCCAACATTAAGTACTGTTATAAAAAAAATACTGAATCGTCGAAGTATGATAATGACAAACAAATGTACAAAGTTTTTAAATCAATAGGAACTGCCTATATTCTATCATCACCATATGAAAGCACTGAAAAATTTGTTCCAACGCGACAGTCACAGAAAGCGCTCTACAAACTTTGAGTACAGATTCAGCATTGCAGCCAAGAATTTTAGGAGACGCCTAAATGAATTTTTTAGCAAGACTAGGTCCATCTAAACCACTGCATAATTACGAATTTCCTTCCTATGACACTGGTCTTAGCGCAAACTATTATACATGAATTTCAAGCAATGGGGATCAAGTCTTACGAGACTGGCTAGTGTACTCTTTTCCACAAAACTGCGTTTAGTGTTTACGTTGCAAAAATTTAGGCTGTATGGCTACTTGTAAGCACTTCGGCGAAACTTTAAAATAGCGCGAAATTTCCAAAACTCATATTCAGGCCCAAAAATCAACCAAAGGTTGAAGTGTTGTAAAACTATAAATGTGGTCGCTCAAAAAATTACACTGGGGAACAATTTGCAACTTACTTTCTGTTGACTTCGATTCTTAGGTTGTTTTAGATGTAAATGGACATGCTGATTCCAAAACTTTAATTAGTTTTTTCCTATGATGTCAAGTTTTGTTTCTACAGTTGTTGCGCATGCGATTACACTTCTAACACGTAACTTGTTTGTTACAGAAAGCAGTGCTGCACTCTGTCGGCGAACTTTAAACCAGTGACGTCTGGCGGGGATAGTGGCGCCGCTCGACGGGGTTAGTTTCATATTGTCTAGATTAGTGTGGTCAGTTACGTATGAGACGCTGTAGTAAACAGGTGTACTTGTCGCTCTGATATAATGAAGCCGGTTTCCGACGCGTAGTGCAAGAATTTGTATTTACACAAGATTAACAGTATTTACTTCTTATGTATAAACTAAAAAGTTTCCTTATGTCTGCTGCTGGTAGTTCGCGTCGTAAGTGCTTCAACAGCCACGATTCGTTGTGTTATATATGTGGCTGTTTTACCATTCCCAGACAACGGACAAACATCAGTAATTTTGTCAGGGAAGCCTAGTTTGCTTATTTAAAAGTAAAAAATGGCGACCAAGATAAATCATGGGCCCCTCACAAAGTCTGCAAGCAGTGTGTGGAGGATTTGAGAATGCGGACAAAAACAACATGCGATAAACTTCCGTTTGGTATGCCAACGATTTGACGAGAACCCAAAGACCACTCCAGTGATTATTACTTTCGTATAGCAAAAACGTCAGGATATAACAAAAAACAAATATAAAATAGATTACCCTAGTTTAAATCCATCTATACGCCATGTGGCGCATTCAGCTGAAATCGCAGTGCCAGTGTTTCAAGAATTACCGGTTTTGGAAATACAAGAAGAAGCGTCGAGCGAAGATCGAAGTGACCGCAGCGACGAAGATTTTAAACGTGAGAGTTAAATGACTTGGTACGGGATTTGGGACTATCCAAAAAAGCATCAGAACTTCTAGCATCAAGACTGCACGAAAAAAAAACTTGTTAGAAAAAGGAGCTAAAAGCTCCTATTTCCGATCGAGAGAAAGTGCATTTCTACAGTTCTTTCGGAGTGCTGATGGATTTGTGTATTGCCACAACATACCTGGTTTAAGGGGCTCCGGAACGCCCTATACTTGCAATGTTAAAATAATGCTTATAAATTACATCTTTCCTCACAAAGTATTTGAGGTAGGAAGTTGAACTTTTTACAGATTATTTATTGGAATATGGGCTACAACTTAACACAGGGATTTTACAAAATTTTAGTTCAGTTATTAAAGATGATTTTTTCAATTGTAATGAAAATTCACAACATTTTTTTGCAATTTTTTATTTATATATTCAAAAATATACAGTTTTTTGGAAAAAGGCTGTGTTAAATTATGCAGAAGGTACTGTGTAACATTTACTGAAAGTTTGAAACAAATATGTTTGGAAGATCCTTAGACAACATGTAATTAGTATGAGAAAATAAAAGTTTTGGGAATCGAGCGACAAAGCTTGGATTAACTTTTTAGTGCATTCCAGGTCCATAGGATGGATTATCTTCATCCTCTGCAAACTCCTCCTCCAGCTTCCTCTTGTTCCTCCTCCTGTTTACTCTTGCTTGTATTTCTAGACTCTTTACAGCCCTGTCTGCAGCCCGAAGGCGTTCCTTGTCTAAAGCAAGCATCGCTCGTACCTTGTTAGACCCTATCTTCATTCCCATATTTCTAAATACCTTGCACCTTACAATGTTGCCATCATTGAAAGTCGCAACAGCATCATACACACCAAAGTGAAGTGTTTCTATTCCAACAAATACAGTCTTGGGGATTCTCGACCATATAACACTATTTACACTTTCATTGGGGTTTTGAGTTTTTCCGTGAATACACTTTTTCAACAGTTCAGGTGCTGTTAAGTCTCTGAAAATAGGTTTTATCACCTCCATCATTGCATGAGGCAGACTATGCTTATGAGCGTACACTTCACCAGTTAGCAATCCTTTGTTATATTTACACCAACTGTCTTCTTCTTTGGGACACAAGCTATGTTGGGGATTTTCATCGGTTGAAAAAGTATGAAAAAAAAAGAGCCCAAACAGCCTTCTTCATTTCGTCGACACTTTGTGTATTTTGCCTAATAGCCATTCCATAATAGTTCTGTATTTTGTCAATTACACTGTCAGTTAACCTTCCCTTCCCATCCAACCCTTTACCATCACTGAGTTCTTGTTTTTTGCACGAAGCTTTCAGTCGCCGAAGTCTTGTTCCCATTCGCTTCTGTACGTGTCCAATACACTCAAATTTCTGCACTACAACATCATCACCATAGGGCTTCAGTCCTTGAACATGTTTGAAACTTTTAGAATCACCATCACCAAGGTAATTAACATATCGCACTTTATCACACGCCTCAGAACGCTGGAATATACTGGCAACACCAGCCACTTCCATTCCTCCACTACTGCCACTATAGTTAGCTTTGCAATTATTTTCATGTGTACCTTTATATTTTTGTGGACATCTACAATACTTTGATATTACTGCTACATCTAAAACTTTCCCTGTATACATACTGGAGGCAGATACTACATCATGAAGAGATGTGTGTCCCCGTTTATGCCAGGTACCATCGAACGCTGCAGTCAAATCTCTGTTACCATTATTTTCCATTACTGCCTCTTCCACAGCGTTCTTCATAGATTCTATACAGACATCTTCTACTTTAGACCCTATTAATTTATTATAGGTCGTAAACTTGGTTGGGGGATTTGGAAGATTCATGATGCCACAGAAAATTGCACCTGCAGTAGCACCCTTACCAACTGAACGCAAGGAATAAACAAATCTAATGTTGTGTTCGTAGATTTTGCTACCATTTTCTTCAGTTGCAGTTACTGCAACACTGTTCCAAAAGGTGGTCATGTATGAACACTTATCACATTTCAGTTGTATTTCACTAGCAAGTCCTACGGGCTTTATTATGGAGAGTTCCAGATCAACTTCACTACAATGAATACATCTTACACAGTTTGAAAAAATTCCTTTGAGAACCGACATATCAAATATTTCATTCACATCCGATTCGCCCATAAAACATTCATAGTTTTCACTCATTGAACCAAGCTTCTTCTGTGAAGTATTTTCTTTCCCACTTTGACTGCTATGGGCAGGTGTACTTGAGAGGTTAGGTTCACTCACTTGGTTATCGTCTTTATTGTTTACAGTAATAACACATACCTTTGGCTTTCCAATATTTCTCCTTTTCTTAAAAGCCTTCAGAGGATTTCTAATAACTTTACTTTTACTCATTATTATACTTCAACAAAACAGAGACTCAAGAAACAGAATTAATTACGAATATTTTCGAGATAACGACAGAGTAAATCAACATGAAACAATCGACAATCACACCAGCGATATATATTGAACCATCACAGGTTAGCCACAACACATACTTTATCTCACATCACTAAAATGTACCTGATGAACACGGACGTTAATAATAACACCATTTGACAGCAGTTTAACAGTGCCACAGTGGGTCACACCCATGTAGAACACATTTCAAAAAAAAAATTTAAAATAGTTGTCGTCATCGGAATTGAATAAATTATATATCTATTAAAAGGTAATAGTCTGCAGATTCAGAAAACGCAAAAAAGTAAAAATTGAACTTTTCATGATTTTGAGCCTTTCCGGAGCCCCTTAATGAAGGAATTGGGAATTTCTGACTATAACACATCCAAATGGCGATTGTTTATAGATAACTCAAAACGTACTTTGAAGTGTGTTCTCCTCCAAAATGAAAATATATACAGTTCAGTCCCAATCGGCCATTCAGTTTTCATGCATGAAAAATACAAAGACATGAAGAAGGTCATTGATGTGTTGCAATATAACTTGCACCAATGGATCATCTGTGTTGACCTTAAAATGGTTTCTTTCCTTCTTGGCCAGCAATGCGGGTATACCAAGTATCCGTGTTTTCTGTGTATGTGGGACTGCAGAGCTCATGAGAAGCATTGAGTGCAATCAAAGTGCCCACCGAGATCTGATCTGAAACCTGGTGATCCAAACACTGTAAATCATCCACTTGTCGACAGAAAAAACATTATATTTCCGCCTTTGCATATAAAACTAGGTGTAATGAAGCAATTTGTTAGAGCTCTGTCAACTGAAGGGGACTGTTTTAAGTATATCATTTTGGCATTTCCTAGATTTTCATATGAGAAGACGAAGGCTGATGTCTTTGATGGGCCACAGATTCAGCAACTTATTAAAGATGAACGTTTCATAGAAACAATGACCAAACTTGAAAAGAATGCTTGGTTGGCATTCAAAAGTATTGTCAGTGACTTTCTAGGAAATACACGACCCCAGAATTACGTCGAACTTGTTCAACAACTCTCAGGAAGCTTTAAAAAGCTTGGCTGTAACATGAGTATCAAACTGCATTTCTTACACAGCCATCTTGCTAACTTTCCAGAAAATCTTGGTGCTGTTAACGATGAACAGGGTGAGCGATTCCACCAAGATTTGAAGGTCATGTAATCAAGGTAGATGGGATGTCGGTATGATGGCTGACTACTGTTGAAGCATCAAGCGAGAATGTCCCCAGGTAGAACATTGTAGGTAAAGTTATAAGCGAAAATTTGTACCCTAATATCTGTGTTTTTATTATTTGTATAAACATAGTGTAACATTAATTATTATAATAACCTTAGAATGAATAAAATATGCTAATATTCTACTACATTTGGCTAGTACCCACTTTATTTTCCTTTGTATGGCCAGTTTTAATGACTTTTAGGGTAAAGAGGAAGCTTCCTGTAGTTTAAAAACTTGACGTGATAGAGAAAAACTGCTAACAGTTTTGAATTCAGAGACCAAAAGTTAGTTACTAACAAATTACAGATCTAAGACAACAAAACGGCTGTTCCGAAGTGTTACTAATGCCGAAACAAATCGTTGGAACGAGATGCTTCTAAGAATAGCAGCAATTACGAAAATGCTTGGTAAACGTGGTCTGGCTTTTCAAGGTACAACTGACAATCTCTTAGAGTATAACAACTGTAATTTCCGAAAATAGTTCAATTGCTACCTGCATTTGATCCCATTATAGAAAAGCACGTATGTAGAGTGCTAAAGAAAGAAAAGACTACAGGTCACTATTTCGGGAAAAACATACAAAAAGAGATAATAGATCTGCTGCATCGAAGTGTAAAGTTGCTTATTATTGATGAAATAAAAAATCCAAATATTTTGCCATAATTTTAGGCTGTACATCTGACACAAAATAGATCATATGACTTTCATAATCAGATATGTTTCAGTCAACAAATCTGATGCTGAGGTTGAAATTACAATAATTAAACCTTTTGGACTTGTCACCAACCGAAATATCCACAGGAAAACAAATGTATGATATTATGATTGTAGAACGTAATGACTTGGGTATAATTTGCATAATATTAGAGAGCCAATACAAGAGGCGATAACACAGAAATGTAATCTAAAGTTAAAGAATATTATTTGCGAGCACTCTGTGTTTCTCATAGTAGCCATTCGCTGTCTTGTTGTTAAACGTATGGCAAAATCATCCTTATAAGCCGCTAATTTCTTCAGTATTATCCAAAAAATGTATTTACTTTTCTGCATCTTTCTTTTGATGGCCAATACTTTCAACACGTGTTCAAGGTTTAACATTGAAACCACTGAGTGACACTAGATGGGAGAGTACTACAGAGGGCTTAAATCCTTAGAAATACAAACTGGGAGATGTATACAAAAACCTATCAAAACATTTATGAGAGGAAAGGAATTGATAATTTAGTAAGAGTTGAGGCCTTAGGGTTTTTGTGTTCATTAGTTATATGGCATAAAATACTAAATTCCCTTAACCCAATAAGCAAGTTAATGTGAACAAAAAATTTTGACCTAGCCTTTGCACTTTATCTTTAACAGAACTGCAAGATATTTTTTACGAGCCTTCGATCAGATTGGTCCTTTGATGAAACTATCATTTCTGCAAAGGAACTTTCTAATGAAATTATGCTGAAGCTAATTTTGGATCAGCAATGGCAGGACCCCTCGTTAGAAGAGGAAAAAGGAACTTCCTCATTTCTTGATGTGGTTTTAAGACTAAAGACTGATTTGATCCAGCTCAATGCTGTTCAAGCTTCTTCATCGCTGAATAAATACTGCAAACTACAAACTTCTGAATATCCTTAATGTATTCATCCCTTAACCTCGCTCTACGGTTTTACACCTCTCCCCCGCCCCTGCACTAACCTCGAATACCTCAGTACTGATGTCTCAGAAAGTGTCCTATCAACCGATCCCTTGTTGCAGTCAAGTTGGGCCACGTGTTTCTTTTCTCCTCATATCTTTTCAGAACCACCTCACTACTTATGCGATCTGCTCATCTAATCTTCACCATTCTTCAATAGCACCACATTTTGAAAGCGTCTATTCGCTTCTTGTCTAAGCCGTTTATCGTCCATGTTTTACCTCCATACATGGTTACACAACATATTTCCTAACACTTAAATTTTTATTCAATATTAACAAATGTCTCTTCTTGAGAAATGCTTTTCTTGCCATTATCAGTAAACATTTTATATCCACTCTACTTCCACCATCATTAGTTAGTTTGCTACTCAAACAGCAAACCTCATTTACTACTTTTAGTGCCTCGCTTCCTAATCTAATTTCCTCAGCATCACCTGATTTAATGTGAGTAGATTCCATTATCCTTTCCCTGCTTTTGTTGGCATTCATCTGACAATCATATTCTCCCTTCAAGACGCTGTCTATTCCGTCCAGCTGTTCTTCCACTTTCTTTGCTGTCTCTGACAGAATTATGATGTCATTGGCAAGTCTCAGAGTTTTCATTTCTTCTCACTGAAGTTTCATCCCCACTCCAAATTTTTCTTTGGTTTCTTTTAGTGCTTGCTCAGTGGACAGACTGAATAGCATCAAGGTTAGGCTACAACGATGTAACACTCCCTTCTCAACCATTACTTCCTTTCTGTGCTCCTTGACTATAATAAATGCCATGTGATTTCTGTACAAGTTGTCTTTGTAGTTTACTCCTGGTACCTTCAGAATTTCAAAGACACTGTTCCAGTTAACATTGCCAAAAAGCCTGCTTTAAGTCTACAAATGCTATAAACGTAGATTTGTCTGTCCTTTTCCTGTGTTCTAAGAAAAGCTCCAGTGTCAGTATTGTCTCACATTTTCCTACATTTCTCCGGAATCCAAATTTATCTTCCCTAAGGTTGGTTTCTACTAGTTTTTCAGTTCTTCTGTGAGAATTTGTGTTAGTATTTTGCAGCCAAGGATTATTAAACTGATAGTTTGATAATACAACTGTCAGCATTTGCTGTCTTTGGAACTGGAATTATGACATTCTTGTAGTTAGCTATATCTGGCAAAAGAGTCATAACCTACGCTAAGTTTACAAAAAGAAATTACATAACCTAATAGAAA
This sequence comes from Schistocerca cancellata, assembly GCF_023864275.1. Classification (NCBI taxonomy): domain Eukaryota; kingdom Metazoa; phylum Arthropoda; class Insecta; order Orthoptera; family Acrididae; genus Schistocerca; species Schistocerca cancellata. The sequence continues at coordinate 608,817,554 of NC_064628.1, forward strand.
TGCAACGTAAAAGTAACAAAAATAAACCTCAAACCAAAATAATGTCACCATTCGAATTATGACATGCATAAAAAATCTCAGTAACACACAGTTTATAGGTAATGTAATAGAATTACTTATAAATGGTCTCAAATACAACGTAGAACCAAATCTACATAACAAAACTATTAAAACACCTCATACCTACAATGAAAGTCACAATAGATATTGCAAGAATTCTGTAAGAAAACAAGATGAGCTTACAGTAAAAAGAGCAAAACTTATAGAAACTGAAATACAAAACACAAAACGCCACAGCAGCAATACAAATACTGAACAAAACACTCATAAATAACAAACTAGTAACACACATCGCAATAATATTAAAGGCAGACAAGATAAATAGCGTAGTCATCATAAAACATGACGATTATACAGAAAAACTACTAAATTTCTTTCAGGCTAACACTGTCACACACACACTGCAAACCCTACCAACAAATTCAATGAGCAATTCAAGAAAAGAATTAAAAATTGCAGTGTATTCTTCACACAAAAAGAAAAGAAATAATTCACCATAATGAATCTCTGAAACCTATCTTTATGTCCACAACCAAAAATATATAAATAACTGATTCCAGTTCGCCCAGTAATTAACCATATAGATATCCCAACACGTTTCCTAAGACAAAAAAGAAACCTAAATAAACTGGTAACCAAATTCTGATATAACAAAAATTCATAATAAAAAATTGCAGAACGTTATCACATAATATATTACGTACAAATCCCCCAAGAAGGAAAACTGAGTAGCCTTGTACCAAAGATGCCCAAGTCCATTTTTTTTTCAGTTTTCAGATATCTGCATTTTATAGTGTTTTCCGGCTGAACCGGAGCGTAGCCTCACTGAGCATCAAAAACAGACGAAAAATCTTTAAAATGCCTTTCAAAAATATGGCTTTGCTTCAAAAATGGCGAAGTCCTAGCCGCTGATGATTCAAAAGTGACCAACTCCACTAGTAGCCAGTCATATCAAAGGATTCTGTATGGAAAGAACTAACCTAAGGGGATGTGAATACCAGTGGTTAGTATCAAAGACAGCCACATTTTTGTTGCTTACTCATTTGTTTGACTTTAAAAACAGCAGACAAAAAATTTCATGAGTGTTGGTATTCTGCTAATATGATTTTTAGTTTTATGCCTGTCCTACAAAAAAATGTAAAGTGGACCTGTTTATTTTTGATATTAGGCTCCTTAATCAATTTCATTTCACATAACTGATTTACATACATAAAATACCATTAACAGAAACGATAGGAACCATAAAGAAAAGCCTTCCACACAACAGAAAAGTACATGCCATTGATAATTATGAAACTTAATCTCAAAGCTATTTTGAATTTGAAAATAAAATTTACACAGATCAAATGGGGAAGCAATGGCAAATTGAATCACAGCCACCATTGCAGACATATTACTACATTAGAAGTGAAATTCTTCAATTCGTGAAGTTCTTCAATTCAAACTGTTCAGTCCTAATGACAGACTCTTGCTAGTAGACGATGGCTGAGACATACAAATGATCGATAAGCAACTAAACGTCGTGCACTCTAATATAAAATTTACAATGTAAATAATAAACAACAAATCCATCAACATTTCAGATCTAGAAATAAGCAACAACAAGAGCTAAAACTAGATAACAATCACAAATAACTGTATCTATCTCACAGCACCACACATACGCCAAATAATGAAGAAGATGAACAAGTTGTTCAAAAAATTGAAATTAAAATTAGCATTTTATATGAATAACTTGAGGTCCAAAATGTGATCAACATAAAATACAGTAAAACTTGCTCAAAATCTCCTGGGATTAAAATAATTTTCAAAATAGGATACGTTTCCGGATTACACAAAACTCACTGGGCTACGTAAAATTTGTCAGGTATCATGAACAAAAGTACAGTAAAAACTTTTAATTATGTGCATACTGTATTTATGTACCTTCACTCCAGCACAGTAGATGTTCGTTTACTGTATATTGGACAACAGAACACTTGACTACTATACTAAGTGATAAATAACATGGCATTTCTATATTTTTACTCAGACTTCAAATTCGTATATTATTGCATGTACATACATATTATTCCCATGTTTATTTGCTTTACTTTAAACTTTTCGCGGCACATATCAAGGAGGTAAACTTGTTTTACTGTTCAAAATTGTTATTTCTAGGTAATTTTTTGCACCATACAATAGTTCCAATAAGTTGGGAGAATTATGCACGCAATGGCTTCTTCAGGCGTATTAATTTTTCTAGGGACATCATTTTGCTCCTCTTCCTCTTTCTTTTGTTTCTCCTTCATCATCCCCTATGTTGCGAAATTCTATCAAATCTGTTGAGTGAGTTGGCAGAAAGTCATCACTTCGAATGTAATCATCTGCACTACATGGAATATTTCGCATTTTCATTAATTCAGAAATAGCTGCTGCATTTTCTTGAACTTCTATGGCCACACAAGCGTCTTGTTCTTGATCCCCAAATCCCGCTTTGTTAAAGCACTTGGTGATAGTTTCGGGTTTTATTTCCTTTACTGCTAAGCCAATCGAATCCAATTTACTTCTTCCAGGACAGAAACTAACCGTGCAAGAGCAAACGCACTTTCGGCCTCTTCAACACCAAGAATAAGAGATTGCATCAGTAATCGCCTATAATGACACTTGAGTGTATAAATAACTCCCTGCTCCATGGGTTGTGTGAGGCTGGTTGAACCTGGAGGGAACCAAGTCAATTTCACGTCTGATAACGTTACTTTCGGGTGACATGTTGCATTGTCTAGGAAAAGAACAACTTGATTTCCTTTTTTCACTTTGGCATTGAAAGAGCTCCAGCCATTCTTCCATAAGACCATTCACCATCCACGCCTTTTTATTGCTTCGCCATGTGATTGGAAGCTTACTGTCGTCTATGTGTTTGAAACAACGTGATTTTGCCGCTTTTCCAATCGCCAGTGGCTTCTCCATTTCACCTAACATGTTTCCACACAGCAGTACATTGGGTCTTTCCTTGGACATTTTTCCACCGGTGCAGTTTTCACCTTGAATTGACATCGATTTTGAATGCAGCGAGGGATTAAATAGTCCCGTTTCATCTGCATTGAACACGTCTTTCGGGTCATAATTCACAATTAAGTTGGGCAGTATTCTCTTCCATTCTGTTTCTACATTTTCCTGCACATCCCTATCTTCCCCACACACCTCATACCACACGATGTTGTGCGTAGCTTTGAAACTGTCCAGCCATCCTGTGGATGCCTTGAACTCCGTAATTCCAAGCTCTTTGGCGACTTTCAGAGCCTCACTCTGCAACATGGGTCCAGATAAAGGTAATTTTTTTTTGCATGCGCTCTTACGAACCATTACCACACTATTTCGTTAATTTCTTCATTTCCGGTCTTCTTCGCCTTACTTTTCATCTGCCCGTTCCCATTCATCGATACTTTCCGAACCCTATCCTTGTTTCTTAAAGTCTCATAAATTGGTGTTTTACCGCATTTGACCTTTTTCACTCGCCTCGATTCCATTAATCTTTTCCTTAAGTGCTACTAGTGCTACTAGTCAACTGAAACTGGCAGAAAATAATGACTTTTCCGGGTAAAACTATTGTTTCACGGAACAATAACCACTTCTTTCACTGCGCACATTGCAGCCGAGTGCTGGTAGATGCGCAACAATGTTCCTGTATTCGCATGAGTGCGTCAGTAATGAGGAAAACGAAAAAGCCGACAAACAGAGCGCTGACGAACGAACCGTTTCCTTTGATGTGCCGACACTGAACGTCACTTATTCGTTGTTGCACGAAGCGGGACGGTTTTAGGTCCACACCAGCAGCGTCGCGCTGCGCTAGACCTCTTTTCTTCGTTTTGCGCCGCTTAACAGAGGTGTTAAAAGTAAGGTCCTTGTAGAGTCGTGAATAACTAATGAACTGTAATACGGTAGTACTGTATAGGCTCTTTTCCGCCTTATACAATGAATTATTAAGTATGTTCTAAGATTTTTTTTTCCGTTTCCGCGTTAGGCATGTTCCGCTTCATACAAAATATCAGCACATAAAGTGCACTGAATGCGTCGGGACTGAAATACTTGTACGGTTTGGGCAGATTTCCGAATTGTACACGTGTCGATTTGAGCAAGTTTTACTTTATTTCCACTTTTTCAAATTCGGGCATCTACAGTCGTTCTTCTGACAAATGCAACAAATTTTATATCGGATAAACAGGTAGAAATTTCAGATTCAAACAACATACACGAAACTACTAAAGCAACCATTCCACATCTTATTTACATTTAAAAGCCAAATACATTAAGCAGAAAATATTGAAAATGCCACAAATAATTTAGACAAAGTACCTAAAGGACATGCAATGAACATTTTAGAGGAATTGAAAATACAGAAAAATACCCAGAGGACATCCATAATGAACAAACAGATTTTAAACATAAAAAATACCTGCAAAATTTGTTACATTATAACAGAAAAAGATTATCACGACGAAATTATCACGACGTACATAAAAGAGTAGAATATTTACTGCTTACGTAAAACCCTTCTACCATAGATACTAGTAGACTGGCCTTGCTGTGCAGAAGCTATAGAGCTAGTGTGGCTCCAACATAAACCACGTGACTGGTGGCAAAATGGGGCGGGATTTCAAATCAGCGGTCTGCCATCCTATGTTTGTATCATATTTTACCCACATTTCTCAATTGACTGCCAAACGCTTCCAACAAAAATTACTTTTTTATTTGCGAAAAATTATGTCAGAACTACATTTGACCTGGATTTGTTCACAGTACCATTTATAAAATCTAACAAATACATCGAACGCCCCTCTGGTGGGCAGCGGGGCGAAATTACTATAAACTATCAATTAAAGTAAAATGTTGTTAAAATTCTTTTAAACAGTAAGAGTGGGCTCGTGTCAAAACTTTAAACATTGGATTCGCAGCGTTTTGAGATCTAGTCACTTATAAAAGAAAATTGGATATGGGAATTATGTCAACTATAGGTGCAAAATTGTCGATTTTAGGAGCAGGTCCATTTTAGAGTATCAATTTTAGGTGCACTTCAAAGGTTCAGTTCCCACTACTTTTACAATAGTTTAAACTATCAGTTTTAAAAAAAATGATATTTTAGATGAAAGGTGAGACTTTGAAGTTTCAGAAAATAATTTTCGAGCCCACATTTGTTTAATAGTATTAGAAGGTAGAAAAAAAATTCTCTTCATGTGTCGACCATAGGTGCTCTTGGAAAAAAAAAAAAGAATGAAGTCCCATGCTTCTTTACAGAGCGTAGGGGAACGATGCGGGAGACGCGCACCGCCTTACTAGGCAAGGTCCTAATGGAAGTGGTTTGCCGTTGCCTTCCTCCGACCATAATGGGGATGAATGATGATGATGAAAACGACACCACATCACCCAGTCATCTCGAGGCAGGAAAAATCCCTGACCCCGCCGGGAATCGAACCCGGGACCCCGTGCTCGGGAAGCGAGAACGCTACCGCGAGACCACGAGGGCGGACATAGGTGTTCTTACCTTATTATAATCTCACTTGATATACAAAAAGGCGTGTATGTGCAGAGGGCTTAAAGTTTTTTATTTTCAGGGCCTGTATCCAAAGCTGCCTTCGGTTTTCATCCTTAGGGAACCTATGAGTGGAAACGAGAAACAGTTATACTTACTTCTGTAACCGAATTATCACAGATACTTTCCAAAATGTAATATGAGTCTGACTTTAAAGGCATCACTTTCAACACTTTAATTTACATGATACTCTATTTCAAGTGTAAAAAACATATAAAAGTCACTTCAGCAGATTTCAATAAACGCATCTCCACTATCATAGAAATACTTACAAGTGAAATGTAATGCCATTTCCCTGGACAAAACGCTGATTACAGCTATAAGCGCAACACGAAACAACCATGTTTTGCCAACATTCACGTGACTTTAGCCCAGAGATGTTGGAGCCACGAAAATGACGTCAGGGCCAGTCTATTATATTTATGGTCGAAGGTAAAACCGCAAAATACTATCTCTGAAAATTAAACATAATCACTGACCATGCGAAATATAATTTCCATTGTAAACATACTATCTCGCTGGAGTCGGAGTTGTCAAAAATAACTTGACCAAGATAACTCAAATAAAAGCAGGAAGACAACTGACACTGACTCTCCAAGAATCAATATGGACCACATCATACAGCTAAGACGTAAGCATAGTGTAGCGACGTAGACATAGAAGCTAACATAGACTTAAGGAATAAAGCTATACCTATTACACCATCTGCAGAGGTACGCTTGATAATGGCAGCACGCCGAAGCGAACTCGTCCCGTAACTTCGTAATCACGACGAGTAAATCAGTTAACAGTGCAGCAGAAACCTGTACCAAAATTAAAATAGTCGCTCATCGAAATCACGCATGCAGCGAGCCCACTAGAAAAGAAATTGTGGAATACTTTACTTACAAGTCAAGAAACCGCACCAAAATTAAGTAGTTGAATATGAACAACGTCGCATGAATCAATCGTCAGTGCAAATGTCGTAGCAAGGTGCCGTCGGTTAAAGTTCGAGCAAGCTGCGTTCGTTGTCAACAGCTAAGACTTCTGTTCTCCTTGTAGATAGTGGAATTTCTTGAATAATGTCGATGATATGCTTTTTGTCTTCAAGAAGTGTCGCTGCCCCTTCCAACATACGTACATTATATTAACCATCTCAGAGTTTAAAACAGCTTCTGGCCATTAAGTTTCCAGCATACACGCGACACTGCTGTGCAGACTTTACTTCCTCGTTCCTGCACCGAGCTAGTATGACATGCTTTTTTTTGTAAGACGTTAAAATGTCTAACGTTTATCTCGACGTGCGGCACTGCCAGGGGAGAAAGTTTTATGCAACTTCTTATCAACTGTTTTGTAATGTCGCTTTAAATTAGCCCTTTTTAAATTAGCACTTTTAACAAGACCGACCATTTGTTGCACATGAAGCAAATTTGAAAGGCTTTAGCCTTGTCAGGTAATGTAAAACAATATTGTACTGTCCAGCCAATCAGAAACTATTTTTACAATCAACTTTAAGCTTTTTAGTATCCGTGCTAACCGAATCATAAAACGTTATTAGCGCACGTCAATGAACAACACAGACAAACGAACGCTCGCGTCGCATGAGATCAGAACTATGTATGGCTCAAATGACTCTGAGCACTATGGGACTTAACATCCGAGGTCATCAGTCCCCTAGACTTAGAACCACTTAAACCTAACTAACCTAAGGACATCACACACATCCATGCTCGAGGCAGGGTTCGAACCTGCGACTGTAGCAACAGCGCGGTTCCGGACTGAATCGCCTAGCACATTTGGGATGCGATTGAATGTGGTGTCAGAGCTCATCCCCCCCTTCCCCGGAATTTACGGGAACTGGATGACTTGTGTGTGCAGATGTGGTACCAACTGCCTTCAGCGACCTAACAAGGCTTCATTATTACCATAACACGACGCGTCACCGCCGTTTTCCATGCGAAAGATGGACATAACGGCTATTAGGTAAGTGGTAATAATGTTCTGGCTGATCATCAAGAGCGACAGATACTCTAAATTCGGTATGGAACGCCATTACACTACCATGCAGAAAGATTTTAAAGATATAGTTGGTTATGAAAGAGCAAAAAATTACAACGATCGACAGACGGAATACAAGCACTTTGGTACGAACAGTTAAAATTCGGATGTCACACGCATCATTACACTGTCGTTTGTAACAGTTTTTGATTTAACCGAATGAAGAGTATAGATACTATATATTACTACAGAATACGTTTGTTAAGTCAAAAGACTTTCCTGGAAGAATTTTTCGATTTAGAACTCACTATTATTGAATTTATAAAGGAAAAAGGAGCGCAAGAAAGAAAATTAGAATATCCGGAATGGATTGCAGACCTCACATTTTAAGTGGGCTTGGCTGCATATTGCCCAAAGTAAGACGTTGCAAGGTGTGAAACAGCTAATTTCTGATTTGGTGAGGAAGCTCTTACAAAGAAAATTGTGTTGTAGATGGGACACATACTGACAAAGTCCAGTTCCCCAAGCGAGGTTTGAAGAATTGATTGTGACCTTGAAAGAATTACAGGGATAGTTTCCTAAACGCTTTGAGGACACTGCCAATCTTACATTTGTTTTCGAGACCGTTTGCTGTTTCAGCTGAAAGCGCCTCTGTGCATGTGCAGATGTAACGGATCTATCTGCAAGATTGCATTTTAAAGACAAATCCTTTTTACGTTAGAACGATCCAGGACGTCTACATTGCTTTCCTCGGATATATTTTCTACGCCTCTATAATGAGGTTGCAAAAGTGCTGGCTGGGTTAGTCGGTTGAAATGATGGAGGGAGGCTAAAGCATCCCATCTCCAATATGAAAGATGTTTTTTCGATTAGGAAACTAAATAAGTAACAACCTGTGTGCAAAAATCCGTGAAATTGACCCGGGTCTCTCCTTATGCGAACGGTTGGTACCAGATAAAAATTAGATTGTCTTCAGTGCTCCAAAGATTATTAAATAATACTGAGCGAGGTGACTCTCGTGCCAGGGCACGGTCCGCTAGCCGAATTCCCGACCACCACTTGTGCACTTGAATCTAACCTGCTGTAGAGACTATTCACTCCTCTCACAACTGGCGGCGCCACATACGCACAGCAGGCAGCAAACACATCGAAAGTCTGGAGACACTCCCTGCTTCGACACATCACGTGGCGTGAACCTTTGGTCCAACCAGTGTCGTATTCAAGCTTCGTGCTTACAATATATACACCATCCTACGCTGCGAATGTGGCCGATGTGTGGTGTCTGGCTGAATTTCCCACATCTGTACAACGGATTTCGTCTTTATTCAAGGACCTGCAGTATTTCACTGTGTTCATTCTTTGTGCAACCGCAATTAGCTAGATGTTTTCGTTTCGTGCCATACTCTCAACCTGTACCGAACTTGTAACTCGTGCTTTCGTCCAAATAAAGGGAACGGGAGCATTGTTCCAACTAACCCATTACATATTTCTTCAGTTAGAACAAGTTACGTGCAAGACAACCTGAAGATGGCAGGGAAAACTTCTGTAACGTGTTATGTAAGGCTAAGAATATTTTTAACCTTGTGATTCTTTGCTAATAATAGTAATTATGTAGCATGTATAATAGTCTTACTATCATCCCTAATAGAATGGATATCATTACACAGGCAAAGCTCTAATATGAACTTTTATTTGGATTAGTAGAAACCTGTTTAACTTAGTGTCTACACGAATTAACTCCACTTCTGTATGTGCAGGTGCTGCGTACATCAGACCAGGTCACCAATAACTCTAAAATTCCTTCTTCAGTCCGGTTGTTAGCCCCGCCGACTACTAGTCACCTGATCTTCTTCCATAAAGGTTCAATTTTGTTTGCCGGTTGACGATTGGCGCCACGATACCTATAATTTCGTAATTTATATCTCATGTATCATCGGTGGATAAATGCCTCAATACAAATTTAAAAATTCGCAGTTGAGTGTCTGGTTTTCTTCTGTCACTACTGCTTCTTTCAGCTTTGTAAATGATGTGTTCATGTTAAAACTAGCGAGTAGCATCGTGTTTCGGAACACATGTAAACCTTAAATTCCCCAGTAGCTGACTGGGTTAGTCGGTTGAAATGTTGGAGAAAGGCTAAAGCATCCAATCTCCAATATGACGAAGTGTAGTAAAGTGCCGTGGCGTTCAAATCATCCTTCATGTTCTTGACAACTTTAGGTGTAGTATCTGCCATGATCCCTCCATGACTTATACCAAGCGGCAGACTTCATCCTCCCTAGTTCAGTTTGTTTTCGATTTCATCTACATACCAGAAGCGTTCAATAAATCGTGCAACACTTTTTTTTCGAAAGGTTGTTTCTATTCATGACTCCAATAAACCACATAATTCCTCACTTTTTTAGCTACAAAACCCTATTTTTCCCTGAATGTCCGTTCAACGCGACGGCATTACCCCACCTTGCAAGACTTCACTGGACTTGCGGTATGATTTGATAGGCTACAGACGACTATGAGATTACTCCCTGACTACAGTCACTAAATTAGTAAGTGTTCCACTTGGCTAAGTGGCCCATGCATCTGATTAATTGATTTTGCTCTTTGACTGTTTTTATTGTTAGCATGCATTAGAGGAGATCACATTTATGAGAATCTAAGTGAACTTGAATGCTGAAATAATGTTAATGAAATGCTGGCCTTGTCGTTATTGCAGTCAATTGTTGATGGGTGATTAATATATCAGCACGCTATTGATCTTTTATAAAAGTTATGGCACAAGTTTATTGATTAAAAAGTACATGTTAAGCGTGATGACAAATAAATCATGGGCTGTTGGCAACACAATAGTTGGCAACACTCCACTGGGTGGCGACTGGGTGGCAAACACTAAAGTTTGTCTGATTAAACTATTTACTCTCGCTCAAAACATGTATAACGCGATGTGAAATTATCTAACGCTGAATAGACTTTGATGGATTTATTCAACACAGTACTACATTGGTACAGCTGAAAAAAATTGACGAGACTGTGATTCTGTTCGCCCTAAAAAGCTGGAGCAGCAATACAATACTCCGTTCTCAATGTGTAGCGCTGTCTCAGGTGACGGTCGTGGTTCAAGCGTCAGCAGACTAGCGACAACAACGGTGAAGTCACTGATGACAGTGCCACTAAAGTAGAGTTATTAAACACGGTTTTCCGAAACTCCTTCACCAAAGAAGACGAAGTAAATATTCCTGAATTCCAATCGAGAACAACTGCCAAGATGAGAAACATAGAAGTGGATATCCTCGGTGTAACAAAGCAGCTTAACTCACTTAATAAAGGCAAGGCCTCCGGTCCAGACTGTATACAAGTCAGGTTCCTCTCAGAGTGTGCCGATAAAATAGCTCCATATTTAGCAATTACATACAACCACTCGCTCACAGAAAGATGCGTACCTAAAGACTGTAAAATTGCTCAAGTCACACCAGTACCCAAAAAGGGAAGTAGAATGGCTCTGAGCACTATGGGACTTAACATCTGAGGTCATCAGTCCCTTAGAACTTAGAATTGCTTAAACCTAACTAACCTAAGAACATCACACACATCCATGCCCGAGGCAGGATTCGAACCTGCGACCGCAGCAGTCTCGCGGTTCCGGACTGAAGCGCCTAGAACCGCTCGGTCACAGCGGCCGGCAGGGAAGTAGAAGTAATCCGCTGAGTTACAGGCCCATATCACTAACGTCGATTTGCAGTAGGGTTTCAGAACATATACTGTATTCGAACATTATGAAGTACCTAGGAGAAATTAATTTATTGACATATAGTCAGCACGGATTCAGAAAATATCGTTCTTGTGAAACACAACTAGCTCTTTATACTCATGAAGTAATAAGTGCTATCGACAGGGGATGTCAAATTGAGTCCATATTTTTAGAATTCCAGAGGGCTTTTGACACCGTTCCTCACAAGCGTCTTCTAACCAAACTGCGTGCCTATGGAATATCACCTCAGTTGTGCGTCGGGATTCGTGATTTCCCCTCAGAAAGGTCACAGTCGTAGTAATAGATGGAAAGTCATCGGGTAAAACAGAAGTAATATCCAGCGTTCCCCAAGAAAGTGTTATAGGCCCTCTATTGTTCCTGATCTATCTATATTAACGACATAGGAAACAATCTGTGTAGCCCTCTTAGATTGTTTGCAGATGATGCTGTCATTTACCGTCTTGTAAAGTCATCAGATGACCAAATCGAATTGCAAAATGATGTAGATACGATATCTGTATGGTGCGAAAAGTGGTAATTGACCCTGAATAAAGAAAAGTGTGAAGTTATGCACATGAGTGCTTAAAGAAATCAACTAAATTTCGATTACGCGATAAGTCACACGAATCTGAGAGGTGTAAATTCAACTAAATACTTAGGGATTACAATTACAAATAACCTAAATTAGAACGATCACATAGATAATATTGTGGCTAGAGCAAACCAAAGACTGCGATTCATTGGCAGAACACTTAGAAGGTGCAACAGGTCTACTAAAGAGACTGCTTACACCACGCTTGTCAGCCCTATTCTGGAGTATTGCTGTGCGGTGTGGGATCCGCATCAGGTGGGACTGACGGATGACATCGAAAAAGTACAAAGAAGGGCAGCTCGTTTTGTATTATCGCGAAATAGGGGAGATACTGTTACCGATATGATACGTGAATTGGAGTGGCAATCATTAAAACAAAGGCGTTTTTCGTTGCGACGGGATTTTCTCATGACATTTGAATCACCAGTATTCTCCTCCGATTGCGAAAACATTCTGTTGGCACCCACCTACATTGGGAGGAATGATCATCACGATAAAATAAGAGAAATTAGGGCTCGCACAGAAAAATTTAAGTGCTCGATTTTCCCGCGTGCCGTTCGAGAGTGGAACGGAGACAGCATGAAGGTGTTTCATTGAACCCTCTGCCAGGCACTTTATTGTGAATAGCAGAGTAATCACGTAGATGTAAATGTGCAGAGCCTGTAATTCGTTATCGCGGGCACGAAATATGCAAAATCGCGGCTGAAGATCTGTTGGACAGACCACAATTACTCTCCAATGGAGCCCTGAAATCTCGGCAGATTCCAGGATATGACATTCCCGTTCGCGAGTCAAACCATGTACCAATCTGACTAACTTACACAGCAATGCGCAAAAGGAGATCAAACGTCAAGGTGGCAGACCGGTCACGAATAAGATTGCCATCGAGACAGCGACGTGTCCAATATGACTGAGGTCTGTAGGTACAACTGTGTCCTCACCACAGATTCCTCAGTCAAGACCAATCACAAGGCTTCATGAGCTCCATGTCTCCCCTCTAACTCGTCTGCTCTACCCATCAGTCAATCCTAATCAAAGTTAACAATATTCTTCTCTTTTATAGAGACGCATCCAATCCCTGACTCACAAATTCCAGCGCAGAGAGTACCCACAACCACTTTAGGCAACATGTTTTGAGTTTTCATTTAACTCTAAAGTGAGCAACACATTTATCATGGAGATCATTATTTTTCGGAGCAGTTGTCTCAGTTAAAGTAAGAGAAGTGTTTTTGAGCCCAACATAGACTATTTCAGAGCCTCCATAAATGCTGTGTTCCATTCTAAAATTGTTACGAAGGCCTGTGGCTTCCCAAAACACTCTTCAGGAAGAGGGACAACACCACATGACAACAAAAATGGTTCAAATGGCTCTGAGCACTATGCGACTTAACTTCTGAGGTCATCAGTCGCCTAGAACTTAGAATTAATTAAACCTAACTAACCTAAGGACATCACACATATCCATGCCCGAGGCAGGATTCGAACCTGCGACCGTAGCGCCTTTAACCGCACGGCCACACCGGCCGGCCATGACAACACCCTCGATGATGTCCAGTCCACTGTGAACATGGAAACGCAATTTTTATAACCGCCATCCCTATTCACAAAAGGAGTTTACAACACTGTCAAAACACATTGGCCAGGCATCCTAGATTTCTCTCACGGCCCTGCCTCTGCTGTGGCTAGAGGCGCCTAACATGTAAGTCCAGGTAGGCAGCTTTACCACCTCTTCGGCCGAAAGCATTGTCTGCACACCACCATTGGCACCACCATTGTGTCTCAAGATGTTCCTTTTCCTAAAAGGTGCACGAGGCTTCCAAGACCCAAACACACACTGCAAGATTTACTGGTAAATGACCAAACTGCCTTCTTGTTCGAAGGAGAAGGGTAATGTTCGAAGGAGAGCCACCATAAAGATCCTACATGCATTAACAATGTACATGCTTCCATCAGTGTCTACTCATGCTGATAACTTCCTGTTGTTTCACAAAAATGATGTCTTTGGCGTAAAATCAACATTAAAAAGTAGCCTTGAATATGGAAAATAGTGAGAGAGTGACTCATGATTTCTCAACCTTACTGGGAGGGCCTTTATATCCATATGATATACTGGTTGACTTCCGAGCCAATGTCTTGCTGCATCAGTAACCTCCCCTTCATCCGTGTACTGCTTCCGACCAAGTGCATCCATCATTCGGCCAAACAGATGGAAGTCGGAAGATGTGGTGTCTGGGCTGTAGGTTGGAAGAGGAACAGTCCAATGAAATTTGGTGAGCTCCTCTCGGGTGGAGAGACTTGTGTGAGGCCTTGCATTGTCATGGAGAAAATGATGTTCATTTACTTCCTATGGTGACGAACACGCTGAAGTTGTTTCTGCAGTTCCCTTTCACTTCAGAGTTAATCATTGCAGCATGAGAGGGGACATTGGACAAAACAGCCCCTCCATAGTACCAGAAAACCGTCACCATGATTTTACTGGCTGAGGATGCAGCTTTGAAATTTTTCTTCGCAGGAGAACCACCATATAGATCCTGCATGCATTAACAATGTACATGCTTCCATCAATGTCTACTCATGCTGATAACTTCCTGTTGTCTTCCAAAAATGAGTTGACAGCTCTCTACTTGGAACGCACCTCTGTTACGGACGCCCTTTTGAATACTACATATAGCGCTACCACCTATCGGAAGTTCATGAAACTCTAGGGGCTGAAGGGGGGATATTCCACTATGTACCACAACAGACTTCTGCAATCCATGGATTGCCGTTTTGTTTCCCGTTCGAAGTGATGAACCCATATTTCATCGCTTGTGACGATGTTCGACAAAAAAAATTATAACGATCAGCGTCGCAAAGCACAGGCAAATCTGCACAGATGGTCCTTCGTTGCTCTTTATGGTCTTCTGTTAGGTGGCGAGGAACCCAACGGGCATAGACCTTTGAATACCCCAACCGGTGAACAAGCTTGTCGGCACTATCGTCAGAAACGCCCAGTTGAATGGCAAGATGTTTGAGTGTGAACCATTGGTTACCTTGAATGAGTCTGCACGCCAACACCGCAGAAGTCACATATGTATGCGGACGGTCGGCATGCGTGAGATCAGACAGATTTGCGAGACCTTGTTGCGATGATGGCAGACGCGTCGCCCAACGGCTCGCCGTAGTTTTAGTCACTTCTAGGTCTCCATAGACATTCTGCAAGCGTCTATGAATATCTGCGATGCTCTGATTTTCCACCTGAAGAAACTTGATGACAGCTCTCTGCTTGGAACGCACCTCCGTTACGGACGCCCTTTTGAAGGCTACATATAGAGCCACCACCTATCGGAAGTTCATGAAACTCTAGGGGCTGAAGGGGGAATATTCCACGATGTACCACAACAGAATTCCGCATTTTTCAGCCGAAATAGGAAACGACGGTCTATGTGCTTTTCTTATCTTTCCCCTGTCCCTGTCTCAGGTATTCTGGTAGTGATAGAATCGCTGTACAGTTTGTCGCAAATGCCTGTTCTCTAAACTCTCTCAACAGTGTTTCACGTAAAGGGATTACTGTTGGAGTTCACAGAGGACTTCTGTAACACTGTCGTATTGATCAGTCCTTCCTACCAGTAACAAATCTAGCAGCACGCTTCCTTCGATTTCTTCCAACTGTTTAGCGCAGAAGATTGCATCATACATAAGTCGTGGCTGGCTCGAGTCACGCCTTGTTTTTTTTTATCATTGGTTGCAGTCCAGTGGTGTCTTATTTCTTCTTCGGTTACCGCCATAACGTTGCTATCTCCTCTCCGTGAGTGGCAGCAGCAGCGTCTGTCGATACTAGTACTGCTGTACTATCTTTGGTGTGGCGGATATATTTTCCGGGTGTGCTGTGTGTGGCAGTCGGTCGGTTGGGGCAGAGCAGCGACGAAGTCTCCGTGGCGCGTGGTCAGGCCGGAGCCGCTGACGGCGAGCACGCACGGTTGGAGCTGTGAGGCTCTTCTTGCGAGGGCTACGAAGTTCGTCGCCCACTGATCCTGGCCACTAAAGTTGAGTGCTCACTTATCCTACTACCAAGCCTCAACTGCTATTACTTATCTTCGTTTGACCCTGGTTGTCGCTTTCTGGGAGATTCCTGCGAGCAACAACGTATGTGCATTGAAGTCGGCTAGAATTGCATCTATCTTCCTGTGTGGTGTTTAACTTAATTCATTCCTTCATTAATAAAGTGTACCAGCGGATTCTTCTGCGTTGTGGGCGTTGACGTTCCGGTTACCTGTCCTGGTCGTTGACGTAGTTTTCGGCTGTGTATTTTCCTCGTCGTGTTGATGATGTCCAGCACGGCGTGTAGTTCGACAGCTGAGGTGGTGTTGGTAGTTTTGGGCGACTATTTTGACTTGGCTGGATTGGGCACCAGTATCCAGAACGTTGTGCTATTGACATCTTGTTGTCGTTTTGCTGGTCGGGTGGAGCATGATCTTATTGGTTCGTTCGTCGGCTGGCTTACGGTTGCGTTGCCTTCCGATTAAGAAGTTGTCGGTCTGGCTGCCTGTCTCACCTGAACGTGCGTTAGTGTACCCTTCCCAGGCCGACCCTTGGAACCTTCTGAGGGCCGCTCCTTGTGTTTTACGTAGTGATTTCCTTTTTAGTCTTAGGTACTCTGTGTGGCCGTAAATCTGTTTGAAGTTGGTATGTGGCCTTCAGCCGAGTTTTCCAGCTTAAATTAAAAATTGGAAATTTCTTTGTCTGGGCTTTAAGCAATGAGACTGTTTGGGTTTGGTATGTGGCCTTCAGCCGAGTTTTATGCTAAAGCCTTTAGCCTATTTTAGTTGAAGCTTAGAAGCTCTTCCCTTTAGGCCTTAAGCCGTAAATTGTTTTCTGCATGGTGTGTGGCCTTCAGCCGAGTTTTGATCTCTCTTAAATTAAAAATTCAAAATCCTTGTCTTGCCGTTAAGACATAAGATTGTTATTCTTTAGTATGAGGCCTTCAGCCGATTTCCACACGAAATATTTTAAGATATGGCCTTCAGCCTTTTCAAAGGAAAGTTCTTCATCCTAAGCCGTGAGCCGTTAAATTGTTTTGTTGATATGCGGACTTCAGCCGAGTTTCCAGCCTATTTAGATTAAACAATGAAAATCTTTGTCTCGGACTTAAGCCGTAGCACTGTTCTTGATTAATGTGTGGCCTTCAGCCGAGTTCTGCGGGAAAGATTAAAGTTAAGGCCTTCAGCGTATTTATATTGAAGATAAAAAAAAATTTCTAAAGAAGTGAAACCTCCAGAAGAACTCATGTGCCTTGAATTTTCGATGTGGCCTTCAGCCGATCTAAATTAAATCGAAGGAGGTCTTTCTTTAAAACGTTGAGAGTTTCTGATTCTTGCTTGTGTGATTGTGTGTTTTAACAAATAAAGTTTATATGTTGAGTGCCACTGACAGTAACTTATTTTGGCCCCTTTCCACAAATATAACCTCATGAGCTCTGTTCTGCTAGCCCAGGGATTTCAGTACAAGTGTACTGTACGCGGCATTCTTTATACATCGGCTACATTTCCCTAGAAGCCTCCCAATAAACCTAAGTCGACCACTCTCCTTCCCTACAACCGACCTTACGTGCTCGTTCCATTGCACTGTTACGCTTCAATATTGAATCGACGTGATTGTGTCTACCACAACACCGTTGAAACAGTATTCGAACATTACAGGATATTTTTTCTTTTCACGTCTGCATTAACTTACATTTTTTCCTATTTAGAGCAAGCTGTCATTCATCATACCAAAGAGAAAATACATCCAAGTTATCCTGTGTCACGCTACAATCACATGTTCTGTATTCCGCTTCCTCGCAACTTTCGCGTGTTAGAACAGAATTGTTCGATTCCATGTAAATTGCGGTCAGATTTGTGTTAATTTTCTTACGTAAGTTACAGATTTATCATCTACAGATATTTCTGAACATGACCGATTATACCAAAAAACTATTTTTCTGTTAATATATATTATTATTCATATCGGTTCATTACATAATACTGATCTTGTACCACAAAAATTAGTAATCAATTGTCAACTTGATGACCAAAAAATAAATTTAAAGTAAATATCACACTGTTATGCTTCTCTGTTCACATAAACAAAATTTTTGTCTTCATTTATAGTTTTCCTAATTTTGCTATAGATATTAAAATTCTTTTTACAAAATAACAGAAAGCTACTATCTTTCATGTTGTCGAAATTCTCAGCTGTAAATTTTCACTTAAATAATTATTTGCAGAAAATAAGATATAAACTAAATCTCAAAAACAATTTCAATTAAGGCAGTCATGTTAATACTAATTTAGACTTTGACCTGTCCAATAAGACACAAGAAGCTGGGCTCGTAATATATATAGAAATGTTTGGCGCCAGCTAGTTCTAAGTCTTAGTGCTTAGAGCCTTTTTTTGTCCCTTTGAACTGTTGTTTAAACGACCCTGGACAAAACCTTTTTCATAGGTTATACGGGAACAAAGGAGCCACCTCGACACTGAGGCCGACTTTGCAAGACAAGTACTGTTTATCTGCAAATATAACTCATTTGCTCTTGCCATTTTTTTATCATTATTTAAACTATGGGATAGTTATTACAACGTAATAATTGTGCTTCGCAATATAGGGACTATGTATAAAGGAATGCATTACACGCTCAAAGACGACAATTTCCCGTACACTACGGCGTCATCACAAACTGTCACACATTGCTGCCCATCCTCTACGTCAGATCGTTTACGTATAGTACAGATAACAGCAGAGGTATAGCACACTTCCTTGAAGCACTCCTGAAGATATCTCTGTCTCCGATAAACCCTCGCTGATCAGGACATCGAACTAATTTCTGTTCTTCGGAAAGTCTTCGCGTCAGTCAGCCTTAGTTTGACTTCTGTCAATCTTCCGCCCTGCCTCCTATCTCAGGTAACACACTAAAGTCAATGTTTTATGCAAATTCAAATATCGCATAATTTTTCCGTTTGTATCCCTTGCTTGTCACCCTTTTACAAGTTTGATTTTTGCGAGTTGAACTTAGTAACGTAAGGTGTACATTGTTAAACTACAGTAACGACTTTTATATCTGAAGACTTACAGTCGTCCTTCTCCGCAATACAGGTCAATCCATATTAAAAATAAATAATAATGCTTTTTTTTGGGCTCCGAGAGCAGATTCCTTGGCCACGTAGTAATGTGACTCACTCCGTTGGGAACTGTTTTAAAGTTGTGAGGAATAAAGCAATGCCGTTCTGTTTCACCCGACTCGGCAACTAGCTCTGAGCAGTATTAACGTCACATAAATAAAAACAGGGAAGATTCTCACCTTTCTTTCCTCTTAGTGCCAAACTTCCACCATACCTGCTTATCTGGCGAGATGTTTAAATGTAGCAACTTTTATGGCGACGGAGAAACTTCCATCTTTTAAAATGATATTATCTGGGCCAGACCCTCTCGGGTTGATCGCCAGGTATTTAAAAAGTTTTTTAATTAGAAAATTTTGTTATGGACATAAACGGGAGGGGATGACTCGACCGCCCGTCTGGGCGGTCGGAGATACTGCGACCGCGAGACAGCCAGACGTTCTCCTGGGGCCTGTGGAAGGAGGGATGGAAAGGGGAGGGGGGGCAGGGCGCTGGCAGAAAAAGGTGCGACAGCAGCAAGTGGTCCGCAGGTGTAACCCAGTAACATGTAGTATCGTATAAGAATCGGAAGTTGGTACTGATCTGTACTTAATCTACGCTGGTGTCCAGAATTAAAGCAACAAACGGAAATTTTGCAAGGTTGTGTTTGTTTTGCCACAAAACAGGTAAACAAGTGATAGTAAAGTAGAAAAGAACAAAGAACGTAAACAACTGCAACATGCATATCGGAAGACAAAAATGTTTCCAACTTAACGAATTTGCATGCACTATCCGACAACTGGTTGATGTGTTCAGCGTGGGGTGTTACCACGTCTGTCAGCAATACAGGCCTGACAGCAACGGCGCATGCTGCGGAGATGCTCGCAAGTCTTGATTGATTGATGCTGACGTGACGCAACGTGTCTCCCTAACGCATGCCAGCCACGCTCTATGGGATTCAAATCGGGAAAGCGAGCAGTCTACGCCATACGTGCAGTATCTTCCGTTTCCAAGAAAACATCAGTCAGCCGTGCTATATGAGGTCAAGTATTATAGTCTACCAGTACGAAGTCTGGGCCGATACCACATCGCAACAACCGAACATGATGTCCCGAGATCTCATCGCGATACCCGACAGCAATTACACCTTGCCGATACAATTTCATGAAGAGGTGTTCGAGTGCTCAACATACTCCCTGCCCACTCCATTAAGGATCCTCTTCGATATTGGTCTGTTTCCAAAAAGTTCGGATTCGGAAATGCAAAACTTTCAGGCCGATCGGGCGTGTCACAGTGAACAGTGGGCAATGAGAGCAACGTGACGATGCTAAGTCCCGCGAGCTAGAGCACAACTGAACACCCGTCAGCAAGCAGTGTTTGAAATGCAAGTTGTATCAAAAAGAATCATCCGATTTGGCATGTCTACATATGTGAAACTAATAAATATATACAATGAATTTTGTTTTTTTGATGAACGGGAAACTCCAAAAGTTTTTTTTTTTTTTCATACCTTTTGATAGGTGTTCAATATGATCGCCTTGAGATGCACGACATATATCACTGCGTTATTCAAATTGTTCCCACACTGCAGCGAGCAAGTCTTTAAGTTACAGCTTCCACAGCTGCTATTATGCGATGTCTCAGTTCATTCATTGTTGTCGGTAACGGAGTCACGTAAACAGAGTCTTTTATAAACCCTGCACAATAAATAATCACGTACAGTCAGGTCCGGTGACCTTGGAGGCCAGTAATGTGAGGCTGAATCATTTGGTCCAGTGCGACCGATTCATCGTTCAATAATCGTTTCATTTAAAAATTCCCACACTTCCAGATCAGATGCCAGTGTGTCGGTGCTCCATCCAGTTGGTAAATGAAGTCGTTCAAATCAGTCTCCAACTGTGGGAAAAGAAAGTTCTCAAGCATATCGAGATATGTGCTTCCTGTAACAGTGTTCTCGGCAAAGAAAAATGGGACATATATCGTGTCCCGTGAAACTGCACAAAACACATTTAATTTTGGAGAGTCCCTCTCACGTTGTACAACTTCATGTGGGTGTTCCATACCCCATATTATCACATCATGACGGTTCACCTTTCCATTTAAATGTAATGTTGTCTTGTCACTAAACACTAAGAGCGGAAGAAAACTGCCATCCTCCATCTTGCCAAGAACGAAATTTCAGAACTGCACACGTTATTGTTTGTCACCTTCACGAAGAGCTTCCAGCAGGTGAATTTTGTACGGTTTCAAACGCAAACGTCGACGAAACACACGCCAGAAGGACATCGGGGGCATGTTGAGCTGCCGAGCTGCACGGCGAACGGATTTCTGCGAACCCCTTGTGAAACTATGGCGGATGCGTTCGATGTCTGTGTCAGACACTCGGGGACGGCCCGGCTATTTGCCTTTACACAAACAACCTGTTTCTCGGAATTGTTCGTTCCATCGTCTGATGCGCTGTACTGTAGGAGGATCCACGCCATACTTAGTATGAAAGTCAAACTGAACAGTTATTATTAACCAGTACTGCGCAAAACGTAGAACACAAAAAGCTTTGTTGTCCCGACACCATTTTTACTAGAAATTAAGTGGGCGCACATTGCTGTTACATAACAGGAAGCATACAAAACTCGAGAGTTTGTTCTTTCCACCAGTACGTTGTTCACGAACATATTTCAAATAACATAATAGTTACAATTTTTTTAGTCGGTTGATTCTTTTTGATACACCCTGTACTTCAAAAGCGATTAGGAATGAAGCTGCATTGATATGCGAAACCATCTCGAAAATGACGACTTCGCAAGGAAATTAATCCCCAGTGATGAAACCTCTTCTCTTTTCTCTCGGGGCAGATCAACCGACTGTAAACTCACATACGGTGGACAGAAATCCACATGGAATTGTGGAACACGTCCAGGATACCGAGAAAATAAAAATTTCTGTGCCGTGTCCAACAAGACCGTGTATTGACCCTTCTTCTATGAGAGAACTGTCACTGGTACAACATTTGCCGCAGTTGTGGCTCATGCCACATCTTGAAGTTAATAGCAGGGATTTCTTCTTTCAGCAAGAAGGTTCCCCTCCATATTTTCGCAATATTGTGGATGAGATTACCTGAATGAGATGCTCTCGCGTCAGTGGATAGGCCATGTCATGGCCGCATCTTCCTGCTATTCAAATGGCCGTCACGGTAGCTGAACTTGCCGCCTTGCGATTTTTTCTTGTCGGATCACAAAAAAAAGTAAGTTTGAGAATTTGTCTTTCTGCTACTGTATCATTTGTTACGTGGTTTTTGGGCATTTATCTGTACCGATTTTTTAAAATGTTTCCTGGATTTTATAATTACCATTTATACGAAATGTACACTACTGGCCGTTAAAATTGCTACACCAAGAAGAAATGCAGATGATAAACGGGTATTTATTGGACAGATATATTATACTAGAACTGACATGTGATTACATTTTCACGCAATTTGGGTGCATACATCCTGAGAAATCAGTACCCAGAACAACCACCTGTGGCCGTAAAAAAGGCCTTGATACGCCTGATCATTGAGTCAGAGTTTGGACGGCTTATACGGGTACAGCTGCCCATGCAGCTTCAACACGATACCACAGTTCATCAAGAGTAGTGACTGGCGTATTGTGACGAGCCAGTTGCTCGGCCATCATTGACCAGACGTTTCCAGTTGGTGAGAGAATGTGCTGGTCAGCACAGCAGTCAAACATCTTCAGTATCCAGAAAGCCCCGTACAGGACCTGCACCATGCGGTCGTGCATTATTCTTCTGAAATGTAGGGTTTCGCAGGGATCGAATGAAGGATAGAGCCACGGGTCGTAACACATCTGAAATGTAACGCCCACTGTTCAAAGTGCCGTCAATGCGACTAAGAGGTGACCGAGACATGTAACCAATGGCACCCCATACCATCACGCCGGGTGATACGCCAGTATGGCGATGACGAATACACGCTTCCAATGTGCGTTCACCGCGATGTCGCCAAACACGGATGCGACCATCAGGATGCTGTAAACAGAACATGGATTCATCCGAAAAAATTACGTTTGCCATTCGTGCACCCAGGTTCGTCCTTGAGTACACCATCGCAGGCGCTTCTGTCTGTGATGCAGCGTCAAGGGTAACCGCAGCCATGGTCTCCGAGCTGATAGTCCATGCTGCTGCAAACGTCGTCGAACGGCTCGTGCAGATGGTTGTTGTCTTGCAAACGTCCCCATCTGTTTACTCGGGGATCGAGACGTGGTTGCACGATCCGATACAGCCATGCGGATGAGGCCTGTCATCTCGACTGCTAGTGATACGAGGCCGTTGGGATCCAGCACGGCGTTCCGTATTACCCTCCTGAACCTACCGATTCCATATTCTGCTAACAGTCATTGGATCTCGACCAACGCGAGCAGCAATGTCGCGATACGATAAACCGCAATCACGATAGGCTACAACCTGGCCTTTATCAAAGTCGGAAACGTGATGGTACGCATTTCTCCTTCTTACACGAGGCATCACAACACCGGCGCCAACCTTGTGTGAATGCTCTGAAAAGCTAATAATTTGCATATCACAGCATCTTCTTCCTGTCGGTTAAATTTCGCGTCTGTAGCACGTCATCATCGTGGTGTAGCAATTTTAATGGCCAGTAGTGTAACTCATCCTCGAGGGACGTAACTTACAAGGCGCTTATTCGATCGATTCTTGAGTATTGTTCATCATTCTGGGATCCTTGCCAGTAGGACTGATACAAGAGATAGAGAAGATCCAACGAACAGCGGCGCGTCTCGTCACAGGATCGCACGAAAGCGTTACGGAGATACGGAGATGCTCAACAAAGTCCAGTGGCAGACGCTACAAGAGAGGTGTTGCACATCACGGAGGGGTTTATAAAATTTCGGGGGAGTTCTTTCCAGGAAGAGCCGGACAACATATTGCTTCCTCCCATATACAATTCGCTGCATGACACAGCAAGTTCGAGAAATTAGAGCTAATACAGAAGCTTGCAGACAATTATTCTTCCCATGCTCCATTGGCGAGTGTAACGAGGAAGGGGGATCAATTAGTGGTAACAGAAGCATCCTCCACCACACACCGTTGTAGAATATGTTGTAGATGTAGACAGATGTATAGATTGCATTCGTTTATGGCAGATTCACATGATGAGTCATTTATTAGGAGTAGTTAGTTGGTTTTATGTTAAACCGATCTTTTGTATGATTAATTGTTATGATGTTTCAAATTATTTTCTCATTCATATGTAAATATGGTTACAGGCCGAACATTCGTAAGGCTTTTTTTCTTTTTATATACAAATACAAATGTGTAGGTTACAGGCCGAACATTTGTAAGGCTTTTTTTCTTTTTATATATAAATACAAATGTGTATTAGAAACTTCTATCCACCACCTTCTACATATTACCTAAATGGAAATTCTTCTATGGTACAGAAAGAGTTGTCATGGAGGAAATTGTGTTCAAATTTATATCATTGGCTAAATGATCAAAGTTAGTTGCAGCATTGTGCTCAAAATTTTGGTGGCAGCACCGCGCACCCCTTTTTGCGGTAAAGACGAGCTTCATATGGAACAATGAATGTCATTTCTCCTGGTATTGTAATTATGTACGTCAAGGTTCCTTTTTAACAGTACTGGGCTATTTACAACAATACTGTGATGTGGCAGTCAAAATCTGTCTCCTTAAAGGCATATCTACAAGGTAATTGTAGATAAGCGACACATTATTCTTAAATCATGTTTTTGAGAAATGAAAACTTTCTTTCTTAAACATGCAGTACCCTATAATCCATAATTCGACATCACTGAAAGAAAATACACAAAATACCCTAACTCACTGATTTGTCTCTCCTCAGTATTTGCAACGACTGCAAATGAAATTTTGGATGAATTACTTTGTTCAAAAGTTAAAAAATGTGTTGTCCAGTTTAAATTGTCGCCGATGTGGACCCGTAAAAATTCTTAACTCTCCACTCTAGTTATTACTTCCTACTTTGCATTACATTTGTCATTAGTGTAGTACCTCTGGATTTGCAGAAATGAATATGTGTCTTTTTGGAATTGATAGTGAAAACATCTGGAGGAAACAACTCATAACACTTTTAAGACCATTGTTATCGTTTCCTTGTAACATATTTATCATAACCTCGAAATATAAAGATACATAATTAATTATTTTTCAGCTACATTTGAGCAGTCCTGGTACACATTTAAATCCACGCTCCTCATTACTGTAGTACGCCGTTAGAGGAACCATGACAAAATGGCACAAGCCATTGATAATTTGGAGCACAGCGCAGTAATCCCTTTTCTTCATTTGAAGGGCAACAACGCTGCAACAATCCGTGCTGAGTTTGTGGAAGTATAATAAGGCAACAACGCACCATCACGACAGAGTGGTTAGGTGCACGGCCGACTAGACATTGGGCTTATGGGGGGCATGCCACCGACCATAGCGGCCGGTTTTCGGGGCAGCAAAATCTTACATTTTTAAGGTTCCAAAAGCACGAATAAAACAAGACAGTGAAAGTCTTGTGTAAATGAAGAAATGTGAGAATAAGTTGGAAATATAAATCATTCATAAAGTCTGGTGACATACTAAAAACTGTTTGCCGTATTGTGAAACAGATGACGGTGTAAACTCTGGCGTTGGTTGCGTCTTTCAAAATAACTCTTTTGTACTATGCGCCTATACTACACTTGAAGAAGTGTACATACGTCACCCCCTCCAGAAGCGAAAAATTTTAAAATAAAGACAAATTTCAGCATATGATGGCCTAACATTCCTTAATACCTTTGGGAGTATCTCCGAGAAAAACACTTCGCAATAAATAAATAAATAAAGAATAAGTAAAATATCCACTTCCCGTCTTTCGAATCCAGACGTTGTGATTAAGGGGCGTTTACATGTGGGAAGATGTGTGGCATCCTTTCCTAGCACTCCCACTCCTTTGGCTCTGCCATTAATACCATTTACTTTACTCTTCTCCTTGTCACGGTCCTCTAAATTATTTTTTTCTGCTTTGTCTGTAACTTATTTTTTTTCTCGGTGTTGCAGCTCTAATAAATGGATATTAACGTTTAGGTTACTACTGAAAAGTTTGTCAACCCTTATCTTGGTGCTGAAGCAACTAAGCGAACTGTTTTTCCAGTTTCGTCGTATTTCGCACTGTTTGTGCTCCAATAAGTTTATTTAGCGTATAACATTTTTCGCTCTAATAAATAATAGTGCTTTCAAAACTGCTTGCTTTGAGCCATAAATCATGGTCGCAGCATGTTGGAAAGCACCCTTTCTTGATATTCAACAATAGCCGGTATCGCTTTATGTACTACGCACGTACCGAATAGGCATTGTAGATTTATATACTTTTTTCAAAAAATAAAGTGTTTATATGTAAGACACTTGCTGTCTTATAACCGTCCACTTGGTACAGTAGAAGCGTTGACGACACCGTCGATAGTGTAGCATTCACGAGGAGACCAATTGTGTGAGTGGATTGAAGAGTTCCTAGATAACAGAACGCAGCATGTCATTCTCAATGGAGAGAAGTCTTTCGAAGTAAGAGTGATTTCAGGTGTGCCGCAGGCGAGTGTCGTAGGACCGTTGCTATTCGCAATATACGTAAATGACCTTGTGGATGACATCGGAAGTTCACTGAGGCTTTTTGCGGATGACGCTGTGGTATATCGAGAGGTTGTAACAATGGAGAATTGTACTGAAATGCAGGAGGATCTGCAGCGAATTGACGCATGGTGCAGGGAATGGCAATTGAATCTCAATGTAGACAAGTGTAATGTGCTGCGAATACATAGAAAGAAAGATCCCTTATCATTTACCTACAATATAGCAGGTCAGCAACTGGAAGCAGTTAATTCCATAAATTATCTGGAAGTACGCATTAGGAGTGATTTAAAATGGAATGATCATATAAAGTTGATCATCGGCAAAGCAGATGACAGACTGAGATTCATTGGAAGAATCCTAAGGAAATGCAATCCGAAAACAAAGGAAGTAGGTTACAGTACGCTTGTTCGCCCACTGCTTGAATACTGCTCAGCAGTGTGGGATCCGTACCAGATAGGGTTGATAGAAGAGATGGAGAAGATCCAACGGAGAGCAGCGCGCTTCGTTACAGGATCATTTAGTAATCGCGAAAGCGTTACGGAGATGATAGATAAACTCCAGTGGAAGACTGCAGGAGAGACGATCAGTAGCTCGGTACGGGCTTTTGTTGAAGTTTCGAGAACATACCTTCACCGAGGAGTCAAGCAGTATATTGCTCCCTCCTATGTATATCTCGCGAAGAGACCATGAGGATAAAATCAGAGAGATTAGAGCCCACACAGAGGCATACCGACAATCCTTCTTTCCACGAACAATACGACACTGGAATAGAAGGGAGAACCGATAGATGTACTCAAGGTACTCTCCGCCACACACCGTCAGATGGCTTGCGGAATATGGATGTAGATGTAGATGTAGAAGTGCCACAACCCGATTTCCCAGAAACTTCGCCCAGTGGAAGAGGTGTTAAACGAAAGCGTGCCTCGGCTTATCCGTAGACGCGATCGTCTCTAAGAAAACGGCGGTCAAAGTTTTTGACGAAACTTAACAACCGGAGTCCACGACGTTGGGATCATGGATTTACTTCAAACTTTGCACGCCTGTAGTAGATCATTAAAATAATATTATGTGCAAGTAGTATGGTGCACTATTCTGGTAATTTCCAGAAATTCACAAAAGAAGTTTTAGGCGTCTATTACGTGAGTTAAGTACCAGTGAGTACATAACTGTGAGTAGGTGCTAGACGTTCGAGTTCTGCTGGTAGAGTGGCAGCCGGCACGTTAAATAAATAAAAAACTGAGTGAATGGATCAACGATGAACAAGCGTCATGGGACGTCCGTCCCGAACAAATACAATGACCATTAACGGACAAAAATGAGATTAAAAATAAAAGTGATTAGCGTTACAGCTTCGTAAAACGAATGAATATGAGGCGACGATTCGGCTCCCACATAAATTTCATTTTCAATCCGTACTATTCGAGGAAAGGAAAAGTTCTTAAAATATCAGCGAGGTGTGTTTTCCCTTATAAATTCTGAATATTCCCTGTAAGTGTGGGAAATCTGCATTCGTTCGATGTAGCAGATGCCGTTTCAATTTATACTTTTTACGTCTGTATGACAAATACCATCCTGCAACGTGTGATGTCGATAGCACATACAACGAGTAATTGTACATTACTCTTGTGGTCTGGCACATTGTCACTTACTGTATTACTGAACAGCGTCATTCGCATCATTATTTATCGAGGTTTCACTTTTACTTTTCAACCCTGTCCCTCGTCCGTCAATAGTTAGTTAAAAGTAGTAGATAGTCAAATAGCATATGAAATTCACTACAACTTCATGAAAATCCGCGTGGATTTTTTTCATGATATTACCTCTGAAATGTCATATAAATTACATAATGTCTCCAGTGATTAAAAAAATATAAATTAAGAAATATGTGTTGGCAGGATTCGAAACTTAGTCTCGCCCGCGACCCTCTTGCAATCCATGAACACTAACCACTTCTTTTTCTTTTATTTTAAGGGATTCAGAAATAAGGAAGGAAAATTGCAACCGCCACTTTTTCCCTAAATAGTAAAAAAAATATCACCACTTCAGGCGCTGGCCCCTATCTAATCTAAAAGATTAGAGGAGGGATGGAATGGTCGATACCAAAATCCACTTGACCAGAATGACTTCTTACGGGTAGCTCCTTCGCACAGATGCATCAGTTACGTAATAGACGCGTAAAACTTCTCTTGCGATTATCTCGGAATTGCTAGAGTAGTGCAATTTATTACTTGCACATTATGTTGTTTTAATGGCCTACTAAAGATATACAAATTTTGAAGTAAATCCGTTATCCCATCGTCGTGGCCTCCCGTTGTTAGATTCCTTTCAGAGCACACTGGCTAGCGTCACAGCCTTTAACTTTTGCGTTCCGAGTTCTAAACCAGATTACTGTTTTTATTTAATTTGTTTTACTTTCCATTTTTTCTTTTATCTACCCCTGTCTGTAGAAGTTTATTATATAAATGTCTCTTATCATATTAGAGGATACAAGGGCATTATAATAATTGGAAATTACAACTGTGTCTCAAAAGCCATACATTTTGATATAATAGAGGGTTATTCTAAATGATGGACCCATTTTCAAAAATTCGTATGTATTCAAATACAAATACAAAATGAACAAGCTTTATACCAATGAAAAGAGGAAGTTTCAAAAGGTTTGGCGGGCAGCGCCGGGCGGGCGGTGATGGTTTCAGAAGCGGCCGGTAGAGTTCGTGCGGCAATAGGGCCATCAAGAGTGACATATATTGGGAAAGAGTGGCCAATCGGCCCGTGTGATGATGATGATGATGTTTGGTTTGTGGGGCGCTCAACTGCGTGGTTATCAGCGCCCGTACAATTTCCCAACCTTTGCTCAGTCCAATTTCGCCACTTTCCTGGATGATGATGAAATGATGAGGACAACACAAACACCCAGTCATCTCGAGGCAGGTGAAAATCCCTGACCCCGCCGGGAATCGAACCCGGGACCCCGTGCTCGGGAAGCGAGAACGCTACCGCGAGACCACGATCGGCGGACCACCAATCGGCCCGTATCCGCCATGTTTTTAGCAGACTGCGCGCGTGACGTGCAATTAGGTAGCGACGTAAGCAGAAAGCTAGCCACTTCATGAGTGGTATGTGTTTGACGCATGTGTTTGACGCATGAGACCAAAGCAGATGTTCTAGCTTAATACTCGGTACATGATTAATACAAATGTCATTCGTCTCTGTTTTTATAGGCTTAATAAATTTGTGAGCAAAGGGAAGTATCGTGAAGCAGTGTGTATGTCTGCCGAATTTCAACAGCTGTATTTTATGATGCTATATAAACATTGACAACCGATTAATAAGAAAAAGAAGTTTCATTTAATGTATCTCAGAGTACATGATACTATTTCAGATTTTTCTGTGCGGATATTCATCGCTGAAATTGGTAAACTCTTGTGTCTTTCCGTCCCCACATAATGCATTGTAAGTGTGTGTGATCTTATAACATTTTCTTATGCTGGCAAAACACGTCATTCTGTACACACTTTTAGGAACTCTGTACCACATAAAATCGAAAAAATATAAATACTTAGGTACTCTACTGAAACAGCAGAAAGTAATTCAAAATAGGTAACTGAATATCCACACGATAATTATAATTTACATGTTACACGAATGTGAATAGCCAAGACTACAGAGCCAAGTGCGAGTCGCCAATCGGAAGCGCGTAGACTTTGGGTTCCGTATACATGTTAAAACACATCGTGTAGCATGAATTGTCACTCAAGGACCATTAAAAGTCTAGAAAATAACGTTTAAAAAACCTGGATTGAGTAGGATTGCCGGCCGAAGTGGCCGTGCGGTTCTAGGCGCTGCAGTCTGGAACCGCGAGACCGCTACGGTCGCAGGATCGAATCCTGCCTCAGGCATGGGTGTGTGTGATGTCCTTAGGTTAGTTAGGTTTAACTAGTTCTAAGTTCTAGAGGACTAATGACCTCAGAAGTTGAGTCCCATAGCGCTCAGAGCCATTTTTTGAGTAGGATTCAAACTTTCGACATTCGGATTACTAAGTTAAAACTCTACCCCTGTGCTACAAGGCCACATTACCGATAGTGCAGAGTTAATTTACTTTTTCTTTCTTGGAGGGGTTGTCTCAGTAAAAAGGTTATTCTGAATTTTTTTTTTTAATTTTGTTTAGTAGGCATTATAAGCACATAGAAAGGAATTGATTGTTCGATACACAAAGAAACCATACGAGCTTTCTAACAGTGACAACCAGTGAGTATAACACATGTAACATAGGGACATCTCATGACTGCAAGAGTTCCGGGTCAACAGAAGCGTCCCTCTATATAGGCTCTCTAGGGCCGTCATTCCGTTTCACTGTCAGTTGCGAGTGAGATGGCGACTGTGGAGCACAAGGTTTTCTGCGTTCGTGAGTTCGCGAAAAGTGAGTCGCAAATTGCAGTGCAGTGGGAATTTTGTACCAAATTCGGTAATCAACCACCAATTCGCAAAAGTATTAGCCGTTGGTTTAAGCAATTTAAACAGACTGGGAGTGTGTGCAAAGGAAAAAACACAGGCCGGCCGCGTGTGTCAGAGGATGATGTCCGACGGATTCAAGGAAGTTTTGTGCACAGTACCAGCAAGTCTACCAATAGAGCCAGTCGGGAACTTGGAATACCCCAACCAACTGCATGGGAAGATCTGAGACGGCGTTTGCTGTACAAGCCTTACCGGTTACAACTTGTCCACGCTCTCAACCCCAATGACAAAGAGAAGCGTCTCGCATTTAGTGGTTATGTGTTAGCAAAGATGGTGAACGACGCATTTCTACAGCGTGTAATTTTTAGCGATGAAGCGACGTTCCACCTTAGTGGAAAAGTCAACAGACACAGTATTTGGTAGACATTTCCAAAATGACACAGAGATGATTTTCGAGGTCAAATGTTTCCTGAAAGCCAAAATGCATCCTTCTACGACCAAGTCACCCATCGTTGGAAAAGTATGTCACAGTGAAGGGTGAGTACGTAGAGGACAGCAAACACCACCACCAATACTCATCGTCGTAGCTGATAAATTAATCTTTACGACTATCCCTCGTAAATAGGATATAGCAGACATAATTTTTTTGACCGCTGTCATGAAATTATTTTAATACATTTTTGCTATACGCATTTCTCATAAGTCTATAGTTAAATATGTACATGTACACATAGGTATTACGAAATTATTTATATATTTTCTTTTGTGTAAAAATACACTCTAATCCAAAAATAACAATGCACCTCTAAGGAATTACTGGAACGGTTCGGAAATTTGATGTGTATGTACAAACAAACAAAAAAAAATGATTACAACTTCAGAGAAACTGGATGACTCATTGAAGAGAATTAGCTTCGCAAATTGAGCACGTCAGTATCGCGCTGGTCCACCTCTGGCCCTCACACAGGTAACTAATCGGCTTGACGTTGATTGCTAGAGTTGTTGGATGGCCTACTGAGGGATGCCATGCCAGGTTTTGTCCAACTGATGGGTTAGATCGTCAAAATCCAATGGAGGGCCCTGCCCGTAATGTTCCAAACGTTCATAACTGGGGAGAGATCTGGTGATCTCGCTGACCATGCTAGGGTTTGGCTAGCCCAAAGACAAACAGTAGAAACTCTCACGGTATGGGGGCCCGCATTACCTCGCTGAAATGTAAGACCAGGACGACTTGCCATGAAGTTCGATGCACCACTGTATTGTAAGGGTGCTGTGGATGACAACTAATAGGATCCTGCTATCAAAATAAATGGAACACAGATCATCACTCCTGGTTGTCAGGTCATATGACAGGCGACAACCAGATTGGCATCCCACCACAGTCTGGGGTTTCTCCAGCCTCGTCTCCGGCCTGGAATCTTATTCAGAGTTGAGTCCTGCTTCGAACTAAGCCCCGATAGTAACCAGCGAATAAGTGTCTGGAGACGCCTCCGACAGTAGTGAAATACTAATCTGACTCTCGCCCACGCTACGGACTGACACCCAGGGGTAGTGTTATTACTTGCGATTTCTTTTCGTAGCAGGACCTCTTTGGTTGTCATCTGCAGCACCCTCGCAGCATAGCGGCCCAGCGACTATATTCTATGCCCCGTTTTGTTGCCGTTCATAGCAAACTATGTATCTTGCACTTAAATTTCAGCAAGATAATGCCCACCCGTGCTAATGTAAGATTCTACTGCTTCTTTTCGTGCTTGCCAAACCCTACGTCGATCAATAAGGTCGCTGGGTCTCTCCCCAACTGAGAACGATTGGAGCGTTGTGGGCTGTGCACACCAATCAGCTCAGGATTTTGATGATCTGACGCACCAATTGAACAGAATCTGCTAAGATATCGCTCAGGAGCATACCCAACAACTCTATTAAGCAATGCCAAGCCGAATGACTGCTTGCCTAAGAGCCAGAGGTTGGCCAACGCTTTATTGACTTGCTCAATTTGCGAGGCTCTTTTTCTTGAATAAATCATCCAATTTTTTCTGAAATTGTAATGATGTGTCTGTCTGTACATGTATATCACACCTACCGATTCCATTTCCATTCAGATAATTCCTTCGTGGTGCGTCTTTTTTTTTTTTGTTTTTTTTTTTTTTTGTCTTGAAGTGAATTTTGATATGGGAGCATCATTGATTAGCAGTGAAAATGGCCCTTTTATATATTTCATAACACATTAGGCCATTGTAAGGTGCTAATTTAAGTTTACCTATATACTGATGGAACATGAGGACCGAAATGACAGCTGAAATGTGTATTAATATTCCTTGCCTTTCTCTGTTTCTGCCTCCTTTTCTACCTTATTTATTTATTCATCTTGAACATGGCATCACGTACAGGGGAATACTGAAACATCTAAATTGAAGTATTGATTGCTGAAATAACGGACTGTGAGCAAATTCGTATAAATTGAACTCATATGACGTTTATTTGTGTTCTAAAACACAACTTACAACACGACGAAATAGCTTCTCGTTAGAACCATTTGCTGACATGTTTTCTGTTACAGAGTATGCGAAATAAACTGATGCTATTTTCAATTTTTCATATTTAGTTTCGGCGGAGACAAGTGCAGAAAATTCTGGCAGCAGGGAATTATATATTCAAAGTGGTAGCGTACGAGACAGAAATTTGAATCGTCAGTTTTAGCAGAGGACCAGGAATTTGAAGAACCACAAAACGGTTCGTATCAATTCGGACTCCAATGAATGACAACATATGTTGAGAAGCACTTATTACTGAAAACAATCACACACAAATAAACTATGCATATTCGCCTTTTAGCATATGAGGCGTGCAGGGACTACGACAGCCGCCCGACCGAGAATCCATTCACAACTGCCCACCCTCTCGTCGTGGGGTGTCCCGTTAGCCGCGCTTAGAGGGGTGACGTCCTGGCCATTACCCCTCAGATACAAATAACTCGAGAGAGGGTAGTACACTGCAATGGTTCGCGGAGAACACAGAGAGAACATTCGGTTGGTGGAGTCTTTTGTTTTGACAGAAATTGTGGTCCAATCCATGTCTTGCATGTGTTGTTACTACGTATCGGAGTTAGTAGTTGGCCTCTTTCCACTTCAACATATTGGCTAAGGAGAAGACAGTGACCATCGTCACACAAATATACTATATGGAAGGTATTCAGATGCTTGTAGTTGTGTATAGATGTTGGTATGATTTGTAATTTATTTGCCTATTATCGTACTCACCCTTTTTGTTTCTTTTTAACTAGAAAACCTGACGATGCCAGGACAATATTTATGTGACCTGAGGCTGAGAAATATACTAAAAGAACATATCTTTCGCAATGACATTTTGGATCTTTCGTAATTAAAAATATTTTGAATCATAAGTCATATTTTGTTTTTTGTCGGTGCTATATAGTAGCCGGCCGCGGTGGTCTAGCGGTTCTGGCGCTGCAGTCCGGAACCGCGGGACTGCTACGGTCGCAGGTTCGAATCCTGCC
Source organism: Schistocerca cancellata (assembly GCF_023864275.1). Lineage (NCBI taxonomy): Eukaryota > Metazoa > Arthropoda > Insecta > Orthoptera > Acrididae > Schistocerca > Schistocerca cancellata. Next base: position 608,852,226 of record NC_064628.1, read on the forward strand.
TCGGGCATGGGTGTGTGTGATGTCCTTAGGTTAGTTAGGTTTAAGTAGTTATAAGTTCTAGGGGACTTATGACCTAAGATGTTGAGTCCCATAGTGCTCAGAGCCATTTGAACCATTTTTTGCTATATAGTAAGAAAACCAGTGGAAAAGCATCAGAAACTTCGTGCATTACCTATGTAACACACACTACGCAATATACCTCATCATCACCAAATCCATTTCTAGAATCAGCCAATCAAAACTAATGGACTCATTTAGTCAAATAATAAATACCATTATTAGTGAAAGTTCTATTATTACATAAATAAAAACAAATACAAATACAAATACCGATCCAAATACAACGCTGAGTTACATTGTTGTAGTCCTAGTTTTATTATTGACGTTATTCTTTTTCTGCAATTTTTTGGCATGATACCTTTGACAGTGGTCATTGCACAGTTCAGACACGCAGTCTTCATTCGGTTGGTGGAGTCTCTTGTTTTGACAGAAATTGTGGTCCAATCCATGTCTTGCATGTGTTGTTACTACGGATCGGAGTTAGTAGTTGGCCTCTTTCCACTCTTCTGTCATTATGGCGTACATTGAGTAGAAGTTGTTCCAGGAAGAGTTGCGTTTTTCTATGAGTATTTGGCATGTGCTTCTGTAGGCCTTGGTGTTGGGCAGGAGCATCTGCATTCCGCTTTGCTCTATGAAGAAGGATTCTTTCATTAAGACTTAAGCCAGTCCTGAAGCTGCTGTATTCCTTCCGACGAGGATGCGTTTTATACAGTGGAGTGTTACTAGGTCATTGATTTGAGGTTGTCCCAGGTTATGTTGATCCCGTAAATTGCTATTGGTGCTAAGGCTGTTTAAAATACTATCATCGGAATTTTTATTGAAAGTTTTCGAGGCTGCTAAAATGTTTTAAATTGCTTTTGTTGCTGCTGTTATTATTTCTTTCACATGGGTGTTGAATAGTGTTAGTATTGTTTGTAGAGTGACTCAGAGATATTTGTACTTTGGTCCTACTTCTTGTGGTTTGTTTTGAAGGACCAGCGTGTCTTTTGGCGAGAGTTTACCACCTCTTCTGAAAATCATTTGTTTGGTTTTGCTGTGGTTTATTTTCCACAGCGTATGACTTGAGCCTGTTAGCACCTTTTGTAGCTCTTCTTTGTCTTCTGAACCTATTACCATGACATCCACATAAAGTCCATAATGATCTTCATGATTTCTGCTGTCGGACTGATCGGATCACTATTTGTCTGTGTTGAATTTTTGTATTTAGTGATATCATCATTCATTTATGCATTAATAATATAATAAAATCCGTTTTCCTTCAGTGGTAGACTGTGATATGAATATAAAGATCGTAACTAAAATTAACAGACGAATCATAAAACGTATTGTTTATTGGCTGCAATCTTTCTTTCTCCAAAAGTTTAAAGCTGTACTTTGACTCAGAAAAATCGCAACTTATAATGAATTTATTCCCACTGGAACTTCATGTACACAGTAAACAAGGCACAAATGATTAATTTGCACATATAACTGAAAAACCCCGTTGGCGGTTATATTCCCAACCCCTCAAAACTAATTTCGGACAGGCCACTCTCTTATGATCTATCCTTTAAATTTCAGTTGTGTGCAAAGTAAAGTGGATAACACGCTACTACAGCCGTTAGCAGATACCGTAACGTGATGAATTGCATAAATCTAAATGAGACTCTATCCTGGAGTGATTTTTGTTGCGTGTGATTTACTGTGATTGAAAGTATCTCTCAGAACACTAGTTGATTTCATCTAGCTTGATGTAGTGAAGGTACCAAACAGAAACACTTTTACACATTCCGACGCTGAGACATACAATACCTTAAAGGCTGCGCCAAAGATTAAATTGAGAGGGATGTAGAATACAATCTCTGTGTAATGTGCATATTGGATTCTCTTTTGTTTCATACTCCAAGAAGAAGTTAAGGGACACTTTCGATTGTTACTTTGTAGAGGATGGACGTAATTTTTGGTGTGTGCGGAAAGGCAGCCATATTGTTTGTATTTATGGTTTGTGCGACGAGCAGAGCAAGTCTTATTGTGTTATGTGAGAAGTATCTAAGTTTTACGCGAGTTATTTAAAGCGACGTGGCACTGTATTCCTTGGTTTTCACCGTCTTCATCAAGTGAACCAATGCCGATTCAGGAAGATACACACGGTCAACAAAGAGAACAACATCGATGGCGACTAATGAATTAATATTGTGGCAGAAGGACGAATTCTACGTCTAAGGTGAGAACTCTGAATAAATCATCAATGACGTGGATTCAAAAATGTAATTAATCGGAATGGTAAATTATATTACAGGCAAATTTCACGCAGCACTGAATTTGTCCGCATTCAAGCCGGTCAATACAGTCCGTAACAAAAAAGCCCTCAAAAATTCTAAAGTTACAGATCCATGTCCATAATTTTCCCTCTTTTCAAAAAAACAATAAATTTAATTTTTTTTATTTACACTCCTGGAAATGGAAAAAAGAACACATTGACACCGGTGTGTCAGACCCACCATACTTGCTCCGGACACTGCGAGAGGGCTGTACAAGCAATGATCACACGCACGGCACAGCGGACACACCAGGAACCGCGGTGTTGGCCGTCGAATGGCGCTAGCTGCGCAGCATTTGTGCACCGCCGCCGTCAGTGTCAGCCAGTTTCCTGTGGCATACGGAGCTCCATCGCAGTCTTTAACACTGGTAGCATGCCGCGACAGCGTGGACGTGAACCGTATGTGCAGTTGACGGACTTTGAGCGAGGGCGTATAGTGGGCATGCGGGAGGCCGGGTGGACGTACCGCCGAATTGCTCAACACGTGGGGCGTGAGGTCTCTACAGTACATCAATGTTGTCACCAGTGGTCGGCGGAAGGTGCACGTGCCCGTCGACCTGGGACCGGACCGCAGCGACGCACGGATGCACGCCAAGACCGTAGGATCCTACGCAGTGCCGTAGGGGACCGCACCGCCACTTCCCAGCAAATTAGGGACACTGTTGCTCCTGGGGTATCGGCGAGGACCATTCGCAACCGTCTCCATGAAGCTGGGCTACGGTCCCGCACACCGTTAGGCCGTCTTCCGCTCACGCCCCAACATCGTGCAGCCCGCCTCCAGTGGTGTCGCGACAGGCGTGAATGGAGGGACGAATGGAGACGTGTCGTCTTCAGCGATGAGAGTCGCTTCTGCCTTGGTGCCAATGATGGTCGTATGCGTGTTTGGCGCCGTGCAGGTGAGCGCCACAATCAGGACTGCATACGACCGAGGCACACAGGGCCAACACCCGGCATCATGGTGTGGGGAGCGATCTCCTACACTGGCCGTACACCACTGGTGATCGTCGAGGGGACACTGAATAGTGCACGGTACATCCAAACCGTCATCGAACCCATCGTTCTACCATTCCTAGACCGGCAAGGGAACTTGCTGTTCCAACAGGACAATGCACGTCCGCATGTATCCCGTGCCACCCAACGTGCTCTAGAAGGTGTAAGTCAACTACCCTGGCCAGCAAGATCTCCGGATCTGTCCCCCATTGAGCATGTTTGGGACTGGATGAAGCTTCGTCTCACGCGGTCTGCACGTCCAGCACGAACGCTGGTCCAACTGAGGCGCCAGGTGGAAATGGCATGGCAAGCCGTTCCACAGGACTACATCTCTACGATCGTCTCCATGGGAGAATAGCAGCCTGCATTGCTGCGAAAGGTGGATATACACTGTACTAGTGCCGACATTGTGCATGCTCTGTTGCCTGTGTCTATGTGCCTGTGGTTCTGTCAGTGTGATCATGTGATGTATCTGACCCCAGGAATGTGTCAATAAAGTTTCCCCTTCCTGGGACAATGAATTCACGGTGTTCTTATTTCAATTTCCAGGAGTGTATTTCGCCACACTGGCGACTGTGACAGGACAGTGCTGGTGGAACAAAGTGTAAGTACTTGGTTGTTGTACTACAAATGTACTTGTACTAATTACTGTTTCTCTGTTACATGACGCACATGGAAAATGACGAATAAGGTGAAACAATATTAACTGTATAAACGTGTGGCACAATAACCAGAAGGAACAAGGACAAGGAATTACAAAACTAACGTAATCGTGAGTGACGCAGCTCAGCCGGAATTAAGGTTGGAAAGCGCAAACGCATGCAGCGCCTGCATCTTGACTTAGCTCCACTTAAACAGAACCTTTTCCTTTCCGTATTAAAATCCTGGTAGTGTTGGTGGCAACACACAATTACACTTTGATAATTACTTTTTTATGTTCAACAATCGCAGCATTAGAAGACGTAGTGCGCCATCTTGTAAATTTCCGACGAGCAACAAATAACAATCGCGAGATATTTTCATTAATTCAACTGCGAGAGTATTTAAAGATTTAGTTTAACAGTAAAGACCAGATAAAAATAATATCTTCACAATGGAATCGCAGCATTTTAGTTTGACAAATGTTCATGGACGCGTCACCGATTCTGACAATAGTGACGTAAATGATGACGCAATTAGTTTTTCAGCACAACATAATGTAGAAGTAAATACAATTCAATTGCACTCCACAGGGATTAACAATAACGAACCACTTGCAAATGAAACCTTGTACACAGTCGATGAAGCATCGATTACCAGATCAGATGAAAATATTTCGCGTGAAATCAGTGAACCTACCCCGGTTTCGATTCAATCAGACCGTGGTACAGAAACAATGGTTACAAATAAAGGCATAAGTACAAACATACAAGCTTCGTCAATTACGCTTGAGGCATTATATAGTCTGATTTCAAACGTGAGCGAGAAATTATCTGATTTAAAGATCAGTCAGAACACAACGAACACAACACTGTCGAATCTAGAAATCAGCCGCAACACAACGACCACAAAACTGGCGAATCTAGAAATCAGCCACACCACAACGAACACAAAATTGTCGAATCTAGAAATCAGCCACAACGTGACAAATACAAAATTGTCAAACATGGAAATTGGGTTCCAACAGCAGTTTTCAAGTGTAAACACGCAATTTGAAAATATGCACAAACATTTACATCAACGCTTAAATAAACTCATCAATGAAATCGATCAAAAGATCGAAGACAAAGTCATCAAAACAGGCAATAGTGTATACAATGTATTGGCAAATGATTTAGAAAAGAAATTGTCAGATCTTACAAACAAATAGCAACAGGAACTGTCAGAAATCGTAGAAACACACAATCAAACACAAACGGTACAAAAAGAAATACATGAAAACGTACAAGCTATTCAATTAAATTTAACCAGAGTACAGTCCGCATGTGAAGAAATACCTGACCAAGTTAATAAATCACGCCAATCACAAAAAGAACATCTCCACTACTACCAAAAACCATCGACTTCACAGCTGGGCTCTTGACGCTACGTGTTATTACGTCAACCACGCGTTCTCCCTCCTATGCCGTTAGCCCCGCACCTCAGGTCTCGAGAAATCAAGCCAGAGCCACTATGAGGCAAGACTTTGTTTCCTGTAGCCCACGTTTTCGATCACCAATAAATGGATATGTTCAAAGGAGGGCCACAAAACACGGAAAGGCACCCGCCACACTGCTCGCTGACCGAACATTAGCCTGTGTATTCCAGCTTCTGTTCTAAGAATTCATCACCCGGATGGCGGTCCTTGTCCCACACCCGGTTTCGTTTGGCCGCCGCTTTTACTGCGTGTCGTGTTTTCGCATGCGTGCCAGATACTATCACAAACCATTGCGTCCGTCACGGTGTTAATAAAGTAAATAAATGACAATTACGTAGAGCAGCGTACTCCCAGTCACAGTGGTTCCATCTCATCAATAAACGTTCTCATACCAGTTTACCCTGTCTTTAGTCTCCGAATTAGAGAATCACACTGTAATTTTGATCAAGACGGCACGCAGAATTGGCTATCGCGTTTCATAGCACCCACGTTCTATTTAAAGTTTTGCACAGACGGCGACCGTCTTAAACTAAGTAGTGGGGCAGCAACAAGCAGACTTTTGTCCCCAAAACCTCGACTTCAGCTTCTAGCCTGCCTGAAGACCAGTCCAGATGGTCAAGTTTGTTTGTGTATTAGTACTACATCACTCCATCAGATTCAAATCCAAGGAGACCACCTTAATACTGGATTGTGTGCAGAAGGCACATCCTTTGAGATGACGCCCTCTTAACAATAAGGACTGATGATCCAGCTAACAAATGCAAAGCACATCTCGACTGACAGGTGAGAGTTAATACTATCTTAAATATCATGTCTAACATAGAAGTAATACACTATGTGACCAAACATAAACGGACACTTTAAGAAACATATGTTTTTCATATCAGGTGCATTGTGCACCTACTGCCATGTACTCCATATCAGCGACCTCTGTAGTCATTAGACATCGTGAGTGAGCAGATTGGGACGCTCCGCGGAACTCACGGACTTCGAACGTGGTCAGGTGATTGGGTGTCACTTGTGTCATACGCCTGTATGCGAGATTTCCACACTCCTAACCATCCCTAGATCCACTGTTTCGAATGTGATAGTGAAGTGGAAACGTGAAGGGACACGTACAGCACAAAAGCGTACAGAGACCGCCGACAATTGAAGAGGGCCGTAATGTGTAATAGGCAGACATTTATCCAGACCATCACACATGAATTCCGAACTGCATCAGGGTCCATTGCAAGTACTTAAGACAGTTTGGCGGGAGGTGATAAAACTTGGATTTCATTGTCGAGCGGCTGCTCATAAGCCACACATCACGCCGGAAAATGCCAAACGACTCCTCGCTTGGTGTAAGGAGCGTAAACATTGGACAATTGAACAGTGGAAAAACATCGTGTGGAGTGATGAATCACGGTACATAATACGGCGATCCGATAACAGGGTGTGGGTGCGGCGAATGTCCGGAGAACGTCATCTGCCAGCGCGGGTAGTGCCAACAGTGAAATACAGAGGCGGTGGTGTTATGTTGTGGTCGTGTTTTTCGTGGAGGGGGCTTGCACCCCTTGTTGTTTCACATTGTACTATCATAGCACAGGCCTACGTTGATGTTTAAAGTCCCTTCTTTAAAAAAATAGTTCAAATGGCTCTGAGCACTATGAGACTTAACATCTGAGGTCATCAGTCCCCTAGAACTGTCGCGCGGTTCTGGACTGAAGCGCCTAGAACCGCTTGGTCACATCGGCCGGCTAAAGCACCTTCTTGCTTCGCACTGTTGAAGAGCACTTCGGGGATGGCGATTGCATCTTTCAACACGATCGAGCACCTGTTCATAACGCACAGCCTGTGGAGGAGTGGTTACACGACAATAACATCCCTGTAATGAACTGCCCTGCACAGTCCTGACCTGAATCCTATAGAACACCTTCGGGATGTTTTGGAACGCCGATTTCGTGCCAGGCCTCACCCACCAACATCGGTACCTCTCCTCAGTGGGGCACTCCGTGAAGAATAGGATGCCATTCCCCAAGAAAAGTACCAGCACCTGGTTGAACGTATCCCTGCGAGAGTGGAAGCTGTCATCAAGGCTATGGTTGGGCCAACAGCATATTGAATTCCAGCTTTACCGATGGAGGGCGCTACGGACTTATAAGTCATTTTCAGCCAGGTGTCCGGATACTTTTGATCACATAGTGTATGTCCGTATAACACATGTTATTCTTCAACACGTGAATATGTTTTCTGAAAGTTCGGCCACACCTTTTTGTTACTCCCTGTATCTATAATAATCACAAATTTCATATATACAGGGTGTATCATGCTTGATGGCGTAAACACATAAAGCTGAAAATACACGATAAAATTTTGGTAATTTGTGGTAAGTTCCTATGGGACCAAACTGTCGATGTCATCGGTCCCTAGATTTACACACTACTTAATCTAACTTAAACTAGCTTACGCTAAGGACAACACACACACACACACACACACACCCATACGCGATGGAGGACTCGATCCTCCGACGGGAGGAGCCGCGCGAACCCTGGCAAGGCGGCTCAGACCGCGCGACTACTCCGCGCGGCAAAATACACGATAGTAAAAGCAAAAAAGTCTTAGGAAACATGGGCTCTAAAATGTATACGGCAAGAACTGTCAGCCCTTTTTCATCTTTGGTATTGTGAAACAAATCTCTTCTACTGTAAGCTCTCTGCTTTCAATATTTTGAGAGGTGCCAATACAGACCAAACTAAGAGGGGAACGTTCACTATGCAACAAATGCTCATCTCTCTTAAGGTACGCGGCTTAGAGCCCATATTTAATGGACAATTTTTTTTCTTGTTTTGGTCTACACTACTTCCCCCAAAAATATGGAAAACAAAGAGCTCGCAGTAGAAGAGATTTGTTTCACAGTATCAAAGAAGAAGAAGTGTTCAGGTAGAGCCCATGTTTGTTGAGATCTTTTTTGTTTCTACTATAGTGTACATCCAGCTGTATGCACTTACGCCATTAATTATGATACACGTTTTATATAATAAACTAAATGCATATGACTACGTTAAAAAACATTGACCTTGGAAGTATAGGAATATTTGTACTGTAATATCTTCGATCCAAGCATTTTGGCGGGAGTTGTACGCTTATGCCCAGTGTTTCCAAGTAGTGTGTGGTATTACGGACTTCGTGTCGGCTAGGCGTGATTAGCAGAGAAATTTCATATGAATATGTGTGTGAATATCAAACGAACCCTAGATTCCATTTTGTGAGCGATATCATGCCATAAAAATAAATAAATTAATTAAATAAAATAAAATTAAAATAAAAAAATCTGTGCCAACCAACGAGAACGACCAGCAACTGAAAACGTACAGAGGGTAAATACCAGAACATTTTCGAACATAAATTCATGAAAATCCTAACCTTTCTCTTTCATTTTTTCACAGGGCATAATAAACACAAACCTGATCACAGTAGAACTTCGTGAGTTTGCTAAGCACTATTAATTTAATTGTTTCTGTGTAGCGGAAAAAAGAGACGAGTCAGAACGCGTTTCAGAGTCATTTTACTATTACCTCCAGAACTGCTTAGTGCAGACGAGCAAGTGATGTAAGCTTTTGGGAGAAGCGCGGTGGGAGTTGCGAAGCAGGAATTTTTATCCTCAGGCGGCAGTTTTGGTGGTGCAGATGGCTGTCTGAGGGCAGTGGAGTGGGGGTGGGAGGGGGCGGGAGGGAGGTGGCTGCGGCCTAAGTGGCAGCCCAGCAACAGCTGTCGCCCGCCCGCGCAGCCGCGCGCAATTTCGCGCGACACCAAGTTTTTAGTTGCGGGGACAAAAGTTTGTCGGCCGAGAATGCCCTGGGCCGGCCACTTGCGACGCCTTCCGCGAGCCCAGTTTTATGGCTTCGTCCTGCGTCCGAGCCAAGCCAATCCGAGTAAGCCGCTGCCCGAGCAGTTTGCCAGCTGCCGGCGCGGTAATGGTTCCAAAGTAACCTCGCAACTGTGTCGAATGTATCCTAACACCGAATAGACCCGGGCAGACTTCTCATTGGAAGATTCGCTAAACATCGGCGCGGAGGTGCTCCCTCTACAGATTACTGGCCACTCTGGCGCAGATCCAGGTTCGATTCTGAAGAGGTTTATAGTTTATTGTACGCTGGGATGACGAACTCGTTCGACAGCGATATGCTCTTGTTCAGATGGCGGTAGTAACACGTACACGAGCTATAAAACGGCAGTGCATTGGCAGAACAGTCATTTTTACTCAGACGATTGATGTGGAAAGGTTCCCGACGTGATTATGGTCGCACGACATGAATTAACAGACTTTCATCGCGGAATGGTAGTTCCAGCTAGACGAATGGGACATTACATTTCGGTAATCGTTAGGGAATTCAGTATTCCGAGATCCACAGTGTCAAGACTATGTCCAGAATACCAAATTTCAGGCATTACTCCTCACGACGGACAATGCAGACTTCACGACCGAGAGCAGTGGAGTTTGCGTAGTGTTGTCAGCAGTGGTGTACCAACTATTTCTTTACAGGGGGGCAAGCAAACCCATTTACTGATTTCGTCTTTCAGCAAAACCGTTAAGAATACATCCATACCGATACTGCTGGAACGTGTGTTAGGTAATCAGCGTTACGCTGTTCTACAGAGAGAAACAACTCATTAATACTAATATGGACTCAATTTTATAGGTCCCGCTCTTGGAAACAATTTCGTTGCTTTGAAAAAGAAGAAAGCTTTTATTTTGTTTTTATTTACACTAAAATAGTTTACGTACAATTTTCGAACGTAGTTTGCAATGGGGTAAGAAATAAAAGAGGAATCCGCCTGGTAGAATTTTGTACAGAGCGTAACGTATCATAGCTAACACTTGGTTCAAGAATCATGAAAGAAGGTTGTATACATTGAAGAGGCCTGGAGATACTGGAAGGTTTCAGATAGATTATATAATGGTAAGACAGAGATTTAGGAACCAGGTTTTAAATTGTAAGACATGTCCAGGGGCAGATGTGGACTCTGATCACAATCTGTTGGTTATGAACTGCAGATTAAAACTGAAGAAACTGTAAAAATGTGGGAATTTAACTAGACGAGACCTGGATAAACTGACAGAACCAGAGGTTGTAGAGAGCTTCAGGGACAGCATTAGGGAACGATTGACAAGAATGGGGGAAAGAAATACAGTAGAAGAAGAATGAGTAGCTTTGAGGGATGAAATAGCGAAGGCAGCAGAGGGTCAAGTAGGTAAAAAGACAAGGGCTACTAGAAATCCTTGGGTAACGGAAGATATATTGAATTTAATTGATGAAAGAGATCGACAGGAAGTGCAAAATGGCAAAGCAGGGATGGCTAGAGGACAAATGTAAGTATGTAGAGATATATCTCACTAGGGGTAAGAAAGATTCCGCCTACAGGAAAATCAAAGAGACCTTTGGAGAAAAGAGAACCACTTGTACGAATATCAAGAGCTCAGATGGAAAACCAGTTCTAAGCAAAGAAGAGAAAGTAAAAAGGTGAAAGTAGTATATAGAGGGTCTATAAAAGGGCGAACAATATTATGGAAATGGAGGAGGATGTAGACGAAGATGAAAAGGGAAACATGATACTGCGTGAAGAGTTTGACAGAGCACTGAACGACATTTCAGGCCTCGGGAGAAGACAACATTTCATTATAACTACTGACAGCCTTGGACGAGGAAAATCAGTTTGGATTCCGTAGAAATGTTGGAACTCGTGAAGCAATACTGAGCCTACGACTAATCTTAGAAGATAGATTAAGGAAAGGCAAACCTACGTTTCTAGCATTTGTAGACTTAGAGAAAGCTTCTGACAATGTTGACTGGAATACTCTCTTACAAATTCTGAAAGTAGTAGGGGTAAAATACAGGGAGCGAAAGCCTATATACAATTTGTACAGAAACCACATAGTAGTTATAAAAGTCGAGGGGCATGAAAGGAAAGCATTGGTTGGGAAGGGAGGGAAACAGGGTCGTAGCCTATTCCCGATGTTATTCAATCTGCATATTGAGCAAGCAGTATAGGAAACAAAAAAAATATCCGGAGTGGGTATTAAAATCCATGGAGAAGAAATAAAAACTTTGAGGTTCGCCAATGACAATGTAGTTCTATTAGAGACAGCAAAGGACCTGGAAGAGCAGTTGAACGGAATGGACAGTGTCTTCAAAAAAAAATGGTTCAAATGGCTCTGAGCACTATGGGACTTAACATCTGAGGTCATCAGTCCCCTAGAACTTAGAACTACTTAAACTTAACTAACCTATGCACATAACACACATCCATGCCCGAGGCAGGATTCGAACCTGCGACCGCAGCAGTCACGCGGTTCCGGACTGAAGTGCCTAGAACCGCACGGCCACCGCGGCCGGCGGACAGTGTCTTGAAAGGAGGATAAAGATGAACATCAACAAAAGCCAAACGAGGATAATGGAATGCAGTCGAATTAAGTTGGGTGATGCGGAGGGAATTAGATTAGGAAATGATATACTTAAAGTAGTAGATGAGTTTTGCTATTTGGGGACCAAAATAACTGAGGATGGTCGATGTAGAGAGGATATAAAAGGTAGACTGGCAATGGCAAGGAAAGCGTTTCAGAAGAAGAGAAATTTGCTAACATCGAGTATAGATTTAAGTGCCAGGAAGTCGTTTCTGAAAGTATATGTATGGAGTGTGGCCATGTATGGAAGTGAAACGTGGACGAGAAGAGAACAGAATCTTTCGAAATGTGGTGCTACAGAAGAATGCTGAAGATTAAATGGGTAGATCACATAACTAATGAGGAGGTATTGAATAGAATTATGGAGAAGAGAAATCTGTGGCACAACTTGACTAGAAGAAGGGATCGGTTGGTAGGACATGTTTTGAGGCATCAAGGGACCACCAATTTCGTATTGGAGGGCTGCGTGGAGGCTAAAAATCGTAGAGGGAGACCAAGAGATGAATACACTAAGTAGATTCAGAAGGACGTCGGTTGCAGTAGGTACTGGGAGATGAAGAAGCTTGCACAGGATAGAGTAGCACGGAGAGCTGCATCAAACCAGTCTCTGGACTGAAGACCACAACAACAATAACCTATGGATCGATGTACACATAAAAAGGGAACGAAAAGTTAGATACTGAAATATAAGTCACTTATTGTCTGTGTCGCATGTTAGAAGAATCACTGTAAGCATTATTGAACATCTATATGAAGGGCTTATTTCAATAGTAGTATAAATCCATTTCTGTTCATTTTGAGATACAGAGTCCTAAAGTTAAATGAGCGCTGAAAAATCCGCAGTTGAGATGCCAGAAATATTCAAGCATGTGACTTCTTACTAGAGATGAACCTTTCTTTCTGTTTGTTTGCATCATTAATTTCGGAAGCATTATAGGCAGAAAAGTGAAGGTAATGGACTTGTATCACTACTGAAATAAGCCCTTCATATAGTGAATTACAAAAGAGGATACAAACCAGCGTAAATGCAGTGTAAATGGAAGAACATTAATGTCAGACATAACAAACAAACTTACACAATTCATAACAAATCGATTGTGACTGATGATTTATTAGAAGGAAATTCACATGGCAAATGAAATATTTTCAGCTGTAAAGATAATGTGTACTACATATTAGTTCAATGTTGAACTGCGGTGTAAAGCACTGTATTTTTGTGTTTATTTGACATTCAACTTTCAGCTGTTAAATCAATTTAAGTAAATTGAACAATGTTTGTACCGTTACACGTAACATTTATGAGGAAACTGGTATGAAAAACAGAAAACTTAAATCTCGTTTTCTGTGCACGAATGCTTTTCTCAGTGGCTGTATAACATGCAAGAATGAAGTCGCCTTGCAGTATATTAAAACCTCTTGCTAGAAAGAACTGTATATTTTTACTGCTGCTTTTTTGCACAAACTTTTGTTGTAGACATTGACTTGCATTATAGCTCTTTACTTTTCCTTTCATAAGCTAAAAATGGCACTCATATACTTGCAAGTTATGATAACTAAAATCATTTCAGTATTTATTGTACGGAGAACAACTCATATCTTTGCGTACTGTTATTTGCTGAAAACCTTGTTTTAGTATCTTGAACTGTCTATGTGTAGTGACTTGTCACGTTGCATTCTGCAAAGCGCGCAGAAATTTATCATGTGCGGCGTATCACCAACACATTGTTACTGCAAAGATACAGCTTTCCTATCACGATAAAAAATTACTGTGGTACGTCAGTTTCAGTTGGTACACTGCAATACATGACTTAAAGTGTACAAAACGTGAAATAGCCAGTGAGGTCATTCTTTACTGCAAATTCCTCCCAGGGGGCTCGCCACTCTTTGACGGGTTCGTGCTTGGCTACTACGGGGCCCCAGCCTTTGCAGCACTTGCTGTCCTCTTGCTATTTTCTTACACCCCCTCCCCCACCTTGGGAAACATGTCTGCCAGGAAAGTTTCCTGTCTGGGATGTTTTTGGGTATGTTCTGCATTCTGTCGGTGACGTCAGAACAGTCTTACCTTTGTTTCCGCCCCCTTTTCCTTTCTTTGTTTCCCTTCTCCTCTCGTTCCTCCGCTTCGGCGTTTGAGGATCCTCTTTTCTCTTCTTCTTCCCTGTGCACTCCTGAAGGCCGGCCGGCCCATGCATCTGACTCGGTAACGCGTAATTCCCAGTCCCGGGTCGACAGGTAGGGCTCGCACGTACCTCTTGGTACAGCCCAGGCCCGGGGAGGGGTGATTGCCTTCCCAAATTGGCAACTGGTCCCTCCGTCAAGTGTTCGGGAGGGGTGACCTGAGGTGTGAACAGTTACCTAAGGTGGGTGCGCCCCCTTGTGAAAGGGGTCCCCAGTTGGAAGGAGCGCGCCATCGGAGACATGGGCAATCATGGGGGATTTCCTCACGATGAGTCAATCATCCAATCCATCGACGTCAATGAAACGTAAATGTAATGAGGCTACTGATTCGAAGACCCTTCCCTCTACACCGCGGTTCTTTGTGGTAACATGCACTAAAGACGGTCAGTTCTTCGCCACGGTCAATCCGTTTATTATTCAGAAAGGTGATGCCATTGCTGGACTTGTGAAATCTTGCTCTCCTTTAAGGAATGGCACTTTGCTTTTGGAGATGGCTTCTGATTCTCAAGCACAACAACTACTTGCTGCCTTGCTTTTTTTCCACGGCTACCCTGTTGGTGTCTAGGCACATAGAACTTAGAATTCTACCAGCGGTGTAATTTACACCAGGCTGCTTGACGGTCTAACCGAGCCTGAAATACAATCTTACCTCTCTGATCAGTGTGTCATTGCCGTCCGTCATGTTATGAAAAAGGTCGATTCCTTCTTGGTGCCCACCCGCACTCTTTTCCTCACTTTTGATAGGATGGTGCTGCCGTCTAAGATTAAAGCAGGCTATGAAATCATCACAATCCGGCCGTACATTCCGAATCCGATGTGCTGCTGCCAGTGTCATCGGTTCAATCACATTAGAATGTCTTGTCGACACACAGCCAAATGTGTAACCTGTGGCAGGGACGCACACGAGGTCGAATGTCCGCCTCCTTCTACCTGCTGTATCAACTACAATGGCGGACATGCCGTCTCCTCACAGGACTGTCAAAAATGGCTCTGAGCACTATGGGACTTAACATCTGAGGTCATCAGTCCCCTAGAACTTACCACTACTTAAACCTAACTAACCTAAGGACATTACACACATCCATGCCCGAGGCAGGATTCGAACCTGCGACCGTAGCGGTCGCGCGGTTCCGGAATGAAGCGCCTAGAACCGCTCGGCCACACCGGCCGGCTCACAGGATTGTCCTGTGTATCTAGATGAGTGAGCTTTTCAAGAGACTCGGGTAAAGTGCCTTATCCAGTAGCTTGCAAGTTACTGGCTAGTCGCAAACCCTGTGTTCTCCTGTCTGGCATCTATAGTTCAGTTCCTGTTACCCCCTCGCTCTATGAAGGACATGGCCACACAGACATGTAACCTCAAATTTGGCTCTGAGGTTGTGAAGTCGCCCAGTGTGAAGGTAGCATCGCCTTCCCCCCCCCCCCCCCCCCCCCTTTCACCAACTCGAAGATCCTGCTCGATGGTGTCGCCACGTGATCACTTAGGCCAGCCGGCCTCTGTCTCGCCGGTGTGCTGCACCAATTGTTTTTCAGTGTTGGACTGCACAGACCGACCGCACAAGCACGCCAATGCTTCTGTGGACCCCGTGGAGCAGGATCCTCCGCTTCTGTGCGCTGTAGTAGCGACTCTCCACCGGCTGTATCTCGACGGCCATTGAGTTGTCACTGCTACGTCTCTTCCTCCTCATGACTGTCCTCCAATGGAACGTTTGCAGCCTTCGGTCCCACAAAGAGGATTTACTTCTGTTTCTAGCATCGCAGAATCCCCTTGTACTCTGCCTTCAGGAAACGAAATTGCGCCCTCAAGACCGCTTTGAGATTTCACATTACTTACCGATCCGTTTTGACCTTCCCCCTGAGGTTGGCACCCCATCTCAGCCGAACGACACCCAAGTCTTCCTCTACCCTGAAGGGCTCAAAGAAGTCCCCTAAAGACAAACGGTCTTCTCCTTCAACAACTCGAAGATCCTGCAGACATGTAACCTCAAATTTGGCTCTGAGGTTGTGAAGTCGCCCAGTGTAAAGGTAGCATCGCCTTCCCCCCCCCCCCCCCCCCTGCTCATACGGGATGACCTTCATAGTCAATCCATCCCCCTGACTACCCGTCTTCAAGGTGTTGCCATTCCCCTTTTCCTTCCCCACCTGACTTTCTCCCTGTGTACCATTTATGTACCTCCGTCTTTCGATGTCACCAGGGCAGACTTACTTCAGCTTATTGGGCAGCTACCTCACCTGTTTTTGCTACTCGGTAACTTTAATGCACATCATCCCTTTTGGGGTTCTCCCAGGACCTGCCAGAGAGGTGCCTTCTTGGCTGACCTTCTTAACCAGCTCAACCTCTTCTGCCTTAACACTGGAGCACCCTGTTTCCTTTTTGACTCCTCACCCACCTATTCCCAATTGGACCTATCCTTTTGCACTGCACAGCTTGCCCATCATCTTGAGTGGTTCGTTCTTTCTGATGCCTACTTGAACGACCATTTCCTGTGTGCTCTCCGTCTACTGACTCCTACCCCATCCACATGCATGCCGAAATGGCAGCTTACTAAGACTGACTAACAGCTTTACTCCTGCTTGGCAACCTTCACAGAACAAGATTTCCTCAGTTGTGATGACCAGGTTGACTATCTCCCCAATGTTATCCTTACTGCTGCAGAACGTTCCATTCCTCACACTTCCTCTTTACCATGTTGTGTCCCAGTCCCTTGTGGACTGAGGCATGCCACGACGCAATTCGCGCACGGAGACTTGCTCTCCGCGTTTTAAACTGCCACCCTACTCTGGAAAACTGCATTAATTATAAACAGATGTGTGCAAAGTGTCGTCGAGTTCTTCAGGATAGCAAAAGAGCTAGTTGGATTTCATTCACTAGTTCTTTCTACAGTTCTACACTTTCCTCTGTCGTGTGGGCCAACCTCTGACGGCTCTCTGGAACCAGGATCCATTCCCCCATTTCCGGCCTGACAGTAGGTGCCGATGTCATCGTGAATCCTGTTGCTATCTCCAACACCTTGGGTCGCCATTTTGCGGAAGTTTCGAGCTCTTCCCACTATCACCCTGCCTTCATCCATTGGAAACAAGTGGAGGAGGCTCAGGCGATACCCTTATCTTCTCCGAATAGTGACTGCTACAATGCCGCCTTCACTTTGAGGGAGCTAGATCATGCTCTCTGTTCATCCCGGTCCTCCACCCCAGGGCCAGACGCTATCCACATTCAGATGTTACAGCACCTCTCTCTTGCGGGTAAGCACTTTCTGCTTAACACATACAACCGCATCTGGGTAGAGGGCACATATCCTGGATGCTGGCGTGAAGCCACTGTCATACCCATATGTAAGCCTGGTAAGGACAAAAATCTTCGTTCTAGCTACCACCCCATCTCTTACCAGCAGCGTTTGCAAGGTGGAACGTATGATTCATGCCTGGCTGGTGTGGTGGCTCGAGTCTCGCCATTTACTCACGAATGCACAGTGTGGATTTCGAGTGCGGGGTTCTGCTGTTGACCATCTCGATATTTTGTCCGCCCACGCCATGAATGGTTTTCTGTGGAAATCCAAGACTCTGGTCATGTTTTTCGATTTTCAGAAGGCCCACGACACCTGCTGTAGAACTGGTATCCTCTGTACACTTTACACATGGGGCTTCCAGGCGCGTCTGGCCTGTTTTCTTTGGGGATTTTTACAAGGTTTTCAAGGTGCGTGTGGGTTCTGCCTTGTCGGGCACCTTTATTCAGGAAAATGGTGTGCCCCTGGGTTCCGTCCTGAGTATCATCCTCTTTACTACCGCCATTAACTCTATAATGGCCTGTCTCCCGCTGGCCATCTCTGGCTCCCTTTTTGTCGATGATTTTGCCATCTATTGCAGTTCTCCATGGACCTGTCTTACTGAGCGGCGTCTTCAGCGCTGTCTTGATTGTCTTCACTCCTGGAGCGTCGCCAATGGCTGTCGCTTTTCCACTGACAAAAGTGCCTGTATGAATTTCTGACGGCGCAAATGGTTTCTCGCACCATCTCTACATCTTGGGCCTGTTGCCCTTCCGTTCATTGACACTACGAAATTCTTGGGGCTTATGCTCGATAGGAAACTCTCTTGGTCCTTCCACGTGTCTTACCTTCCAGTCAGCTGTACGCAGTCCCTCAATGCCCTACATGTCCTCAATGGTACTTCTTGGGGTGCCGATCAAACCACCTTCCTCCATTTGTACTGGTCACTTGCCTGGTCGAAACTCGATATCGGTGCTTTGTGTATGCATCTGCACGCCCATCCCTTTTATGCCGCCTCAACACTACCCATCATCATGGCATCCGTTTGGCCACGGGCGCCTTTTACACCAGCCCAGTTGAGAGTCTGTATGCTGAAGCTGCTGAACTACCACTGTATTACAGCCGTGAATTTCTCCTGAGCAGGTATGCATGCTGTTTGTCTGCCGTGCATGGCCTTCCCACCTATGCCTCCTTCTTTGATGATTCCTTAGACCATCAGTATGGGGCTTGTCCCTTTTCTCTGTTACCTCCTGGAGTCCGCTTTCGCCTCTTGCTACGGCAGCTTAGCTTCACGCTACCTGCAACTTTCCCAGTGGGTGTGAACCCTTCACCACCTTGGCTTTGTGAAGTGGCCCATGTTAACCTTGGCCTTCATTCGCTTCATAAGGACACTACTCCAGCCTTGGTCTATCGTCTTCAGTTTCACGACCTCCGCATGGAAATTAGCGATAGTACCTTTGTATACACTGATGGCTCCATGACTGACCGTGGGTTCGGGTGTGCCTTCGTCATTAACACCCGTGTCTTTCGATATCAGCTTCCGGCACACTCCTCAGTATTTACAGCCGAAGTTTTCGCCTTGTATCAGGCCACAGAGTACATCCGGCAACACAGCCTTGCCAATTGTGTCCTCTGCTCAGACTCACTTAGTGCTCTCCAAAGTCTCTGTTTGCTGTACGCTCATCCCTTAGTGCAGTGGGTCCAGGAAAACTCACTTACTCATTTTCGGTGGAGCCAATGTCATGTTTCTGTGGGTCCCTGGTCATGTCAGTCTGCCAGGAAAGGAGGCTGCTGACGCTGCTGCCAAGACTGCAGTCCTTGTACCTCAGCCCACGAGTACCTCTAATCCCTCCGATGATCTCTGCGTTGCCATCTGTCAGGAGGTGGTGTCCCTTTGGCATCGCCAATGGTCCCCCCTTCACAGGAATAAGCTTCGGCTTATTAAG
Source organism: Schistocerca cancellata (assembly GCF_023864275.1). Taxonomy (NCBI): domain Eukaryota; kingdom Metazoa; phylum Arthropoda; class Insecta; order Orthoptera; family Acrididae; genus Schistocerca; species Schistocerca cancellata. The sequence goes on from NC_064628.1 coordinate 608,871,520, forward strand.
CCTCTCCCGGCGCCTTGGACGACCTCCTCTCGGCTCTCCCGCGGGGAGGAGATTATTTTAACTTGGCTGCATATTGGGCACTGGCTTTTCATCCATCGTCATTTGCTCAGTAGCGCTGCCCCACCACTTTGTACGCATTGCGAAAATTTTTAACTGTCCGCCACTTCCTGCTGGAGTGCCCTTTTTTTTACCAATTTACGTTCCAGTTTGGGTTTGCCATCTGATTTATCAGCCGTTTTAGCGAATTAAGCGCGGGCTGTCGACCACGTTTTACTTTTTATCCGCCGAAGCAATATGGCGAAGGCCATTTAATTTTTAGTTTTGGACCTCCATTTTTGTATGGTGTGTTTTTTTAGCCCTTTTTCCACGTGCGTTTTTTAGCTGTCTCCTATTCTGTCCATTGAGACTAACATATAGTCATTTCCCTCGTCTCTCTGTTTGTGTTCTATAGTTTTGACTTGGGCGCGTAAGACCCCAATTGCTTTTTGGGCCCTAAATATAAAAAAAATACTGCAAATTCTTCAAATTACGTTCAATGAGTTATGGTACTTCATTTATAATCAATGTAAAAACTATGACTAGTAACGAAAAAGTAGCCACTTCACTGTCAAGCACGAATGTTCAGCTATCATATATCATATCTGTTATGAAATCACTTGAGAACCGTTGCGTAGCGAAAAGAAAAACCCCACGCAAATCCAAAAACAGTACTTTCTTAATTTTTGTGTGCAAATAGTTTTCTAAACAAACTAATTTCAAAAAAGGATGTGGCTTCGTCTCATTCACATAAAACAATGGTTGAAAATCCGGTTTCCGCTTCGGTTCTTCTGTGTTACAGGACGAGAAAGAGTTCCACAAACAGTCCACAACAATAATAGCTCGTCTGTGAGCCAGGGATTGAACTTCATAACAACGCACCATGCAGTAATGTTTCGGAATATACGTCTGAACTTTTCTGATGCTGCAACAGCAGTGGATTTCTCTCGCTGTGGAATAAAAGGACGATCTGAGTACACTGTCATGATACCCAATTTCAGGACAAGCTGCAATGGGCTATCGAAGGATTTTCTTGGAATACTACAAATAGCTCAAATGCGTGCGTCCAAATGCTGGTTTTCTTGCAACTTACAAGGATTATTCCATCGTCGTTCTCGATAGGATGTTATATGTACTTAGTTTGCACTTTCCCGTACGAGTTTAACTTATATAGTTATATAGTTAACTTATTTAACTTATATAGTCATTATCAATACCTTTGCTGATTGAACCTCTACTTTCTTTGTTGTAGTGGTAGGGAATATTTATTCACAGACCGTTGTTAATTAATTCTGGAACATTTCTTCGCTTTTTCCTGCTTGAATCCTTGGGGCTGACTTTTTTGCCCCTGATATGGATATTCAAGCGAATTCTGAGTATTCCATTGTAGATCCAAGCTCTGGTTTATCGCTTTTGCATTGAGATTTGGTACCGCTTTAACTGAGAAGCATTTCCACTGTACCGGAAATAACTGACATCTTTTAGCAAATACTTTCGGTTACGCCATTGCTTTCCCCCTCCCCCCCTCCTCCCCTTTTCACAAAAGTCTCACAGAGAAGTGTGGGAACATAATTACATTTACGTTCTTCAATTAACTACTGAGAACAATCAGTACTGAGCTAGGACATTTACGACAAATAAATGACATAAAATAATGTCATACCTTTCACCGCAAAGGTTCACTCATATCACCTCGAAACTGCAAATCAAATGTGTGTGTCTTCGTGTCTGTATAGAAAGCTGGAGAAAAATCACTGGCTACGCTGTACACGTTTCACGTACGTTACCAGAGCAACAATGAATAGCGGTGTAACTGCGGCATGAAGGAATGGTGGAGGAAAGAGGGGAGAGTGTTAGAATACTGCCTCTCCTCACATTTAGGTTATCACGTTGTTTTTATTTTCTTAAATGTTGGATTGTTCTTAGAGTGCGACTGACATTGTCGTAGCGGAGAGCCAGGTTAGGCGTACTAACTGCTGTTTGGACATTGTTGGCCGGTGTCAGTCATTTTCGATAGGACCGCACATGGCTTGTGCCTGCGTGACCGCGAGACTACACCGATTGAACTGTTTTGCATCACCTGCAGATCTGCGAACGTGTGTGAACTTAGATTCAAGGTGAAACGAATAGTAACATTATACTTGGTTTGAACATTATATTATTACGCAGGTGCAGAGGATAACTGTTAACAACGTAAAGGGACAGAAAAACCAATTTTTACATTAAAAATTTCTGCCTTAAGTCTGGCGCTCCTCCCCCAAATTCGGGGCACTGGCCACTCTGTAGTTTGCCTATACGACATAGGCCCGATTAGTCGCAACTACTGTTCCAAAGGAATATGCAAAATTTGCTGCATTAGCATATACAGGCTTTCCACCACTAGGAATCACAGACTGAAAAATGGGACGAAGGGAGAGGACAGAATGTAATAGATGTTATAAGATTCTTCAATCAGAAGCAAAAATGGCTGCCAACAAAAATACTGATCCCATGTTCCTTGAGGGCAGCATAGTTTATTTAGTAGCTCTTCCTATAGATCAAATAAAACTACAAGTGAATCTGGATCGGGGGAGAGGGGAGCAAAACCGTATCTCGCCTCTCCCCCCCCCCCCTCAGAGTTCGGAGTTTAAGTGGGGGGCGGGGGAACTGCCCCTCCTGCCCCCCCTTTCCTATAGGTCAAATAAAACTACAAGTGAATAGTGAATTTGAGGCGGGGGGAAGCATAAACCGTATCTCGCCCCGTCCCCCCCTCCCAGAGTTCAGAGTTTAAAGTAGGGGGGGGGGTCACTGCCCGCCCCCCTCCCCCGATTGTACGCCTTTGGTTGTCAGTGCTAACAGACAAGCAACACTGCCTTAAATAACCGCAGAAATCAATGTGGGCCGTACGACGAACGTATCCGTTAGGACAGCACGGTAAAATTTGGCGTTAATGGAGTATGGCAGCAGAAAACCGATACGAGTGCCATTGATAACAACACAACATTGCCTGCAGCTCCTGTCCTGGGCTCGTGACCGTATTGGTTGGACCCTAGACGACTGTATGGTAAGAGCTAATGGTAGGGTTCGAGTGTGGAGTGGGCCACATGAAGCCGTGGACCGAAGTTGTGCATTTACATGAAATGGATTGGGTCCTCTGGCCCAACTGACCGATCATTGACTGGAAATGGTTATGTTCGGCTACTTGGAGGCCATTTGCAGCCGTTCATGGACTTCGTATTCCCAAACAAAGATTGAACTTTTATGGATGACAATGTGACAGGGTCGCAATTGCTCGCAACTGGGTTGAAGAACATTCTGCACAATTCGAACGAATGATTTGGCCACTCAGGTCGCCCGAGATGAATACTCTCGAACATTGATGGGTCGCAACCAAGGGGTCGGTTCGCGCACAACATCCTACACCAGCATGACAAAGGCAGCATGGCTCAGTATTTCTGCAGGGGATTTCCAGCGACTTGTTGAGTCCATATGACGCCAAGTTTCTGCACTACACCGGGCAAAAGGAGGTCCGACACGATATTAGGAGGTATTCTATGACTTTTGTCACCTCAATGTAAGTCGGCTGGCTCAGGCTTTCTTGGCCGTTGTCGTTGAAGTTGAAATCTTCTAGACTGTTGGGCCAAGCCACGTTCCTCTTCAGTTTCATCTTTCACAGTCGACTTTCTCACCAGTCTGTTGGCATCTTTTTTGGATCTTCTATTGTTGCCGACTAGCTGCTGCCAAAGAAGTGTCGAGTTCAGTTATAAAAGGGAGTTTTCCCGCGTTTATTCTACACCTACATCAGCAACATCACTATTCTCCAGTTCGCATTCAAGTTCTTGGCAGAGAGATCAGAAAACCACTTTCAGACTATTTCTCGACCGTTCATACTCTCGAATATCACGTGGGAAAAAATGTACACCTAAATCTTCCCATGCAGGCTCTGTTTTCTCGTATTACGACGGTCATTTTTCCCAAGTACAGGAGGTGGACACCATGCAGTATAGTAAATCTTGGTGCAAGTTGCCACCACTGCATACGCATATGTACTACGACGTGTCCGCAGTTCGCAGTTGACGCCAAGTCTTGGAGGTTGTTGATCAGTCTATCATACGTTTTGTTGAGCGACAGTTAACATAAGCGACAGATAAAATGTGTGTTGTCTTAGACTTCAAAAAGCAGCAACTTATTGGTGCACGGTATCACGAGCATCCGTGAGGAAAATGGCAGAACTGTTTAACGTTTCACGAACGGCGGTATCTACACTAATGACAGCATGTATGAAACATGATGAAACATCATCGTGGAAGAGGGTTAGTTGTCGAAAGTCGAAGTTAACAGAAAGAGACCGATGATCATTGAAAAGGACTGTGGCCGGGCAACATAAAACAAATGCAGCATATTGCTGCCAAACACTGTCATATTCCAAGATGACAATTCGCTCATACACACAGCCAAAAAGGTCCAGGCGTCGTTTGTGGAGCATCAGAATATCATCAAACATCTTCCCTAGCCAGCACAATCGCCAGACCTCAACATCCAGCTCGAACATTATTGAAGCAATTGACGGATGTTTTGGTACAAGAATTGGAGAACATTGCGATGGAAACTATTCAGACACTCTACGAATTTATTCTGCAAAGAATTGGAGCTGTTCTCAGAGCCAGTGGTGGCCCAGTTCCTTAATAATTAATAAAATTGTGTATATATGAGGTGCTGATATTGTTTTGTCCACCCCCTGTAGGTAGGAGTGAACAAAATATTTTTTCATTTGGAGGAGAAAGTTGATGATGGAAACTTTGTGAACAGATCCCTCCACATGAAAAACGCTTTAATGATTGCCACACCATTTCACGTATCATATTCGTCACACTCTCTCTGCTGTTTCGCGATAATATAAACGAGCTGTTCATCATTGAACCTTTTCGATATACTCCGTCAATCTTGTCTGGGAAATTTCTCACACTGCACAGATGTGGGGTTACTGGGTGAATTTTTTTCGGCTACTATTGGTGGGCCATCATCATTGGATAGGCAGCGAAACAAAACAAGAAAGTGGCAATATTATTGTCGTGATGCAGAGGTCATTTGTTTTTCTTGATCACCATGGCTGTGTATGAAGGATTTTTTTCAATCTCCGATCGGTCGCGAAATTAAAACCACAGTGAAAATCTGATGTAGCGTTGCACAGATGTGTTGCGCGGTGTCTCCGCCTGTCGATCGCGTAGCGTCGCACTTCACAATTCTGAAGACACAATGAGCATATAAAGATGCCTGGAACATTGTCTCCCGCCAAATGCTGTCATTCGATGTCTTCATGGCGGTGAGTTCCGATTAATTTCATGCAGCCCACATAATGTAGCTGTCGTGCCATCTTCGTAGCTGATGCATCTCTTTGGGTTAAAACGACGCAAGGTGCAACGCAAGAGCCTGTGGAGTGGGACGTTTGATTAAGAAAACATGCATTCATAGTGGCATACACTGAAATGATTTTAAGTCAGATTACAATTAACAAACAACCTTTTCAGTTGATTAGAAAGCAGTTTTAAACAGTAAAAATGTTGTTTTTTTTCTATCAGCAACACAATGAAATTTCGACTACACGTACTGAACCTCAAATTAATTGATAATAAGGTACTTAGACAGCCAGCCCCTTTGAATGAAAGTGACCTCCACAGTAAAAAGGGATACTAACCTACAAACATAAATGACAAACCTTATTCTCAACGTTGGAGTTTAATTATTAAAAAAATTTAACCCAGAACAATAATAATGGTAGAGCTGAACTTCTACAGTGGGGCCCAAATAATTAATAAATTTATCCCACACAATAATAATGACAAAAGCTTATACAAAATCAGTTTTAAGTATCTAATAATTTTTATCTCAGAATACTGAAGAGCCAAAGGAACCGATACACCTGCCTAGCATCGTATAGGGCCCGCGCGAGCACGCAGAAGTGCCGAACACGACGTAGCATGGTCTCGATTAAACTATGAAGTAGTGCTGGAGGGAATTGACACCATGAATCCTGCAGGCTGTCCATAAATCCGTAAGTATACGAAAGGGTGGAGATCTCTTCGGATAGCACGTTGCAAGGCATCCCAGATACGCTCAATAACGGTCATATCCAGGGAGTCTGGTGGCCAGCGGAAGTGTTTAAACTCGGAAGAGTGTTCCTTGAGCCACTCTGTAGCAATTCTGGACGTGTCGGGTGTCGCATTGTCATGCTGAAATTGCCCAAGTCAGTCGGAATGCACAGTGGACATGAATGGACCTGACGTACGTGTCGCCTGTCTGAGTCGTATCTAGACGTATCAGGGGTCCCATATCACTCCAACTGCAGACGCCCTACACCAATACAGAGCCTCCAGCAGCTTGAACAGTCCCCTGCTGACATGCAGGGTCCATGGATTCATGAGGTTGTCTCCATACACGTACAAGTCCATCCACTCGATGCAATTTGAAACGAGACTCGTCCTACAAGGCAACATGTTTCCAGTGATCAACAGTCCAAAGCAGGTGTTGACGGGCTCAGGCGAGGTGTAAAGCTTTGTGTCGTGCAGTTATCAAGGGTACACGAGTGGACCTTCGGCTCCGAAAGCCCATGTCGATGACGTTTCGTTGAATGGTTCGCACGCTGACAGCATTGAAATCTGCAGAAATTTGAGGAAGGGTTGCAATTGCGTCACTCTGAACAATTCCCTTCGGTCGTCGTTTGTTTCATTCTTACAGGATCTTTTTCCCGCCTCAGCGATGTCGGATATTTGATTTTTTACCGGATTCCTGATATTCACAGTACACTTATGAAATGGTCGTACGGGAAAATCCCCATTTCATCGTTACCTCGGAGATCGCTCGTGCGCCGACTATAACACCACGTTCAAACTCAATAAATCCTTGACAAGCTGCCATTGTGGCAGCAGTAACTGTTGTAACAACAGCGATAGACATTTGTTATCTTATATAGGCGTTGCCTGTTTACATACCTCCGTATCTGATTATGCATGCCTGTACCAGTTCCTTTGGGGCTTCAGTGTAGCTGCTCTTGACCGCAGAGGGTCGAATAATTAGTAATTTTAACTCACACAACAATAAACGAAAAAGCTTATGTAAAATCAGTTTCTAAGTAGATTGGTACAAATTTTACAATTGATTTTACATTTCCCAACCAGCTAGAGACTTGAAATTTTAAACATAGCTCAAAACTGAACGACTGTGCAATATTATGTTGCTTTCTTCTTGGTCTCTTCAGTAGGTTTGGGGATGGGGTGCAAATGGTTGATAATGCCTGACATATCGGTAAGTTGTGCTGGCAGTATTGGAGTGTGGTTCAGGTGGTGGTTGGGCATGGCTGGACAGAGGGAGTGGGGAAGCTGTAGGTGGATATCACTTTCTTGCCTGTCTGTCTGTTCGTTACCAATTTTGCAATTGATTTTAATATAACTTCCCAATGAGCTAGAATCTTGGAATTTTAAAAATTGCTATGAACTGGATGATGATGCAATATTAACTTGCTTTCTTGTCTGATGCATGATGGAGGGTACTTTGTGTACCACTGCCATTTGCCCATTACCTGCTCCAGTTGCAAGTAGTTTGTCGGAAGAACGATTGCTGGTAAGCCTTCACGGCCTTTTTGCGAGATATATTGGTTGTGTCAAGCGAAAAGAACAGAAATAAATCTGAAATTTATCGCATGTTTCTGTTATAATCTCATCAACATATTTGAAATTAATCGAAAAATTTCACACATACAAGTCGAAAAATCAGGAGGTAAATATTTGACTAATAATGAGTTTTTAATGTACTGAGTTCCTCGATCTGACTAATAAGTATAAAATTATTTCTTCTTACCCCTTACAGTTTCCTAACCTTATCCCTGAAAACTTGTGATTATGAATTTTTTATAGCCACTTAAATACTTGTAAGATTTAAAACGAAAAACGTGGGGCTCATTCAATGCATAATTGATGCAAGAATAATTCACTTCCTTACTGTTATACTAATTTCTAACTGATGTGTGAGTAGTTTATCTCCTTATTATTACCTATTGAATACACCCCCTCCCCATTTTCTGTTTTAAATCTGACCAATATTGTCATAGGTACTAAACATTCACAATCACAACTTTTCACGACTCTCTGTATGGAGTTAGGAATCTGTATGGAGCTAGAAGAAATTATTTTCTTTTATTTTTTTCGTGCGATCTAAGAACTTCGTATATTTTGTCGGTTCCACAACTTGAGAACTCATGAAACGTCTCTGATTTGTTGTTGGCAACAGGAATGGTAAGCCCAAGTATGGGCACCTGTTCATAACTGCAATGTTGTTTGCGGGGTGCAGGGGGAGGGGGGAGGGAGGACCATAAATCCATCCACATGGCATAGTGCTCATGCAAGCAACTGGAAAGTGTCATGTGTAGCTTGTAAATTTCTAGATTTCTTCGCCATTGTCGAGACTCTTAGTTTTCATCCTACATTCTTTTCTGAAAGTTACATGAAAACTTTTGAATACTCATATGTAAAAATGTAGCTGTTTCTCTTGTGTGGGGGGAGTGGGAGCATGACCACATCACCCTCTCCCCATTGCATCTGCGCTTATAATGCTGCCTTGTTCTTGAAACACTATCCACCAACACAAAAACCTCTTCTCACGCAGTAAGTCCTATTCTGTGAGAATTAACTGCAGTTTATTTATTTATTTTACATTACAGCCTATCACCTAATATTCTACAATAGATTCTGTTTTTGAGAACCTAAACTGGAAGTCACATACAACAAATCACAAAGGTTGCAGTTCAGCAAATTTTGCCACACAGATAATGTCAGATTTTGGAGATGAGAATGTCAGAACGTTGACTTATATTTCCAATTTTCATTCACCAATGCCTTATAGTATCGTATTCCACGAAATCTCTTCGTTAGACAAGAAAGTGTTGCACAGAATGGTGTAATAAAAATAATATGTTGTACCCACTCTAGAACCTCTTCTAGACAGCTCTTTGAACAGTTGGGCATAACTATAGCTTCATAGTACATTTCCTTCCTTATGAAGTTTGTTGTCAACAATGAATCACAGAATCATTCATAAGTGTAAAGGAGAAGGAGAAGTGAATTACAGTATTGTGTAATTTGGGTGGAAGATATTTTTCTTGTTCACTAGACAAATGACACATCAGAGAAACCGAATGAATCAGAGCATTTTTTGTATTTTCTTGGAGGAACTATGTTCATGGAGAAGTCACGAGTTACTTTGGACCACAGTAATACAGGGTGACACAGAAAAACGGGAACATTTTCACAATCCAATAAAACTAGAAGTGATGAAGGAAAGAAATGGAATTCATAGTAATTGAAACCTTACAACTTTGCCATTTACGAAACATTGATGGCATTTGTCATTTTTTTAAAAAATTACGTCCTTTAGATGGCGTCCTCTTGTATGAATACATTCGTGAAATCTGCTGTCGAAGTTCCTCATTGATCGCTGGGATACTGTGAATTGCATCCCGAATTCTCTGTTTTAACTCATTCAGGGTTCTTGGTCGAGTAGTGTAGACTTTGCTCTTCAGGTAGCCCCACACGAAAAAACCACAAACGGATAAATCTGTCTGTCTAGGGGGGCAGGGAATGTTAGCGAATCGTGAGATCACACGGTTGCCAAACAATTCTCGCACAGAACGTGATACCAAGCGCTGAGGAAACATTTCTCGAACAACTGCTATGGATGCGTCAGCTGTGATAACTGCGGTTCCATCTTGTTGGAACCATGATTTTGCTATGTTGATCCCCAAGTCCTCAGGTTGCGGCCGCAGCAGATACTGTAGCCCTGTAACATTAAGTTCAGAATTTACTGCAACGATCATTACTTTTGAAATAACGTTCAGCAGCTAAAGCACGCCTTGTTACTGTAACTCACAGAACACCAATGTAGTAGGAAGTACAAAGACCACATTATTATACGGAAACACAGAACGACACCAGCGCTACTTGTGGCCTGACTGTGAACTTCAATACGAAAAAATATGGCGCGAAAATCTCTTATGTTTATTTCTAAATTAGATGACAATATTTTTCATTTAATTTTTGAACGTGGGCCGCATAGTGCAGTAATAAAGATTTTTGAGATCTTGCAAAGTAATATATAAAAGAAATCTCAATCAAAAACAAACATTAACTACTCGTAGCTGCAGTTTACATTGTGAAAATTTTCGTAAATTCCGACGTCACCTTTTGACTGTGAAATTTTTTTGTAAAACTCAATATTGCGATTTTGGCCGTGTGGCCATTGTCATGTGGAAATAAACGAGCTTTAGCACATGTCAGACTAAAAAATCATCTGACATTGCATGCATATATAAATGATTTTTACGTTTCCACATATCCTAAAGCACATTATGTCCACTCGCATGATCAAAAGTGGAATAGTAGGTTACACTAATAAATAACTACACAGCTAATGGATAAGCAACAGGTCATTTACAAAAAAATAATCTGTGCTACTAACCAAGGATGACTGTAAAGTCTACAAAATCCGATTTATTATTTTGTTCTGTTGATTGTTATTTATGGATATTCAGTCATCTGAAATTGAACTTCTGCACAGGTCAAATAAATTTATGAAACACACTAAATACTACTTTACATCAACTGAAAAACAAATTGGGAGCAGAGCAGGTACACACTCCATGAATGTAGCCAAAATGTTTTTGCCAATGAGACATACAAAGAAAATGAACTGCAACACATAACATTTTTTTTTTCTTTTTTCCCCAACTTGCCTGTTATTTTGGCAACACCCACCATGTTTAAATAATGAAAGGAGACACTGGTACAACATTTATTTTTAACATTTTTATTTATTTACTTCCTCTTTGAAAACTTTGTTTGGTACACTACTGAAAATTAACACAAATTCCCCTTGACAGCACTTTATTCATTATACTTTTAGAATCCAATCACCACATCTAGAAATTGTTAAGTTATGTTCCTGCTGAATTACCAGATTTTGTCATAACAAATCAAAGGCATGATTTTGATACAAGAACATGTAATTCTCTGCTTTTAACACAACATTTGTATATGTATAGGGAGCTTACTCTCATTGTACACATAATAAACAAAATACAAAATCTTGTAACATGATTTGAACTTCTTTTTAAGTTGTTGCATACACAATTTCCTCTTGTTTGTAAATTTCTTTTCTTTCACATACTTGTATATTATAAATGGAATATTTGTCTTCAGAAGTCTCTCTTCAATGTCATGTTTATTACAAATTGTTGTACGAGACAGACAAATGTTTTTTTTTTTAATTATCATGTAGTCTTGTTGTGTGACCATGAGTATTTAGATACTCATACAGCTGATCATGGAGTGCCCTTAGGAAAATCATGACTCTTTCACTTGCATATTTCAAATGAGAATGCTCCTCACTATTCTCTTTAAATGAGGTAAACAAATGATTTTCAGTCACAACAGAGGAGTAGAGACTGGTATTACATGTTTCACAATCATCTGGTACATCTATGGCTTTTAGTACATAGCCTGCTACATAGGCTAATGATTGTTGATCTTCTACAGACTCGTTGATACCATCTGAGTAAGAATAAATTTCCTCAGGTGTATCAGTGTCATTCATCTCACATTCACTTAAATGTTCACTCCTACCACTAGCTGCCAAAAAGTGACACAAACTGCTCAAGGGAGTGTAATCATCATTTTCACAGTTTCTTACACTCATGGCTTTGAAAGGCAAATTCATATGATTGACAACACAAGTCTTCAGAGCTTGTACAAACTGAAAACAAGTTGGGTTTGTATTAGCAATACCATGTTGTCTTATACAACAAAAGAAATTTTCTAAAACATCTTGATTGAACACCTTTAAATTTAAGTACTTAAAGCCAATCACTTTCAAGGTCTTCCACAAGAAAATAATAGACTGTAATGTGATCTGCCAACCTTTTATGAAGCTAAATATATTAGTCTTGTTTCTTCACGTTTTTAAATATATTATTTGCCAGCTGCCTATTTCCCTCAATATGCTATACCACATTTCTAAATGTGGCGAATTTTCTGATAAAGCACGCCTAAATTGTTTTCCATCCCTGGGATATTGCTCATTACTGTTGAGTGAATCAAAGAGATTATCTACCTTTTCCACAAACTCAGCTGTGTGTATAGCTTCAGATAGTAATGTGTGAGTAGAAACATGTTTCAATTGCAGCTGCAACAGTATGGCTCATTTGTGCAGCAGCAACTTTTACCTTCATTTTGACATGGGAATCAGAAAAGTTAAAGTGTTGTGCTTTTAATTTGAGTAGAGTTTTGAACCGTTTTTTTATCCAAAAAGAACATTGTACTGATGTACTCAAACTTTGCTGCTTTGTGAGGTTCAAATTGAATTTTATTATCTATCAAAGCATTTCTAGTGTTTTTGAGCAGATGTGGTACATCATAAATGGTAACAATTGGTTGATTATTGACGACAAAATGAAATATACTGGGTTTCAACAAATTTGCTTCACACAGTTGCTTAAGGGCCTTTTGGTTTGTTGCATTCTGGTCACATACAGTACAAACCACTTTGAACCCAATATTCTGTAGTTCACTTATGATGTGAACAATGAGTGATTTCAAATGGGTGTAGTGGAAAGTGGTTGCAGTAAAGTAATATACTAGAACTTGTTTCCAAGTTCTGTGAATGCCTTTCAGCATAAAAACCAATGCTTGACTAGAAGCTACAGGTGAACGTCCTAAATGACCCAAGTCCTGATACCCATAGATTAGCTGTTTGTGTGCATCATAGTACATACAATCATCCAGAGACATTTCATCAAAAAGTAGAGCACAATACTTATCATTTTCATGCATATTACTTACTTCCCTTGCTAAAAAGTTTAATAAAGCTGGATTAAGTCCTATATCAAATGGTATATGGGAAAGCACTCCCTTGAGCAGCCTGGCAGATGGAAGGGAGAAGTATGTGGCCAAATATCTATACAACCGGGGACTATGCTTATAAACAGATAAAGCAAATGCCTTATCTTGTATAGACCATCATACTGCTGTGGGCTGCATAATGGCATTTTTTAACTGACTATTGATAAAAGTTTTAGTCACATCATTCAACTCTTCTTCAATTAACTGAAATTTCCTGTCATCATACAACTCTTTTAGAATTTTCAATTTATTCCTCTCATTCTGTAGCTGTTTTTTCAATTTACACACTCTGGAAACTGTAATTCTATGCAGTTAATACATTTTGTGTTTTCTTGGAGTTAAATCACGTTTAGAAACGCCAGATCCCATTACACCTGGACTACTTTCAACATCATAAACAGGTGAGGATAAAAAGCTGTACTCACCATCATCTGTGCTCTGTAAAGGGGGACTGCTTCGTTGTATTACTGTAGATTTTGCATTGTGACCTGTCTCGTGCACACTTATATTAGCACCCAATGTGGTGAAACTGCCACCACCACCACCACCACCACCAGTGTAACACAGGTGGGTGGGGGGAGGGTGATACAACACCAATTCCATGTGCTTTGGTATAACACCAGGATTTAGCCTGTGTCTAGTAAAGTTCACAAAATCTGCTTCATAAAAATGATCCTCACACACATAATAATAACTACAGTTGACACCTTCACCTATATTACAGATCAATTTCCACTTCTTTAAAGTCTCACTTTTTTATGCAGCTGGAAATTTATAGAAATGTTTATTATTGTGTTTGGAATTTGTTTTTACATTATAACTACTCCTGCATCCGGGAAACTTGTACGAGTATTTCAATTTCAATCTCAAACTGGATTCTTCTCTTCCTGTATGATCCATCCTCATGTGTCTGAAATGTTATTCAAACCAAAAATTACGAACGAGAAAAAAGATCAGGTATGGTTTACATTGATTAATGTTAAAGAAAACTCAATGTGAAATTAATTTCACTATCAAAAATCGTATTAGCTTATGTTTAAATGTACCTATCCTGTACTGAAGTATTGATAACTGTTATCATGGCTTGTAATCTGATGTGGTATTGCTACAAAATAGCGAAAAAACCAAACAAATTCTCATTTCTACTACGGATATGCACATCACTCTATGTATTGGAATTTGCGCAGTTGAATAAGTATTAAGGAGAAAAAGGGACATCTTACTAATAACTATATTTGCACATTCAAGAACAAACAAAATTACAGCGAACACAACAGAATAATTAGCACACACAAAGAGTGTTAGACAATGTCAAAGAGGTCTATTTTACACAGTGCACTTTGCGCCGTCACACACGAAATATATTGTTCACACAATTCCAACACCCCTCCTTGAACTTATATTTTGTTTGTTGCTTCCATAAGATAAACCAAATAGCCCCACAATCTTCTCAAACTTCTCCCTTTCCAAGGGTTTGGTCAGAAGGTCAGCTAACATGTCTTCTGTACGCAGATAGTCCACGGCAATGTTCTGTCGCTCTACGTGGTCCCGAATGAAATGGTGCCGTATATCAATATGCTTTGTCCTAGCACTAGTAACATCATTTTTAGCTAGGTTTATGGCTCCCTTATTGTCACAGAAGATGGTTGTAGGTTCCTCAATTAAATTGGGTTCTATTTCACTTATTAATGTTCGTAGCCATAAAGCTCCCTGTGTGGTGTAGGATAGTGCCATATACTCGGCCTCTACGGTGCTCAATGCAACAGTTTTTTGCTTTTGACAGGACCATGATGTGAGGCCCCCCATTAATTTAAAACAGCAGCCAGTGGTGGAGTATCTGTCTCCCAATTCACTCCTCCAGTCCGCATCGCTATATCCCTCTAGTTTTGCGTTACCATCTCTATGGTATTTTAGCTCATAGTTTGAGGTTCCTGTTAGGTATCGGAATATCCTCTTTACAGCTTTCCAGTGCTTTTCCTTTGGGTCTCTGCAATATCTGCTCACTGCATTGGTGGCAAAAGCAATGTCGGGTCGTGACGTTTGAGACAAATATAACAGACTCCCTACTGCTTCTAAATAAGGAACATTCTTGTCACATTCCACATCAGTCTCATTTACACTTAACTTCACTCCTACTTCCATTGGAGTACTTATGGGTGTGCAATCACTCATGCCAAATTTCTTTAATATTTTTTCCGTGTATGATGATTGACTTATGCTCAAATCTTGTCTTTCTTCATCCTTAGTAATCTGCATACCTAAATAACGTTTGACTTCTCCCAAATCATGCACCTTAAACTTGGTTTGCAGCTGTTTCTTGAAAATTCTCATTTGGCCTTCACTTTCAGTCAGGATAAAGAAATCGTCCACCCATATCGCCATTATTATTATTTCTTCTTTTCTCCCTTTATAGTAAATGCTGGGATCTGCCTTGGATTGCTTCATATTCATATTTATTAGAGTTTCATGTAGACATCGATTCCAGCAACGTCCACTTTGTTTAATTCCATAAATACTTTTTCTCAAACGCCAAATCTTTTCACTTTCTGACCTGGTTTTTATGGCTTCCCTTGGTGGAATTACATATATCTCCTCCTCCAATTTCCCATTTAAATATGCCGTTTTAACATTCATATGATGAATTATTAAATTTCGTTTTACTGCCAAGGCTAAAAGATATCTCAATGATGCATACTTGACTACAGGTGAATAAATTTCTTCGTAATCTACCCCTTGTTTTTGTGAATATCCTTTTACCACAAGTCTTGCTTTGTATTTTGGTGATGAGCTTTCAGGGTTCTTCAAATTGAATACCCATCTTCCCTGCAGTGGTTTCTTATCTCCTGGCATATCTACCCATTCAAAGGTTTCGTTCTGATATAAAGATTCTAATTCTCTCTTCATCGCTTCTTTCCATTCTTGAGAGTTTGGGCCACTCATTGCTTCTTCTGCTGTTCTTGGCTCATCATTAAAAGACTGTGCTGTAGACATCTCAAAATCCGGATATTCCTTCGGTTTTGGTACACGAGAAGAACGCCTTACATTGTTTTCTTCATGTTTTTCATCCTCTAACTCATTGTCATCATAAATTGTATCCATTTGTCCTTGGCTGTCGTCTTACTCTTCTTCACTTCCTATTTCCTCACACAAGGTTTCACCTTCTGAACTAGGTGCAGTTGACTTAGTGGCTTTGCTCTCTTTTGAGTCCTTTCTATTTTCAAAGAATATGACAACTCTACTTGTGACAATCTTTTTAGTCAATAGATCCACTAATCGGTAGCCCTTTGAATTTTCACAATACCCTACAAAAATATACTTTTTAGCTTTCGGATCCCTTTTTCCTCTTAGCTGTTTTGGAATATGTGCCATTGCATCACACCCAAAAACCCTTACATTGCTTAGATCAGGTTTCTTTCCTACCCATATCTCATAAGGGGTTTTATTCTTTAATGCTTTTGTAGGTGATCTATTGTTCAAATATACAGCTGTTGACACTGTGTCTGCCCAAAAATCTTTGGATAATTCAGTGTCAGTCATCATGCTCCTTGCTTTCTCAACAATGGTCCTATTAGCCCTCTCAGCAACCCCATTTTGAGATGGGCTGTACCTTATGGTAGTTTGATGCCTGATTCCCTTTTCTGCCAGAAGTTTCTTCAATTTCTGGTTAATATATTCTCTCCCATTATCAGACCTGATGATCTTGATCTTCTTTCCTGTCCATCTTTCAACCATATTGCAATATTCCTCAAAGATATCTCTCACTTGGTCTTTAGAACTAAGAAAATAAACATGAGTATATCGTGAATAATCATCAATAAACATAAGAAAATAATTACTCCCACCTATGGATTCACACTCCACCAGGCCACATACATCTGTGTGGATTAACTGTAAGACTTCTGTGGACTTACTCTTACTAGTCTTGAAGGGTAACCTTGCTTGTTTTCCCTTTATACATGTATCACAAGGATCCTTCTGTATTCCCTTTACCATATCCTTTATTATAGACATACTCTTTCTATTTAGATGTCCAAACCTCCGGTGCCATAAAAAACCTTCTGCTGAATACACTGAATCACTAAGATTTTTATGTTTACTGTCAATGGTATCCAACTTAAAAATACCCCTTTCGTTACTTGCTGTAGCTATAACTTCACCACTTTCACTGATTACTCTTGCACCCTGCATGTCAAAGGTGACTGTATTTCCTTTCTTGACAATTTCCCCTACAGACAGCAGGTTGGTTGCCACATTTTTCACATAATGAACACTGTGTACTGTAACCATATCTGATTCACCATTTACACTTACATGTAGATCTAGTTTCCCAGCCAGGTGACACTGGAGCTTGTTGCCATCAACAGTAGATATTCCCATATGAGTCTTATCTTTGATGTCATAAAGAAGTGATTTATCTTTAACAATATGAACAGATGCACCTGAGTCTAAAATCCATTCCATATCACGATTGCTCATTTCACCAAAAGAATAAAAACATGAGAGTGCCTTACCTTTGTTATTGGTCCTTCTCTCTGGACTATCAGTAACATACCTCTTTTGCTGAGTGTCTGATCTTGGGCTTCCTTTTTCTTTGCACTGAGACGCAATATGTCCCATCTTCTGACATTTATAGCACCTCACCGGTTTCTTCTTTTTGTTTTTTGAGTAGAGAGCAGACGCACCTTCCTTCTCCAATGTACAACAGCTTGGAGCACTCTTTACGTCCTGCAGGATTTTCACCTTAACACTGTCGCCTGTGATTGGTATACCCGAGCTCTCAAGTCCCATAATCATAGGTGCATACCTTTCGGGCAGTCCTGCCAACAGCAATGTTCCTATCCATTCGTCAGCAATCTCGAATCCGATGTTTCTCAGTCAGTTCGACGTGGTTATTATTTTGTTAACGTATTCGTCTACACTCTTACATTTGTCCAGACGAGTGGTAATTAACTCGCGTAATAATCCTACTTTTCTCATAAGACCACCATCCTCGAATGCACTTCGTAAATTGTCCCAGACTTCTTTCGCTGTAGCAGCTTTTTCAACGTGAACATAATTCACCGAATCAATCAGTAATATCAGTTTTGATTTTGCTTTCCTATCCCTACTTGAATAATTCTGATCTGTGGATTTCATTGTCCCATCTACCACGTCCCATAGTTCGTCTAAACGTAAATACGCTTCTACTGCGAACTTCCAGGTTGCGTAGTTTTCGCGACCTATAAGTCTTTCAATCTGTGGAATTTGTGCCGCACTCATTCTTAACGGTAACTTGCTTTTTATTGCCATAAAGAACACCGAAAAATAATGCGGAAAAAAATTGCGATCGTCTTGTAAGGATAACTCGCACTTCACGTAAATTGGAACTTTTCCAATACTTTCTCCTTACTATTTTATTGATATACTTATTCCAAATGCACGCTGGGCCCATAACCTATTGGTATTTGCGCAGTTGAATAAGTATTAAGGAGAAAAAGGGACATCTTACTAATAACTATATTTGCACATTCAAGAACAAACAAAATTACAGCGAACACAACAGAATAATTAGCGCACACAAAGAGCGTTAGACAATGTCAAAGAGGTCTATTTTACACAGTGCACTTTGCGCCGTCACACACGAAATATATTGTTCACACAATTCCAACACTATATATAACTGCGTGAGCGTAGTTGCACTATATTCTATATTCAACACTACTTCGTTAAACAGTGCCATCAGGCAGTAGAAACACTGCTTATTGTACCATTTCAGTATATTGCAGCATCTAGATACCATGGTAGATACCAAATTCAACTGTACATTATCAGTAACAGTAACAGCTGTAAATCTGTATTACATTGTGTTGAGCATTAAAGTGCAAGAAGATTTCTACTGCATTGGATATTGCCACAATAATACGTGTAAATGTCCAACTGCTTGAAGGAGCTGCTTTGTGTGACTTCCAAACAAATGTCTTATTATGTGAGAACACAACCTTTGTCGATACAACAGCAACAAACACATTTTACCTGGATAGTGTGTTATGTACTCTACAGAATATTTACTGTCGAAAACGGGAAATAGAACACACTCAAGGCATTACGAATCAATTGTAACATGTCCAATATTTGGTATGTAGTAAACGGCACAACAAATGGTACTTATTATGTCACTAAGAGTACTTCGTGGCAAAAGGAAGATGAATCAAAGTCAGAATTATATTTCATTACAGGATTCGGAAAGTTGAATACCAACTAAGTCAAAAGCTGCTAGCATGGGATTCTCTATGAAATACAAGGAAATATGAACAGAAATAAGAAATATACTTACCATTTAAGTAAACTGAGCAACGGAAATTGTATTTCTTTGCAGGAACAAATACACAAGAGTCCACAGAACGTAATGTGATGATACAACCTCGTGTTCTATATGAAACAAAAGTAAAAAAGTAAATACTGAATCATCACACCATCAAATATTACGAATGCATCCAAAAATTAAGCAGAATAATAGCAACATACTTACACTGCAATTTAAACGAAAAATGAAGATCACATTGCTACGATACCAAAAGAATTATGGAAGACTACGTCATCCAATAGGAACACGAGACTATAAACTGCTAAACTTGCAGCGCTCCAAGTGGCCTGGGACCAAACCAACGTCGTGTTACCGGGAATCCCTATATGAGTTTCACCCCCCTGCTGTAACTGGGCGCTCTAACCGACAGAATAACAGCCTTCAGGTCAGGGATGATTGACCGCTCCCCTCCACTTCTACTACGCAACTCAACCCTTGTGTTCATTTTGCGCCACCCTGTATTACAATCACTGCCACCGTCGCTGTCGCTCCGTCTACGTAAGGCCGGTATTACACTATCAAATTTCTTTGTCCAATATCTTTGTCAAAGAAATTTGATTGTGTAATAGGGAACTTTGTCAAATGTCGTCAAATATTTGATCAAATCTAGGGCCTCGCTGTAGATTTGGTCAAAGAAGCCGCTTTTTTCTGTTCACTGCAATGTGACATGTTACCACAGTCTAACATAGACTGTGATGCTACCACGTGGAGCGCTAGCATCGCTGCAGCATTCTGTCATCTGTAGTGTTTTTATAAACATTGCCGGTAAATACAATTGGTGTGTACCGACAACTACAAAATTAATAGAGATGTATGAAGCTGATGAGGCGCTTTAAAACGTGAGGCACCCTGAATACAAAAATAGATTAAGAAGGGAGACGTGACCTAATCTAACCTAACCCCTGTAGCAAGGAATCGGAGCGTTACAATGAGCCTGTCTTCAGCAGATATAGCAGTTCTTAAGTGAGTATTGTGCTTTGTGATATGGGGATACACTTCACTGAGCACATGCAGAAATGTATGCACATCCATTCTTAAGTAATTGATGTACGACTTGACGTCCTCCACTATAAGCGCTCGTAATAAATTTTGTTGAATACTTTTATCGTGTCGTCGTAAAACCCACGGCTTCACCCAGGTACGTTTCCTTTTTTCCCCCACTTCTCTCCCGCTTGTGCACACAGTGCAATTGTGGTACATGCAACTGCTGCAGTTAATAACAAGCTGTTGTTGTCAACCATCTTGAACTTTGACGAAAAATATGACAGTGTAATACCCCTTTTTATCCTCACATCAATGTTCTTTGTCAAATATATTTGACGAATATTTGATCAAATCTCTGACAAAGAAATTTGAGAGTGTAATACACCTGCGTCTAGGGGACGCCAAAGAATTGGCTTTGCTGATTGGCCATGTCGTGCCATGACGTCGTCTCCCACACCAGCCAATCTAGATCGTTGCTACTTTCTCAAACGCGCTGTTCTTTAAACGAGGCCATTCGTCTGTCGATACATTGTGTGGCTAACTCGTTATAGTACTTCACTGTTGTGTGTTCTAGGCCTATGTTTATAATGGCAGATTCCAACTCGTGTTTTGTGTGCGGTAAAGCATTTCAGCTTCGAGTAACTTTATACCCGCACATCAGGAAAATGTATGATGTAGTGCCAAATACAGAAGGTAAGAATAAGTGCCCATAAGACGACTGCAGCTATTCCTTCAATACATTGGCTAGTTTGAGAGCACATGTGGAGGAAAAAGCACATGGTTCGAACTGCGGATGAAAAAGATTGTATTCCAGTCAATGGACCGTAAGAAACACTGCATAATAATAAGTTTTTACAATTCAATAGTAGTATCGTTTCTGGTAAAACTATAGAATTTCGTTCTTTGTGCATTCAGTAATCTGGTGCAATGTTGTACTGCAAAGTTTCTTTCAGCTCTCATGAAATGATTATTTGTATTAACGGACTAGTCTTAGAAGACATTTAAGTCACAATCATTGTAATCCACAATGGGTAATTAACAAACCTAAGTTTTACTGTCCATAATTTTTGAAGAAACATTTTTTTTTTTCCTATCGCTCAACGCATGGAACCCAGATTGGAATGCAGTTTCATGTGTAACAGATTTCTCTTAGCAAAAGGAACAATTTAGACATAGGAGATAGTGAGCAAATTCTGAAGCTGTGGGAAGAAATTGCTGTCACTTGTTAACTCTCGCTCCAAGAAAGAACGTCAACACTGTGCCAGCAATGAGAAGATGCCAGTTCAACGAACATCTAACAAACAGAACTTCAGTCCAAAAAGTGTCTTTTTCAGCCAACCCTGGCTGAAACGCCAAATGTTGCTAGTGCTTTGGTGCAACCTGACAGTGAAGTGTTGAGTGTACATGTTGGCTTTGACCACACTTACTCTAAGAATTAAATTTATCTGTCCTACAGTTCTGTGTGCATGTTTGGGTATCATGGTTTATAGGCCTACTGGGGAAACTCGCCATGTAAAAAAATGAGTAACGCATCATACTCGGTACCTCAGGGTGATGTGGAAATCTGAGTGTACTTAATAAAGAAAATGTCACTGTTTGTGTGTTTCTTTTGACTCATCTATCCTATTGCATATAGTTAACAAAATGTAACTGAAATATCTACTAAACTGTAACATTAATTGGACTATGTACGTAGTCATTTCAAATGGTTTTGCTATTTTTCACAGGTAAAGTATGAGTATTCACCAGAATCCTACAGTATGAATGTTTTCCAGTTGACAACTGAATGAAGTCAAAAAGCAAAATTTGCTTGGACAAGTTGAAAATTGTTTATTCAGTTCCAGTTATTATTTTTTATATTAAAACAGTTGCTGACTTTCTTGGTCTAATTTTGTGTATTTAACATGTCGGTTATGACATGCTTGGTGATGGATGTTTTGTCACCAGGCATATGGCATCAGGTGTGTGGCTTTTAGTGACAATACTGCAGTCGATGTGTTAACAGCTTTTCGGGACCTTGAGCATGAAGTATATGCATCTAGAAGTCTTGCTTAAAAAGTGCAGCCAAAATTCTAATGTCTTTCTGAGGAATTTTCCTTTAATGGAATGTTTTTGCCCAATAATAATTCAGTTAATGTCTAGTAATTACTTAACGTGGTAAGTGCTATGAGGCAACACCAGCCACAGCAGAGCTGTCTGCCATGGCTGCTGGCAACTTTGTGACATTTAAGGGATAATATACAAAAGTGGGCTGTGCAAGAAGTTCAAACTAGTTTTCTTTGGTTAAAGCAATTAAAATCAAACTTGTGAAGCATGTTGAAAATCACATACTCTTCACCATAATTTAAATGTTTACATTGAAATGGTTCTGACATGTGCATAATATATGGAAATGTTATGTTTTCGTGAAACCTTAAGAATCAAACCTGTTGGTTGAATCAACATATGAGTAAACCCATCACAATAGCACTATATTATGCATCAGTTAGCTGTAGTTACAGGATAAGTAAACATGTACAGTAAACTTTTCATACAAATTTTATTATAAAGCTTGCAAAGGTTATAGAAAAGATGGACGACAAGATAAACTTGTGTAGGCATCATTGTAAATCCTTTTTTACTTCAAGAAAGCTGAATCTGATAATAATAATCTCAAGATGCCTTAAATTGCATGACACATCACCAATCAGGTATTTTCTGTTGGAGTAATAGTCTGGTTTTTCAGAATTTTTTCACTTGTTCTTGTGAAAAACCTTGTATCAAACAGCTGTTTCTCTACAATCAATCCATTATTACATGCATGTAGTTTTGGTGACCCAATGGCAGCCATCTTAATGCTGTATGCACACCACCAGATAAACATGTCTACATAGTTGGTCTGCATTGTGCAGGTCCCAGCAGTTTTTTATTAGGTTCTGTGAATGTCTCCTTAAGTTCCATGTGGATGCCTCTGACATAAAAGTATTTTGATAATTTTATTAAATGCTTTCTTGCTGTGTTGACCTATATCAATGGTGACACAAGAATATTTTTACTGGATCGGGATTTGAACCCGTCACTCCTGCTGTCAAGGCAGTTGTACTGACTACTTCACTACCCAGACACAGTGCCCATCACGACTATGTGGATTACCTCAGCAAGTCTCCCATCTGACCCAAAATTCCATATGTCACTACTACTGCAGTAGTACCCTCACTACAGCAGTCCATCTCACTCGCCGTCTCCATGAGATATTCCTGCAAATGGCTCTGAGTGTATGAGTGCATCTGAACTGAAGAAAGTTCCCCAATGCCAAGCTAGGCTATGTATAGATAAAATTGTATGTGTGGTGACTGTTCTTTTGGCTGTCTGAAAGAATGGATACCATGCATATAATTGCAGAAATATAACTAGTTGTCTTATGACTGAGGTGTCCACGTCAGCCTGAAGAAGTCTGTGGAATCTAGTAAAAAACCTGGTGGCACCTGCATAATGCAGACGAACTATGTGATGTATTTATCTGGTGGTTTATGTATAGCCTTAAGATTAATGGGATGCCAAAACTAGTTGCATATAGTACAGAATTTATAAAAAGTAAAACAGCTGTTTGGTACAAGGTTTTGCACAAGAATTTGAAGCCAGCTGCAGTCCTATATCCTACCTCTGATGGATTCATAAAAAGAAGAAAAAATCATTCATTGCCCTAAGAATTTCTCCAAAAATATTACCCATTACATGGAATGACCAGATGCTGCATTCAGAACAAGAATTTTGGAGACCTATGCAGGACCAATGCCTGGTAAGTGCTAGATCAAAATATGACCTCTCCCAACACCTCTTCACTTTCTACCTCGTTTCCATTTTCTTCTTCTGCACCTAACTCTGAATTACTGTCATGGCTGCTATATAATCCAGATAAAGGCCCAACTCAGCATTGTAGCTGGTTACTTTCTGTAGAAGAGGGCAAAAGGGAGACAGAAGTCCTAAATTTTGCATTTAAGCACTTGTTCACACAGGGTGATCATACACACACACTTGATTTTGCCTATCACACAGACTGGTATATGATTGAACTTGAACGTGGCATCAGAGCTCACTCCCCAGAATTTACAAGAATTAGGGGACTTAAGTGCACAGATGTGGTGCCAACTCCCTCCAGAGACCTATCAAAGCTTCGCTGATTCTGTGCAAAAACGCATTGTCACTGTTATCCGTGCCGAAGATAAACATACCGGCTATTAGGTAGATGGTCAAAAGGTTCTGGTTAATCAGTGTGTGTAGCTGTACTTAGTCAAGGATAGACTGTAGCCATTCATCGAGTTGATCACTTATTTTCATTTCTTTACGAGAATATAACATCGTTTGAATCTATAAGAACAGGAAACAGTTCGCTAGAGAAATCCCACAAGCAGTATGGTGGAGTCAGTCTGGTCCCAAACTTACCTGCTCTGAACACAACCCCTTGGTTTTACAGTTCAGAGTGCAAAGTATGCACACCTAAAGCACTACAATTTTACAAGCATTCAATCTAAACATAAACAAAATTCCCTGGCATCCGTATTAACCCACCACACTGGTTATCGGTTAGATAGGCTACGCCAGATGACTTGGCAGACATTTGTAAAAGAAAGAAATGAAGGTAGTTAACTGAGGTGATGGAAAAAAAAGAGGCAAGTGAAAGTAAAGAGTAAGTATCATTGAAGTAAAGATGCACTTGAAAATGTCATTGTTGTTGTTGTTGTCTTCAGTCCTGAGACTGGTTTGATGCAGCTCTCCATGCTACTCTATCCTGTGCAAGCTTCTTCATCTCCCAGTACCTACTGCAACCTACATCCTTCTGAATCTGCTTAGTGTATTCATCTCTTGGTCTCCCCCTACGATTTTTACCCTCCACGCTGCCTTCCAATACTAAATTGGTGATCCCTTGATGCCTCAGAACATGTCCTACCAACCGATCCCTTCTTCTGGTCAAGTTGTGCCACAAACTTCTCTTCTCCCCAATCCTATTCAATACTTCCTCATTAGTTATGTGATCTACCCATCTAATCTTCAGCATTCTTCTGTAGCACCACATTTCAAAAGCTTCTATTCTCTTCTTGTCCAAACTATTTACCGTCCATGTTTCACTTCCATACATGTCTACACTCCATACAAATACTTTCAGAAACGACTTCCTAACACTTAAATCAATACTCGATGTTAACAAATTTCTCTTCTTCAGAAACGTTTTCCTTGCCATTGCCAGTCTACATTTTATATCCTCTCTACTTCGACCATCATCAGTTATTTTGCTCCCCAAATAGCAAACCCCTTTACTACTTTAAGTGTCTCATTTCCTAATCTAATACCCTCAGCATCACCCGACTTAATTCGACTACATTCCATTATCCTCGTTTTGCTTTTGTTGATGTTCATCTTATATCCTCCCTTCAAGACACCATCCATTCCGTTCAACTGCTCTTCCAAGTCCTTTGCTGTCTCTGACAGAATTACAATGTCATCGGCGAACCTCAAAGTTTTTATTTCTTCTCCATGGATTTTAATACCTACTCCAAATTTTTCTTTTGTTTCCTTTACTGCTTGCTCAGTATACAGATTGAATAACATTGGGTAGAGGCTACAACCCTGTCTCACTCCCTTCCCAACCGCTGCTTCCCTCTCATGCCCCTCGACTCTTATAACTGCCATCTGGTTTCTGTACAAATTGTAAATAGCCTTTCTCTCCCTGTATTTTACCCCTGCCACCATTAGAATTTGAAAGAGAGTATTCCAGTCAACATTGTCAAACGCTTTCTCTAAGTCTACAAATGCTAGAAACGTAGGTTTGCCTTTCCTTAATCTTTCTTCTAAGATAAGTCGTAAGGTGAGTATTGCCTCACGTGTTCCAGTATTTCTACGGAATCCAAACTGATCTTCCCCGAGGTCGGCTTCTACTAGTTTTTCCATTCGTCTGTAAAGAATTCGTGTTAGTATTTTGCAGCTGTGGCTTATTAAACTGATTGTTCGGTAATTTTCACATCTGTCAACACCTGCTTTCTTTGGGATTGGAATTATTACGTTCTTCTTGAAGTCTGAGGGTATTTCGCCTGTTTCATACATCTTGCTCACCAGATGGTAGAGTTTTGTCAGGACTGGCTCTCCCAAGGCCGTCAGTAGTTCTACTGGAATGTTGTCTACTCCGGGGGCTTTGTTTCGACTCAGGTCTTTCAGTGCTCTGTCAAAATCTTCACGCAGTATCGTATCTCCCATTTCATCTTCATCTACATCCTCTTCCATTTCCATAATATTGTCCTCAAGTACATCGCCCTTGTATAGACCCTCTATATACTCCTTCCACCTTTCTGCTTTCCCTTCTTTGCTTAGAACTGGGTTTCCATCTGAGCTCTTGATGTTCATACAAGTGGTTCTCTTATCTCCAAAGGTCTCTTTAAGTTTCCTGTAGGCAGTATCTATCTTACCCCTAGTGAGATAAGCCTCTACATCCTTACATTTGTCCTCTAGCCATCCCTGCTTAGCCATTCTGCACTTCCTGTCGATCTCATTTTTGAGACGTTTGTATTCCTTTTTGCCTGCTTCATTTACTGCATTTTTATATTTTCTCCTTTCATCAATTAAATTCAATATTTCTTCTGTTACCCAAGGATTTCTACTAGCCCTCGTCTTTTTACCTACTTGATCCTCTGCTGCCTTCACTACTTCATCCCTCAAAGCTACCCATCCTTCTTCTACTGTATTTCTTTCCCCCATTCCTGTCAATTGTTCCCTTATGCTCTCCCTGAAACTCTGTACAACCTCTGGTTCTTTCAGTTTATCCAGGTCCCATCTCCTTAAATTCCCACATTTTTGCAGTTTCTTCAGTTTTAATCTACAGGTCATAACCAATAGATTGTGGTCAGAGTCCACATCTGCCCCTGGAAATGTCTTACAATTTAAAACCTGGTTCCTAAATCTCTGTCTTACCATTATATAATCTATCTGATACCTTTTAGTTTCTCCAGGGTTCTTCCATGTATACAACCTTCTATCATGATTCTTGAACCAAGTGTTAGCTATGATTAAGCTGTGCTCTGTGCAAAATTCTACCAGGCGGCTTCCTCTTTCATTTCTTAGACCCAATCCATATTCACCTACTACGTTTCCTTCTCTCCCTTTTCCTACACTCGAATTCCAGTCACCCATGACTATTAAATTTTCGTCTCCCTTCACTATCTGAATAATTTCTTTTATTTCATCATACATTTGTTCAATTTCTTCGTCATCTGCAGAGCTAGTTGGCATATAAACTTGTACTACTGTAGTAGGTGTGGGCTTCGTATCTATCTTGGCCACAATAATGCGTTCACTATGCTGTTTGTAGTAGCTTACCCGCATTCCTATTTTCCTATTCATTATTAAACCTATTCCTGCATTACCCCTATTTGACTTTGTGTTTATAACCCTGTAGTCACCTGACCAGAAGTCTTGTTCCTCCTGCCACCGAACTTCACTAATTCCCACTATATCTAACTTTAACCTATCCATTTCCCTTTTTAAATTTTCTAACCTACCTGCCCGATTAAGGGATCTGACATTCCACGCTCCGATCCGTAGAACGCCAGTTTTCTTTCTCCTGATAACGACATCCTCTTGAGTAGTCCCCGCCCGGAGATCCGAATGGGGGACTATTTTACCTCCGGAATATTTTACCCAAGTAGACGCCATCATCATTTAATCATACAGTAAAGCTGCATGCCCTCGGAAAAAATTACGGCCGTAGTTTCCCCTTGCTTTCAGCCGTTCGCAGTACCAGCACAGCAAGGCCGTTTTGGTTATTGTTACAAGGCCAGATCAGTCAATCATCCAGACTGTTGCCCCTGCAACTACTGAAAAGGCTGCTGCCCCTCTTCAGGAACCACACGTTTGTCTGGCCTCTCAACAGATACCCCTCCGTTGTGGTTGTACCTACGGTACGGCTACCTGTATCGCTGAGGCACGCAAGCCTCCCCACCAACGGCAAGGTCCATGGTTCATGGGGGGAGGAAAATGTCATAAAGGAATTAAATTTTGTGAATTAATTGGAAAATATTTCAAAATCTTGCAGCATACAGAAACAACTAACTTTCAGTTTATTTAAATATTACTATTTGCCTGAATAAACACTTGCATAATATTGTACATACATTATCAATAAAAAAAGTTTTGGTTGCCAGCAGCTTTTCAAGAAGTATGTATCTTATACAAATTCATCCCACCAAATACAGTAATAAATTGTAAAGTGAAAGAGTTAAAATGACTGTTTCGATAGTTTTCTGTAAAGTGATCGGAACAATGGTGTTAACCCATTCTACAGAAATTCTGGAAGTGCTTCTTAGTATTTCAGCAAGTTATATGGTTTAATGTTTTATGTACTTTTAAATTATTGATAATTTAAGTGAACACACTGAAAACAGAAAAAATTCTAATAATTCAATTAAAAATAAATACAAGCTGAAACACTAGCAGGACCATGAAACAAAAAATAAAGATTGAATTTCCATGTACAATGTACCATTATATCTGTATAGGAAGTTACTTTTATTTTTAAAATAAATGCAAAAGGAAATAGTGTGCAAGGATTAAATAATTATGGGTAAATCACCAGAAAATGCTAAGCAGACAGTATATGTTTTAGCCACTTTTGATGACTAATTAGTAATGCATTTCAGACATTGCCCATCATCAGAATATCTGTCCAGAAACATCACAAAATATGTATGACACATTAAGCATGCTTAGATTCATAGGCAAATAAGTTAACATACCAGAGAAAAAAACTTTACTTCAGAGTATCGTGCCAAGTGTTATCTATCATAACTTCGAAGCTCTCAACTCACAGCATTCTGCCATCACATAATTACCTGTTATAACATACCTCTAATTGACTTGGTTGTAGAAGTGCTGAGTTCATTTGCCATATTTTGACAGATATTTAACAAAAATCAACTGAAAAAACATAAAACAGTACATCATGCTAAATGATTTTTTATTCCTTTAGGAAAACTAATAATCACAATTGAGAGTGCAAAGATCATATTGGAACAAAAGTACAGTATTAATGCAGGTGGTATGGGCAAGAGACGGAGGGAAGGGAGGCTTCCAAATTAATCTCAGCTTATGTAAATGTGAACCAGCAATCTCTGGTATTAATAAACTTAAAATAGGGAATACAGGCTTACTGTAAGTCTATTAGGTATTGCGCATACACATAATAAGTTGAAGGTGAAATTTCTTTATAGTGCATAAACAGGTTATTAAATTATTCCAGCACTTAGATAAGAACACACAATATATTCAATATAATGTTATTCGAGTGGGGAGAAGCCATCTGCCTCTGTCAAACAGTAGTAAGTCACATATTTAGCTTTTTTTTGTTTGTTTTCATAGTTTAAATCTTAAGTTAGAAATGGTAGGATGGATAGGGTGTGTGTTGGACACAATAGGAGCTGGCTGCAGTTCATGATTGGCTGAAGGTGCTTTTAACTATGGTCAGCTGTCTTCAGGCTGCTGCATTCAGGTGTAATGGTGGCGGAGAAACTGGTGCATTGCTTGGAACAGCTCAGGTATCATTTGTTTCACCATAGGCTCTGCTGTTGAGGCACCTTCTAGTGTATCTGATGTGGTGGGTCTGCCCTGACCATAGGGTGAGTGGCAGTCGGTAATACATTTGCATCACTTGAGGCAAAGGGTCAACATTGAGACAGGTCATTGGGACGGGTGGAGTGGACTGCACATGATAAAGTGAGCATTCATGATCAAGGAAAGATGTAAGCAGAACACGGATTAAAGGGTCAGTGGAAGGAGGGTTTGGGCATGGAGGTGTACAAAATAAGAGCAAAAGAGAGGAATATTGTTGGATTGTGGAACTTCACTCCAGAAAATACCCTCTATGTTTTGATGGCTATCAATGTCAACACTAGTAGGTAACTTTGGATATCGTCTTATAATGATTGATATTGGCAGTCATTAGGTGTAGTCTTTGTCATACTAGTCTGTTCTGTGATTTTGGAATCAGCTGAAGACATTTTTCCTTCTACACTTGTTTTGAGATATATATATATATATATATATATATATACCTGAAAACAAAGATGATGTGACTTACCAAATGAAAGTGCTGGCAGGTCGACAGACACACAAACGAACACAAACATACACACAAAATTCAAGCTTTCGCAACAAACTGTTGCCTCATCAGGAAAGAGGGAAGGAGAGGGAAAGACGAAAGGATGTGGGTTTTAAGGGAGAGGGTAAGGAGTCATTCCAGTCCCGGGAGCGGAAAGACTTACCTTAGGGGGAAAAAAGGACGGGTATACACTCGCACACACACACATATCCATCCACACATATACAGACACAAGCAGACATATTTAAAGACAAAGAGTTTGGGCAGAGATGTCAGTCGAGGCAGAAGTGCAGAGGCAAAGATGTTCTTGAATGACAGGTGAGGTATGAGTGGCGGCAACTTGAAATTAGCGGAGATTGAGGCCTGGTGGATAACGGGAAGAGAGGATGTATTGAAGAGCAAGTTCCCATCTCCGGAGTTCGGATAGGTTGGTGTTAGTGGGAAGTATCCAGATAACCCGGACGGTGTAACACTGCGCCAAGATGTGCTGGCCGTGCACTAAGGCATGTTTAGCCACAGGGTGATCCTCATTACCAACAAACACTGTCTGCCTGTGTCCATTCATGTGAATGGACAGTTTGTTGCTGGTCATTCCCACATAGAATGCATCACAGTGTAGGCAGGTCAGTTGGTAGATCACGTGGGTGCTTTCACACGTGGCTCTGCCTTTGATTGTGTACACCTTCCGGGTTACAGGACTGGAGTAGGTGGTGGTGGGAGGGTGCATGGGACAGGTTTTACACTGGGGGCGGTTACAAGGGTAGGAGCCAGAGGGTAGGGAAGGTGGTTTGGGGATTTCATAGGGATGAACTAAGAGGTTACGAAGGTTAGGTGGACGGCGGAAAGACACTCTTGGTGGAGTGGGGAGGATTTCATGAAGGATGGATCTCATTTCAGGGCAGGATTTGAGGAAGTCGTATCCCTGCTGGAGAGCCACACTCAGAATCTGATCCAGTCCCGGAAAGTATCCTGTCACAAGTGGGGCACTTTTGTGGTTCTTCTGTGGGAGGTTCTGGGTTTGAGAGGATGAGGAAGTGGCTCTGGTTATTTGCTTCTGTACCAGGTCGGGAGGGTAGTTGCGGGATGCGAAAGCTGTTGTCAGGTTGTTGGTGTAATGCTTCAGGGATTCCGGACTGGAGCAGATTCGTTTGCCACGAAGACCTAGGCTGTAGGGAAGGGACCGTTTGATGTGGAATGGGTGGCAGCTGTCGTAATGGAGGTACTGTTGCTTGTTGGTGGGTTTGATGTGGACGGATGTGTGAAGCTGGCCATTGGACAGGTGAAGGTCAACATCAAGGAAAGTGGCATGGGATTTGGAGTAGGACCAGGTGAATCCCTCGTACGCCAACCTATTCATGGGTCGCTTAGAGGAAGCCTTCTTGGTTACCCAGGTCTGCCAACCCAAAGTTTGGTACAGATTTATTGATGACATCTTCATGATCTGGACTCACAGTGAAGAAGAACTCCAGAATTTCCTCTCCAACCTCAACTCCTTTGGTTCCATCAGATTCTTTGCAGTATTAGGCATGTAATATATGTATTGGCTATCTATGCAAATTCCCAGTTGGAAGTAAGTTTGCTATTAATTCAGATAGAACACTACTGTATAAATTGGGATCTTGCGTATGACATGTAGTCCGTAGTCTTGTCATAATGCTGTGACATAATCTCTTCTGGATTTGTATTTATTACGACTCAAAAGCACCCCTCTGCCACCACCATTTAGGCACTATTTATTTTACTTATACCCTTGACCAAACCACCTCATCTTCCCACTGCTCTTTCACAACCCCCCCCCCTTTCAAACAAACATTCTGTATATGAAATTAGGTCAATTCTGTTGAAGAAATCATCAGCCAAGTCATGAGGACAAAGACACAGCATGGCTTCCAATCTGTGGTACAGTGGGTAAGTTAGAGTGTAAACAGGCAAGGAATCAGATGAGTCTTTCTGTCACCAAGGAAAATTAAAGAAAGGTTGTGACCTGACAAACATACTCTCAGGCTCAGTGTACCAGGGATTTATAATATTCCTTGTGAGTATGGTATCAGTTATGTGGGACAGCCTATACAAACTACTGCTAATTGCTGTGTTGATCATCATCTCAAGCATGAAAAAATGAAAATCAGCAGTTTCCAAAAACTGTTTAGTGAGTAAATGCAAGAAAGCCTTTAAGCAGATGAGGATCTGGCCCATATTTCTAGCTGTTGGGTCTCTGTAATTATGGAAGTAGCTGAAATTAGACTGTATGATCACAACAATATACACACTGGCTATGTAATTATCAGTTTATTTATTTGGTATTTTCTAATACAAGAACAGACCACATGAGGCAGTATATATGAATATAACTCAATAGTTTCACACAATTTCAAATTAATTGGTATAATAAAGCAATGCATGGAAGCATGCACGTCGGAAAGAAAAATTACAGAGAAAAACTTCACATAGTTCACCATCTATTACAAGTGATGGCACTGCAAGCTATGCTGGACAGCTTGCAAAAATGTGGCCTATGAATGCAGAGGGTGTTGCTTTAGCATATGCTTTCTCCATGATGTAATTTAGCCAACTGCATTGTGTCCACTGGGCATAAGTGTGAACCTCATTAATTTTATGACAGTCAGACTTGGCCCCTGACAGTAGTGATGGAGGCAGTAATCAAAAGCATGGGATTCTATTCAGATTTAATGTGGAATCTTATGAGATAACTTTTTATCCACTTGAGTAAGATTATTGTGTAAAAGTGATAGTTTGACATCTTACAGAAGCCTCCTCATTGTTCTTGAGTTTTACACTCTCATGTCAATTTATTAACCCCCTAATTTTATTTGGTGTTCATAAGAAGTGTGAATTTAGGATTATTTGTGAAATGAAATGCCATAATACTTGCATAGTCCGTTTCTCTGCCTGGGATTCAGAATAGAAATTTACATTCTGGCGCAAAATCAGAATTTTATCCGTGATGTATGGTGCCGATCTCCATGACTGTTCCTTTATTTAACACCCTGTAGTCTAACAGGTTGCTGGCAGGCATCAGACAGAAAACTGGAAACTCCAGATATTAAATACATGTAATTACTTCTGAAACAGTGATTTACTGCCATGTGGAGTTCTGCTCCACAAACAGCCACTGCCAATGGGTCTGAAGATGACCACATAAGTGGCCGATACCAATGAAAAAAAAAAAAAAAATTCAAATTGTGATCGAGAATGATTTAAAGTAAATTATCCAAAATAAATATAAAGTAAAAGAGTATCTCATTAGCCTCCCCTCCTATAATTAATCATAATGTTTGGACTCAAGGATGCATGTACTGGATAACAGTAATGTTCATATTAAACAGATATTTAACTTTTCAGTTATATGAACAGCTGATGGTTTGTATGAACTATTAGAGGAAACAACAGTTGAGTAAAAAAACTATTTCTAGCTTTCTGTACTCATAGTTCCTTCCTCTAGGAAGATGAATACATTTGGGAAGACTGGGAATGAGGGGAGTGTCGCTCAGACCACAAGTTGAGAGAAACCCACCTGTATTGAACACTGATGCAATTCATTCTGGAGTACCACTTGAATTTTTGGGATCCCCACCAGGTCAGTTTAAGGAAGAAACCAAGCAGTTCAGAAGTGGGCTTCTAGATTTCTTACTGGTAGGCTCAATCAACATGCAAGTATTATGGAGATTCTTCATGAACTCAAATGAAAAAACCTTGGACAAACATGTTCTTTACATGGAACACTATTGAGAAAATTTAGAGAAATGTCATACAAGGTACCCATCACCACATACCGTATTGTAGCTAGCAGACTAGGTTCTATGTTTGTAACAGAGAATAGGGAAAAGAACTATGAGTGAATGTCTAATACATTAAAACATACGGTATCACTCTGAAACTTTGCGATTTATTTCAAATGTTTTGTTACACATTTCACTGTAAATGATAAACTGTGATTACCAGTGACCTACATCTATAACAGTCTCACGATTTGGAGATGTGAGTATTGTCTAGACCTATTAATCTATTAACTATACAAACTACTGCTAATTGCTGTGTTGATCATCATCTCAAGCATGAAAAAATGAAAATCAGCAGTTTCCGAGAACTGTTTAGTGAGTAAATGTAAGAAAACCTTTAAGCAGATGAGGATCTGGCCCATATTTCTAGCTGTTGGGTCTATGTAATTACGGAAGCAGCTGAAATTAGACTGTATGATCACAACAATATACACACTGGCTATGTAATTGTCAGTTTATTTATTTGCTATTTTTAATACAAGAACAGACCACATGTTGCACATGAGGCAGCATATATGAATATAACACAATATTTTCACACAATTTCAAATTAATTAGTATAATTAAGCAATGCATGGAAGCATGCACGTCAGAAAGAAAATTAATGTAATTCCTCATTCAGCATTGTTTATCACAATGCCATATCAGGGTGTCTACGACCCGGGACAACCGGGAGATCCGGGAAAAACCCGGGATTTTTTTCATCCGGGAGAAAACCGGGAAAAACCCGGGATATTTTTAGAATTCCGGGAATTTTTCATTGTTTTAGTTTTCAGTTAAATTTTTGTAATTTTGACTAGTAAGAACCGACACACTAACAAAGGATATTACTGTATCCCGCTACTGCAGAATAATACTTCAACAATAAAACATAAACGAGAGAAAAAAACTAAAATAACTTAAATTGCAAAGGAAATGCGCCGTATACAACGACGACACAAGTGCTCATGCAAGCGTCTGCCGATTGAAAATGTGTCAAAGGCTTTAGGAAGACTATGCAGTGCTTCATAACAACAAATTGCCTCCAATGAGCGTGAAGTCGCAACTGTTTACATTCGATTTGTTTTAGCAGTTAACGCGCGGGCTCATGCGCATGCGCTGTAGAGTCACGTTTGAGTAGTAGATTCTCCCGCTTCTGTCAACAGAAATGTGGCTGTTTGCTGTGCAAGCAGTCGCAGCAAGCAGCTAGATACTTCCGGGAAAAGGGGGCGCCTAATTCATATTCTTGAGGAAAAAAAAACTTGTTTCACAAAGCACCTAGCATCCAGCGCACGTTTGCCTATCAATTAGTCATATGATTTTGAAACGTTTCTCTGTTGGTTTTTGAACACATTAAGTTGATTTCTGAATGAATCATAAGCTGACTTTTGAATGCATGCATAGTGTACGTGATGTCTCTGTCAGGAGAATCCTCGTCGCATCTAGAAATAAACTTTCCACAGACAAAAGGGGACGGGGCTATACGAGCTGAGTGGAGTAAAGCCGAATGGATGAATGGCAATCGCTGTCTGATTATGTGGCTGATTGGGTGTGCGAATGATCAGCGTTGTTATAATTACTAGCGAAATCCATAGATTCATACCATCAGAATGGAAATAAACGACTGACAGGAATAACAGGTGAGAAAGGTTATGTATTATCTTCTCGGTGTGTCCAAGAAAATGAAGTTTTGACAGAAAATGTTTGGCCAGATCGCTACACTAGTAAGGACCAGTAGTACAGTCCCCGGCTACCAGCCGCTTAAGTTCTATTATGGAAGTAACACGGAAAACGTGTTGTACGTACACGTAACAACGCCTAACCGGAGAATAATTGCGGGAGAACTAAACCAGTGATTCTGGCAGGGTTAGTGAAGTTAATCGGCGAACAAATTTTGACAGTGGCAGCAAGAGCTACAGAATTGGTGATGACAGGCTTGTTTGTTAGAACGAGGACGGAGAAGAAACGAGGACATCACACAAATTATGGAAGAATAAGACGATTCCAAATTTATATAAAAATTTCTTAATACTAGTTTTCGATCTCATGCTAGAGAAGCCGGTGCATATGAATGAAACGTGAAACTATTTCCTAACATAAAGCTTTTTGCTTGTAGTAGGCCTAATAGGCATTTGATATTGATACTTATTGGATTATATTCTGTCGTGTTATAAAAATGACCATTTGTGCCAAAACAGTCTCGTTTATTTGGTGTGTTATAAAATTGCTGCCGTATTAGAAAGGCCTATTTTGTTTTATCTAGCAGACAGTGACAAAATAGACGTAATCAGATCGAGAAACCACACCAGTATTAGATAACTACATTTCGATTTTCCATGTTGACAAACTTTGATGAGGTAGAAGATTCTTTCACAGAAAGAAAAACACGCCATGTAAAGCTGTAGCAAGATTAGAGAGAAAAAAATGCTAGGAGCTAAGGTTTGAAGAAATGTGTAATTTCTTGCTTATCTCTTGTCAGTACTGGTTTTATATATCCTATATTTAATTTTATGTCACACAAAACAGCAAGTTATTAACTAATGGGCAATGAAGAGTTCAGATTTTCCGAAGAGTTGTTGTTCTCTCGATTACAAATAATCCCATCCGCTATTCATTGCGAGATTTTTTTAAAGAGAGGCAGACTGCCAAACCGGCCGACTGGGAGCAGGAGAGGCACCACAGGACATTTCAATTTCCACTCTCCTGAATATAGTTTGGACGTGCAGTAGAAAAATGCTTTATGAAGAGGCATGGAACTGCACTTGGGCATACTTTAAGACCAAATAATGTCTTACATTTCCTCGAATACATACGTTTTATGTTTCAGACTTTTCAGAAAGATGTGCGCTACAAGATGAACATATTTTGAAAATTCGATTTTTTTTTTTTTTAGTATTGACCCGGTTCGCAAATGTCGTAGATCTGGGGCTGATGCGCAGAGCAATCTGAGCTATAGTGGGTAGTCTCCACGTGACCCGTGTTTACGTTCAGTGATCTTGCTGTTTCCCCTTCGTTTACTCTCACGTCAAATCAAAATAAAACGTATATCCGTGGCCGGGAGCTATCAAGTGAATTAAAAAGCATTCACATAATTACTAAAGGCGGAAATATGTCATTAGTTTCAGATTTTATTTTATTTCCACCTTTCTGACAGTCAGGCATTAATCGCCTTGCGGAACAATGAAGTTATTTTTGTCTGTTTGCTAAAGAAATTTGACTTTTGCTAATCTTTTCCGCAGAGGCAGTCAATGTGTTTGAAACGAAATGTTTAATTCCACAGTACTGGGTAGTTTCAACTGTTCGCTGCATTTCAAGTGCAGGTTTTATTTTCTAGCACGTATGGCATTATGCCATAATAAAGAACCAAACATGATATAATACAGTACTGGTGCTCCAAGAAAATTTACATCCTGAAAACCAGACTTAAAAGCTTAATATCAGGTCGGGGTCTACGGTACTTCATTGGGAATCTGGACATACGAGTGTGCCTTTAAGTATGCACTTTAAATGTGCACATTTTAATATGGTTCACGAAATTCCGATGCTCTTGCAGTATCATCTTTCATTGATGATCTTTTACACGTACGTACATACGGGCTTCCTACGTCATGATATCTACCCAAGCGCGGTGTCGCCTGTTACCTGAGCTCTCTGGCAACTGCTGAAACTAACCTATTTGTAACAGGTCGCGGGAAAATATTACAATTGGTGGTTTGAAAAGCGTTACTTTCAAAGTAAATATCCTTTTACGTAAGTTGAACTACGTACTAGAATGGACCGTGAATTTATTAAATCACAAAGCGTTTGACTCTCATTTAAAAATCAGGTGTCTGATGACGAGCCATTTCGAAGCATTTCGAACCCTCGAACCCTGAAGATCAGACATTTATGTCTTTATTAAAAA
Source organism: Schistocerca cancellata (assembly GCF_023864275.1). NCBI lineage: Eukaryota > Metazoa > Arthropoda > Insecta > Orthoptera > Acrididae > Schistocerca > Schistocerca cancellata. Next base: position 608,909,609 of record NC_064628.1, read on the forward strand.
TTTTACTGGCACATTTGTATGATATCTCTTAAAGTGTAACACGCGCAAAAAAGATCAACAGTATATGCGAAAGCTTAGCTTCTCTTGCAGCTTGAGACCAATATTTTATGTGAAAGCTTTGCTTTTCTTGTAACAACACTATGTATATTAATTTAAACTATTAACTTTCCCTGTTTGGCGCGCTACTTAACACTGATGTTGCTATTGGCTGACTACATCACGTGTCCTATGCTCTGAATATCCTGTCATCGGCTGGCGAGATCACGTGACATGAGTTACGAACGGCTTACAAAAGCGCATCGAAATCTCTGTTTCATTGGTTCGGAAAGTAACATGCGGTGTTTGGTGGATTTCCAATGCATGTTTTCGTAATACGAAAATACGCAGCGTACATGTTGCTGTACATCAAAGATATTTCCAAAACGTGTCTTTTTCTCTGAGTTTCGTTTTCTAAAGTGCCGGGAAATTGTACGCTCGTGTACAAAACCATTACCATTCAAAGGAGTGATAGGGGAAAATATACTGTCATCCGGGAGAAAGTGTGTTTTTAACCGGGAAATCCGGGAAAAATCCGGGAATTTTTTTTCCTTGTCCATGTAGACACCCTGCATATGAACATAACCCGGATTCTGAAAAACTAGACACGGTGTAGGAAGACACAGTTCGAGCATAACAATGACATATAGTTCCTTGTTTACATAACAACGACCAAAATTGAAGCATAACACATACTTTGCTAGGAGCACAATATTGGGACACCCCCCTGGAAATCTATTCTATGGACTTCACTCTAATGTTGTCCGAGGCCTAGGTTAGTTGAAGGGTGATAATTTCGTTAGTTGTGGAACTCGTAAAGATTGGGTGCGGGATAATTGTTATGGTGACAAACGGACATATGGCATTGCCTAATATTTACGTTTGCGTTATATTTGAAGGTACCATATTTATAGCACTTCTCGCAATAAAACCTAAAAGAACAAGGTAAAATCGGAAAATATAGTTAATGAATAAGCATTCAAAGAATATTTTGATACATATCATGAACAATATCATACATAAACTGCAGAAAATGCAAGGAATATGTATGTAACTTTTACATATATTTGGTCCGCTTTTCCGCATTTGCCACAGCTGCAACCGGGTTAGTCTGTCACCGCATTATCGATTATTCGCATTCGAACCAGGTTTTTACATTTAATTCCCATAAGTTAAGCTCCATTGAATAATCTGGACTTCTTTGACGTTCCAAAAGGACAGCTGTGGGCAATCTACATGTAATTTTTAAACAACAGGTGAGCGACGTCGCTAATGTCAATAGAGCTCATTACACTTCTTGTCACCAGGCGGCACTGCTACATACGTTGTGTCTCCCTGATGACGTCATGAGCCTCAACCAATCAGCAGACCCAATTCCCTCGCGTCCCCTAGACGCAAGTGTCTAATACCGGCCTAACCTCACCTCCATTATTATTATTTGGAAACCCCATGGTCTCTTCTATCAGTCCTACCTGGTAAGGAACCTAGACTGATGAACAATTCCCAAGAATCGGCCAAACATGGGCTTTGCGATCTCCTTCTTTCATGGATGGGTTACACTTCTTTGCCATTCTTCCTACAAGTACCAGTCTGGCATCTGCTTTTCCTGTTTACTTTATGGGGTCGTTCCACTTTAGGTCGCTCTGGATAGTTATCCCTAAATCTTTTATGGTAAATACTGTTTCCAGCAATTTTTCAACAGTAGTGTAGTTGTACAGTAGTGAATTTATTTTCCTATGTCTGCTCAATATGTTACGTTTATTGACGTTCAATATTACATGTCAGAGCCTGCACTGGTCTTGAATCCTCTCTGGGTCATTGTGCAAATCGATACTGCCTGCTGGCGTTGCTACTTTCTCATATACAATCGTATCATCTGCGAATAGACTTAGCTTTCAAAGCTTTCTATCAGATCTTTTCTATACCCTGTAAACAGCAGGGATTTAGATCCGAGGGGTGGGGGTGGGGGTTATGAGGCTGCCCACGGGAGGTGGGATTATGTCTACAAGTTGTCGATGTTAAGCTGTAACTGGCACATGTCTGTATACTTTGTGTTGGCTTTCTTATGGCTACGACTTCTATCAACTGCAGTAATCTAGCGGCTATAGCACTATAGTAGTAGCACAAAAAATTCCTTTTGCGTGTATTAACTGAAAAATAAAAGGCGTAACGAGTATTATTGAGCATGAAAGACTCTATGATATTCTTTCCCATAACCTTGTCCCGTGTGCAATTTATACCATAGCTACTGATTATCAGCGCACTCACTTGCCTCACGTGGTGTCATTGTATAGCAGACAGATAACAGTCCCCCTCTTACATCCCTCCTCGACATGGCGACAAAGTTCTCCTTCCTGCTCTCTCCACGCCTCACACTCCACTGAGGTCGAAGCTTAACGATCACCAACAACTTCGATCAGTATGTACGGAATGGAACTATGGCATCTGAGATCACTTAAACTAGAAAGTAAAAGAAGTGTGGCTTAGACAACATATTGACTACCCAAACTGTGAAGGCTTTTGATACATTAGACTTCAGAGTGTCTCAGAGTGTAATTTATAGTGATGTAATATCATAATACCTAACGCGTAAGTTGGACCTATTTCGAATGACGTAACCACACGCAGTTCCTGTGTCTTAAGGTTGGGGTTGGGTTGTTTTGAGGGAGGAGACCAGACAGCGAGGTCATCGGTCTCATCGGATTAGTGAAGGACGGGGAAGGAAGTCAGCCGTGCCCTTTCAAAGGAACCATTCCGGCATTTGCGTGGAGCGATTTAGGGAAATCACAGAAAACCTAATTCAGAATGGCCGGACGCGTGATTGAACCGTCGTCCTTCCGAATGCGAGTCCAGTCTGTTAAGCACTGCGCCACCCCACTCGGTGTAGTGTGCCTTAAGGTCGCTGACCAGTCACCGAACTTGTGTTGGTTTACATGAGGGTTAAACTGTAGGGTCTTTGGAAGTTTTAAAACGTTTCGTCACTCTTATAGCAAGAAAGTAGTTGCAGTTCTTAGTGCGACTGAGAGTGTGTTGATAGTCCAGTTGACCTGAAGCGATATTTCAGAATAAGTTTCTTTATTTATATTTTGGGAGAGTGAAGTGCAACCTTATTCAATAATTTTATTAATTCAGTCATGTTAACATTACATGGCAAGGAATGTAACTTTTGTATGATCCATTCGATACCAAGGTCAGGCGGTTACCATTTAAATATACCGTAAATAGCCTGTTTCTAATGGCCTTTGAAATGCATCAAAAATAAGGGTAATGCTCCAGAAGACAGACCTGCTGTGGTAAAAACGCTTTAAGATGAAAGTGTGACTTTATATGCATTGTAATGCATAGAATAATGTTCGCAGACGAACGGAAAATGTTTCATTACTCAATCAAGGTTCAAAAAAGGCTCTGAGCACTATGAGACTTAACTTCTAAGGTCATCAGTCCCCTAGAACTTAGAACTACTTAAACCTAACTAACCTAAGGACATCACACACATCCATGCCCGAGGCAGGATTCGAACCTACGACCGTAGCGGTTGCGCGGTTCCAGGCTGTAGCGCCTAGAACCGCTCGGCCACCCCAGCCGGCCTCAATTAAGGGATGCAGTTACCATGACCACAGAACTCGCTGTGTGAGGGAAGAGGGGAGGCCTCAAAGCCATCGTATAGTTTGGTACACGGTATCTAAATACAATATGTTCTTTTCGATTTATATTTCCTTTCGGTAATAGTTCCAAAGGGATGTCAATCCTTTTCCTGATAGGTCACACTTGCAAATTATGCCATAAAACTTGAGGTTTTGAGAGTATTTTCAATTTATGTACAACTAGAAAACAGCAAAAACTGATAACACGGTGTAAGAAATTGAAAACTGTCAAATAAGTCAAAACACAATAAATCCATTATGGCAAATCTTGTTTTTCCCCCATAAGCCAGTAGCAGTTGTTGTTGTTGTGGTCTTCATCCTGAGACTGGTTTGATGCAGCTCTCCATGCTACTCTATCCTGTGCAAGCTTCTTCATCTCCCAGTACCTACTGCAACCTACATCCTTCCGAATCTGCTTAGTGTATTCATCGCTTGGTCTCCCTCTACGATTTTTACCCTCCACGCTGCCCTCCAATACTAAACTGGTGATCCCTTGATGCCTCAGAATATGTCCTACCAACCGATCCCTTCTTCTAGTCAAATTGTGCCACAAACTCCTCTTCTCCCCAATTCTATTCAATACCCGGGAGGACGATGGTTCAATCCCGTCTCCAGCCATCCTGATTTAGGTTTTCCGTGATTTTCCTAAATCGTTTCAAGCAAATGCCAGGATGGTTCCTTTGAAAGGGCACAGCCGATTTCCTTCCCTAACCCGAGCTTGCGCTCCGTCTCTAATGACCCCGTTGTCGACGGGTCGTTAAACACTACCCACCACCACCACCTATTCAATACCTCCTCATTAGTTATGTGATCTACCCATCTAATTTTCAGCATTCTTCTGTAGCACCACATTTCGAAAGATTCTATTCTCTTCTTGTCTAAACTATTTATCGTCCATGTTTCACTTCCATACATGGCTACGCTCCATACAAATACTTTCAGAAACGACTTCCTGACACTTAAATCAATACTCGGTGTTAACAAATTTCTCTTCTTCAGAAACAAAAAAATGGTTCAAATGGCTCTGAGCAGTATGGGACTTAAATCTGAGGTCATCAGCCCCCTAGAATTTAGAACTACTTAAACCTAACTAATCTAAGGACATCACACACATCCATGCCCGAGGCAGGATTCGAGCCTGCGACCGTAGCAGCAGGGCGATTCCGGACTGAAGCGCCTAGAACTGCTCGGCTATAGCGGCCGGCCGTGTTGGGTCGATATCTGCCAAAATCAGCAGAATTCTCCTCAAACACAACATCAAGAGCGTGTTCCATCCACGCACTAAGATTAAGACTCTGCTAGGGAGTGTGAAGGATGAGCAGAGTATAAAGAAACCGGGCGTTTACCACATACCATGTGAATGTGGTATGGCATACATCGGACGAACGATTAGGACCATTGACATCAGGTGCAAAGAACACCAAAGGCACACCAGACTGAGACAGGCAATCAAGTTAACGATTGCCGAGCACTGTTCAGAACTTAGTCATTCTATGAACTATAATGATGCCAAGATTCTAACACAAACATCGAGATACTGGGACACTTTTTTTTTCATTTGCTGCTTATTTTTACCGACTCACCACCTGATTGCTTACGGTGGGTCATTACTGCTTCTCGTCCGCTATGATCGGTCTATGGGACACGAGTGGATCTGAGTAGCAGTTCCACATGGTGCCCACATCCGATCACACCGATGCCCATGTTACGCCACGCGGAGGCGGGTTTATTGTTCATTTCAGTCTCTTTTTTCCATTGTTTATGTTTTTGCAGCTTTGTACTTTTTCAAAACATAATACATGAATTGGAAGTATAAAAATGTTTGTTGAATTTAAGAAGAAAAAAAAGACAGGAGGAAGGAGTTACAGCCACTGGGCCAACGTCATCATAGAACCTATTGAGATCAAGATCACAGAGAATCTTACGAACTGTGACACCGGTTTCCAGCTGAGCTATGCCAGGAACCTGGCACTCGATCATCTGTAAACACAATGGAAACACCATCAAAACCCCAGGTGATACAAGTATCTAGATGGAATTAGATGAAACAGCCCAGAATATGTAACGAAGGACGCCCGTGAAATGTAACCTCAGACAACAGACCCAATACCTCAGGACATTCTACCTACTCTCGAACGGCAATCTCAACACCAGTGGTATGAAAATACTGCAATCGCCCCTGGTGGTAACATACCTCGGACAGAACGGCTCACACAGTACGCCACGGTATCAGAACGTCCCAGATCACAGGAGGGCTTAAAGGACGACAATACGAAGATAAAATGTCTAACACAGCTTGAAAGTCATTCAGAATTTCATGCAGCATGACTGACAGTGGATAATAACCGCAAAGTACGCGCACAGCGTTCGGAAACAACAACAGAGCATACCACGGACAGAGCCCTTGAGGTGGTACCGACCGCAGACGGAGCGCCTAGAACGACAGAGGCATCAATACTGGACACGTTGCACATGAATTCCCAATTTGGAGAAATAAGCCGCTCTTTTTTGCAAGATATAATAAATAAATGAAACCAAATAAAACTCCCTAGAACACCTTGGCTGGAGAGGCTACATAGAATGCCTTAGAACAGCCTGCTCCTCTCCTTCAGAGAGGGGAATGAAACGCCGAAAGAAAAAAAAAAAAAAGAAGAAGCACTTTGGAATCAGTATCAGACAGCACTTGAAGAAGACTGTGAGTCACGCAATTGAAATGTACACGCGAATAACCGGCAGTAACCCGATTGTTCAAGACGACAGCAGTATAGCTTGTTCAACTGTTCTTGTGTGATTTCAACAGAGAGCGCGGGAAAAAAGTATTAATCACTACGGCATGTCACAGCGAGAAGAATGTTGAGAGGTGGGTGGGGGGGGGGGGGTGAGGGGGGGGGGAGATATCTCTCGCAGTGCTGACAATATCTGCAGCTCGCACTACAGTCTGACCACTTGCTGTGAAATGATGCAAGGAAGTGTCAAGGTCTTGTGAAAGTGTGTTACAGTGATGTCTGTGTTCGTTCACATGTCATACTTCTTTGTAGCTATGAATGTGAAGTGAAATTAAATTAATGCCACAGTTCAAGATCGAACAGTTGACTGAGTAATACAAAGTGCTATGCCGGTGTAGACTGCAAAGCATGGTGCGAAACGCTGCAAAAGTTCCGAATTATATCGATCAATTCCGAGAATTACTAAGTGCATTGCATCAAAAAAAGTTGGAGAAGCTGTTTATTCCTTCTTTCCAAGCTTCTTTTTCCACCTACCTATTTTTCCACGTTCTACCTGCCCCCTGCAGCTTCCCATTCTCCCTCCTCTCTGTGTCCATCTCCTCTGACCCCCTCTCTGTTTTCAACACATCCTCCTCCACCCACTCTATCCATATTCTCCTCTCCCCTTTCTCCAGCTGCTCCTCCCTTCTCCCTCTGTCCACATCATCCTGCCCCTCTATGCTAGTAGATCTGCTCACCCCTTTCTCTGTCCAACCTATCCTCCCCTCTCTCTCACAATTCATCTCCTTCAACCTCTCTCTGCTCAGCCATGTTCATCTGCAAGGTATGCTGATACTACCCACACAACACACCTGTTGTGAATGGCAGCCTACCTGTCAGGCGTGAAAACCATTTTCTTCACACATCTCTGCTCCTGTAGGAAGTAAGAGGATCTAACAAAAAACGGTGCTGATACTCAAATAGCAAGTATCATGTGCACCAAATTTGGTTGAAATAGATCCAGTGGTTTAGAAGGAGATGTTGGACATACATATGTACATACATCCATATACACATACATCCTGTTTTATGTACATACTGGCCTTTTTCCCTGCAACTTCACCTACATAATTATGCATTTAACACATATACTGCTTATACATCCTAGTCCCCCTCTCTGTGCCCATCTCTTCCTCTGTCTATCTCTCTTTCCACCTCATCCTTCCACCTGCATTTGTCTGTCTCCTTCTCCTCACGCTCTCTCTCTCTCTCTCTCTCTCTCTCTCTCTCTCTCTCTCTCTCTCTCTTCACCTCTTCCTAACCCCTCTTCCTTTTCCTACCTCATTACAATTTCTTCCTGCCTCCTTCATCTCACCCTCCCTCTCCCTCTGTCCATCTCCTCCTCCTCCTCCTCTCTCTGAATATCTCCTTCTTCCCCCTCTCTGACCATCCCTTCCTTCTTTGCTTCCTCTCTTTGTACATCTCCTTCTCCCTCTGTGTCCATCCCCTTCTTGCCCCTCCGTATGTCCACCTACTCTTTCTCCTCCTCCACACAGTCTCAGTCCAACTCCTCCTCCATCTCACTTTGTCAGTCTCCTCTTCTCCCTCTTTCTGTCCTTCTTCTCCTTCCGCCCCTCTCTGCCGGTCCCCTCCTGTTCCCCTCTCTCTGCCCTTCCCCGTCTCTCCCTATCCACTACCTCCTGCCCCCTCCCTTTGACCAACCTGTCTTTTGTCATTTGCAGCATTCTCCCAGCCATGCCCATCCAAAACAGGTCAGTATTACTCCCACAATACATCTGTTCTGCAGGGCAGCCTACATGTCAGGGTGTTGAGAACCATTTATTACCCCTGACGTATAGGTTGCCATGCAAAGCAAGTTGATAAAGCAGGCCGATACTACCCCAGCACAACAAATCTGTCGTGCAGGGCAGCTACATGTCAGAGGGCTGTACGTCCATTTCTTCTCCAAGGTGTAGGCTGTCACACAAAACAGATCTATAAGGCTGGCTGATACTATTCCCATTTATCATGCCTGGTGCTCAGGGTAGCCTATATGGGAGTGCCTGAAAAAAAAGTTTTTGTCTGTATCTCTGCTTCTGTCAGAGCTAACCTAAACCTAAACTCTGCCCAAACAGGCCACAAAGACCCCAATGGAACTGACCAGCCACCGTGTCATCCTCAGCCCACAGGCGTCACCGGATGCAGATGGGCAGCACACAGCTCTCCCGGCAATATACCAGTTTCCAAGACCAGAGCCACTACTTCTCAATTAAGTAGCTCCTCAGTTTGTCTCACAAGGGCTGAGTGACCTCGCTTCCCAACAGCGCTCGGCAGACCTGATCGTCACCCATCCAAGTGCTAGCACAGCCCGACAGTGTTTAACTTTGGTGATCTGATAGGAACTGCCTTCCTTACTGTTTCAGAGACAGAAAAGGACCTGAAATTGCAGTTGAACGGAATGGACAGTGTCTTTAAAGGAGGATATAAGATGAACATCAACAAAATCTAAATGAAGATAATGGAATGTAGTCAAATTAAATCTGGTGATGCTGAGGTAATTAGATTATTTAGTGACACACTTAAAGTAGTACATGAGTTTTGCTATTTGGGGAGCAAGATTTTCTGTATTTGGCACCTTCTATGATTCTCATGATTTCTTTTCAGATTCTAAATAGCTTGATGGTGTTTGGGGAAGCTCCCCCGGAAAAGACTCCATACTTCAGCATTGATTGGACACATGCATTGTACACAGTTTTTCGACAGTCTTTACTACAGCAGCTTAGTTGTTGTTGTTCTAGTCTTCAGTCCAGAGACTGGTTTGAAGCAACTCTCCATGCTACTCTATCCTGCACAAGCTGCTTCATTTCAAAGTAACTACTGCAACCTACATCCTTCCGAATCTTGGTCTCCCTCTACGATTTTTGCCCTCCACACTGCCCTCCAATACAAAATTGGTGATCCCTTTATGCCTCAGAATATGTCCTACCAACTGATCTCTTCTTCTAGTTAAGTTGTGCCACAAATTCCTCTTCTCCCCAATTCTATTCAAGACCTCTTCATTAGTTACGTGATCTACCCATGTAACCTTCAGCATTCTTCTGTAGCACCACATTTTGAAAGCTTCTATTCTCTTCTTGTCTAAACTATTTATTGTCCATGTTTCACTTCCATACATGGCTACACTCCATACAAATACTTTCCAAAAAGACTTTGTGACACTTAAATCTGTACTCAATGTTAACAAATTTCTCTTCTTCAGAAATGCTTAATTTGCCATTGCCAGTCTACATTTTATATCCTCTGTACTTCAGAAAACGGCAAATCCTCCCACTTCCATGCCTTCATATATATGAGACCATAATATTCGTACAGCAGCATGTGACTGAAAATCCCGCACCCTCCATAAAAAATGAAGACGTGCGCACTCACAACACAAGGCAAAAAATTGATCTCCATACGCATCATACAAAACTAAGCCCTGCCAAAATGGAGTTCTGCACCTTGTAAAAAAGATTTTCAGGAAGCTACCAAGTAACATAAAATCAATAAACAACATAGGGTTCTAAAATGCAGTAGTGGCGTATCTAATTGATCACTGCTTCTACAGCTGGCCGCGGTGGTCTCGCGGTTCTAAGCGCGCAGTCCGGAACCGCGCGACCGCTATGGTCGCAGGTTCGAATCCTGCCTCGGGCATGGATGTGTGTGATGTCCTTAGGTTAGTTAGGTTTAAGTAGTTCTAAGTTCTAGGGGACTGATGACCAAAGATGTTAAGTCCCATAGTGCTCAGAGCCATTTGAACCATTTGAACTGCTTCTACAGTCTGAAAGAAGTTTTTGGTAAATAATAATGTGCCAGTATGAATAATAACGTACCAGTCTTATCCACTTGAGCAATAATAACATTGTAACCACTGAACAAATACAAATAATGTACAAATAATAAGTAGTGTAACCATAAGAGATTAATGACATTAAAATGATAGAAACAATATTGTGTTAAATGTTGACCAACATCTTACATACATTCTATGTAACAACAAGGTCTCACAGACAAATAAATAAATACTATCATTCATTCTAACAATTACGTGTCACTCATTTTGTCAGTTACTACAAACACAAGAACGTAAACACTTTTTCCTTAAAATTATTTCCTCATCAGTCACTGCTATCGTTCCGGCATTTGCTAACTGCTGCAGCTCATAATCTCTGCATTCCATCTGCTCACTATGTTGTATACGTCAGGTCTGCTCCATGTTGGTTGACCACTGTGCTCTGGGATGTGACATTAGTTGAGCCTGGTCACTGATTGATTGCTGTCCAAGATGACATCAGTGATGTCAGGCAGTCCTGCTCTCCCATTGGTTGAGGTTTCTTCATATAATGGCACCCACTTATATTCATACTTCAAACAATAAAGTTCACTCTATTTCAAGAAATTGCCTGTGCACTGTCATATTTGTCATCCAATTGTAATTTCAGTTTGTCTCTGCCATTCTAGAATATTTTTACTGTTGAACAATCACTTCATCACTCTAAATAAATATTCACAGCCGAACAAATAGTTGAGAGCTATGTTCATTGTTGCGCAAGTTTTGAGTTCATGATTACTGTGCCAGGATTGAACAGTCTCACCTGGGTTACCATACATAGTGGAACTAACCTGAATAGTGTAGTCTCTCCTTGGCAGCACAACTCTCAATCACAGTAAAGCTGAATATCTGAGTGTGGGATGGTGTTTGTTGCCTGATGTGCATGATGCCACATTTTTGGTGATATTAACACATACATTAACAACTGTGACCAATTTTTACACCACAAATTATTAGTGCAGTTATCCAGCCCAGTACACCCAGTTACTGTAGAAAAGTTTTCAATAGTGGCACGAAATAATCAGTTCACATTTATCTATAAAACCACAAATTACACATTGTTTTTGGATTTAAGCCATTCCATAATTAGCATCACCATGACCAACAATCACTCACTTTGATAGCAGTAACGTTATATGCCCTTGAAAATCACAACATGGCTCAGAAAGAACGTTCATTAATTTTACATACTGAACCCACTCAAAAGTAGTTAAACATCAAAGTTTGTGAGTCTTGTGGTTTCTGATGCACATGACAGACACACAGAATATACATGACAGATATCCGAGTCAAATAATACGCATACATCTGGCATAGGCGTTACTCATTGGCTCTCAAACCACAGACTCACTATTTTGGGCAATGTCCAACTATTTATAAGTGGACTTAAGAACAAATTATTATTTTGAAAAGTACATAATGCTTTGAAAAATGGCTATGTTGTGATTTACTGCTTTTGACAAACAATAAAAATTTATATTATTTTGATGTACAGGAAATGTTGCTAGTCAGAAACTTAAATTATCCTTAGTTCAATGTGAATCCCCATGTTTATATGAATGAGTGTCATATTACAAAATATTGTAAATTACATGTAGTTGTTAATTATTTAATTAGTGCAATGTGTCAGACAGTACAGAACAGTTATTGTAACAACAATATATACCCAAAGTCCACAATTTAACAGTGGTTATGATGAAATCTGCAATGGAAATTAGCAATAGCCAGAAACTTTGTTGTTAATTATTGCATAAGATAATTTACTTTGAGTATGGTAAAATATTTTACAGGAAACTTAAAGTACTTAACTTTCAAATTTTGTAGGGCACTTTTCACAAGTTTACGGATTAGCTCACAAAGTTTTACATGTCTTGAACTATGGTGCTAATTAACTGTAACTTTTGACTGCTGGTACCTTAATGAAAACCAATTATACAAATGAAATCAGAGTACTTGAGATAAGAACCTGAATAATAAATCCAAGTGAAATCTGGACTACATAAAAACTTGAGGCTTTTACATAAGTGCCATATGTTACTCAGGAAATGTATTGGAAATAAGATGAAATTTAGCTGCAAAATTTGTTTATTTTTGGGAGTAGAAAAGCATAACATATGGAAAGAATCCATCTGCTTTGTCACAAGCTGCCACCCAATGTAATGTCTAATACCATAGGTGTTACATAATAATGTTCATTATAAAGAGACCTTCAGAAGACTATTTTTTGAGAAATATCAGTGTAGGCCATTTAAGTATCAATTAAGAAGTAATAGAATGCAGCTGTTGAATATAAAGGAGGGGCAGTAACTTAACGCAAGGTAGTGACTTCCCTGTTAATTATACTATGTCCAGTGTTGCCTGTGCAAGCACAAATAGTGTATAGCAGTATTGTGATAGCTTGCTTGGAATAAAAAAAGATTATACACAACACTTTTGTTAGTTATGCTTGTGAAGTCCATGTCTACGATAGAATCTACAGAACTTGGGTGGTGAATAAATGGATCAAGAAAAGGCTCCACAACTTTCACTTAGTTTTTAAAACAGTTTTTAATTGTTTCTTGGGGCATCCATAAAAATCACGTTCTTCATGGTCTATGATATATTTTGTAACTCTCTATTATTACTGTCATACATCTATTGTTTCTTGTAGTGTACTTGGAATTCTGTTTTCATGTGCAGAATTCATTCTAAGTGATTGGGAAGTTCTGATGAATCACTTCAATACTACGAGCTAGAGTAATGAGATTTGTGTCTTAAAATTGTTGATGTTGATATGTACTTAATGGTAATGACATTAATTCCATTTGATATGCACTGAATGACTATGTGTTAGCCTGTAAAATTGATCCCAGCAGCTGCATATTGTTGTGTATATCCATTGCAGTAGCAATAAGCCTTCATGAAATAATATGATTGTTTGACATGTCTCCAGCTCCTGCATTGACAATGAACATAACTGAATACAAACTAAAGCAGAAGAATGTAAATACTTTGCTGCTTAAGTGTTACTTTTGAAAATGTAACTTTAGCAAGATGACCGTAGTTAGTGTCACCAAACTTCTTTGCCAATTTCTTCCAGTTTCATACTAAAGTGCTAAGTAATATTAACTTGTGTATTGTTTTCATGGTCCACAGCTTGTGGTCTAGTGGCTAGAATTGCTACCTCTGGATCATGGGGTCCTGGGTTCAATTCCCAGCCTGGTTGGGGATTTTCACTGCCCGTGTTGTCCTCATCATTCCATCATCATTCACGAATGTGGCTAGTTTTGGACTGTGTATATATTGGGAATGTGCACATGCGATGATGATGGTGCAGTTGAGCGCCCCACAAACCAATCATCATCATCATCATTATCATTTTCATGGATCAAAGACTGCAGGTTTGCCACAAGTTCTGGAAATCAAGGAATCTCATGGAATTTCAAACATGTCAGGGAAATATCAGGGAAATTTGGAAAGAACACTGTAAAAATCTCGTTTTTGCCTGAATTGGCTTGTTTACTGAGATGTCATGCATCGTCATTGACTGGGCACAGCTGAGTACATGAGCTGCTTCCCTACTCCCTCATTCTTACCGCTTCTTTCCTTTCTACCACTCCTTGCAGCTTGCAGCCAGTGTTGCAGCCACTTCTTGCTGCTAGCCTAGCAGCTGATGACAAGAGACTAGGAGATGTGAGGAGTGGTTTGTGTGGACCAGATTCTCAGAGATAGTTGACACAGTGGCTGGAGACAGTGCTCATGTGTGCATGAGTTATGTTTGAGAGATTGTGTTAATGTAGGCGTACTCTTGATTTCTGACAAAGGCTGTGGCAAAAAATTTAGTTGTGAGAGTGTGATTGTCTTTTCTGTGTGCCTGTCTTGCAGCTCAGTGATCAACTTTACGGTGAGTTTCTATCTATCCCCATTAGTATTGATTCTCCGAGTATTCATGCAAGTTACTGTTGCATGGATTGATCACCACGGTCACATTTCATTGTAACGATTCCTGTTGAATGTTACTTAACTTAAGTTTCTTCTGCCTGGTCCATTAATGGATGAATGGGAAATTTTCATACTTCACAAAATTTAGTCACATTAATTGACATCTGAACTGCACACTCATCATGTAAACACAACACGGACATATTTCACTTATCTCATTGACTTCCAAAAGTAACTTCAAAACTGACTCCTCACAACATCACTGCATCGCTTTATATAGAATTTTAAGAATAACTTCCAAAATAAAGCATTATTAATTTTGTACAATTTTGATGTTACAATTAAAATTTACAAAACATAAAGAAACTGATGTTACAGCTGAATAAGATATAAATTACAATATTCAATGACAATCTTTTTACACTGATATCTTTAGTTTCCCATAAGATAATAATTCTGAACATTACAATAAAGTCTCTCATATTATTTTAGTTACATAATTAATTACAGTTTGGATTTGGTTACTAATATTCAATAGTAGTACAGAGCTCGTGCTTTATCCAATTACATACATAAAATGCACAAACAAGCCCTCAAATTCTGTAAATAGGAAAACTGTGAGATACAAACAGTTGGAGAGTTAATTAGAAATGTAATTATAAAGAATATTAATTACAGAGGAAGACATAAAAATAAATAACAAATGAAAATACATTGCTTGGTAATAACTATTAAGCTGTTTCTCAAGATAGTGAGGTCTTGTGTTACTGGATTCTTAGACTACCATTTTGTTAACTAGAAGCACTGATTTTTCATGCTAACATCTCTGCAGTGTCTAGTTATTTATTTCTAAGGACTTATTACTTCAATTTCTTAATTAGTTACTTAATTTAGTATATGTACATAATTTTATCAATGACAACAATCCACTGATAATTATGACAACGCACATCCTTCCAGAACACTCCACACACCTTTGCAATGAATATCAAATTTTTTTTATCAAATAGGACAGAATGATATGTATAAAGACACACTTATGAGGAACTAGGAAGCCCTGAATTGACTGATAATCATCTGGATGCATATAAAAAAGGTGGTATCATACATTTCATATGAGTTTTGGGGAAGGCTGTATCATTATATCATCTACATGGTGTCAGTACAGTATAAATAACTGGCCACACTAGTGGACATCCATGACGTTCCAAAACTGCAGGCCATTTCTGTGGGTATCTCTGAAGCCCATCATTAACCATTAATGTGCAGGCCCTGCCCGTCGGATCTAGTCTCACTGATCTGCCTGCAGGACAGGTCTGTTTGTGTGTGGCATAATGCAGCAGATTTTTGTGGTTTATCCATAGACTCAGGACTGCAATGCTCCTCAGCAGGCAATGGATTTCAGGAATTGCGACAGTCTCATAAACAAGTACATTGTACAGTGCTGCGTTTTATAGATATTTTATCTATTCTAGTGCATTTTGGCACTTTGGAAGTAGTTTATATATTATAAAATATGGATGCTAAGAGGAAGGAAATTGTGGCAGTCACTAGCAGTTTGTACACTATGTACTCACTTATTGCTTGAAAGAAAAACTACACATAACTGTAAAATAGTAGACCAAACACAGTGGGTAATAACCAACAATAGCAAACATAGTAGAACCAACATTTTACTGACAGTCACCTATAGTGTAGGTTTTTCAATAGGCCTGCTTTTTCTGAGGTTATTTCTGAAATCAATAAAGATATTTTAAATCTGTCTTGTGACTCCAATGAAATGTGTATTTTTGTCACCGAATGCGTTTCATTTTATTGAAATAAAATAACATCAGTGGTCTTAATGAAACATATATACCATATGGCTTGCTTTTTCCATCTAAAAACAGTTCAAAATTTGTCCCCCAGGGGCCCACAGCACTTTCGTGTGTATGTGTGTGGCATGCATGGGTCCCTGAGCTTGTTGTTGCTGTGGTCTTCAGTCCAGAGACTGGTTTGATGTAGCTCTCCATGCTGCTCTATCCTGTGCAAGCTGCTTCATCTCCCAGTGCCTACTGCAACCTACTTCCTTCTGAATCTGCTTAGTGGATTCATCTCTTGGTGATCCCTTGATGCCTTAGAACATGTCCTACCAACCAATCCCTTCTCCTAGTCAAATTGTGCCACAAATTTCTCTTCTGGCTCTGAGCACTGTGGGACTCAACTTCTGAAGTCATTAGTCCCCTAGAACTTAGAACTAGCTAAACCTAACTATACCAAGAACATCACACACATCCATGCCCGAGGCAGGATTCGAACCTGCGACCCTAGCGGTCTCGTGGTTCCAGACTGCAGCGCCTAGAACCGCACAGCCACTTCGGCCGGCTAAATTTCTCTTCTCTCCAATTCTATGCAATACCTCCTCACTAGTTACGTGACCTACCCATCTAATCTTCAGCATTCTTCTGTAGTACCACATTTTGGAAACTTCTATTCTCTTCTTGTTTAAACTATTTATCGTCCATGTTTCACTTCCATAAATGGCTACACTCCATACAAATACTTTACAAAAAGACTTTGTGGCACTTAACTCTATACTCAATGTTAACAAATTTCTCTTCTTCAGAAATGCTTTACCTGCCATTGCCAGTCTACATTTTATATCTTCTGTACTTAAACCATCATCAGTTATTTTGCTCCTCAAATAGTAAAACTCATTTACTACTTGAAGTGTCTCATAAGCTGACTTCAGTCGACTACATTCCATTATCCTCATTTTGCTTTTATTGATGTTCGTCTTATTTCCTCCTTTAAAGACACTGTCCATTCCATTCAACTGCTCTTCCAGGTCCTTTGCTGTCTCTGACAGTATTACAGTGTCATCGGCAAACCTTGACGTTTTTATTTCTTCTTCATGGATTTTAATTCCTACTCCAAATTTTTCTTTTGTTTCCTTTACTGCTTGGTCAATACACAGATTGAATAACATCGGGGAGAGGCTACAACCTGGTCCCACTTCCTTCCCAACCACTGCTTCCCTTTCATGCCCCTCGACTCTTATAAATACCATCTGGTTTCTGTACAAATTGTAAATAGTCTTTCACTTCCTGTATTTTACCCCTGCCACCTTCAGAATTTGAAAGAGAGTATTCCAGTTAACATTGTCAAAAGCTTTCTCTAAGTCTACAAATGCTAGAAACGTAGGTTTGCCTTTCTTTAATCTTTCTTCTAAGATAAGTCGTAGGGTCAGTATTGCCTCACGTGTTCCAACATTTCTACGGAATCCAAACTGATCTTCCCCGAGGTCGGCTTCTACCAGTTTTTCCATTTGTCTGTAAAGAATTTGCATTAGTATTTTGCAGCCGTGACTTATTAAACTGATAGTTCGGTAATTTTCACATCTGTCAACACCTGCTTTCTTTGGGATTGGAATTATTATACTCTTCTTGAAGTCTGACGGTATTTCATCTGTCTCATACATCTTGCTCACCAGGTGGTAGAGTTTTGTGAGGACTGGCTCTCCCAAGGCTGTCAGTAGTTCTAATCGAATGTTGTCTACTCCCGGTGCCTTGTTTCAACTTAGGTCTTTCTGTGCTCTGTCAGACTCTTCACACAGTATCATATCTCCCATTTCATTTTCATCTACATCCTCTTTCATGTCCATAATATTGTCCTCAAGTACATTGCCCTTGTATAGGCCCTCTATATACTCTTTCCACCTCTCCGCTTTACCTTCTTTGCTTAGAACTGGGTTTCCATCTGAGCTCTTGACATTCATACAAGCGGTTCTCTTTTGTCCAAAGGTCTCTTTAATTTTCCTGTACGCAGTATCCATCTTACCCCTAGTGAGTATCCATCTTACCCCTAGTGAGATATGCCTCTGCATGATTACATTTGTCCTCTAGCCATTCCTGCTTAGCCATATTGCACTTCCTGACGATCTCATTTTTGAGATGTTTGTATTCCTTTTTGCTTGCTTCATTTACTGCATTTTTATATTTTATCCTTTTGTCAATTAAATTCAAAATAACTTCTGTTACTCACGGATTTCTACTAGCCCTCATCTTTTTATCTACTTGATTCTCTGCTGCCTTCACTATTTCATCCCTCAAAGCTACCCATTCTTCTTCTACTGTATTTCTTTCCCCTGTTCCTGACAATCGTTCCCTAATGCTCTGTCTGAAACTCTCTACAACCTCTGGTTCTTTAAGTTTATCCAGGTCCCATCTCCTTAAATTCCCACCTTTTTGTAGTTTCTTCAGTTTTAATCTACAGTTCATAACCAGTAGATTGTGGTCAGAGTCCACATCTGCCCCTGGAAGTGTCTTACAATTTAAAACCTGGTTCCTAAATCTCTGTCTTACCATTATATAATCTATCTGAAAACTTCCAGTAACTCCAGGCCTCTTCCATGTATACAACCTTCTTTCATGATTCTTGAACCAAGTGTTAGCTATGATTAAGTTATGCTCTGTGCAGAATTCTACCAGGTGGCTTCCTCTTTCATTTGTTACCCCCATTCCATATTCACCTACTACCTTTCCTTCTCTTCTTTTTCCTACTATCGAATTTCAGTCATCCAAGACTATTAAATTTTCATCTCCCTTCACTATCTGAATAATTTCTTTTATCTCATCATACGTTTCATCAATCTCTTTGTCATCTGCGGAGCTAGTTGGCATATAAACTTCTACTGCTGTGGTAGGCATGGGCTTCATGTCTATCTTGGCCACAATAGTGCATTCACTATGCTGTTTGTAGTAGCTACCCTTTCTCCTATTTTTTTAGTCATTATTAAACCTACTCCTACATTACCCCTACTTTATTTTGTATATATAACCCTGTATTCACCTGACCAAAAGTCTTGTTCCTCCTGCCACCGAACCTCACTAATTCCCACTATATCTAACTTTAACCTATCCATTTCCCTTTTGAAATTTTCTAACGTAGCTGCCTGATTAAGGGATCTGACATTCAACGCTCCAATCCGTAGAATGCCAGTTTTCTTTCTCCTGATAACAACGTCCTCCTGAGTAGTCCCTGTCCAGAGATCCGAATGGGGGACTATTTTACCTCTGGAATATTTTACCCAAGAAGATGCCATCATCATTTAACCATACAGTAAAGATAATAATAATAATAATAATAATAATAATAATAATAATAATGATTTTATTGTCTTTAGGCCTTTACAGCAATTGACAACGTCAAATGAAGTTACAATTTATAATACAGTGTGATAAGGTATTGACTACTGAAATATTTTAGTTTATATTACAATAAATGTACAGTGGGTCATCTGTTGGATTACTGCATTTTACAGTTGAAGAATTCATTGATATCATAGAACGGGTGGGCAATAAACCATTCATGCAGTCTTTCTTTGAATGTATGTTCAGGAAGATCCTGTATGGCATGTGGCAGCTTATTAAATAGCTTGTGTCCTGTGACTTCATAGCTATTTATTGATTTTGATAGTCTGTGGTAAGGCGTGTATATGTGTTTGATGCTTCTTGTGTTGTAACAATGTACATTTTCTCTATGTTTCACATCTTGTAGGTTCTTCTTCGCAAAGATTAAGACATTGTATATATAGAGGTTTATTACAGTCATAATTTTTTGTTTAGTAAATAAGGGTTTGCAGTGAGCCTTATGTAAAGAGTTTGTAATTATCCTAATGGCTTTCTTCTGCAATAATAGGATGTCATGTATATGACTACAGTTACCCCACAAAATAATGCCATAGGATATTATACTCTGGAAAAATGCAAAATAAGATGATCTGATGTATGTTTCAGGTACACAATTTCTGAGTTGTCTTAATAAATAAATTACTCTAGATAGTTTACTACTAATATAGTTTACATGTTGGCTCCAGGTTAACTTTTCGTCTAAATAAACTCCCAGGAATTTAACAGAACTAGGGTCATCAGATAGTGGCTTTTCTCTTAGAGTGAAGATTATCTGCTGAGTTTTATTTTCATTTAGCAGGAAACCATTTGCTCTGAACCAATATGCTGCATGAGTGAGTGTATTTTCAGCACAGGTTTTAAGGTCATTAAGATTGTTACTGCTATGGAGAAAAGTCGTATCATCTGCATACAATACAGTGGTGGATCTAATAAACGAGGGGAGGTCATTGATCATTATTAGAAACAGGAAGGGCCCCAGTACAGATCCCTGAGGCACACCTACTTTAACATTTTCTATGTTTGACATTTCCTTACCAACACAAACTACCTGTTTACGGTTGTTGAGATAAGCTTTTAATAGTCTGAGACTGTTTTCTTTGATGCCGTAGAATTCTAGTTTCTCTAGTAGCGGCATGTGCTCAACACAGTCGAAGGCCTTGCTTAGGTCACAGAATGAGACCTGAGCAAAGCCTTTGTTCTCAAAAACTTTGAGGATGTAACTGACTACCGTGTTGATTGCATCAATGGTCGACAGATTCTTCCTAAACCCGTATTGTGTAGCATTAATTATTCCTAGGTGGTCAAAGTGAGATGACAATTGTTGGTACATGATGCATTCTATTACCTTGGAGAATGTGGGTACTATTGAAATAGGCCTGTAGCTAGATGGAGAGTCTTTATCTCCCTTTTTGTATACTGGGACGATCCTAGACAGTTTTAACTCATCAGGAAAATATCCCTCAAGTAAGCACTTGTTTATGCAATGGGTTAGAGGGTACAGAATGCAATCACACACTTTTTTTAGCAGGTTGCATGATATGCCATATATATCTAAGCTATCAGATGATTTCAGTTGTTTTATGACCCCTTGTACATATCTAGGTGATACTTCGGAGAAGGTTACCATGCTTGTATTTGGTGACTGTCTACCCCAATTTTGGGAGAGTAACTCTGATGGACTAATGTCTGGTTTGATAATTGCGTCTCCTATTTCTTTCACTGAATTAATAAAAAACTCATTGAGTGTTTGTGGTGGGATATTAATTTTGTCTTTTTTAGTATCTCTGGCAGCACTGTTAATTACTTTCCAAGTGGTTTTGCATTTATTGGTGGAATTATGTATGCTGTTGGCATTGTAGGTTTTTTTGGCTTACAGGATGGCTTTTTTGTATTCATTCCTGCATTCCACATAGGCTGATTTGGCACAGTCAGACTTCATACTATTGTATATGTTGTACAGTAACAAAACTTGTTTCTTTAGATCTGTCAGCTGTTTATTGTACCATATATTTTGTCTGTTTCGAGATCTGGATTTGTGGCTGCTGTCCATTATTTTGATTTTCTTTATGGGAATACTATGGTTAAATAGGGTCAAGAATGCATTAAAAAATCTATCAAATATTATTTTGGCTGGCAGGTCATTACTTGATGTGTAATGTCCATCGACACTACAATGGCCAAACCAGTCTCTGTCGGCAAGGGAATTACAAAATGTGTTAATTTTATCCTCAGTTATGGGTCTGGTAATCACAACTGTTGGGACAGGTCTGTTTACATTGCTCCTATTGAGGGGAATTTTACTTGCATAATTTAGAGATACGGAGTCATGGTCAGAGAATGGGAACACTACAACTTCGCATGTGTTTTCAGTGGTCTTGAAGTTTACAAAGATGTTATCTAAACATGCTTTGTTTCTTGTGGGCCTCTTATTAACATGATATAAATTGTATTGTCTTAGTAAGTTTTCCAGATCTGCAACACTACCCTTACATTTAGTAACATCAAAATCAGCATTCAAATCACCTCCTATTGCAATATCATAATGTAGCCATTTAATATTACTTAATTCACTCAATAGCATGTCCATTTTTTCTAAAAATATGTTAATGCTTCCCTTTGGTGATCTGTACATGGATACTACTATTAGCTTATGACTATTAATGATTATACCCGTAACTTCAAAGTGCTGTTCATCACACAAGGAATTTAGGTCTAGTTTGGTTATTGTACAATTGAGTGACTGGTTGGAATAAATTGCCACACCACCTCTAATGTGCTCTTTCCTACAGTAGCTATTTACTATACTAAAATTGTCAAATTTGGCAACTGCAAGTTCATTCTCATTAGCCCAGTGTTCACTCAGACAAAAAATATCAAACTGGTTATCAAGACCAAACTCATTTATGATAAGTTCTTATCTTTCAGTCCTTGAACGTTAAGGTAACATATTTTAAGATCCGTGCTCTTATTGCTTACACACTGAACACTATGGTGATTGGTTTTCAAACGTTTTTCAGGGCTTATCTTTTGGATTTCTGCCTCCTGTTGCCTTTTACTAAAAAATTGTTCACTTGGAGTGGTAGCACATCTACTGTTGTATGCCTACTCTTCCCTCTTTGTGAAGATATTGTAGATGAAGCTGCTACTAGAGGATTCAACAAAAGCAAAACGAGGATAATGGAATGTAGTCAAATTAAGTCGGGTGATGCTGAGGGAATTAGATTAGGAAATGAGACACTTAAAGTAGTAAAAGAGTTTTGCTATTTAGGGAGTAAAATAACCGATGATGGTCGAAGTAGAGAGGATATAAAATGTAGACTGGCAATGGCAAGGAAAGCGTTTCTCAAGAAGAGAAATTTGTTAACATCGAATATAGATTTAGGTGTCAGGAAGTCGTTTCTGAAAGTATTTGTATGGAGTGTAGCCATGTATGGAAGTGAGACATGGACGATAACTAGTTTGGACAAGAAGAGAATAGAAGCTTTCGAAATGTGGTGCTACAGAAGAATGCTGAAGATAAGGTGGGTAGATCACGTAACTAATGAGGAGGTATTGAATAGGATTGGGGAGAGGAGAAGTTTGTGGCACAACTTGACTGGAAGAAGGGATCGGTTGGTAGGACATGTTCTGAGGCATCGAGGGATCACAAATTTAGCATTGGAGGGCAGCGTGGAGGGTAAAAATCGTAGAGGGAGACCAAGAGATCAATACACTAAGCAGATTCAGAAGGATGTAGGTTGCAGTAGGTACTGGGAGATGAAGAAGCTTGCACAGGATAGAGTAGCATGGAGAGCTGCATCAAACCAGTCTCAGGACTGAAGACCACAACAACAACAACCCTTTTTGGCCTAGTAAACATATGTTGCCTTGTTGTTTCTGCCTTTAGGCCTATATCCACTTCAGAGCACTCGTTTATTGTAGGTAGGACACTGAAACTGCTTGTATTGCCGCAGTTCGTTCCATTCGTTGTATTTATCACCTTTTCGCTTCTTTCTTCCGTGATCATGCTAGTCCTGTGCTCCCAGTTCCGTGTTTTACTTGCTTTGGCGATCGGGATATTACGCGCCTTTTTCAGTTCAGCATTTTCATTTTCTAAATGCGCAATGTCCCGCCTTAGTACATCTACAATTAATTGCAGGCTTGATACACGTTCATTTAGCTTCACTATTTCACTGTTATAATTTACGTATGTTCCGTTTTTCACCACACAACTATAACTTTTGTTCACTTTCTCACTATAAACAACTGTGCCGGACGCCATATTGCCTGCCCTCAGTAAAAATTATGGCTGCAGTTTCCCCTTGCTTTCAGTCGTTCACAGTACCAGCACAGAAAGGTGTTTTGGTTAGTGTTATAAGGCCAGATCAGTCAACCATCCAGACTGTTGCCCTGCAACTACTGAAAAGGCTGGTGCCCCTTTTCAGGAACCACACGTTTGTCTGGCCTCTCAACAGATACCCCTTTGTTGTGGTTGCACCTATGGTAAGTCTATCTGAATCACTGAGGCATGCAAGCCTCCCCACCAACGGCAAGGTCCATGTTTCATGGGGTGGTCCTTGAGCTATTGCAGCCTTTCCCGGGCTGCTTTACCTCCCCCTGCCTTCTTCTTCTCCTCTACCCTTGCCTTCCTTTCCCTTTGCTCCTTTCTTTCCTGCTGTTGGTGTTCTTCTTTATGTCACCCCGGCTGTCCTCATGACTTTGCTGCATCTCAAGGTTTTGGTTGGTTGCTTATCCTCCTCCTTTTTGGCTTTTCTTTTTTTTATCCCTCTCAGGGATTTGATCTCCATCTCCAAACTTGAAATCTCTAGTGTGAGCCAGATGAGGAAGAACTCCCTCCCTGAGGTCTTTAGAGTGGGTTCCTGTCCCTTTCCCCTCCCACCTCCCCCCTCTCCCTCACCCCTCCCCATCTCCCTTTCCCTCTCCCTCTCCCTCACCCCCTCTGCTTCCCCGTCACCGCCCTCGCCCTTTGGTCTCTTTGCTAGGTGACCAGCTCAGTAGCCAGTCCATGTGGTGGGGCTATTATCTACTCATCTCGCTGAGCCCCCTGACAACACAGGGTTCATATTGAGGACACGTTCAGTGAAGTTGAGTCATTAAGGAAGATGAGAACTGGCTCTGTCCTTATAAA
Organism: Schistocerca cancellata; assembly: GCF_023864275.1. NCBI lineage: Eukaryota > Metazoa > Arthropoda > Insecta > Orthoptera > Acrididae > Schistocerca > Schistocerca cancellata. The sequence continues at coordinate 608,934,085 of NC_064628.1, forward strand.
GACAACTTCTGCCAGTCAGCCTCCCTCTGTGCCTGTGACTATTTAGGAGACATCCCCATGACTATCGCTCCTCACAAGCCACTCAATATGACATAGGATGTAATTTTCCAAAGGGACCTTCTCCTCCAGGTCGATGATGAACTTACAGCTAATCTGGAACAGCATGGCATTCAGTTTGTTCACCAAGTCCACGAAGGCCCTAAGCTCTATCATATAAACAATGATGCTTTCATCATGGCATTTGAAGGGGATACCTTACCCAAGAAGGTCAAGGTAATGGTGTACAGATGCAACATGATACCATACATTCCATCTCCCATGTGTTGTTTCCATTGCTTCAAGTTTGACCACATGTCCTGGCGATGCATTGCCACTTCCATCTGTAGTGACTGTGGTTGCCCTCTTCCACCTCCACCTTATCTTGAATCAGGATCCAGTTTTTATGGATTTCACCCCATCCTTGTTGGTGACAATCACTGACCAAGTGACATGATCTCCCCTCCGCTTCTTTACGTCTCACTTGGATTCTCTCCACACCATAATACAGTGGAGTTGCAACGGATATTGTCATCACCTCCCAGAAATACAACACCTTGTTTCCTCCTACTCTTCATTCTGTCTTGCTCTTCAAGAAATGCACTTTCGTGATGACGACTCTCCAACATTTCATGTTATAGGGCATTCTGTTGGAACTGTGCCAGCTCCAGGATAGCGTCTGGAGGAGTCTGCACATTGGTTTGTACAGATGTCATTAGTGACTGGATCCCCCTTCATACCAACCTGGAAGCAATGCCGGTTAGAGTGCAGATGACTCTGGAAATCACCTTCTGCAACGTCTACCTCCCTCCAGGAAGGCCATTTCCTTATTTTGAACTGTCTACCTTAATACAGAAACTCCAACCCCTGTATCTCCTCCTTGGGGACTTCAATGCACACCACACCCTGTGGTGGAGTGCCACTTCATCGGATAGGGGTCTTCTACTCGACCAGCTTACTACATACTTTGATTTGAGTCTCCTCAATGACTGTTCCCCTACAAACATCAGTGCTGCTCATGGAACCTTTACTGCTATTGATCTCACAGTCTCCTCCCTTGCTCTTGTGGCTTGCCTACATTGGGCTTCCCGTTGTCATCTTTGTGACAGTGACCACTTTCTGGTGATTCTGTCATTACCCTGCTGCCACCAGATAGACAGACCATCACGTTGGGCATTCCAGAGGGCCAGTTGGCATTTATATATATCTGCTGTGCACTTCAACACCTCTCTCTTGAACTGCATTGATCCGGTTGTGCAAGGCGTCTCTACCACTATTCTTCATGCTGCTGACACTGCTGTCCCCCTATCCACAGGCCACCCTCTTTGTCGAACAGTACCATGATGGACCAAGGATGAAGCAGTCACTGTACAACTGATGGGTGCTGCAGTGATTGAAACGACATCCTTCACAGACCAACCTCCTTCCTTTTAAGCATCTTCATGCCAAGGCTCGTTACCTTATTAAGTGGAGTAAAAACGAATACTGGGAGCACTATGTTTCCTCCCTGGAGATGTATGGCTCTTCATCACAAGTTTGGTCTAAGCTTTGCAACCTCCTGGGCTGCCAGTGACAGTCAACTGTCCAGGGACTTATCCTCCAAGATGCTCTGTCTACTGACCCATTGGTCCTTTCTGAACACATCATGACACAATTTGCGACAGCACCGGTATCCTCTTCCTATCCTGCTATCTTTCTCCAGCACAAACACAGAATTGAACAGACCCCCCTCTGTTTCAACCCTTACCAAGCTGAACCCTATAATGAACCCTTCACTGAATGGGAATTCTTGCAGGCTCCTACCTTCTCACATTACATGGCCCCAGGCCCAGATTCCATCCAGAACCAGACGAACCAATGCTTGGACATTACACAGGGGCACTATCTACTCAGGGTCTTCAACTGCATTTGGCTGATGGGTGCCTTCCCCTCACAATGGCAAGACAGTATAATTATCCCCGTCCTTGAGCCTGGGAAGAGCCCAATATCTCTTGACAGCTACCACACAATTAGCCTGATGAATGTACTTTATAAATTGCTTGAGGGGATGGTTAGCTTCCAATTATGTTGGGTATTCGAATCTCAGGGCCTTTCGCCCCTGTATCGGTGTGGCTTCTGGGAAGGACAGTCTCCAACTGACCATTTACTTAGATTGGAAACTGCAATCTGACAGGCTTTTACTAACTGTTGGCGCCTTGTTGTGGTGTTCTTTGACCTAATAAGGCATACAACATGGCTTGGTGCCATCACATTTTATTTACACTCCATGACTGGGCCTTTCACAGCCCCCGTCTGACTTTTATTTGCAAGTTTTTATTCGGGTTTGAGTTGGCACTTCAGTCAGCACCCCTCAGTTTGAGGAGAACGGTATTCCACAGGGTTATGTATTATGTGTCACACTCTTCCTCAGAGCCATCAATGGGCTTGTAACCTCTGTTGGCCCTCAGGTTACCCTGGCATTGTAGTTCGACGATTTTTGGACTTGGTGCGGCTCCCACTTGGTAATATGTACTGAGTGCCACTTCCAAGGTGCCATCCGACAAACCTCTGCAAGGGCCATCTCTCATGGCTTCCAATTTTCTCCTTCCAAAATGGGGGTTATGCAGCTCCTCAATGCTGCAGCACAGTCCCATTTCTTGGGCCTTATTTTTGATAAAAAGCTGACGTAGTTACCACACATTTGCCACCTGAAGACTACATGCATGTGGAAGCTTAATGCTCTCCATCTCCTGGCCTACACATCTTGGGGCGCAATTCATGCTACCCTTCTCCATCTTTACTGTATGCTCTGGTCTTGTCCAGACTAGAATATGGAAGTCAGATTTATGTCTTAGCGGCTCCTTCCACTCTGAAAATACTTGGTCCTATTCACCATTGTGGAGTGCGTCTGGGTATTGGTGCCTTTCACAATAGTCCCGTTGACAGACTCCTCAAAGTCTGGGCATACTTTCAATTATTTATTGCACAAGAACTAAACGTTGTGCAGATGTCATACATATTGTATTTTGAAGAGAAACTCTGAAAGCTTTCTTTTTAGTTTTTTTTTTTTTTTTTTTTTTTTTTTTACAAACATTCGATATGCAAGCCATGAGTGATGAGTAACCTGGCAGATGTCAACACGGTAATCAAATTCTTGCCATACCCATTCCAGCATGGCATTGTCGACTGTGGCAGTCACTTCCCGTATTCTCTCCCGGAGCTCTGCTACATCTCGTGTTAGAGGCAGTACATACGCCAGATCTTTAATGTGTCCCCACAGAAAAAAGTAACACTGAGTGAGTTCTGGTGATTGGGAGTCCATTTCATGAAACAGCTGTCTCCTTCTGTAGCACGGCCGATCCATCGATGCGGCAGCTACATGTTCAGGTACCCACAAACTTCACAACGAAAATGGGGTAGAACCCCAACTTCTGTAGCAGGACTTTCCACACTGTCATTGGAGCCATTTCAAGTTCATGGGCTGCACAATGCACGAATTTCTTTGGACTCCTTATGAATGTCTCTTGTACGCGCACCACATTCACTTCACTCACACTGGGACGTCTGCTTCTTTTCGCTGGGCACAAGCAACCTGTCTTAACGATTTTGTTGTGGCAGTGGTAAATGGCCTTCCTTGTTGGTGGCTTCTTACTTTACTTGGTTCCAAACATCCACTGAACAGCTGTAGCATACTTGTTTTTGTTGAACTCCAACACACAGAAAGCTCGCTCCGCACCTGAACTCGCTGTGTTTGTGACTAGCACTGACTATCGGCAAATTACCAAACTACTCTGTGGCAGTATACATGAAAAAAACTTTCAAGCTTTCTCCTCAAAATGACATATGTGTGATATCTGAACAATGTTTGGTTCTTGTGGAATAAATAATAGAAAGTGTTCCTGGACTTTATGTACCCCGTCTACATTGAAGCCAACTCCTGGTTTTTTATGCAGTCGTCATTCGCATTCCCTGACCATCCCTGTCCTCTTTACAAGCGAGGGACATCTCCCTCCTAATCATTGCCCACATGTGGGATTGCCAGTTGGAATGCATCTCACTTCCCTCTAACGGGATCTCCATCTCCACTCACTAAAATGCGCCCTACTTATTTCCTCTCACAGCCCCCTTGGATGGTGCCTAGACCACGGATTAGGACTGTCCTATTCCTGGTCCTAAGGCCTCTCTGTAACCCCTATGGTCTTCCAGTGTCTTGTACATTCTATCTTTGCCATCATCTTCTACACTCATAGTTGTAAGATGATAGATGAAGTGGGATACACTCTCACATCTCCTACTGGCTTAGAACACAATTTATTGCGTGAATCATGTAGTGTGTTCACAGCAGAGCTGCTATCTGTAACCAGAACCCTCAGTTTTATTACTCAGGCCTTCCTCCCCAGTGTTGTAATATGTACTGACTCAATGAGCAGCCTGCTACCCTTGTCATCCTTTGGTCTCTGCTATCTGTTACCTTCTCTCCTTCCTTGGCTGTGGTGCCTGCTGTTTTCTTTATCTGGATCCCAAGTCATGTGTGCATCCCAAGGAATGAACTGGCTGTCTGTTTGGCTAGAGAAGCTGATACTTACCCTCCATTCCCTTTCTTAACTCCAGCTATGGATATGCAGATCTATGTCAAATCTCTCTTTGCCCAAAAGTGGAATGACATCTGGTGCGCTACTGCTCTTGGTAATAAACTCCACGTTATCAAGGAGACTACTGCACTTTGGTGCTCTTCCTTCTGCTCCTCTTGGAAGGAGACCACTGCTTTAGGCCGTCTTAGCATTGGTCATATCAGGCTCACCCATTGTTTCACCCTGAGTAATGAACCACTCCCACAATATGGTTGTGGAGTCAGACTGATGGTATCCCAGATATCGGTGGAATGTCCCATTCGTTTGGCTCTTCCTGCTAAGTATAGTATTCCTTAATTTTAATAATAGCAGACAATTCACAGGTGGTTGAACTGGTCTTCAGTTTCCTCGATGAAAATGGTTATTTCCAGATACAAGGTTTTGCTTCAATCTTGGAGCAGGGGCAGGGTGGTTGAGGCTGGGGCCTCTCTTTTTTTCTGAGTTTAGGACCCCATGACCACTCCCCCGTGGAAAGATCACTCTTTCTTCCAATTTTTAGATTTGGTTTCAGCTTTTACTGTGTGTTTGACTCCCTTGACTGGATCCATCCACTTTTAATGGACCCTCTTTCTCCTGTAAGTAACTTTGGAATCGCGAGGCTGATGACTTTGCCATTTGGCCCCATAAACCCTCTGAATTAATCAGTCAATAAGTCTCCAAATTTGTCTGGGAAAAATACTAGAACTTGTCTGGAAATCAGGGAAATATCAGGGAATTTCACTTAGGGAAACTTGTGGCAACCCTGTTGGTAATTTGATCAAACAATGTCTGACAGTAATCATTACACCTATTTAGAAAGGAGTAATCTGATCTAGAGAAACTTCAAATAACCAAACGTAATAACCAAAATCATATAATAGTCTAGCATACGTCTACATAAGAACAAAATACGCACAATTCTGCAGTTACGCTTTTACACTGAAGTGCCAAAGAAAGTGGTATAGGCATACGTATTCGAATTCAGAGATATGTAAACAGGCAGAATATGGTGCTGTGGTTGGCAACATCTATATAAGACATTTGTTACATTGGTTACTGCTGCTGCAATGGTAGATTATCAAGATATGGTGAGTAGCAACTTTCCTTCTCTGGTATTGTTATCAAGATATAAGTGAGTTTGAATGTGGTGTTATAATCAGCACACAAGCTGTGAGACACAGTATCTCCAAGGTAGCGATGAAGTGGTGATTTTCTCATATATCCATTTAACAAATGTACTCCGTATATCAGGAACCGGTGAAACACCAAATCCCCGATATCACTGTGGCTGGAAAAAGGTCCTGTAAGAACAGGACCAACAATGACTGAAGAGAATTGTTCAAAGTGATGGAAGTGCAACCCTGCCACAAATTTCTGTAGATTTCAGTGCTGGGCCATCAACAAGTTCAGTGTGCGAACCATTCAATGAAATACCATCGATACAGGCTTTTGGAGCCAGAGACCAACTGTGTACCCTTGATGACTTTACAACACAAAGCTTTATGCTTCGCCTGTGCCTGTCAACACCGACATTGGACTTTTGATGACTGGAAACATGTTGCCTGGTTGGACAAGTCTTGTTTAATTGTATTGAGCGGATTGACGTGTACAGGTATGGTGACAACCTCATGAATCCATAGATCCTGCATGTCAGCATATTACTGTTCAAGCTCATGGAAGCTCTGTAATGGTGTGGGGCGTGAGAAGTTGGAGTGATATGGGACCCCTGATACATCTAGATACGACAGGTGACATGTATGTAAGCATCCTGTCTGATCACCTGCATCCTTTCATGTCCATTGTGCATTCTGACAGACTTAGACAAATCCAGCAGGACAATGCGACACACCACACACCCAGAACTGCTACAGAGTGGCTCCAGGAAAACTCTTCTGAGTTCAAACACGCCCGCTGGCCACTAAACTCCACAGACACGAACGTTATTGAGCATATCTGGGATGCCTTGCAACGTGCCATTCAGAAGAGATCTCCACCTCTACGTACTCTTATTTATGGACAGCTCTGCAGGATTCATAGTGCCAATTTCCTCCAGCACTACTTCAGACGTTAGTCGAGTCCATGCCATGTTGTGTTGCATTTCTGTGTGTCCACGTGGGCTCTACACGATATTAGGCAAGTGTGCCAGTTTCTTTGGCTCTTCAGTGTAGTTTTTCTTGAAGTTAAGTCTTGGTCAGCATGTAACTTGCTCCGGGATTTCAGTATTCTCTACACTGTGTGCCTCAGGATTATTCGAAGATATGAGCAGTGACTCTTGGAATCGATGACAGACTTAACAAGTAACATTTGTAAACATGCCACTCTACCTCAACGAACAATTATCAACATTCTGTTGTGCTTTGTAGACAGTTTGTTGAGCTACTAAAGGAAAAATTACTTTGTGTGCCAATTAATTCATGATTCCCATCCTTTTGGCGGAATATAAAGTTATCCATCAAATGTGAGTACAAAGAAACCTGCATAAATAATTTTGATCTATAATGAGTGCCTGGTCTTTAGCTATGGGAATCAAACTTTAAATATGTGAAGTGATGTCATGCGAACATTCGAAAAGAACAACAGGACTTCTCTTTTTATTTATTAAGAGATACAATACTATCACGAACATTTTCAGGTAAAGAACGAGTGTGTAAGCAATGAGAAATTGAAATGGATTTGTCAGTTGTGGGATACATTATTTCATTTGCTTCCCTGAAGTAGGAGTTAATACTGCTGATATACATTATCAGCTTGTCATATGTATATGGGTGAGGTTATGAGTGATGGTGTTGTTGGTCATACAGATGTGCATTATGACCGTTACAGTCGCCTGTGACTGATCAAGTTGTGCAAAATTTGGCAAAATCGTGTGCAAGAAGTCTGTTTACAATTTCCAAACTTTCTTAAGATGTGCTGCAGCTTTCAAGGTTGGCTCTGAGCACTATGGGACTCAATTTCTGAGGTCATTAGTCCCCTAGAACTTAGAACTAGTTAAACCTAACTAACCTAAGGACATCACACACATCCATGCCCGAGGCAGAATTCGAACCTGCGATCGTAGCGGTCTCGCGGTTCCAGACTGCAGTGCCTAGAACCGCACGGCCACTTCGGCCGGCAGCTTTCAAGGACAACCCTCTTTAACATGTTCACAGAGTGCTAGATTACCATATTTTTGTGTATAGTGTGTACCAAAATATCTAACTGATGTTCGAAAAACTAAAAGAATGAATTCAGCCTTGGCATTTCTTCAGCGTTATTGTGAATATGGGGAGGAATTTCTGAAAAGAATCACGACTGGGGACAGTACATACAAGTAGAACATGAGCTATGAAACTAAGGAACAATCAAAACAGAGGATGCGCACTCATTCTCTCAATGATGCCAAAAAATTGAAGCAGATACTGTCACACTACAAAATGATGGTTACATTTTCTTGAGATCATAAAGAAACTGGACAACAGATTTCATGAGAGTAACGCATGACAATATTGTGGCACTATAGGTTTGTTGTGGCTCTTATGAAATTCTGTGAAGGGCAACCTAAAACAAACAGCACTCGATGATCACCAAAGGAATCATTCTCCTTCCTGACAATCCATATCCCAAACTGTGAGTCAAATAAAGGAGACCAACTATTTTGGCTGGGAGATTTTCCATCACCCTCCCTATAGTCTGGACTTGGCACCATGTAACTTTCATCTCAGTATTTCATGACTAACGTTAAGCTCAAGTATGTGGTCAACAGCTGACGGTAGAACTGGGCAACACACTATTTTGATGAAGGGATAAAGAAGCTGGTGTCACAGTATGAGAGTATTTGGATTGGGTGGCAACTATGTGGAGAAGTAATGTCAACACACTGTATATAAAAATGCATCAATTTCCTTTCTTTTTTTAACAGCCAACTGGATGTTAATTTATGAATAGCCCTTTTATTACATCATTGCCAAGTAAAAAGTTGTATATCAACAGGAGAATGAGTGGCTGAAAGTACAACGAAACAAACTATTCTGCTACAGCAAGTAACTCTCCAGGTACACAGATGGAAAGAAGTGGTTCCAGTCCACAGCTGCTGGAGACAGGGGCCATGTGCGGGTGTGAGAGAGAAAGACTTGTGTTTGTGTGTGTGCTTTCTGTTTCCAAAGAACGTCTCTTGGCCAAAAGCTTGAATGTTTAATAGTTTTTTCATTGTGCTCGTCTACAACTCAATGCTTCCTCTGTGTAGTGAGGAGCAATCTACGCTTTTCATAATATTGTTGTTAGGTATTCCATCCTGGACTATCTGCTGTTTAAATATGAAGATATGGCATTTAAGTCAAATCTGTGTATCTTGTACCCCATTTATTTTTTCTTGGTGACATGAATATGATGTCTTCTGTCAATGAGACTGTGAGCTCATGGTCGATGCATAAAATAATTCACTAATGTTTTGTCCTCCTCTGAAGGAGACATCTTCAAATATAAAACATTAGTAACTGACAGCAACCGACACTATTTTATGTATGAAGATGTCTCCACAGATGGGCACGGAATGTGTGCGAATAATTTTGTGTGTTGATTACAAACCCCCAGCTCAGAACAGAAGTAAAAACTGGCTATGAAAGGATACACTGTAGCCTTATTAAGAGTCTGGTGTTATGGCCCTGTGGTGACAATTTTCTGGCTTGTATTTCTTCTGTCTAATACATTCTACAAACGTTATTAGTCCATTTGCTGAAAACCACCACATATCTGCTTAAATAGATACTTAAATCAAACAATGGAAAATCCACGATGGAATGTAACAATATTACGAAAAGGAAAGTTGCCACTCACCATATAGAGAAGATGCCGAGTCCCAGATAGGTAGAACAAAAAGACTGTCACAATATAAGTTTCCAGCCAACAAGGCAGCCTTTGTCGAAAATAGACCACACAAAAACACACACACACATTTTCGACAAAGGCTTTGTTGGCCGAAAGCTTATATTGTGACAGTCTTTTGTTGTGCCTATCTGCAACTCCGCATCTCCACTATACGGTGAGTGGAAACTTTCCTTTTCAGATACGTGCAAATTCCCTAGAAATGCTCTGCACGAATTCTTAATGCTCATGGTGATTTGTAGAATGCTGACATGCAAATGAAGGTACTGACTCTAGGCCTTTTGCTCTCAGCAGAAATGTTCATAACTGGCATATTGACATAAATGTAGAGGGGTAGAATTTGAACATTACTTCTACTTAAACTCCTCCTCAGTTCATAAGTATCTGGCTCTTATACAGATATCTTCAGCTTCCATACATTCTTGCCACAGTTTTTGTGATCACCTGGCTTTGCTCAAAACATTTCACCTAAGTTTGGCTGCAGGAGCTGTCAATTCTGAATGTAATGCATTCATCACCATAAAAAGTATTACTCTTTAATATTTTCTTTCAAATATTATTTCAATACACATTTATTTCAAGTAGCATCATACCAAATAAAATTACAGCAATAAATACATTACAAACAATATTGTACTCTGAAAGTATTAAACACATATCCAGTTTCATCCAATATTACAAAAAAATATCTAAAAAGATTCAGTAGAAATGAACCTCCTTAGCATTTCTCTGAAGAATGTCATTATGCATTCAGAACTGTATGATACGCATTTCTTTTTTTCTGTAGCACATCTGGCAAGCAAACACTGAACTTTTTTTATATTTGTGAAATGTACTGACAGTGAAATTAATGAATGATCAGAATTCTGGTAATTCTGTCATTTCTGTCTCCACTTGGACTGCTATCATTCAACAAAATTTTAACAAAAGAAGCATATTCTGCAAATAATGACACAGTGTCATTACTTTCAAGTATTAGTACTAGTAGTACTAATCATCCTAGTAATAATAGTTACATACTTCACAGAAGTTAAATTTAAAAAATTGTCCACTTTTGTTAGTTTCTCATCATAGATTACTTAAGGCAGAGGTATTCATCCACATTTCACATTCTATTTCTGTTGTAAATTGAAACTGTAAAAGCAGAGGAAGCATTTTTCAAGCAGTTTTAAATTTATAAGCTCTTTTCTTGGGGAGAATTGAAACAATGCAGTTTTGTGATCATACATTCATACAACATGCGTTCACACAAGTTATACTCAGCATAGGGTCCACAACTTAATAACACAATACACTTACATATATACATGATCATCAAAGTCTTAGTTGTTACTAAGTTAACTTAGATAACATCTGAAAAATTAGAACAGTGTAGAAGAGCTGGTGTGTAACAATGATGTTTTTAAAAAATTATCCCTACATGTGAATTTCTGGAAGTAGACCAGTCAAAACTTAAGGAAAATAAAATTGTTTAAATGATGCACATATTAGTTAAATGTAACAACTAAACAAGAGACATGTGAGTCACTTGCTGTTTTCAAGTTGTGGTCAATAATTTGGATTTTAATTCCAGATTTTGACTACCAGATTCCCTTGACCAGTTAAAGTTCTCAGAAACAGTTACACAAAATAAATATTTACTTGATGAAATCATTAGTTTTAGTTAAAAAAAGAATCGATCTAACAATGGTATACACATCCCTGCATTACTTTGCCCTACTGATATTGTGCAACTTCTGGCCAAAGACTATGATGACTCAGATAATTTGCATACAATTTTTAATATTCCATTTCTAGCTGAGCAACACTGACATTGATACATTTTTCAACACATATTAACATAATTGATAAAAATCAAGAATTAAAACTGTACAGCAAACACTGACAAAAATATCTGTATACAGCAGTTACACACCACTTAAGTATTTTGATTTATTTTCAAAAGGGACGTTATAGCAAAACATATATTATTTACACTTTAACTGACTACTCACTAGTAAGTAAAAGTTTCAACATCATTGTTAGTGTATATAAATATACATCCTGATGCTGATACATGGATTTGCTAATCATCTTAACAGCACTGATGAACTTTTCTTCCTGGACCCTGTTTTCAAATTTAATAGGTGTACATATTAAGGTGACCAGACATCTTGACAGGAACAAACAAAGTGTCATAAGCCTACAGTACATCTTATTTTTTGCTCTACAATGTATGAACTAGAGTAAATGGAAACCACGTAACCACATATTACAAACACTGGAAACATATGTCACACAAAATGCTGAACATTGTTTACAATATCTATACATTTAATTGCAATACTTTAACATATAACATTCAGAAGTTATCCAAAGTCAAGCAATGAGAAAGTATCATTATAATAAGATCTTTAATAGTGATCACACAATTATTGTCACATCATATACATTTAAATGTTCTTGCTACAGCATATGTTCCAACAGCCCTATGACAGTATAGAAATCTGATCACCTTATGGAAATAAATGCAATGAGTAATGTATTCGCATACATACAATACAAAATATATTTAAATAAATTGTGCACTACTTAGATTTTTGGTATTCTGCTTGGTTTTCCCCTCTAGAGTCTTTTCAACCACATGTGGCAAAAATAACATACTGTACATAAATTATTCTAATAATGCAAAACTTAAAGTAAAATACTGTATACAACTGATACATAATTACATTTTCACATACGAGCATAACATTAAACATTTTAGCAGAAACGAGTATTTCAATTTACACATTTTACTCTTTGCACAACACTTCCACCACGTAATAAAAAATATATAAATATTGGTAACACATGATGCGTGTATACATAGCTACACATTTCCTTTAATGGACACATTTAACTTTTTTATATGTTAATATACACATCTTTATATTTTCGGTCGGATATACCAAACATAAAAATAACAGCATTAGTCACTTCACAACATTGCACAGAGCTCGCACATTAGATTTATTCATCCTCGAAACTTTCACGGAATTGTTTGCAGTTCGACACTTTAAAACTGTTTGTTTTTATAAATATATGTACATAATTTTAAAGATCCGGTTTGTTAAAAAATGTAGTTTTCCACAGTGAACGCACTAAAAATCTGCGCACCATAAAAGATGTTTATGATATATTCATGACTATTTTGGCATCTTTGAAATAGCTAACACATTTGGTAGAAAATAATACCACTTTTATTCTTTGTGTATGGACAATCTTGAAGAAGCATTATAAAAGTTTGCGTAATCGCTTATCACTTGGTCTGGATGCATCTGTTAAACACATGTTCAGTGGCAATATATCACTCTTTAACTTACTACATCACATGTAGAATAGTTGGCACACTTAACATTTTATTTTAGTTTTTAATATAAAAGTAACACAGACTTACACAATGTAAACATTAAACGGTATCAAATGTTATATCTTCTGAAACTACTCTTTAGCACTTTGTTGTATTTTTTAGAAGTCTAGCAAGTCAGTTTTTTCTGACGAACGAAGTCCCCACTATTATGGTCTTCTTTCAGTCTTTGGCTCTGTATTTAAGTGCTAAACACTATCCATTCTTTTTTGTGCATGCTCATATCAGTTCAGCTGAAACATATTTTACCGTGAGTACCAAAGCATGTCTAAAGAATATTTCTTAGTTCCTGTATCTCATTAAAAACTGTCTGTTGTCAGGTGTAGAATACACACAATGTGTCATGTAAGCAAATCATTAGGAGAAATGAATGTATCATTCATTTTAAAAAATCTGACCACTGTTTCAGCACAAGGAATTGTGCTGAGTCCACTGAAGCCACCAGTGCTTTTTATTGAGGCAGCTTTTCTGATGTGACTCAGAGCTGTACAGTGCACCTAGGATATCCACAGGGCTTTCCCTTTTGTGATGCGTATTACCAGTGTTTGATGATATTTTGACATATCTTGAGAAAAGTCTCTGCCCCAGGCTTCTCTTTTTCCTTCTTCGTTTATTTGACTCGTTTCCACTAGATGAACTCTTTTTAATGAAACGTATATTGAATGGATCCTCTGCAAGTTCAGGGTAACGTTGGACATCATGGAAATATTCACCATCATAATTTGAGGCATATCCTACCTTAATAATCTCTTCTACTTCAGCTGCTGACCAGTCCACTGTTCCTACAAAGTTGTTCCGTAATGCTTCCCTCTCTCTGTGCCAAGCCTTCCGGACTGCCTGTCCTTTCGCATGATGTAGCAACCTTTGTTTCTCTTTCTCTGGTGTTGTTCCATACCGTAAATTTACTACAGCACTTAATCCATGTATTTTCAGGTCACCAATTTTACCAGTCCCCCCACTACTCTCTAAAATCCCTGCTTCCTTCTCATGATAAGTTATGTTCACTTGACCACCTAGGCGCTTTAGTTGACCCCGATCTTCATTGGCTCTCCATGTTTCCTCTTTCACAAAAAAGAATGCATCCTGTTGTGCATTGTGCACCAAGAAGGTAAATGGTAACAGGTATGACTGATTGAAGACAGATGTAAATACATCCTTGTATATTGCATTTGCTCCAGGAACACTACTAATAACAGCATATCCTTCTTGTGTTCTTGATACAAGTATACCGCGGCCAAATGGTGGTTCTGATGCTGCACCCAAACGCCTGAATGGAAACACTGATGCTGGATTTGTGGCAGGGAAGTTCCCAGGTGGCCAAGTATCTCTCTTCATTGCAGATCGAGGTGGGGATGACAAAGTTGAAGCATCACCCAACTGCCGTTCTGATAGGTGTGCTAGGAAACCAGATGCCACACCAAATGCTGGAAGTACTCCATTCTGTTTGAGCTGAATTGAGGACTGTGAGAGCATAAGTTGAGGCATTGCAGCAGACAACATTCCTTTGGTAGGATCTCCAGGAAAAGGTCCAAGTGAACCACCAAACCCAACAGTTGACAACAGACCTCCACCTGGCAGGCTTGCAGGGTAAAGTTGAGGAGCCAAGCTTTTCAGATCATATCCAAGGAGTGAAAGCCAACTTTCATGGTCTGAAAAGACAAGAAGAGTGTTACAATTAATTCCAAATCCAGCAAATAATCTGACCACTTCACGTTACTATTATATCAATCAATTATTATACATTACAAACCTGTTAGATGCTGTGGATTCCTTCTTACATTAATTGGATCATTTCCATTAAAGCGATATAGATGCAAGTGTGTTGGTGTAGCTACTCTGTCCAATACTCCTTCCCACATTGGCGACATCCACTGTCCAATCAATGGATCATAGACCTTTCCATTTGGCATGTGAACAAGGGAAGTTACCTGAAAAACAGACAACTAAATGTAGTTTTTGTATTTTAATAAGCTTTGAATTTCTTCATTTTCTTGAAAATCTCTGTTAAAATATCACTGCCATCAGTTTAATATGGCATTTGACCAGGTTAGCCAATAACAATGCCGCATCTCATCATCCGATGGATGAGTGTGTGTGAACTGGTTCTCAAAAATTTCTGTGCGGTTTATCATTCACTGTACCACACAGTTCCATCAAGAAATGTCTTTAAGACTCCATCTGGGTTTGTCTGAGTGCCTGGTGCAAGCCTTGCTATTTTATGCCACTTTGGCAAATTGCATTTATTTGTGGTGAATATGAGATGAATAAGCAGCCCCCAAGGTGAAGAAAATTTCCGACTTGGCTGGGAATAAAACCCGGAGCCCCTCGATCACACAGTGGTGTACCAGATAGAGGCGTTGAGTTATGATGTCAATGTTCTATCATAAATGGCAGGGAAAGAAATGTACACAAGATTCCCTGTTAAAATCAAGCCCAGATGCTCAACAATAACATTCACGTCAAGTGCCTCAGAAGGCCAAGTGACATGTTGATGTTAATCCACATGTTTGACGAATTATGACTGAACAAACCTAGCAGTTTCAATTATGAATCATCATTGTGGAAGAAGGTATCTTTGTTATGAAATATCATCTGTGCCATAAAATGAACTTGACCAGCTAAAATTACTGCATAATGATTGACCATGATTCTTCCTTGGAGAGTAAGAATAGGACCTACAGAACGCTATGAATCTCCCCAAGGAGAGATGTGTACTTCTAGTGATTGACTGTGCCTTCCAGAATGATGAGATCACCCAGAGAATGCCACAAAAACATCTCCCAGAACACTCTCTCCTCTGGCCTGGACTGCCCCAATGATTGTTGGAGGATGTTTGCCGTCAGATGTTTCATGCTGTTCATTCCAAAGGCCATTGCTCCGATGGAGCATACAATGTGAATCATCTGCAGTTGCACATCTATCTACCCATACACATCTTCACAGCCATCATTCACCCTGGTCATTTATGGCCCATGGTGCAACATAATTGCCTCAGCATCAGTTTTGGAATGCGCCAGTTTGCCATGCGTGGTATACTTAAACCATGGTGGCACACAAACAGTTTACAAACTTAGCGTTCACAGAAATGCTTCCACTCTTGGCCTGAAAGCCAATGGTCATATCCTTTTGGACATTAGATACATCAACTGCACATAGAAGAGTGGATATTAATTTATTACTTGCTGGGTTTTGCAGCAATCTAGGATTGTATCTCCCCATCATGATACAAAACAACATATATACAAATGATATTCATTTTGTAAATTCAAACGTCTTTCTCTTGAATTTATAAACTGAATATTAATATACACAAAGTAGCCACACACACCATAACATGGCTTGCAGAGTAGAGACGTGGATGTAGATACTTGCAGATAATAGCCATACAAACAGGTGTGTTGTAGAAACGATAGTTGAACCTTATATCAATAAATCTGCAGCTTTTACAAGTAGTTAAGTAGTAACTTTTGCTTTGCAATTTTAATCTATACAAACATTTAACATTTAAGGAATGGAAAGGAAAATAAAATCAAACTCCCTAGCTAGATTGCTAAACATATTGGACACAGTCAAAGTCAAGCCTTAGCATCCAGAGATGATGTGTGTGTGAGTTGTGCTTGTGTGAATATGTGTGGTTTTCTACTTCTGAAGAAGAATCTGTCAAAAAGATGAAATATTTCTAATATTCTTTCTTACTGTGCCTGTCGGTGATCCAACACCACCTCTATGTGTGGGAAGTAGCAATCTGTCTTTTTCTTATTCTAGACGTCTACACTCTTTGTTAACATTTTAAGTATTCATGTAAAACTGTTGATATTTCTGTCAGGCCACTTGAAAAGCTAGAGCTTCCTATTCCTCTGGCTGAAATAATAATTAAAACACCAAACACTTGACGAAACAAAAATTTATAATAATGAACTGCAGTACTAAATGTTGAGAAAGTTATTTACTGTGATACTGCATTGCTAGATTAACATTCTAAATTATTTTACCTGGTCTAGAAGTCCACCACAGAAGTCTACTGGCAGATAAAGATATGGATTTGAATCATATACAATATGGCCATAAGGTGAACGCATAATTTCCCTTATGCCTTCTCCATACTGATTGAAAACCATAACAGGAGTTCCACACTGGTCTGTTGCAATATAATATTTGTGCCTGTGCACTTGAGCAAATATCAGATGACCACGGTCATCGTATACAAGAGACATGAGTTTGCCATCTCGTGGGCTGTAGATCTGGCTTACCTGAAACAGTACAAAAATGCAACATTTAAAGTGGGTGATGTCTGGGGGCCATCTATCTCATTACACTATTGCACAGAGGAAATAAAATGCCCAGAAATAAGTTGAAACTATTCCAGATTTTGTTCATACTTAACATGAAAACTCAGAAATTGAATCACTTGGACAGAGTTATCTAGAAGATAACAGTTGCCAACTTTTTCGAACATGTTGAGAAAGGAAGTGTGTGAAGTACAATCTTCACCATAATAATAATTAATAATAATAATAATAATAATAATAATAATAATAATAACAATTTTTCTCACATGACATACAGCAAGTTTTGGATCAAGGCAATCAAGTAGATGGCATACTTCTTGACTTCTGAAAAGTATTTGACTCAGTAATAATAATAATAATAATTATTATTATTATTACAGTTAAGATTGTAATTATTATTATTATTATTATTATTATTATTATTATAAATGACTACATAAATTTTTAAAAATGCCGGGAGAGAGAGCATCTAATCTAAAGCATAATTATGTTTAACATACACTCATGCGCAGTTATCATATTACGATTTAATGACTAGAATAAGTAATACTTGAACAGTAATTAATCTTCTTTGTTAATGTACAATTCTGATATTTGTTGTAATTTTTATTCTATTTATGGCATTTTCTAACACATTTATGACATTTTTTAATCAGTTCTATGTACCAGTTCCAAATACCAAGAATGCAAAAAGCTTGAGGGAGTGAGGGGGAGAGACCAGATACTCTGAACCAAAAGATATATGTACAGAACAAATACATATGACTATTAGCAAATCCGGAAAGTTTAAAAATGGGAAATAATTGCTAATGTCTGATTGACTTTTATACCATATGGCATGAATTTTCCACCTGCAGCTTATTCCAAAACAATTGCATCACTGTAATTTCTGCCAGTGAATAAATATGCTTCTTTTGGCTGTTAGGCTGCAGAATTTTTCCACTACATAAAACACTTAGTGAACCTGAGTTGCAAAGAGGGCTTCATGCTAGAAAATAGCAGGCTATAGACAGAGAGATACTGAATGAAACATGTTTGGCTGTCAAGAGAGCAATGTGTGATGCCTTCAATGACTACTGCAGCAGAGTACTGTCAAGTGATCTTTCACAGAACCCACAGAAATTCTGGTTGTATGTAAAGGCTGTGAGTGGCACCAAACTTAGTGTTCAGTCCCTAAAGATTGGGGCAGAAAATAAAATTGAGGGTAGCAAAGCAAAAGCTGAAATGCTTAACTCCATTTAAAAATGTTCCTTCACAGAGGAAAACCCAGGAGAATTGCCCCAATTTAATCCTTGCACTAGTGAAAAGAAGAATGAAATAAGTATTAGCATCAGTGGTGTTGGGCAACAGCTTAAGTCATTAAAACTGAACAAAGCTCCAGACCTCGACGGAATCCCTGTCAGATTCTATACTGAATTTGTCGCTGAGTTAACCCTCTTCTAACTGTAATCTATCATAGATCCCTTGAACAAAAATCCATACCTAGTTCTTGGAAAAAGGCACAGGTCATATCTCTCTACAAGAAGAGTAGCAGAAGTGATCCACAAAACTACCACCCAATATCATACACATTAATTTGCTGTAGAACTTTAGAACATATTCTGAGCTCAGACATAATGAGCTATCTTGAACTCAATGACCTCCTCAATGCCACAAAGTATAGATTCAAAAACATGGATCTTATGAAACCCAAGTCACATTTTTCTCACACGACATATTTCAAGCTTTGTGTCAAGGCAGCCAAGTAGATGCTGTGCTTCTCGACTTCCAAAAAGCATTTAAGTCAGTACCACATCTATGCTTATTGTCAAAAGTATAAAGTGAAATTTGTAACTGGATTGAGAACTTTTTGGTAGGGAGGACACAACATGTTATCTTGGCTGGAGAGACATCATCAGATGTAGAAGTAACTTCAGGTGTGCCCAAGGGAAATGTGTTGGGACCATTGCTGTTCATGTTGTATATTAATGACCTTGCAGACAATATTAATAGTAAAACCAGGCTTTTTGCAGATGATGCAGTGCTATCTGAATAAGCTGCATAGATATTCACTCAGATCTTGATAAGATTTCAACGTGGTGCACAAATTCCCATCTTGCTCTAAATGTTTCAGAAATGTAAAATTTTGCACTTCACAAAACGAAAAAACACAGTATCCTATGACTACATTACCAATGAGTCACTGTTGGAATCAGCCAACTCATACAAATACCTGGGTCTAACACTTTGTAGGAATATGAAATGGAATGATCACGGGTAAAGCAGGTGGTAGACTTCAGTAGAATATTGAGGAAGTGCGGTCACTCTACAAAGGAGACTGGTTACAAATCGCTCATGCGATCAGACCTAGTATATTGCCTAACAGGACTAACAGGGGATACTGAACATATACGGAGAAGGGCAACGTGAATGATCACAAGTATGTCACAGAGATACCGAAGGAAATGAACTGGAACACTCCTGAATATAGACATAAACTATACGGAGAAAGTCTTATTAACAAAGTTTCTAGAACTGGCTTTAAACAACTACTCTAGGAATATACTACAACCCCATACATATCACTCACATAGGATAGTGAGGATAAGATTAGAATAATTACTGCATGCACAGAGGCATTCAAACAATCATTCTTCTCATGCTCCATACGCGAATGAAACAGGAAGAAATTCCAATAAATGGTACTATGGGACAAAATGGCTTCCATGCACCTCACGGGGATTTTCAGGGGTGTTCAGGTGGATAGTAAACTGTTGTGGAAAGCCCATGTTCAGGATCTTGTTCAAAGACTTAATACTGCCATTTTTATTATTCGAATGGTATCTGAAGTAAGTGATCATTCAACACGAAAAAGTCTACTTTGCTTATTTTCATTTGCTTATGTCATACAATATTTTGGGGTAAATCTTTCCATTCTCAAAGGATATTTTTGACTCAGAAACAGGCAGTTCAGGCAATAATTGTTCACCCCTGTTCACTACTCAGGCTATTCTGACACTGGCCTCTCAATATATATATATTAATTACTGTCATTTCTTGTTAACAATATCAGCTTATTCCCACAAATGAGCAGCTTTCATTCAGTTAATATCAGGCAGAAATCCAATCTGCATCTGGATCACACTTCCTTAACCCTTGTGCAGAAAAGTGTGCTGCATCCATTTTCAATAGGCTACCACACAATTCAAAAATCTTAGCAGTAATCCATGTGACTTCAAATCAAAACTGAAGAGTTTCCTCGTGGGTCACTCCTTCCATTCTGTCGAGGAGTTCCTTGAAAAATTAAGTTGATTCCTATTTCACATTGTTGATTGCATTTACTTAAGCTTATGACTTGGCTTTTTTGAGTTCATAAACATTTTATCTTTACAGTTAGTGGCAATCTACCTATTCCGTACAATGTTCACATTCCAACCTGGAGTTTCCATTTTCTGAAATTGTGTACTACAGTGAGAGATCAGTGGGATGATCAGAAAATACCAAGGAACCCAAACTGCAGTAGCAACAATTAGAAATTTATTATTAGTGGCACATGTCCCTTATTTTGCATCAGGAAACAGTGGCATGTATAAAAGCCTCAAGCTGCGAGTTTGAGGTCCAGTCAGTCAGCTTGTTGTCAAAGCAAGTAGTTACCATTCAACATACCAAACTGGCTGATTGTTTTGGATACAACTGTGATTAAACAGTGATTTTAAAAGGCATGTCAGACTTAAATTTGAAAAACAAGTTGTCAGTCTCAGCTCAAAGCCACATTTTAGATGTACTTCCAACAACTCAGAGAGAAAAATTTCCAGAACATCCTTACAGGTTACATTCTTTATCCACGTAAGCACTGATCAACTTAGGTGACTACTTGATTGCTCATCACAACAGCACGTCAACAGAGATCTTAAGGCATGTACGAAAGGATCATGAGGAAGACAAAACAAGTACCTTCCAATTCAAGGATACCCAATAAAATTAATGAGTCATTCCATGTCAAATCAACACAGATGCCAACCCAACCCTCTTCGATTTTCATAAAATTTGGTGTGTTTGTTGCACATGACAAGAGAATGAAAAATATCAAATTCGAGAATTTCGGCACAAGTAAGACAAGAGTAATGGCCACTCGAAATTCTAAAAAAGATATGACAGTGAACCAGGTAATTTTGGAAAGGTCTTGAAACAAGCTATTCCATTTGTAATATCTGAAAAATTTACACTACGAAGGGCAGTGAGCTTGACCTTTAACCTTGAATACCTCAAAATACGCCACCTTTCAAACTTAACAAAATAAATAAATAAATGAATAAATACATTTGCTTCTTCATGTTACACTATAAACCATAGTAAAAATCAAGTTGAGATGAACATGGGATTAAGAGATATAAATTAATATGTACAGCAATGCGCTGCATTAATTCATTATTCAGACTCCTACAATATGAAACAAAACTCTGAAAACAATGTTTATTGTTAAAAAGCTGGTGTTATAATATAGCACAGTAGGTTAGTACAGACCATAGGCCAATAGCAAACATTTATAATATGCAAGGCCACACTCTATGACATCTGACCTTCACTGATGTGAAACATGATGTAGCCATCTCAGTTGAAAACATGCTTGGAAGGCATGGTAAACAGGTTCAGTTTTACAGAAACAAATATGGAAAATGTGTCATCTAAACTTACTATGCCTTAGCACTGGGAAGCAACATATAACACTGTGCATCTTTTGGTGAATGGAAATATGTTTACCCTGCAGCAATGCGCTGCATTAATTCATTATTCAGACTCCTACAATATGAAACAAAACTCTGAAAACAATGTTTATTGTTAAAAAGCTGGTGTTATAATATAGCACAGTAGGTTAGTACAGACCATAGGCCAATAGCAAACATTTATAATATGCAAGGCCACACTCTATGACATCTGACCTTCACTGATGTGAAACATGATGTAGCCATCCAGTTGAAAACATGCTTGGAAGGCATGGTAAACAGGTTCAGTTTTACAGAAACAAATATGGAAAATGTGTCATCTAAACTTACTATGCCTTAGCACTGGGAAGCAACATATAACACTGTGCATCTTTTGGTGAATGGAAATATGTTTACCCTGTTGCTGTTCTCACATCAATCTTCATAAGAATGTCCTTGTCCACAGTTAATATGTCAGGTTTGTCAGGGCATACATATGAAGGTGAAGACCCATGAGGATGTAGCAAGCTAATTGAAATCGCATTGGTATCTTCATTAAGATTCAGAACACATCTGTCACCAGTGACCTATGTATATGCATGCAATAAACCTTGTGATATTACCGAGGAGCGAGTCTCGTTGGATCCTAGTTACAGATTCATTTCTGATGTCTGGCAAATTGGAGAAAACTTTCATTTTGATATTGTAATGGCCAGTGGGAACAACACAGTCATACTCACTGTTAGTTGTGTACTGAAAGTGACACACGGCAATGTTCTTGGAACACCATTCAACCAACTGCCTGGGTGTCAGTATATATGAGTTGTAGATCCACTGCAGATTGGCAGTGGCAGCAAGTCTCTTGATGAGCAATACTATCACATGGTCCTTTGCCATGCGATGGGGCAAAGAAATGCTACTCTTCAGAGACCTTGAAATCAGCATTATGAAAAGATATGTTGGCACAAATTCTTGCCATTTATACTGGGCTGCAGCACCATCTGAGAAGTAGGACTTGGGTGTTGTATGGAAATAAGCTGATGAAGCTAACCAAGTGATGCTGAGAAAGATGAACACTCACTGTGTCATGGTTAGGCGTTCTGATATTATAACAAAGGAAATGTGATCAACTGCACAGTTTTGTGATTGTTTATAATAAACAACAAGTGGATGAATGGTGGCCAATGAAACACCAGCACTTCATCCTGCAGGACAAATGCATGATTTTCTGCAAAATCATGTACTACAATTTATTCATCTTCTAAGTGTTCACATGCCACAGTGTCTTCCCTGGGCTCAGAGACTGTCTCTGATACTCCACATACATTGTCCCAGTGTATTCTGCCAACACTGGTCATGAACGGGTGGTCAATTGAATTTTTGGTAGACACGGGCTATTGTCAGCCTAATTAACTTAGTCATGCACAGGCTCTTGGGCTGCCCTGCACTGTGATGAACAATACTTTGAGTAGTGTCTTAAGGTAAACAGGTTATTCAATTGTAAGGGCAATCCTCCATTGCAGCACATTATAAGAATTTGGATCGGCAATTTACACTGCCAATAAAATGCTATCTTTGGTTCCTCTTACACATGGCATTTTCCTTTGTTCTGGTTCCAGTTTAAGTTGTTCATTATTGTAATTCCTAGGTATTTTGCTGAACTGACAACCTTGTATTTGTGTGATTTGACACATAATCTTGCTGATGCAGAGGATTTCACACTTTTTATTATTTAGGATCAATTGCTGCTTCTTACACCATACAAATATCTTTTCTAAATCATTTTGCACTGTGTGACTTTAAGCTCCTCCTAGACAATGATTAATTCCTTCTAGGTACAAACAATGCCATCATAGGTTTACTCACGAAACAGTAATATCATTTTCCATCATGTTCTCTCTAAAAACGTAGTTTATCATGCAACTAAAACAATAAACAAGTCATTCTATAAAAGCATTTCATACTTTATCTCATTCAGCTACAATTAGTGGTAATGTTATTGCAACCAAATTATTCAGTCTACAGCCCAACATGGCAAGTCTCTTCCAACTGAAACTTCAGTGAATTGGGGCTGAAGATTCACAGCTTATTTAATCAAGCAGCTCCCTACTTGGTCTCACCATGTCAAGACTTCAAATAAAAAAGAATAGCTGAAAGTATCAGTAACCATAACTAGAAATAAGTTAAAAAACAGCTGGCCTAATCAATTTCATTTGAGCTTGCATCTTCCTGTCATGATAAGAGATGAAACAATTTTTGAATACTTACTTCATTAGGCCGCATGTGATTCGTGTAGAAAAACTGAGTTACATTCCCATAATTATCTTTACGTGTAGCCAAACGATCCAAATGATCATAGTAATAACGCACATCAAATCTACCTCTCTTTGTTGCTCGAACCTGAAAAGAAGACTTGATCAGTTCCTATTAAATCATATAGTCTTTGTGAAAAGGGCTGTGAAATTATGATGTCAACTTACCAAAAGACCTTTAGCATTATAATGAAATTTTTCTTCCCTTGCATTTTGTATAACCAAACCTCTGTTATCATACCGGTAAAGGCCTTCTCCAAACTTCACTATGCGGTCCATTACATTGTACTCCATTGGTATTGTATTCCCCCTGCAAGATAATAACCAGAAATAACAATTAATTATTTAGTAATGCTAATATATCAAATGTAAATGACTTAAGAACAATGCACATTTTTCTTATTAAAATCAGGCTATAATTAATAGCCATGTTACAAATACAAAAACTGATAATATGGTTTTGTGGGGTTTTGTTTGCTGCATCTGCCAGTTTGAGGAAGTTATACAGACACTAACACTGTAAATGAAAGGTGCAATGGGTCCACATCAGTGATGTCTCTTATGGAGCTAATACCTTGAGGTAATGGTGTAGGAAATTTTTGCACTAGTTTAGCATACTGCAAATATGGATTAAGGACATTACAAATTTAACAGAAAACATTTATATTTAAAGTTATTTGTGGATGTACATTTCAATGTGACTACTTTGAATTTATATTAGCTGGGCATGGCTGATTACACATTATGTTAATAAACTGCAATTTTGGAACTGAGCATTTAATTAAATGAGATTAAATGGTATTATCTGCAGCTGCACTATCTCAGTTGCTACTTCACCATAGTTTATATTGTTTAAAAGAACAACTTTTAGTCATATTTTGCAAAAGATGAAAAGTTACTCCTTACCTACAAGATAAACATCATGAAATGGGAAGTTATAATTGAGCTCCAATTTCTAATACCAAACCAATGCAAGGCATTCTTACTGACGAAGTTGTAAGGGAGGGGGCGGGGGGGGGGGGGGGGGCAGGTGTGCACTGTTCTCATTCACTTGCATGATGCATGCATACTTTTAGTTGCCATTGGACACCATTTCTCAGTGCTCAACACCCACTTGGAGTTTCATTGTTTTAATTGCTTGTCCTTTGTAATTCTGTCTGCTCTAGAAATTTATCAGAGATATCTGGAGCATTTGATTAAGGACATTCCTTGTTGTGTCAGCTAGCTCAAAGATATCTGGGTCACAGACCACACACGCGAGTAGCATTTACGAAATCTGCAGCCAGTTTTCCAATGCCTGCCGGCAAATAGCTTTCAGTGTAAATAGGTAAAATGTAGTTTTTTCTTTTTGCTTCAAAGGTGCAATTTTTTTGGGTCACGTGCTTATCGAAGATCGTCTTGTCCCTACGGATGACAACATCAAAGCTATCAATAACCTGCTGGAGCCTAAGAACCTGAAGGAGCTCCAGTCCTTCTTGGGAAAGATTTGTTGTTATGCTAAGTTTATTTTCCATCAGCTCTTATCTGACATCCTTTTAATAGATTTTGCCAAAAGGGTATCAGATCCATGTGGTTTGTGAACTGCTGATAGGCTTTTCAGTTCCCCAAGCAGTGTTCATACTCCACTTCCTGTTTGGCTTCTTATAAGCCAAGTAAGCCATTAACCCGAGCCACTGATGGCTCTCAGTATCGTATCTGTGTGGTCCTGATGCATCAGAAGCCATATGGCATGGAGCAGCTCCTTACTTATGCATCGAAGACACTTTTAGTGATGCACAGTGACTATCTGGAGGTACAAAGGGAGGTGATGGGTGTCATTTTTGGCATTAAAAAAGTTTCATGCTTTTTTGCATGAAGTTTTGACTCACCACTGAGCACAAGCCAGTACATAGGAATGCTCATCTTGGGCACTCTAATGCAGATACAATATTGTGGATAAACTGGACTGCAATCGACAGGAGGCTCTTCTTGACTCTGTGAAGCATGACTTAATTCTACAGAAGGCAGACATTTATAAGTTCCCTTGTCAGTATGGATTGTTGTATAATAGACATACTCCACTTGCAGTTAAAGACTGCTGCATGCGGCACTGATGCTATGTCCAACATGCTACAGCCTGATAAACTTACTGTCCTTCTGGAATCCAGTTTTCAGTAAATCCATTTAAATACATCTGATGAATGATTTAATTAGTTGTGAGATGATGGTTTTAACATTGACAAACATGGAGTCTGGCACCGGCAATAGTTAACACTCATAGAAAATGATACTGTTCTACTTTTGACAAGAATTTGCGATGAAACATCCCTTACAGAGGGCATCACGGTAGCCACCTGTATGGTATTTCTTCCATTATTATTTGCTGAGTATTCAGATGCCATTAGCTCACCCTAGTGGTATAAGATGGATGGTAGACTTTGCAGTCAGTCTTTCCACCTTGCACTGAAGATGGCTGAAAGGTTTGCGGCTGAAATATTAGCAGCAGACAAAATTCATTTCCTGACAAATTCGCTTTTTCATCAGTCAAGTAATATGCCATGATAGTATGAAGATTCACACTGTTAGTATTGTCTGGCAACATTATATTACAACATGACAGCAAGAGTTCGACCACACTTCTCTGGGGCACAACTGTCTGTGACTCTGCATCCAAGATAAAATGCGGTGTCTTCCCTACCAAGAAATTCTCTATCCAGTCACAAATTTTGCTTGATACTCCTGTGAAACTACTTACGATAATAAATGTACGTGTGATATTGAATCAAATGATTTTCAGAAAACCAGAAATACTGCATCTATCTAACTGCCTCGATCCATAGCTTTTAGGATCTCATATGCGAAAAGTGTGGCGTGTCTTTCACGTGACCAATGTTCTGAATCTATGCTGGTTGGTATGGAAGAGGTCTTACTGTTCAAAACACCTCATTACAATTGAGCTCAGAATATGTTCTAAAATTCTCTAAAGAGGCGCACTTTCTTCAAACTAGTGGGCAGAGTTTTTTGTTCAAGGAATCTACAGTATATTATGGTTAAGAAAGGGGCTAACTCAGCTCCAAATTTGGTATAGGATCTGACAGAGATTCTTTCAGGCCCTGAAACTTTGTTGGATTTTAGAGACTTCAGCTGACACTAATAGCTATATACTCATCTTTGCAGTGGTGCAGCAATTAAAATTAAGCAACATTTCTGAATTCCCCTTTGTAAAGGAACATTTGAAGATGAAGTTCCGCATTTCTGCATTTGTTTTGATATCCTCAGTTTCAGTTTCTGTGACATCCAGGAGTATGTAAACACTGACTGTAGTACCAATAACAGATCTTTCAGTAATATTCTGTTATGGTAATGAATGAATGCTTCACACAATACCCTCTTGACTGACAAACATGTGGCATTCAGCATCCCTCTATCTATAACCTGATGATTTGTTTTACACCTATTATGCAACAGTGTCTGTTTCTTTAAAACTTTCTTTAGACTGACTGTATACCTAGGGAGGGAGGGGGGGGGCGCATTTCCATCATGAACTGTTCTACAAATTACATATCTATCCAGTGGTTAGTCAATTAGTCTTTTAACTTGAGTCACAGCACTTCAACTTGCTCCTATCACAACTAAATGTTTCGTGTTTCTAACTGGAATGTAACGCAACAGCCTAGTTTGTTCAACATACAAATCCTTCTACTTGTTTTAGTTGTCCTTTGTACTTTGGCAATCACTGCTGCTACTGCTCCCTCATGATGTGATTACAGCACTTTCCGCATGGACACATTTTGTAAGATGTCTAATCATGACCACTGTAACTATCCCATCCGATTTCTTGGTGATTAAAGTTTCCCCTAAGATAACAGCATTATGGGGGGCATACATACTAGCAAACTGAGGTTTACTCTGAAGTTTTTGGTTATACCTAGTAGCCAATAAAAGGACCCAATTATAAGTTTATGCCTACCATTGATACTGAATCTTGCTCAAACAACCTTGCAAGCATAATCAATTTCTATTTCGATGGGTTTGAGTTCCTTGTTTAGTGTGAAAAATACACTATCTACATTTCCCATTAGCCCATCGTTTTAATACACACTAACATATCCCAAAAATTTTATTGCTACCAATTTCAGGTTTTAGCCAGCCTTCTGTACCTTGTATTATGCAAGTTACCACTGCTTTTTGTGAGCACTTCAAACTCCAATACTTTGTTGTGAACACTTCCAAAGCTGACCATTAGAATTGTAATACTCTCCCCTGTGGGAAGCATTTCTTTAGATATTATAGAAAACTTGGTGTCTCTTACAGCTAATCATTATCTATACTGGGTGGAAAAACCTTGTGTGCAACCCACACACAGTCAGCTATCTTGGTAGCAGCTCTGATGTGTAGTACACACCTGACCCATGTAGGGGACACTTCAGTTCTCAACCCTACTGTACAAGTGTAGGAAGTCACAGCCTAGCTTCTAACAAAACCTTAAGTCCCTAGTTCAAGCCTTCTACTCTAGTCAGAACAAGGGGGCCACAATCAGTTCTAAGGACCATGCTACAGAAGCTCTGTGTTCAAGGCTGTTCTTTTCAACACATATTTTTATGTTTGTTGAAAGATGGAAACTTCTAAAAGGAGATAAATGGAACACTTCTGAATAAACCAAAAATATGAACTTCATACTTCACAGCAAATGTAATAATGCAGCATGTATAAAGAAAACACTCATATATGATAGTAAAACTATGATAATTAACTCATGTAACATATTTTCATTAATTCATGTCATATTCTGATATTTTAAACAGAATTTAAGATGACCTTTTCAACAGGTTTTTGGTGCATAGCTGAAGTGAGTAAGGACTGGTACAAGAAAATGTGACCATCAATTATGAAAGAAATTTTAATATTGTACAATCGCAGCTTCATTTACATCAAATGCTTTTAACAGAGAGTAATATGTTATAAAATTCTGCATTTCAAAACCTGCTTCAATTAAGTGTCTAGGTACCAAATTTGTGTTTTTAACTACAAATAAAAATAAATATAAAAAGTGATAAAAATAATTACCGGTATGTCAGAGACAGCATGTTTCCATTATCATCATAGCGGAATCCCCATGGCTCCTGAGCTTCTACTCCCGATAGCTGGCCATCTGAGTCCCATGTGTAGTTCTTTACATTGGTGTAGGTATTAACACCAACATTACGTGTATATGTACGTGTCTGTGAGATGCGGCTGTTTCACAAATGGAGAAAAAAATTTTAGAAGAAAATGAAGCACACAAACCATGACACATTACATCCTAAATTAAAAACTGCATTAACAATAATGGTGCAATCTGAAGCCGATGCAATGTTAAACCTACTTTGCCTCAGCTGTGTATGATAGTACACATAGTCATAGTTTCATATACTGACTGATCTATCACATGTATCAAAACTAATGGAGGTAAATGACTGGTAATCTTATGCTCTGGAATGTAAAGTCCTCTGGTACAAAAAAATTCAGTTATGGTGGAATGAGTACATGAGAAACTTGTCAAGAATTACAGGTTTAACTTAAACCTTCTGGTAATTGTGGCAACATACAAAAATATGTAATATTTGTCACTAAAAGCAACATTTAACAAAGCAATAATCACAGATGCTGACTTTTGATGGAAGAGAGATTAATCTTGGCTGTCAAAATATTTTCTCAAGATTGAATTTATTGGTTTCGTTAAAACTTTGGAAGACATTGTGAAAACAAACACTAGTATTTAGTTACTTATGTTTTATCTTTTTCTGTTTGGGGATTTGTCAACAGCACACTTGAGACAGCTTGTAACTGATTTTTACTGAAAGGGCATACTGATTGTGAGACATACAATTACACATACAGAAGTGCAGAAATATGTCATAAAATGTTTGGTTTGTCCACTTCAATGTTTCTGAAAGGAAAGCATGAAAGCAGGTAGTTTCTGTATAAGCATCACTTGTCATTCTGGCTGGTTGGTTGGTTGGTTGGGGAAGGAGACCAGACAGCGTAGTCATCGGTCTCATCGGATTAGGGAAGGAAGTCGGCCGTGCCCTTTCAGAGGAACCATCCCGGCATTTGCCTGGAGTGATTTAGGGAAATCACGGAAAACCTAAATCAGGATGGCCGGACGCGGGATTGAACCGTCGTCCTCCCGAATGCGAGTCCAGTGTCTAACCACTGCGCCACCTCGCTTGGTTGTCATTCTGGAATATCCATGTGTGAAAGAATGTATACTGCAGCTATAACTCGCATGAAGGCAATGCTGATGAGTGTTCTGCAACAATGTAATGGCTGTTAAAGTCTTGCAAATGGAAAGAGTCACATTGGAAACACAAAAATATATTTCCAGTAATTATTTTCAGGTACTTCACATGTTTCAACTTGCTTTCTGGCAGGCATATGCTTTTAATCAAAACAACACATTTTTTAGTTGCAGCTTCTCTTTCAGTCTCCCAGTCAGCATTTTTATATATGCTTCTCTATTTGTCACTTGCTATTATAAAATGCAATTATAGCAAATTTTCCCATTTATCCCTATATTAAATTCTATTCTCATTGTTTTCTCATTTATTTTTATAAACAAAAATTACCAAGGAAACTGAGAACTTCTAATGAAACAGCCTACAAGCAAATGGAACTGATAACGAGCACAATCAGGAAGAAATGCATTTTGTTCTTCACACATCTAACCAGGACATCAGAAAACAGAAACCTCAAGAGAAAAGTAGAGTAATTATGCAAAAGTAAGAGCAATATTAGACTGACTGTGAAAATTGAGGAAGAGTGAAGGAATTACAATAGAAGATTTAAAAAACAAGGTAGACCAAATCAAGAAACTCAGGGACAAACAAACTAGAGACAAATAACTTTTCTTTCACATAGCATCATGAATCTTAGATAATTGGAATCCTTTTGATTGTAACAGACTGTTCACTCGCTGTTCAATGAACTGTACTGTACCCATCTGGTTTCAGATTCCGTACAATATCCAGCTCATTTCACAGTCTGTACCACTACTAAAATTATATCAATTTGTACTGAAAAGACAAACATACAAAATTCCTCATATTTATTGGCATCTATTTTATTTTCTGGTCTAAAGTTAATTTTTCAAATTTTTCAGCAACCAAAGTTATTTTACCATATAGTGCAGTATATGATATGATGCCTTAGAAACCAAGGAAAATGTTTATGATTACTGCTAACGATTCATCAGTTAACCCCAGCATAATAGCTGATCAGACAATACACAGTTGTAGACCCATGGACTGTTTGATCATTGATCAGACAATACACGGTTGTAGACCCATGGACTGTTTGATCATTACTGTTATTATTTTCAGCACTTTACACCAATGAACATGGTGATACTGTAACATTGTCACCAAAAGGGCAAGTAGTCCCTGAATTACTTGTGACTATTTACACCAACAGTAATAAATGCATTGTTGTTCTAGTTGGTATTCATTAAGTTAAAGTCACTTCCTAACACTATCACAATAGATCAATGTCATCATACTTGGGAGTGTCTTCAGATGATTCTGCAACTGCAGCTAAATCTGGTGGTTGATAAAAATACCTCAGTTATTTTATCATTCAAATAAGTACACAGTCCAATTAAATGTTCACCCTCCCAGCCCAATAGCCCAGATATTTTGTTTACTGTAAGAAACGTACATTATCAGAAATGTAACCTGTATTTCTAAAATGTGTTCCTAGTAACCATCTGGCTTATTTCCTGGAGACCTATGAGTTATGTTTTTCTATATATGGATAGGTAATCAGACCAGGTTTGAAAATGTCAGAAGAAATTTTAATGAATCAAGGTGTTCAACAAGGCTGCAGTCTATCGCCTGCTTTATTTAACTTATATATTGGTGATGTAATTGTGAAGTGGAAAGATGAAATACATTTAGAAATAAAAAAATGATCTAGTGTACATGCTGATGACCAGACAGTTATACAGGAAACAGATGATAATTTCCAAAAAGTGTTATGTAGATTGAGCCAAAATGCAATACATTACAACCTAACTATATCTGCTAATAAGACAAAGATAATGGTTTTCATAGGAAGGAATCGTGTCGGATCAGAAACAATAAAAAATGAGAAAATTTTAGAACAAGTATCCCACACACTTATCTAGGATGTAATACTAGTTTTAACAATGACAGAGATACTGAGAAGATTGTTAATAAACATCAAGCTATCTGCAGAATGATTGGAAAAAAATTCAGAGGAAAAATAAGAAAAAAAAACCACAAAGTTATACCTGTATTTACACTTGGATATGGTTCTGAATCATGGAGAGTAACAAAAAAAGAAAAATCACATATACAAGCAACAGAGATGAGTTCATGAGATATGTAAGGGGTTGTAATAAAGTGGATAAAATAAGGAATGAAACAGTAAGATCTTTTCAGTTAATGATAAGATAGAAGAGAACAGAATGAAATGGAAGGATCATGTTGATAGAATGACGGAAAACAGATTGCCAAAAAAGATAATGGATTATCAGCTGACTGGAATGAGAGAACTAGGTGGACCACATAAGGAAAAAAATATTTCAAATGGCTCTGAGCACTAAGGGACTTAACATCTGAGGTCATCAGTCCCCTAGAAATTAGAACTACTTAAACCTAACAAACCTAAGGACACCACACACATCCATGCCTTAGGCAGGATTGGAATCTGCGACCGTAGCAGTCGTGCGGTTCCAGACAGAAGTGCCTAGAACCGCTCAGCCTCTGCGGCCGGCGGACCACATAAGAGATGGATGGGTAGATGATAGAGGAGATTACACCTATTGCTTGGAAGGAGATGGTGATGATGTTCCTAGCATTACTGTCTGAATCTTTCTGTCTTGGGTTTCACCGCAAGCTCACGATTGGATGTTGACTGACTGCCAGCAATAGTCTCAATCTCAATCAGTATGTTAAGTAATTCTGAGCACATCCAAACAGTTCCCCATCCAACTTCCAAATGTAATAGGTGGTCCAGAAGGTGAAATGTAAGTAAAAGAATGGCAAACAGTTTCTGATGTGTGTAAGTACATATTAGTTCCTGAAGTGTCATGTGAAGATCAATTTTGGGATTTTAAAATGAGAGTCAGGTAGTTAATTGCATAAAATTTAATAAAGTCTTGGAATAAAGTTTGTGATTTTTGATTGAATCTTCCAAAATGAGGCAGTAGATGGATAATTTCCCTAGCTGTTATCTAGTATCTATGCCATAAATGTCATCATTATCAGTCTTCTGCCCTATTAACAACTCCTTTGCATCTCCACTCCTGTGATTCACTGCTTCCTTCTGCCAGGGATGTACCTGTCTGTATCTGATGTTATGTAGGAGACTTTGTTCTGGAGATATGGAGATGCAAGGGATTAGTGGCTGATAATATGCATCACACTTTTGAGTCATACAGAACAACTGAAACTATTAGCTGGAGCAACAGCTTCAAGATTACTGAAATAGCATGGAGCAGCCTGACAGAGGAAAGCAAAATTACTTATGATATAGTTCGTGAAGACATTGTGCTAATCTGCTGTCTCCATAGACATTAGACTTGATATCCATTCAACCAATCATTATTCTGCCAAAAACAAGTTTCTAATAACTTACCTGCGGGCATCATATAAGAATTCCATTCTGAATACTTCCATGCGATGGATAGTGACTGCAACTTGAATCTCCTGAAACTGATTATTGATGAGTCGTGTGAAAATTGCTGTCCCATCATAAACAGATGTCTCATTAGCTCTGGGACGTGATACCTAAAAGAAAGACACAAACTGTTATTAGCAGACATAAACTGGTGCTTAAATGACAATGGCTAATATGCTTAGTCAGTAAAAAACATACCTAAGTACAAAGTCACTCCAAGACAGAACATATATAATTTTTTTGCCTGATATTAAAGCTTGATACATTAAAAATATTATCCCATATTACCTTAAACTGGCCCAACTGCTCTGGAGCACCAGTTTTTATGTTATATCCGAGGTTATGTTCTGGAAGAGTTTGTCCACCAATACGTCCTTGAATACCAATTAACCTGAAGTTGCTGTCGTACTCATATGTAAATTTTGCGTTGCTGATTCCTGTCTTAGCTCCAAAATCTATTCTTTCTTCAACAAGGAGACCAGCCACATATTGATAATCCCATCGATATTCAAAGTCCTTTTCAATGTGTAATACTGCACTTGGAAACCCAGTTAGAGGTGAGTAATTTATCTGACTTCTGCCATCTCCATGCAGTATCTGCAGAAACAAAGACCATGTACTGTTATCAGACATTAACATTAAATTTTATTTTTTCACTCATTTCATCTGATACAAACATTCTTTTTTTAAAAAAAAAAAAAAAAAAAAAAAAAGAAAAAGGCCATAACAACATTTTCATTTGACTACCACGTGTATTAACAAATTATATTCTTGTTAGGTCTGCAGCTGGATATCATATAGTCATCTTGACACAATATCTGAGCACTATGGACTTGATGCACAGGAGCGCAAATTTCAATGCCTTTGTTCTCAAACCATGACATATGATAACGAGTACAGATCTGAACAGCACCACATTATCAGTTTTGGAAAAAGGTCTACATTTTGCCCCCACACCGAGGAGCCTTCCCATCACTGAATTGCTGCATCATGCTCCACTCCTCTGTTGAGAGGGCAGCAGTACCGTCCATTAGAGGACAACTGGATTTATTCATTTTACAAGTGGGCTAAGGCTGTGCCACTGTTCTTCTTTCATGGGACAGTTATGTGGGTAAAATGGATCTTATAATTAAGAACAGGGCTTACCAAACACTGCAGAATCACCCTACTGAATGAATGAAATGGAAGGCACTTCTGTTTTTTTTTTTAAAAAAGTGTTCATTATCAAAAGATGTGCTGAAAAACTTTGTCCTGGTGCTGCCATTTCATTGAGATTATACAGTTTCCCAAAACTCCACAAAGGAGAGGTACCACTACAACCAACAATGAGTAATTTGAGTGTACCCACCTACAACTTGGAGAAGTATCTAGCATCTGTTCATATATACTATACTGTATATCTACAAATGAACAATCACAACAAATTTTTCATTAGTAAGGAGTTGGTAGGAAGTTAGAAATGATGAACTTCTCAAGCATATCTTTATTTAGTATCAATGTTGTTCTATTTGTCTGTCTGAGGTATTCGTTTTGGGCTTTGTGCAGTGACGAGAGTTACTGTGATCATTTCTCAGCTTTGGTTAATGATAATAACTGATACCAGCGCCTATGAGTTTCATTTGTACACCACAGCACTGAAGATGATCACTATATGATTGAAAATCGATTCTGCTATCAATAAACCATCAATATTATGGCCAACACTGACCTTCCTTTTATTTTAGTGATGAGGGTAGTCAAGGTGCACCTGAAATCATAGCAAGTACAGCAGAGAGACCCCCACGCTGTAGGATGCTCCAAGGATCCTGTATTTTAAGTCATGAGTCAGTTTTATTGGGAGCTAGAGAACCTAAAGAGATCAGAGCACTAAATGTAAAGTGAAGATAAATCATGCATTTATCTTCACATTGTTGGACTACCGTATTTACTCGAATCTAAGCTGCACTTTTTTTCCAGTTTTTGTAATCCAAAAAACCGCCTGCGGCTTAGAATCAAGTGCAAAGTAAGTGGAAGATCTGAAAAATGTGGGTAGGTGCTGCCACAACTAACTTCTGCCGTCGAATATATGTAGCGCTACACACAGAACACCAATATAGTGGTGCTACACAGGCATGCTTTGCAGGCACAAAGATAAATACTGGCGCCAAACCCTCTGCATCAGTAAATAAATTAAAAGAAAAGGTGGAAGACGAGCTTTTTTCTCCGACTCGAGTTTTGACCACTGCATTTTCATACATTATCCAACAAAGTAAATACAAAGTCCGTATTGTCCATCTTCGAATGTAGCAGCATTTCAATATACAATGAAAATCCGACTGGCAAGACTGGGATGTTTGTCAATATGGCCAACTCTACGTTCTGAATTTTTTTCTACCTGTGAGAAGAGATGGTTCCTTATAGGAACTTTTATGAATTGTGAATCGCATGCACTATTCTCTTTACCATAAGAATAATACGAATATAAACATTTTGCCATGTATTCTTTCGTGTTTGCTGCTAACTCATTTAAATACTGTCTGCCTAATAAACTACGAAACTAGAGTGAGACAACAGCAAACGTGGAAGAATATATATATCATGTCATGTTTATATTCGTATTATTCTTATGCCTAATAGTGATACAGTCAGAAATGAATCATGGCAATTGACTAGATTTTTAAATTTAAGATGACTCTAATTTCAGTGTCGAATGGAATGTACTAAAGAGACACCTGCGAAGATTTTCAAGCGGAGAAAAATTTTTGCTAAACTCTAGTTCAGAACATCTTCTATCATACACTGTCTATTATTTGGTTCTTGTTGATCATTATCAAAGAAAGCAGCAGTGTAAGTAACAACAAATAGCAGTCTCTTGCCATTGTTTCGCTAATGAGGCGATTCCTCTCTCTACTTTTTTTTATAAATTGTAAGCAGCGGTAGCGTGCACAAAAGCAAGCCATGCTGCAAGTGGCGATAGATCGTTAACACTCATTATCAGAATGCGACAAACAATGCATGACACAGTACAGTAATGCATTTTCAGATTAGAGTGACGTAAACACCTATAACAAAGAGAACGGCTCTTATCAGATCAAAGAAAAATAAGCAGTCAATTCAAACCAGACAACGTACGCGAAAAAGGAAGGGTACCCGTATAAATATGGACGGAGCACCTGACGCCTAGCAATGGCTACCTGGTAAAGCTTAACTGCTAAGCTTACGACTTGAACCAAACTACTGTAGCTGTATCGTCATTCATTCGACCTAAATTGTGTTTCATATTACAATGGACTAACTTTGTTTCGATTTGGAGGTGCGGCCTAAGACTTTTCTCTCCCCTTGAATTTCGAGTCTCAAATTTCAGGTGTGGCTTAGATTCGGGAAATTTTTTTTTTTTCCTTCATTTCGAGTCTCATTTTTCAGGTGCGGCTTAGATTCGAGTGTGGCTTAGATTCGAGTAAATACGGTATTCCTTTAGTAGTGTTGTGGGTTAATGAATAACTATGGAGTATCTGTCAGAAGTCTGATGACTTTCACTAGATACAGATGTGTTTGACAATCATGGACTCTCATATTCTTTCATGCAATAAAAACATGTGGCCATGGGTTATGAAGAGACTAGCACATCACCACTGACTAAACTCTATGATTGATGAACTCTGGCACTGAGCTAAAACTGCATGGAATGACGTAACTGTATTAGTCACCTAAGCTCAGTTGAACTTCATACCTGGGTTTGCTGGGTTAGAGCCTTTGCTGCTGACAGAAATGGCATCTCTTGTGTATTGAATTTCACATCCCACTTGGTAACAAATCACTAACATATTCAATCATGTATTAGCCCTACTATACTGTAATACTGTATATACTCAATAAGTAATATCTGATTATTTTCTATCCTTCCCAGAGTTGTTATTTTATTGGTCAGCAGTGTACATGGATTGATTGTTTGATGTTTAAGGACCACCACAGCAACAACCAGTCAAAGAATGAGTTTTTCCTTGATTTTGTTCTCTCCACTGTTGTAATATCTCTCAACTATCTCATGTTTTGTGGATATTTTCAATGTGTAATAAATAAGAGAGGAATTCTGGAAATTAAATTACCCCATAAAGAATTCCAAGAAGTTTCACTCAATTACTGGCCACACTGTAGTTAATTTTCATTGCTAAAGCAATTTCATAAAAATAAAAAGACTAACTGTGCTTTATAACAACTAATGCTTTACAAGAACATGGTACAAGACATTATTTTAATTATAAATGTGTATATTCATGTTGCTTCTCAGTCGTGTAAAACTGGACTGACAATTTTTACCAAAATATTTACCAAGTACTGTAGTACCTAGTAATTGTGCTGAAGTCATTAGTGGTTTAAACCCATGAGACAAAACTCTTTATTCTTACAAGCAATCTAATCTCTTAAGGCTCTCTAATTCTCAATAAAACTGGCTCATGACTTAAAATACAGGATATATGTATTACAAATTATTACATTGTAAAAGCGACTGATCGCTGCCCCCACAGCTTGGTTATTGGAGAAACAATTACACAGTCTACTTTATATTTGTTGCCCCTAGATTTTGGTTGTCTTCTATTTTCTTGGTTTACATGTTGCAAAATAGCTAAGCCACAGCAGAAATCATTTTGAGTATGCGGAGTGGAATTCCCTGATTACAGTGCAAAGATGTTTCAGGTTGAGGTACCAAACTTCAAATGGATGGAACATTCACAGGTGGTATCAATAGTTTATAGACACAGGTGTGCATGTAAAGGAAAGAGTCCTTGTTGCCCTCATGTTTCTGACAAAAATGTCATACGAATTCAAACCACTCTCCAACAGAGTCCAACAAAATCAACTTGTCATGCCATTTGGGAGTCACAGCTGCTTACAACAATTTTGCATGTTTTGGGATGTCAGTTGGTTACGAAGCCATATAAGCTACAACTTTTAAGACTGCACATCATGATAAAAAAGGCAAACTTGTGGCATCTTCTGATGAGCTTCAGAATATTATTGACAATGGTAATACTTTCTCACAATGCATCATGTTCAGTGATGAACTGACTTTCCACTTTAGTGGGAAAGGAAACAAACACAATGCTCAAATTTGGGCTCTGTAAAACTGACATGCACACACTGAAGATGTACAAGATTCACCCAAAGTCAGTGTTTCTGTGGGCAATATACCACTCTTCTGTTTATGGCCCATTCTTCTTAGATGGAAGCATGGTTAACACTCAGCAGCGTTTTCCTGTGTTATAAAACTGGTTGTTTCTGAGGATGAATGAGGACAATTTCATTTTTCAACAATACTGGACAGCCCCTCACTGGAGTTGCTAAGTGTGTGGATACCTGTTGGATTGGTTGTCAAAGAGCCAGCAACTTAACATTTCTCAGCTAGCCTCCTCAGTTACTGGGTTTGACTTCTTCCTGTGGGGTTAATTAAGGACAAGATTCATACACCAAAACTACCCCAGAATTTAGAAGAGTACAACCAAATCTGTACTGCCATAACATCAGTGATGATGGACATGGTTGCCCGAGTATGGGATGAGTTCCAGTACTGGTGTGATATTATTTATGTCACTGGTAAAGGATATGTTGAACATCTGTAATCTTAACTTAAGAAATTTGTAAATAAGTGTCCTTACATATAAAATTGCACAACTCACAGGCATCTACAAAAACTGGTTTTTTGCACTCAAATAAGGCTAAGTTGGAGGGACTTGGTATTATTTAGAAGATGGGAAACATTTTATGTTAAGTGTGATAAGGTAGTCATATTAGCTTTCAAGAGCTAAGGTGTAAATGACATGTACCATATTTAAATTAACAACAATAACAAAACAACAACAACAACAACAATAATAATAATAATAATAATAATTAGTGATAATGACAGAGTTAAAGCTTAGTACAGAGTACTGAATTATTTTCTCACTCACCTCTGCTAACTGTCCAGAGCGATGATACCGATACAGGACACGAGCTCCATCTCCAGGAAAGACAGTCTGCAGCAGTGCTCCAGAATGAGCAAAATGCTGTACATAGGAACGGGCTGCACCGGGGGCTGTGTAGGATACACGGAGAAATCCAAGAGAAGGTTGACATGAAAATGAATGGCGTGTACCACTTGGTAGTACTACCTGACGCAATCCTCCATCAGGAGAATACTGTAGCCCAAACCGTCGTTTGCTTGGCAGTGTAATGTGCGACAGCTGTGGGAAGTAAATTACTGTTTCAGTTACGTGTTGGAATAAACTCAACTAATGGTTTACTTTGTCACATAAACATTATACTTATAACATCATATATCTGTTATATGACTAAAGGCTAATGCAGTAAAAGTGTGAAACTATGGCAGAAGAAATGTTTTATCTGTATCACACTGATGGTGTGTCACGGCATGACTATTTTCAGAGGAATAGTTTCTAATTCAGTGCTTCTGAATTCAGTAACATGATAGTAGATGTTAGGTTGAAATTAAACGCTATGGTCATTATAGATGGAGTTACATACTGAAATCACAATGACATACAGCATTTTGCAGGTGATAAAATGAAACAATCAAATAAATTTTACATTCACTGAGATTTCGAATAACCTGATTAGATGTAACACTGTAGTAAAATGTGTTGCCATGGAATATTTGGCCAATTTTATGAACAAAAAGATGCTTTCTTTATGGAAACAATGTAGCAGGATGCTTATGTTAAAGTATCATTGCAGAAGAAGTAACAACGATAAGTGTAATTGTAGCTAAGTACCCATTTATAATGAAGTCAGCCCCCCCCCCGACCTCCCTTTTCCCCCAGTCTTAGGTAACACACACACACACACACACACACACACACGCACACACACAGACACACACACACACACACACACACACACACACACACAGAGAGAGAGAGAGAGAGAGAGAGAGAGAGAGAGAGAGAGAGAAGGGGAGAGGGTTATTGAGCTAGACGGTGTAAAAGCAAACAAGGAAGACTTTAATGATACTGACTGCCATCTAACAGAACTCGGGTTTTGGTTATAATTGGTGGTGCAAACGATGTCTATTGCAATGAACTAAAAAGTGCCGTCCGTGACTTATGGAAAACCCTAGATACAGTGAAAAATGAAAGTGTAATAGTGACTGGAATACTACACAGATATGACCTAATGGAAATCTCATGTGTCAACCAGGAAATTATTAAGGCAAGTTTGCAAAATATGCAAAGCATACAGAAACACAGACTTCCTAGATGTGAAATTCTTGGAAAGGAATCACTTCACCAGGCATGATATGCATTTAAATATTCATGGGAAAAAGTTCATAGGTTCTAGAATAAATGAGATGGCTGAGATGATGTACACAAACAACTATATCATGCCTATTATTGTATCAACTCAAAACGGAGAAGCCATCTCATCACAGATGACACCAGCAACAAAAAAAGCAGCAGAACAAACACAACCAACAGCAGTTACACAAAATGCAGCAGTACAAACAATAATCGGAGCAGAAATGCCAACAACAGCATCACCATCAACAGCAGCATCTCAGACAACAATAACAACAGAAATCCCAGCAATAGCAGGAGCAGCAGCAGACATGGAAACAACCATCCACGGGGCAGCAAGTAGACGGAAAAGGATACCTCCTTCCCATCTGAAGGATTTTTTAATTGCAGATATGACAATAAAGAAGCCACCAATATAAGTAACATTAAATGTCTAATAATACTCTATCAAAATATACAGTGTGTAAAAACCATAGTGCAACAGCTGGAAGTCGAGTTGCAAATCTTAGACAGCACTGTTATCTGTATTACGGAGCACTGGTGACGAAAGTGAAATCATATATATTAATTTACCCTCATGTGTCCAAGCATGTTCTTATTGCTACAACACAATGAAAGGTGGAGGATCATGTATTTATGTGAAGAACGGTATTGAATTTAAAGTCAGAAATGATATTATCATGTTAAGTGTAGACAAAGGCTTTGAAGTATCAGCAATAGAGTTAGTTGCTATAAATATGCCCAAGAAACTAACTATATTGTGTGTACAGCATTCTCCCAAAGGTAATTTAGAGATATTCTTTTCAAAACTTCTACAAAGCCCAGAACTAGCATTGACTCTGAAACATAATATTCTTTTTTGCAGGGAGTTTAACATAAATAAAGCTAAAACAGATGACACCAGTTACACGTTTATGAATATCATACATAGTTTTGGCATTTCATCACTAGATAACTGCGCAACAAGAATAACCACACATTCATCATCTACCATTGACCATGTAGCTACAGATGTAGGCAGAGAAAACTGTGACTCACTTGTTAAAAATCTGGGACTGTCTGACCATCTATGTCAGATTATAAAAGTAAAGGCTTGTGTAAAAAAAGAACCAAAACTGCATGTATATAAAAGAGGCTACTTTCCATCAGCTTTGCAAGAGTTTTCCTTAAAATTAACACATGTAAGTTGGGAAGGAGTATATATAGAAACTAAAGTGAATAGCAAATTCTCCCATTTTATGTCTGAGTTTAAATTAAAATTTGAAGAAACATTTCTCAAAGCATTAATTCCTAGTGGAACACCCAGGAACAATAAATGGATTACTAAAGGAATTAGAAAATGTGCTCAAACTTGTAAATACCTAAACCCCATTAAAAGGACAATAGTGGTCCAGTTTTTTGCACTACTACAAAAACTACAAAAGAATCTACTGGAAGGTACTCAACACTGCAAAAAAATCAGCCAACGATAGGTTCATAAATTTAGCCAATAATAAAAGTAAAGCTACA
The DNA here is from genome assembly GCF_023864275.1 of Schistocerca cancellata. Classification (NCBI taxonomy): domain Eukaryota; kingdom Metazoa; phylum Arthropoda; class Insecta; order Orthoptera; family Acrididae; genus Schistocerca; species Schistocerca cancellata. The sequence continues at coordinate 608,976,681 of NC_064628.1, forward strand.
TGGGCTGTAGTGAAACAAGAAATGGGAACTGTGAAGCAGAGGGGTACAAACACACAAATCAAGAACAAGGAAAACTTAGAAAGTAACCCCAAAAGAATTAGCAAATTATGTGAATATCTACTTTAGCAGCATTGCAATGAAGTCACAGAAAATTTTTCCAAAAAGTGCTAATTAACCAATACAGAAGCATATAGCAAACTCAATGGTATTGTTTCCAACTACTGAGGAGGAAGTATGCAATGTTGTAAGGCAATTAAAGAATAAAAACTCGGCAGGTTTAGATGAAGTCCCAATGTGTGTGCTGAAAAAATGCATAAATGGTATCAAAGTTCCACTAACAGAAATCATAAATGAATCCTTCAAAACTGGTTGCTTCCCTGATTATCTGAAGCATGCCAAAATTTTACCAGTTCACAAGAAAGGTGACGTAAAAAACGTTGAGAACTACAAACCAATAGCCCTATTGTCATGCTTTTCCAAAGTGATAGAAACAATAATGAAAAGCAGGCTTATGAGCTATCTAAATAAATTCAACCTTCTCTGCAATGACCAGCATGGTTTCAGGCCTGGTAGAGGTTCAGAATCTGCAATAGCACAATTTACAAAAACAGTTTAGAAGCACTAGATGAGAACAGCTATGTAACTGGCCATTTCCTAGACCTGTCTAAGGCATTTGATACAGTTGACCACCAGAAGCTGTCGCATAAGTTAGAGGCACTAGGAATAAGGGGAGTGGTTTTCAAATGGTTTCGTTCATATCTACAAAACAGAGTACAGTCAGTAGAGATCACACATGTGTCCAGTGGATCAAAGTACATTGAGAAACATATATCTGATCCACAATATATCAATATTGGGGTCCCTCAAGGAAGTGTACTGGGCCCAGTATTGTTTCTGGTGTATATAAATGATTTCCCACAACATATCAGCCATGGAGAGAAGATATTGTTTGCTGATGAGAGCAACATAGTAATCACCAGTAAGACACCAGCACAAATGCTAAGAAATTCTACTGAAGTGCTGTGGGATGTTCACAATTGGTCTCAGGAAAACAAAGTAACTCTTGACATAAAGAATTAAATAGAATATGCTTCAGAATGAACAGAAAACAGAGTCCCTTAAATTTAAAACTAGGTAACATCTCCATAGATGATGTACCTACAACAAAATTCTTAGGGTTGCACATTGACAGCCAAATGAAGTGGAATGAACATGCTATGAAACTCTCGGCAAAGGTATCCACAACATGTTATGCACTTAGAGTCCTTGTATCCTCATGCAATAATGAATCTTTGAGAACTGTCTACTTTAGTTATGTTCATTCAGTAATCAGTTACGTTATTATTTTCTGGGGAAACAGTGCTCAGAATTTACAAATAGTATTTAAAATGCGAAGGAGAGCAGTAAGAATTATAACGTAAAGCAGCAAGCTGGTCCACTGCAGAGAATTTTTCAAAATGTTAGAAATTCTAACTGTTCCTTGTGAATTTATATTGCAAACCACGGTGTACATCAAGAAAAACATAGAAAATTATAGCACAAATAGCAGTTTTCATAACTAAAGTGCAAGAACAAGTCACTGTCTTCAGCTAGACAGGAAGAAAAAACATAAGACTCAAAATAGCTTCTTGTGTGAAGGTGTAAAACTGTATAATAAACTGCCACAGAAAATAAAAGAAACAGATAACATGTACCGCTTTAGGAAAAATCTTAAACTGTTTTTGCAGGAACACTGCTTTTACATTATAAGTGAATTCCTTAGTACAAAATTATTGTAAATAATTCTTGTTTCACAATATTTAACTATATGTAACGTTTTGATAAGGATTGTAAATACACTCCTGGAAATTGAAATAAGAACACCGTGAATTCATTGTCCCAGGAAGGGGAAACTTTATTGACACATTCCTGGGGTCAGATACATCACATGATCACACTGACAGAACCACAGGCACATAGACACAGGCAACAGAGCATGCACAATGTCGGCACTAGTACAGTGTATATCCACCTTTCGCAGCAATGCAGGCTGCTATTCTCCCATGGAGACGATCGTAGAGATGCTGGATGTAGTCCTGTGGAACGGCTTGCCATACCATTTCCACCTGGCGCCTCAGTTGGACCAGCGTTCGTGCTGGACGTGCAGACCGCGTGAGACGACGCTTCATCCAGTCCCAAACATGCTCAATGGGGGACAGATCCGGAGATCTTGCTGGCCAGGGTAGTTGACTTACACCTTCTAGAGCACGTTGGGTGGCACGGGATACATGCGGACGTGCATTGTCCTGTTGGAACAGCAAGTTCCCTTGCCGGTCTAGGAATGGTAGAACGATGGGTTCGATGACGGTTTGGATGTACCGTGCACTATTCAGTGTCCCCTCGACGATCACCAGTGGTGTACGGCCAGTGTAGGAGATCGCTCCCCACACCATGATGCCGGGTGTTGGCCCTGTGTGCCTCGGTCGTATGCAGTCCTGATTGTGGCGCTCACCTGCACGGCGCCAAACACGCATACGACCATCATTGGCACCAAGGCAGAAGCGACTCTCATCGCTGAAGACGACACGTCTCCATTCGTCCCTCCATTCACGCCTGTCGCGACACCACTGGAGGCGGGCTGCACGACGTTGGGGCGTGAGCGGAAGACGGCCTAACGGTGTGCGGGACCGTAGCCCAGCTTCATGGAGACGGTTGCGAATGGTCCTCGCCGATACCCCAGGAGCAACAGTGTCCCTAATTTGCTGGGAAGTGGCGGTGCGGTCCTCTACGGCACTGCGTAGGATCCTACGGTCTTGGCGTGCATCCGTGCGTCGCTGCGGTCCGGTCCCAGGTCGACGGGCACGTGCACCTTCCACCGACCACTGGCGACAACATCGATGTACTGTGGAGACCTCACGCCCCACGTGTTGAGCAATTCGGCAGTACGTCCACCCGGCCTCCCGCATGCCCACTATACGCCCTCGCTCAAAGTCCGTCAACTGCACATACGGTTCACGTCCACGCTGTCGCGGCATGCTACCAGTGTTAAAGACTGCGATGGAGCTCCGTATGCCACGGCAAACTGGCTGACACTGACGGCGGCGGTGCACAAATGCTGCGCAGCTAGCGCCATTCGACGGCCAACACCGCGGTTCCTGGTGTGTCCGCTGTGCCGTGCGTGTGATCATTGCTTGTACAGCCCTCTCGCAGTGTCCGGAGCAAGTATGGTGGGTCTGACACACCGGTGTCAATGTGTTCTTTTTTCCATTTCCAGGAGTGTAGCTTATATGCCACAATGTTTAACTACTTGTAACAGCAAACTGTATAAATATATGAATATACACCAACTGCCAACACCCATACATTTTAAAATGTCCACGGATGGCTAAGTAAATAAATAAATATCATGAGCAATCGGCCTACAAAAGAGTGAATGAGATTGCTTACAAAGAATGTGTGTGATACATGCTGCAATGTTGCTTTCAGTTTATGGTAGTCTGTTAAAATTTATTAGTAAGTGAAACTGATGGCTAGAAAAAGCAGCATGAATTTACTGCCAGTACTTCCAGTTCATATAAGAGTGCAGTATTAAACAAATTATAAAAAATGCTAATACATGAAAAGGTCCAGTGGAGGGATCTAAGAAGAAGGACAAACTGTCATTTACATGGGTCATTAGTGAATCAAATAACTACAACTTCTTACAGTACAATCATGTTCTCGGGGATAAAGCCCTGAGACTGTGTATAAGTTTATCCTTGTTAGACACTGAGAGAGCCCCTTCCTCATTCTCCCTCATTCTCTACACATTGCAAGTAATTTATGTGACCATTGATTGAAATTCAGTCCATGAAAACATGACCAAAGGGCAAGTAAAATGAAAATTTCAAGATTTAAAATGCTCTGAATTTATTTTCTGTGAGAAATGAGCATGGGACAAACATCTTTGCATGGCACTTCATTGATATATTCATATTAATGACACTGATGGGTAAACCAAGTACTACAATGTAACTAGAATATTTTCAGACAGAATCTTTCGCTCAGCAGCAGTTGTGCACTGTTTTGAAATTTCCTGCCATATTAAAACTGTGTGCTGAAGCATGATTCAAAGCCCAGTACAGCAGACTGGTTTAATCTGCCAGAAAGTATCAAGTAGAATACTAGTCTTATAGTAATGGTTAATGTGTCATTTTACATTGATTCTGTTGCTTATCACAAAGGCATGTCCTACTCTTATAAGATCTGCGCTAGTTTCCAGAAGATAACCTTTACTGTCAAGATTACTCCGCAAACCGGAACAGTATATTCTGTATAGGAAAGGAGAACATCCTGCATTGGATATGTGCTTGATTCAAAGATAATTGCGGTGCGTAACAGTCAGTGTAATTTCCCATCATATTTGTACTTTGGAAATGAGTAGATCTCTCATCTCTTGATAAAGTTGACAATGTAATCCCAAGAAGACACTCGCCTGACCCTGTTTTACAGAGTAGACTTCTCAGATACTTTCAAGCAGATGAGACACAGTATCAGTAGCATTGAATGTGACGAAAAGTGGCACTTCAAAACTCCAGTACTGGTTCCTAGACAAGGGAATGTTCACTTCACCATAGTACCTGGTCACCTACGAGTAACCACTGCACTAGGGGACTGATAACTCAATTTAACTTTACAAAGAACTCCCATTATGTCTGTAACACACTTGTCCACAGAGGTTTTCTGACAAACTATGCATCAGTTCTTCAGAGTGATTGGTCAATATAATACACATCCATACATGTCCCACTCATAGCAATTCAGAAACATGTCTGTTTGCTGGGGATAAAAACATACACAATGGACAAAGGGTGAATAAGATAACATGCTCTTCACAAATGAAGAGAGACCAGCTTGGTCGCTGTGGACTCCTAGTGTGAAGAGACATTTATACACTATATTGGTGAGTCCAGGAAGTTTCACACCTTTGTTGTGCCTGGAAACCATTGGCTACAAGAATAAATACATAACACTGGTCAGAGTTGGGGAAAATGATAAGTATGTAGCTGTCAGAGTTGTGGTGATAGCAAAACTTGTTTGAGATGGTACGGGGCTGTTTTTCCTTTTTTCTCTCGGTTAGTTTCTGTGTAAGTATTACAGACAATAGCATGATTCCTACATTGGTGGTGACTGTTTGAAATTAGATCTTTTCTGCATCAGCATGAAGATGATTGGTCTGCATTTCAAAGAAAATATCAGAAATTCACAGAAATTCCTTGCATGAAGTTATAAGGTGAACCCCATCAAAACTCTAGAATTAATTAGACTGCCAGTTGTGTGGAAACACTAAAAAATGTGGTAGCAACTGTTCATTGTAATTCAAAAATAATAGAGACAAACTTTGTCATCATTGTATTAGCATGCAGTGGAACATATTTAACAGACTGTACACTGCAATGGCAATGCCCTACTTGAATCACAGCTTCAAAATGGATAGTTCATATATCTAAAGACTTTTCACCACATGCAAGTAAAGAACCACTAGCAAGTACTCTGATCCTTACATTTTTAGGCAAATTTCATTATGGGAAAAAATGAAGATATAATATGTTTTAAGTACTTACCATATTAAGTTCATTGTAAGTGAACTGTGTAACACCATCCTTTGGAGAACTTATTTCTGAGAGCAAACCATGACTTTCATAGCTGTATTTTTCACTTTGTACACCCCACTGCCAGCTGTCAACCCTGTTGAATCTGCAAAATTAAACACATGAAATAAATCTACTGTTCCTAAAATTGTTTTGACAAAACTGCTAATGTAAATTTGAAAGTATCTGTAATACACTAATAGGTTTTGTGGTTAACAAATTGTTTACATATTTCTAGAATGAATTTTCACTCTGCAGAATAGTGTGTGGGGATTTGAAACTTCCTGATAAATTAGAACTGTGTCCTGGACTGTGACTCAAACCTAGGACCTTTGCCTTTAGCATGCAAGTGCTCTACAAACTGAGCTATCCAAGCACAACACATGACCTGCCCTACTGCTAGTAGAGAGCGCTCACTCAGTAGAGCACTTACCCATGGAAGACAAATGTCCCAGGTTCAAGTCTTGGTCTGGCATGCGGTTTTAATCTGCCAGGAGGTTTTGTATTTGCCGTTACAACTGGGAATTTTTAGGACACAGATGGACTTTTGTTTGAGTATGAAAATAGTTATTTTCAGGAAAAATTTTGTTTGTTTATGTACCTGAGGATGAACTGTGATACTTTGATATGACTTATAATATCAAATAATGCATTTATATGTAGGTTGGAACTTAAATAGTGGCAATACTGCTGTAGAGACACGATGCAATGAAATCTATTATTGTCGTTGATAGCACACATTGTTGACATACCTACCTTACCTCCGAGCAAATGGACTCACCCGTTCCAGGTCACTGGCGTGCACACAATCTAGGGAAACACAGTTACTTGTGAGTGAGCAATCTAACGTAACAGTGTCACAATTTTTTCGATACAAGAACAATTGAGTTGGATCAAGATTGAATGTGCCAGAGGTCGTACAGCATGACAGTGTTATCAAGGTCTTCAAGAGGCGTGTGAGGAATCGGCATTGCTATATAGAACAGTGGCATTTGGATACAAGCCTTCAACCAAGGTCGGCAAACTGTGGCAGACATACATTGGGCAGGTCATCATGGCGTCTCTGAAGAAGACATGCATGCTGTTGCCATGTTAGTGGACAGTGATCGATGCCATATGATTCGTGAGCTCGCCCATGAAACTGGATCAGCGCAAACAACTATGCTTTGCATCCTGACAGAACGCCTGGGCATGCGAAAAATTGCAGCATGGTGGGATCTGCATTACTCGACAGAAATGCAAAAATGGATGCGTTACAATGCTGCTCAGATGCACTTGGACGCTACGAGCATGAAGGAGAGGCTTTCTTATGCCATATCGTAACACTGGATGAGACATGGGCCACATCGTACGAGCCAAAATTGAAACCCCAATCCAATGAATGGCGTCATTATGGGTCGCCGTGAAAGTCAAAAGTGTGTCACAGACCCAGTATGGTGCAAGTTATGGTGATTCTCATGTACAACTGTGATGGTGTTATCCTAATGCATTATGTTACTCCATGGCAGACCATCAATGCACAGTATTACCGTTCATTTTTGGAGCATAAATTGTGAGCAGCTTTGTGAAAGAAGCGGCGACATTTTCTGCGCGACTCACCCATCATTTTGCACAACAATGTGCGGGTGCATACAACGCAAGCTGTGGTTGGAATGTTCGGTCGATGGGACTGGGCAGTACTGTACCATCCACCATACTCCTCGGAATTAAGTTCTTTGATTCCGAAGATGAAGGAAGCACTTCGTGGCATTCGCTTCAGAACTGTTCCAGAGATTCGACAGGCAGCAGACCGCTCCATTCACACCATCAACAGAAGAGGCTTTGCTAACAGTATACTATGCCTTCCACATCACTGGCAATGGGTTCTACACAATGCAGGTGACTACTTTGAAGGACAGTAACAGGTGCAAACTTGTAACTCTTTTGTATTGGTTGTGAATAAATAGTTGCCACTATTTAAGTTCCAACCCTTGTATATTTTATTAATTTTATGACAATTTATCAGTTTAAATTGGCAAAAATTCCAAAGATGATAATACTAGTCAAAAGTATTTTATAAAAATTTTATTCTGAATGAAGATTCACAATTTTTAAATGACAGTAGAAGCACAAAACCAGTTAAAGCCATGTTATATAAAATGAATGTAAGTGAAGGAAAATGTGTGAAACTTCCTGGAACATTGAAACGTTAGACTGGAACTGAAACTCAGAATCTTTGCCTTCAGCATGCAAGTGCTCCACCAACTGAGCTACTTGACCATGGTTCATGACCCATCCTCACAGCTTTATTTCTGCCACTAACTCATCCATTCTGCAGCAGAACTTCTGTTAAGCTTGGAAGGTAGGAGATGAGGTACTGGGAAAAGTAAAGCTGTGAGGACGAGACACGAGTCATGCTTGGGCAGCTCAGCTGGTAGAGTGCTTGCCTGTGAAAGACAAAGGTGTTGGGTTTGAGTCCCAGTCCAACACACAGTATTAATCTGCCAGGAGGTTTCATACCAGTGCACACACGCTGCAGAGTGCAAATTCAGTCTAGAAAACACATGTTTTAAATATGTCAATGAGTAACACAGTGTCACACATTTATTTAGTATAAGGAGTAACAAAAGCAGTCCAGTAACAGTTGCAATTGAGTGTTAAAGTTGGATTATCTTGTAAGGAGTGCAACTTACAGCTAGCAGTTGTCAGAGGGTTAAAAAGATCAAGGCGATCTTCCTGTTGTGATCTTCCTGTTAGCAAACAGTCACAAGGGAGCAACATCTGAATCTGTAAAGAACTCTTTCTAAAGAGGATATCAAGTAATCAGTATTTTTAAACCAAGAGAAAATCTCAATGAGGTCATCTGTGATTCGGGCTCTCCAGGGAAAGATCTTAGTAAAGAATACCATGTAGTGATTACTTGAGGAAGGAGGAGGCAAGCACAGTTTAGACAATAAATTCAGCTTCAGTTCTGATTAAAAAATAACAATAATAATTAACATGTTAACATTTTCTGTGACCTTGTTAAGGCTTTCAGTTCCACGGATAATAAACTGTACAAGAGAGGGTCAGATTAGAATAAGACATTTACTATGGTGTCCCACAAGTTTCAGTGTTTGGCTCATTTCTGTTCTTAACCTACCACATCCATATTAGACAGAGCAGAAGAATCATAGAATTGGCTTACAACTGGTTCACAGCAAACAGTTTAACCCTAATATTTAAGAATACACATTATTATGCAATTTCAAACAAGTCAAAATGCATTACTGGTACCAGAGGTAGGGATTAATGAGCAGACACTAGGTAAGACTCTATGTGTGAAGGCCGTAGATGTCCTTATGGATAATAAGCTTTGATGGTGACAGCATGTAGATTAGTTAACCAAACAGCTCATATTTGTCTCCTTTGCAGATAGAAATCTCTCTCACTGTGTTAACCAGCAGTTGAGTTTGCTAACATACACTGCATACTTTCACTTAATACTGTTCTATGGCACCATACTCTGGGCCAATGCATCTAATGTCAAAAAATGTTTATTCAACAGAAGGGTGCAGTGAGGACATCACATAAAGTTAAAATCTGAACATCTCACACAACTTCCTTGGTTTTTAACACCTAAATGCCAATAAATTTACAGTGAGGTAACAAAATTCATGGGATTCCTCCTAATCCCATGTTGGCCATCCTATTGCCCAGAACAGAGCAGCATCTTGATGCGGCAGGAACTTGATAAGTAGTTGGAAGCCCCTGCAGAAATATAGAGCCACGCTGCCTCTATAGCCATCCATAACTGCAAAAGAGTTGCTGGTGCAGGATTTTGTGCACAAACTGACATCTCAAAAGTTCCACAAATGTTCAATGGGATTTGTGTTGAATGATCTGGGTGCTTAAATCATTCACTCAAATTGTCGAGAGCATTCTTCAAACTAATTGCAAACAATTGGGGCCTGGAGATATGGTGCATTGTCATCCATAAAAATTCCATCATTCTTTGGAAACATTAAGTCCACAAATGGCTGCAAATGGTCTCCAAGTAGCCAAACATAACAATTTCCAGTCAATGAATGGTTCAGTTGGACTGGAGTACCCAGTCCATTCCATATAAACACAGCCCACACCATTATGGAGCCACCACTAGCTTTCATAGTGTCTTGCTGACAATTTGGGTTCATAGCTTATTGGGGTCTGCGCCACACTCAAAACCCTATCATCAGATCTTACCAAACAAAATCAGGACTCATCTCATCAGGTTACAGTCTTCCAGTCATCTATGGTCCAACTGATATGGTCATGAGCTCAGGAGAGATGTTATAGGCAATATCATGCTGTTAGCATGCACACTTGTGTCAGTCATCTGCTGCCAAAGCCCATTAAAGCCAAATCTCGTCACACTGTTGTAAAAGAAATGTTTGTTGTACATCACACATTGATTTCTGCAGTTATTTCATGCAGTGTTGCTTGTCTGTTAGTACTGATAAACACTGCTGCTCTTGGTCTTTAACTGAAGGCCGTTGGCCACTGTGTTGTTTGCGGTGAGAGGTAATGCTTCAAATTTTGCATTCCCAGCACAGAATATTGAATTCCCTTATGATTTCCCAAATGGAATGTCCCATGTGTCTAGCTCCATGTTCGAAGTCTGTTAATTCCTGTAATGTGGCAGTGCATGACAGATCTGTCAATGCACTGCCCTCTTACTCCTTGTGTATATGATACTACTGCCATCTGTTTATGTGCACATCACTATCTCACGACTGTTGACACCTCATAGTATGCCCTAATGGTATTTTTGATTAATGAGAAGAGTGAACAGCATAATTCACAAATGCAATACTACCGTATTTACTTGAATCTAAGCCACACTTTTTTTCCAGTTTTTGTAATCCAAAAAACCGCCTGCGGCTTAGAATCGAGTGCAAAGCAAGTGGAAGATCTGCCGTCGAATATATGTAGCGCTACACAGGCATGCTTTGTAGGCACAAAGATAAACACTGGCGCCAAAACCTCTGCGTCAGTAAATAAATTTTAAAAAAAGGTGGAATACGAACTTTTTTTCTCCGCCCCGAGTTTCGACCACTGCATTCTCATACATCATCCAACGAAGTAAATATAAATTCCGTATTGTTCATCTTCGAATGTAGCAGAATTACAATGCACTACGAAAATCCGACTGGCAAGACTGTTTGGGATGCTTGTCAATATGGCCAACCACATTCTGAATTTTTTCCTACCTGTGAGAAGTGATGGTTACTAATAAGAACCTGATGAAAAGTGGATCACATACAGTATTCTCTTCACCATAAAAATAATACAAATATGAACATTTCGCCATGTATTCTTTCGTGTTTGCTGCTATCTCATTTAAATCCTGTCTGCCTAATAAACTACGAAACTAGAGTGAGACAACAGCAAACGTGGAAGAATATACGTATCGTGTCATGTTTATATTTGTGTTATTCTTATGACTAATAGTGATACAGTCAGAAATGAAGCACGGCAACTGACTAGATTTTTAAATCTAAGATGACTCTAATTTCTGTGCAGAATTTGAGGTACTAAAGAAGCGGCCGCAAAGATTTTCAAACAGAGAAAAATTTTCACCTAACTCTCGTTCAGAACATGTTCTATCATACGCAGTCTATTATTTGGTTCTTGTTGATCATTATCAAAGAAAGCAGCAGTGTAAGTAACAACAAATAGCATTCTCTTGCCATTGTTTCGCTAATGAGATGATTCCTCTCTTTCTTTGCTTTTTTTTTTAATTGTAAGCGGCGGTAGCGCGCATGAAAGCAAGCCATGCTGCGAGCGCCGACAGGCTGTAAACACGCACTATCAGAATGCGACAAACAATGCATGACACAGTACAGTAATGCATTTTCAGCTTAGAGAGACATAAACACCTATAACAAAGAGAACGGCACTTATCAGATCAAAGCAAAATAAGCAATTGATTCAAACCAGACGAAGCACGTGAAAAAGAAAGGGTATCCGTATAAATACGGACGGAGCATCTGACGCATAGCAATGGCTACCTGGTAAAGCTTAACTGCTAAGCTTACAACTCGAACCAAACTACTGTAGGTGTATCGTCATTCATTCGACCTAAATTGTGTCTCATATTGCAATGGACGAACTTTGTTTCGATTTGGAGGTGCGGCGTAAAACTTTTCTCTCCCCTTGAATTTCGAGTCTCAAATTTCAGGTGCGGCTTAGATTCGAGTGCGGCTTAGATTCGAGGAAATACGGTATACCTAAAAATAATTTTCATATAGATTATGTGTCCCTGTCTAGGGTTCAAAATAAAGTTTTATATTTTAGTGCAAAAGACTAGCAGAAAACACAAAGCTGGAAATACCTGAAATTCAAACAGGAAGTAAAAGAGTACCTCATTAGCCACTCCTCCAATAATTTATCAGAAAATCTATAACTGGAAATGTAAATTCTGGTTCACACTATTGTTTATATTGAACATGTTTATAAATTTTTCAGTACATACAGAGCCATAGTTATCTCCGAAATCAGTAGAGTTACATAAAGCCTTAGCATGAACTAGTAGCTTAAAGAAGCAGCTAAATAGTGGAAAATCAGTGACAGTGGATCCTTTCAAAGCAGCTGCCTTCTTGCTTTGTTTTCCAAAATAGCAATAATTAATCTATCTATGAGCAAATTAGCAGAAATAGCCTGCAGTGCTTGTATCTACCTGTTAATGAGTAATATGACTTGTTCCACATAGGTATAGTCTCTGCTGTATGATGGGATCAATAGAATATGTATGTGAGGGGATGAAAAAGAATGATAATGTCAATACGTGTTATAATTTGAATAAAAAGAGAGTATCTTTCAGTGATTTTTAAAAAATGAATCCTTGACACCTGAAGCAGTAACTAGAATCAGTGATGCTA